>NC_050202.1:49851633-51205800 GCF_013141755.1 Anopheles stephensi
TTCGCTAGATTGATGCCAAGAGATTCTAGGTTCTTGGCGGCATGGATAACACCCCGGGAAGCATACATGCCGACAAACGAGGACTCTCTCTCTCTCTCTCTCTCTCTCTCTCTCTAGCCGATTGGCGGTCGACTAATGATGGTGATTATGAGTCCAATTCATTTGATACACATTCAATCAAGAGCTCCGACCACGTCCGAACGATCATCGATTTATCCCGGACATCAATTACTGTGAGACTTTCTTCAACCTCCAAACAGTGCGGCCAATAGTCCAGGTCGTGAGATACTTGATCGTGAATCCCTCCCCAAGAAAACCCCCTAGTACGCTAATGAGTTCATGCACAAATCTAATCTCACGACCGCATCATGATTTGTTAGTTGATTCATTCACACCGAACGGTGGCAAAATAAATTGCCCCATCCTCGTTGGCAAGTAGATTGAACGATTACCGTTCGTCCGACACGAGTTTGAAATGAAAAGCACATAGACGAATGTGGCTCGGAATTTAGAATCCCGAACCATCGCCCCAAAACCGGTGAGTATACATTATTCTGTCGTGCAAAAGCTGGCCCACAACAATGTTGCCCCTGCGTTCGTATGCTTTGCACTCATCATTGATCAAGTTGCGCCTGTACGGGTCGCAGAGAGGAAGTCATTAAAAGTCACTAATGGAAACGACGCGTCGTTCGTAATGAGCGCAGGCTATGGTTTCGATGGTTCGGTACGATGGCTGGAACCGGAGAAGCATAAACAGGCGGAAGACAGTGGTTGGTACGCATGTTTTGCTAAATCGTTGAGCAGTAAGTGCGGGCTGCTTAAGAGGTTTGTAAACAAATGATCGCTTCCCTTGCTTTGGGATGTGTCGATGTGTTTTTGTTGTTAAACCGTAGTCACTTACGGTAAGGCACGTTGTTTTCGTTCCGTGAAACTGTATGTTTTGATGTTTCGATGTGGGAAGAATAGCTGATCACGATAGGTGAAGAGCGAGAGAGTTCAATTGGGCATTTCCCTAGGCCTCAAGCTATAAAGAGAAGTTGTGTCATTTTTTTTGTATCAAAGTCTTCCTCAGAAGGTGTTTAAGCAGTGCATCAGCATCTTTCTTAAGCATTGATTAAATCACCCATCTATCCAGCCAATACTAGTAGCGAATACGCTATTACTCAATAAGGTTGAGCCCCCGATAGATCTAAGGTGATCCACGCACAATAATTGAGTATTGAAAAGTCGGTGTAATAGTTAAGAAATGCGATTAACAGGCATTATATAGTGAAAGTCTCCTGTACTTCGAGCGAGATGTTCGAGCGATCAACCACAGACACTCCGCCGGGTAAATCACCAATCCGATTCGATCGTCACAGCTGCGATCCCTAACAGATCAATCGGACGTGTATTATGGGGCAGCATTTTCCACTCGGCTCATAGCCATGATCTACTACTGCATGAAACCGTGCAGCTACCATGCCGATCGTAACAGTTATGTAATGATCGAAAGAGCAACAACAAAAAAAAATGGTTCACCTAACTCACTTAAGCTGAACAATCAGAGTTGACGTACGATTTTCGTGTTGAACGCTTCCGCAGCATTTTCCACAAATATTGCCCGTCCGTCTGGCGGTCTTTGCTTTTTGCTATGGAAATCTGTCGCGGTACGTCACTTCAGGCCAGGTGGAACAGATACGATGGCAATCGATCAGATTACGTCGATGTCGAGTTGTTTCTACGCGTGTTCTGTTGAGGGATCTCTACAGAGATCGAAACCTCGAAGGAGTACAACTACAGGTAGAAATGGTCCAATAATGTTATTTGTTGGAAAGAAAATTATTCTCATATCTTGATTAACAATCACAAATGACCCGTACAAAAAGTCAAACCCCAACTTAAGTAAACAATTGCTACTGCAGAACCGTTTAGGGTATGTTGCAATCAAAATTCACTTAACCGCTCTTGACCGCATGATCGTTAAACATTACGGTGAAACGGTTTGCCACCCAATCTCGTTCGCTTTTGCGCCACGTGCGAACGGTGGTCGTTTGCTTATCGAAGAAATCACACCTGCATGCCTGCTAGTTTCGTGTGGGGTTTTGGAAATAGTAAAAGCCAACATTGCTGGTCGAAAAAGCAGCGTACCAGGCAAAACAAATGACCACCTTCTTACCAATCTCATAACACCGCCATTAGCATACTGTGCTGGCATTGCGCTGGTTGGAGAAACGAATGAAATTTGATCTGAAATACTGCAGCGTCGAGGTAAACTTAATTCATTTCGGGCACTGTCGCATAAGGGGGCGTACGCCCTAAGGACGTTTAGTTAATAATTTCGCGTTAAATAAAACTCGACGCCTTTGCTGGGCTTTCGACTTTTGTGGAACATTCTTTTGTGAAGGGAAAGACGGTAATTAGCACAAGTTCTCATGGAAAAAGGGTGTTAAGAAATGGTCACGTGACCAATCCAGCTGGACAGCTAGACAACTGGAACAGGGTAAAGGACGGTAGTAAGTGTAGTATAGAGTACTCACGGATAACCGCATTCTATGTAATTACAGGGTTTTAACCATCTTTATGTTTTGTTAAGCATAAATTAGATTTTTCTTCTGTTTAATCTATTGCTCTTCCTCTATATTTTGTCTCCAGTCTCCAGGCATTATCTTAAGGCGCACTATAGAAGGGAAGGAAACAGAAACAGACACAGAAACCCATGGTGACATGCTGGGATGATGCTTAGCGATCGCGGGGGGCTCTTTAAATCTCTGATCTTCTTAGAACCTCTGATACACCTCAATGAACGAAGTCCTGAATGACCGCTTTCGATGAAGACTCAATGGACAAGGGCTCTTCTACGAGCTTCCTGACAACTATCGACTTCAGCCATAGGTAGTAAACTCGCCTCTGGTTCACTCTCCACTGTGTCTACTTCTGTTTGGAACTCTGAATTATTCTAGAATCTGTCTCAGATATTTCTGGACTGAAATATTCTTGTCCTCGTTTAAGCACCAATGTTTTCGATCGTTTCAGCTTAGAAATTATCAACAAGAATCAAGGTTCAGTTGAACAGAATTGAGAAAACAGATTCCACTGTTACCTACAAACCACTTCCACTTAATCAGCAATAGTACAAACATTGCCAGCGCACCTCAAAACCCCTGTAAAACACATCGATTGAAGTACTTTCAGGTGGACACAAAGCCTTTTCCCCACTCACTGCCAACCTACACACGCCATAAGCGTAGCGATTTTAGTGAACTTCAAACAGAACATTTGCGTTTGTTCAAGGTAATGCGACGGGCAGGTCGAAGTGCGATATAATCGATACTACTCATAGTACTTAAAGTGACCACGTTCTTACCAACTCTGCCAATAGGTAGGTTCAAAGAGAATGAAAAAAAACCTAACTAGAAACAGCGGAGCAGACATTCCACACAACATTATCCACTTAAAGCAGTAGCTCCTGTATCATCGAGCCGGTATAGGCGAGGAGAGAGAGAGAGAGAAAAAAGCGCCCAAGGTAGGTGGCGATGTTGGGTTTGGTTCGATGTCACTGGTGCGTGGCAATTTGTCAGCCACTTCCCGTCACAGCGGAACAGAGTGTGGAAAGCGATTACCATAAGGTTCATTGAAGCGAACCACCCAGCACCTGATGAGATAGGGAAAATAGTAGTTTTACAACCGTTTCAAAAATCTGGGTTTGGCGCACCGGGAAAGGTGCGTTGAGTTAGCGTGTGGACATCGAGCGGGCCAGATAGACCGGGCTTGGTGCATTGTTACTTAAGTGCACCTGATTAGAGGTTGTGTTGAGTATTTCTTTTTAATATTTTTTTAAATGCACATACAACACATACACAAACAACGTCGATGAACTGTTATATGAAGGGTTAACGATTTTCTTTTTCAGCATTCACATGAAACGTATTTGATAAAAAACACGTTGCTTGTTTTGGCTGGTCGACTGCTCGCCCTAGTCACCGTACATAAAACGTCACGTGCATTTGCATACGATGTTCCCTTGGTGACTACTGGCCCGGAGGGACTTTACGTGCAACA
Organism: Anopheles stephensi; assembly: GCF_013141755.1. Classification (NCBI taxonomy): domain Eukaryota; kingdom Metazoa; phylum Arthropoda; class Insecta; order Diptera; family Culicidae; genus Anopheles; species Anopheles stephensi. The sequence goes on from NC_050202.1 coordinate 49,855,675, forward strand.
TAAACAAATAACTTTAAAGCCCCAAGCAAAATAAATACAATGATGGCGGTGAAAATGCTATTCAATGAATTCTATGGCGCAAATCGTAATTGATTCTTCAGTAAGCAGTAAGGACTGTTTATTGGAAGCTAGTTACAGACTAGCAACCTTAGTACGGACATAAAATACAGGAATTTGGTCAAACTACTTTACCTTTCTATGGTAACGTAAAAACAAACTGTCAAAGGAATCAAATATCTGTCGCTTGGTTAATGCATAGCTACTGTGGATGATCACCCGTTTGTTCTCGACCAAGTTCTAGTCTTTAGTAGTACTTCAGATTTAGGACTTAGAATTTGGCTTGACAAGGGTCTGATATTCTCTCATGACATTTACTCTAAAGACCAAAATTAGACGAAGACTGGCCTGTGGACTAAAACCTTCCCGCCAGTTGATTTTACTTGGTCTTCGAGAAAATATTGGCAGGACTCAGAAAGAACTCAAGATCTGTTCACCAAGACACCAGCTTCTTTTCCACTATGCGACAAGGAACTACTGTGACATAAAAATTCCGACACTCGAAAAAGTGGATAGTGTATAGTCTCAATTTTGGAACCCTATATCAATCAGAGGCGGTCGGGTGCACGAGGCGACAACGGCGTCGGTCTTCACACGACAGGACCGGGGTTCAAGTCACACCCGTAGTAATGACTGACCATCCAACTGCAAGGTGTCATTATGAGAGAGAGAGAGAAAGAGATATCAGCACTACAACTGTGTCGTTCCGTCAAGCATTCTCATCCTCAAATCCCTCTATTTTATACTACACGCGTTAAACGCTTAGGTTAAATAAAAATATCTGTCATAAGTCTAATTTATGTTTCATAGTTGAGCCAAGGAAATGCAATGAAATTGGCAACTTCATTCGGCCATTTTGGAGTAACACTTTGAACCCCAAAACCGAGCTATTCTTTATCTCAAGCTGGAAAGTAAGTCGCATATGAGGAGTTCGAAGTCGGCATGACGATTAACCCGATTCGACATGCAAATAAACAGGCACAACCTGTGGCCCAAAGGTGTGAACTGCTGTGTGTGTGTGTTTACAGAAATGGCTTAATTAGTGGGTGGTTTCGGTAGCTTACTGTTTACTGCGAGCTTTAAATGGTTCGCGTGGGTGAGAAATTGTGAAACAATGGCGTTCCATTCTCGACCCGCTATGAGCCAACGCCAGTGTGTGGTAATGGTAAAGCGATAGGCAACATACGAATGGGTCGTAGTTATTACTGGGTTGCCTTCCATGTATACCGCCTTGTTTAAGATTATAAAGACTATCTCTACATAAGAATCACTTAATATTTTGTAAAAAAAAACTTGTCAAAAAAGCAGCAATTCTAAAACCACAATTTCCTTTCGAGGCATTTTAAAACCACAACATGCCTTCATGACGTGAACTCATCCAACCTCTTAGGCCTTCCAAACGTTCCAAAATAAAAAACGAATCATCAAGCAGATGATCATTTGATCAATTTTCTGTGCCCTTAAAATGCTTTCCACTCCCTCGTGTACCCCTTAGTTCCCGACTGGTCTCATCCATAGTTCTGTTCGCTTGGCAGTGAAATTCGAACCACCGAAAACCGATCCCCGAATCAAGTTTGTACACCAACACCAGTCGATGTAGCAGATCGTTCTGAGCGGGCTTGTTTTCGGGCCGGTAAAGCCTACCAACTTGCCCCAGATCAAGATGTTCCTGATGAGGCCCGGTTTTGCCGTCGGGAGCATCGCGTCGCGTCAATGCGGTCACCGGCACAGCCGAACAAAAAGGAACGTCGTCCCGGTCGTCTTACACACCCATCCGTTTGCTCGAACCATCCGGTTTTTGGGTTGGCTACGGACGGACGCGAACACTCTCTTTTAGCCCATCCTTCGCGGCACACCAGAATGTGCTGTGAAGGGCGCTTCCGTCGATGATTTGGCTGTGGCCTCATTTCTTCGCCCGCTGAGATGGTTGCCCGTGGTTGGTGTCGCCGTACGAAAGCAAATTCACATTCGTATGATGAACGAACCGCGTACACTCCCCATACTATTCCCGGTTACGATGAGGTGTGAAAGAAAGCATACGGGCGCGAAGATTACGCCATGTTGCGAAAGTTTGTCGCACCCAACACTGGGTGGAGAGGTCTGATGCTGCTTGCAACAAGAAGATCAATAGAAAGCAAGAGGAAGCACGGGTGGGGGACTTTATTTTTAGCTCTCGATCATTAATCTCCTCTGGCAAGCATGAGGAAATGGTTAGCTCATTTTTTATTTCGTCCGAGAAAACGTTTTCCATTACGTTGAATAAAAAGTGCCATTGTATTATTGTGTGCTAATTGCATTACAGTAAATAGCATCGATTGGTCTTTTTTTTCTTGCTATGCAGCATTCGTATTGCCCGGAACGAGTATCGATCGTCGGCTGACTGGCTGACGGAAGTGTTCAGGTAATGTATCGATTCGTAAAATGACCTCAGTGTGTGACGTGTTCGGTGTAACGTGAGTGTTCTCTTCCCAGGTAACACGTTTACGAGCCGGGTCGTTTTTCCTTACCCATATTTAGCTTCTAATCCAGCGGGATTTTTTTTATCCTCAAGGTCAAGACTTGCAACCATCAGAGACGAACAGGGGGAAAAATGCAAGATAATAGTTTCAGAACAAGATGCTATTTTGAAACATGGAATTAAAACAGAAAAATCTTCTTCGTTCAGAATTAAAGTTGAAGTTAAGTATTCAAAACTAAGGGCTATTGAAATTGAAGTCTTAAGAGCGAGAATCGGATTTTGTTCTCATTCTCCCGAGTCTGATTCTCCCGAAGCAGCAATTTCCTTTGTCCAAAATCATCAACATCATATTAAAAGTCGAGAAGTTCTTCTCATGAAAAATTCCTACCAAATAAGCAGGGTTAAGAGGCATCAACGCTCTACCCATCACAATTTCTCCCAACGATGTTTGCTGGTTACCTGCAAGCTCCCAAGACATCACAGGGAGTCGTTGTTTGAAATTAGAATTTTATGACTTCATCGTAGTTGTGATCGCCCCTAAGTAGCTTTACTGTAGCCTTTTAGTTTGCCATGTCTCTCTCCGAAGAAAATTCAAAATTTTTGAATAGAAAAATCCATTTGCGTAGGCATATACTTAGCATTGTGAGAACTCCTGAAAGATCTTCTCCCAGCTAGCAACGTTTCATAGCAACCGAGATCCATCCAGCCTATCCTACCAATTAGGGAAGGACAGTTGGTGTTGGCCCTTAAAATTGGACCGATCGTACGAGCAGTCTCGGGCCTATAGTCAAGAACCGAAATTCACTCCGCAAAGGGTCAGAGTGAAAGGTGAACCGGCACGATAGATTTCAATGGTACGAAAAAGACGAACCCTGATCAAGTGCTCGGTTTTACGGTAGTTTTCTGCCCGCTCCTTTTTGGGGTGATCTTTACGTTCGTTCTCTCTTTGTGTGTGTGTGTCTCTCGATCATCATGCTGCTGCTGCTCGCACGGCAAAGATGTTCTTTATTCTCTTTCTTTCCTTTTGCGGTGAGGTTCCGCTTACGCTGATGATTTCTGGTTTTTTGCTTTATGCCCGCTGTGTCTTTAACTATCATCATCATCATCGTCATGAAGCGCACATTGAGCAAAGAGACATAGAAGAATGGACGAACGAGAAAAAAAGCTTATGTTCCTTTTGAACAATGTGTGTGAGTTAAGTCACACAAACACACACACACACTCACACCCCTCAGGTATGGCAGGTTGGAACTTTCTTAAGCGTCCGTTCTTATGTTGCCTTCTTCCCTTGAGCAGGAACGGGTCGGTGGGAAACCGGTGGAATGTTAGGGTGCGTTGTCAGAGAGACGATCTTTTATGTTTATGTGTGAACAGGTAGATGCGGGACACGGGTTCATGTGTATGGGTACAAACTTTGGCAGGCACCTGGCTTGTGTGTCTCATCGTCGTTATGCTCTTTCATGCTTTGAATTTTGAAGAACGCAAAGCGATCTTCAAAAGTAGATAAGTTTTGTTGTATTTATCTTATCCCTATTTCGTATACTTGAGAAGTCCAAACTTCATAGAAATGTCCAAATGTATTGCGCAAAAAATAAAAAATAAACCAGCCACAAACGTCAACGCCTCCAACGCCCGTACGGTGGATAGAAATTGCAAGATTCAACAACTGGGGTTGTCGGCGTTGTCGGTGTCGTTGTGGTTGCGCGACTGAAATTGAATCCACCCCAACGGTGGGCCTCTGATGGTGGTTGTAATGGCGCTGACGGTGTTAAAAATTCCAGCGCATGACTCATATACGCTGGCGAAGTATTTTGCTTAGTACACGCGGCTAGACGACGCTCACGTTTCCCACCCTCTATTCTACCGACCGTCCGGAATCGATGTTTGCATTTCTAAGCTCCGGGGAGATTTATCGTAGGTAGAACTGGTTGTGGAGATTCAAGTTATTCAAACGCCTAGCTTTAAATACACAAACACTTACCGATGATAAACACCCCCAGGGTGGTGACCGGTGCCAGCACCCGACTGCGGATCCTCATCGTTTGGCGGGTTCGTAGCTTGTGCGGCTATTTCTTTCCGTTTTTTCCGCAGCACGACGCACACTTTCACGGGGCGTTTGGGCCGTGAGCCCTCCCCCTCGACGAACGGTTAGCTGGATTTGCTTCCAATTTATCTTTTTTTTCTTCACATTCACCACACAATGCGCCTCTTGTTTTCCTCTCCCTCTCGAAACATTCAATTTTCCACCGGACACACAACGCACGGAGATATCACGAAAACAACATAAAGCACCGCCTCACTAACGCCGTTTGATGACGTTTTGTTAGTAATACATCGGTGATGGTGGTGTGTGGAGTCGCGTCTGGAGCACTGCAGTTGCTGATGCTGCCGATGCTGCTACTGGCGGGTTTTTCTTCTTCGCAGAGCACGATCGCATGTACTTCCTTTCTACTCGCATCGGTGTGATGTTCCCTCGGATGGGGAAAGTAAAATTTCGCTCGTGTTGCAAACTGCGGCAAAATCAGCAACCTCCAAGCTCACACAAGCAAGATCAACAATATTGTGGTGAATTTCCTTTCTCACGTGCCTTTTGGTGCATCTTTTTTCGCGTGGCGATCATCACTTGGGGATCTCTCTTCTACACAGAACGATCAACACTTGGGAAACACGCTCACCACACACTATCGTACACACAAATACACACCCTTCGGAATGGGGAGAATGGATACCGACTCCCCCTCTTATGGTATGGAGCTATGTATGCAATTTTTTTCATTCACGTGGGTTTAGAAGAAGGGGGCGTATATGACTGATCTCGTAGCACTATTGCTTCACGCGTTAAAATTACAACACTTGACACAAATTTTACACAAAAAACTGCACATTACATGGGGATTTTCTGAACAGAACACTAATTCCGCGTCTGTGGACACGAACCCCCTTTTACCGACGACCGCGAACAGTTGCTCTATTCCCGGGCGCACGGAGTCAGACCGTCCGTACGCGACCAAACTTCGAACTCAACTGACCGCCGCGGTACGCATCGAGCATTAGCAGGCAGCCTACACTACAACATGGGAGCCATGCTTCTGCGTCCAAACACCATGACAACGGACGGCGAGACAATAATGACGACGACGACGGCAGCTAATGGTCGTGTAGCGCTATACACACCGAACGTGTGTTGGTGTGCTGCGTTGCGTTGCGGCGGCAATGTTGGCTCTCAGGCACGCACTCACGCACTGTGGGATGCTCTGATCGCGCCGCCTACTACGAAGAGCCTTACGCACATTCGCCACTTACTCACAAGATTGATCGTTGTTTATGGTTCGCTTAGCTTGGAACAACACAACAATTTCGACGGAAAAATTCTAAACAACACTGATACAACTGAACACAACAACACGAGTAACACGCAGCAGTGCCACGATGGGACGTCAGGGCCAAACAAATGTAGAGGGCCGTTGCTAATAGGGCTGCAGCCACACACCCATCGACCGTGTTGCTATAAACTGCAGGTATATGTGCGTAGGCGCACCGTCAGTGTGTTTGTGCGGACAGGTGGAAATCAACAGTAGAGGCTCGGAAATCTGGAAAATTGTGATTTCCTTTCTTTTTGGTAATACTTTTTTTTCCTGATTCCCTGCATTCTACTACACATTTGGTTAATAAATCTTTGTCAATAAATGTGGTTTTAAATTTAACCTTAAGTGCGTGTCCATTATTTTGAGCTTTCACAGAGCTGGACCTGATAAAGAAGGGAACTTCTCAAAGAGCATTAGTGATGGACGTTTCGGAATGAATCAACGGTCCCGGAGCTAGCTCCGACTTCAGTCCGAAACTGGTTATGAACTAATGGCTCTGAAGCCGACTTCTACCTTAAGGCTCAGAACTGGGTCTGTTTAGCGTATCGAATTCACTCCGTTTGTCATGTTGAGTAGGATCAAAGTTTCTCAGTACACGTACTACCATGAGAGCATAAATCCATGGGTATCTCGAAGTTGGTTTGAACTTTTCCTATTCTTTTTAGCAATGCCTTGAGAGTTTTTAATCAAGTCGAGTCAGGTCTTTTAATAAAAAAATAAAAGGTTTTTATGTTGAAAGCAACCAAATACTTCCTAATTATTCGTTCTATGTATGCAAAAATAGCTGGCAGGTGTTTAATTCTATTCGTTTTACTAGAATACATTACTAGAATATGGTCTTCAGTCATTCTTTCAAATTGTCATTTTATTGTAAAAAGAAGACCAATTAAATAATACTTGGGAAACGGTAAAAAAGCTATGAAATGCAAACAAAAATACATCGAAAAGCCTCTCATACCGCGGAAAAACCCCAACAATTTGTGGGAATCTCTCAACATTGTGGGACGAAACCAAATTTATCAGACAAAGCCTAGAAAACTCCGGGTTCCTGGTACATATTAGAATTGCTTACAGTGCTGAGCTTAATATGTCGGAATTGTAGCTAGTTTACTATAGTATTTAGAAGTAAAAAAAAAACTTTCTTCAAAAACACTAACAAGTACTTGATCGTATGAAAAATTATTTTTACGATTGAATTTAATTCAATTTAAATTAAAACTACAAATTCTAAAAACATTATTTAAATCTGCGGAAATAATGACTAAGCATAATACTAAAAAATCCCGCCGCACGCAACGGTGCTCTTGTACATGGAGAAAGCACCAAACTCAACTGATTTTTGTTTTTTTTGTGATTAATTCAACAGCAGCTCTGTTGTCGTTGGTTCGGAAGCACGATTGTTTCAATTTAAAACTAGATCAGTTAGCTCGAAACCGATTCTGATTTCTTTGTTTTGCCCATCACTAATTTATATATCACTTAATTCATATTAAATTTATGATTCGAGTGATTCTCAAGCCTTAAAACAAGTGTATCAATTTTATATTTTGAAATGTTCAAATAGTGTGTTATGTCTTAAAAGCATTAAAACATTTAAAAACATTTTTTTTAATTTTTTTTTAACGGACACTGCTGGTAAGGGCGAAATTTATTTTAATTTTGCTTTTCAAATGTTAACCGATGATACTTTAATGGAAATTTTATTTATTTTACATTTATGAATGACGGGATAATTTAAACGTATTTCGTCAAATAATTAATCAAATACTTTCAAACGAAAACAGTTGTTTCGCAAGTAGTCATCGCGCCATGAAGGGAACGGATTCGCTAGTACAAGAGAAATTGTAATGTTTCAAACAGCTTTATTTTCAAATAGAAGATATAAAATAAAACATATCGTTTTTTTGGTGGTGTTTTACCCTATTGTTGTACATACAGTTTGTTTTTCTAAAACGTTTTGTTTTTCTTCCCCCCATTGACGCAAAACTGTTTTGTTTTAACGTTTGTACATTTGCTCATTATGCCATTATGCGTGTTTTATTTTTCTCAACATACGCAAGCACTCTGAAGATCGACGATGCACGATCCGTGGGTTGTGTTGTGTTTGCAGCAATTGCAGTTGCTTTTAAATAACAAATTAAATATTTCTTTTACCTCAGATAAAATCATTATCCGTTTGTACGATATCACACACACACACGGGGGGGGATTACAAAATTGTTTTTGTTTGTTTAGATTTTTGGTTTGTTTGTTTGTTTTCTGTTTCTGTTACAATGATATTATTACCGTGTTATCGCTACTGTGTTGTAGTTCGTCGCCATCACTTTGCCACTAAAAGTCTATGTGAAAGCTTACTAGTAAATGTCAGTAACAGTAAATAGCGACGCACCTGCGTCAAAACGACGCTCATCACTCACTCGGTTGCAGATCATCATTTACCACCTTACACTACTCCGCTAGTAGCGATTATCCTAATGACAAAAGATATACATATTGCTCTTGAAGATTTATTGTACCGGTCCCTTACAGGGTCGTCTTCCCACTGGACTTCATTTCATTGCACATTTAATTTTCTATTCTCACCGGTGGCTTTCATTTGCTACTACTGTCCAGAGATTTGGTGTGGATTTCTTTTTGTTGAAATGGTTTAAACTTGTTGACATATGCCGCGTGCGATTGATCAAAACGTTAACGTAAATATGTCCTATACAAGTATTCGCTCGCTCACCCGAACTGCTCAACTGTACTCGTACAGTACCGCGTAAAGCTGACTATTAATCATGGAAGGAGATATCGAGTGCATACTAGTAGCTTGGGCTGCGGATAATACAAAGCGACAGGTACACAGAAAGGTAAGAATTGAAAATTATTATTATCCGTGAAACTTCAGTAAAGGTAGGGACGAAACAATGAGTGTTGAGCAAGTCAAAGTTTACACGTTTCACAACTAATTGGTGCTGCCAGGTGGTAATCATAGGTTGCGGAAATTTAGTATTAAAGTTTAACAATCCATATTTGATTTTTGGAAAACATTGTGAAATTTTAAATCCAACGAGAACAGATCTCTAACGACACGTACAGTCAGACAGAACAGTCAGTAGCTGGGGTTTCTTGTTTTATTTCAATCCGGTTTTTTGGTGTGAGCTTGTAACTAACAAATTATAACAGTAAAATAGTGATGCAACATATGTTAGGATAAATTATAAACTAAAAACAAAAGAACAAATGGCACTTCTCACAGTGGTATGGCCGTAACCCCGTGTTTACCCGAACAAGTTGGACGATTAAACTGTGCTACACACGGCAGCACAGGTGGTAACAGCATTGGACAGGGGCAAAACATTGAACTATCAACATAAATATATCATAACTCGAAAAAATAACAGTTTACAGTCAAGTCATTTGATCCCTACCGACCGTTAGTACCCGTGGGGGAGTGGGGTTTGTATTTTGTAGAGTTTAGTGAGATTTTTACAACAAGAGTAAATGATCCATTGCCGTACTTCAAAGTGTAGTTTTGTTTCTGTCCCTTCTCAAATCTTTACTATTTTAAATGTTTGTTTGCCGTACTAATGGAGCAGATTTTGTTTTCCCTTTCGCTAAATATTTGTTATGGTTCTCTAGTTTTCGGACAAGGTTCTCTGACCCGCAGAAATGGTTTTCGTTTGCAAATTTTAGGATTTAGGTTCGTTTTGTTTGTTGCATCTACTCTATGGTAATGCGTTCTAGTGGAACACGAAGTAACGGACTAGAAATATCAGACACGGTATAAAGAGAGGAAAAACGAAACAGAGTTAATAATGTTACCGAATACGGAAAAAATGAATAGAAAATGCACAGAATCATAAAAATATGAAGAAAACAGAAAAAATGTTTTATATAATATAAAAATAAAATAAAAACAAGCATCGGAAAACACAAACATATTAGTCGCACAACATTAATAAAATAAACTGAACAAATGATGTAAAACAAAATATCATAACAAAACCAAGTGATTACTGCTATTAGCCCTCGTGTAGCGCTTAAATGCACTAAATGCATGTAAAATATACATTTTCTACGTGCTCTGCTTTTACTGCACTTAATTTTCCACGACGTTCTACACGACTTAACTTGCTTACGACCTGTTGCAGTTTTGTACCCGTCTCGAGATGGTTAATATATTCATACCTTTTTCTAGTGTGAGCTTCTATTCATGTGTGCAAAAATGCAAGCGATTTCACCCGTTTTACCACACAGGGTTATATTACTAACAAGCGCTTAAAACAAGCCGCCGGAACAGATATTGCTTTTTGAAAATGCCTATAACACGTCATGATGATGATGAAGTATGTTCGCTGTGTGTAAAAAACTAGCGTTCGAGCCGAATCGACAGGGCAACAATTAAATTTATGTCTACTAACAACCGAATTTGAATATTGCATTATTTTGTTTAGATTTAAATAAAAAAAACTGTGCGAGTTAATGATGTAAAATGTTTCAAAACCTGATTCGATTAATAATCAAGGTATTTAGATAAGCGATTAACGATAGCTCGGAAGGACTCTACACGCCGAATCTAAACGACTTGCGATAAGTGTTAGTGTGCGTGTCTTTTTAGATTAGTCGCTTGTTTCTTTTTTGTCCATCATTGTGATCGTTCTCCTTTTTGCCAGCTGTTTTTTGTCTGTGTGTGTGCTGTATAAGGCAACTCTATTCCAATATTTACGAATTATAGTTAGTGTTAGATAACAAAACAAAAAACAAAAAACAATCTAAGGATAGTTTAAAGTGGCTGGCGGGTTATTACAATGCTCATCTTCGATCTTAGCAAAATGTTGGTGTAAACGAAATATCAGTTTTTGTGTGTATTTTGCTTTTTTTCTGGTATCGAAAGGACTACACGTCATACAGATGTCATTAGGGTGAAAGGACAACAGGCTGGTTTAGCTAAAACAACTTGGGAAAGGTAGAGCGGGGTATTCCCAATGCGGTCATCAAACCGCTGTCATCAGCTGTCCTGCACACTCATTGCTCAGTGAGGCCGATAGTGCGGATCGGAATCGTTAAATGATGGCTTACCTCTACCATTGGCTAGGTTCAGTGCGCTGGTACCGCATGTAGCCAGATGCGGGCTATGATCACTGCGCGTGCGATTGTTCAGAAACTCGCGGATGTGCTGGACGATCAGATCGATTGCGACTGGAAAGAGGGAAAAGAGCAAAACGGAAGGTTGATGTTAATGAACAACATTTAACAAGATTTTCAATACGTAGTAGTTGTAGTTTTTGGAGAACTTCATCCGCCCATCATAAAGCGATAAAAAAGAGCAATGGCGGACGGGACGACCCATGAAAAAACCAACTGTCAAATCAAATAAAACGACGGGCGATGAAGATGAAACGACGTGGATCAATCCTGACAAAATCGGCGATGCGGTAAGTGGAAAGAGCGACCCACCAATCAGATATGAGTGTACTTATATGAGCAAAAATACGAAAACAAAAATGAAATAAGTTGTACCGGTGTATGCGTATTCGAAAAATGTCCTCTTTATTGTGCCATACACAAAAGAAAAAAAAACATGCCTTATCAGATTACTGTTTTGGGTCTATTGGTCTTATCGGGGGTTGTGATGGTGATCATCATTCGGGTTCGATTGTGTGTTATCATTTACGTTTTCCTGATTTTGCTGTACTCTTAAATGCTATTACTACACACACGTACGCTATTCCCGGTTGCTCGTGTGTCGCTCCGGACGATAAAACACCTGTAATTAATTCTAACCGATAGCATATAGCCCCACTCGAAGGAGGTGTGCACCAGACACTTCGTCAAAGTCGTGAGTAGTTTTCGGAATACTTTTCCTTTGTTTGTTTGTTTGCACGTAGACGATATAGCGTAGCAGTTCAGCAAATTACTGATAAAGATTGTGTTAGATAAAAAAACAGGAAATAGGTCGATGAGGTTAATTAATTGAATTTTATACTTTGGCAGTGATGCAAACAGATTGGTTTTTGGCTGAGGGAATGTGTTATTGGCCGGGGACATTTCCAAAACTGAGCTGAGGAATGTTGGGTAATGCGATGCAATGCAAACATATTGGGGACTGGATCGGTATAGCTGCCCAAATGCACGGGTTTTTCTTTTTTTAATAGAATATGTGGCACTGCGAGGCTGAAGGCCTTATAAAGGCTAATGTTGTAAAACAAGTGCTATTAGAACATAATGTAAGACTAAATCATTCAACGGCCGTGAACGATTGTGTTTGTTTCTAGGTTTATAGAGGAACGCCACAAACACCTTCTCGTATGAATTAAGAAATAAACTTCGGCGAAAAAGCTTATTCCTTCGAAATTGTTAAGTCTAAGTGTTAAGCTTTACCACCGTAATGGGACTATGGGATGTACGCTGGTAAGGAATTTAAATGCACAATTTTCTGTATGAAAAGCCGTGGTGTAAAATTCCCAGTGAAAAAACCGTATCAAAATAGCTGTCATGCAGTACTATGTTAGCTTGGAACATTGATTTGGCATGCGTTTGTTTTTCGTTTCGTTTTGCTGAGGTTTCTTGCCGTTACGCCTACAGGTTTTTTAACCACCCTCTAACAACTAAAGAGAAGACCACGCGGAGCGCTTTGCTACCCGTTACGGAAGCAACCACAGTTGATGGGTATTTGAGGTGCTGCGCACGCATTGGGCTTTGTTTCTGTGTGATGGTGGTGTGCTTTGGTAATGATCATTGTTTGAATCCTCCCAGGCAGCGGTTTTTCTATGTGGCACCAACGAACACACAAGCGCGCGCGCGCGTTCTGGTCCTATAGTTTGTAGAATAATCGCTGCAGGACTTTGCTTGCATTGCAGAGGACCAACATGACCCTACACGACCCCACGCGGTTTTTAATGTCCGTTCTGGTTGAATCCGCCACTCGGATGCAAGATCTCATTAATGTGATGTACTATCAGATCGATCGCAACTGTAAAATGGTTAGAAAAAAATGAGCAAGAAATGTGTAAGAGATACATCCGTGTAGACACAATTCACAGTGATTGCCGCTCCTTTTGTTGAGGATGTTTTGCTTTGTTTATACACACACGACATCATAAATCTTTAGGAACGAAAGTGGACACTGAACCGTAGAATGAAGTGAAAAACGAAACCAAGGACTGGTAGAGATTTGTTTTGAATGTGTACGGCCCAAATGATAGAGTGAAATGGCTTCGACATGAACACGGTAAGGCACCACCAAACAACCAAACACCGCTTTTTTAACTGATGATTACTGTTGGAAAGATTGAGGAAGTGTTATATGTGATTTTGAATAGATCCGGTTCCGAGGTGTAGATAAGGGTGTTGTGAACATAATCGCTTGCGAAGATTATTGTAGAATATGGGAATAGTGTGAGAGAGTACAACAAAGTGAAAATAAATCAGAAACTGCTTTTGATTAGCTTCACACAGAATAATAGGTGCTTAAAAGACACGGATCAACGATTGAAATGTTCTAATAAAAAAAGTGCAAACAAAGTAGAAATTCTTCATTGAAATGTTTAACCACGATCAGTAAAATCCCATAGTTGGTCAAAAGTATAGCAGAGCACCGAGTAAGATTTTTTTGTTGTTGGTCAAGAAAATGTCCAGAAAAGCCTCGCAAATTAAAGTGGTTATTTACCTGTGTTATCAGCACCACGTGGTATAACGACGTCGGCAAATTTCTTCGTCTGAAATGAACGAGTCAGTGGTGAGATGAGATTCGTTTTGTTTGTGACACTAACAGTGACATCATACCGGTGAGCAAAACTCTTCAAACGCGGGTTTGACGAAATTCATGTAAGCGTTCAGCACCTGATCCAAGTCTCGTCCTCGTTCGTTAATGTCACGTGGAACTGGAACAAATACATTTGTGAGACGGTTGAAATCAGCATCAGGCGAACAGTGTCAACAAACGGTAACGAAAAACAAAAAATATTACCTCTTCGGGCCAATCTTGTGTCCGAATCAGTATCGACAAACAACTTCATGTGAAACAGGTCGCGAATGGCGGGAAAATAGAACACCAGTATGCCCTCGAACAACACCACGTCCGCCGGGTAGATGGTGATTTTCTTCTCCGGACACACCGAGTTCCGGCGGTAGTCATACTCGCTGATCTCTACCTTCTTGCCCTGCAGTATTTCTTCCAGCGTGCGCAGCATCGCTTCCTCGTTGAAGGCGCTCGGATGGTCGAAGTTAAACAGACCCCGCTCGGCACGTGCCTTCTCCGATTCGGACAGTTCGCGATAGAAGCTGTCCTGACTTATGGTGACGACCTATGGCCGGGGTAGAAACGGAAAAACAAAAGCAAATGCAGTGCAGTGTGTGAGCGAACGGCTGATTACGTAAATCGTGTCGCGGGGGACGCATTGTTGTGTTTGCTCACTTGTCGTTGCGTATGGTCCATATCAGCTTGGCCTAGTTGCTCCATGATGCGTTTGCATACCGTCGACTGCGGGACAAAGAAGGAAACAGATATTCGGTGGTGTTGTATTGGTGACTGACTGGGCGCTTTTAATAATTGCATGCAGATGACGACCGTCTATATTTGGCATCGTTTTCAAGGCCGGGGCCAGCGTTTGGATGGATTTGCACTGCAGACTGCGCAGCAATTTTGCGGGCCAAAAGTACCCTCCTCCCCCCTTCCGCCCGATGGGTGGCAGTGGCGAACACTTACCTTCCCGCTGGCCGTTCCACCAGCAACACCGATCAGGAAGGGAGTTTTCACCGTGTCGGAGGAATTCCCGTTCAAACGCGCACCGTTCACACATTCTAGGTCACTCATTGTGGCGAAGTAAAGTTAGCTGCTACTAACTTTGGACGCGGAAAATGGGGAAAAACGACTCTGCACTACGGCAGTACGCGAACGAAGTACTCTTTTTCACTATCTTGACATATGGTGTCTGATTTCGTCGAACGAGGGACGTTTATTTACGTTTGAGCAGCGATTGACAGCTGGCGGATTTGCGTTTGGTTTATGCCACCGGGTTGACAGGTGGAGGTGTATCGATTCTGAAAACGAATTGAGAATGAACCATATTTTAGTTAGAAATTTGACGCCAATATTGCACAATAATTGTAAACAATAAATATGTTTTCGACACATAAGCAAACAAGTGAAGTTTTTGATGAAATAATAGCATAAAAACACGATATCGCCGAACATTGTTATAAAAATGTAAATTCCAAAATTACGCCTAAATGTATGCAATGTGTTGTTTTCTGTTGAGCATCCCCAAGGCGAGCATTTTTATGGCAACATTCCAATGATTGATAAACTGTGCTTTCTTTAGCGAACCGCTTGAGGACTCGAGGTTTGATCTACGCTTCAATGTCTTCTTCGATGCGTTTCAATGTCTTGTGTTTTTCAATATCCCTCCAGCTGCATTACACTATGAAGCCCTTTTTTCCGGTGAGACCTCATTTGGTGAATGTAACTTGAATGTATCGATGAACTTCCCAGCCTCCGTTACAAGCATCCGGTTTTTTGGGGATGATTTTAATCACAAGCCTGTACCATTGGTAAGTCGATTAATCTTGCACACTCGTACGAAACGTTATGAGTGTTATGCGTCGTTGCGGTCTTCTGGAACTGTGGGCGACCATCATCCGGTTTATAGCAACTGGTGAGGGATCTCACACGGCGTATAGTGATGGAGCAGCATTGAGAATGAGATTACCGGACTGTCCGTATGATAGGTGAAAAATGTGTTAATCTTATCCGTTCTCTGAAGGTCGCGTTCGGTTTTCGGGATTGGGAAGATCCGATAATCCCGTACCTAATCCGTCCTAATGAACCAACCGATCAGTCATATCGACACAACCCATTCTACGGGAAAGCCGACCACTTTCGCACTGTTGGCCTTCCGAGGGTGGGCAAAAACAATGGAATGTTAGCACGTGACCAGTATGCGGGGTTTTGGTGCCAAACTGTTGCGAGTGGCGATACGTCTGGCTAATTTTTCGTAATGCCGAATTCGTGGCCGATGGCAGTGAAACGGCATCGCACGACACCAAAATGCTGGACGGCGGGGTCGTGTCATGGTCGAAATCGGCGTGGCTAAAACCATGTCCCATAAATCAAGCTAAACGCCAGAAAGAAAGAAAAAGGAAGAAAAGACTGATTATGAGCAGACCGGGCAGACCGAGCGGGTCGAAGTTTTTGTTTGGAACTGTGCGTAAATGTTTGAAGATCGTGCGACATAACCTGGCGAGCATGGGGTCGGTTAAAGTACGCAGTACAGATCAAATGATTGCAGACCAAATTTGATCGACGGCCACAAGCCAATCCATCCGCCAAAGTAAATGTAAAGCTTCCTTTTGCAAACAATAGCTAATGAAGATGCATCGACGAAGATCGACGGTGATCTTTACTGGCTATGCCAAGTCATTTAAAAAAAAAAGAAAACAAGCGCTCCGTTTATTCGGAGTCGTCAATATTTGTGCAAAAGCCAGCCCGTTGTCAATCACAAGGCTCGTGCCTAAAACACAGCTTAGACAACCTTGCTGAGGCGCCCCCGGAATCGATGATGTACAGCCGTCTGCGTGTGTACCAATTAGTGCTGATTTAACTCGATTACTCAAAGGCATGGGACGACTCGCCGAAGATAGACAGCGGCGTCGGCGTTCCGAGATGAGTTCATCTTGCGTGTGATCCTTCCAAATAGGATCCATCCTAAAGTTCGCCCTAACCGGGACGACGGTTTTGACGGATTGCATACATGTGCGTCCATCAAGCTTTTCACTTTCCCGTGCCCAAAAAAGCGAACGGTTTGGCGAACCTTGAAGACTTCGACATGACGCATGACGCGCGATGTTGTGTGGTGAGTAAATATTGAGGTCATAAAGGTGCGCTAAGCAAGTTTTTCTTTTTTTTTTCTTGAATCTACCATGATTGGCGTTATTGGATTTGATTTTGCACGTGTAGACGAGTGTTCTAAAAACGAGAGTAGTCCATATCTGGAATCCAATATTTAGAGCAACTGGACTCTGAGGGAGTAGAACATTGGAAGTTTTAGAGCATCGAAATACAAACAATCATCTGAAGTTCAGCTGTAGGAATCTCCATCAACAAACTAATCCTAGAGTTCTTTTCTCTACTCAGCTTGTTCCCAAAAAATCTCTTACACAGGCTTCGTTATTGGCTAATATCCTCTTTTCAACAACTTATCGATAGGCTCCCGTTTAGATGGGCACATTGCTAACAAGGTTTGATTTATTCTCCAATACCGGGAGAATGATTTATCTCATATTTGCTGAAGCTTTAATTTAGCCTTTTTAAATCAGCTTCCACCGTCGGTGGAAGATCACACACCACCGGTGTTGAAAGCTTAAAATGTGGTTCCTAATTCAGCCATGCTACGACCACCCAGAGTGTGGCAGAGCTTGTTGCGCTGGTTGATTTATGATATCGAGCAACTATAAACGCGATGCCAGGCCATTAGGTAGGTTTAGTATCAGTTTTAAGCCGAAGCGCAAGAATTAAAGGCTCGATGTTTAGAACATTTAGATACATTTGGCGGACGTTGGGGCTGTGGGAGAGATTTGAAAAAAATCAAAGAGGGTGAATTTAATTTAATAATTGATTTAAATTTTTTAAATAGGTTTTTGATAGCTTTTGGGAGAAGCCCGGTGGTAGAGAATCCCTTCCGGACCATTACCCCGCAATGAGGACTGGCAGAAATGGCAGACATGACATGAAAAAGGTCGTTAGGTCAAAGAAGAAGAAGAAGAAGATAGTTTTAAAAACTATTAAATACGCTAAAAATATTTACTCTTCTTATTCACGAGTTCTGTTAGACTTTATATCCTGTGGACTTAAAATTACAGCTCGCGTCCTCTGATGCGATCCGTAATTATCTTTCCAATAATTTAATTTAAATAATTAAATGCTCTCCGGTTTTGAGCTTTTAAAGTCCAATTTAAAAATAGAACAAACATAAAAGCGTAGAAAAATAAGGAAGGGAGTAATCAAATTAAAAAATGGGGCGGTCCGGTGGCCGAGGCGACAGCGGCGCCGGTCTTCACACGGCTGAACCGGGGTTCAAATCTCATCCAGACTGCCTCACTCACCGTACGCAGAGCTGACTACTTTGCTACGGGTAAAATCAAGTTACAGAAATGGCAGGCCGAAACCTCTCGAGGTTGTAGTGCCAAGGAAGAAGAAGATATCCTAATCTTAATTTATTTAATTAATATTCAATTGTTTTATTTATTTATTTATTTATACATATGTATTTAATCATTTTTTATTTATTTATTCTTCTTCTTCTTTCTTCGCCTAATAATCTCTTATAGGTCATGCCTGCCATTTCTTGCTTACTAGACTAATTATTATTATTATTATTATTATTATAACTAAAACGTCATGCACGGTACGAAACAGATTAGGACAAAGAAGACAATACAAGGGAAAGGAATGAAGCAAAGGACATGCTATGGTCAAACAAATCACCTACTGAATTGAAGTCAGATAATGCGCACATCCAAGGGTCATTTTGGGCAAACCGCGAGCGTCGCAATGGGATGAGAAGTGGAGGGCGAACGCACAAGCGGTAGGATGGGACATAGATGGGAATGACTGCCAGGAGTGTAGGGGAGTCAATGTTGGCAAGAAGGATGTTGGCAATAAATAGCCTGCGCGTCTGACAATGTCGGTCTTTTAAGCTAACCAATCCCAGCAACTGACACCGTACCGAGTATGGAGGAGAAGCAGCACTGGGGTCGTTTAGGAAGCGCCTTACGGCGATTCTAGAAAACTTCCGTTGTGCCCTCTCCAATCTATCCATAGAGGTGACACCTGCTGGGGACCAAATTTAAACCTTATAGATGGATCGTCGGTCCTAACCATGGGAGAACGGTCCTGAACCCCGGCGTGAATACCGGCGCATCTACCATCGAGTAGCCCCGATTTTATTTATTATTTTAATAAAAAATAATTTGGTTCACAAAATTTCTGATTATAGATATCTGTCTCGTGACTACAGATACAAGCGTTAGTCAAGGGGTATGAGCTAGGACTTCGATAACACTAACGATTCAAACAGTTGTACGGGATTCGATGGAAAAAATGGTAAGAAAGAGTAAAATCAAACAGGTAGGACACACTGTTAAATGGATGAAAACATTGCATTAGTGGATCACTAAAACCTAGCATCGTACGTCTCGCAGGAATAGCCAAAAGTTCTTAAAAATGGAATTGTATTTTTGGTGTAATAGTGTAAGCGAGTCAATTTCGTTTCGAAGCAAACCTCCTGTAAACGGTGTTTGAGAAAATGAATGGCGATCTTGAATTGTCCAAACTGAGTAACCGACAACGAACAGGATCCAGCCTTGTGCTCCAAGCCGGACTAGTGGGGGGCACTAGCCAATTCACGCACATTCTAGGATAGGGCGAACCTAGTTGCATCACAATATTATAGGACTCAGAGGATTCCGAATAAATATCCTAAAGTAGGGAAACGAATAATCCAACAGGAAACGTAAATGTCGGATCACTAACGAGAACGATCTTATAATGGAGTATCTTGTTAGGGATATTAAAGATAGGGATGCACAAACTTAAATGTAGTGTTGATGGAAGTAGTTGTAAATAAAGACCATGGAAGTTAACAATACGAATTCTGACTCCCCAGCTATGATTAATATCAAGTTAATGGAGACACAAATTTAAGGCCACAATCTTCCGACGAGTACTGCCAAAAGCGGAAGAAGAAAACTTTATGAAAACTTTTTGATAAGCCATCCTTAAATTCTTGAGAGATCCGGTTCCCCCATTTCTCTTTTATTTCTGGACCTGCGTTATCGAAGTTAGCGCGGCCATAGTACCGAAAAGTCTAGAGACCCAGTAAGCAGCCAGATCACACCTTCGAAGTAAACAACTACGCAGTTCAGGTGCAATAAAACTGCAATCCTTCTTCCCCCTCCCCAAACGTATCAGATGCATCAGATGGGCAAATGCAATCCGTTCTGCCACGGTGACGGTTTACAAGTGTTGATCATTTGTAAACCAAATCCCGCTTGCGTATTCCGAGATCCTTTGGCTGCCAAACGTGGCAGAATGGTTTCGGGCTGCTGTCTTGTGCACACTTTATTTATTTTACCTGTTGATGCATTTCGACAAGATAGAGAAATGTTGAACAATGGGCTTTGAAGCGTTCCGATTCGGACGTGCGAAATCAACCGAATACAATGGCCAACCGTTGGGCGGATTGAACGTAACCTGTTTCTGGTCGGGTTGGTTCTGAGGTGATGATGAGCCCGCTGGTGCAGTTTGGTTGGGCAATGACCACGCACCCCGGAGTCTGCGGTTTGCGGCTTTGTGTGGTGTCAAAAGTGCACACGTTCGGGGCTGGTGTTTCTTATCGGGCGCATTTCATCGTCAATTAGCAGGCAATTCAAAGGCGTTAGCGTGCCGGCGGGACCGGCGAAAGATACCACCCTGAGTAATGATAATGCGACTCTCGGGGATCGGATCTTGGAGTGAAAAAAAGGAGTTGAGCTTTAGAAGTTGGATTCTTGGCAAGCTTTTGCATTATACTGTAGTATCGTTGGAGATTGTGTAGTTTGGCCGAGTGTTGTTACTTTGGACAATAAAATAGATTATTTATATCAGCTGCTGGCTAACAATGGGAAATACTTTGAATATTTTTTAATAACCTCAAAACCCAGTACAGTTGAAGCTTTACCATACATTTTGTACTCGTGATAAAAGGATAATCAGGGATAAAACTTAACCAGAAAATAACCGTCATTTTGAATTTCAATACTATCTACAACTCAACCTCCACCGTCATTAACCCTCTAAATGGACATCTCACAACAACAAAAAATTGTGTAAACGACAGAAAATTACCGTCCCCATATATTGGTCGCTTATATTTCGTTCGATTCCGTACCGAACCGAAACTGTCCTCATTTTGGTCAATTTTTCGGCATTCATTGGTCGCTTCTGAAACGCTTCCGTTCCGGTGAGCATCACCACACTGCCAACGTCGAACGCTCGGCTGATCGTATATTGTGCTCGAATAAATGTTTTTTGATTTGGAATAATTCACGGGCTTTAGTCCCAGGCACACAAACACAAACCCACACACACACACACAATTTGGCAAACGATCGTCTTCGAGCGTCTCCAAAATGCTGCAGGCTCATTGCCGCCTCAACGCTGAAACCGCAGACAACAGCAGACAAGCAATTGGTTTGAATTGGTCGGGGATTCCGTGGGTTCGATCGATTCTCTTGGTGACTTCTGCAGTGCCATCGGGTCGGGAAGGTGTCATCATCCATTTCTTGCTGCCTTTCTCATCCCTCCAGAAACAGACATTTTCACACTTCATTTCCCTGAATGGGGTTTTGCCCATACGGCTGCGGGCCGTCTCAAGCAATTGCACCGTGTTTCCTGGTGCAGTTTTTGGGGTGTCTGTTTTACCCACTCTCGACAGCAAAATCAGATTAGTTAAATTTATGCATGATTGTTTACGTCTCGATCGAAAGAAGGTACAAGTGTTGTTCCGGGCTGTTTTTGGGTGTTTTTTGGGTGTTTTTTTTTGGGGAATCCAATTTTGAACCTGTACACCGCGTCTATCCTGTCGGAGGAATACATTAGCTTCTCACTCTCTCTCGTTAAACTCGGCTTATCCAGTTAGCGCTTTTAAAAAATGAAGCTACATAAACTGTATTACAAATTGGAAAAGCATCGATTCGGATGGGTCCTTCCCTTAATCGGTTGGAGAAATAGGGTAATATATTGGGTGAAATTCATTTAGCGAGAATCTTTTTCCAATTAACGCTGTCCCGCTCGATCGTTTGGAGTTATGAAATACGCAAATACGTTTTGATGTGGGATTTTATTAACCTAAAGCTCGGTACAGCAACAGACATCATACCGTAACGTAGCCGGCATAGTTGCTGATGCCGCACAGATTCTTTCCACGGGCCAACCGCATATAGCCGGCCTCACCCCAGCTGCCCCACCAGTTCTTCAGTATCCAGTAGTCCTTGGTGTAGCCGAGCAGGAGCATCGCATGGTTTACCTTCGAATTATCGCACGAAGCTTCATCGTCGTAAATTCCGTTGCTGATCAGGTGGTGAGGGAAAGAAGAAGACGAAAAAATGATGGTTTCACGACAATTTGCTTAATTAAGTTCGATGCAGTATACATGAATATTTGAGGCTAACTTTTCGGGATAACATGACCGAAATAGCATCAAAATGGACCATTCAATATTTTTGACAGGTTTTTAACATCATTTTATAGTTATTTGCTATCAGTTTCCCCGGGAGATCACATTTTGTTAGTAAAGAAAATTTAGACACTAAGAGTTTCTTGGAATCTCTTCAAGGAATTAGGTCCAAAAATCGTGCTATGGTATCATTTAGTCCTACTTCATCTGACCAAGAACGATAAGCGAAGGAATTAATTAATGCCTGTGAACCGAACTAGAATAGGGTCGTAAATCCATGTAGAAATTAAACTTATGATACACATTAGACGAGGACACAAAATTCTGAAGAGCAACGATAACTTAAACTGGCACACCAGGCTTGATAAGCTCAGTTTGACATAGCAAATAAAACTGGATGTGCTTTGTCAAAATTCAAATATAAGTCCTGGACGGAAAAATGCGATAATGACCTAGTTTTGGACGATAAGAAGTAAGACTTTGTTTTTTGTTGAGGTTGACTTTAGTACTGGTGCGATCTGGCTTAAGAACCAGATGCGTTTATGAGTCCTAGCTGCGGTGGTGGATGCATCGTAGTGAAAGGAATAAGCCTGACTGATTACGACAATGCCAGGACTTAGCCATATCCTTGATATTCTCGTAGAGAGGTTATTTGTTCTCAGGATCTGAAGTTCATAGAAGAAATTCCTTGACCAATTCTTGACCATGGCAATTCGGTAATGTTAACAAGCAAAACTCTCATATTCCTAAATGTGGAGGGGATATCAAAGAGGATATCCCGGGACATTTTCTTTTATCCAAGAAATCATAGATGTTTGGAGTAATATAAAGAGAGTAATGGCGGCACCGGTATCCAGGACTGGTGATCGAACCCATCCAGTCCGTTCTCTCGTAGCGAAGACTGACTATCCAACTACGTGCTATCATTAAATCTAGTAAACTAACAGATGGCCGGCAAGACCAATCGAACGCAGATCGTTAATCCAAACAGAAAGAGATCGTATACTCAAAACAAAGCCTTTAAAAATGTATTGGGAATTCTTTGGGTTTGTTGGAGAATATTTGAAAGAGGACTAATTAGAAAAAGAGGCCGTTAGTATTACATCGTCCATATTTATATGAATAGGACGCGCTCTTCTCATGTAACTCAGAGATCCAAGTGTCGTATAATCTCTCATAGCTCTCGGTAGTAATTAAAATGATGCAGAATTTACCTGTATAGCTGGAACGATTTGGGAGCCGCATTGATGCTAACCGGAATTGGACCCACCTTCCACACAGCGAACGCTAATGCATCCTCATTTTTCGGCAGGATCGCCCACTCACTGATGTTGGCAATGGCGTAGTCTTTGTTGAACGAACATTGTCCTTGCTGGTGCAGTGAAATGAGACGAAAAGAACATACAAACAGTTTTATGTGTGATGAATCCAGCTCGAAATTACATTGTAAAAGGGTGTTATTTGAAATCAGAAGACGGTAACTGAACCTCCCCGGTTCCTCCGGTTCGCTGAAAGGAAGAAGCAAACGTGTTTAAATTATTCAAATTCATATTCTCTCCAGAATGACGTGACAGAAAAATAAGTATCCGTTTTCGGTACCTGTACCTGCCTTTGCTCACTGGCCACCACAACGCGGTGTCGAATGACACTTTCACGCGCCGAGTGGAGGCGAATCCCGGTATCAGTGTTTATCTTTACCGGCTTCATGTTCCATCCGACATCCATCAGCTGCGTTGATTGAAGCCTGGTTTGAACATTATCCGGTTGTCATCGGACGGGGTGCCTGGTGTAAAGGATGACGTTGCAACCAGCAAAACTTAACACCTTAACACGCATACCGTTTCGCAGCAGCGATACGATCGCGAAAGAAATGCCGCCGGACATGGGGTGCGTAGAATGCCGTTGCAGATATTCCACCGACTCCGTTTCGTTTCGCTTGCAAATCTTCGTCCACCACTTGCCACTCGGATCAAACGGGCCGTCCATACTGGGTGGATCGCCGAGACGAGAAATCGCGGTGGCGATCACAGTGGCAAAAGGGTGCATCGAAAGTGCATTGTTTGCATTCTTGCGGACACCGAAATGGAAGACGCGATCAGGCATCGCGGTTTCTTTTGCCCGGTTGCGGGCGTTGTCGGTGTTGCACTGGGACATTGATTTGACTTGCACTTTGAACCTGGTGCGAACCGGGTGACGGCAAGGGCGGTTCAGCCGTTAATCATACGGTACCTTCGGCACTATCACGTTTGTGTGAGAAATGATTGACGTGTCATTTGTGCGTGTCTCACAAATCAGGGTTAAACTAGAATTAAACATCCGCTTCTTTTATGTTGGCGCATGATCAGCATTACGCGAAGTAATATTACTAACTAGCACTCGGAAAAGTGAAATTTACTCTGGTACCAGACAGTTAAACACGCTATGACACCATTAGTCGTTAAATCGTTTCACACCAATGTACAGATACT
This sequence comes from Anopheles stephensi, assembly GCF_013141755.1. Lineage (NCBI taxonomy): Eukaryota > Metazoa > Arthropoda > Insecta > Diptera > Culicidae > Anopheles > Anopheles stephensi. The sequence goes on from NC_050202.1 coordinate 49,880,222, forward strand.
GAATGAACGGTGCCATATGCTGACACCCTTAGCTGGCCCGTGTTTTGGTTCGCGAATTAAATTGGTGGTTGTTTGTTGTGATTAACACGAGCGAATTGTTTTGATGATCACGCAGAAAGACGGGACCAGCACAAAACGAACACAAAGCAGGGTAATTGTTAGGTCCGCAACTAAGTAACGACAATATACCCAGAACGTTTATAAGGTGGACCAAGGTGGAGCTTATAGTGAAAAAACTAGGTTCTTGGGTTGGTCTGAATTGTGCATAATATGGGCGATGTTGAGGCAAGTAATCGTTGAGTGCGAGAAGATTTTTAAAAAAAATCAAAATAACAGTTGAAACCAATCGACAATTATAAAATGTGAATAAAGGTGCTGATCTACGAGTTCAAGGTTTAAAATGTTGGGAAAAGTTCCAACAGAAAGGTTGATATCAACTAAGGTTACAGGTATCGACAATAAAGGCCTAAAACGTCCTGAGATGCTGACATGGATTGTTGAGGACCAAGAACAAGTGCAAGCAGAACTTGCTTCAATTACTAATAACTCAGTCACTCGCTTCGTTTAATAAGAGTCACTCGCCAAGCCATTTCCATCAAACTATTTAAGTCAAGAACGGCGTGAGAAATGAACGTTGTTTCTGAAGCTTGCTTACTTTCTTTCCTACATTACCCTACAAAGAAAAAATAGGATGTTGTACCAAGTATTCTTACTTACTTACTTACTACTTATCAGGCGCTACAACCGCTTTGCGGTCTTGGCCTGCTGCAACAATCCTCGATACCGCTCACGGTTTAGCGCCGTCGTCTGCCAATCCGTTATCCCGGCCGTTCTGGCGGACGGCATCAATGCCATCACTCCATCTCAATTTGGGCCTACCACGCCTCCTCTGTCCTTGTGGACGGCCTAAAAGGACTTTACGGGCTGGGTCGACGGGTGTCATTCTCATGACGTGACCAGCCCACCGGAGCCTGGCGAGTCTAATGCGCTGTACGATAGTGAGATCATCGTACAGCTCGTAGAGCTCGTCGTTGTAGCGGCTCCTCCATTGTCCTTCCACACATACGGGGCCAAAAATCCTTCTGAGCATCTTCCTCTCGAACGCGGCTAAGAGGGCTTCGTCAGTTTTGGACAGAGTCCATGTCTCAGAGGCGTATGTGAGTACTGGGACTATAAACTGGGACTATAAAAAACCAAGTATTCTGGATAATGTATAATACTACCACTGGCTTCCCTAGTGTAGGAATTTTCGGAACACGGAAGAATTGAAGGTGTTTTTTTCCATGATATTTTTTTATTTTAATCATGATTCCTGGTTTTATTCCATGATTCCGTATCGCTAGATTCGAGGATTTTACCGTTGGTAAAGTTCGAATCGGATTAGATCCTAATTGTCAGATCCGAACTGATTCAGACACGGTTGGGATTTGGATTCGGTTGGAGCGGGATTCGTCTGGGATTTGATTAGTGTTGATTGGATTTCGATTGAAATTTAATAGGGATTCGATTAGGATTCGATCAGGCTTAGATTGGGATTCTATTATGATTCTACAGGAATTCGATTGGGATTGGGATTGGGATAGGGATCTGAGAAGAATTCGACAGAGATTCGATAATAATTCAATAATTCATCGATTGAGATTCGATCAGAATTCGATTGGGAGTCTTTTGGGATTCGATAGGACTTCGAAAAGTATTCGATTGGAATTGGATAGAGACTCGATTAAAATTCGATCGGGTTTTGATCGGGAATCGATTGGGATTTGATAGGGATTTGACTCGGATCTGATAAGGAGTCGATTGAAATTTGATTGGAATTCGATTGTAATTCAATTGGGATCGATCAAAATTGTATTGGAATTCAAATCGAATTTGGCGTTGATTTTTATGGGATACGATTAAGATTCGTTTGAGATGCGACAGGAATTTGATCAGGAATTGATTGGAATTGGATTTCGAGTCGAACAGATTTTGATTGAATTTTGATCGGGGTTCTATTGAAATTTGACAGCGATTGGGATCCAATAGCGATTCGATAGGGATTCGATAGGGATTCGATAGAGATTCGATTGGCATTCGAGTAGGATAACTAAGATAAGAGAAGGAATCGATTTTTTGAGAATAAGTTACAGTAAAAAGTATTTAAAGTATAAAGGAGTATCAAGTCATTTTGAAAGATTTATAAAGCTTAACATATTTTTACTCTCCGATGATCAAGGACTAGCACTCATTTTTCAAATTGATACACGTTTCTTTCGATAGTTGAAGCTAAAAAAATCATAAGATTTTAATTAAAAGCCCCATCTATGAATAAGGACAAAAATGTATCTACCCACCTGTTATTAAAGCAATGGCAACATCAAGTGGCAAATATTTAGATGAGAAGTAACGAAAGTTCCGATTCTGGTACACCAGGCAAGCTATAGTGGAATGTATGAAGAACTGTAATTGTGTTGCATAAATTAGCTAGCTGGAAGCACCTGTTTGCCATACCGGTGCCGGTTATAATTTACCGCCGTTCGTTTAACTGGTGCCCTGGGATGGGTTCGGTTCGGCTCGGTGTTGCAATAAATTAAAAGCTTCCTGTTTATCTACCATTAGGTACTTCATTAGACCGATCCAGCAAGTACGCGAAAGCTACCAACATTCCGACCGCGAACCTCGCGGAATGATTTACAGATCACCAGGCCCTTCTGGCTTTAAAGATCATTTCTGCAACTGATTTATTTTAATGACAGTGCCACCGATTGACTGCGTGATACATTTCGCGGCAAGCTCGGAAGAATTGTGTGCCGTAAATGCGGTGTCCTGTGACGCGTGCGCTTACAGTGCTAAATGGTGCATATTTTATCACCTTACGCTGCCGAACCATTCCCACCGCTCGAGTGGTCTCGAAACGACAGTTGCAGGCTGATTGTCGTTAAATCGAACCGAGCCTCTGCATCTCGAGCTTCGCACAGCTACGACCGAAGCAGTACGAATTGAAGATGGTACCAGAGTGGCATGATTTAATTACAGCACCCATTAAGATGAAAAATTTGCTACACTTTTCATCCGAATCTGACAGCGGACAGTTGCCCTCGGTGGTAACTGCTTTCTCTATCCACTGGAAGCAGGCGTGCTAGGTTGCACCCAAATGCCCTATTATTAGCGCCGCGGTTTGAAGTTATCGACTCGCTCCCAAGCGTTCTTGTCGATAGCCTGAGGAAGCTTTTTTAACTAAATGCGTCCTTATGTGGTCATCCATTTCTTGCGCAGAACACATCCTTAAAGAGTAGTCCTGAGTGCACTGAGGTATCCTCTGCGGTACTTTGGTTCGCATTGTAACGATCGCATTTACATTCCATCCGAGCTCTGTGCGGTGAGGGATCGTCTCGATTGCAGACGTGTCTCGGGTGTCTCAGATTAAAGCACATCGATAAGCAGATTATAATGTGCCCCGTACGCACACGGGCTCGGCCGCTTATTGGCCCGATAACTGGCAGGAGGAAGTGGAACTTGTTTCACCGCTTGGTAGGTAGCAGAATCGGGAGCAGTTTTTCACTGAAAATAAATTATTATCACTGTCCGGTGATGGTGATAAACCTTTGCCCAACTACACCCGGCTGACGGTGGTAGTCCGGTTTTATTTTATATAGCAGGGTAGCTTTAATGCGGTAAAAGCTCCAGTGGTGTTGCAGAAGAGAACCGCCTGTTCAGAGGAACGTCCCAAGGTGCAAGGAGTTTTTCCACGCGCACCAACGGCACCTCATCTTCCCTTCACTCCGTATGTGTCGTTGGTTATCTAACATTAATTAACATATAAATATTGATCTTCGCATCGTTGCGCTCAGTTCCACATCTTATCGGACCATCTTGCGCTGGTGGTGCAGGTTGTTCAGAATGAGTTTGCAACCTGTTGGCGCTGGTTTTGCCCGGTGCGTAGAATCACCTGGACGGCTAATCATCTTCTGCGACCAATCTGGGCAGTACAAAGTGTTTTTAACAGCGTGTCTGACGGTGCGGTGAGATCGTACCGATAACACCGTTTGACATGAGCAGTGCTGAGCAATCGATCGTTGATCCCGGGAGTGCCCGTCTGTGGTGATGACGACGCTGATGACGATGTGGATGTGGTGGTTACAGTGGCAGCCCGACGGCAGGTTCACGCGCAGGTTATCAACACCGGTCGGTGGTGCGCTCTTTACCAGATTGAGCCAGATTGAGCGCTGGCGCATGCTGTTCGATTGGTATCGTCTGGCGTCCTGCTGCCTGCAATTAATCGATGAATATCGATAAGCAAAATTAGTGTCAGGTATGATTAGAAATGTGTACCAACCTCTGGGTGTGCTAATGGAATCTTAACGAGCTCGTAAAATTAAATAAATAACACGTGAGCAAACGGGAAGGCACCAGGCGAACGAGGTGCGTGGAGTTGTGTTGAGAAGGTGATAAAGATTGTCCCAACGGGAAGATGGGAGCAGAGACTTTGTAGTACCTCGTCGTATTAAATTATTGACTCTAGTGAGTAAGATTTTAATTCCAAAAATGGCCACTCAATTCAAAACTTTCGCAATGTTTGTATTTGGCGTACCGGGAACTTCGAAACTAAAAAACAGATAAATCATGTCTCAATTCGATTCGAACATGACATGCAATCATGTTCGTAGCAGTGCAAACCATTTTAAGCAAAAACCATAACAAAGCGTGCAGATAGTCCCCGTCCCATCAAGATCAAGGAAGAAGCGCAGTGATTTACGCACGATCGCAAAATGATGTTTGGTTCTAGCAATCGCAACACCTCACAGCAGGTTAAAATCATCGCACAAGATCGACATGTGCATGTGCAGTTGGAGAGTTCGACCACTAGCTTGAACGCAGGCCAGCCTTACCCAACAGCCCCTAGTGATCGATCCTCAATTCGTGTACCAGATCGTTTGTAGCATTACGACCGAAATGCTCAACTTCACCCGGCAGATCTGATGCAGATGATTTGGTCTGAGCTGAAAGAAAAAGAACTTTAAACCGTGGAGAGCCAATCTTCCTGGAAGATATCAATGTTCATTCTTCTATCGTTTACTTGCATTTCTTGTTCGTTGGCAGAGGATGAGATTGATGCAGACGCAGAAACACAGAAACAAATGATCGCAATCTATACATATGTGATACAATTTATTTCGGTTTTTGTATTCTACGCCGCTTGCATGCATCTTCTTACGCGAGGGATGAGAATCAATGTTGAAGAAGAGATATTGAGGAGCATTGTTTTTTGCACTTCAACTTTGAGGCTGTCCAAAAGATGAATTTTTGTTTCATTGTTTGATAATTGATTTATTAATAGCATATTAAAAAGTTTAAAAATATTCACCAACACTGCTCCTACATGAATTCCAACACGAGCATTCAAACTCAAGCTCACGAAAGTATAATGCTCCTAACGATGCGTCGTTGGGCGGGACCAAACCAGCCAGTGGTCGGTTTGGCCGGCACGACACCTTTCAGCTGCACGCCCCAAATTAATGTGCAGACTGTACCATAGTCCCACACCCACCGAGCCAGCGGATAGCAAAGCGTGAAATTTTGCGTCCACAAAATTTATGTCCTTCCGAAGGACGTCCCGCGATATCGCTGCTTGGCGGCTGCAACTGGAGACTGGCCCCCGAGGCCCCAACCGAGGCCCGTAGTTCGATCGACCCGTTCGATCGCGAGACAGGCGTTAGCAATTAACACTCGACAACGCCAATTTCGCTGCACCAGACATGTTGGTCCATGACCCTGGCCTGTTGGTTGGTGTGCCCCGCGTTTTTGGCGTGAAGAGAGAAAAATGCTCTAAATTAATTCTTTTTAATGTGCGGTTGTGGTGGTGTGGGCAGACTGTTGGTGTGGGTTCCGGTAGATCACGCGAAAAGCGTTGTTGTTTGCTTTGGCGAACCAGCAAATCTTTCTCCCGAACGAGTCGGTGTACAGTGTGTGGGATGTGGAAGTTTTAAAGTATGTATTAACGACTTCTTAATTATGGCCATCCTGAGTCTTCGTGGCGATGCACTTTGCACCAACTTCAAGGGTGGATAGAATCAAGGGTGAAAGAAGAAGAAGGTTTTATATGAATTTGCAGCTGAATCTCCCAAAACGCGTTCGTTGACTGACGAAGGCGTCACTAGCCACTCACCAGGGTTTTGCCTTGGGTGCAGACATTAGCGATTTATATACACGGATTCGTTCCGGATAGTAAATAATTAGTTCAACGCCCGGTTTCGTTGGAGTGTTTAATTAGCCGCATTTATGTCGTTGACAAGTTTTTGTCTCCTTGTCTCTGTGCGTGTGTGTGTGCTAATTATATGAGACAAGAGAAAAAAAAACTGCTTCGATACCAGAAAACCATTTCAACCGCGAGCGCATATTTTAACAAAAATATTCTGTTTATGGCGTAATGAGGAATATTAAACGGTTCCAACCGTATGCAGGGCTGGCCGGTGTGTCGGACTGCCCCAAAGGTCGTTGCAACACGCCCGTAATGAGCGAGCTTGGCCGGGCTTCTCGCGTCAAATCGCGTTGATTATGCGGTCGCTGTTGGCTAGGCGGTAAGGCTCCGAATTTGGTCAAATGAGACGCGGCTTGCAAAGGCGGATGATGAGGGCTCCATTGAACTGTGTAATACATGCCGGTGGTTGGATGGCATAGTGCATTAGGTTGTGCCAACCGGCCGAGGAATGTGTGGATCGCCTACCCAGCGGGTGATCCGGTTGTAACATTATTTGGTGCAATTTTATGCTTTCTCACGGTTCTGGTCCGGGCCTGTGATGTGATCGGGTGAGAGCCCGAAATGGCTGCATGAAGATGGTGCGGTCTCGAGGCAGATCTTCCAATATGGGCAGCAAGGTAGCAAGGTGCTACGTGATTACGCACGCTTCATTTGCGAGCATAGACCTGTGACAAGTTGATGAACATATTGAGTCACCTCCGTTGTGGAGCGGCTTTGCGGACGGGTTTGATTAAGAAATTTCATCGTGTGATTGTTGTGTGTATGAGTGTTCCTTTGTCGAATGGGTACATTGGGTTTCCAATATGTTTATGCAAATATGTACGCGGAAAAAGTGTTTTACAGGGTTTGCAGGCAGAACCAGTAAAGTTCGAGCTGAGGTCTGGATTCTGTTTAGGATGAAGTGGGATATGACGAGAAAGAACTGGAATCTGCTCAAGCTCCACTGGAACCTTTTTACCCATACTTGAACAGAATTATATCGAACCATAAGTCCTTTGATTCCTTCTAGGTCACCATAGAATTGATAATCGTATGACGTATAACAATACTCTTTTGGGCTAAGATGTGAACCAGGAAGCTCCGTAACCAAGGTCCTAGGTTATCTTGGATAATAAGTTGCCGTTTATTTCATTATCTAGATAAGCCATTATCTAGATGTGGGGGCGGTCCGGTGGCCGAGGCGACAGCGGCGCCGGTCTTCACAAGGCAGGGCTGGGGTTCAAATCCTATCCAGACCGCCTCCCGGTACGTAGGGCTGACTACTTTACTACGGGTAAAATCGAGTCACAGAAAGTCAGAAATGGCAGGCCGAGACCTCTCGAGGTTGCAGTGCCAAGGAAGAAGATGAAGAAGATAAGCCATGAGCTAACTGAGCGTTTTAGAGGCGCTGATATATCCTAACGGCGGTCAGTGCTGGAACCATTTGATGGCTGGGACTTGTGATGAGGATGCTGGATTGATGTTCCACCAGGAAGATCCTCGTCAGCAACCCGTATCAGGTGTATCTAGGACTGTGTCAGGTGAAGTCTAGCCTGTCGGAGAACAGATGCAGCAATCATTGGAGGAGTGCAGCCTTGGAAAGAGTTTCCTGGAAACGGATAGGCGACCTGGCCGTGTCTTGTAGACGTGCTTCATCTCGATCAGACCAAGTAGAAGAAGTTTTCGTTTACTGATTACTACAAACAACTGATAGAGAGATCATGTTATAGGTATTTTTTATGTTTATAAATAACGGCCTGGTATAAGTTAGTATAAATTTGTAAGCAACTGGTTGTCTGAAGGACCCACTGACCAGTTGTATATCAAAATTTAAATGTTTTCCAGGTCCGTTATACTTAAGAAATCAACAGTGTACATTGCAGATAGTAGTTTGAAGTTAATTATAGTAGATTGAAGTTCAATACACAACACAAAATAATTCTTTATATACTCCTGATAATATAGTTTGAGTTGACTATCGTTTAGCCCCTTGAGTAGAGGTTATGTTTGTTCGGAAGAAAGCTTTGAAGTAAAGCAATTGATGTTTGTTGTTGGTTATACTGAATATGATACTGAAGAACACATAAAAAATAGACACTACGGAGACTATCATATTGCAGATCCTCTGTTTAGTATTGTGTTCAGGAAATTGAAAGTAATTGAATAAGTCATCCAATCCCGAGCCGAATCCAGAATTCATGAAAACCCTGCGATGGACATCGAATTCAGCCGTGTTTGTTTGAACCATTTTTCAATTTCGTACATTAACTCGTTAAATGAATGCTGATTGAATGCCATAAACACCATCAGCAAGGTCTTTCCCTCTACTGCAGAGCGTGGTACAAAACGGAAAATTAATTAAAAACCCCAACACTACTGCCCTGGAAACGATCCTCCAACTGGCAGCTACGTTTTCCCATCGCATTGATATTGTAACCATTTGCTGGCGCAACAAAACTGTCAGTGTTCCTTTTCAATTATTTATGAATGAAGTAGCAAACAGGTTGCCTTCGACCACCGCCGACAGTTTCAACCCAAAGCATCGTTGTTGCGCCGGGAGCAGCAGCAGCAGTAGGTCCGCAGCAAATATAAAACTAATTGCATTTTCCCACATTGCAATTGCATTACCGATCATGATCATGTGGCGGTTTGCGTTCCTGCGACCCGGATGCAAGATGCGTCTGCAGACACCATTGAACCTTCGTTTCCTATCTTCGGGTTGGCTTTGCCAATGTGTCGATCGGCCATGCTCGGTCGAGCTGCCTATTGAGTTATTTATGATGGAGCTATTAATTTTCCAAACTCCCTACTGTGGTGGGGTTCTCGATGCTGCATTTTCATCGTGCGGTTTGAAGAGTTTTCATTCAACAGCATCCACTCCACATACTCCCCTTGGTTTGGTGATGTGTTAGAGAGAAAAAAAAAAAGAGTGAGCTGTAAAAGTTTGATGAGCAACTGTCAGCCGATAATTGCAATCGATTTAATGGCTTTATTAAGTTATTACAGTAGTTTACGGTTTCGAGCTGTCGTCCGATCCGAAGTAAATGCAGTCGGCCACCGATCGGCACCAGTGGCAGCAGCAGACGTGTGGACGAGTTCTCCAACCGCTGGTTGTGCTGCAGTTTAGGCCGATAATCGATCGTTTGTGCAGCTTTGTTGGCAATAAATAACACCTTCCTTTGGTGTGAAGGATTGGTGTTAATTGATGATACTGTCGACGGTTTTTTTTTTGTGTGTGCAAGGGCTAAGGGCCTCTCTGGGATGCGAATGTGTCGAGCAATCACACCTTTGGACCTGGACCTGGTTGCTAATGTTGCAAATTGATTTCATTGTCAGTTCGATTTCATATATCACGTAACTGTTTTTGGTGGCATATGGAATTCGTATCGTCTTGGGGTAAGTGCTGAGTGCTGATATTAATGCGATGCGTCCTGCTAGGCAATAAAATTATGCGATGAGTTTAATAACAGTGTTGATGAAACAAAGTTGGATCTCGATTTTACGAATTAACCGCAAATTAGTTTTATTGGACATTGAATGACTTTGATATCTGTTGGGCAACTTTTATGCAATCGCCACCAAGCGTTGGACCTGAGATTAGTGATGTATTAAATAATGTTGCGACCCTTTACGACGATTAAATCGGTTATCTTGCACTAAAAGCAGCATTCCGCAATTTATATAACAATAAATAACTGACATGTAAGAAATCTGTAGGTGTACTTCCAAGATTTACAGCATTTAACACAAAGCAACAAAGCAAAAAAACCACCACACCAAACATCAGAATACTAAGCAATAACAAAAAAAAAACCCTTCGCCCCGGTAGGATGTCGCGTGACACAACGTACATGCGGTCCGCGGAACAATGGCGAACACTAGCAGCGGGGAACACCCGGTAATCCAATAATTTTTAATTTCTGTTTGCTTTCGCCCATTGTGCAGCAGTCAAAATAATTCAATAGGAAACTGGCCCGGTGGAATGTAAATTTTGCTGGCAGCATCCAGGCCCGGGCAGACATTTACGACGAATCCGGTCCAGTGGTGATCGTAAAAAGTCGACGGGCCATCCGAATCGACAAATCAAAATTTAATAATTCTACCAACACCTTGCCCGCTAAAACGGGCCCATGTGGAAGACTTTTTTAAACCCGTTTTCATATATTTCAATGGCTCCCCCCCGGAGTCTATCATCGCCTCGACGCCTTGGGAGTAGCGAGCCTCCGGGGCGGAATTGGGGTTCAGGTCGCCCATTGCTCCCCGTGCACGGTTTGATCCGAGACGAATTCGATCTCAGCGGGGCTACTGGGGTTTTTCATTTTTTTCTCTTTTGTCTGTCTATATTCAAAGTTATGTCGATCGACAAGATCGATCGATTGTCGAATGATCGAGAGAGAGAGAGGGAAACAAAAGAAATTGCATACCGACGGAAAGACAATGAGGGGCGAATATTGTTCCATAACATATAAATTAATTTAACAGCGTGACCGAACCTCAAATGTCGAAGATGCTTCAGCGTGTACTCAACAGTATGCCGACCGACCGTGTTTGCCACCTGTCGTGCGACGGATCGGGACAACTATTTGTCGTAAAATATTTGGCTCGTAAAACAGCTAAATCAAAGCGGACGCGCGAGGGTGTTTGGAGCGTCGTCGTGTGCCAAACGGTCATCAGCCAACGGAGGATACTGATTAGAGGGAGCACTGTGGGACGTCCTCGGCGGTTTCGGGCCCGGTGAGCCAGACATTTAATGCTGCTTTCCTTTTGCCTGGCCAGCAACAGCAGCAGCTGGAACGCAAAACCCTGGACGACATATGGGTTTGATTTGTTTTAAGCACCACGGTACGAAATCGCATTTTTATGAGGCTTTTATAGAGTCGCAGGTCGCGTTAGATGGGCACCGAAGGATGGGTCCACCGGAACGGGGACGTCACGCTGTGCCGGTCCGCCGGAGCTGTGGGGACGAGAAAATATATTTCGATCGTAGCGTTTCATGGTAGCAAAATACCAGAATTACCGTTTGAAGGTGATAAAAATCGGCTATTACCGGTGGCGGGTTGTTTTCATTTGCTTGCGGCCCATATGGACCCGGCACCGGGGCCCGGCTGGTAAGCTGGTGGCGGACGTTAAGCTGATACTGATCTGCGTGAGCATGCGCTAAGCATTGATTTATTTATCAATCAAGCTGGCCGAGCGGTGGTGGTATCCGATTTGTTTATCGATATTTGATCGTTTAATGGTGCTTTAGCAGAGTGATGGAGTTGTATGGTAATGGTGCTTTGTTTTTGTTTGCAGCTTCAAGAAGCTTAAAAAGCGATTTAAGACTCTACGTTGTTATCTGTTTTTTGAAACTGCTATTTTCGATACTAATAATAGATATAACCTTTCGACAATATGGAAAACCATCTAATTAACTAACGCCAACACTTCTACCATCGTTTTGCCATCGATCATCGTTTGTCACGTCTTCTTTGCATATGTGGACAATCTAATAGGACTCTACAAGCTAGGATGTCCGGTGTCATTTTCATGACATGACCAGCCCACCCGAATCTGACGAGTTAAACTCGCTGCACCAAGTTATATATTGGGTATAGCAGTTTCCTCAGGTTGAAGACAGCAATCTTGCGCGTAACTCACCATCAATGTTGCTATCGGGACTGACCTTTGATCCCAAACAGCTATCCCATATCTACCTGTAAACTGTTCACATGATTTTGAGTCGGGTCCAGATATGAATCGAATATCAATAGATTTTATTCTTTTTCTTCTACTAGGCCCAGCGGTGGATCAAGATAGTTGGAGGTCCTGAGCGGAATGGCAGTTGTGACCCCTCTAATTGTGATATTAGAGATAAACAACAGGATTTCCCTCGCCGACGAGACCCCGAGCGACCGCTCCTTCCGCTCCTAGGTTGATCCGCCACAGACTTGGTCTTATCACCTTTAAGGTCTCCTGAAATAGTCCTCTGTTGGATTCCGGGTCATTCCGGAATCGACGGAAACGAGAAAGCCGACCGTCTTGCCAACGAAGGTCGGCTCCGTCCGGCCGAACCGCACAGCAATCTTTTGCGCCGTGACGCCATCCGCTTCACTAACGCAATAGTCGCTCAACACTGGAACACCACCTGGCACAACCTAGACCTCTCCACAAAACTCCGCTGTATCAAGCACAACACCACACCCTGGGACGATCCCGATTCCAGCCACATCCAACGAGTCCTTTCCCGGCTTCGCATTGGACAAACCCGCCTGACCCACTCCTACCTTCTCGACAGATCCAGTCCTCCACTTTGCAGCTTCTGTGGGGTCGACATTACCGTCCGCCATATCCTTACCGATTGCCATGGATACACTACACACCAAACCATCTGCCAACTAAATACCGACCTAGCCATCATACTATCTCCCGACAAGCAACAGCAGAACCGCCTCATCCGATTTTTACACATCAGCAACCTGTACCGAGAACTATAAATTTATAGCACAATAGTTTCCATATTACAAAAAGAATAATAGTTAAGCAAAAGTTAAGCCATAGTTTTTACCACACATATGTAACAATAGCCAGGAAAGAGGCGAATGAAATCTCAAAGACCCAAAGCCTCTATAAATAAACGAAAAAAAAAACCTTTAAGGTCATTTCTGCCATTTCTAGTCTATTAAACTTATTAATAGCTTGTAGTTGGGGAGCCAGCACTCACTACGGGGGGCAGGTTCGGATGAGATTTGAACCCCGGTACTGTCGAGAGCGACTTCTTAGGTAATGCCTGCAATTTTTGCCTTCCTAGCTTTATTGATGCAATGTAGCTGGAAAGTCTATCCTAAGTAGCTGGAAAGACAATCCTCAATACGGGGGAACGGTTCGGTACAGCCTTCGGATAAAATCTCACTCACACAGCTTCACCGTACACAGGACATGACTATCGAGTTACTGGTAAAATCAAGTTACAGATAGCCAGACATGGCCAGGCAGAGACCTTTAAGAGCTGCAGCGTTAAAGTAGCAGAAGAAGAATTTAAACATATCCTAGGTTTGGATATTCTAGAAGTAGTCTGAAAGGTAATATTTCCCAGAATCGACGAAACTTCAATATTATCATTCATGAGTTGAAGTAAAAAATATGAACTGTACCGAAATTCTTCTATGTTTGAGAGACTCGAGACCAAGTGTCAGGCACCAACTTAGATGAGAAAGATGCACAGAAACACTGGACCTTGGAGGACGTTAAAACAAAATACACGTAACCTTACGTTGAACTGATTATATTCTATAACTTAAATATTGTTGTGATGGGGTCCACAATATAACCTCAAATTCTAGAATCGATAATACTACATGAGATATGTAAATCTTTGGCAACACGTAACTTAACGCCTAGCCTAACCTAGGAATCAAATTCAATAGGAGATCTTTTTCTTGAGAACGTTTTAATAATGCAATAGTTAGTGCTAACCATCGTAACATTACTTTGGTAACACGAGTTGAATAGATACAAACAGTTGTACTGAATATTGCCTTGTGCCTTGTACCTTGTATTTTCAAGAATATTTTGGTTTGCATCAGAATGTGAAAAAGGTTCCATTTCTTGATTGATGGAATGATAACCTCGTTGTGCAAAAATATTCTCTAAGTTATACAGACAAATAAATAAATAAACCAAAAAGATCGTATTTGATTGAGTGTACGATTTTTTTCCTTCTTCACAAAAATCCAGTCAACTTCGCGTTTGTGATAAACTCTTCCCACGTTCTTCACTACTCTGCGAAAACGAACGCGATATTGCCAATTGCTCCAACATTGGGCATAAACAATCGATCCGTATCTTGGCGAAAGAAAAGGGCTCCGAACGCGATAGGGATAGCGATACCGAGCCAAAAAGAAAACCGGAGTGAAATTGCACAAAAAGGCTGGCTCCGAATCCCCACCGGCAACCGTCATCCGGACCATAACCTAAAACCCTCGATGCGCTCCCTTTTTGGGGGGCCGATTGCGATTGCGATCTTCACCATTGCCGGACAGGGCCGGGTAAGGCGCGATCTGACACGCCATCCATTGGAAGAGTGATGATACGCCATCGCCATATTGCCTACGCCGTCTGTCTTCACTTTCTGCTTGCAGGGAGGTTCGGTTGCCTCGGTGCCTCGGACGGCAGTGACTACAGCGCTCGCCGTTGCATATCTCCGTCTTAATTGGTAATTTCAATTTGCGCATACCTGCGTCGCGTAATGCGCTTCCATATATCACTGCCACCAGCGCTGCACCGGCAGCATGCCCAGCGGCTGCAGCATTTTACACGCTTCGGCCAAAACCTATTTGGATCGGTCGTGCATTCCACGCTCATGTCCGTCAACGTGGAGGGGAAACGGAAACGCGACGCAAACGGGAGCGCGTGCGGGAAGATCGTGGATTGTTTCGTTTTTGACACTTGATCAATGCAGTGCACCGATCGGTCCACTGGCTTGGCTGGAACTTGCTGGTGGGGGGGGCTTCCAGCACACTGCAGGTGTTGCATGTGAGCGCACGTTGCACGGGCAAATCCCGACAGTGCGATGTGTCTAACAATGCCTTTGCACGCGTCGTCTAGTGCGTGGTGTATTACGGGAGGACTCGTTTCGTTCGTTCGTTTGTGCCGCACGTGCATAGAAATGCCGGGGCGTACTGTTGCCGAGCAATTGCCGTAATCCTTCTGCAAGGTTTTGATCGATACAGGCAGCAGCAGCGATTGCCTGGGAAGTTACCGTTGGAGCTATGTGCACTATGTCATTGGCAGCGAATTGCAACACACTTCACCACACCATAGATCAGCCGTAGCTGTTGTAGAGGGGTTCAGGCAGATTGTGGAATAAAATTTATTGATGGAGATGCATATCAAAATATATGGCCGGTTATTATTGACTCAAATATGTGAGCATATTTCTTGCGTTTGTTTTTTATTTCATTTCAGATTCATCGTTGGTAGAAACATTGTACTGTTATTGGTTTGAATATGTTCCAAACATTGAAGTTTAAGACTTAGCTATACATTTGACTCGATCATCAAGAGTTATCACAAGTCTTTAGTAGAGTTAAAGTCCTTTGAAACAGATAATTGATCAGTAACTATATTTAGTACATTTTCTCCTTAATCTCTCCATAAGACATCACTCCTTACAGGCACCAGCATATTTCCACACCGGCACGTGCCCGCTGAAAAGAAAGGAGGGAGTAAAGATATAATGATTTGAAAATAAATGCAATCCAAATCACACTTATTGGAAAATAAATAACCTTTTTATCGCATGTAGCCTTAAGCGCTTGGACAGTACAGTGTCGAGGATATTCGCCCGCTCGTTTGCTACCTTCTCGGCATCCCTGTACCCGACCCGTCCATGAAGTTGATCGATGGTTTTGCTGGTCCATAGGTTTAGACCAGCTCCGGTGGCTTATGGTGGTACGCTGCGTCTCGATGCCGATTCTGCACCGGGTCTGGCGAAGGTGTCCTGCCCATACGAGCGTTATTGCGTTTAGGCTTCGATGTTTGTCCGATTGCGATCGTGAAATCGCGATGGGAAGTGGATTTGGTCCGGTTCGTACCGTCCGTTAACGAAAGGTACGTTATGTTGGAATTTGAATGCGGATTTTTTTTTGGTTTTGCTCATACAGTGGAGGCGCACACGAAGGGCCATAAATCAGGGCTTGCAAGCGATTTTTCGATGCAGTGGTGCGAAACATATGTATGAACGCTGTGCTTAGCTGGTCCAATTTCTTGCGCTCTCCCCCCACCTCCCTCCAACCAGTTAGCCAGTTCTTCCTACAAGACCTGTGCTGTTTGTAGCGCAACCAGGAATGGATTTGAATGGTTGGATACGATTATGGAATTTAGTTGTCTCGTACGGGGCCGGCATACTGGTGGTTGTCGATCTAAGCGACCATGATTAATCGAATCAGAACGAGAGTGGTAACAAATGGTTCGAAAGTAGTAGGATGTTTGTTGCCGGAAAATCCGTGTAGCAACAATCTTGAATTGATGTTAATCGTACGCATCAGGACGAGTTGTGTCATGGCGTTGGTGTAGCTGGCATCGCGCAATCGTTTGGCGAAGATGCAGCCGTCGAAACAGTCATGGATCGCAAGACAAGGTATTTTTAAATTTTTGATAGACATTTTGTTCTAGCATACTTAAAAAAGAGGAATTAAAGAGAAGGTTCTTAGTTCAATACATTAGCTCAGTGAAATATATTAAAAAACAATTTAAGAGACGCAGTCAAATGTCTTGGAATTTCGGAAAATCTTGTAAGGTTTAATGGAATGTCCAGGATCTTATTACAAGAGACAGGGTTTTAGGTCCATTGAGAGTCTTGAAGACGGTAATGATACTTTGTAAATTTTTGGGACCATTTGGCATATCCATCACTGACTATCCTTGGTCGTAAAGAGATGAAAATGGCCCTGGAAATCGAAAGCCTATCTTTATCTTCTTGGATTAAAGACCTGCTAGTAGATAAAGGCCAATCAATGGCTTATTAGACAAATTGTCGTCACATAGTTGCATAGTCGATTCGAAAGAGACTGAATCCAAGTTTTGCCGTGTGGTGACTGATGCCGCTAGCACCTCTACCACTGGATCACCTCAGATCCAAAGCTTCTACAAACATAAAAAATCCTTGAATATGACCAGATGTTTAGAAATAGAAGGAATTGTTCGAAAACTTCTCGATAGTAATTAACGAGGCAAAGGGTTATCCATGGAAGGTTGAAGTCATCTGAAACATAACTTATCTTGGCTCACAAGTCATTGCCATTATTGGCAATTACTGTAATGTTGAAATATGTATATGAGGGTTATTAACCAACTGGTCCTATTATAACCTGATTAGACTTCCTGCTTGATTAGACTCCATACGGCAGGATCGGGGTTAAAACCCCAATCGAAACGTACTCCTGTAATGGAGGACTATCCAACTACATGGGATCTATAAGTCTAAAAGCTGTAAAGGACAGGCATAACCTAAGAGGTTGTTAGACCAAGAAGAGGGAGAGACTTACTCGCTACAATTTCTTATAGTAGTGGCTGATACTGGAGTTTTACAGAACATTCAAAGTCTTCCAGGATATAGCTTGTAGGACATAAGCTAGGATATACCCGGCCGTCCTACATGGATAAAAAAACTAAAATATAAACTACAAAGATGACAACTTCAGCTTAGAAGAGCTCTAGGTATAAGATATGTATTGTTGTGACCCGGCCTGCCGTTCCCTGGATTACTGCAGTCACTCACCGCTGACAATCCTGCCAGCGTGTTGATGTGTTTGTGAGAGCGGTAGGCCTGGGTAACGTTGCCAGGGGCAATGAACGGGAGCCTGGCGTGCAACAAGGGTTCTGTTCTCTAACGGTTCTCGGGACAAGCGGTCCGCGTTTTACACTTTGTAATTTCGTAGTAGAATATATTGTGTCTTATCGGCCTTACCAATGTTTTAATTGTAGCGTGTTAGTACCAGTTCCGTTTTTATGTAATATCACGACTATCGGCTACCCGAAACCAAAGACACAAAATGTATAACAATGCCGAGACAATAGTACGTTGATCCTGTCATGAGGATGACTCCTAATACAACGATCTGTAAAATTTTCACAGGTTGTTCTCATGAAAAAACGAGGCTTAAATTAAGGTTATATTGCGTGGCTTAATCTAACTTTTACAGACCAAAGATACTAGAATAAACGATCAGCCGTCGAAGAACATGTAGTGATCTTGAACATATTAGGAACCGTGGATGCTTTGTTTCTACCAAGCCGTCAGACGCGTGTTTACACTGCAAAGGCTCATAGCGTTATGCTTTGTGCTTTCGATCCTGATTCCTTGATCGCCATCCTGGAGCGAGCTGTCTCGCTTCGCACTGACTGCTTCTCTCTCTCGTTGTCAGTTGTCTTGATAGTCAGGCCTTGGTTCCTAATGAGGGCAAGATCTCTAAAATCACCAGATGTCTTTTCAGAAACTATGCAAGTGTTAGTAGCTACGATCATTTCCAACTAGGAGGAATAATCACAGTGCAACTTTTAATGGGTATTAAGCCTTTCAATCTAGATGTTATTGGAAGAATAGTGAAAGTAATGTAGAGTTAATGTCTGTTAGTAAATTAAAATTAGAAATCTCAACGTCTCTATTGTTTTGAACATACAATCAGTACTGCAAACGGCATTATAATTACTAACAAACCGCCACCTTCCCCGGCAAACTGGATTCACATAATGGGCATAATCCCTACTGCCTTCGTGCCATCTGATATGGATTAAGCACTTTCCGAACACGTTAGACGGCGCCCTCCAGACCAGCATGGCGCTTCACCATCGTTGAATCGCGTACAAACCAATTGAAATCGAATCAGTATCGATCGATCAGTAAAAGTAACTCCGTGTGGTAGCCGCCGGTAGCAAGTGTGTACCGGTGTGCTGCCATGCAGAGATTTTCCCTTGAACTGCCCCCAAAGTGGGTGCTTCTATCGGTACCGCTCGAACCGTGGTGCATGACAAGTCCCCATCGTTTGGTAATGTCTGGGGTGGGGGCCTACCTACCAGAAGATTGCATCTACGAGATTCAACCATCCGACTGACCAGACGGAGGTACTTTTCTGCTACGTCGCTCTGCACGTAGCGTAATCCCGGTAAGCATTATTGGCAGCGAGGCCAGCCGATGCTGCCTCTGGTCTTAACAGGATTCTAAAGCAAATGTGCTCAATCACATCTGCATAAGGTCTGGTTGGGTGGAGGTTATTAATATTTATTATCGGCCTTAAGCACGTATGGTGAGGACCAAAATGCCAGTTCGTTCCTGGTAGCGATGGCTCGATCGCGATCGCACGAAGGAGAAGCAATGGTTCGTTTCGCCCGTGACTATTTCGTTGTCGTAGACACCTTTCTTTGAGCTCTTTAACAAGTTGCACAAAGTCTTTGGCTGTTCGGGGTCTGGGTGATCAGACCGCATAGGTTCACCTCTTCCCGCGTTGGTGAGTGTGCCGGTTTTCTGCGGTTTCCTTCGCCCGTGAGCGCAAAAGTGTGAAGCGGCAGATCGTCCAGGTTTGATAATGGAAGATGATTGTTTGTTTTCCACAATGCTATCTATTTGCCGGGAAACGAAAACGATGTCGGGACGCTTCTCGGCGCTCAAAACACACTCACAAAAGAGGGTACTTGGGGTCGTTTGTCGTCGTCGTCGTCGATTTGTAGTGTTCGGCGAGTCGACACGCAAGAAAGTTTCAAGCAAGTCGGCCATGGGACCAACGGAGCCGAAGAGTTGGCCTTCGTGGACCTTCGCGACCATAGATCGCAATCGTCGCCGAAAGGGATCACCTCCTTGACCAAAGCGCACCGGTGAACGGGTTCTCAGGCGATCGTTGAGGCTGCGCTAGGGTCCTGCCCTCTGCTCACAAAACCCGGACCGATAATTACAGTTTGCGGTTTCGCTTTCGCTATTTATTGCTGTCCCGTTTGGATAATCTTCGCGCTTTAGCCGGTTCACCCGGCTCGATAGTTTCAGGTGGTTTGGCACATCGTCAAAGGTGAGAAAAACGATGACAAATGTCCACTAAAAAGCGTTATCCATGCGCGATCAGCACGCACCAACGCGGTGAAGTTCGCACGCTCGGAAGAATCTCTCGACAGGGGAATATGCGGTCGGCTATTACGGGGTCACCCGGTACTTCAAATTGGGCGATGTGAATAGAGCAGTCAGCATATACTGCATCAAAGCGATGACGCTCGCTGCCTTTAACCACCGTGGTCGTGGTTGAACTTTCTCACGCAACGAGACATGAATGGAGAATTCCTCCGGAAAAAGAGTTCTTCACCGTTACGCGCCGACCTGGATTTGTCTCCTCCACCGAACGTCACCGAATGCAAATATGTTTACCGGTACAGTTTTCGATCGATAGCGAGGAATCTGTCCTAGGGCTCTGCTATCGAAATTAACCAGTGATATATGGATATATGGCTGCGTACGCAGCACAGGCTATGGCGGGAGCAAAGCGAAGGAGCGAACAGGAAAAGCGTCAGCCTCCGTCAGTTACGGAGGTTATCGGAGGTTTTGTTGCGGGCCGAGAAGGTTGATCATTAATTATGCGGTTAGGAGACGACCGGGGCCCGACCACAACTCACCTGGGAAGCGGGAGCGAATGGGAAACAACTAAAAATATTAAAGACAATAATTTGTTATCGAATCGTCGCCATGATCTGAACGTTTATGTTGAGGTGTTTGGGTTCATTAGTTCCCGCACCACCGTTACGGAGCGATGTCGTGCTCTTCCGTCCACCGATCGTCATTAGTTTTACAAACAAAGCAAAACATAAATTATGAATCGTTCGGGTTGGTGAGATGGCTGGTGACAGTATGTTTTGGGGGTCTGTTCGATCGTCCCAAGATTAAAGGCAAATTGCTTGATGAGTTGTATTACAAGTATTTTAATTCGGAACGATGTGATAATTTGTGTCAATTTCATATGCACATCCCAATCGGTAAGAAGTTCCATAGTTTTAAATTTAAATAAAAAATGGAGGAGACAAACAGGTTGAAGAATGTATGGAGCACATTTATAGTTAAAGTGTGCTTAAAAGTTGTTAATTAGACGATGTAATTAGGTTGTTAAAAAAAAAGTGTGGTCATAATTGCTTGATTGGAAGCTTTTGTCTAGACAGTTGGACCTCGGACTAGGATTATTAACGATATGCGCAGAGTATAAACATCTCTCTTATGACTTGGACCAATAATTGTAGAATGCTAATGAACATTGGTCGTTTAATTGTTGCTGTTAATTACAGAAAATGATAGCGAAATCGTACATTCAAGAATGCTTTGTGCATTGAAGTCTTCAAGGAGTGCCCATGGTTTGGCAAGGGATAATTTACATTATCCGTTTACTTCGCACATTCCTTCTTGATGCTGCTGGGACTTTGGTAGGTTTTCTAGAATATTGCAGGTCCGGAGAACAGTCCTCCAATGAGTCCCACATTCCACCGGCAACAGAAGGTCGATGATCACGAAGCCGATTCATGTCCGTTATTGGTCCATTAAAAGGTCTTCGGATGCATTAACTTGCGGATCTGCAAACTATGCACGGTGGTATTCCGCATGACTTAATCTGCAACTTCCAATAGAGACCTGCATCTCCGTCCACACCCGTGGCCAATAATGCCAATATCCGCCCGCACTGTCCTGCACCGGAAGGAGGGAAAGAAGCAGGTACCAGGGCGCGACAGCACCGCGCAAAGATTAATCGACGAATGCCATAATCCACCGTGAAGAGAGTTGACCGGCTTTCGCTAATGAACGCCGACACGAAAATTAAGACGTAACGACGAAAGGAACGCGCCGTTGGCAGACGCGAAACACGTCGCACGTGGAATGTGCCCGAGCCCGAACGCAATCAAATCGATTAATCTTTCGAATTTCAATTATTTTTAATGAACTTCAAAAAAATTGCCATCCCCGGTGCGGATTGGCGAATAAAGCCTCCACGGTATGTATCGAATTTCATATCGACAGGGAAGGGTTTTCGGGGTCTTATCAGCTACGCTAGGGAAGTAAGGACTTTGGAGACACGTATGTACCGCTGGTGAACCTTGAGCCTGGTCAGGTTTAATCATTGCCTAATTTATTACCCGTGCTTAATTCGAAATAGTTGTCCAAATATTGATTGCAAATACCCGGCTCAGAGGCGTGGGGGAGCACAAAAGGATCGCAAATGAAGATTCATGAGACAGGGACCTTTCTGATGTAATTGTCAGATTTAAAATATATGTGAATCTCTTACTTTTTTTGTTGTTGCTAATACTACGATAGAATTCACTAAAGCCCTTTGATGACGCTCAAACTTTCCCGGTTGACCATGGCCAACTATCGGACATCGCACGGCTTTTGTGGAACAGGATCGACATAATCAGGGAACTATCAAACAGAATTAACATAAAATAAAACATGCTCCCGAGGAGTTTGCTCCGGAAGGCTGTCTATCGTTCGAGTTGGCATACAGCGCAACGGAACCATAGAACCGGCCTCTGTCGACGACTGTGTTGTGGTTGCGTTATCGAAAACAGAAGTGCTTGTTCGCACGCTACATGCCAGCCCGCTTGGTGGAGGTCCAGAGCGAGTTTGTCGGTGGCGACTGTAACAAGCTGCGGTGGTAAGTTCCCTGGATGTGATAGCGCACTGGTGGTGCTACCGTGCAAAGCCACCTGCGGTTCCACCGAAAGATATGGTTGCCGATGTTCGGGTCGGCTGGCTCCGTCGGTGATATGCGTTGGACGAGACGTACGTACACACAAGCAAGCGAATCGTACGGGCCAGTTCCGGAGACTGCCGGAGTGGCCGGCGTTGTTAACAGGTTTGTGATGTCAAGCCGGGCGCAGTACGCGATCCTATAGTCGGAGGGCGATAAACCTGGAGCATTCCTAGAGTTTGGCCGAGAAGAAGATAAAATGGGCGTTAAAGAATTGATGGGTTAAATTTTTGGGAAATTCGGGCTTTAATGAATATATGAAGCAGAGGAGGACTACTTGGACTTCAACGCTTCTACAATTTTAGTCAATTTAAATTTAATGATATAATCTTAGGCTATAAGACATCAAGGTCTAGAAAAGTTGTTGCTTAACTTTAAGTGAGTAAATATTTTGTGTATAAACCTCGCTAAAACCTGTCTCATATTTGCATACTCTCTTGACCTTAGCCATCAACCTACCGATCTTTCGCTATTCTTGGTCGTTCGATCATGCCTTCCGGACTCGGAGTGTGTGACATGTTAGTTGCCGCATCGCCACTACACCACTTAGCTCGCCACGGAATGCTATGCGTTACACATTACTAGACGCAACCTGCTTGTGGCCGTTGTAATTTCCGTTCGCCTAACCACTTTTGCCATTCCTGCCCTTTTGCTTCGGAAAATGTTTCACCCTCCCACCCTTCCTAGCATTGTGGCCAGAATCGGTCGGTCCGGAAGAGGCTAGGAAGCTGGGTATAAATCAAAAACAACGCTCGGGGAAACAACATGCGAGCCTGGTCGTATGAACGAAAGGATTTATTGCGTTGCTCGAAGCTTTGCTTGTACGCGCTGACAGGACCGACAGTGGAATGCACCGAACCGACGCCGTGTAGTGCAGGGGTCGATCGAGCCGCCATTCGAGTAGCGCAAAATGTGGCAAGTTTGCTGGGGGAAAAAAAAACAAGGCGCACGGCGGCCGCGTTTGCATGTCAACTGTTGAGCGTTTGTTTGCGGTGTTTTGCCGTTGCTATGGTAGCATGGATCTATGTTCTAGGGGCACAGTGATGAGGTTTTGGCTGTGGTAGTTTGTGCATAGATGGTTTAGGAAATGGTTGGATTTTCAGATATAGAAGGTTCGGGTTTAGAGCAACTTGCTTGATCGTTAGGTCAGTTTCTGGATGAGTGAGAACATTGGAGAGTCTTTTTCCTCAAATGTCTATGTCTTCAGCATATCTTAGGATCTAGATTGACTTCTGGAAGATGTGATGTTGATCATTGGCATTTTAAAAACTCTGGTTCCCTGTATTCCGTGATCTCAAAATTGGCCATTGAGTCGAATGAAGAGATAGTAGAAGAATAGTTCCTGCGTTATCATTTTCAACCAAGATTTGCTGTACGGTGAAGATCCTATCAGTGATTGACTTTTCGCTTCGGAGTTCTCTTTGATAGTTTTCAACCTTCTGGTCTGCTAAAAATATTTCATACCAAAATTGAGCACATTGGCTATACAGCACTGGTGTCTGATATCAATCAATCAGCCAACAACGCAAACCGAAAATATGATACGCTCAAAAACTTGTGATCCAGTTACTGTCCAACTTCAACCATATAGACCTGAAGTCGTTTTTGCCCAACAGTTACTTTCCAATGATCGAGGCTTTTTTTTTGGAAACCACTGATCTTAATTGTTTGTTAAGTGGCCGTAACGTTCCACTGATCCAATGTTGACAATGGTATGGTCTGCCACAGCCACCGCACTTTTGAATATCTTTTGACACACATCAAAGTGGTGAGACAAAAATGTGGAGCAGACAGAAGAAAAGTCGAAGCAAAACTGGATCCGCGATCGACGCGGTATCACCGAAACCGATCAGGCAGTTGATAGGAGGCTAGATAAATCCACCACACTGTGAACTGCACACGGGACAGATAACACGGTGCAGGGAAAAAAGAGCGACCTGTCCATCAGTGCAGTGGAGCGCCGGTGTAGAATTCGGTACTACAAAGAACGGTGGGTGCTATAAAAACACGGTGCGTGGCCACAGTTTTGTCACGGACAAATTCGTGACGCCGTTCATCGGCTCCGGACAGTGAGCTGACGCGGGAGCAAAGCTGTCGAACTGTGGTTGCTACGTGTTTCTTTTTCTTCTTCTCCTTTTGAGAGGCCAATCATTTCCACCGTGACATCGACCAACCGTAATCGGAGATCTCAGACGGAACAGAAATAAATAAAGTTCAATGAAAATTCCTTGATCGCCAAACGAAAAAAACTCACCGAAACGAAAGAGCAAGAAAAACTTGTTAAAATGTTTGTTTGTTGTTAATTTTTGTTAATTTCCACTTGAAAGTACGTCGGCCTGTGAACAGCGTGCTCAGGTTTAGCGCCTGACGTACAGCTTTGAACTCCATCCAGTGGCGTTGACGGTTCGAGCTTTCAGTTTTCGGTGGTTCGTACCACCGATTCAAAGGCGCCGATCGTTGATCAGTGTCCCGTCGATCGATAAGATAATGTCTCCGAATCTTGCTTCCCGGGGTCGTATCTTTATTGAGATCACACCGCAAAGGTTGATTAATTTTTGGTGTGCGCGGTGATAAATAGGCGGACAAGGTTGTAGAGTGGAGCTCTTTTTGGAGCTGGGATAATTTGTTGCCAAGTGCCAACATTATTATAAGTATCTCAATATATTGATTTGATTCTATAAGCGTCATGAGAGAGCTCAGATTACTCTAATCACGCTATCTATGAATCAAGCATCAAACTTCACGAATTTAAACCAGGCCGACAAAGATTCACTTGAGTGAGCAATTGCGATGACACCGAAAGGGCGTGTCGAGTGAAGTGATTTGCCGACCCATCTGCCATCTGTCCTATATGGTTTGATTGTTTATACCTTGCGTTCCCGTGCGTTGCCACAAGTCACTTACGGGGGGTCTTCTCAGATGATGCGCAATAAGAGCCGTGCGTGCCGTTGATTGATATAAGACACGCAAATTGTTTTCGTCTTCTTCTTTCTGTCCCACACAGGGAAGACGGAAGAAGGGGACGAAACCGAACCCGGCCCACATTTACTTAAATTTAATTACGTAAATTTTGTCATTACGCCTTGGCTTGCGGTGCTTGCTGGAGTGAAGGACGTTGTGCATCGCTTGACGTGACTTTCAATATTTTGCCAGAAAAAAAACTGCCATCAGTACGGCTGGCACGGAGCGAGTTGAAGATAGCACAGCGATGGTGTAAGACTTCTGATCGATTCTGACAAATGATCGGTGAAATTATAAGTTTCTGTTTCTTTGTCCTTTTTTTGGAGGTTGATAGTTGGTGAAGGACATATCATTATTACTATTCAATATGATCGAAAGAAGTTCAGCTAAATTGATATAGAATATGGATAGCTTTGGCAAGAAGATTAAAAGACTGTATAAAGTATTTATGAAGTAATTTAAAAAAATGTGAAAAATTTCAGAATTTGATGTAGAGTCCTGTCCAGAGACTCTTACAGTTTACTACTACAACACTACGATCGACTTGAAGCAATATTTGGATGTATTTGTAATAAAGATCGTTGAAGAGCGTTTAGCAGCGATATAAAGAAGAAGAAAGTTTGATTAATAAAAAAACCAAAATTGCATATTCAATAACGTCCATCAGTACGATGAATCAGTTCCTTATTATCGAGCCGTTTCCTTCAGGCTTGATGACTTTTAATAACTCATTACGAAAGCACTCATTATGCGACGAAAATGTTGGTTTTGCGGTTTTTTTTTTTAAATTATAAAACCCTGCCTTGCCTTTCTTTTCGGACATTCCAATCACTTACATCCGATCTGAAGTGTATGAAATTGCAAGCGTTTTGTTGTTCCCTCTCCTGCTTCCATCCCACCCAGATGGCGACAATGTTTTAGCGATTGATTTTTAATGCTTGTCCGCTGGGATGTGTTTATGGTAATGCATTTCAAATTGATTAAAATCGATGGTGTCGTGAATCATGCCGCTCGTGAAGCGTCGTTCACCCAACCACAAAAGTCAGGCAACGAAACTTCAAGTGTACCTCCGTTCCCCTACCGAGGAATGGAATGTACGCGTTCCGGGGTTCCTACAATGGACGCATCAGTCGATCGCATCTTCGAACACCTACTGTTTTATGAGCGAATGTAAATGTCTTAAATTTTGTTATCGAAAAACTGGACAAACATCACCGACACCAGGGCCCCGTGGTTTGTTTGAGAGAATGTCTGTGTGTGTGCGTACTGTTTTTTTCTTCTTCATTTTCTCCAAGGACCAAGCTGCAATTAACGTAAGCTTATTACCGTGCGTACATGATTAAGCGACTGACAATATGGGGATGAAAAAATCTGATGCCGAGGAATGTGTTTGTGGTTTGGAAGATCTGCACGCCAACCGGCCACTGAACCGTTGTTTATTAACTTATAAATTTTATCAATCTTGTAAATTAGTATTCGGAGGGTTGTCGATATTCTTTTCTTTGCGTAAGGTATAACTTTGGGTTAAAAACGGAGTTGATTTGTATGCGGTCGGTCGGTCGGTGAACCTGGCCAATAAATTGCAACATAAAAATGATAAGTTGAACATTTCGTGAATATGTGCGTTATATCAGTTTCAGTGACCATTAGTAATAAATACCGTATACATATGATAGAGGATTTGTTTTCAACTACAAACAATTTATAGAACTCACATACAGTTTACAGCATCAAACATCACGATAGCTCAGAAAAATTGAGAAGAGCCGAATCCGTTCTTTGGCTGAAGACTGAGGATAGCCATCTTTTTCATCTTCTTCAGCAACAACGCTATGGAAGGGATCCAAGACACAGAACTTGGGCATCGAATCTTGAATCGTGTGAGAGACCCTTTATCTATCTTTAATTGAGATAGTCGCACTAGACTGCTTTCTCCTGCTCAAGCTGTGGTATATGGTTTCCGGAAGTGGCTTCCGTTCTTGGCACCAGAGTCACTGACATAGCAAAGGTTATACTAAATAATTCACATGAACTTCTTAAAATTATCTTAGTTTCTACTCATACGCAGATGCTCACGAAACGGCGGCTTCCAAAACATTAACACTTCGGATGCCAGTCACATAACACTTACCGGATAGATTACGCCGAAGTTAGTCTGCTAATACAAAACATGCTACAACTGTCGTGGTCAGATGGATCTTGTTGGCGTTGATTTTTTTGCGACCTTATTAATTTGAAGTATCAATAGACTTGTCGAGCAGACCTGCTACATAAAGACATTTTGTCAAGACAAGACAAAGAACAGGCAGTGGTTGGATATCTAACAGTAACCACCAAGTTTCGTATGATGGAAGAGCGCCTCCGTCCCTCCAGATCCATACCCTTGTGTCCATATGCGCAGTCCATATGTCAGAGGAGGGGCTTCAGATTATATTAGCATTGTCAAGGGCAGGTCGAATTGAGATGCAATAAAGAGCTTTTACAGTCAAAAAGCCTTGACGTTTGCTTGTTATCTGTTGTATTAGTCTTGTTAGTTAGCGCTGGAGATAACTGATTCAACTTGAGGCCTTAAACTTAGACGGCTATCGAGTAGGATACTACCCTGTCACAAATTCAACAGATGCGTTTCAATGTCTGGTTGTCATTTTTGCAGTCGAATGGCATTTTGGTACCTGATTTTAGCGAAAAAAAAGTACACGATATTTGTCTTAATACAAAGGGGCATAATATGATGTCTTCGCTTTTAGAGCTTGTTGCAGTCGTCGCCATGTGGGTGTCATATTTCACTGCGGCGTATAGTTTCACGTCACCTGTGAACAGTAAAACCTTATGTTTAGACAATAATTTGCTTACATCATTCGCATAGAGAAAGTATCAGAAAGGTCTCCAATTACTTGCCTATATCTTTCTATTGTGTCCTTAGTCCTTTGGATTAGATTTGGAGATAAACATGTCCTACCACTTGCCACCGTGAAGGTTAAAATTTTTAAAATACCTCAAATCTTCATTTGATAACCATACGTCATGGAGCAGAATAACTTTCAAGAAAGGGAACTATACATCTCAGACGCTGGAAACCCTTGAAACAACGCTTCTATTTCATAAAGAAATATATTTCCGAAGCAACCATAGTGTTTCCACAATGAGTAATAATATGCTCTGCGCGCTGCAGAATAGCTATCAGACTAGTCAGAAATTGTCTCAGTTTCAATCTTTCAGTTTCAATTACCAATTCTTCGTTTGTTTGCTAAATTTTGAGTGAAATATTGCACAGCTAGAGACCCTTAACAGTTCAGTTTTACCTGTGATCGTCACCAAATGAGGTTTTTTATGTATATAATTTATAAGTTATTATTGAATAAAATAGAAAAAAAAAATCCTTCCAAAATATAACTTACTGAGAGAGGTCAGACGGAGTACCAACAGAAAACTTCCCTGCCATACGACACATTTGCATCGTAAAAGCCCACAAAACTAAGGATTATCCCATGGTTATAGCAAGTTGGTACAACAACGTCTTGGACCTGTTAGTTTGCTGTAGGTAGCCTAGAATTAAATGACACGTAAGCTCACTTTAAAGACCACTGTACTGCACTGCTCGAAGGTATCGAACTTTTTTCCCTCTACCCAGAACAACCATTGCAATCCTTCGATGGCCTGAAACGTTGATTTCATTTTTTTTTTCGATCCACTATCTTGCTGGGCGATCAGTTAAAATACTTTCCGTTTTATTTTGTACCGAAGCATTTCGCGTAAGATCACCTTCGGTTAACCAATTTATGCGTATGCGTGCCGGACGCCCAACCGATGGCCACCGATAAGGATCGACGAATCGGTAACGTATCGGGTAAACAAATAAACGAAATTAAGATAATACCCATTTTCATGAGACTGTCAGGGACGCGTCTTGGGTCGGCAGGGCGGCATTGTTTTGTCAGGACCGCGTATGCTGACGGCAAATCTCGAACCGGTGGGTGCAAGAAGTAAAGCTGCTTAAAGTGCAGAGTTGTGGCAATGGCTGGTAGTGTCGGCAGAGGCTAGAGACCATGGACCGTGGACCGAGGATGGACGATTTTCGTTTCGTGATCGTGTCGTGCGATGGATGCGTGCTGTAGCCCAAAATTGCTTCACAACGCAAAGTCAATAGGTTAATCAACGGGACACCAGTTACCCATTCGCGTGATGTAACTGCGTTGTCGAGTTGTATTAATTTAATGTGTTTATTTGATGCATTTTGTAGGATGTTTTTAAATTAAACAGTACATCTTAATTGAAGTTGAATGAAAGATGATAAGCCCTTGTATTTAACTTAAAAGGGTTTTCAGAATTTAAAATCTTACGAGAATGAGGCAATGATCAATCCTCATTACTAGATCATTACAAAATTTTATTGCAAACAATTTGAGAGGTAATTTAGAGCGCATGTTTACGAATCAATTTATTAGATGACGAAGCACGCGGCCCGCAAACAATTGCACAGTAAATATTTTTGTGTAAATTTCATTACCAACCAGTTGGTCATAAACTTAATTCGCCCAGCGACTAAGTAACTGCCCGATCGCCACCCATCGGTCACGTGTACACGCGGGTGCAGGAGTGCAAACACCGTCCATCGCGGATCGAACGATTCGGAAAATGGTAATGAATGGTTATGCGCACTCGCAGTACATGCGGTAAAATGGCCGCCGGTGACGAAATTTAACACAAAATTTGTGAACATTGGAAAACAAGACTGATACCGGGCAGATACCGCCGGGTGGGGTTTTTTTTTCGCGGGGGGCAAAAACAAAACCTTAACAAAAGGAAACCAACACAAGCGCATTAAAAATCGTCAATCCAACAACCGATTAAAAGGAATTACACTTCCCCAATTTAGGGACCGCTTCGTTTGGTGTTCCGTGCTGCTCGGTTTGGCCGGCTATGTCGAGATAGTCGCGGCAAAAACCGTGCAGGACTACCGCCGGCAGCTATATTTTTGACAGTATCTGTGAGTGAGTTTACTTTTTTAAATCGGTGCAATTTATTTTGAGCTTTGGAATTTCTTGCCCAGCGCTCGGTAGGTGCCATCGGGCATCGGGAATCGGACGGGGCGGTTCGGTATCGAGGGTCGAGGACCGTAGGGCATAAGATTCCGGCTCGGTGATTCGCGGTGCGTAAGTGTTCTCGTATTTCACGATATAATTGTGGTGTTATTTGCATTGTAATATCTTCGTTTCGCGTTACCAGTGGGATGGTTGTTTCGAGAGATCAGTTGGAGGAGTTCACATAAGACAATGCGGATGAAATTGAAGTCCCGGGCAGGGTTTTCGGGATGAGCTAGTAACATTCGAACTATTTCTGAATTTGATGAGTATAATCAGGACAGAAACCGAAATTTATTGCACTTTATAGACTTGGACTATGGGAGCCCCATTGGGATCCCATTGGACTATGGGAGCTCTTCTTCTTCTTTGGCACTACAACCTCTAGAAGTCTCGGCCTGCCATTTCTGGCTTTCTGTGATTTCATTTTACCCGCAGTAAAGTAGTCAGCCCTACGCACGGGGAGGCGGTCCTGGTGAGATTTTAACCTCGGTCCTGCCATGTGAAGATCGGCACCGTTATTACCTCGGCTACCGGACCGCCCCATTGGAGCTCAGAAATAGTTAATTGTGGATGTGTGTGATATTACATAGGATTGTATTAGTAATGACTTAATGAAACATTCTTTTACAGCTAAAATTCTAGGCCTATTATTTCTAGTTTCTTTGACTTGGATTATTCTCGTCGCTGGACTTATAGTCCCGCGTGCAGTGAGAATGTCCGGACGGGGTTCGATGCCGGGTCTAGCTGTGTGAAGAACATTCCCAATTTATGGGATCAACAAAACTAAACATGCTAGAAATATGGCAACATTTAGTTAGAATGTTGAATAAATGAACCTTTCGAATGAATACAAGCTCAAGAATGATTTCAAGAGTTTTGTAAAAGTTTTTGGAAATATTAAATCAAGTATAAAAAAATACAAATATAATCTTGTGTTGCATTTCTGGACCAAAACATTTGAGTCTTGTGAGTTGCAGTGGATTGCAGTTCCAAGACTTTGGAAAAAACATAATAAATTTGTTTTCATGAAGTCCATTTTCAACTTGGATTTGCGCCAAGCGAGTGCAACAGATTAAAGTTCTACACGAAAATGTTTCATTTAGTATTGCAACATTAATCAGAAAAGGTTCAAAGGCGGCTAGTTCATCTCGACACCCCTGTCCAACGAGTCCCGATCTGCTGATAGATTGAACTTAAATGTTTATATTTTTTTAATTCAATTTTAAAAATTTATAATTGATTGGAAACTAAATAAAATGTCAAATTTAAATATTTAAAATATAATCGTATCATATTACAAACTGATTCATTATTAAAATTTATTTTTGAATGTTGTCCTTCTGAGCAGAAATAAAGAACACACATTGATACTAAACTTACCATAAAAATTTAGCAAAATATATAAAAATGGATTTTATTTTTTTTGTTCATCAAATGCCTTAAAAATTTCCTTACAAATTGTAATAAGAATGGTGTATTTCAGAGAACATTGCATAATTCACTCCAAAAGTTAAAAGGAAACCATATCACGATGGTGCCTTTAATTGTGAGAAACAATGCATTATCGATGTTAAATTGGCTTACGTGAAGCTCTCATCTGTTGCTTCTCTCTTTCGTTCTAGTAAAGGACCACCGAAACATCCCAGCAAGCTACCAGCGGGAAGAAAGAGCCGGCGCTAGAGTGCTTTAAATAAATAGTCCAAAATTACCTAGTACTTTAAATGTTGTTTACGCTACCGGTTGAGCTTTAATTTTTCTGCCTCACTGCATATCCTCGTTCGAGCCGATGGTGGCCCACCATTGCTGTTGGCCATCGGTAGCCCGTTGCCCTCCACGAACGCCCGCCCTTACGCCTCCCCATCGGGTGGGTGACGCTCGGTGTGCAAAGTCAAAATGTCAAAACCAGATGCTCTCTCGCGGGCGAAACTCGCGAGGCTGTTCGGCTTAATCGAGTGGAACATTTTAAACGGCCCCTGGAACAATAAATTTCAATTATCAATACATGATAATTCAATTTTCTTCTTATTATTACAATTTTGTTTTATCTCTTCCCGTTCCGGCGGCACGAATTGCGCTCGGCCAAAACACAATGTTTATCTTGCTGGCGCGGTGGGCACGATCGGTGACGCCAGACCGCTGACCAAACCTCACTGCTGTGCGACCGAACCGAACGAACTGCAACAGATTGTGTCTCGATTTTGAACGATTTTCGATGGGCCCGAAACTGAGGTTTTGGGGCGGTGGACTTCTGGACTTCGCACGGTATCTTCTTCCCGACGCACTCACCTGGACCTGGAGTTTTGTTCGTCGGTTTATCACGCGGGAACGCGCCGAGAGTTCGTGCACCCTCGCGCAAGGTTTCGAGCTCGGCCGAGGAGTGATGGAAGGTATTAATTTTAAATTGCAGTCATTTCCTCTGGGGCGCCCTGGGTGAATGCTGCTTTCGGCGAACGGGGACGTTCAGTAAGGTCACGATGCGTGCGGTTTTTCGAAGCTGCACATACAGCCTGCAATCACGTCAGGGCTGCTGGACAGGGCTAGTTTTGGGGGAGCTGATGCAGCAAGACAGATGAGTCCCGATGAGCATTTCGGTAACGGAAAAGGGTAAAGGTCGTCTGGACCCGGTCTGGTGGTAGATAGAGAAAGTCCCAGTACTAATGAGGCGCAAGATTGTGGACGACGTGCTGGCGACACCGTAAGCGTAAAGTTAACACATCTTCTCTTTTATTAAGAGAAACGAGCCAGTTTGGTGCAAAGATTATCGATTGTAGTGCCAAAACCAAGAAGAAAATAAAGGATAAGGAAATTGACCGAAAAAATCAATTTATAACTATTTTAAAATATATCAAAATAAAAGCCGATTTTTGACATTGAATTTGAGGCTTCGAAGAGTCTCTGATCTTCATGAACAAAAACTTAATGTAATGAAGGGTTTTCTGATGAAATGAAAAATTTGGTCTTTGTTTTACAACGTTGATAGAAATACTGGTGATTCTTAATGTCTTCTTGCTGTTTCTTCTTGCCCAAACGACTTCTTATGTCATGGTTTCCTTTTGTGACTTATTTTATTTATTTTCGATTATGACGGCTTGACGCCGTATGGTCTCCTTTTGTGACTTACTAGACTTATTTTTACCCCTTAGTTGGATAATGAGTCCTCATTATGCGGGAACGGCCCACATGGGATTTGATCCCCGGTCTTGCCATGTGAAGATAGGCGCCGCGTCGCATCTGCCACCGAGGTGACCCAACTCTTAATGTAAAGTTCTTAATACTCAGTTTGATAACCAAGGCAATGTCAGCATCGTACTTTTTTTGTGTATAACAATCCATCTCCATCCATCTATCTAATCCATGCTTTCTTATGTTCATGAGGAGATCTTTTATACTCAAAATGTATAATCTTTAATGCTTATTCTTCAATCGAGGGACAAGTGAGTTTTCTCGATACTGCAAGACACATACAATAATGTAGTACAGAAGCAGCATTCCGGTGGCCGTGGTGACAGCGGCACCATCTAAATCTACATGCAATCATCTACCATCTAATCTGAAGACCCGGCACATTTGAAGAAACGGATCAGAAGAGCCATATTGTGTCCGACATTGGGTAACGGCTAAAAACTGTATGTTGATTGATAGAAGAGCTTCGGGAGGACATCGGTGAGACCCAGAATGAAGGAAGTTTTGAATCGGGAAATTCGCTCTCTGAAGGAAGGCAGACCGGGCAGCTCTGGTATGTAACTGGTCCAGTATTACAGCCTTCGAATCCAGGATCGAAGTGCAAATCGAATGAATTTGGGCTAAATGGTCTCTCCATGCGCCTGAGGCCTAGTTGCATTAGACCACCACACAATGTTGGCGTATTCTAGCAGTGAATGAGCCAGTGAGCAATAGAGCGCATATAATCGAGCTGATCCTTAAAGGATAGTTTAATGTCAAGTAAGACGCCTAGATCATTGTCAAGATGTGTATAAATAAGTATGTAAATTATGTTTTGATTTCTACTGTGGTGTCGTTAAGTTGCAAGTCTTGATTTCACATTCAAATGCAGTAAAATGACCTAAAATTTACCAAAGCGATCTAAGGTCCAAAAATGTTTAGCACAAAATTCGAAGGGTCTTAAAGAAAGGGAGGATACAATCTTACCTTCCTCATAGTTCCTTAACTTTAGCTATTAGCATCCTAACTGCTGAGATACATTACATAAATTTCTTAAATTTACATAAATTTTTCAGATTTAACAGCAGAACTGATAATGTTGTTCACAGTTCCATGTGTTTTCCTGACTTTAACTGATATAAAGAACCAAAGTATTGGTAAACACTTTAAATATTTTTCTGAAAATATAAATGCCATTTTTTTTCAAAAGACATTTTTGTTTAGTTCCAAACCCAAAAAAGAGCATTATATATAGCAAGAGGATACATGAGAGACGCTACAGACGCTACAGGAATCTTCGAAAGTTTTAAACCGATGCAACACTCAATTTCACTGAACAAGAACATCATCAACCACCTTAGTTGTGAACATGTGTTGTACACCTTCAGAAAACCAAAGACCTGGTTCCATCGTTCCCTTCCTGATGTGAAGGCTCAAAAGTGCTGCACGTTAAAAGCAGTAGCCATACAGTGATCATGTTTCAAATTAATTAAACGAACTAATCTCACTCAAACCCCCTGAACCCACCCATTGCCGTGTAGGACCAACTGAGTGAGTATGTATGTTTTGCGCTATCTATCTGAACTTTGGTTCATTTTCCCCTGCACCCCGAGCAATGCATTCTGATGGAGGCGATAATTGTTTTCTGATGTTTCGGAAAACTTCCACCCTTCCGTCGAGCTGTAGCACCCCAGCCGAACGAGTAGTGTTAACTGCCTGGCCGGCCACTAGCGGCGTAGCGAAATTTGAACGGGGAAAAAGTGGCGAAACGAATGCCATATTTCATGTTTGCAATTTCCAGTAACACGTGTAGCAATTCGCTACCGAGCGTTCGCTACGCAGAGGTCAAGAGTTTCCAGAGCCTGCTCGCGTCCAGCTCGTAGACGCGCTGTTTTTCTTCTGTTGAGGTTCCGGCCGGGCCGGTAACATGATCGTGAAACCGGTAGCCGAACAAGGCGTGTAAGCTGCGTTTGCCACCATGCGTGCATTGTGTTGACGTATTTGAATTTTCACCTTTAAATTATTACCCTCAATGCCCGTCCGGTGAGCGAAAACAGCATTACAATAAATCGGACACGGCTCCACAATAATCATAATAATTTTATGCAATACCGGTAAGGTCGTTCAAGGTTCGCCGAAGCGAGGTTTAATGTTTGATGTCCTTGCTTGCTTCCAGCAGCACATGTGGGAATAATTTATTTTTCACCCCTTCGGCATGAAGTCCAGCGCGATGGACACAAAGGAGCACTAACATTGCATTCAATTTGTACTTCGACGACCGCACCGACCGGTCTCGTTTCGTTGCAAAAATTTCACGCGAAAAGCGTAAATCGGTCAACGATACATGATCTCCGGCTGCATCGTTAAGCTGCTTTTCGAGCTCGGGATGGGCAGCAGGGTCGTAAAAACGAAAAACATCCAACACAGACGTAGGGCATTAAAAAAAATGGCAGCCAACTCTCCAATTCCGTCCAATAACAGAAACCACAAATTGCTCATTAACGGCGTGGTATTGAAGAATTTCGAGTGAATCGTCAAAATGGTCGACACGGTTCGCGGTAACACAATCGTGCATTGTTTCCCGCCAACTCGCCGTTGATGGATAGTTATTTTCAAAATATTAAAATTAAATAAGTAAAACCGCGTGGCCTTCCTTCACACCTTGGATAGTGGTTAGTGGAGGTCCACTTCCAAAGCGTTCCTCGAGCTCCGAGCGCATGGATTTGATTACCGATCGAGTTTACGAGTTCGCGTTAAATCGTTCTGCTTCTGGATGAGTGGTAGTGAGGCGATAAAAAGGGTGATCGTGTGATGTGATCATCTCGTACTTCTTGTCAATGTTCCGAAGCGAGAAGTTTGCTGCTAATTATTACGGTAGCTGACGAGAGACGGTGGCGATTAAATGTGGTATGTTCATTTGTGCCCTTCGCGTGCAGCTTAACTCGAACGAGTCCGATGCTTAATATCCTGCAGAATAATTGGAAATGCAGTAAAATAACACCGTGGATCCTATTTTGTTTAATGTACTGTCAAAAGTTGGAGGCTTTCCCATCAAACACATCATAAACTGTCGCGAGAATGTTACCTCTGCCAAGCAGAGACGAGGATGTGTTTATTCTTAGTTGCAATACATTATGAGCTGATGAGAAAGCTGGGACGATGCGTAGACCATCCGACAAACATTAAACCGTAGCAATCGACACCCTCGCCTGCCGTCAATATCGAAGTTCAATAGCGCCTGGCTGTAAACTGACGCATCAAACGCACTTAATGCGTCGCCGGACAGCAGACGCTACGTCACTACTGCACCCGTGATCGTTCGATTATCGCAATGATGGCGTGTGGGATAATGTTTCACTCACAGGCGTACGATCGTGATCAGGGCACATGGCGATTCAATTAGGTATGGCACGGTCTCGGGGCAGTTAGCCGGTAATGCTGTTGTTGAAGGAATTAATTGTGCAAGACACGCTATTTAAGGCGGCGTATGGAAGGATGTGGATTTCATTTTGTTTGATCAAATATTTAAATTACTCCTTGTTGAACACGATTTTAAGGATCTTTTGATTGTTAATGATTGAACAATTTCCTATTTAACCATTTCCTATTTTAAATTTGAAGTACATAATTGATCTACGTATATTTTATTTATTTATATTTTTAGGATTACGGCTTGACGCCGTATTGTCAACACCGCATGTGTTGACTTTTACAAATTCACAAAAATTAACAAGGCATTTCCTCCCTGTTATTTGCTTTATCCCGGGCATGCTCGGTTGTGAGTGTGAGGTGGTTGCGGGGTGTGTATCCAGGTTGTTGGTGTAGATCATAAGGATGTTTGTTATCTGGATCCGGTTCTATTGCTTTTTCTAAGGATGTGATGGCTGGATTTGGGGTTCTGGTGTCGGCGGATCGGAATTTGGACATCGTCCTTCCGTCTATCGGGTCTGGGCTGAAACAATTACCAAAAAAAAAAAAAAAACTAGACAGCATACACAATTGCCTGCGAACAGTGTTCCTCAAGCACTCCAGCAGGGATAGCCAAAGCTCGACCAGGCCAGCACCGCACTCAGAAGCTATCGGCGAGCTCCATCCCATCGTAACAGCAGGCTTTCTGCTAATCACCTTCGTATGAGCCAGAGTTATACGCTGCAGATGAGCGTTCAACGCGAAATGATTCGACATAAGTCGAGACATCATGCGTATGAACGCCCGGTCTACAGAGAGCCCACCGAACCAAGGCCGCAGGGACACTTGCGGAGAGATCGAGAAAAGGAATCGCCCGAGTTCGTCCGCCTCCCACATGCTCTGCCAGCGAGACAGGAAAAGTTGCTGTGGTAGGCGAAGAAACTCTCGGGCCGAGATCGGACGGTCGTAAAAGGCGCCTTGTTGGGCACCTGTTTTGGCCAGTGAGTCTGCCTTCTCGTTGCCGGGAATTCCACAATGAGAAGGTGCCCAAATTAGCGAAATCCTGAACGCCTTGTCGAACATGGAACCAAGCAATTCTATGATTTTCATGGTAAGGAAATCATGACTTTTAACAGCCTTCGGGGATCGTAGTGCTTCGATAGCGCTAAGGCTATCTGTGAAGATGAAGTACTGATCCGAAGGTCTCGCTGCTATAATCATTCGGTATGGTCTTAATTTCCTCGTGCAACGAAGAATCTGTTGTTAAAAGGGAACTGTAGATCTCAGGAAGGGCAGCACGGTTTAATGCCTGTGGAGCGCTACGATGCACTTGCAGGGCAACAAAATCTTCGTAGATTTTCAAGATCCTGCTATTAGAACTTAGAATTTTCTTCGATCAAGGGATTTGATACTGAAGAACGGACTAGAAGGCGAAGCGACAGCATTTCAAAACGTAGTTTCAGCGGCATCACTCCGGTCATCACTTCTAGGGACATGTTGTGTGTGGATTTCATACACCCTAGTGCGAGTCTAAGACAACGATACTGTAACCTCTCCAGTTTGAGGATATGCGTGTTGGATACCCAATGGAAGCATATGCTTCCATATTCCAACACGGATAGTACCGTTGTCTTACACAGTCGCAGGAAAATGATCTACGTATATAAATTTGAAGAAGACATTTACCCTTTTCTGTTTGGCACATTTATTTGAATGATATTAAGCCACAAATTAACTATGAAAATTTCTCAATATAATATCAACAAAATTGAAAAATAAAGCTCTTTTGGGAGATATTCTGAGCTCTTCCCGATATCAAAAGGATAGGCCGATGATTCATCACATTAAAATCGTGTTTATGACCAAACTGCTGTTCATCCTACATATAATCTTATCAAGAGTTGAAAAAATAGGAATTTAAATCATGAAAAAGCTAATAGCTGATAAACCGTTAAAGCTTATAGGCGCTATTATTGCTATTGCTTTTTCCTATTAGTATTGCTACATTCTTATATTTAAAAATATAAAAATCATCAAGATCGGCCTGGCTGTATTGCTAGATTTAACAATTTCAGTTTCGATTGAATTATGATTCCTTGTGAAGCATTATAGAATTGGTCAATTTCAAAGGCTTAAACCATGGACCGAATAAATGCTCCTTTAATGGACAATATACTGGTAGAGCTAGATTCCTAAACGTCTTCAAAATGATATTTATGCACACATTAATCTTAAACTAAGAGATATACCTCTCTTTGTGGTAGGACTCTTGAGAGAGGAAAGTAGACGAAAATTAAAGGATGTTAAGGGTTTTAGTCAAAGAATAAGGAATTGTATTTTTATCAACACGGTGGAGAAGAAAAGATGCAATGAAGGAAGATCGATTAATGGATCGTTGTAGTTGAACAAACTGTAAGCCGAGTAACATCTGTCCACGTAACAAGGAAGTCCAAATGGACGAGCCCTAACCATCTTGCGGTCAGCTTACCTTGTAAAGGATATCTACACTTTCTAAATATAGTCCAAGCGGATCCTAGCCGACGCTGACTACATCACCAAGCAGAACTCCCACAGCGACCTGATCAGTGTTCATAATAGTATCTTGAGATACTGAGTACACTCCAAGCATATTACCGAGTGCTGGTAACCAAGAAGTCGATATGATTGGTGAAGTTGAGAAACATCCAGCCATACATCGAGACCTTCCTTGACGACAGAGACTCAGTTGACGGAGATCTGTTTGATGGTATAGGGATAAACAATAGAAGGGCGGAAACAAGTAAACGACATAATTTTACATTTCACAGACTGCAACAACTTTCAAAGAAGCGCTGCCTCCAAAAGTAAACCAAATTTTTATTGGTGAGAAAGTTTTGAGCTTTAAAAAGAGTAATCAGCGTATAAAGTCAAATGAAAGAACTATTTTATCATCTATGAAATAAGATTTGTCTGACAAACATAACAGGCAAATGTTCATACAAAATGTGATCCTCTTCGAATCTCTTCTGCAACAGACTGTCACTGACTGGCGCCAGCACGTCCAAACTAAGCATGGTTGTGGGCAAATATTGTCATAAATATTTATTAGCATCAATGCAATTTGAATGAACAATGGTGACGTTCGAAGTTCCGGACAGTTTCTTTTACGATTTTTCGCCCAGGCAACAAGAAGCTATGGATAGGAAAAGGTTCAAGCTCAGACGTTTTATTGTGGAATGTTTTACGATGTTTACAAATAGTTATTGTTGAGATTGTTTCATAGGGAAGTAGTTGTGGAGTATGAAATGTGAAGAAAAATGTTTTGTATGTGCAATTTTCGTTAAGCTTAATACTAAGAATGCTTCAATAGCGGATAGTACTTGGTGGATAGAAATAGATATAGATAGACTCCCCGTGCTTCGTCGACGTGGAAAGAGATTCCCCATGCTCCGTGCAGAAAATGCCATCCCCATTGAAGGCAGATTTCCTCATTTTTCAATTGGCGGACTTAAGACACTCCGTCAGCGCGTCCATCGTACGAGACTGTGACAGTGGCAGGCGCGGACGATTAAACCCGATTGGTATGCATGTGTCTGAACAGCTGAAGCTTGAGCACCCTTTTTGTTCAATTTTTTCCTTTGCTATTACTGCTTCTGCTGGTGGTGGCACGTGTTTTTCTTCTGATCGTTGCTTCAATCGATGCTAGTCGTAAAGTTAATGTATGAAAATTTAACCAGAAGAGAAAAGAAGTTCCTTGGGTAGGTAGAAATATGAAACGAACGTGCCCCTTCGTAACCGACGTAACACGGATGGGAAAGTAATGTGTGACAGTGGCCGACCGGTTATGATGCACTGGGTGGAAATACGATGCATGACGTTAAATGCAACAAGTTTATTCTATGCGCTTACCATGCCGGTGGTTGGCAATAAATCATAACCACTGACCTTGTCACGGGAGTGAGTGAGCATTGGCTTATCCGACGAGGAAGCAATACAGGGACTTTTTATTTGTTGGAAATTATTCGCGTAAAAGAATAACAAAAAGTACTTTAAAAATACAATCACGGTCTAAAGTACTGTATTTCCGTTTAGTCGGAATTACACCACAACCTAATGCGGTTAACAACATATTCTTCCGGAGAACAATATGATATTAACAAGGCAGGGATTTTATGCTTTCTCAACTGGAAATGACTCTACCGTATCCGTGAGCGTATATCATGCACGGAACCCAAACGGACATTATTCAACATCTTATTTTATTCGCTAATAAAAAGAAGCTTGATGCAGTTTCGCCACAGGAAATGCGTTTCATCAACCGTTTTCCTTTATCGCCAGCTTGCACTCGCAAGCCGCCCGAGGTCAGCCGATCGTCGAAATCGCACTGGATTATCGTCACCACCGAGCTACCCCTTATCGATGGAATATCACAACCGGAAGACGGCACGCTACTCGCTTCGGATCGAAATCGATCGTAATCGATTGCCGCCGGGCCTGAGCCGGCCGGCTGCTCCAATCCGCTAGGGCCCGCCGGTCAATTTACGTCTCGTTGTGACAAATTTATGTTCATTTAATTTATGCCTCTTTCAAGTGTCAATGCATAAATTTATTAAAACGTCTCCTGGACACGGTTGGCTTCTACCACGCCAGAGGGGCGAAAGAGGACGAACGATTAACACAGCACAGAGGCAATGGAACAGGCGGGTCAGGCGAGCGCATCAGGAAGAACGACGACGATCGCCGCCAACGATTCCGAAGTGTCGATGTCGGATGAACGATTAGCTAGACGATTATGCTTCACTCATAATTTTTCATTTGTCCTTAAGCTTAACTAGCGGTGTACGAACCAACGGGACCGCAAACTGTGGTGAAGAATGTGGATGTGGATGTTGCGGAAAAGGTGCTATGCTCGCAAGATGATTATGATTGTGGCGGTAAATGAATGGTAATGGAAGCTGGACAAAAGCTATCCGATCACAGTTCTGAGGGTTAATGTTAGCTTTCATCGCGCTGAAGTTTGCATGATAAAATATGACCATCATACATTACAATCGATGTTATCTGAGCTGTTTTTGCAGAAGCTTCATTGGAGGAACTCACTTAGTCATTTGGTCGAAAGCTGAACCACCGATCAACTCATAGCGTGTTTGATGCTTTTTTAAACGAGTTGGTTGATGGTGGTGATTACTTTGCTTTAGAAATGTGTACATACTCCTAAGCAACGGTGAGATGTGATTTACTACCAATTATATATTTTGCAGTAGTATTCTTCAAGCAGATATTCCTTGATCTATTGTCTTTTCAAGAAAACATGTAAGAGATCGTTGAACAGCTTTCAGGAGTTTCTATAAACTCTTCGCCAAGATACTCTTGGCTTAATTTACAGCAACCTTGAGTTGCTGGAGTAACCTTCGTAGTGTCTCGATGATCGAATTTAAGCAACTTATCAGATGCGGAACATGGAATCCATGATTAGTATTTCCAAGATAATTAGTCTTGTGCACTGAAGTACAGAGTACTCGAAGAAGTGATGCAGACAATGTAAAGTAATGCACTCCATAACCTTCAACAGGCTTATGTCTAAACATGTAGATCTTTCAAGCGCCAAGCACGCAAATATTTAATCCCGGCCGCTCTGACGGATGCATCGATGCTATCACGTGCTGGTGGTCACATGATATATTCCACCCAGCGGAGTCGTCTAGTTCCAGAGTGAGTAGAATTCGATGCACGATGGTGAGATCTGCGAACAGCTTTTAGAGTATCCTTCCCTACATACGGGACCAAAAATCTTTCTAAGCATCTTCCCTTCGAACGCGGCTTAGAGGGATCGTCTTTTTTGGACAGAGTGCATGTCTCAGAGGCGTATGAGAAGAAGATGTTTCCTCCGACTGTAGTATGACTGGTTGGCAACCAGCACTCTGAGCGTAACGCAACATCAATGTTTTTGTTGGTGCTGACTTTTGACTCCAGGTATGTCAAGCTTAATATGACTTCGATGATACGATCACCTATCTGTACATCACCTCTGGGTAAATCAGTGTTTATTGGCAGGGTCAGTTGTGGAGGAACCATCTTGTTGACCCTTGTTTGAACCAGACCTCTTTCTCTTCAAGATAAAACTAACTTCAAGATAAAACAGAGAAAACAGATGTTTTATCTGTGATGCAAACATTTTTAAACGTTATATTATTTTATTTATTTTGATATTTGGCATCGG
Source organism: Anopheles stephensi (assembly GCF_013141755.1). Classification (NCBI taxonomy): domain Eukaryota; kingdom Metazoa; phylum Arthropoda; class Insecta; order Diptera; family Culicidae; genus Anopheles; species Anopheles stephensi. Next base: position 49,923,506 of record NC_050202.1, read on the forward strand.
TTGCATTACATAAAAGCCAAAAAAAAAAAAAGGAGTCTACACGATCAATGGACCCCTCCAGGACGGACTCCCTCCTGTGGTGATCGATCGTCACAACCACTCACGGAGCCTTTCATCACAGGCGCCCATCAGGGTCAGCTCGGAGCCTAAAACCACCCCCTGTGTTGGCTTTTGTTTCTCGTTCAACGGACACCTTCACTTCACGTTCTCTTTCCGTCGGCTTGCATCCCGAACCGTGGCAAGACTTATGAGTTTCTGTTGTCCGTTGGTCACTCGTTGAAATGCATTAATAATTAGGTTGTTAAGCGAAACATTCGTCTCGTGGGGGGGTGGCTGTTTCTGTTGGCGCACTGGCGCTATGTGCTCTGCCGTTTGACCTTTAGTTGGCTAAATGTAAGATTCTACAAGCCCACTTTTAGCTCATTTTTTTCATTTTCGCCTCTATCGTCCTCAGTTCCACAGTAAGAAAAGTCCCAGGAAATGTGCGAAATTCTTTTCTTTTAACAGCAATTCTATGAAGATTTGCATAAGGAAGTCGGAGCGAGTGTGAGCGCGTATAAAATCGATAAATTTCCGATGCGTTTAATCTGCGCCACGCCACGTTCGACGTGCAGCAGAAACGTTTTGACAGCCTCATGTGAACATAAATCGGTCGCTTCTAACAGGATTCCATTCGGTGAAGCGATGAAGTCGTGCCGGGGAATGGAAGAGTCTCGCGTGGACTGACTGTGCTTACGAGCGCTTTGGAACAGCGGGCGCGTGCCGGCAAATCTAATCGTTTGGTGCGTTTTTTGTTGTTGTGTGTATGTGCCTCCTATTGACTCGAAGAATCCGATGGCATGTATTGAGAGTTTAAATGTTTTGACAGCGCCGAGAGTAATTTATGATCCGCATCGAAATGATGCAGCCAGCCTGGAAGGGGAGGTTGGTTTGAATCAATTAAAGCATGTTTTACTAGCGAAGCTAGCTGACGGGAGGCTTGTAGCGTATCGAGATACGATCAAGACGTAGATGATCGTAATAGTAGAAGGAAGCTTCTCTGACAATTCGTTGCACAAAAAACTCTTACAATATTTAAAAAAAAATCACAAAGTAAACGATACGAATGCGCTATGGAAAGGGTTACGCTTCTGAATTTTTGATCGTGTTTTTATTGCTCTGCAGAAGCACGATCGAAAACTTATATAACCACTGGTGACTACTGGTGACTTGAATTTGAAAAAAGGTTTCTATTTTTATATTTTTTCATAAAACAGCGATGTTTGTACTAGCTATCTGGTATACGGCCAGCGGCATGGTGAAAGGCAGCAAAGATGCATTTGTTGGGTCCCATTCAACATTCACCTAATTTCAGTAAACTGCACACATGACATAATAATATTGGGATCCGGGAGTCCGGGATGATTCTATTTAGAATTTTAGTATCTTAGGATCTGAGATACTTAGGATCAGCCAAGGTTCTGTGATCTTGAGATCTTGGGATCTATGATCTCGGGTTCTGGAACCTTGAGATCCAGGATCATGGTACCCGGAATCTTGGGATCTGGAATCTGACGATCTCAGAATCTGAGATCTTGAGATTTTGGATCTTTGAATCTGGGATCTTGAGATCTGGGATCTGGCTTCTGGGAACTTTAGATCTGTGATCTTGGGTGTTGGAACCTTTGGATCCGGGATCTTGAGGTCTTGGAATCTAGAGATATCAGGATTTGGAATTTGGCATCTGCGAACTTTGGAGCTATGATATTGGCATCTTAAGTTTCAGGTTAAGGGCTCTGGGATCTTGGGATCCAGGCTCTAGGAACCTGGGATCCTAGAATACTGAGATTTTGGGATCTGGGATAAGAAAACCCGGATTTTGAGAACTTGGGCTCCGGGATCTGGGAACTTCAGAATATTTCAAAATGAGATCCCTGAGATCACTTCCATATTTGAATAATGCATTTTTTTTTGGATCAGTCATCCAGCAATAATTGTTTACTTAAAAATGTAATAACAACAATCTTAAACGCGAAGACACCTGGCACTGTACCATATCCTATAAGAAGAAATTGTGTGATATGGTCTACATAACTTGAGGTTAAAGGAAGATAGCCAACTTAACTACAAATCTTTAAATTAAAATTGATCAAGTACTGGTAGGAAATATGTCCAAACAAGTCCATCAATTTCTCTTAGCCTGTATTTTCCCAAACAAAGATCAGAACGTCGTACAGCACCTTACCGATTTAAATCCTGTTCAGTAACTTTGCAAAAAAAAAAAAAAATCCAAACGAGATCTCCAAAATTCATCAGGTTCGCTGCAGGACGTGTGCTTTAAACGGTCGGCATGGTCGGCAACTGCAACTGCGATCGAATGTGTTTGCCCAATTTGCGTACTCTGAGTGGAAAGTCGCCGAACGAAATGACGACGATGCAAGTCGATGTTTAATTATTTCTCCGTGCGGTAAGTGAACGAGCCCATTCCTTTCCTGGCTTGTGTGAGTGTTTTTGGGGTGTGCCTTAATCTTCAAATTGCTTTTAATTAATTAGCGTTACAATCGATTGCGCTCGGTGACTTGACAAAGCAGTGGCTCGCAATGTAAATATTACTCAGCCAGGCCGAATACCGGTAGTTGGTCCTGTTTTGTTGGACGAATTACCCATGTTTAACCATACGTCCGCGTTGGTATCGTTTGTTTTGGGGTTGTTTTAATGATAAAGACAAATTCAGAGCGGTGTTATTGATAAGAGTGAAGTAAAATATTTATTGGCGTTATCGGGTAAGATTTACCAGAACAAACAGGTTTTCCATTAGTTTAATTTGTTGGTAATTAATCACTTTGATTCGAGAAGATTTAAATAGTTCTCTTTATAAATCCAATGAAAATTTCACTTTCAAATATTATAATGATTTAAAAATGTAAAAAAATGGCATAAATATTTTATTAACCTATCTCTCTGCTTTTGCCAAAAACATAAATCATCCCAAATTCATCGTTCTCCTGTAGTCATTTCGGACAGCTTTTTTATGCTCAATCAAAAATGGCTCGTGCCACATGCAGATAGGCCCCCAACACTTGCCGCCTTGACGTGTTTCTCTCTCTCTCTTTTTTGTTAAACATGAAATTGTGTTGCGTTTGTTTCGTCTGCGGTTGTGTTTTTTTGCCGACGATACGATATGGATCGTGTTGCGATCGATTTCGATCGTTTTATCGCCGCAGAAAAGTGGAACGGAGCAAGCTTCGGCATCAGGGCTCGTGGCGGCGAATGGCTCTTTGATTTGTGTTTACTTTTTATTTCGCTTTTATTTTAATTCCACTCCGACTTCGGTTTGGTCGGATGGCCGACGGATGGCGGTTTATTTTAATTTGTGGTATTTTTATGGCATCACCGTCTAGTAAATATTGTACCGGTGGAGCGGTTTTTGTTATTGGGCTTCGGCAATAAAGCGAGGAGGGCTTCAATAAAATGTTAGTTCAGGTTTTAAAGACTTACAGGATTTAAATGAAACTGTGTGTAAATTTTGATTCGTAGTCTGATTCTTTGAGCGCGAATTTTGAGGTACTCATTTAATTTTCAGACCATCAGGAAAAGTTTATCATGTCGATTCTTTGTTCAAAAAGACTTCAAAACTCTGAAAGATCGATTTTTTTAACTTCAAAATTCATTTGATGCTCTCGTTTAGTCATGCGATACAATGAGCATGTTTTAATACAGTCCTTAACAGACAGATGATCACTTACGGAACATGTTTTTCTTTGCTATTGTAATTGCTTTTAAAATCGCAAACAAAAATTACAATCAGCTTTAAACAGCCTTTATCGATGCAAATGTATTTTGAAATAATTTTAAAATTATTTTTGTTTCTCTGTCTTGCAGTTTTACTAACTAATGACACTTTTATATTTTAAATATTAGAATTTTTATGATCGCATGCATACATTTCATTTTTTAAATATTTAATGATCTAATTTAATTTATAGACAATACGGCGTCATGCCGTAATACTGGAATTATAAATAAATAATTTAATTTATGAATTAATTACTCAATAAAATTGTTTCAATTGCCTTTTAAAAGAATTTCGATTGTTGAAGAAGCAACACTCACAAGCAGCGCCAGAAATTGGTAAGCAATGTGAAAGGTTCAGACTTCTAAGCTTTGGTAGGTTTAATTGCATGATGACACATTACATTGTAAGACGATAGTCGAGTATTTGTCTCAATTTGTAGCTATCTCTTCTAATCTTTCTTTTATTCTAATCAAACACGTGTTGATGTAATTCTGTTACGCACTGTAAAAAAATAATTCGATCGCCTTTCTCGTAAAGTCTCTTTTCCTATACACGAAAGCGCACTCGGCTGAAAAACCATCGATTATCTTGCAGTGTTCAAGGATTATGTGACCGAACGTCCCAAACGTCCTTGTCTCGTTGTCCCAACCCACCAGGACTTCGAACACCCGCCGAGAGAAAGTGGACACCGATGCTCTGGAATTTCGGAACCCCTCACCCATTCCCCAACCCCCCTAAAAAAATAAACTGGACACTACAAATTATTGGCATTTTATAGCTGACCCGTTTGCAGGTCGCGGTGCGTCGCGCATGTCCTTGGCACAAGGATCGCCGGTACTGCGCCCAGTCCGGTACGGTACCGGAATGATAATCGGTCACGTACCACTGCAAACCGCCAAGCCGGCCAGCCGAGGTGATAATTTTTATCATTTTAAAGCCAAGTGAAGCAAGTTGGCGCCATCGATTGCACCTTAACTACGAATAAAAAAAAACCAACACACACACACTCCCCGTGGACTGGAAGCGATTTGTGTGTCTTTTTAGTGTCGCGCCACACAACCGACCGCGGTCTTGGATTTTGCGTTTGCGTGCCATGTATTTTATTGCACTGCGTCACAATGGAGGCGCCACATTACATTGCGGAGCAATTGTGAGGAGGGCAAAGAAAAAGGCGAGCAAGAAAACAAATCGACCTTCTCTCTTGTGGTGTTGATTCCAGCGGGCAACCAACAACTGTATCCAGCATTCAAGACCGTCGAGGGTCAGCAAGCCGAAGAGCGTAAAGTGCACTACACAAACATAAATAAACAGTATCGATCAAATTGCGGTTTATGTTGAACTGGCCGCGCCAAGTACGATACCGGGCCGGCCGATTGCATGCCGCGCTTAATTTATATCCGAGCTAATGGATCCAGTTACAAGCCTTTAATTGCTGTGGTTAACTTCACTCGCGAGCTGGCACCAAAAAACGATACTTCTATCTGCTACACCGGGAAGATGTAGAGCACCGATGCGCCGATGGCGGAGTGTGTGATTTGCATCTTGAAGGACCTGCCGCGCATCACGCTCCCGAAAAGTGTCCAGCAGTGTTCAACAGCCTCATCCCGATAGCAAGGTTTCACCGGGATCCACCGATAGAGGGCCAACGACTCAGCCAACTTCCCCGGAGAGAAGCACCAAACTGTAGGAGGTCATCGTTACTAACCCCACCGTTGGGTTAAGGAACCCGTTTTTAACACACTAATTGGCTCAATCAATTTCGCTGGCGGCGAATCGCTATGGCGGCAACTTTCTTGCTTCCCACCTTCCTACGCCCAGCGAACCAGCAAAACCCGCCAACGTGTATGCAAATTTTCGGTACAGTTCGGTATCGGTTCACTATCGCGTCCCGTACCACCTCCGCGAAAGGATGCCAAGGGGATGAGATTTGATTAGCTTCTTCGGAACTTCTGGTCCAAGCGTGGTCCAATTACCGTATCCGCCTACGAGATACATTTCACACCGCCAACTCCAACGTCCAAGAGTCTTTGGTGTTTTTTTGTTCGGTTAGTGCCGGAATGCGTATTCGGTAGGAATACGTCCGGTAGCTTCCACGGTAGCTCTTATGGTTGAAAGAGCTCCCGGTCGATCTTCAACCGAGCGTAACGGGTCCCGGGGCTCCCGGGGGCACATGAATCATTTTGTAGTGTGCTACTAATTGGTGATAACGATCGATCGATCCATCGAGCCCTCGTCAGCTTCGGCAGCATTCGAAACGATACGGCTACCGGACCCGTACCTTTTCTGTTTGATGGACGTTTCGGTCGGTTCGGCTCGGGGATTTGCGTTATCCAGTGGAGCTTCCTACCTACTCTAGGCTCCAGGTGAATCGATGTATCATCGTCGCCGGATGATCCATTTGGTTGGGAAAAATGGCCACCGGGATAAGATAGGCCTCGGTAGTCGCTGAACTAGGCCCTTTTCGGTATGCTCAATGATTGCTCGACCTTTACGGCACATCTTCGGTGGGTAAGATAAGATTGGTAGAAAAAAAACGATCGTTCCTTGTTGAAGGAATCGTAGGCAGTACGGGAACGTCGAAGGTTCGTTGCGATCTCGGGAAGGTTAGATGGATGGTTGCCCTGTGGCAGCAGAGTGATGGAGTTTCGATAGGACGATATCTCCCGGGGTGTAAAAGTCGATGCCTGCTGGTGTGATTGATGACATCTAGGCGATCATGATGGTAAGTCAGAAGATCACCGATTTCCTGCGTACTTCGGAAGGGGTTGGTCTCTGGGTAATGCGTTCGGAAAGAAGGGTAAGGAACGGAAATTGCTGTTAAAGAGATTTGTAACGTTCAATGATGGTTTTAGATGTGCTGGAATAGGAGCTGAGGTGATCAGGTAGATGCGGTAGTGACGCCGATCTGCACATAGTTGGACCGGATATAAAATCTCGGCCCCGAAGGCAGAAGTTACTATGTGCAAGCTGTACTTCAAATTATTTTTATAAGGAACTCATTTTTTGATCTCCTAGATTTACTAGATCTCCCAGATTTGATTTTCCCAGGATATCCTAGACAACCAACATCATATGATTGTATCTATATCTGATCTCCTCATAGCTTAAATATGTTTTATACTCATCCTCAAACTTTCGAAGTTATGTCTTACTTCTTCGATCATTTAACTCTCAACAACCATCAAACTAGCGATCTAATGCATAAATGTACGTTTCGCTCTAATTATTGCTATAAAACCAACATATTCCATTAGCCCACATGTTTATAGCCTCACATGCGATCGCGCCTGCGAGCGATCGTGGTGGGCTACATGATGCAGTGAAGGTATGGTTTGAATTAAATCATAAACTCACCTTTCGATGCGATTCATCTCCTCCATGTCGCGCATGAATCATCGGCCACCAACACGAGCGATCGTGGTGAGATCAGGGGCCCGTGAGTCCACGCGGACATACCGGGAAAGGTTCAAACCAATCACGTCGATTAGGCGAAGCGGCCGACGTGCTGTGTGTGTGTATGTGTCGTTATTCAAATTGACGGACATATGGCGGTGGGATTTATGGGCCATACGGTTCGGGGTTGGCAAACCTCGTAAGCACATTTGAAAATCATCCCATAAAAGGTGATTTAGCGAGCCTTTGGCACGGCGGCACTACGGAACCGGTAAGGCCGTCACCGGTTAGGTCTGAGTGAAGTGGCCCAGTTGAGGCCTGGATACCGCCTGCCCGAGAGGATGTATGCTGGTATGGGAGCATTGACGGTAACTGCTTTTCTTCAGGATGCTCTGATGTGTTGTAATATGCCCATAATGCACCATCAAACTGCACTGGACTTGTTCCTTACCCTCATGTACCGGTCCGCGGTGAGATCAGTTTGTGTGTGTGTATGTGTGCGGGGGCCGTCATTTTGGCGCCCGTTCCGATCTCGATCCACCCCCGGGTTACGAGATTCCTCTTTTGGGACTGGACGGTTTTAACGGCTGGGAACTTTCGTGGAACTGGGCGCCTTTTGGTCCGGTCGGCACGGCGGTTGGGCGGTTTCATGAAGGACTTTTATGGTCATTTGGGGTGAGTGAGTGCGCGTGGCCTTCTTGAGAACTTCGTGCAGGCTTTTCGGTACGTGAATATTCATTACCGACACGTTCTTCGCGCTTGCAGGTTTCGGTACTGTTCTGCGGGTGCTAATAAACGAGGGTGCTGGTTTAAGTAGAGAAACAGGAAGGCTTAAGTAACTCCTCCGCAGACGAGAAGTTTGAGCAGTGTTGCTGCTGCTGCATCGGTCAATAAATTATAATAAAAGTTTTCCTCACTCCGTAAATTGGCGCCTGGTGCGGAATCTGGGTGTGTGTGTGTGTGTGTATGTGATTGGAGTTGCGGAGTTGCACCACGTGAGGGTGTGCGCATACGCGTGGCAACTGATGTCCGAAAGGCAAAACAACATCAAAAACAAAGGAGTGTCCAGGGGTGGGAACGAAAGCGACAGGGCGGCGGGGAAATGGCACAAATAAAATGGCTCAACAGTGTGCTCAACATGAAATTATGGAAATTGACTTTTTATTGCTTCATTCAAATGGGAAAACTTGTTGAATATATACATTATTTATTACTGAGGGTTGTTGGAGCTTGAGATGCAGCTAGGTTTGGATCGGCCATGTGAGTGGGTATTTGAGGTGGGGACCGGAAGAAGCTGGGCCGGGATGGGAAACGCACTCTTTATCCTTTCCGGGCAGTCCGGGTGAACTGATTTGGTTGCGCCCGGGACGCCTTATTTGGGTACGTATTTAGGAGTTAATTTGTCGATAATCATGCTCGCCGCGTTCGTTCGCTCCTCCCAGGCGGTCCAGGCCGGTGCGCTTAAGTCAAAGATCACACAATGCTCAGTCGGCTGGACGGTTCGGTTGGTTTGTGGCACCGTACGCCGAGAACGCTAATGCGTCTGAGTGCAGTTTCGGTGCGATTGCAAAGTTATGGCATAATAACCAGTCCCAGTGTAGTGACTCTCATTAGCCATATTTATTGGTAGATTTCCATTGTTTATTCACCAATGTGATGCGATTGAGAGCAACGTGCAAGGTGAATAGATACGTTCGAGGCTAATGTTTCCGAGAACTGAAGTAATATGTTGAGCGATTTGGTGGTGAAGTTATTTTTTATTCTGACATCAAATGTTCAAAATTTATTTAAAAGATATTTGAGATATAATGCAAATGTGGTAAAGCTTTCTGTAGTTTCTATAATTGAAATATATTTGTGAACAATTTCTTTAAAAGTGTTGGGAGAGTCGGAATTTGAAAAATTCGACAATCCAACACCTAGAAAATTTTGAATCGGATTGGATCATAAATGACGGATTCGAATCCAAATCGGATTTAAAAGGGATCCCAAAAAGATCCGGATTCGATTAGGATCCAAATCCTAATAAAAATCCGAAGTCTACCCAAATTTGATGCGACTCCGATTTTAATCGGATTTCGTTCTTAATTCAATTCCTATCTAATTCCGATTCGTATTCTATCTGAATCCTGTCCAAATCCGATCCGAATCCGAATTGAATCCAATCCACATCTGATCCGTATCCGATCCGAATACTATTAGGAACCCATTGGGACTCAAATCGGATTCGATTGGGATTCGATTGGGTTTCAATAGGTATTCGATTGGGATTTGATTGGGATTCCATTAAGATTCCATTGAGATATTACTGGAATTCCATTAAGATTCCATTGTGATTCGGTTGAGATTCGATTGGGATACCATCAGGTTTCGATTGGGTTTTTTACGCAATTTTAAGACTAACTGGGCTGGAATAATATACTTGTTTGCTTTCATCACCATACAACACCATCACCATCACCATACAGCATTCATTAAGATTCTGATCCTTATAAGGATAATGATTCGAAGATTTGAATCCCCACTGAGATTCATTTTTCCCATCACTAGTATTTAACCAAAGTGATTTTATGAGTGCGCTATAACTCTCGTGATCACTTACCGTACAATCGTCCAATGCCATAGAAATTACGCTTAGCGCGAGTCTCGGGACTAATTGCATCGTTGTCTCACCCGGCATGCTCTCCAATTTGCATACAGCACTGTAAAAGGATTTAACAACTCACTTCTATTCATTCCATTACTGCACGGCGGAATCGGGAAGATTCTTAACGCTAGACTCCAAGCGCTAGGCCTTTTACGGCAATCGGATTTAGCTCGGAATAATTAAAACATTTCATCTCAAGCTAAGCCGAGAGCGAGAGACGGACACAACCGGAGAAGGTTTTTATCCTTCTCAAGGGTCAGCGGTTCTCGCCAGGAAAACGCATAACCTAAACGTACGCTTATCGGTATCTCTGTAACGTTTCTCTACCAGCACTCCAACGCCTCGGTAACGTTACAGAAGCAGCTCACTTGCCAGCCGTGTGTCAGATTGCGCCCATAAAGTGTATGATTAGTGTATGGCTGGCTAATGGATCCAGACGCATTTGTGGCATCTCAACTTTAGTTACGGTGCGCTGAACGGCGATAGTGGTGAGGAAAGAAAAAAAATGCCAGCAGACTCAAATCGTAGTATCGAAACCGGTGAGTATAGCCGGTGTGAAAGTGAACGTATTCGCTTCAAACTGGAGAACTGTGGCCAGATAACACACGTGTTAACGTGAGTCTCCCCCCAGATGAATCGTACAACTTGTCTTTCACGCACCAGCCGCTTGGTGAGGTGAGAAATTCTTTGTCAGATTATCGCAAGAAGCTAGCAAACATTTTAACTACTTTAGATAGCTCTGCTCCGATTGTTTGCTGGCAGGGGTTGATGTGATTTTTTGTTTGGCGCTGACAAAACTCGGTAAAAGAAGGTGCCCGACCGGGACCCTTGGTAGCGAGGGTGTTAAATTAGGTGATAAATAGTCGTAAACTTTGGAGAAAATGTTTATTACGTCAACACGGTCCCAGAGTCATGCGGTCGTTACTGTTTGGAGTGTTAAACGTTCATTTTTATTTTACAAATCGCTCGAGTTTTGAATGTGGGGCAAAAGAATGTTGTCTGAAAATGTGGTTTAAGATTATAGACATTAAACGATTTACTCACCAGAATTGCGACCTGTTTCATATCGTTACCGTTTTATTGTCTGACAATGGAGATCCGTCTGAATGATATCCTTTCGAATATCCTATCCAAAAGATATCATTATCTTGGATGAGTTGATAGTCGCTTCATGGGTGCTAAAAGTCTTCTGGTAGGATCTTCAGGACAAAAACGATAAAAATCAAGCTAAATAATGCAGTTATCCAAACTAGTTAGATATAAGCGAACATTTGGCTCAAGGACCATCAGATCTGAATTCTCAAACAGATTTGTAAGAATCCTGAATAGATTTTAACGGCTATTTCTTGGATTTTCTAGTGATCGGTACAACTGTTATTCGTTTTCATTTTTTTAAATTTGGCTCATGATGACGACCGGTTGTACCTGCTTTTAATTTTGTTCTAGTTTCTCATTTCAGGAAGAAGGCGAAAACGGACGAAAATGAGATATATTGGGACTTTTCAACAGTATTGAGTGATTGTAAAATGCAGTATTAACTGACGAAGAAATCAGAGGAGCTATTTGCTGAAGGTTTTATCGAAGCAAATCCTTGATCCATTTATCATAATATTCGTCTAAATGGTGACGATCACGAAATTGTCTATAAAAATGTCTTACCCGGAGCTGCGTTCGTTGAAGAGGATTTCAACTGACCTCAGCAATAACTGATCGAATCGTAGCAAGTAAAATAGATGCTAGTAAGGGACATCCAACCCAAGATGGAGTTGCACTTCAAGGATCAAGAATAAGTAAGAGAAAGGTTTGAAGACATTCATGGCTCAGGTCTCAACTAGAGCGACCCGGTGGTAAATGTGACAGCGGCCAGGTTCGTTCCCCTAAAGCGAGGGCTGACTATCCAACTATGCGGTATCAATAAGTCTAGAAAGCCAGAAATAGCAGGCAAGACCTAAGAGGTCGTTAGGCCGAGAAGGAAGAAGAGTTTCCACTAAAAATCTAGCAATTGGTAACTACTGAGTGACTCCCAAGTCTTTAGTGACAATAGTTTCATACAATGTTTCTTGGACAAAATTGGAGCAAGACTGAATATTTTCCATTACTTTTCTATAACCATCCAAAGATTGTCTTGATTACTTTTAATAGTCTTGATAAATTATTATTATTTAAAATATCTGCTATCCAACATTCTTGTAGGGTTAATCCATCTGCTGTACCAATTTCGTTCGTTCTGCCATGACATTTCTATCGGTGGCGCCTTCGTTTGGACACTCCCGTAGCACCTTCGCATGTACGCCCGGTTAAGCTACGCGTTACTCAGCGGCACGAGTTGCTCCCCTTAGATTCCCAGGGGTCAGTCGTGTTTGTCGATGGCTCACGAATTTCTTGTCCAGCTGCCCATCATAACCTCAATGCAATAGCAGCACCAGCAGCGCCAGCTGTCGGTATGGTACGATTTTGGTTGTAGCCGGTGTAGCAATGCCTATTCCACCGAAGTGTCTTCTCTCCGTGCAAAAGTCATGCGTCGGCAGTTCGTACGACGCCCATAGCGAGCGCGACATTAAGCGGCTTTGGCACCTAGCACTGACAGTGCGGCGGCTCCCTCTTCGGGTGTAACCACATATGGTAAATGTGGCCAATTCGGATGGTCGGTGTTAAAATAAAGCAACCTCGCTTCCAGTCACACCGAAAGCTAAGGGTTAGTGTGCTGTCGTGTTCGTCCGTGCGGTTTCGTTAAAGGAATTAATCATAGGTTGGTGGTGGTGCCGTTGTTGTAATCGTTCTTTTATTTCTTCTGGATCGCCCCAAAGTTTCTTGAGCGACCTCGGACCCCCAAGACTCCGGCCAACACCGAATGCCGAGTAAGCTGTAGCTGTTGGTGCACTTTGTCAAACCTGTAAAAAGGTGCATCGAACGTAACACCTCGTCGTCTTCGGAGCACGATCTCGATCCGTATAGAAATGGCGAATGGAAAGGGTGGCGCAAAGTCTTCAACAACCGACCGCCCGCTGACCATTCGAATCGTAATCGGTTTAATTTCAATATTAAATTCTATGCAAATATTCTTCGGCAGCTCCAAAAGACCGCAAAGGATGAAAACACACACCGGCAAGAGGGCGACAACTTCTTCAGTGTTTCGCCGTGGAAAGTTGGAAAGATTTTCGACAAATGTGGAAATGTGGATGCGGCTTTGCGTTTTGTCGCTTTGTGGGAAAGGTGTTTGTTCTTCCCGTTTTGTAGCGATATGTTGCATGTGCACCCAATCACGAGTCGAATTGATTATTCAGCGGGAACGAGCTGGTGCAAAATCGAAATCACCAGTCCGTCTGTCCTAGTAAAAGGGCTTCGAGAGAGTATGGGAACGGGGTGCGAAAGGAAAATCCGATCCATTTCCATCCCGGGAGACACTGCGGTTGAGAAATAATCGTGAGGAATAGACAAATCGCGTTCGGGTTCGGTGTCGGTTCTCACCTTTGGTCGCTGGCAGTGTGCTTTTAATTCCCCAGGAGCAGCTATAGCGTCGGGGCGTTTGGTCAGTCGGTGGCTTATTAATTGAGATGTTTTTTTTTTCCTGTTTGTGGGTGACATTTCGTGTATGGGCGACTAATGCGACTGGCGGTCGTGAGCTGAGGTTATAATCGAGCAGTATCGAGTGTCATTCGTTTGGCGGTAAGTTGGAAGACATTAAAGCTCACCGCAGTACAGTTGGGTCGGTGCGTAAGGCTGGTAGCTGGCAGTAATGGATTCAGTTTCCCGAGCATTGATTGACCTTTCACGAGCGGGAGTTATTTAACACTCGTTAAAGCTGATTTTTTATCAGACGTATGGTGAATTACAGATGTTTTGTTAAATATATATTTTAGGAGAACGTTTTTAGCAATAATTTATAGTTTTTTGCAAAGCTGTTTTGAAGTTTAGTCACCACAAAGTCTTGTATGATATGTTGGAAGGATTCTCGTGAACATGAGAGTCAGTTCTATTCTTGTCGGCTAGTAGCTTTTCTTCATTGGCTCATAGTTTGTTAACACAGTTGAACTGGGTAGAGCTCATCTATAAGTCATAGCCAGGTTGCTGATCCTTTATTAGGAAACGCGATCCAAGGCTGTATCGGATCACCGATAGGTTGGACTCCATATAATCCAGCTAATAACCTTGCAATATTCCTGTAAGCCTCGTGCCGAATGGGTCCCTGAAGAGTACCTGTCTTGTAGGACATGACTCTGGCATCCTAATAAAGTGTTTCAGATATCGAATCCTTCCCTCATTGGCCACCGTCAGGATATTAGTGTCACCACATTTTGGTCGCAAGCATTACCAGAGATAGTCCTTAGCACCCGCCACTCAAAAATGGAAAGTGCATTGTTGTCCTCTCTCAGCGAAGTTCTTGACTCGTGTTCGTATTACATTTTTAATTTGAAATTCTTTCTTTACTTTAAATTCTAAAACAATTTAACGATTTACAACGCAGATCTAAAAGGTTTTTTCAAATCAATAAAAAAACTGTCAAATTTGAAATTCAGTTTGTTCAGTTTTAATTCTGCAAGAGCATTCGCCGTATGGCCTTAAGCTAAGCTTCTTCTTCTTTTGTTTTTGTTATTAAACACTGCTAGACCTCTTGAACTTGACTTGCCTTTACTGGTTTCCCTTTACTTAATTTTATGCTTTGTTTTTCCTAAGATATTTTTCGTTCAATAATTCCTTTCAATTAAACAAAGTCTTACATTCTTAAGACAGTAGATCTGACATGGCATTTTTAATCCTTACACGTATCTCAGTTTATTTGTTGAAGAATTATTTTTGGATGAAGTTAGAAAGAGGAATTGTGGCTGAATTTTACGCAGTTAGGGTAATAGTGAATTAAATCGGTATTCAACCACTTTTGGATTTCTTGCTTTACTTAGTTGATATTAAGTCGATTAGTTAATAGAGCATCAGTTTACTCTATTTACCTTGCTCTTACATATTTGTTTTGACTTATATCTTCCAGTTAATTTATTAATATCTCCTTTAGATAGTAACGTCTCGTTTTTGAGACGGTTTCTCTCAATTTGAAAATTTCATTCATCTTCTTTCAATTTTATTTAGTCATTTCGTTCTGCATGAAACTAATTCTTTTCTTTATACAATTTCATATAAGCATGTTTTAATATTGGACTTGTCAAAAATATTATTTATTTCTTACTTAAAATTTTAATCTGTTGAATTTATTAAAAATTTATAAAAGTCTAAAATTTTTCAATCAAGTCTTCAAACTTAAATATATTTTGCTACTTCTTTTTATAATGTTTTTACATGGCTGATTGAATTCATCATTCCATAGTGATGATTATTGATCAATGCAAGAATTTATTAAATTTTAAATTTAAGAAGATTTATTTAATTATTTATTTATATTTAATTATGGCGGCTTGAAACTGTATTGTCTAAGAAGATTTATGTTTAAAAAAAAATTAAAACCAAGCATCACATTCGAACAGTTTATGGAAAACAAATTCTGAAGAGGGTAGAACATTTTAAAAATTTGCTCAAGAAGAGGCTAATAACCTCAACGGTCCATGCGACGACAATGAACGCTACATATCGATTACGATCGGTTTGTGACGCACCCGCAACGCTGCTCACCAGTAACCACGGAAGCGTTTTAAGCCCTTACGCACCGAAGCAAAAGAAGCAGCTCACGCAGGGTAGGCAGCATCTTGAGAGGAAGTACATAAATTGTTGCATTGTGTTCAACGATGTGAAACATCGCCAATGTTGATTGATCCTGGATCGTCGTTTGAAGTGCTCGGGAACGCTCTCCGACTAGCAGCCCGCACCAACGTGGTGGTCCCCCGGTTCGTGTCACACGGTTCAGAGCTAAGCTTCGACACTCCCTTTGGACGCTGCTACGGCGCTCCATAGCGTGCTCCCGTGAGTAGGCTCTGCGGGCGGTGAACCGCATCGTAAGGGGCGCGACCGCTGTGGATCGAATTCTTGCCTCGACGACAATGGTACCGTCGTCATGATCGGGCCAGCATCAAGGTACGAGCTTTGCGTGCGGTTATTGAATTATTTATAACATTATGGAACGATGAACGCAATGAGGATGAGCGGGAGTCAATGGGAAAAGGGAGATGGTGGTGAGGTCCAGGGAAACTGAATTATGCGCTGGGAAAATGCAACTTGAACGATCGAACAATAGGATAAGAAGTTATGCCAATCTTCCAACCGAATCAGGCCCATCATGTTGAGACATTGGAGAATCGATAGGATTCGGAATGTTACAAATCTGCGCTGGTATAGGCAGAATTTAATTGCCCGCTTTAATTTCTTTGCTCAGTTCATTTAACGTAAACCTTATATTGCGCTCTGTTTATAAAGCAATACAACTTCGAATGCGAATCCGTCGATCATACTACAGTGAGACAGAAAAACGAAACATTCCTCAGATATGTCACATGACATACTTTGCAGGCCGGGAATAGTTCACACAGCAAGATGGATCGGTGCCTTATTGGACGTAAATTCCTGCGTGCCTTAGCGGGAACGCTGCGCTCCGGGAACGGTACGGTCGGCCGTTTTGTGGCCATCAGCAGCATCGGTAGCCCGGTAGCCATCCAATTAGGGAAACCATGAAACAACATCGCACACCAACACAACATTCGCACGGTCCAGCCGTGGAACGTGGACCGGGAACAAGTTTTTCCCGCGCAAAACCTCATCAATATTCTGGCCCAGGCGTCGTTCGCTTACGGTTCACGCATTGCTAGCTGCACCGGTTCCGGGCGGGTTTCGGAGGGCTCCCCAGAGTTTCTGGAGTTGATGATGTCGGGTCGGGAAGTTATGTCCAAACAAAAGCAATACGCACGCTGGCCACGGCCTACTCTGGTGTGTGTGTTTTCCCATCAGATTTGCTACCGGTCAGCGAGAAACCATCGCAGCAGAATTCCAGTTTTTCCACGCAGCTTGGTGTGAAGGCGGCCGACGCATCAGCGGGAATTGATTCGACAGGATCGCGACAGCCAGCAGAAAGCAACGGTCCGGTAAGGGGTCCACTATCATCGATGACGAATCAAACAAGTTGTTGCATTTGAACATGCATTGCCTAAAATAATAAGAAGTTTTTCCTTTGCTGCGATACGACGGACTGGTGACACTGGTCCTAAGGACTTCTGGCGAAAACAAAGCGTGAGAACATTTTGACAACGCTCCTCTGCGCACCGAGAGGAATAAATTTGCAGTCACATAAAGTGGGATCGAAAACACTTACGCTGGCGTTGATCGTCAATGTTTCTTTCGCTTTTCAATGAGTTGTGCAAGTCGAGTTTGTATAAAATATATCTGTTTCGTTTACTATTTCCAATTCTTACTCCTTATCATGCAACTGTGAAGCACACATAGTTTTGCTAGGACATTGATACGCTCTACTCACTTCTACACTTTATTAGTTTACACGTAGTTGCTCTTGTTGGGCACAGATTTCACACAGACAACATGCTGGCCTTATTGTGTGGTGCTTGATAAAAACTAGAAAAGAACTAGACCTTTACACGCTCATGGCTATTATCTTACAGTAAGCTGCCTGGGGAGCTTTAGAATCTATTAGAACGATTAGAAGATTGAAGCAGAGCTTAAACATAACGTTTGCATTGGAGACATAGACTAATCTTGGACGGTGATCAATGGATTAAATTTTGCTCGAATTTAAGGGGTCCCTAGACGACTTTATCTGAGACACCTGAGATAGGGAGCTCAGAACAATAATTTCTATCTAGTCCAGGATTTTTCCAGGATTTGAACACATGTTCTGACGCCAGAATCAAAGTTATACAGCGATCTCACTTTATCCTTGGTTTCCTGTTGACATAGTCCTACAACAGTCCTGTTGCTCGATTATTTTCTCCAAAGCTGCTCCAAAGAAAAACGAGATGATACAAAAGCCAATCGATGGTTGGGTGGATCGCTACACTACCGGGGCATCGCAAGGAGAATCTTCTAGATTAGTCTACTTTCAAATGCATACGCTACTTGTAGAAGAAAGAAGTATTGCATTACGATTTAGCTGAAGTAGTGTCATATGTCATACACTAGAGTGTGCGTTTCACCTAAGCTTTACTGGAATGTGCCCGTATGGAATCGATTAATAAAGACTTCGAAGAGATAACTTTTTATAAACAATGTTTGACATTAACCTTATGACTTCTTTAGGCTACTAAGTGATGTTTTGTTGGGCTTTTTTCTGCTGAGATTGTCGTTTGATTGTTAGTATGTCTAGTTGTCTGAGTCTTTCGAGGAATGACATTGTATTTCTTTAGCTTCTTTAACCTGCCGCATGCATTATTTCACCTAACAGACGATATAGAGAGAGAAAAAAAACAAGGCTACCGATTCAGCGTCCTCTCAATCCGCTGGTCAACCTTAGAAAGACAGGTTGTCCTTACCGTTTTTGGACCGATTTGGCCGATAATAATGGCTATATCATAATGCACGTGTATGACGCAGGTCTGCAATGTAGTAAAAACAGTTTCCCACCACAGCGATCGTTCAATAGAATTTGTAATGCATGACACATAATACAATGTATGTACGCATGGTTTCTCAGGGACAAAAAGTGAAATGATCGCCGCAAACGCAACCGATCGCTTATGGAAGGAAGTCTGTCTTTGGGCGAAAGATGACCAAATCTGTAGCCACTCTCGGTGAAAGGTTGAAAATGGCAAATCTTGAGATTGACTTTATGATAATGCAACTCTTGCGGCCTGCTGTTTGGTCTGCATCAGTCGGGCTACCAGTTTTGGACCGCTTGGGATAGAGACACAGAGGGAGAGCGTTAAGCGCATAACGCTACTGACGGACGTTACGCTCACAACCGGGATTGATTAAATGTATTGCGATTAATTTTATATTGATTTACAGGCCAAAAAGCAGAAATGCAAAAAAAAATTGCATTTTAAAAAAAATCAGATCAAAATCTCCATCTGCATCGTTTTCGATAATGGCGGCTCTTGGCGATGTACATCAAAGTAGCTGTAGGTCTGTAGGAGCAGCACCATTTTATGTCCCCTAATAGCCGCCCTGCAACAGGTGCCTGGTCAGTGGTTTCCACTTCGTTACACTTCGGTAGGTTACAGTTAGTAACGCCTACCCACGTGCTGAGCACCATTCGCACACGTTCCGTTCTCTGTCGACGCTGATGCTAAGCATTTGCTAGTGTCCGCTATTAATCATCCCCAAAGCAACTGGCAAACGTGGCAGCGCAATTGTCTACTGCACAACCAACTCTAAACCAACATCATCTACCTCAGATCAACCCGGCAATTGGCACGTTGCAGTTTTCTAATGGTTGTAAGGGTGGGAGGCACCCGGTACACCCCCCCACTAGGGGATTGTTCAGAATTGTGGGGGTGGCTATCCCTACCAACTGTGAGCTGGCGAAGCTGTTGTTGCAGGTGTGTGCCCGAGGTTCGCTCTATTCTCGTGGTGGCGTCGTTGTTCCACGTGCTGGATGCATTATGCAACCTACGGCTCCGGACAGGCAATCGTCAAAGGTCCCCCTCGCTATGTTTGACGTACAGGGCATGTGTGAGGTGGAAGTTATGCCGTACAGAACTAAGCCAGCTTTAACGAACGGGTTTGAAATGCTAGCAGGTCCAAAATTGGAGTCATAACCAAGGGGCCGGAATGGATGGTCATCGCGATAAGCCATGAAGTATCGGTGTATGAACGGGAATTGAGCGGGCATGATTCATGGATTGTTCTACCGCTACCAGGGTTTTGCGAAATTGGACAATAAAGGAAAATCGGAATTGTGATTTGTTGGATCAAATTCACCCTCAATTTGGCGATCAGCATTGATCCAATTAAAATGCAGAATGACACTGACAGTTGCAAGAGCAGCGTTCGCTTTCAAGTTGCATATTATTAAAAAGGAGGTCACAAATGGCATACAAAGAAATGAAAACACATTCAAGATAAGCAATGTAAATAAATGTGATGATATCGCGTCACAAATGAGCACCAATCCCCTTTAAACATGATCGATCGAGATTCACGCGAAGGATGAGCAAGCGACGTGCACGATCCACCAAAGTTGGTGTGGACATAAATCAAACTGAACCGCGGGACGATAAATGAGTGTGACAAATAGCCTATTAGGGTCTATTATGATTGCTGGAGAATGGAGAATTTGCATGCACCAATGTGTGCGGAACTTATCGAGTTCGTGACGGATTAGTCGCGTGCGTTAATGGCGCGTCGTTGGGGCTTCGTGAGCTAATTCAAATGAAGGAGGCATTCAAAAGGCACACACACACACCGTTCTGTTAGACTAACTAAATAACAGGTCCACTCAAAGCTCTCGTTAGTTAAAAAGTGAAACTGGAGGTGGATGAGTGGACTACAAACAAAAAATTGATGGCAAATGGTTTGTATGGAAGTCACGGTACACCTGTGCGCCGGATGCTACCGCACGGCAAATACGACCCGGCGGCCAGTTTTGATCTTCTTTCTGCGTGGTCGATGTCCGGGCGCCCGGGCGTGGTTGCTTTTGTTTCCTAACTAATATGACACGGTGAGAATAAATTACTGGGACTTTCATTGACACTGGGCTTTAACCGCTAATCCTATATACGCTCCTCTAAGAACAAATAAACATATGCACAATCTGGAACTTCCGTTTGGGTCATCCGGTGACCTTCGGCGCTGGGGGTTATAGATACAACTCCAGAGCCGTCTGTTCGTTGAAACCGGTGTGAAGCAGATCGTTGAACGGGTTCAACGAGTCCAGATGACTAAGCGGGCTCAGGCATGGCTCGGACAGCTGCAACGAGTCAGCGTCCGACTCTAGGAACAGGCCAAACTCCAGCCCATCGTTCGGCACGACCGACTGACTGTTGGTGCAGGCAAAGTTGGGATGGGACTTCAGACCGCCCGGTCCGACACCGGTCGTCAGCGGGCTGAGACACGGTTCGGACAGTATCAGTGAATCGTTGTCCGACTCCAGCACCGAGCTTAGATCTACATCCATCCCGAGCGGGTCCGGTCGGGTAGGAGGGTCCGGTAGTAAGCTGGGCGCCGTTAGCTGAATATCGTCGTCTTTCTTCTCTACCGTTGGTAAACTGGGCGTAGATTTTCGTCCACGCGTTCGGGGGCTGCTTGTGGTGGAACTGGATGAGGTGGATTTTTTGGAGCGACTATTGCTGGACGTGCTTCGCTTGCTGGACGATCGTTTCCGAGCGCTGCTAGAGGAGTTGGTGCTGCTGCTGCTGCTGCTCGATTGTTGCGAGTTATTTTTGGAGGATGCTGACGATGGTTTAGGATTGTCGGTAGGTTGCCGAACCGGCGATGCGGCCGGTGACGAGGAGATGTATCCCGGAGTTCCGGTGGAATATCCCCCTTCCAGCAGTAGCAGCCCCTTCTGCATCACTTCCCGCTCGATCTCGTTATGGTTGATCATGTCCAGGTCGTTGTTGTTTTCAAGCGTGCCGGGCGGTGTTCCGTGCAGCATGTCACTTAATATCCGGATGTACTTCATCGCTAGCCGTAGGGTGGTAATCTTGGTAAGCTTCTCGCTCGATGCCGCACTTCCACTGCACTGGGGTGAGCTGACGGGTGAACTGGTGCCACTCGTACCGGCCACGGCAACCGGAACCGCTCGTCGGAGATTCTCGAACGCACTGTTGATCTCACGCATACGGCTCCGCTCCCGTGCGTTGGCCGTTTTCCGGCGGTACTTGCTAAGGGGGGCCGCTTTGGGCTTAGGTTTTTCCTTCGGCGTCGCCTTCTCCTTGGTGGTGGTCGTCGTTTTGCTGACGTTCGCCGTCTCTACCGTGGTGCGACGTGACTGCCGCTGTCGAAGGGAATACTTTTCATCCTTCTTGATTTCGGACACAAGGGTTCCGGTACCGTCCGCCGCCATCATCGACAGCCCAATGTAGCTGCTTCCGTTGTGGTTGTTGTTAGCGTCGGCCATCGAGGACGCCTCCATCGAGGGTTGCTGGTTGAAGGTGATCGCACTGATCGACTCTATGTTGTTGTGACGCATCGTGATCTGTTTGCTTACTATCCGCTTTCTTCTTGTGGCCGTTAAATTGTATCCTGTGAAGAGAGATGGAAGAAGAATAATAAAATGTAGACAATCGTTTCGATTTGCTAGCTAATGCTTAGTTATAAAAATAAATCTTGAAACCCAAACTTGAAATCCAAATATTTTGCAGGCCTGTATTACATTCCTGCTTTGAATGCAAGGAATCTCCATCACAACACAAGAATGTATTAGACCTTTTTTCCCTCCAATAACCGAGATAAAAGACGTTATGAAAAAGGGCTCCATTGTGTGGTTTATTCCAACAAATTCTTCCCCCTCCAAACTACGTCTAACAGCGTCCGGTGACGCCAATGTCCCAGCCCTTGCGTGACAAATGGGTTTCTCCCGGTTGCCCGGGCAGGCAAAAATGTTCGATCCCAACAACTTGTAAATCATCGGTAACAATTGCTGTTTCTTAATCCGGTTGGAAGCTGCTTTTTTCTGTTGCTTGTGTGTGTGTCCAGCCTCGCTTCCTCGCGGACACTTTCTCATGATGAATTATGAAGCCATGAAATAGGGGACGGCTCGTTGGGACCTGTAGCTGCCCGTGTTCGAATGGCCAGCTTAGTGGTCATCGGCATAATCGGTGGCCCCGTGACGGACTGGTTGTTTTGGGACTTTAAGCACACCGCTGATACTTGACACTCGCCACTAGTGATATGATCGGGGAAATCGGGAAACGGCGCGGTGTGGAAGATCTGCGCGGTTCGCAAACAAAGTTCAACACAGGGCCACAAAGATTAATGACTATTGACATCAGGAGGTCACCTACTACGCATGGCTCCGGGTGTGGGGTCAGAGAGCGGTTCTTGCCGTATCGTTTATCGTTTTGCATCGGGGAACAGATTATCAACTTGATGCGATGCGATGATTTCGATTGAAGCTAAAGATTGGACAGAGGTGCTACTTGGTTGTTGGAAGGAACGAAAGGGAAAAAATTGTGACTTGGTCAGTTTAATTACCTCCAGAGATGAGATGAAGCGTGAGTCAAATTGACTCATGGAGGGTTTTTGGGTCAGGTTGCACATATTTGCTCATTAACCTTGGAATTTTCTGGCACATCATTAAACAACTCAAGCCACGGTACTTGTCCCACGGTCTTAACAAAGACGTCACTTGAGATAATTGAAGAATCCTGGTGAGTGATACGTTACATTCAGTGAGTTGTTGTCTTAAAGTTTATAAGGCTTCAATGACAGTTACAGGCAAAATCAAGTCGCAGGAAGCCAGAAATGGCAGGCCGAGACCTTTCGAGATTGTAGGGCCAAGGAGGAAGAAGTCCTCAGCGAGTGTTCTCGTTTGATCCAAAATACGAACTTCAAACACCGGAAGTGTCTGGTGAACAGGAATTGGAACGAACTAAAGTAAGACGTTACATAGCACCAACATCAGTAATCACCACGCACAACAGTTTGACAGTTACTTTCGCGTTTGTTTCATCGTTCACAAAACACAAAAGCCACCGGCGGGTCATCCCGGCCAAAGGAGGACGAAGATGTGGAGTCGTGCCGTGTGATGACGCGACAAATTAAGATCCGCTATCGTTTCTCGTTGCAGGGAAAGAAAGAAAACAGCTCAACTAATAAGTGGCCGTCCCATTTTTATGAGTGAACCCAACAACGCCACAACGCTGTGTTGTGGTTTTTGCCTGTCTGACGGAGGCCGTACCTTGACGCCCTCTACGCGTCGGTCGGATCGCATCGTTGATTGAAGTGTCGATGAAGAGGGCCATGAGTTTTGGAGCCCCGCGTGCGTTGCGCGTGTAGCGTTTTGGATGAATAAAGTAGCCGGAGAGAGGTTTCTATTTGTGAACAATGCGAAGCAAACTTAACCTTCAGCCACGGGGCGGTCGGTATCCGTGTGCGGCCACACAATGGAGGCAGGACTTGGAACAGTGCTTGTAGTGAAGTGTTTTGCGACATTTCGCACACGTGAGTCGGCGGGAGAAGTGAGCTCTAACGATTTGATACGGCCTCGTTTGTTACGAGTTGCTTGCATAATGGCGGGGAGAAAGACATGCGTGAAGTTTTATTGGACTAAAGTTGATTTTGTTTGAGGAAAAGTCATATCTCATAAGATACATGCTCTCTCTCACTGACTTATCATCTTCAGCTTTACAGCTCTTTTAGAGAACTGGAAGTACCAGAACAGACAGAGTTTTAAATTATTGTGACAAATTCTTCTCGACAGCCCATTTCACACGCCACCTGTTCGAGAAGCATTCGATGTCGAATGTCTGCACCGAACACGAGCACCGAACTTATCTGAAGCAGTGCAAAAATCCGTCAAGACCCATGCCAAGTGGTTCAAAACAAGTTGTCAACCAGCTGATCGTTGTTGGCATTTTTGAAGGACGATCTTAAGCTGCGCAGCAAGATCTCGGCGGTGAGCGAGTTTGGAGCGCCTACTACAAGCGCCGTGGCACTGTGATGCACCGATAGCTTAACCCGTGTGTCAATTGCAAAACGACGGACCGTCGAACACTAATCGGCATCAAGATCGGATTGTTCATAGCATGAAGCTTCTCACGATCGTACGCCGCTCGCTGACGGCGTTGACATTTCTGGCTTCCCTACATTTGCTAGCAGCCCAGCATAATGCAACCGATCGATCGATGAAGACGAACAACCTGCGGTACGTGATCCACCACCAGCCCCGCACCGAACGAACGACAGTTCTAAAACAACCATAATAAAAATGTAACTCACTGGACGAGTATGGGAGCCTCGGATGGGCGCGATTATTGTGGTTGATGCTCGCAACGATCTGCGGTTACGTTGTGGAACTGTTCGCTGACCATGAACGGTTACCGGGAGTGACTTCTGATGAATTGTGGTTTTGCACCGGTAGCCATTAAGTGCATTGGCGCGGGCTTGCGATCTTGCAGTTGGTTCTCGTGATCGTTGGCGGCTAATCGCACTGCACTGCTTGGCTGCTACCGTTTTGGACAGTTTACACAACACACAACCGCTGTGCGAAAATGTCGTCCCTCCCGGAATGGTCAGTAATGCTAGGGACCGGAATCTCTGAGGGGGTTTTCGCTGCACCATTGCCGTTGTGACCTTAGCTGGCAGGTTTCCTGCTGCAAGAGTTACATGCAGCTGGTCTTCAAACTTGTCTCCTTCGTAGGGCATTGACTTCGGGTTGGTGATGTGCCTTACCCGAACAGGCTCTTGAAGATCTTTAAAAGGATGACATCAGCTGGAACTGGAAGAGGCGTTCTTGGCGGGGGAAAAAGATTGCCTTCACGTCCGGTTTTTCTGAGCTGTGATAACGGTGAGAATCAATCCGGTGGAAGCTGTAATGCCTCTTGTCTTTAATTTTTGCGAGTGATCAATCGTTTCGTACGATCGAATGCTATCGATACTGTCATATGTCCCCCTGGAACGTATCAATCAAACGTTTCAAACTCGATCGTCGCGCGACGACGTGTCAACGCTGTGAGCTTGCGAGTTGTGTTTTGCTATTCTATACCATTCTTCAGCACGTGATCGGAATGCTGGGAATGTTTGCGTAGCTACGGTTCCAGCGATTGATACACTTTTTACACTGTCAACTGTTTTCCCATGATGTTAGAAGGCTTGCGGGACTCGTTTGTATCTTGGATGATTGCTTTCCTAAGATCATTGATTATACTTTGTAGTTGTAATAAAGATAAAATATATCTTCTAGAATTAAAAGTATCTTAAAATTAGATCTTAAATAATTTTAAAATAAAATGTCACTCCTGATGTACGATCGTTCTTGTATCCTTCAGCCTGTCTGACTCCAGCAACAAAGGACCAAATCTGACAGTATCGTTTAAAATTCGGCGCCTCTTACCAATTACCAACAATTGCAAATTGCTGTCCCAACTGTCGGCCCAGTGAATGGACGTCGACCAGCGAAACCTCCGACACACATCACAGGCATATCGCACTCACAGAATACGCCATCTGACATGAACGTCAGCCAATGTTTGGGTTTTTTGCCGATGCATTTCGGGGAAGGCCAGTCACCGTAGCCGATGCGTGCTGTAGATGAACTTTGCAACTCACTTCCCCCACTAAGTGTGTGCGATTTCCATCGACCGAACAGATCGCGACCGAGGCGCAATAGCGCATACAGCAGCAGTAAGTGACCACAGCGACCACAGTTCTACAGAAATCGATAAAATGCGATGCTGTCGCTGACGCTGACGGTTCTCCCTAACCGAACGGATGTCATCCATGCTAACCGCACCCACGTGTAGCGGCAGACCGCAGCATGCATACAAAGTGTGCCTTCCCCCGAGCGCATGGGCTGTTTCGGCTGGCGATTTGACAAACCGCGCCTTATTTCGCACCCTGATTGATCGCTGACAGTGGCGTTGGAGACGCCGTGCCAGCGGGTTTTGTCGTGGCATTGCGACGGCCGATGTGATTCCTGGGAAATGCAAACAGTAGTCGTTTGTACGGGACGCGTACCGGGATGAGGCTGGAACCGAGTAACCTACATTACGGCCACTGGTCGGTTACATTATCCGGCGCGCGCATCGATGTGGCCCGTCTGGTGGAGATTTAAGCATTTATGGCACATTTCGAGGCACGTTCCTGTGGATAGCCTTTCGGGTGGTTTTGGATGCGCACTGACTCATGCCGCCGATCCGTTTGTTAGGGAGCCGGGAGTCATGTAATCGTTCAAAACTATAAGCAGGCCAAGTCACGACCTCCCGCGAAGACTTGGCGAGCGAGAGGGCAAAAAATGTTACAACTCGTTGAGTGCATAACAATGAGCAAATAAAATAAATTAGTGTCGTTCTGCTTTCGATGCACTTTCGGCACAATGGAAGAACCAAGTGCAGAGGCAAGGATTTTAATTGTATGGTACTGGAATGGACCATAACTCCAGTACGCCACTTTGGGCCAATTACTTAGCAAGGAGAGTGATTTGTAAACAATTAGTAGTTGGCAGAGTTTTGGACATTTATGCTTCATCAATAACATGGCTGAGCAATTTTAGCCCAGAAGTTTCTTAAGAGATGCATATTGAACTTGAAAATAATGGATGCTCCATGTAAGCGCAACAGAGCTTAGTTATGGTTCGAACATCAATAGCTCTCCCCGAAAACCCTGAGACTGCACTAAGCTTCTAGGTAAGACTTAGAAGCTCTTGTCTTGAAGATGAAGTTGAAGTTATTTCTGAACATTTCTAATAAAATTTTGAATTCCAATACAATAGTAAGGAAATTTGTCTGTTCTCATCTTGCAGTCTATCGATAAGCATACAAACAATACGACTCATGATTTACCGACACCGCGTGGACTGAGGCTGACATTGTTCACACTCTTAACGCCTCCGGGATAAATAGGAAAAGGGTGAGAGAGATTTAGGGCGCGGATCGTACTGACGTCGTTTACCGTACAGTACGCAGCAACGATTTAACGGACATCAGTCACGGTGCATCAATTGACCACGTTTCAAAAGGCTTGGTGACCGTGTGCCACAGCACGTGTTCCATGTAATTGCAATTTTCCTACTTTTCAGTCAATACCTGCAGCGGGAACCAACTTTCATCAGATCCGGCTGGTGATGCTTCTCAAGAACGTGCCCCCCAACCCAAAGTTAAAGTCAAAAGGCAAATGGCGCGTCATTACGACCGCTAACCCCCGCATGAAGAGCTGTCGCGCCTTGGAAGAGCGGCACCAAACGGCACCATCACGCGTCACTTGATGCGAGCGTCCTTCTCGGAATGCATCTGTGGCATCAAGGTTGGCGTGGCCGGCGATTTATGGAACCCTCGCACGTACGCCACAGTCGCCATCGACAATCGACGACAGTTTCAGATCGTGTCAAGCTGATTGGAACGCGTCGCACGGTTTGAACATCATCTTCAGCGCTGTTTCGGTACGTCTTTGGAGTGTTTCCACGAGAGGTGCTTGCTGGTCGATAAATCACCGGACAATGTTTGCTGGAAGTGTGACGAGTTTCAATAGTTGTAGCCTTTTTTATCTACCAGCGAAAGTAGCTCTAGCAGTAAACCATGTCAAACAATTTGTAAAACGCCTTTAAACCACTGAGCTGAGCTGAGTATTCCATTTCAAATCACCAAATTACATGCTCCTAATCACATTTACAGTCCCATTCGGATTTCTGACGCTGCACAATTTTTCGAGCTAAAGCGATTAAAGATCACCAAATAAAAGATCAACCGATTAAGCAACACCCATCGGAGTCTGGAGAGTCGCTGCATCACACACTGCGCTCAACACTATATGCCGCAGTGCCGCCGCAGTCCATTAGCTCGGTTAATGAAGATATAAAACCTAACCGTCGCCTGACGAGCAAGGATGCCTTCCTTCAGGGGGCTAATCCGTGACAAGGGTTGTTTTGCTACAGTGACAGCAAAAATCTACAAAACCTTTCTCAGCAGCAGCCGACAATCCCCCAACCTCGCCACAGACAGGGACAACTACCGGGTGAGATAGTTTGGATTACTGATTGGTGTTGGTGGATTGAGCGATAAAGTGGACAGAAATCAAAGATCGCTGCACGCGGTGTGCGGATGACTCTGGTCGATACCGACGGCTCGAGGTTTTTTTTGTGATATCATCTACCGACGCTGGCACCTTGCGTCTAATGCGTTTTGATTGAGATATCAAGAGGAAGGGATACGGATTTTCTACCCGTGGTCCAAGATCGTCCAAGATGACAGCTTGGATAACGGATAACGGTTAGGACATCGTGATGGCAGATATCGGCGGAATTGTGTCCGTTTTTGCCGAGCCCTTCTCCCACTGTGACATTGACAGTTCTGCGGATGCTGGTGTACCTACCGGTTTGATTTTATCGGCGATCCGGTGACTTGTAGTACATAGCTGAAAATAGAAAATGAGATACAATACAATCAGTTATGTTTTGTCTAAATAATTAACAAGGTTATTAAGTTCCCGAAACAAAATGAATAGTTTTGGGCCTAAAGCGAATATCTAGTTGTAAAGCGTTGTCTATAGTCACGACCTCCAGCAAATCGACGCATGCCCTAGATCGCTATCGTCTAGAACACCCAGACCCAGGCAATAAATTCCCACTGGCAAGCGGTAGAAATCGTAGCAACTTTACGACTACACGCGAGCAATTAAGTTAATGAAGCTTTTGCCGCCAACACGCTTCATGCTAATAGATGAAGATCGCCCAAGCTTCATAATAGCTGATCGGTTGAATTTAAAGTTGATGGAGCGCGTTCTATTGGAGTTGAGCAAACTTTCTTCCCCTGTTTGATTAGGAACTTTGACATCAGCCGATGCTCGATGAAGCAATCACAAGAATCTTTAAATCAATATGATTTTAATTAGTCTCGAAGGGCGTTC
This sequence comes from Anopheles stephensi, assembly GCF_013141755.1. Lineage (NCBI taxonomy): Eukaryota > Metazoa > Arthropoda > Insecta > Diptera > Culicidae > Anopheles > Anopheles stephensi. The sequence continues at coordinate 49,952,710 of NC_050202.1, forward strand.
GCTAAAGCACCGAACCTTTCAGCGTCCAATTTACGAATTAACCGACACTTTCACGGCCGCAGGAGGCGAACGAAAACACACTGGCATGCCGGGCACTAGCTGTGCGGAAGACTCACTCCCCAGCCATCCCCGTACCACATTGCCTCTCACTCCCTTTCCCCCTTCGGAAGCCTATCCTTTATCCACTCCCAAAACGCTTGGATATCTTGAGAGGGGAAACAAACAAAAAAACAAGGATGCCCTCAGGAATGAGTCCACATTCGCGCGTCCACGAGCAAGTGAATGGTCGTTTAAGTGGCCAGTCTCCTGCCTTCGCAAAAATCTCGGTAGCAACTTTGTGCCGGTGCCGACGTGTGTGTGTGTGCGTTTGTGGCCTGTTCGCTGAAAAGTTGTCGTCGCAGTTGTCATCCTAAATCAAAGCTGCAAATGCGTTTGCGCGAAAAATGTGCCGCTCTGGGACTGGCGTTTATCGCTCAGCGCAGGGAAGACTGGCAACAGCAGGACCGTGGTGTGGCGCAGTGTGGAATGAGTTAATGTTTTTGGTTGGCGTTGTATGACTTTTTTGCTTTGCTTCTTCTGCTTCACGTTTTCCCCTCGCACTGAGCTACAAGGACCATGCGACAGGTGAATTTTCGGAAGGAAAGTAACAGCCCCTACCGACAGCAGTGATTCCGAGGACCCGATCCATCGATCTTGCGCGCCGCTGAGTATGGAGCTACGGAGTGGCAATTAAAGGCGAACAACATTTTGTTCGCCTCGTTGCTGCGTCCGTTGCCAGGATTGCCACAACCATTCAGAAAAAGGGGAAGGTTTGTGGCGAGGACTACTTTTCTTTCGCCCGAAGTCTCGCCGAAACGCGCCAAGCGGTTGATAAAAAAGCGGTTTTGCTGTACGTCGACGGGTTGGTGTAAAACATGTGCTCGTTCGTCGGCTTATCGCCCCAAGTTGCAAGCTACCCCTGGAGAGCTAGGTGTTGGCTAGTGAAACCTTTACGTGTGACAGTTTTTTTTCTAGCTTCCCCGATGTGTCGTTGTTCAGTTTTTGTTGAAGAGTTGAGGACTCTTTTGTGTGTGTGTGTGTGTGTGTGTGTGTGTGTGTGTGTGTGTGTGTGTGTGTGTGTGTGTGTGTGTGTCATTCTTCACGTCCAGTATGAAGCAAAAATTGTATCAAATTTCAATGATCTTTTGCGACGGCCCCGCTCCCGTTAGCAATCATAATAAACTTGACAAACATGATCAGTGACTGTCGAATTACTTTCACATAAATAGGAAATTAAGGCAGACAGTGGCCGTATGCTGGAATGTCTAGGGTCAATTAACCAACCAACCAAAAAAATGTCTAAAATTTTAGATCGCTGCTGGTGTTGTTTCTCCAGCAGACGTTCGACCAGATTAGCCGGAGGAGTCGTGAAGTAGTCACCTAACAAGCGCACGTAAAGACAGCGGGAGATACAACATATTAGAAGCCTGCGGGCAACTGATTTTGCTTGATGTCTTTCTTCATTACCTAGCTAACATCATCACTAGACTAGCGCGTTTGATGGTTTTCCTATTATCGAGGTCCCAAAATGCCATTCGCGGGGGGTTTTGTTCTCGCGCAGCATTAAGTTGTGCTGTGCTGTTGTTATCTCGGAATCATTTATAGCTTAATTATTTGGTACGATTATTCGCTGTCCATTTCTGCATCGTGCTCGTTTGTTTTTCTCCCCATGCATTGACGCTGATTACACATAATCAGGTCCACAGTGCAGGGGCGATGAGCCTGCTGCCTAAACGTATAATAGTAGCTCTTATGTTTGTAGGCTAAAGGGCTGGTCTTGATAAACTGGTTTGGTGATATTACTCCACTTCCAAGAAAACTTTCCGATTTGAATACATTTCCACTGTGCAATCCCTTTTACACGCTTAATCTCCTTTTGCTCGCTCCTTAGCCGGCCCAAGTAAGGGTTTGTCCAAGGCCTGAGGAGCAAAAGTGCGAGTCATCCTGTAGGGCCTATCCTATAGGAAGCTCTGGGCTGTAGCTCTACATTCCAATACCCTTGCACATATCTGTTGCTGTATCATTGTCTATAATTCCTACCCTAACGACAATACCCCGGGACCCTATCGATCGTTCAACCCTCGATCGGCATAATGTGGAGCATTGGTTCATTAAAAAATCATCAATGAAATTAAACCGTTGCTAGCTACAGATGCACAGCTGGGCAGGTGATAGAGAGGCTTAATGCCGAACGACCCGCGGCAATGTCTGTCACACGTGGATCGAGGATCACAGCCGTAAGACGTACGCAAATGGATTATGTCCCCCGAGCACTGTTTGTTATGGATGTGATAATTCGTTTAGTACGCTACTAATCCCGGCAATCAACCCGGCGTCAATCCGGAGGTCTGGAGAAAGGCACGATCGTATGAGCACACTGATTGGAGATGAATGTGTTTTCCCCCCCATTCGCTTTGGCATTGGAAGCGAGTTGACGAAGCGATTAAAAGAATTCCCAACGAAACATACTCTGTAATTTGTTAGTCCGTAATGTCTTGGTTTGACGTACAGTTTTATTAAATCCCATTTATGGGTTGGGCCAACCCAAACGACTCGAACTCGATCGGATTCCATTTGAATCGTTTAATTTACGTGATCATATTTGAAACATCCCATAAAAGCCGTTACGAGCTCATAAACGGACGGTGGCAGGAATGCTGGTCACCAAATTTCGCTTCTCACCCACCCCGATCGCTGATGCTTTCTCCATGCCAAATGTGGCAAGTGTTAATTGACGAGTGTTCAATTCCATTCGCACACCGCCAAAAAGGAGGGTGGCCTGGTGGTGGCCACTTGCGCAAAACAATTATTGCTATCACCCTATCAGCGCCAGAATCGTTTTGCACCCTTCGGGCAAAAGGTTCAAAGTGGTGTAGTTGTCGGTTCAAAACGATCCGACAACCATTTAATGGTCCAACACAGATTGTAATGAAGCATCATTACAAGATGTCGCGCGTTCGCTCGGATGGGTTTCGCCACTTCGACCAGAGACCGGGAGCTGTGTGCATTAAATTTTTCGTGTCTCGATTCCCACCGCCAAAAACCGAACCCGGTGGACACTCTAAAATCAATTCTCCATTAGCATGTTGTTGCAGAATTTTAAGACAAGAAAAAACAGCAATCGATAAAATAAATGAAATAAATGAATTGCGTTAAAAGCACACGCAACTTTAACTTTGAGAGTGACGGGGTTTGTTTTTTGCTTGTCTGCTTCCGGAATGCTTGCCACCATTCGGACGGGGTTTTCTGATGTTGACATCATCTTTGGAGGGAGTGGAAAAAAAAGATCAACTCAAACAGCACAGAAGTCAATGAAGAAGGTAATGTTCACACCTCGCACCAAATTTGAAGGTTTCCATGCCAGCGGTAGGAGCCAAAGTTGCGGGGCTACTATTTACCCTGCAGCCTGGTAATCGCCAAAAATACACAAACTTTTATCGAAAGTGTAGCGAGCTGGATGAGGTTGACGGTAAACAGACCACTTTTGTGCCAACATTTGTCCACGGTACACAGCAGCAGCAGCAGCAGCAGCAGTGAGCACACGAGGAATCGTATCAGCGAAACGGCAGGCAAATAAAAACGAGAGCTCAGCAGTTTGATACACAAAGCGCAACAATTCGATCATCTTGACCTTAGTGGAGTTTGTCGTGTCAAGTGTGGTTAAAAAATGGCGTGAACCCCAATCTTGGAAAACACTATTCGCGAATTATGAAACATGGAAAAATCTTCTTAAATCCACAAGAAAATCTTCAAATAACGTCTTTTTGCCCCCAAGTTCTTGACTAGAGCCCACTTACTTGTCTATCTCTCTTTCCGTCCTGATTGGTTGCAAAAATATGCGCAGATTGTCTAGATAAACTCGATCTTAATTGCATTCCCCAGCGGCAGATACAAATATTTGGCTGTCTCATTGTTTGATGATTTGCGGCCGGGTAGCCGCATTGGACTGGACGGCCGTCCTTCTTCCAAAACGCCTGCTTGCTGGTATCTTTCAAAATATGACATTTATCTTTCGTTTAGCAAGCGGCAAATCTGGCGTGCACGAGCCTTCCCCTAGGGGACAGCCCCAATCGGACTCATTTTAAATTCAATGTCGATGCGTTTCGATCGGTCGGGTCGGTCCGGCGGCTGGCCCTCGAGCAGGCTTCCTACGTGTGGCTCCTGATGCTTCTCCAAACAGCCGTGCGCTCGACAACCACCCTAATCGTTGATAGAGCCATCACTCGAACGCCATTCTGCCGCAGCACACGTCTATGCCTCCAGGGATAGATCCTTGGGCTTTTGATCCAAATTCGGTAATTAAGCTAAGTGAAATCGTTTAGTCAAAACAAACTGAACGAAGCGTGAAAGGGGTGACTAGGGGCAACAGGCAAATGCTTTGCAATGCAAATTTCGTGTCACTTCGCGTGACAACGAAACGATGGAACGGAAACCAAACGTGTCATTCGAGCGAGCAAAATGAAACAAGTAAACTGTCACATCCTGCCAACCTCTGGGCAACCCTCCAGCCTAAATTATGTGTTCAAATAGCGATCATTGTCTCGAAATCGAAGCTTTTATTTAAATGACCAACAAATGGATCCCCGATGATAAAGGAAGGATTTACACCAATAAAGAGTGTTTTGGGCCTGATGGTTGTAGCTCGTCTTTTTTTGTTTTTTGTTATTGCTTGCAGCCAAGCCTTAAATCTTTTCATCAAACCGTTTCGGTAGCTTAGGAAATGGAATATTTAAAATAGTCACACTTCTGCTGGGCTGGGTCGGGTGGGATCCCAACTTCGCACCTTTTGTTTCGCTGTGGATTGATGCTAATTGCTATGGTTTGGAGTAATTTATGTGAGAAAGATCTATAGAGCTTCGTTTGGGTGTTGGTTGTTTATCGGCAGTGGTCGGATAGTGTGTGACGGATTTACAACGTTAAAAGGTGACAAATGTAAATTGGCTTCGTGGCATGTTCTTCTGCTGCTTATATTGGGTGCTTGAGATGGATTGATTTTGGGATTGATTCAACTTTTGAAGAAGTATTTGAGAATGTCGTTTTATAAACTGTTTTTTTATAGGTACAATTATTGGAAGCTGCTTGCATGGCTTATGATAGAAAAAAAGGCGAACTTCCCCTTGGTCTTTCAACCATCTAGGCCTTCAGATCATATAACTGCTCACTCAACAGGCAAACCTAAGATTAAAAAAGGCTTTAGGGTTTTGTACTACAATAAAATTTTCTGTAGTCTAGTAGTTGAAGGTGGTCATCTAGCATTGCGGCACATTAAAGCTCGGTGATGAAGTCGCAATCACACGTTTTCCGACACTCTTTTAGTTCTGCATCTCTCAAGTGAACTTAAAAAGATGCAAAAATCAATTACTAGGTCTCTTGGTAGGGAAGACGTCCTGAGCGAGGCAGTTCGGATAGCGAAGACTCTCTCGTCTTGACTTTTACGAGCTCTTAGGTCATGCCTTACATTTTTGGCTTACTAGTCTTAATAACACCACATAGTTGGATAGTAGGTCACTAGGGAGGGATGGTTCGGATAGGCTTTGATCCTTAGTCCTGCTGTGATGAGAACTCTTAGATACGAAAACTTGGTCAGTAAGGACATTTAAGTACAAAGACCTGGACAGTGAGGACACTTAGATACGAAAACTTAGACGTGAGATCTTGGACAGCGAGATCTCTTTCTCATATTGCCCTAACGACCTTTTAGGTTATGCCTGCCACTTCGGGTTTACAAGACTTAACGATACCACGTAGTTGAATAGTCAGTACGCACTATGGGAAGATGATCCGCATGTGATTTTATCCTTAGTCTTGCCGTTGACGCTTCCAGGTATTACCCAGCGAAAACTTTTAGATACGAAGACTTGGACAACAAGGACTTTTAGATACGAAGACCTGAATAGTGAGGACACTTAAAAGATATAGATGTGACAACTTGGGCAGTGAGGATTCTCTATCTTCTTGGCCTTCAGATTACTTAGGTTATGCCTGCCATTTCTGGCTCACTAGACTTGATGATACCACTTATTTGGATAGTAAGTCACTACGGGGGATTATTGATCTTTAATCCTGGCGTGAGAAATTCGGTACCTATGTCGCCTCTAGGTAGGTGTCAGGGAGATCTCTTAGCTGCGAAGACTTGGGCAGTAAAGACCCTTAAATACGAAGACCTGGACAGTGAGGACACTTGGAAATATAGAGTTGGACGTGAGATCTTGGAAAGCGAGGACTCTCTCTCTCTCTCTCTCTCTCTCTCTCTCTCTCTCATAGGTTATGCCTGTCCCTACCACGCCCCCAGATAGCGACCAGCGAGGACTCTTAGATAAAATAAGTTTGACAGAGAGGACTCCTAGATACAAAAACTTAGACGCGAGATCTTGTACAGTGTGTTCTCTTAAATGGGAGGACTTGGTCGAGGGATTTTGAACAGCGAGGTTGTTGAGTAGGTGAAGAAATCTAAGAGCCGTTAGGTTTATGACAAATATTTAATCAAACATCCAGCAGGTATACAGCAGTGGAAGGCAGAGATAAATTCTTTCTACAGTCATAATTGTTCCCAAGCTATTATTGATTATTATTTGAGTTTGAATTATTGATTTGAGATTGTCTCACGCTACATGTAGAAACGTACAACTCAAGAACCAACTTAAATTTGGGTTTATTCGAAGTATAGAAAGCCATTCCTACTAATTGCTAATCGATAACTTTCACCAACTGTACCTCGTCGCTTCTTCCTCGACGAGGAACCTTTTCTGAGGTGTATAATGATTCCATCACTACTTGCCAGCTTCTAATTTGATATATCCGAGCGGCACATTTCCATCTCGGAAACTTTAACCTCATCAGATGGGACGGACTGTCATCATTAGTCCGCCTAAATGATGGTACAGCAGAAAATGGACCGTTTTATGAAAGCCCATAAAAGGAAGCGGTCTCACCGAAAACCTCCGTTACAGCAAAGAGACCTCAAGGAGCAAAAAAAGAAAAAGAAACATCGTCTGCCTACCAGTGTTTCGCGAAATTCCACTTCAGTAGCAGCAGCAGCACACAACGCTAGCAGCAAAACTAATACGCGTGCGCGCTCTTTCATTAATCAAAACGATCAAACGGTAGGCACGATCGGTCGATGCGAAGACACACGTACCGGCCAATCCAAAACCCCTGCGTGGAAGCTGTGAACTAATTTTATGGTGATGAAAAATCTTTGGTGGCATACCCTGCGGTTAACCGCTGCCGACCCATTTGTCACACATTTTCTGGCCCCGGGGTGCAAGAATTGGGGGTGATAATAATTTAATTGTACGTCTACTCCGTCCGTCCGCGTTCGGGACGCAATTCGCTTCGATCACACCGATCTTATTTCGATAATTGGTCCTAAAAAGCGACCGTGCCTTCTGCTGCTGTTTAGCTCGCTCGGCTCTTTTTCTTTTTCGGGGGAAAGAAATTATTTAATTAGACGAATTAAAGAGGCGACCACGGGTTCGGCCACAATCTTCTCCAGTTCGTTGAGGTCGTGCGATATTTCGCGGATTGTCGAAAGGGTGTCCAAGCGAGCGAAAGGGCCGTCTGGGACGGTGCCGAGTGTCGTGGTTTTGATTGGGATTTTATTGCCTCTAATTGGAACACTCATTTTGAAGCTTAATTTATTGCCTGCTGCCCGATGGTGGCTCCTGGCCAGCGAAGTTTAGGGGACGTCACATCACAAGGACGACAGTTTGGACGTCATTACATCGTTTTTTGTTCCGTTTATTGCGGGACTGGCTTTCGCGTGCTGGAACGGCCAGTCGCACACGGCACGATCGTCTCATCTCCCCAACTCGTTTCCATCTCCCCTGGAAGAGTGATCGCGGGTGGATGGCATTTAGATTGTCCGTCCGTGCTTTTATCAGATAAAATTTAAAGCCCTCAGCGGGAATGGATCGGGTTCGGGGATCGTAAAAACATAAACAACATCATGATATCGGGGTGTAATGCGCAAAAAAAACCTTCGCCCTCGTGTTAGCCGAAAATGCATTCGGAACGAGGAACGAGTGAAATGCTGATAAAAGTTGGTTCGAAAGGAGGCTATCGGTTCTTGGGTATCACCCTTGGACCTGGATTCTTGGGGTGTGGAATCGCTAGGACTACGACGGAATCGCTCGTATACGCAAGCATGCTGCGCCAAGCGCAATTACTCTATCCGGTTTTCGTGCATGGGAAGGATGCAGCAACTCCGGCGATGCAGCCCTTGACAGACAGTTCGCGACGTACGACGTAACTGTACCACACCGGGAGTAAAGCGATGGGATTGAAGTCCGAAATCAAAGGAGGGGAAACACAATATTTATGGCTTGTTTTAAGTGGTTTTATTGCACGCACTCAATGACAGCGTTAATACGATCATCGATCCCCCGGGGACCGCGTTGGTTACGAAAGCAGGTGAGAGTAAAATCGGTATAAAATATTCCAAATCCTTCATTTTTTTGGGGTCGCAAAACTTAAGATCCGCTTCCAGTTTGCTATTTGAAGAGGAGTCGCGTCGTCTGCTTCTTACTACACAGCAAGTAAAGAATCATCGATCAAACCCGCCAACTGGGCTTAAGCGAGATCTTCAAAATCTGTCCGTGTTCATTATCACTCCCGTGGCTCGCACCGACGCCTCGTGATGCTCTAATCATTAATTTCTGCTCAAGAGCCCGCTCCGCCTGTTTCTTCGCACGCAGTTTACACGGCAACAGCGACATTCCAAGCAGGTTTCAAATACCGGACCTCTTTTGCGCCACTGTACACTTCAGGTTGCTTTGCCGTTTAGCATGGTGTCGCTGCGGAAAACGACATCCATACATTGAAGGCTTACGCACATTTTTAAGACATTAACATGAAGCACGCGTAACGGAATCTCGTGATTGTCGCCTGATGGGTGTTTGGGCTGTCTCAAGCGGATCGAGAGTTACGCAGACCTTCACTACTTCTACCCGCTTCCACTCGATCAGGGACCGATCTACATCCTTCGACAAGACAAGGAACAAAAAGAGAAAAATGGAGAAGAATATATTTATAACCTTTATTTTCACCGTGCGCCCACTGGGACAATGGCCGCGAGAGGGGTTTTGCAGACTTTGCGTTCCGTTCCTTCGTTCCTTCCTCATTTCCGAGCTAATGATTAATATTCATATGAAGATTAATGATCGCGTCGCATGGCAAAACGATCGAACGGCTGGGGCCGCGCAATCACCACCCAAACAATGCCCACACAACCCTTCGAGTCTGCCGGGGTTTTTTTTTTAACGCTGTCGCTGTACTTGACGGTCCCCTTCAAAGACAACCCGTGGCCAGGATAAGCTGAAGGTCTTCGGAACGAACAGCCTCGAGTGCACAGTTTTGGGCCCGTGAAGTGACTGGGAGGCAGTTTCACCTGTTGCATGATCGACTGACCGTGGTGACGGTCAGTGGCTATCGCTACCCCTATCTGCGCCCCCCGTGATGGCGCCATACAACAATCGTCCATAAGTGTGCTGCACGGAGCATAGCCAAGTACGCGCGTAGGAGTTAGGAATGTCATCCTTGCAGGCCACGGTCCTTTGAGTCGATTGAGCTGTTGCAGTGGTTTTGCTCATTCAATATCACCGAATAATAAGACTCGCAGTCCCACAGTTTACCTTATCCAAAAGAAAGGCTGTACCTTGGTGAAGTGAAGTCTTCCTGGATCTTGGCTTCATTAAGCTGGATACCATTTCGCGATGTGTTAAAAATTAACACTTGACTCACCAGTGAAGCCGTAGGAAAGGGAAGAGGTGGTCTTAAAAAAACTGGAACGGACCTGGACATCCCACACGCGTATCTGAAGGATTGGGAGTGTTCATTTTCGTCTGGAGATGTAAATGATGAATTGCGCTTTTAAATTTAAGCTGCTTTTAATCGGAGAAACGTATATCCGTACCGTCTCACCTACATCAACCTCGTTCTTATTAGAGCTCTTCTTACTTGTTAAATTTTGCTGGAGATATTCCAGTTGGGGTTTTGTTTTGTACGATAACTTTGATAAGCATAAAAAACTCCAAAGCAAGAAGAGTGTTTTTATTAATTTGTGATCAATATTTTACTTTTCTTACCTATATTTTTTATTTGACGCTTCTGACATCAAGATCAATCTCTAATTTAATATACTGAGCGTGTTGGGTCTCTTAGGATTGCTCCATCATATTGATAGGATCACGAAGAAACATATCATAACATTTTGCATTCAAACATGGATAATCGTTATTTGGAAGAGCGTCAATAGCTAAGGGATCTTTCTCTTTCCAATTAGATGATTTGCCAGCTCTACAAGTGTGCACAAGACCTTTAAATAAAATTCGTAAAGTATGCAACCTAGATTAAAACAATAATGCAAATTGCCGTAGTAACTAACTTCTCTAAAAAGAGCTATTAAACGATTTAAATCTCATATGAGCTGGAAAAAACTCTTCATGAAGAGCTTACTCAACCCATTCTTTAGGAAGATTAACATCAATCATTCACCCTTACTCAGTTCGTATAATATTAATGCAAACCCAACGCAAATGATTTTTATAGATGAATTATTTTTAGCATAAAACATCAAGAAAATAATTAATTGTATTTTAAGATGCAAAAGAAAGTATAAAATCTTATAACTCTCATTGCATTTAAATGAACATCAACCGCTCTCGAGCGCTTCCTAGAATCATAGGATTCTAAGAAACAAATGATGGAATCCTAGGCTGCGATTATAAACTACTTTGCTAGAATTTAGCTTCGCTTGACGCAGTAGAACAAACAAGCACCACTACCAAACCTGTCAAGCTTCCCACATTTGAACTTGAGACAGTCACAATTCCCAAAGCGATCGAACCACCATCCCACACTTTCGATCAACTAGCAGCCAACCTCTACCAGGGGGACGTTAAGCAAGCGATCTCCCAAAAACTATCGTTCGCTTATCAACACAATACTTCATGTTTTTTCTTCGTTTTTCATAAGTTGCCCATAAATTTCCTCCAACTACGGACTTTTCATTTTCCTGTTGCGATCGTTCAAATCCAACGTGTTAAATACAAAGTTATAATTCAAGTCCGCATGTCGGGCACTTTTGGGGCCTACGCTCGCAACGTGTCTGTTAAAGCTGTCATACTGGTTTTTATTTATATTGCCTTTTGCCAAAAGCAGAATCAACAGAAAAAGAAAAATACGGCGCAACACTTTAGCGCTCGGCTCGTTCGGCGACATATAGTGGCTGCGGGAATCGATCAGCGAATCCGCAGCGAACGCTTTAGCTATTTTGCGTGCTATGCGCTCTCTTCAATGTTTTCACTCTACATTCGGACCTTAATCCTTGATGTGGATCCCAGGCGAAAGATGAATGAATGGTCCAACACCGCCAATCGTTCGTTGCTCTCCTCCGACCCAAGGTGGTGGTGGAGCAGCGGTGAGGTGTTCTTGTTTTGGTGGACCCGAAATTCCGCCCGAAATCGGCGGAACTGGTCATCAAATTAGTTGGTCAATCGTTGACCGGCCGTAGCCTGCGGGCGTCATCGAACTCGCGCTCGCCAAATGAGTCGAACCCTTTTTTCGCCGTCCAGTCCAGGCTCCGGCTTTGCTCCAAATGCTCGCGCATGAATGATGTAGTTCAAACTGACAACCTCATTACTGTCGCACCGAAGGTGTAAATTAGCCCTACTTAAGGATCTCGTGCGGTGCCGCGGCCCGCGGGCCCTATCGCGGCAAAGGTTTTCTGTTTTTTCTGTGGTTGTTAAGTGAACCTGCACGCGGGGGTCACACAGCCACACGGGGGGGGGGGGGGGGGGGGGGGGGGTGAAAGGGGGGGCCGACGCTCTTGGGTCGGTAATTTTCTGCCATTTCGAACCTCAACTCAACTTAATTACGACAAAAACTACCCCGACCTCTTGGAGGCCACTTGACTGTGGCCGTGCGGCTGACCCGCGCGACACCTTCGTGGGATGGGTGGCGCGGAGGGGGGAGGTGTGGTAGGAGTTGTTGGATCGGGGAAGCAACGAGTGGCACAACACACGGAGGCCGGTCATAAGTGTGAAAATCCACACTTGTCTGCAACGCGTCCGATTAATGCTACCAACGCGTATCGGCGGCGGGTTCGTGATAGCCGGTGCGTTTAGCTCTCTCGGCGTCCCGGGGTACGGGAGGGTGGGAACGGTTGGCCCAAGGAAGAAACACCGCGGTTCGGATTCGGATTTCAGATCGATCCGATCCACAATCACTTTGCCACTCGCAGCGGTGCTGGTTGTTGCTAATCGGTTTCAGCAAGCAGAGGGACGCGTAACGGCTCAAGATCTAACGGATCGTTAGCTGTGACAGCAGGCGTAACGGCGACAACGACACACAGTCACATGCCCTAGAAGTCAATTAAGTTCACTTCTAGTTTTGTTTTACCTCTTAGCGTGGCACACTGGCACGCTGGGGCACCTGCCTTTCCTGAGGTGGTTGGTTCAAGCTGCCACCGTCATCAAAACAAGGTAAGATTGGCAGACGTAGAAAAGAATGTCATTACTGATGATCAGCTGAGCAAGTTGATTAAGAGTTAAACGATCGACTAAGTTCTGGTTTTATTTTCGCCTCGTTTGTTGATCGTCGTTTGTTTAGCTTTATTATCCTATTATTTTATAAGAATTTTGAAAATAATCTTCAATTTCAATGGCACTACACTTCTTGGCACTACAATCTCGAAAGGTCTCGTCCATAGAAGCAGCTATCGATGTTTCAATGTAGGGATTGGTGAAATCCATTGTCGTAGTTTTTAATGGCGGAATGAAGGTTAAGGAAGTATTGTCCCAAAATTCTCTCACTTCTTCCCAGGCGGTTTTAGATCTGTTAGCTTAGGACCTTAGCCATATTTGTCGCTAATATAAGTAATCTCTCGCTTTTCTTACAGAATGTTAGGTTGAGGTCATATTTCATTCCGATAGAGGTTTGCTAAGCATATTCTCACATATGCCTCGGAGATATTGACCCTGTCCATTACTTACATAGTACTCTGGTGTTCGAGCGAATGTGTGGAAGGATATGAAAGGAGTCGTCACAATGAGGATTTCTATAAGCTGTGTAGTGCTCACATCAATCCGCAGCGATTTAGACTCACCAGACTCTGGTCTGGTAGTGAGAATAGAACCGGACGACACAGCTTCTTGAATTCGTCTGGTCTTTTGCTAGCTTTATATTCTGTGGTATTGCCTGTTGCTTTACCAAGGATTTTATTTTTGACCAAGTAGTTTGCGATTGTAGGCAATGACAAGATCTTCTTAAACATTTGGACGGATACTTTGACTAGGAGATAATAGGTTTAGTACAATAGATGAGCAATCAAGACTTCAGTTTTCTTCTGTAGTTTTATGTTCATTTTACTGTGGTTTACCCACTATTTGGTGATCAGAGCTTGTACTTTTGTAGGTTTCCTGGACTTTCCCCAGACGTGACAGTTAAACAAACAGCAAGCTTCTCATGACCTTCAATTAGTAGATTAGCTTTGCAGATGTTATTTTATTATTTATGTATAGGGATTTCTCTCTCTCTCTCTTACACTAGATTCACCTCTTTACTTTGGGTTCGGTGCTGGTAATTTGAACAATCCTTAGAATGCAGTTAAAGGTGTCAACATGCCCTTAGCTCTTCTCATCAGTTTTGAATTTATTTTAAAGTCCTTGGTGTACTGTTGGGTGACCAGAGCTTGTTTCTCTTTAAATGCCCAGGACTTTCTCCAGAAGGGGTAGTACATGGTAGAGCCCCAGTCAGTTATAGCTGCCGATCAACAATTTTCTCATGATCATCAGTATACATACAGCTTCAAATATTCGTATCGACGTTTTGGTTTCGGCTCACTCATGTTCATCGAATGATAAACCATTCATCTAGTTTTTAATGGAGACGTCCCAATACCAATTAATATTTTAATATGAAGTCTTTTGTGCAACTGTTTTTAAAGTTCCTTTGATCTGTTTTTTATTATGAAAGCATATGTGAAGTAGCGAGGAAAAGCGACTTAATTTAGTTACTTTTTTCCACAAAACAATATGCGCAATATGTCAGGTGTAATCAAGTACCCGAAGTCCACATCCACCCGGTGAAACTGCACAGGAGTGGCACGTTGGACTGCGTGGACGAAAGAAAAAAAAACACCCATTCAATTAATGCTGCAACAATGTAACTAATTAACACGCTACAAAAGCTGATCGGTCATCGGGGCCCCCTTTGCGTACATCATCGGTTTTGGTACGATCAAACGCTCGAGGCAGCTTAACGATGACTTCGAGCGAACGCTTCTCACCACACCGCACGCTGATAAGAAGCCGCCTGCGTTATGCGCCCTGCGTTTGGCATTGCATCGAGTTGCAACGGCACGGGCATCGAAATAACTTCATCATCTTAGGCTCGGGGTTTTAAACCATTTTTACTGCCACATTCTTTAGCCAAAGGGTACGCCAAGCAGGCTCCAGAGCGGGGTTCTTACCAGATCCGCTTACCAAACTTCGATGCCACATTGTAGACGGAGGCCGTAATAAACTCCCCACCGTCTTTGACATCTTCTTAGTTGCCGACCGCACTCCGGGCACGATTCTTTGTTGCCACAGCCACATACAGTACACAATGAACATTCCGGGTGTCTGTGTGTCTTGGAGGCAACGAAGCGGGAGGAAATCCCGAAAATTAAGTGAAATCAATAAACTCATATATTTTATTTCGCCACGGTCTCGCCGGCCAGTCGGCACGCTATCGCCAAAAACGGCGCGATACGATGACACGGTAATATTGGTTTCCCGGATCCATCGTCGGGAATGCACCGGTGTATCGGCATCGCAACGGCCACGATGCTCGGTTGCGCGGGTTTTATCAAAGTTTAATTAACATTTCACGGTGGCCAGAGCAACGGTGGTGGGACAGCGACAAGGATAGAGCGTTTTGCAGCCGTTCATGCATTCATTGCCTGCGGGCGTCCTGCGCAGGCATACATCCCTGAAGGACATTTGCTTCGGTGTGCCGTGGACCGGTAAGCGTGAGTATAATTTTTAATTTTCCATTCGGTGTGTAAGTGGCAGTTGAATGTTTTCGGGGCGCATATGAAAAACGTAATTCAATTAAGATCCCGATGGTGCATTGAGCAAGTCTCCAGCATCGGGGAAAGCTTGGGCTGTGAGCTCCAATACGCATTTGAGTTGTAAATTAAACTTTGATCATAGCAAACATGCATTTCTGGACCCCGATTTTCCATCCGATTCCTTAATTATAGCATTTTTGCTAAAATTACGCAACATTAAAAGCGATCCCGATTGCTTGTCATTCCCACTGTTTGATGTGACCGATGGCGATTGTATGCAGGGGAATAAAAATTTATAGCACATTAATACGCATTCGATCGAGACTGTTAATGGGTTCGTTTAACGCTGTGACTGAATCAAACAACCCATTTCTTCGTGATTGAGTATTGAACGAAATTTATAGCTCGTTTTTCACGATCGCAACGCGTAGTGCGTGATGTTCAAGCTAATTCGAACTGACACGGCACGAGCTAACGACACTGTTTGCTTCGGGGACATGGCGTTTGTGATACATGAACTGCTTGCTACCGACTGACCGAAGATACAACTTCACGATAGCGAGGATGTCCCCGGTACGGTACAACGATCGCACCCAGATCACGTTCTATTAATTGCTTATTCAACACATCATTTGTTCGCGCCTTGTTGCTCCCGTGCAGCAACAGTACAACAACACGGAGCGATCACGCCTCATCTGTTGAGGAACGGCACAGGCACCAGCGACAACTTCCGATGTTTATAGCTTAGGACCGGAGACTCTCGATACGCTTTTTGCCGTCTAGCTTTGCATCCCACGTCGAAAAGCACGAAGCTCAACAGTCGTCACTCGCTTCAACTCATATTACCACGTTGAAGCGTCAGTGGAGAGTGGAAGAAAAAATAGAATCTAAATGCACACCCACGATCAGTTTGAGTTGACATTTTGCGTTTTTTTTCATCGTTATTTATCATAAGGGATGGCTGTTCAATGTGGCCAAAAGCTGGTCGTAATGCGCAGGTTGTAAAGAAGTGAATCGTATGCAGAGATTGACAGGACAGGAGTTTTATGCCTAAATCTAGGACACTAACCTATACAGACGATGTTGATAAATCCTATCGACCACAGCTCGTTGATCTTCGTTGAGATTTGCGTTTTTTTTGTGTAGTTATTCTTGCTCCAAATTACAACTCTTCTCTTCAACAACTTCCACTTTCACTTTCAAACTTCAGCTGAGCATTCACTAGCCACTTCTTCCGTATGGCCACCTTATTTCTTTGTCACTGACACTTGTTCCCATACAGCTCGAACGATCGGTTGCACATTGAAATCAGAGCACAATTGTACAGACACTATTCCGGCGAGATGTAGATTGCATCACCAATAACGGTTGATAACGATCGAGCGCTCGGGACGGGACCACTAACAAGATGAGCGCTGTGCAGTAACTTCAACGGCCGCTTAAACAACGAAACCGCTCCGAACGTTCCGAGCTACAAATCCTCGACGCCGGTGATGCCCACACATCCATATTGTGGTTAGACGGGACGGTGGGGACGCCAAAAGTTTGGGCGTCAACAGGCGCCTGTCACACACGCTGAATCTTGGGATATTTAATCAGCCGACGGGGTTTTTTTTTCGGTTTGTGAGTTTTGTCAAACCGTGCGTGCGTCTACGTGCGTAGGATGGCAGGTCGCACTTTTTGGATGATTTTTCCTCAACTCCACTCTTCCGTACTTTTCTCCGAGCTCTATCAAACTACACCACGTTCACACACTCACACGCATACTGTGGTCGCCAACAAAAACAAAACCCACTTGTAGTTTCTCCCCTGGGGCTTCCTTTATTTTAACGGTTCACAGCTTCTCCATTCACCGGAGTCACACTCACGCACGGAAGTTTACACCCCACGCACCTAGGGCAACAAAAACACTTTGGCAACAACTTGACAAGCTAACCTCCGCTGGCCCAAGAAGCGCAAACAACGATCAGCATCCTTTCGCGTGGCCCAAAGCTTTACGACGTACGCATGCTCCAAATGCACGCGCCCGTACATGCGTATCCAGCGCAACGCCTACGCCTCGATGCGTTCGCTGCAGGGTTTTGATGTGCTAGGGCCGCTCGGGCGGAGGCGTTCCGTCCTTCTGGATTGTGTTCGTACGCGCCCTACGCGAGGGTGCACAACACGGGCGTGTGTGGGATGAGCACCGCCAAGTCCACGTCGAACGAGCAAATGGAACCGAAGGAGGCGCGCGCGCGTTGGCTGTACGGTGCGATCGATGGAGCGCTAGCGGATCGCACGTGTTCGCGGCACGGCGGATAAAAACGAACTGATCGTCTGGGACGATTCGAGCGGTTGGACGAGCCTTTGCCTTCGGGTGCTTTGAAAGTGCTCGATCGGTTCGGTTGGTGAGTTTGTCGCGTGCGACACATTTTGTTGCATGGGGATGCCTGTGATTTGTATGCTGAACATTTAATGTAAATATTTTCTGTTAAAAAGGTTTAATTACTTTACAATTAACAACAAGAATACAATTTGAATCACGGCCAGAAAGCTATAAGATATCACCACATGTAAAAGTCTCAGGTTTATGACTAAAGCAGTTGCATTCAAATAAATCTGGTTAAGTAGGATATGGTTTCACTTTCGTTTGAAGCATGCTTGACTATATTTAATCCAAAATAACTTAATTCTAATAAAAATAAAATATACCTTTTTTTCATTTTAATTTTGTAATTAATATATTTGATTTGATTTTTGGTATGACAATCAAATATTTATGGTCCTCTTATTAAATTATCTTAAAAACAAGTAGCTCTTTACACCCTCGTCGCTACATGCGTGTTGCAGGTTGTGCATGAATCCGTTAAGATACTGTTGCACGCTCTCCCCGAATCTCCGCTCTCTGAGTTCCAATGCGACATCAAATGAACACTCTCGTGTAGCTTATACTGGAAGAGGCAGAACATAACATTTATCGGGCAGAAAGGAGTTTTACAGGGTTAACGTTGTGATGAAAGTCACAAGCATTCTTAATAAATAAAATAAATGTTATTTAGAGGCAAATTTAAATATGTCTATGATTGGGATACAGCATATGAATAAGTAAAAGGATTTATACAGGGTGTTCAAGACAAATCTTATAGTTGAGTGTTTGTTTTAAATATACTTTTAGTTGGCTTGATACATGCACATCCATAAGCTTAAAACGTTTGTTAAAAAGAATAATTTATAGTGAAGCTGCCCGATTCATGGAAACAAATAAGATATATAATTCATTGAACACTGACAAATTAAGTCGAAATGAGATGGAAAACTGCGATGGAAGTTTTTAGAAAGAAGGACGCAGAGTAGACGATAGGTTTAGGTTCGACAGATTCACTCTTGTCAAATGTTTCGTAAAAAATCTCCAGACTATGCTCTTGGAAGTTTTTTGTTGATGGCAATGTTAAACAAGATTCCAAAAGATCATCATGGAACACCAAAGTGGAATTAGTCCCAAAAGTAATATACGTTGTAAACGGCTTTTCCCAGGAAGATTTGACCTTAATTGCGGTTGGAAGCCGATATCGATACATAGGCTGGCTTTTTCCAATGATTCGATTAAAGAGCATGGTATGTTATAAAATATTTAAAAAAACTTATTTAATTAAAAAACATTAAAATCACTCCCTTCTCTTATTTTTCTCAAATAATTGATAAAAAGCAGTTGAATAATTGATTTTATGTAGCCCATATCGGGCATTAAACTGCCAGATTTCGACGTTTGCCGAAAATTTCGTCGAAGTTACACAGGATTAAACCGTTAAAAAAATATCATTTATCTTTTTGTAAAATCAATGAGCTCTGAGCGAATTATAAAACCATTCTATTGTTA
Source organism: Anopheles stephensi (assembly GCF_013141755.1). Lineage (NCBI taxonomy): Eukaryota > Metazoa > Arthropoda > Insecta > Diptera > Culicidae > Anopheles > Anopheles stephensi. The sequence continues at coordinate 49,971,660 of NC_050202.1, forward strand.
AGAAGATTGGCAATTTTTCTCATGCGCTAGTTTGCTTCAATCGGCACATAGCAAATCGGATGAATTTGTGCAGATGTGCACTACTATTTCTATTTCTTTCTGTCTCTATTTCTATTTTTTTCAACTAAAATGATAAATACGGAGCTAAATGCGCCCCAACTTAATACTTGGAAAATAAATATTTATGGATTTATTTAAAAGTAGTTGATAAAACATTTGGAACATTTCCAAAAAGCTGATACAGCTACTCTATTTGTCCTAGTTTTTTTATTTTTCCTTAGGGACCAGTCAAATTTTTATTGTACACCCTGTGCATAAAATAAAACATTTTTCGAAGTTGTCCGTTATTTTTTATACTTTCATTATTGTTTACAAATTAAATCAAAACCAAAAAATTTTATGTAATATGCCAAAGGATGAGAAAGAGACCAAACGTAATGTTATTTTTAATACCCATCCATGAATTATTGTCAGAATTGTGTACTTATTAATCGTTTATTCCTCTTACTACATGAATTTGCTTGTTGACTTCATCAGGTAGCATACCGTGCGGGAAACAATATCAATCATACTCCAAAATGTATGTAAATTCTCGTGAAAAAAGAATTCACCCCCATTCTTCCAACGCAACTCATTTATCACCGAAACGCTGACTCGATTTGTCATCCAGTACGGTACGAGATCGACAGAAATAACAGAAAAACAACAACGAAAACACCTCCACACAGATTCGCGACATCTAGTAAAGCTCGTGGCAAGAGTCCGTGCTGACTCCGCCCCGGAGTGTAACCAAGCGTCCGGCCAGAAGCGAAACTGTAACATTGCGTCATGAGCAGTTTTTAGCCCGGTCGCCTCATCCGGAAACAGTTTAGCCCGCACGGGGCACTGGATGCTAGCGGTGTTGGCGTTGAATTTGAATATTGAATCATGTTCCGCGGAAACAGTAACAAGACTCCCCGCTTGAGTCACTTTCGATGTTTCACCGTAAGCGGCCGCAGTGTAAAGGACGGGAAACGTTCCCCGTCGAGAGACTGCTGGAGGATCGAATCGGACCCTGTGCCTCCGGAGAGCGTTCAACCGCTCGACGACGACGAACGCAAACGTTGTGTATTCTTCCCCTAATGAGATTCGGAAATGAAGCACATTTCGTGACAGGCAAGCTCACGAAATCATCGTTCTGCACCACGTCTGCAAAGTAATCGAACGAGGCAGCAACACCTACGCGGATGGCTCCGCCGGTGAGTGATGGCTTGTGGCGCGTGCTGGTAGCGCAAACAGCTCAACTCACACCTTGGCCGCTGGGATCGGTCATTTATCGTCGGAGGATGCTTGACTTGCACCACCGAACAATGGCTGAACCGGTGCAGGAGGTCGTGTTTGCCCGTGTCCATCGTTTGACTTCGAACATAAAATCGAACAGTTGAAGGTTTTTGGATCGCCGTTGCTTTATTTGCTCTAACTCGATGGCGTTAAAGTTTGGCGCCAAATCTGAGCTCATCTAGCATCGAACTAGGCTGCCTGTGTAGGAGGCGGTGACGATCGAGAGCAGTTAGCATGGGTCGCGTGGGATCGTACTGTTACCGGGGCCCATTGGGGTTTTGTAGCGTGCCGGTTGCTGGTTAGTCAATGTCTGCAGGGTTGTCTGATGGTTTGTGGGACATCAGTCTGGTCATAGCGTTTCCCGGCTGACCGGTTTCGCTGCAGAAGCACTCAAGGGCACTCGACATCGGACGCGGGATCCGTTGGTCAAGCCTACACAGAACGGTGGTAAAATTAATTAAGATGATAGACGGACTAGTCACGCGCCATCTCGACAGCTAGGACGTGTCGATGGACGTGGGGATGGAAGGGTTGATAAAGTTGCAAACAAAACTTTGTTTGTGCGTTTAATGCCTATGTTAGTAAGTTCAAACAAATCGTAATATAGCTAATGTGCAAAATTTGAATATAAAGGAACTAAACAAGTTTGTATCAATTTATCCAATGTTTCTTATTTTTTAACTTTGATTGGCTCTTAGTTGTAGAATATGTCTTTTTACTTATAGATAAAAAAGTATGTAATCCGTCAAGGAAAATTTTTGGGAAATAGAACTATTCCCATCAGATTTATCTTTGATCCGATAGGCTTATTATTGCTTATTGTAGCTTATTTTGGCTCGAAACTTACAGCTACAACTCCCGGGCAGAGTTCTGGTCTCTAATATCAAGGTCTTGGCTCTGCTAACAACAAATATTCGTCATTTTGAGGACTTTCCGAACTTCAAAGATCAATTAATCCTATGTCGATGGAAAAGAATGATTGGCCAAGGTCATCCGATAGAGCCCTATCCAGACAGTTCTACTGATCGGTGGTAAAGTCAGGTGGTTGTCTCTCCGATCGACGGTGTGTCCACCGACTCAGAGATATTAATCATAAGCACCATCTATTCATTTGCCTGGGGCAGATCATAGTATAAGCAAACTTAGAACACCTTTTAAGGCCCCAAGCTTTAAGGACGCTTCGTTCATATATTCAGAGGCATATCTTTTTTTTAAACGGAATGTAGGGTCCTGAAAGCCTCGATCATTTCGAGGGGTCCCAAACTCCTTTAAGAGACTCACAAAATATTTCCGGTGAGCCTCTGTGATGACTCTGGTCCAGGCAGCAGATTTGACGTGGTAGAAGTTTCCTTAAACTCCTTTTATTGTCCTTAAAACCTTCAAGATGCTTCAACCGCCAATGCATATGCTGTCATGAAATATACCGTAATGTTCAAAACGATCAATTCATGTCGTCAGGATATGCCTCACTATTTTCGACTTTTTGCTCAAATAATGACTCTTCATTTGCAGTTCCATGAATATTTTGGGAAAATCATCTTTAAATCGGAAGAATATGTATAGCAGGAAGATCCACTAGGACGCTGCTTTAAGTCAAGTAAGTTTTTTGAACAAACAAGCTGTCTGTGGAATTATTGCTTCACGGAGATGAGTTTGATACAAAAAATCCCCTTTCGTTGTGATGACCCACTCTCGCTCAGATTCAGTCCCTAGCTTAAATTAAATGCTGATTGTTTTCTGCCAATTTGCTTCCGGCTGACATGTACGGCACTTAAACACTTAATCAACCTCCCCAACCGTTAAACAATAGCTCCGCAAACCACTCATTCAAGGGGACACTCGGTACGCTAAAAGAAAGAATCTTATTCTGCACTAATCCCACACCCACTATCCGAGCACCATTAACCCACTCAGCTTCCGGAGAGAAATTACATCGTCGTCGTCGTCGTCGAAAGGCCTTAATTCTCAACTCACTTACACCTTGCCAGCGCAAGGCCATCTGGTTATTTAAATGAAGCCTCCACGTGCAAAGAAACCGAAGCAAAGAAGGTAAGGGCAGCAGCGCACGCGTACTCCCCGCGTACTCCGAGATCCGCATGGCAGTGAGTGATCGTAGCTTGCGAAACGCTAACTTCGGGCTGGCAACTGAAACGGATGTGCGGAGGCGCAACCGAAAGACAGTCATACGCCATCACCACAGCGTGGATGGCGTGAAAACGTGAACAAAAGACTTCGATTTAGTGGCAGCAGGCGACGAACCTGTTGCACACGCGAACAAATCGCTGCTCGTCCGTTGTTTGCTAGCTGGCTTTTGTGCAGCGGATGAATATGCACAAATAAAACTGTACCCCGTACATTGTGCATTGTTGACACCGAGTTTCGAACTAGCGTGCTGGTTATGCATCGTTGATAGGACAAAATGGAAGGTTGCACAAAGAAAGGGAGGAGTTGAGAGGTGGTTAGTGAAAAGAAAAACTTCACCCAAGGACTGGTTGTTATGAGCAGTGCGGGCATATATCTAGTGGAGTGCAATCGTGGCAAGCGTGGTCAATAATCAGTGCAATTTATTTTGCAACTTCCATTCACGAAACCGTGCCACTCGGCTCGAATGAGCTGGGAGGACATGCGGGTAAAGCGCAGATCGAGTCTATTCTGGTGCACCGCATTAGCATACGTGCGGAGCGCAGAGACACGTCCGTCCGGAATATGAAGCCGCGTACGTTACGGGCCGATGAGAGTGTTTCATTCATAAATTTCATCAACAGCCTAGACGTGAAGGAGTTCATTCATAATCGAACGGGCGGAACACTGATGTTGGGGTGGGTTATTGGTGGGTAAACTGAGCAAACTTCTTCGAACGCTGGAAATTTCTTCATCAGTATTAAAATGTCTTAACTTCGCAGTTTCATTAACTAAAGCTACAAACAAGATAGCCACATGCCACCCTATTCCACCCATTTACGGCAACCCAACTCTGCCGGGTAAAAATGATTTATCAAAACCAATATTAACCGTCCGTGGCTTTACTTTGCAGTAATGCTCCACGAGAGGTTACTTCGGTACGGTTTACCTCACCGAGCGACCAGCTGAACTCATTCCGACACCCACCTGAGTGCGCAACTAAAAAAATTCATTCATAAACTTCATCAACCGGAGCGTAGGTGTGAGTTGTGTATCCGTTCGAAGTAAGCTTGCCTTTTTTCTTTCTATTTTGTCGTCAATTTAGTAATTCTTCCGCTCCGTGTTCGTTGCTGGATTCACCGCACCAATCAAGCCGTTCAACCACCATCGCAAAGTCGTGCTTAATCGTCTAACGATGAACGTCGCAAACTACTACTTAATGAATGAATCCACCGCTCTTGTGACTTCGCTCTTCATCACCACCGAAAGAGGGAAGGGTAGTATCGGACCTCGAACCGATCGGAACACGGTGGTTTACAAATTGTGGGGGCGAGACAACACATTAAGGTGCACAGCATTACACCGCCAGCCGTTGGGCGGGCGTGCGACCTTTGGCGAGAATATGGCTGTGGTCGACATGGAGACGACGTCACGGTGGTGGCGCGATGATTATGTCACACAGATTCCGGTGAACTTGGGGGCGTTGGCGGATATCCGATTTTATTGAATCGACTAAGATGGCCAGTTTTTTTATTCAGTTGTGGGAAAACCTATTCATGGAACCTGTTTTCGTCCGAGGAAAAAAAGCGTTTAGTGGAGGTCAAATAGTTGCTTATACTTGTTCAACTTTAGTTTTTTAAATCCAAAAAGAGATTCCTATCTAAGTATAATGTTCTTATTTTTTTGCTAATAACAGCAGACAGACTAAAGATACAAAAAACCGTAAATGTAGGTTGCAACTAGCTTTGACATGCAGCAGTTTTTGATTTCTTTAACCTACACATCACCCCCACCAGAGCTACGCAAAGCACACTCGGCCTGCTGCAAGTCCTTGAAAGTGACTTTAAAACGTTCGAACATTAAGCACATCGATTGTGAAGGTGTGAATTACAATTTCAAATCACGAACGTACGAATATGCAGTGCTGGCAAAACGGCAACGAGGCAGGCAACGCCCATACAGTAAGTGATAGTGTTATTTATACGATCTAGATATCTGCAGCCCTGGCTTCGGCTTCTGATCGTGTTGATTGACTGCAATCTGATTGCAGCCTGGTATCAAAGTAAAATGCTAATCGGTCGACATCATTAGGTCGGGTATATTTGCTGTTGCTCTTATTGCAGAATTTTAAAATCGTTTGTGCCTAATAACGTAGTTGAATTAATATCAGTTTTATTCTAAATCACATCAGAATTTGAACATGTTATCCATGATTTTTATCATGATTTGTGAGTAGAGTCAATATATTACAACATTATCAGTTGATTTGAAGCATTTTAAAATAAAAACTGTTTAGGAACTGCGAATTTAGGATTGGTAAGACTTCAGTAAAAAAAATCGAAACGATGATGTACAATCTGCCAAAAGAATATAAGGATTTCAAGTCTTAGAAAATCTTCTCTCGGAGGCCCAGTACTAAAAGTAACTACGACGCGGATATTCATACAGCAGGATCGGGGTTCAAATTCCATCCGGACCGTTCTCCGGTAGTGAGGACTGACTATGCAACTAAGTGGTACCATTAATTCTTATAAACCAGAAATGGAAGGCATGACCTAAGATGTCGTAAGGCTTAAACTACTCACTTATTAGGTGCTATAACCGCTTCGAGGTCTTGGCCTGCTAAAACAATCTCGATACCGTTCACGGTCTAGCGGCGTCGTCTGCCAATCCGTTCTGGTGGACGCATCACCGTCATTACTCCATCTCAATATGTTTCTGTCCATGTGGACGGCCTAAAAGGACTTTATGGGCTGGGTCGAGCAGAGCCATTCTCATGATATCAACAACCCACCATGACCTCTCAGGACATCTTGTCGCCTTTTCTTAATATACTTATTGATAAAAGGCAGTTGCATAGTCAGTCCTCACGACGGAGAGACAGTCCAGATGGAATTGGCAAACTATCGAGTAAAGAACTTTGCCACTATCACCGCTATCACACGGTAGCACCAAAAAACTTAAAGTGGACAGATTCCGAGCAACCAACAAAATGGCAGAAACTTTCTACAGCAGAGAAAGTCGAGGCTACATTAGCTGATGGATTTGTCCTTGAAAACATCGTTCGGGAGATCACTAAAGCCGTCTTAAATTAAATATAAATCCTGTAGAAGATAGACATACACAAAAATCATCGTCTACGCCTGAGACAACCTCTCCTCCGACAATAATTCAACATTTCAGTTGACGGTGACAACTGATCTTGGCAGAGGACAACAGCAAGAGGTTCGCCATACCTCTGTTGGCGAACCTGCTCCATTTATTGTGTGCTCAAGACAGGCAGCAGCTGATCTGCTTGGGACTGGACGAAAATATTCCTGTTGAAGGCTGAACATAGAAATCTAACATAATTTATGCTAGTAATACAAGGCTCAGCAAATGCATACATCTCACAAGAAATTTTTGTTGGAAACTTCTATCAAGCTTGGCAATGATTAACCTCCCTCAGTTTACTGACCTCGGGTATTAATCAAACGTTTATTGTTTATGAGCTGGAATTTCCGCTCTAGACGCCACGCCATTCACTCGGGGGATACATTTTAATCATTTCAAACAATCGCAAAAAAATCCTTCAAATGACGCCGAAACAATAAACCACCACTTCCCAGTAGCCATTCCCGATTCCGGCCCCGGAAGGTGTGGTGTACAGCCTCGCTTGCACGGAAAATGCAACATGCCCTTTCAATTTAATCCAGCGCAGTCCAATAAAAGCGTTCCTTCGCGCGCTCGGACATTCTAACGTCCGGCGAACGATTGGAATGTCGATAGCTTTTGTGGTTGGATGTTGGTCGGGAAATCGAAAAAAAAAAAACAATTCGTTTCCAATTTTTGCACACACGAAAAGCATTTCTGCGTTCGATTGAATGACTGGCCGCACTCTTTAATCGTTGAGCATGATGGACACACACAGCGTTACTTGCATATGCAAGCTTCAAAGCCCGGGCGAGAAACATAAAACACCGCCAATTGGAACGTCCGATCAGTGCCACCCGATAGCGTGGCGTTGAGGTTCGCGTTGTGCGAAGGTCTTCGACCACCACTGGTTACGGGCCCTAGCTTACCTAGCCGGCTTATAATCATTATGCTATCTCTCCCACCCGCTCGTATGCAGCGCCAACCGTCTGCAATCCTTCCTCTGCAGCGCTTATTACTGTCAATCAAAGCCGCGCCGACACCTTCGAATGTATGCTAACGGGCTGCTCAAACACTGCCGCACGCTGTCAGCTGAAGGCGGGCGCACATTTTCGAAACGAGCCTGATCGGGTTCACCTACGATCAAACGCGGGTGACATTATCCGCTTTGATGTCAAGTGTTAGGTGGGTGCATTCTACATGCGGATTTTACCTGACGAGCCACGGCTAGCCTTGTTGATTGTAGTGTTGGGAAAGATGGATCCCAGCAAGGATTTGAATCACAATTCCAATAGGGATTCAAATCTTAGAATCCAAATCTGGAACCACATCGCTTAACTGACTAAATAATCATTGTTCAAGACTCCACTAAGAAATATGAATGCAAACGACTGTCCGGTTTCAACAAAATCACCCTTATTCATTCTCTATAAATCCCGATTAAATCCCAATTGAATCATAATCATGATTGAATCATATCATAATCATAATCATATCGACTGCTAATCGAGTCTCAAATGATTCCTAGTGTAATCCCAATCTATTCAATGGGATTCCAAACGAATCAGAATCGCATGCCGTCCTAAACAATACTCGATAGAACCTCAAACAAATCCCAACAGCATCTCAATGGAAAACTGATCGAATCCCAATCGGATCATATTTGGATTTGGATCGGATTTGGACCGGATATGGTTCGATTTTGGATCGTATTCAGAACGGATTCAGATCGCATATAGATCGGATGCGGATTCCCAATTTCCAAATTTGATTCGGATCCCTATCGAATCCGAATCTGATTCGAATCTGTCTTTTAGGATCAAAGCCGATTCGAATCCTTCTATACATTGGATCTTCGACTTATCCTATCGCTCCGCCTCCCATTTTTTTACATCATTTATTTATAGAGGCTTTGGGTCTTTGAGACCTCATTCGCCTTTGAGACTCTCCCAACACTAGTGATTTGTTAGTTTATTTTTGTATGCCAGCATTTTATTATTTATTTGAGCTTAATAATGTGTACAATAACGTCAATTCTTTATTAATGCCATACGATTGAAAGCACCCATGCTCCATCTGAAATTATGTCTCACAGTACGAATATTTTAAATTTCAGCCCCCGAACCAAGCATGTTTTCTGTCCCAAACTTCTGTGTAGCAATAAATACTTCGAATCATAACCGTCTCACATTTTCAGTCAATCACTGATCCGTTCCGTTGCTTTCTTTTCGGATCAAACTCTGCTTTACGCGAGCTAAGAAAGAGCAAACACTCACACACACACGCTGAAAAAGAGGCCAACACCCCCAAAGCCGGATCATCCTAAGTGATTTCCGCTGTCATGTCGGTGCGAGGTGCGATCGGCCAACGCCTTCGCCTGTGCGCGAGGATGATGCACTCGCGGTGCAATCGTGGGCTCTTCCTCGGAGGTCGTTCTGGTAGAAGTACCATAATTTCCGCGGTTGACAAGCAAACAAGATGCAACAAAAAAAAAAGAAACAGCAAAACGCCTAAAAGAACACACACACACGTCGGACAAAACATTCATTCGCACAGACGTGCATGCTTTTGCTTGTCCGTGGAGTCATCGCTAAGCGCCAAGCGGTCGTGTGGCATAACGCCTGGGTCATTCGGGGAAGACAAATGCTCATATGCCACGCGGTTTTGCATCGTCCCACGAGTGGGAACCCGTGGTCCGTGATAAAAGAAGCTGTATTTTTTCATTTTACCCCGTGTGACATGATATCTTGTCCGAAGCGAAGTTTTTGTTTACAGTGCCGCCATCAAGCGGGGTACATATTATTGCGTTTTTCAAGCTCTCGTTTTGATCACGACACAGCTGGCAGGACGTAATTTGTAAGGGAGGTGAACGAAATTGGTCGGGAACGTTATTCAAACAGTGCCTGGGAAGTTCGCAAGCTTGTTTAAGTGCTTTTCACAGAATTACTGTCGTGTACGTTTGCTTGATGTGAAAAATAGTCCATAAACACATATGACTCAGTGGTGTGGTCTGGCTTTAAATTCGCTGGAAACCGTCCTACAGCAACCGGTGGACGATGCATGTGGGAGTCACCCACGCCACGCGACTAACACCTTCACACACACACACACAGTGAGGTGAAGATGCGCCGTTTCGTGACAATCGCCTCTGGGCTCATCCGACGCAACTGCAGCGAAGTCACTGAAGAGCGAGACGGTAGAGTCTAGTGGTGCATAGAACTGAAGTGGATGCAGTTGTTGTCTTGAGAATAAGAGAGTCTTTTGGGACCCAATTTCAGATATAAAGTTCGGAAATTTATCCAAAGATGGTTTGTACTTATAAGATTACAGAATCTCTACTCAACTTTCATATTACGCAAATCAATCACATTTATTATTTTTAATAATTCCTTTTTCGCTGGCATCGACCGTCAGACCCTTCATTTGCCAACAGTGTTAACGATGCTCGTCTTCCCACCTATACGCATCCATCACGCCACTACCGCGGGGATGGTTCGGTCACAAGAGACGATCAAACGACCCGGATTAAAACGGCATCTACCCATAAACCACGCATCCACAAGACACGGCGCAACACCCTCGGCTAAACCATGGCTTATCCACCTCCACACGAAGAAGCGCACTTAGGCCCCGTGTGGGTCAATGGATCGAGCTGGATGGGATGGGACGGATGGGCACTTGAGCAAAGCACTGGGGGAGTGTAAGAAAGAAGAAAAGGTACACCTCGGCCTGAGACTGGGCTTCCTAAAAGATGCTTTTAAGTGTGTAAAATATGACCAACTGTGGTACGGCTGTGGCGTGGTGCCATACTGCCGTTTATAATAGCCGTTGCCGGTCTAAAGTAACAATTTCATGTTGCCCTCAACTGCAACAACCGCGTCCGGGAAGTGACTCATGTCCATTTGGTCCGATTGGCCTCTGCCGAGGTGCTCCGAGGTCAGCAGCAGCGTGTCTGGGCGGTTTGTGTTGTGGTGATCCCTGAAGCGTTTCCCACCGATCCTGGGTACTGCCTGGAGGTGTGTTTGTGTATGTGTAAATTGGGTCTTCGCGTTACGAGGAGTACGCGAAGGAGTATTGCAGGGGCCGATATGCGTATAGACGTTTGTACATTTGTATAGTTTAGAGCTTAAATAATATTTGAAAATATTTATCTCAACTTGGGCTTCCGATTTGATACAGGTCCTGACCTTGGGGATCCTGATCTTCCATTAGAAATGGATGGATAAGGGCCAACCAACAATGTTCCACTATCAATCAAATACGGCATAAACTGTTTTGGAAAACTATTGAGTTTATATCACGTAGGGTCTTTATCTTTATGATACATGACAGAAGTGATAAGAGCTTTCGTGTATATAGTAAAGAATTTCCTTGACATGGGCAAGACACAAGAGTTTATAGTCTTTTTTATTCACTCCTATGCATCGTCCAAATTTGAATTCTAAATAGAGACTATCTTTAGCCTTATTTACTTTTCCTCAAGCCCAAGCTGGGGGACATACACGTGGGGAAACTATTTCTATGAATGGAAGGTAAAAGGAATATTCCCTTTCAGTCCATCCTGTCAAATCTATTTTGCTGTCCTTCCACACAATCGTGATCGTGCTTGTTGTTAGAAGAGCTGCGGTGACATTTCCGGTTGAAGTTCAGTTGAGGGGCACGTTGTGCATCGTGCTACTGAAAGATCTTGCAATATTCCCTGATGAGGTGTGGTGTTCAGGAATCCTGTTTCGTCTATTGAAGATTGAGGCTCGTCTGGGCGGAAGTTTCAAGCTGAAGCTTCCGCCTGCTGCTATTGTTGGGTTGATGAGTCTAACATAGCTATAGATACTACTATTTAAAACTTAACTTCAATTTCTGGGGCAATGTTAACGTCTGAGGCAAATTCCTGGAGAGGTGCGTCATCGATTGGAGAGACTTTAAACTCTCTGTAATCTGTAGGGAACAATAGAATTATCTGGGCAATCTTTATTTGATCCATATCTGTTTCCCTGATGGAATCGCTAATCGACGATTGCTAAAGATGAGCTAAAACATGCTTGTATTAATTATTAAGATAGCTATAGCATATTTATTAGGAAAACCCCTGGTTTAACACTGAAATTTAGCAAAATAAACACAAAAAAATTATTCATCTGTTTTTAACTATAGTTATCTGGAGTTAACTGTAGCAATTTGATCTATATCGCTGTTCAAAGCTTGTCTAGACAATGGACGACTTAGCGCAGATTATGGTATAAGTAGACTTAGCAACTATTTCGGACCATGAGCTCTTAAGGGACCTACAGAAGCAGATTGTCGTATAAGTGTGCTGTGTAGTCCTGGGGACCTTCAAAATTTTAAGTACCTAAAACTCGTATACAAATATGGGAGTTTACTTCAAGCAATTTTCACTTCAAAAGTCGATTTATCTTCCGATAAGTAGTATTTGATTCCTGTCCATAAAACATGGCCAAAATATCTGATACTGTGTTCAATAAATGACTTGCGCTTATTCGTTTCGTTTTTATATTTCCTAAATTGATCCTTTTTTATTGAATAAAGTTTGATTAAGTTTAAAGTTAAAAACTTTCTTACTTGATTAAAGTTTAACCAACAAGAGCTTTCCCAACGACGGTGTGAATTATCGAGCTCAATTGAACCTTGATAGTATCCAATCGATTAACCTAGTCAAACCCTGTTTACAACCGTTTTCATCCTCCTTTGTCTAAGAGTCTCGCAGACACGAACACACGCACACATACTGCAATTGAACTTGCTACGTGTTGGCGGCTCCCAGGCGAAAATTGAAGACCTCGGTCAATGTAAATTGCCGTACTTTATGGACGTGCAATTGCATTTAAAGCAGACGCCCGCCAACATCTTTTGCACGTTACACCCGATCGTAACCTCTTGAGGCCGAGCCTCACGCTGTCCGCCCAACCGGCCCGTTGCATACTCGATTTTAATTGATCATAATAAAAATGGTTTTATGGATATGACCACGGCAATTTGTACCGGTTCTAATGCATCGCCACCGCCACCTTTAGTCTCGGTTTTCCTTTCTTACCGATCGGAACGGTTTTCCATCGAGATTTTGCAGAGTCTGTGGGTCTGTATCGATCCGTGGAAGTCTCACGCCCTCATAACACCATCATCGGGCCGCCAGTGTTTGATTGGCATCGAAGCAGAGGTCCTTCCGTGATAAATAATGAAAGCATACGCGCTGCGTACACCCGGTCAATCATCCTAGCCCAATCGATCCGAGACGATGCCAGTCGTTTTGCGCTTCCAATTGCTGCAATTGCATTTAAGGCATTGCCGAGTAAGATGTTTTGCCTGTCAGCGTTCTGCTGGGTGAGTGATAAATATTTAAAAATTATGATGCCCATTTTTCCTTCCACGGTGGCTCCCGCATCACTGGCCAATGGTTGGCGGTCAACAGTTCACTGGAGGTTGGATGGTACTGAGCCGATTTATGGTACGATCACTTAGCTTTACCAGTGGACCTCACTTACAGAAGTGATATCTTGCATTTTATTATTTCCACACGGGACTAAGCTAAAACTTTTACTTCAAAAAATATTATCTGAACAAAATAAGACATAGCTTTTGGAAAAATTAGTGGCTTTATATAGACAAGATATTCTTAAAAAATAATTAAAGTTTTGCTTTAGTACAATACACAACCTGCCAGCTCGAGAGTCCTCAACGGAACGCATCATTAATTACCGCACCGCAAACAATTCAACCGTTCACACGTGCATGAATCATGCTCGGTCTCGCCATAATCACACACACACGGTCGTGTAATCCGGCTCATGGTTGTCGGGTTACTTCAACAAAACCGGGGCGTCGTTAATCGCAGCTCGGGGAAGCCTTGTTTCTGTACACTTTTGGACGTGTACTTCTGGCCAGATGATCATCACCGGGCGCAGGCTCGTGTTTCGTACCGCCTTTTACTACCGAATAGCAATCGAGCAGTAATTATGATGTGTGCCATTTCGCATGTCAGCTTTATTATTGTACCACTTTGCATTTTGATTAATAGAGTACCGGTGCGTGCGTGTCGAAGTTGAAGCATTCTCCACCGAGGATGATGAGCGTCCGCGAGATGTGGAGGTGAGGACTCGGGACCGGAATGGGGGTTTAAAAATGTGCAGATATTACTTTTGTTTTTCACGCACGTCGGTGGCACATTAAACTTTAGCATCTTCAATCGCTGTTGAGTAATTAGGGCCTCTGTTACGATAGACTTCAATTTTAGTGCCTTTAAAATCAAACTTGGTGTTTTCTTGAAGATGATGCTGATATTTCGTTTAGTTGCAATATATTATTTTTTCATGAACCCTGTTACTGAAGACTTCGCAATTAATAATATCGATGAAGGTTTGTTGTGATAGGTGCACAAACAGCGCCCTGTTCCAAACAATTCGTGAACAACTCTCAACAGCGTTTTGTTTGGTTTGCCGGCGTTGTTAAAAGGATATATTTGTTTTCTCTCCCTTGAATATCTTCAATGCGTACCGTGCGTGTGTGAGCAGCCACCCCTCCGATTTTCACCAACTCACGGCAGCGCAAACACGGCTCAAACGGCATACTGGCTGGTCGGGCTGGTTTGTGCGTTTAAAAAAGCCGTTATCATTGAGGTGTCGGATGGTTTTTGTTATTAATTGAAGCTGCCATTATTTGGCGGGTTTTCGGTTTCGACTTTGAGCGGGCACCGTGAAGAAGGAGGAAGAAAGAGCAAGAGGGATTGAAAGACTCAAACACAGGTTTTGATTACGTGTGGATTACACCGCACCGTTGAACGAATGCCCCAAACAACCCAACGACTGAAGAAGAAGAAAAAATGGTTCCCCCAGGCTAAACTACCGATGCCGATATCTTAAATTCTCAATCCTTTTAGCTACCAGCACTGGCGACGTGCCACCACCAAGCAAGCCAAGAGAGCTGACCATCGTTGGTCGCCGGGATGCATCGTTTTTATTAAAAGTTCATCCTGTCAATCCCGCCCGAAAGGGTTGTTAATGGAATCGGCTACAAAACAGCCGCCACGACAGACGTTCGGCTAGCTCGGAATCAGGACTTTTGCATCGGACCGGCCGTACAGCTCACAAACAAAAACCGCAAAATAAATGGACACACACGCTCGGGCAGGTGGACGGCGGACCGGGGTCGACACTGGTGGACGCTCAAGGGGACGGATTCCATTCCGATCTGTTGGCTGTTGTAACGATAATGTAACGACGACGCGTTTTCGTTCCGGTCGTAATCGAACTGGTTTCCGTAATATTGTCAGCTCGTTGATTTATCGCGGGTCCCGGTGTATGTGTGTGTGTATTTCTGTGGTGATTCCTTGAGATCCTCTCACCAACCTGCGAGATGGTACAAAAATAAGATAGAAAAACTGAAGCGGCGTTGACCAATGTGTGCGTGAAGAAGGAAGAGGGAGTTGCTGTACGGACTGCATGTTAACAAGCCGCAACGCATTATCGATTTGAATACTTGTATTATATTCAATCAGGACTTTCTTCAGGCCTGGTTAACATCATGGAGAGCCCCTTCCAATAAATCATGGATGGAGAAAACGCTTTTAGCCACCTTCCAATTAGCATCGGTGGAGAAGCGTCGTTATTGCTTTCAAGCCATTTGGGCTTCAGCAGTAAAAAAAAAGAGATTTTGTTGATGTGAAGGTTGCGATTTTGCCCTAAAGTAAAACAGTAATTTCTAGACTATTGGCTTTATCAACTTCAAGAAATCAATGTTTTAAATACTACTTTTTTCTTCTTTTTCGTCCTAGGCCCTTAAATTACGCCAGTTCTCGGCCTGCCAATTCTGAATTCCTTGACCTAGAATACTGGTGTCCGACAATCTTGACGGAATTCGATTTCCGGGTCCTGACGAGCAAGGATTTACATCACTACTACCTCGAGGTATGAGGTATCGTACCGAGTGATTGATCCAGTAATCGATTCTGAGTATCTTTTAGTCAATATCATGCAAATATGGCTAAAATCTTACCAAGGGGCATGCTCCAAAGGGCCTCGTCCAAGTGTCCTAATCCAAGGTACCTAGTCCAAGGGGCCTAGTCCGAGGGGCGTACTCAAAGCGGCCTAGTCCAAGGTGTTTATTCTTTAAAGCCTAGCCAAAGTGGCCTAGTCCAAGGAGCCTATTGAAAGGGGCCTAGTGCAAGGGACGAAGTCCACGAGGCTTAATTCAAGGAGCCTAATCAAAGGAGCCAGATCCAAGGGGCCTACTTTAAGCGGCCTAGACCAAGGAGACTAGTCCAAGGAGCTATATCATAGGAGCCTAGTCAAAGGGGCCCAGTCCACGGGGCCAAGGGGCTAATTCAAGGGCTCTAGTTTAAGGTACTTAGTCCAAGGGGCCTATTCCAAGCAGCCTAGTTCTAGGGGCCTAGTCAAAGGAGCTTAATCGAAGGGGCCTACTCAAAGCGGTCTAGTCCAAGCAGCCTAGTCAAAAGGACCTAGTTCACGGGGTCTTCTTTAAGCGGTCTTGTTCAAGGAACCAAGTCCAATGGGCCTAATCCGAGGATTTGACTCGGGTCGAGGATTTCCAAGGAGCCTAGTTAAAGGGGCCATGATGTCTAGTCCGAGAGACCTAGTCTAAGGGACCCAGATCAAGGGGCCTAGTTCAAGAGACCTAGTCCATGGAGCCTACTCCAAGCGGCCTAGTCCAAGAGGATAGTCCTAGGATGCTAGTCCAAGGAGTCTCGTGAAAGGGGCCTAGTCTAAAGGGGTTCAAGGGACTTAGTCCATGGGGCCTACTTGAAACGGCCTAGTCCAAGGGATCTAGTCCACGGGGCTTGTCCAAGGAGCCTATTCAAATGGGCTCTTATCACAAACCCAACGAATATTTAACCAGAAGAACGTGAGGTGCCTTTGTCCTCACGAGGTACCTCTTCGTACTCTTCGAGTAATTCACTCTCACGAGGTAGCTCTGTTCACTCTTGGAGCACTTCATCCTCACGATGTAGCTCTTTGACCTCAAGAGATTGCTTGTCGCACGCTTCAAGCTTTTCATCCTCAGTGAGTGCTTAGCTATCGAGAGACCTCATATGTTAGCAAGCAGCTGTACTTTCCTCTTTAAAATGAGCTACGTGGCACCGCACTAAATTTACCAGAATAAGGGTTTTCTCAAATTTCAAAATTCTATCAAAAAATTTCTTAAGATTCCCGGCGTCGACTGTCGTAAGTCATTTTCACCACTCACTTTTTAAAGGTTTGAGTGCTAAGAATATTTTTCAGAAAATATAGTTGGTCTACAAAAATGGCGTGAGAAATTACCTAAAGCAGGATAGTCAACGTGGAAATCGTTTTAGCAAATTGGGCTCTGCTTAGATTAATATTTGCCGCAAATCTTTATCAGTTTTGTTTATCCATAATCATTTATGCAACAGGATAAGCATATTCTCCTATCCAGGATTTACAACTACAACTGTTATCTAACGACAAAATCAGAAAAAATCGGCTGTTTTGCTTATTCATTTTGTTCCTTTTGATTTGCACGTGTTGGGACATTCCCCCAGTCAGTGCCGGTCAAACGGTATTCGGCTGTTACTCCCTGACTATGATTATTAATTGACTTATCAAGCTAGTGTTTAGGCCCCCTTGTTCAGACAGCTCTCCTAGCCGGGTGTTTTCTCAGGTGTTTAATATAAAGACAAAATATTCAAATAGATTTTATTTCCTTGTGCCGTGGCAGACGATCGACGTTCTTCCAGTGCAAGCTCGCTGGAGATGCGCTCTAACATTTCAGCCGATTCGATGATTAGGGCGGTACGCACAAAAGCTAACGTTCCCCGTGGAACGGGTTGACAACGGTGACAGTGAAATATGGTAACGGTGGGAGAATCGATGATTCAGCCAGACGGATTGATTGACGGCCCGCAACAAATGGATTGGGGTTCGTCTTAGAGTCGCTCATAATTTATTCGCGCCTGACGGCTCAGCATCGGTCACTTTCTTTTGGGATGATCCACTTGAATGCCATCCCGGGTCGGGAATAGAGGGTGATTGTCATAAAAATTAGTATGGAAAGGGAATGCCGACAACAAAACAATTCACCGGATCAGGTTTCGTTGGGGTGTTTGTGGTGTTGAGTAATTTGCTCAGAAATCAGATGTTGAATTTAAATAAAAACACATTTCCCTAATCAATTTGATAACAGCCAACAGAAGAAGACATTGGGAGGAGGTGTATGACTAAGTATTTTATGATACTGTGCAATAAATACCAGCTTATGTAAGCAAAACCTTCCATAAAACAAAAACGTATGTCAACAAAAGTTCAAACAGCTCTCACTCTCTCTTAATTCTGTAGACAAGTAGCAAATTAATCCTTACAAATCGAATCCATCTTGTGCGTGGCTTCCATGCTAGACGTCCGAAGTGATGGCGGGGTACCTCAGAGCGGTCACCAACATGATTGCCCCGTAGGCAATTACGCTTACTGTAAGTAATCCAGTAATGTACCATCTTCCTGATATCGTAAATCGTCTCGCCGGGGCCAACGTTACCCGCAGAACCAGTCATCGACGGTGCGTTACTTATCATCTTCACAACCGTTCCCGCCTCTTCGATGTGACGACTCGGGCTCGGACCTGACAGTCGATCTTCGCACTTTTAAGCAGCTTAACGGGTCCGATTTATCGCACCAAACTTGAAGCAATGCAAAAAAAAATCGACGCACAGTTTGAAGATGGGCAACAGAAGCTGTCCCTGTCGTTTTCACCGGGGATGGGTTGATATGGGGACATCAGTACCAAACGACAGCTTCTACATAACAGCAACGCCCGATTATCACCAGGTGAGGAATTGAAATTAAGAGAATGATATTCTGCCGGAGGACAACACAAGAGAGAGAGAGAGAGAGAGAGAGAGCGGATGGTCGGACAGTCGGAAATATCGAGGCGCATTAAATGGACACACGGTTCACGGTTGCTGAACATCATCAATCTTACACTTTCGAGGGATGCGCCTCGGTGATCGATTCAAAAAGTAGCTTCTGCAGCATGGCTCAAAGAAAGGTAGGGGAATAAATATTGTAATCATGCGAGTGAGGTGAGATTTTCGTTCGAAAGGTTTCATAAAACGTTGGTGAACCTCACTGGGACATTTTTCTTGGTGAAGTATAATGTTTAAGAGGTCCTTAGAGTAACTTCAATCTCCCCGATATCTCGGTTGAAGTCTTAGAATTCCTCCTAGGTGAAGCGATATACCATATCGCAGTACTAAGGCCACATTTAGGATTCCCAGTGCTTTATGGACACCTTCACCTTCCACCAGCCGCCAGGTGTCCCCTCACCAACCCTTCCCACAACTTCACCATGAGTGATGGATGTTAATTTCATCAATTTCGTCGTTCATATTTTTATGGGTTTGGCATTTTGCGAATCGCATAAGTAATGGCCACTTTCCGACCAATCCATTCCGGTCGAGGATATCCCACAAGCTCTTCCTTTAAGTGGAAGCTGGCATGCTGGTAATGGGAAGCGTAACGCGTTCTCTCGCGGCCCCTATTGTACTGGATGCACTTTTGGACAGGTTGGGCGCATCCCATCCCATTCAGTGGAGATGACCCAAGCGGGTAAAGAGTAGCGCAAAGATCGTTGGTTGACTTTATTTGACTCTTTTTTCGGTCTCTCCTGCTTGACACACACTCACACACACGCTTGAGCTAATTTATTTCCCAGACATTAGTGCTGTAGAGATGCATTCGTGACTGTTGGCCAATGCGATTGCTGAGCAGCGGCGAGCATGAGGAATCACGCACGCATCATTCCAGTTCGGTTTCCGTTCGCTTTTTTTGTTGTTGAGCCGTTTTCAGTAAGTGACAGAAAGGGTCATGCAGGCCAGCATTTTGGGGCGAAGGTGCGCCCAGTGTCGGTTCGGTTGGTCCTGGTTGGCTTTGAATGCGTCGTAAAGTTCAGCTGGGTGCGGGCTAGGGTGCTTTCGCCTGCCAGAATCCAATTTATTTCATGATTAAGTCATAATCATTAATTTTGATGTTTACCATCTTCAAAACTCCCGGCGAAAGGCACCGGAGTTTGAGGCGCAGTGCGGTACTGTTCTGTGTTTTAAGTGCGTCCAACTTTCTACCTTTTGCAAATGATTTTATGGTATGCTTAAGTTTACGGTATGTGTTTTGTCTATTTTATTTTAAAAACCCCATCGCAAGGATAGATTTTTGAGGAGCGATAGAAAAATACGTCTTTAGGAGTAATTTGAATTTTAACGAATTTTTATATTAAAAGACTTTAAAATAAAATTTTTATATCCGGGATTATCCTCATCTCTTTACCGGCTTTATCCTTTAATCTCAATTCTTAAACCTTATACGCACAAAACATACACTTCGGTACATTTTCGCTTGTTTAAACAGGCGATTTCTTCATCGTGTAGTATTTGCATCAAACTTTATTCCCTCCTCACGATAACTTAACCATTTTAATGCCTTCGATCCGGAGCGGATCACAGAAACAAAGTTAACACGCATGCAAAACATCTACCCCATTCTGATAACATTCTCAAACCGTTCGGACCAAACACTTAATAAAATTAATAAATTTACCCTCAAACAGCAACATAAAACGGCCGGTGATCACCATTTCGAACCGTGCGTGTTGCGTTTTACGACCGGAATCAAAATTCAATCCTACGCTCATCTACGGTTCGCGTACGATCTCTACCACTTTGCCTAGGGAGGATGGAAATGGAAAACAAGCGTTCAGAAATAGAAATAAAACCGATCAATCGATTCAACAGCTTGGCCGCAAGATCCTTCCTGGCTGACTGGCTGGTTTGACGGTGTGGCATCCGAATGCCAGCTCAATGAGCTGGTACGAAGGTCCTACCCAAGTTTTGTTTTCGGAGGAGGCACGCCATCCATAAAACGCTTAATTTATGTAGTCCAAGCAAGAACAACCGTGCCAGAAAAGAAGACAAGACGCGCTGGGTGATATGGTGGAGTTTTCCTGTTCACGAGAGACGACCGGAGGAACCCTGTCAGGTTTTTTTACCCGAGGCAAGTGTTATGTGACAATTTACATTTTCTGCTCATAACTGTGGAGAAGAAGCGACCGGACGTGTCTGGTAATTTATTGAATCGGTCGACCAGGTTGACGATTATTGCCCATTCACCGCGTTTGCGTCCTTCTGCACTGGACAGGCACTTGCCGGGACTCCTTGTTCCGGGAGTCGGACGATGCGGGCTGACCTCAACCAACCGATACCCGAGAATGGGGCAGCAATTCATAAAGTCAAGAAAATATTTGTTCACATTTTTCACACAGGCACACACACACACATACGATCCCTTGTGACCGCAAGAGACGATTTTTGGTGCGTCACTAAATTAAGACGTTACGGGAGCGCTAAATTTATGTGACTACGAAACGATAGGAAGGGAAGAAAGTTGTGACGGTGGTTGAGCATTTTCGGGAGAAACTCTTTGCTCTGGCAGCTGCCATTTTTCGTATGCGCACGCGTTGTGTTGTGATTTTTGCAACACCTTTGATCCATAGGAAGTGACACAAATTTTACCCAAAGTTGCGTGGGCACTTGGAGGAACTTTTGCAGATTTTCGTATCTTAACCGATCATATTACATACGCACACACACACGCACGTAAATCTGATCTCGTGTTTTGTCTTAAAGGTCTCATGCTCCTGCTGCGTCCTGGAGTTCCTCCGAAAGGAATCTCCTAAAGTAAGGCATTTGGGTGCTACCATAAAGCGATCGGAGTTATGGAACGAACGCATTTGCCCCCCCCGTACGGTGGTATTTTACGGAGTCAGAATTTGAGCCGTGTGAGGTTGGCACGCGAATGCCGGGCGCAACGTTTGAGTAGCGATTAAGTGACACTGATATTTACGGCATTTTGCGATCATCATATTTTATGGCAAAGTTGGGCGATCTTTTCCCTCGTTCATGATGACCGTTATTAACACCCGCACAAAATGCAAAGGAAAGTGGGTTGTTTGGCGTTTAAATATGAGTTTGGGGACATCTGGTGCAAGGAACACTTTTGGGCAGGAAGTTATGATTGAAGAGCAAAATTATTTTAAAATCGGACAAATTTTATAGCATTCGAACAAAGTCGTATGTAGCCATCACTGCCTTTCCATTGCCGGTGTAAGTAATGTTTGACCCTCGCTAAAGCGAATTTCATTGGGTACTTCAAATTCGCCGTAATTTAAGCTCAAATAAAACGATTCTGTTTTGCGTGATTGGTGCCACGCGACCAAGCGCACACTAACTCACTCACGAAAGCGAACCACTAGCGTTTATACCACCTGGGTAAGCGCCTCGAGGCTGAGTAAACGGTAAAAATCAAATAAAACCCTCTCCCTCCGTGATGTCACCTGATCCGAGCCAACATGCGGCAAATAATTAAAATAAATCTCGTTTGAAGGTTTGCTCCAGGTGCACTGCAAAATTTACTCGTAAATTGAAAAAAACGTAAAAAACCAGTTGTTTTGCGCCCATAAAACTGAGGAAAAATATCAAATATCAGTCGTTTTGTGAACGTTGCACGAAGTACGTAATTTCGGTTTCTTCTACATTAAACACATTCCTGGACTCTGTCTTCAGCCATGGCATTCGTTCCAGCCAGTAAACGGTGTTGTTTGGTTTAAAGGCCAACGTTCCTGGGTGGAATAATCAAAGAGAATTGAGGATCGTTGATGGGTTTTCTCGCACGTCAACAGGCACGACATGATGGCACTTGGCACGTGCCTAAATAAGGGTAGATGGCTTACGCGCGAAGTACGCACTCGGAAGCCCACTCTAAGCGGGCACGCGACCATTCCGTCCATCTTTCGATCGGCCGAATTTGGTCAGCTAATAATGGTTTTACAACCAACCGGTGGCACGGCCATAGAATTTCATCGTTCCATAACTTTCAAACCAGGGGCAGCTTTCAGCGTTCCAATGAGCCGCGCGCTCATTCCTTCTTTATTGCCGCCTAATGGAGTGGACGTTTTCTTTAAAAAGTGCAACTAATTTCCATCCAATCCGGTGAGCAGAAGTGGTGCCGATTGCTTGCCGAGAATGGGAAAGCTTTCCAAAAATCGAAACCCGCTTAAAAGGCGTTGTAAAATTTCACACCTCATCACAATGGATGGATGGGAATTGGATTTCTTTGGGGATCTTTGAGGGTGATGAAGAATAAACAAATTGACGCAGTAGGGAAAAAGGGATGAGACAAGGCTTTGTTTGGTAGCTAATTGAATTGTCTATGGTAAAATCCGTGATGAAGCTAGAGATTGGACAACAGGGGTGGATATTTGAATGAAGGTCTCCTAACGACTTACAACTCAGCAGTATAAGTTGACTTAAACATGGCTTAAATATCTTCAATAACAGACCTTAAACTGAGTGCATCGTGCACTTTTTGAGGGCGCAAATTATTATGTGCAATGATAAATGTTTAACCCTTCACAATCAGATGATGAACTAGCAGCACGCATGAAAAAGTTCGTGATCCCTGATGCCTTAAATGTTCATCCCTGCATCTCGATCGTCTTCCTTCTCACGCATAAGTTTTTCGCCCCTGAACGGAAACGTATGCCTGGAGATTGATCGCAAGCCTCATAATGTTCAGCCTTTTTCCCTTTTTCTTTTTTGGGCGGTCACCCTCTCCAACAACTGATGGCAATCAGGATTCTGAACGTGTCAGAGTTGATGAGACGCTTCGTGTTGTCGTGAATCAGGTCGCCCGAAGATATAAAAAGGCTGATAAATTTTCAATAATTTAATTCACACGCGAAGATGTTCCGTTTTAATGCCGCCAGATACAGTCCTTTGGGGAGGATCGCTATAAAATAACTCATATCATGCGTGCGAAATATTATTGTACGGTGTACGGTGGTCATTCGATGCCGTATGCGTAAGGGTTACTTAAAAGGGAGGGAGAGAGAAGATTGTATGTGAAGTGTATCGTCCAGAAGGCTCATCAATCTCGTTCACAACGGCATTGTGAAGTTGAACGGTCTTATGCAATCAGTTTTATAGTTGTGCTTGTAGTCTCTGCGCGTAATGCACTTGCAGTCTCGCATGTAATTTTTTTGTTAAAATGATTTATGAGTCTATTTAGTGATAATGAAACTGAAACAAAGTAGTTAATTTTGGGGGGACTCAGTAAAACTGTGCTCATAAGACGTTATTTACACATACTTTGAAGCCCATTTTCTAACGGTAATCTTTATTGAGTCTTTGAGAATGACTTTATCGGTACGGGGTAGAGGAACGAAATTTATTTATTTATGTTTTATGTGAACAGCGCTAAAAAACATTCTCCACACTTAATATTTTATTACTTCATTTTATTTGGTCGTTTTGGTTGGTCCGAATTATCGTTTGCTTTTTCTAATTTTTACCGATTCCATAAAATTGAATCTTCTGCCTTACACTTTATTTTGTATCTATGTATCAATCGATGGAAAATTCTGCAGTCCTGCATATTCAGAGACGGTTTGAATGGGATTTGATTGTACAACGTTAAGTGATGGGAATTTCGTTACAAACCTACTAGGTTCGTTCCGGTTCTTCAGTAGAACGATCGAACCTAGACTCAAATAAAATCAGAGAGTTGGTTTTGTGCTCCTACATTTTGCCATCTGTGCGAAGTTAAAACGTGTTCTCCCGATTATTTTTCCCTACTCACCTTTGTATCATCATAGATCGTTAACGCTGAAAGTTACAAAGCATGTAATAATTATTTATATTGTACCTGATTTATACGCTTTTCAAAAAACTTGTGGTCCTCTTTGTTTTTCGTCCCTAGGAAAATGATTGTCTATGTACCGCGATATTGTTGTTTAGCCGTGAAGAGACTGCTGATAATAACCGCACGGCAAACGCTTTTACTGTCAAGGTTTCAAGTTTCTGTTTAAGTAGGTTCAAAGAACGTACTGGAATTACATCGTTCTGTTCCGTTAAGAAACCGGTTCGGTTGCGATATTAAAAAACATGGAATACTCCCAGCACTACTAACGTCTCTTACGATTGTCGGCAATTATAAGAGATATTCGTATAATAACATAAAATTAATAAAATATATGAATTTTACCAGTGTTTTTATCTACGGTGTGGAGGTACATGACAGGTAATAGGCCGGCCATTACTTTTTGTTTTGACTTGATTATAGAATGTTCACGAAAACTCAGTTAGACGTATAAAAAGAAGAAGTCCTCTGGAGTTGATCCAGCGCCATCGTCTGCGTATCCATTATTCTAGTCTTTTCTAGTCTAGGCCACATCAACGCCATCACTGCACCTCAGAAAGGGCATAACACACGTCTTCTATCCGTGATTCAGGATAGTGCGGTGCCTTTCTGATAACTTGCCTAACTCAGAGATTAGCTAGTTTAAAAACGTAGGGATGATTAAAGTTAGAATCTAAGTATCGTATGTGGATACAAAAAATTGACAAATTTTATTCCTCACCATACGTGGGAACTGTTGCTACAAATATTTTGAACAAATCCCGCATCATCAGAACGGCCACTACTCCGTCAGGTGCTGGTCGCTTGATCCTCTTAGACCATCAAAACGTAATGCAAGACTCTGCTTTGTTAGCATAAGCTTCATGCTAAAGACTATAAGAGTTTTTGTTTAATTGCTAATATAATAATTTATTCAAGCTCTGAGCTTACCACGAAAAGAGTTCTGACCTGCCACTAACCAGATCCCCATCCAAAATTTTACAACAGATCTCCTTTGGTTAGAAATTGTTTCGCTGGCTTGTTAAACCAAATTTATTCAAACCATTTTAAAATAAACCCGTCAAACAAATTTACCCAGCCGCTTATTCCGAATAATTTAAAAAATAAATTCGTACTTTTTCTTATTGTGTTTCCTCTAATGTTTTTCACCTAATAACTACCATAGGGGGTAACGAAAAATTTATCCTATTAAAATAAAATACGTTTTATTATTAATATGCTCAAAAAAACGGACCAATAATCGTACAAAAAAACCGTCATGTTTAACCGTCTGTTTAAAACGACAACAACTTGCCGATCTTTATCATCCGAACATATGGGACTTTAGCACACAAAAAAACCAACACCAAGCATAAAAGGACGAGTACGAACATTTCTTGTTCAGCCAGGGTAACTGACCATACGCAACGTGTACGTATACGCAATACGCAACTCGAACAAGAACCGTTGTTGACCACGCTCGTTTGCTCGCTCGCCTGCCATGAAATCTTGATCGATCGGTTCACTAACAAATAATCATGGGACGAAAAAAGAAAGAGAAGAAAAAAAACCCTCACCTCACCATCGATGCCTTTGCGATACGCCCGATGCTTATCTGCACGCGACAATCACGCAACCTCTGCTAGGGCACTGGACTCACTTCTGCGAGTGAGTTTCCGATCTGCGGCGGAACGATGTGTGAACAAACGAGAACCAAACCAAAGCCAGAGATCTCAACAACGAAAAGAGGGCTCAAAAAACGAAACCCATCTCCCAGCGTTCCTTGGAAGGTCATCGAAACCATCAAGCGCGCGGTACACAAATGGGTGATCGTTGCAAAATCCAGACAAACAAACAAAAAAGAAATAATGTTGGCCAAAGCACCGGAGCCGAATGAGCAGAGCTCAGGAAAAAAACATGTACAACCCATCCTTACACCACCACATCTTCCACTTCAAACCTCCACAGCCTTCGCTTCTAGCAACGATGACAAAAAAATTAAAACGCGATTTGAAAATATCCCATCCTCGACCATCGTTACCGCACCGTGCCGCTCAGAATCACCTTGGCCACAATGCGGCTGCTTGCGGTACTTGTTGTGCAGAAATTCGAAGGAATTTACCGCGCACCAAGCGACGAACCCTCCCGTCTGGCCCGCACGGACAGTCGGGACTCGCGAGGCCTGAAATTAGGTAAACGTGTATCCTTATAAGGCAAACCCGTGGCCAGCCGCGAACGCGAAAGCAACCCGCACCGAACAAAGTAAAGGAAAGAGTATAACAAAAACTACATCAACATCCGTGCAGCACCACGAACCAGCGCCGCGCGTTACGAGGAAACTAGCTCTACAGCGGCACACTCACACACACACATACAAACCAGTGGCGAGGTGGAGGAGAGATTCCGTTGCCAAGATATCCGATTATTGTAAAGGCCAGCAGCAGCTAACCGAGGAGCCGCGTAATGGATCCGAAGCTTCAATGGGTTTGCGAGTACGATGAACAAGTGGCCGACGCAAGGATTATGCTGTTAAGGGTAGCCGTATGTTTTTTTCGCTTGTTTTGCTTCCCATGGAACGGATGGTAAGCGATTTGGGTGGGGGAGAGAAAAAAGCATCACTCGCGCTTTCATCTGAAAGATGGAACATTTCATAGAGTCTGGTGTGCAATGAGAGCAAAGGCATAGGAATGCTTCGATAACGCTAATAAAGAGCATAAATAAGAATGATGTAGGACCGTTGGATACTACATCCAATAGACGATAAAATTCGAATGAAGTCAAACATCTAGTAGACGATGCAGGGTTTTCAGTCGATACATAAAATAAATTCCACTTGATCTTTGATGCTCGTTGCTCGTGTTTCTTATTCGACGATACATCAGTGTTGGTGAGGTCCTACTTCATTTTTTTTCTATCCGTCCTCCATTGTTTTCAAAAATATTCTTAGCGCCATGCCGAAAGCTTTCACATGTCTTTGGTACGTAGTCCTCAAATAATAACTGCCTCGCACTTGTTATTCAATATTACAACTCTCGAGATCAGATCTCTTAGCCAGTATCTTCTTCTTCCTTGGCGCTTTAATCAAGTGTGGTCTTGGTCTGCCATTTCTCGCTTTCTGTGACTCGATTTTATCCTTATCAAAGTAGTCAGCCCTCTGGTCTGGATGGAATTCGATCCCCGATCCTGCCGTGTGAAGACTGGCACATTTTTTATTTTTTATTATTTTATTTTATTTATTTTTTTTATTACACTATTATTATTATTTTTTTATTTACACTCAGGTTCAAAATTTCAGTGCTTAAAGGTCCAGATAGCAACTAAAAATATTGGACAAACTATCCTCCCTTTCAATCAGACTTCATAAGGTTTAATTTTATTTGAGCAATTTCTATTCCTATCAATCGATAACAATTTGTACTTGAAAGAATCTGATCTACCCCCAGGGAAGCTTGTGACCCTTCAAAAAACTCTGGATTACAACACTGATAGCTAGAACAATCATCAGCCGCTTGGCTATAAATTAAAAACATCCCCTTCTCAAGAACAACTTGAAGTTTTGTGTTACAAAATTGTGGAATCTGGGATCGTGCTGTTTTGCTAATATCTTTTTTTGAGATGAAATTGATTTTGAAGAGCTTTTCACTGAAAAACATTTACTTCAAATGAGTTACTTGAAGTTTTTGCATCAACGCCATCTGGCCCTAGAAATGAAAATAGTTTTTGAAAATAGATTTTTCTGGCTTTCGTGGCAAGTTTCTTGATAGAGCGTAAGCAATCTTGGCATAGACCGGTCTTACCAAGTTTTGCATAAGCGTGGCTCTTGCATCAATACTTAATTTATTTTTAAATTTAGGACTACCCTATAAACCCCCTATAAGAACCCTGTAAAACTAAGATCAAATTATTAGAAATAGAGCAGTACGAAACGAACTGATCGCTCAATTGAAAATTTGTTTCATTTGGTTCAGTTTATGCGATGTCTCAACATATAAACCATTCCTTACTATGCAGTACCTCAGTTGGACTTCAATCTTTCGCTCTTAAATCTTCTCTGCAAACCAACATTCCTGTATACACCTGAACCAGTGCATTGAACGATGCATGTGGGTCTAACGAAGCTTGGGCTCTTCAAATAAATCGCAGCAGAACGAATTTGTTTCGAGCTGAAATACAATATTTACGATCACATACCGTACCGAGCGGAAAGCAGCGATCGTTAACAGATCACCTCTATAAATATGATTTATTCGCTTACGGAACACATCGCGCTCGGTGCGGCGGTTGAGTGATCGCGGTTCGATATTTGATATTGACGAACGCAGGTTGCGAGCGATACATACAACAACCGCGCTCGCTTTTACAACGAAACGGTGATGTTTTCTTTTCTTTTCACTGTTTTAATCCGTCGTTCGGGTTTACCGGCAGGTCTATAAAAATTCACGGAAGGCCACATCGGGCGATCGGGTAGATGTTCGCAAATTTATTGCGTGTCTTAATGTCCGTTTTATTTATTTTGCCGATAGTGGTATTTCCCAGGCCCACCAGCATCCTCAGCAGTTTTGTGGGGATAGCGAGACAGGCTCGTCTGCAAAGGCGCCACTGTAGATTTGTGTAATCAGGTTGAAGAGAGGAGGCAGCCGAGCAGCTGGATGTTGATATCGCATACTTTGTGTGCCTAGCCTATTGGTGGCGTGTGAATGAAATCGATGAAGAGTGTTCAACCTTTGAACTATGGCAAATAAACGTAATACGTGGTGATTTATAGTACACGTCTTTTAATGTTGTTTTAAATTGACACTAATGGTGAAAAGCTATCGCTGTCAGGGGTGATTGATTGCCATCTGTAGCCGTGTTTCGTCACCTATGTACGGTGTACTATGTACCATGCAGGAGTAAGTGCTTTACTCGATGACAATGTAGCATGATGATTATAAAATTGCAACAGTGATTTAAGAATAAGTAAATCGTCTTTGTAACAGTTTTAATGAAATTTTTGAAGTATACTTTTAAGCAGTGAATATCAAATTAAAGCCTCAGAATACTTTATGCAAATATAGTCCAAAAGAAAGCAAACAAATCACAGACTAAAACAAGCATAACGAAACAATTATCTGCGGCCTTGCGGCAAGCACTCATCTCAGTTTGGTACAAAACGCACCGTGAACAACAACCACAAATTGACAATTGATTTACGCATGAATGAGCATCGATAATCTGGGACGCTTGGACGGCAACACCATCGCGGCATTCAAAGCGGAATGCCGAATACGGATCAACTGCTTCGAATCGTCCACAGCCAAATCTGACGGGTTGATGGTTGAATGGTAAAGATCAACTTCAATTTGCCATTCTTGACTGGCGCGATGAGCGTGCGAGCCAAAGGTTCGATTGATTCGATCCATCGATCGAACCGAGGATTCGAGGACCTTTCCACAGGCGGTGAGGGTAGCGGCGGGCATTGATATTTCAATTTTGTAATTTCATCCTGCAGCGAGAAGATTGATTGAGTGATTTATCGTTTTTTCGGCACTTTGAAGCCATCTTGTTTTTTGTTGCGTCGTCGATCCAACAGTATGGATCTTGAGATTGTGGGGCTCAGGCGATTTCTTCCCGTGAGCTATATTTGGCATTGCTGCTGCATTACGTTGCTTGTCAATTTGTTAACACGCTTGTTTTGCTGTTTGATAAACTGTTTGTGTAATGAAAAGAAATTTGAGGAATGCCGAAGAATGTCGTGGTACAAACATTCCGACCCGGGGAGACGCTTGACCTGAGCTTAAACATAATTAGTCCTTGTAAAGCTCAAGTCTCGACTACGGGGCAAATTATCAGTAAATACAGAAATAACGAGGGATACATATTTATTGACGAGGTCTTTCCTCGAAGTAATGTATTTATTACCCGGTGAGTACTAGTTGAACTGCTCAGCAAATTAAATCACCATCCAACCATCACACCAAAAGCGTGCGAAAGTTTACAATCTCAACAAAACAAGCCGATCGACAGTCTTCACCAGCAAGCAGGAACCGTTATGATGAGCTGCACTTGTGTCTAAGCCCTAAGCGTTGTGAGGCCTAACAACGCCTTCCTCGAGGGCATGCGTTTGCTACTAATGAGACATTAACATGCAGCAAACCGCACATCTATTCACACTGGATCGTGTACCGGATTTTATGGTTGCGGGAAGCGGTCGGTCCCGAAACATGTCCCGAAGCACGCTTTCCAGCGAAAACTGCTCGTTTCCAGCTCGTCATGGTAATTTATAACGTTTAATTGTACATCATAAAGCGAATGCTGTTCGCCGTCATTTGACGAAAATCAAAGCACTGTTTGCTTTACTCTCCTCAGCCCTGTACACCTGTCCGTATGGCTCGATAAGAGAGACGGAAAGAGAGTAGCTTCAGGTAACGCGCTCAGGTATAGCGTACAGTTCTTCAATTACCACCTCACGCCTCACTGATGCTGTTCGGCATTCGTGACCTCGTGGAATGGCTTAATAAACCGGGCACTTCTCGGAGCTTCAAGCTGCAGCTCCACACGTGATGTTGCGCTAATGAGTGCATGGGTTTCGGTGAGGTCCTGCTGAAGCTTCACACACCCTGGGAGAATCCTGGCCACAGTCCGAGCCACCCGAAATGCGTGCTCGAATCGATTTGACCAGTAATCACTACGTTGATCGCGATCGTTTCCATCTCGCCAGCAATTAGGGCTGGCTCGGGTTGAACGCGCTGATGTCTTAATTTAGTGCAATCGCGACATCGACAGTTCTGCATACTGCCGGGCACAATGCTCAATCTCCCGCTCGAAAACCCAACTCAAAGGGTGGTCATTGCGGTCAGTAAAAGTCGGGAGCAAAAAAGACCCCAAAACCACATTAAAGCAGACCAACATGGGCAGAAGAAGGAAGCAATCCATCTGTCACGAGCTGCAATTGCTTCATTCAATTGAGCAAACAACCGATAAAAGCCCACTCATTACGGCACTAATGATAACTAATGGCATGGTTTTCGGTCGGTGCAACGTCTTTCCAAACCTCATAAAAGTTCGGCCCGAACCTCACTATGCTCAGCCGTGGAAGTCTGCAGTCTGGCCAGATCTGTAAATACTGTGGCGAATCTGGCAACTGGATCAACGTTCAAAAATTCTCCAACAATAATTGTCCACTACTTCAGGATGTTGTAATGGTTGGCGAACCTATGGCCAGAAAAAAAACTGGTCCTGTGAGTAATATAAACGGAGTGTTTTATTGCCTGAAGACTACCCATAATTAATCATCACTTTTTGGTCCTGTAGGGCATTGAAAAAGGGAATGCTCATTTATTAGGGAGTCCCACAGTTCTGAGATTCAGCTTCAGGTCTAAATATCTCATGATGGTTACATATGTAGCAAAAAAAAAGCCAACGATATTTAATTGATGCATATTGAAAGTAGAACGACACAATCTGCAGAAAAAAAAAACGAAGTCCACATGACTAGCACGATAATTTAGACATTCACATTGAGTTGGGCCACATACAACCGCAGCATATTACTGACGCAAGAAGTGTGCTCCCGATATATCAATCGGGCAATCGGACATGCAATCTTTATCACGGCACTAAATGGCAGATCGATATCGGTACAAGAATTGTGCGCACTTGAGCGCCATGTTCGCTCCTGTCAATGCCGACTCCACAAGGCTGCTCCAATAGTTGTTATCTATCTTTCGCTTGTATTGCAGCAAATGTGCTACTTAAAAGCGATAAAATTCAAGACTTTTTCGCGAACTTCTTCTCTGGTCCGCGTCTTTGGGTGCTTGTTTGCCTGGTAAAGAGTGGCGTAAAGAGTAGTTGAGATAAAACAACGATTTAATATTTACCGATTCGCCGATTATGACTTAATTAGTCCGGTTTCTGCCAGCCGCTGTGTCTGTCACTGGAGCTTTTGTGGTGCGCTTGTTGACTCGTTTTTTTTCCGGAATAAAGAAACGTCAAGTGTGTACGAACCGCCAAAACACGTCAGCTTTTCGAGCAGTTTTTCCTGTGTATTAATACCAGCAGCTAGCTGCTGGTGCCTTCAGATATAGACGTGGAGTATCAAACATTGTCGACAATTACAGCTCATAAGTCCTGAGCTTTGGTCGTTAAGCACAGCGTGGCCCGATTAAACGAGACAAATGCTGTACTGTGCAGCTTCGAGCCTTTTTGGGCTGGTAATCATTAGCGTCGTAATGCTTCTTTCGGTCTTCCTTTGTGCTCACGCGTACTCGCGTATTGAGCAATTTGCGCAATACGATTAAGATGGATTTAAAGTTGATGGCTTTATTACAACCGTGTGACTTCGGAGTGAGGTTTTTTTTGAGCGATGAAATTCAGGTCGGCTTATTTGCCAGGATTTTTCTTTACGCATGCCGGAGAATGTATTTTATTTCCAAAAAAAAAAAAATCACAGATCTCAGAATATTCCACGTAATTGACTTCCGAAACTAATCGTGAGTGCGGTGCGAAGGATAATGCGCAGTGGAATGCTCAACTAATTAAGCACTCCAGTTTTCACCCACAATGTCACGCCTTTTGCGCACGCCAGCTTGCGCGGTAAACGGTTTCCGTCGCTCGACAGATATCTTAATTTTGGTCTCGCTACACAGCATGGCGTTCCAGCGAAAGCACATTTTTCCCGCCCTATAAAGATTCAATATTTTTAAGGTTAAGCACAGGAAATGGTTCTTCAGTGTGCGAATTCGAATCGGAGCTCACCCAAGAACCGTATCAATTAGTGGTGGGATTTAGTGATCTGGCTTTGTGCTCCCGTTCGAACAGGTCAGTGAAAGGTTCTGTTTGAATCCATCGCAGCTGAGTTTCTTTTCGTTTTTTTTTATTTGGTGGGACTTTCCTCAAGTTAACTTAAATCACATCTCGCTCGCTTTATGTTGCTGGAAGTAACACCAACATTTCACCCGAACTTTTGGACCACCGGAACGTGGCGCCGGTCCGACAAAGGCGCTCACTTTGATGGCCTTTCGCTGCGTCGTAGGTGTCGTGGGTGGGTGGGATGCATTAGCTCAGTAGAGTGCAGGAAACGGTTGAATTTATTGCTCGTTTTCCCATGTTTTGGAGTCTATGGCTCATGGGTCTCGAGCGGTGGAACGATACCCAACCTTTCAACAGGCATGTGTATCCGAAACCCGCCACTGTCGGGGATGAGATTAACGTGCGCATGCTTACTCTCACTGCCCACGCACAAGTTTGATGGTAACCGTGGTGAAAAAAACATGCTTAGCGCATCTAATGCTTAGCGTCGGATGTGGGGAAAGGTTTGACAGAATTTCTTCGGCGCATTTGGTGGGATGAAACCTTGAAATCCCAAATCGTGTTACAGCATGGTGGTGTATGTTCTTCGACATTAAATGCTGAAACTTGATGGTTGACAATGGTTTTTATATGATCTTTCTACATTATTACTATAATAATACTATAACTCAAAGCTGTGTCATGATGCCATGATGTAAACCATATGAGGCCCGAAGTATCTTCAAAGCTTAAATTCAAACAAATTCATGTGTTTCGTAAACTATCCCTTAATTGGTTAATCTGTAATAACCCTTTTACAAATAAATTTATAGGATTTTTAAATATTTGAGAAAATACTGAATTTGTAAGATTTTATTTATTTTTCTCAGTAAAAACTTGTCAAACTTGTGAAGTTCTGTATTACCCTTTGTGGAAGGGTCTGTGACATGCGACAGTGGCGTCGATCTTCACACGGCAGGGCCGGTGATATAAGAATCTCAGGCGGACTTTAGTGAGGAATTAGTATCAAAGTAAGTGGTGCTGGAAGTCTCATAAGCCATCATATAGCCGGCATGACCTAGTAGGTTGTTGAGTTAAAAATATGAAGAAAGAGTCCAGTTCTACAAATAAATTATGCACATAGTTTAGCACCGTGTCGGTAACAGGGATTATAGGTTCCGACCATTTCCCTGACCTATAGAAAGTGAGGTAGTTGAGTCCAGATCTCAATTCCGTGCTCTGGAATGATAAATTGTTCTTAAATGAGTGGTAAGGGAGAGGTTGGGGGGGTGTCTGTTAAATGTTGCACTTAACATCTTACCCCTACATTGTCTTCTGACAGAACATAAGTGTAAGTTTTGGAAAAATCTATATGGGATTTGATCCCCGGTCTAGTCGTGTGAAGACAGACGTCGCTATCACCCCATAAAGAGAGCAAAGAGAAGGTAGCCAAAACCACCAATTGCTATGGAAATTGCTATCAAAATCCAGTCTGAAAAAATTAGTCAGAAATAAAAAATCAGTCCAGAATCAATACGAGTCCGAATTCAGTATGAGTCCGAAATAACAACAAATCCGGAATTGATCGGAATAATTCTTTCGGTTCGAATCCGACTCATTAGTACGAGAGATCGGTACAGAATCATTAATCCAACCCGCATCGCTCATCTAATGTCTAGAAACTTTTATAGATCATCCCGGAAACGGTGCAAATATCTTATAGTTCTTAAAATTCAAATGCCTTATTCATTGGTCAAGTAAATTGATGTCATATTTTGTTCGCAAAATCTTCATCACTTTTATCTGTTATTCATTATTAAAATAATCATTTCTTTATTTTTTTTAAGTTGCTTTGTACGAGTTGTATGGTGTACCAAGCAAATGAAGGATTAGCCTTCCAAAAACTCCTTCTGACATTTATCTGGCTGGGGGGTCCTTACAAAGTTTTTATTGATTGAAACATGGGATTTAAACTGGGAACAGTCCGGTGGTTGAAGCGACAGTGACGCCGGTCTTCACACAGCAGGCTTGGGGTTCAAGTTCCATCTGTGCCGTTCCCCCATTGTGTGGACTCACTATACAACTATGCGGTAACAATAAGTCTAGTAACTCAGAAATGGCAGGCATGATCTATGAGGTTGTTAGGATAAGAAAGAAGAAGAAGGGAACAATTTAACCATATTTGTCACGAACAATTAGTTCAAAATGAGGATGTTTTAAGTTTGAAATAAAGTTAAGTCTTGGCGGCTCAACTTCTTTATTTAATGTACCATTTACAAGGTAAACAAAGTTCTAAGAGTTTCTACTGAAAAGAACTCCAAAATGTAGTACATTTAAAAACATTTAAACACACAGAATAAGCACTTTGGGCAGGCCGTTCTAATTGAATAAAAAGACCCCAAAATAATAAACGCTAGCTCACCCTCTCCAAGCAGCACTGATAGACTATACTCTCATTTTCGCTTCAATGCACTGCCATACCACCATAACGTTCTTCATTCGGTACGAGAACAAAAGATCTTGACCCAAAATTAGACTATTCCATTAAAACACTCTTCCAAATAAGGAACTGCGTACATTCTTGACACGTGAAACCGATGAGCACCCAACGCGACGAGCTATAAAATTTGGTAAGTGTAATTACATACCCCCCAAAACTGCTGGTCATTAGGAAAAACACCCCAAATTTGGTTGTGTGTGCTTAACACGTCTCATCATCACACTCGTGAAGAATGAAGCATTTCCCAAAAAAAGCATTTCGTAGCGTAAACGAAAGACTCAACCGTTGTGCGCAATAAGCGACGAACCTTTCGCTACCATTTGCACCAGTCTCATGCTGACCCTCGGGTTCGGGTTGGCTGGCTTCTGCGCATTAGCACTTCCATCCATCGTGACCCACCGGACCGTGGTCCTTCGCCATTTCACACCTTCCAACCGTCCAGTACTTGGGAGTTAAAGTGTGCGACAAATCGACGCCACAGCTGCGCCATGACGTACGCCTCCTCCGGTGAGTAATGTCGGTGGCGCCAGCACAATCGCAGTCGCATCGCAGTGTGATGAATCCATTTTTGCATGCTCTCCCTCCCTCAGAACCCAGCCCACTTCACACACCCCCCTCCCCCCATTCGATTCGGGGCAATAGAAAGGAAAAGTTAACCGCGCGTGGCTGAAGATTTGTCGCCCCTGGTTTGCTTCCCTGGTTGGGTTGTTTTTTGACCAAATTTAGAAGTAGCAGCCTTCGGAAACCTGGCGCCATCGCGAATAGGCGTGTGTGTGTTTGCCTTGCGCCATACATTATTATTTACATCGGAGATTTGAATATCTACTGCCCGGACAACTGGTCGGGCAGACATGATGCAATTGGTTTTATGATGTGATTAAAAAAACTGTCGCCGCCGCCGCCGAGTCCGATAAATGATCTTGTTTTGCAGTTAAAAATGTAAACAGGGCAATTGTTTTCAACACCGGTGTAATGGTCTTGCTCTCGGGCTTGTTTCCATTCACGAGGAAGGATTTTCTTTTATTTTCGTGAGAATGTTCCCTTGCCTGTTGCTCCTTGTTTATGGCCATTTCCATACCAAACCTTACTGCTTTTTGGGGAGTAAAACCGTGTCTTTCTTCGTGTCAAACTGATAGATTTACTGGTTCGTAGAACGAAATTTATAGTGCTTCTCCTGTTACTTCAACCGGTCGATGCAAATGCAAACCCCATCCCGATACGCTGGAAGAAAATAAAGCACAGCCGATCCCGGCGTGCTCGATGCTAATTGTTCGATGGCACGCGAATCGTTGCATTATTCTCCTGACCCAGTTTCCCATACGTGTAGGTGACCGCAGTGGAAAAAAAAACTACGATTAAACCTCTGTTTCGTCAGCGAGTAACGCTCCGCGAAAAGATCTTCCTGTGTCATAGGATATTCTGACCTCCGGTTTCGTGGCTGACCAGACGCACATCTAGGCGCAACGGGAAAGAAAAGCGAACAGCTTAAGCGTGCCAAGTATGGATGCGTTCGTGTCACGCACCGGGCAGATTAAAGGCGCAGCAACACTCGGGCGCGCAAAGGTCAGTTCAATTACGGGGAGCATTTAATTTGAGTGTAATAAGATTTATGTGTGGCATAATTATGCACTCACATCTAAATGGAAGCGCATTCGCCCATTGCCGTGTTCAGTGATGTATCCGTAAGCGGTGAAGCACGGTGTCCTTTAGTTTTATTGTTATTTTAGTGGTTCATTACTTTTTTCTGTGTATTTAATGTGCAATAGTTATGAGGTTACAGTTTTCAGTTCTAATTAGTTTCCAACAGTTGCCCTGGGAAAATTTTCTGTTATTTTACGTATCTTTTATGTCTCGTTACATTTTTATCGTACATGTAGGGAAGCAAATATGTATTCATATGGATTTTTATGGTAATTGACAGTTTTTAAACACATTTCGATTACGCAGGAGTTTTTGTAAGTTTTTACTGCAAAAGTGCCTTTAAGTGCTTCTTCTAAATTTGGTTGAAAAAGGTGTTGCCAATCAGCTGTCTTATTAATCAATTGGGAATTGTTGATAGTTTTGTGAAGCTCTTAAATAATATAACGACCAAGTATTTCTGATTTTTAGACCCTTGGATATAATATTTTGAACTGTTGAATTTAATTTTATAAGGCTGAGACTTCTGAACTCTACTTATCCAGTACTGCACTACTTTTGGAATATTTTCTTGTATCACAGGATGCTTTTTTTTTATAACAATTTAGCCTACAGGACAATTGGAAACGATATGCTACCCTTTTCCGATTTCCGTTGATTCAATTTCGTGTATAATGTATGATGTCCTATAATCTCTTCTTATTCTTCGGTAGTACAATCTCGGGAGGTCTCGGCCTGCCACTTCTGGCTTTCTGTAGCTGGATAGCCAGTCCTGCGTACGGGGTGGCGGTCTGGATGGGATTTGAATCCTGCCGTGTGAAGTCTAACGCTGCTGTCACCTCGGCCAGAAATGGGTTAGTCGTAGTTGCACTCTCCTTTCGTAGGGGAACGTGTTAACGTTGTCTTTGTACGATGCTACCAAAGGTATAGAGATTAATTGAGATTGTAGCTCATAGCCACGAACATTTCCACTCACCACATCGACATTCTATCCAAAACTGTTTGATCAAACTCACTCCTGTCAAATTCATTTTTGTATAGCGCAGGTGGCAGATCGATCTTGACGAGCTATCCTTATCTATTCTCCCGCCTTGGTTGTTACTGATCTGAGGTGTTTAAACGTGTACCACACTGCGTTACTAACATTTTGACAGGAACTTATTTCATGTTTGACAGGAGCGTAAATTATTTTCTTCTTTACCAAATTAGGTATACCAAGACGACTCTTAGCCATCTGAATCTATATTGCAGGTTAAGTCCTACAAAATATTACTAGTAGTTTCCTATAAAAATATTTCTGAATTGTATAGAGACGTTTATATAGGGGATAGGGGCGATCCGGTGGCCGAGGCGATAACGGCGCCGGTCTTCACACGGCAGGACCGGGGTTCAAATCCCATCCAGACCGCCTCCCCGCACGCAGGGCTGACTACTATGCTACGGGTAAAATTAAGTCACAGAAAGCCAGAAATGGCAGGCCGAGACCTCTCGAGGTTGTAGTGCCAAGGAAGAAGATAGAGACGTTTGAATTCTAGAAATAAGAGAGATTTATCATCATTCACACAAACATTATTTTAGTTATAGTTTTAAGTTACTTGGAATAACAGTTAAGCTGACAGTTATTCCGATCTAGCTTTGTAACACATTGCAATCATATTTTTTGTTATTTATTTTAAACAATCATATTTTTATGGTAGCTTGCTTATTTGTAGGTATGGGATGACCCCGCCTACGGCACATTAGAAGATAGAATTTTCTTAAGAGCGTATCTCTTCTAGCTATACGAGATCGTTTTAGATACACATGACACCGTCCATCAAATCTAACTTTATTCTTCATAATCCTTTCACCAAACATCTCCACATTATCAAAAAACAATGCTATGGTATTGTCCATAATTTTTTATATTTTGCTTGCTGAAATTAAAAAAAACACCACCAGAGAGTCAAATCGATAGACTTTCTGACAGAAGAGCGGCATACATTACTGGGCAATCGAATGGAAGAATAGAGAAGACAAGATTTT
This sequence comes from Anopheles stephensi, assembly GCF_013141755.1. Lineage (NCBI taxonomy): Eukaryota > Metazoa > Arthropoda > Insecta > Diptera > Culicidae > Anopheles > Anopheles stephensi. Next base: position 50,010,870 of record NC_050202.1, read on the forward strand.
TACCGAGTTTTTCAGAAAGAATTTCTATAATGTAACCCACATCTACACTTGGTTCAAAGATTATTTCTCGCAGTATGAGCATTAAACGTATGTAATCCATCAGTAAACGGGCTACTTTTAGATATAAATATACTGATCATCATTATGCGATGATCGGGACGTGCTCTGTTACTCTGATCATATCGACAAACGATACGGGTTGCCTACGATACACTTAACCATTATCGTAATAGAGCCAAACGGATGCATCAACCGTTAGGTATGCCCGTATTACAGACTAAACACTGCATCTTATCTGATGGCAACGCTACCAACAGTGTGGTAAGGTGTTGTGACAAGCGCCTTCTTACGACGTGTTGACGGCGATGCACGCTATGAGAAGGTTCAACGGTAGGCCGGTCGATTCCTATAGCTTGTTTAAACGTTGCGAAATCGATGCAGCAACTAATGCGATACGAGAGAAAGAAAGGTGATCGTTATTATAAGTTTATTAATTTACCCGAGCGTTTCCTTAGCTGGTTCAAGAGAGTATGCGTAGAGGGTGAAAATAATAGCTCCACTAATGATAACATCAGACGGGATTCAATGGTAGCAAGCTGAGGAAGTCTCACCACACAAAGTTGATGATGATCTTCGCAACATCTTACTGATCCAGGGTATGCTGTACATAAGTAAGAAAAAAAAAGCAAAACCGTCAAACAACAACGAAAAATTGAATGAAAGAAGCCCTGATCACCTGATCTCACATCTTTAAGCTGAACGAACACCAACCACAACAAAAAAAAACTCCTCTGTCTTAGGCTGGGAGCTGTTTGGGACGAAATGTAGTGCAGGGAAAACATGATTACTAGGTAATTCATGTTTATTACCACCGATCAGCTGCCCTCATACGCGCCAGTCTGCTCTAATCGCGCGCGGGTTTTCCCTCACCACGACGTCTTGGTGACCATCCCCCAAGCATCAATCTTCCTGCACCATTGTCCGATTAATGAGTCTTGTTAAGCGGGCTGACCGCCTTCAAATGTTACACGGTCGGTCAGTTTCTGCGCATCGTTCGCAATCGAGCATTGCAGCCGATCGAGCTGCAGGAGAATCAACTTTCGTTTGGTAGAGGATGAGATTACTCCCAATCGATGGGGGTCGACCTTTCCATTAGAGGCCTGTTTATGATCTATGATTTTGACACCTTCGGCACGATGAATAGGAGCAGCGATTTCGTGAAGAGAAACGTTTATTATACACGTTCATTTACTGCAACGGTTAATAGTGTGCGAAGCTTGATAGGATCTGATCGTGACTTTGAGGGACTTTTCACCTACGATAGAGTTGTATTAGCTTAAACTGGTTGCGGGATCTAGATGTGAGATCGTCGTCGTTGAAGGATTTTCTGCAACATTGCCAATAAAATCTGTTGCGTTGCTAGCTTTGATGTTTCGCGCCACACCATCAGTGTGCGTGTAATCACACAAATTCATTATAAATAATTTATGAAGAGTCTCATTAAGGGTGCCTTTAAACAGAACGGTACATTAAAAGGTTTCAATCTGCCATCTGTTTTATGTAACCTGTTCACATCCACAAGGTTGGATGTTGCTCTAGCTTTAAAAAAATTACATAGTTGTTCATCCCTCGAAGTGCCGTTGTTACTACGTATTCATTCATACAACAACCGAAAAATAAAAAATAAAACCCCCGAAATGCACGAAAAACGATAACTTCCTTCCACGAAAGGATTCTGGGTAATCGAAATAATTGGGCTCGTTGAAATTGATTTTTCCACCGCTAATTGATCGTCGGTTATCTTCTTTCGTCGGTCTTTCCCCCCGATACTCCCAGGCAGTCCTTTGATCGTCCACCCTCCCGGGGAAGCGTCCGTGAGGTAATTAACCGGTAACGATGTTTTGTCGTCCTCCGAAACGAACGGCCCCGGGACCAAACTGTTCGATCCAATTTCCGACTACAAGGAAAAACGGCCGTTTTCACACGCTATCCCGTGTGCGGCGCGCCAGTGGTCAGCGCGTCGAGGTAATTAAGACTACACAATTTTGTCCTACACGAGTCTTGTCGCTTACGGGTTTCTGATATCGGGGGGAGTGCATGGGAAGCATTGAGTAGGGGAAAACGAGGGTCTGAGTTGATTTCTTCAACATCAAATCGAATACCAATTTATGTGCAGCGGGTTTAGTCTTTTTTCGGTAGTTGTTGATGGAGTGACAAGGTAATTAATTACTAATTATATATTTTTTTGTTCAAGCCGTTCTTACGTCTAGACTGCGAGGTTGTACATTGAGCAAGGTTCCAGTTTGTGCTCTCGTAATGAGAAGTTGAAGCATTCCAAAGCTTGTCTGTCGTTTAATTATTCGAAAAACTAGAATTTGAATCTAATGTTAATATGAAGCCTGCAATGAGCTAGATTTGAAACCCTCGCCCAAGTTATCCAAGATGTCTGGATCTTCACAAAAATGAAAGCTGTCAAAGTGGTTATCATGATCCAGTTTATGTGCATGAAATATCCTCCTGGGATTACATCACTCACCTTTAAAATGCATGAAGCTTAATTTGTAGTCTTACCCATCCAAAGATCCTGAAACGAGTCCGCATTCTCTGAGAGTTGTAAACCCTGCCATTCGTGAAGTTAGCAACCTGCTTAAGGATTAACAATTTAAGAACAAATGTAAGCTCTTTTCAGCTTATATCACAGCCCGGAGACTGATATCCTCCAAGCGGACTTGTTTATTCCTGGTTAACCTTCTTTCTCTCATCATTGAATTGAAAACTTCATACCACATTAATTCGATCGGGACCCTTTTTAACTGCTTTGAAGGGTGGAGTGAAACCCAAAACAAAAAAAAAATCAACTCCGCATTACTGTTACTGTACACGCACTTGTAGCGCTGAGGCATTAAAACAAAAAATAGAAAGGACGACTTTCGCTTTTGCGTACTGCCAAATGACAAGGTGCATTGCGCCATAAAGGCGGTGCGCGTCACAATTCGATCGACGCTGCATAACCACGCATCGATGCCGCCCCTTCAAGTGAGGATCTTCAGCCCAATTTCTTGCTTTTTTCTGCTCTCTCTCTCTATCTCTCTTTCTCTCGTAGGTAGCTTGGGCTTTGGGACCAAATCCCAGGCTTCATCGTAACAACCTTTCGCATCCCAAGGACTGTTAATGACTGTGGTGGGTTTTGCAGACAACAGTTAACATCCTACTTTCAACCATCGAAGACCAGCTAAGACAGTCGAGCTGTTTTTTTCCCCTTACAGTTTATCACCCCGAGTTCGGCACATTCGACAGCTTCGTTTGCAGCTTGCTTCTTTGCTGATGTCGGGAAAGGTGATGCGCATCCGCGTGGTTTGGTTTGGGTGGTGGGGTTTTTTTTTTCGGTAACAAGATATCCAATTTGATTAAATATCAATCAAAGTGGAGGACTTTATAAGTCATTAAATTGATTAGCCCGCTCGTTGGTACAATCACCCTTCCATTACTTTGCTTTTGCAGACATTCGAAATCCTTGCAGTAAAGTCTGACTGAAAGCGAGACCCAGGAAAATTACAGCGGGAAAATTAATGGTTATCGCAAGCGACAGGTTGATAATGAGAAATGTTTGCATAGATTGGTGGATTGAAACCGTTCAGTTTGATATAAGGATATGTTACTGTCCCGGGTGTGGTCATTCATTTTGATTTGTGTGGGTAAAGAAATGTTTAATATGATTATTTTACTAATTGGTGTTGGTTTTACTGACGAGCTGGAAGTCACGAGTAGAAACTGAACCTTTTTCATAATTGTTTGTTTATTTGGGAAAGTATTATCTGGGTTAACGAATTTTTCTGTAAGAATATTGCGACAGAGATGTAAACGCTTCACTTCAAGGAAATATAAAAATTGTATCAAAAAATCAATGAATAAGCCAAACCTTTCTTTCTTGCGGCCCTGCAATCTGGCCGGTATGTTTCAACATCCTGCGGAATCCTTGGTGGCAGCAGCAATGCCACCGGATAAATTCTTCAACTACACATTCGCCCCAAAATTGCTGCATTTTTGGGCTCCACGCAGTGGTCCCGGCCAAGGTGCGGCTGGAACACAAGTGCTAAATATTTTCGCCCCCGGTGGTATGATAACGTTCGTGATGGTGGAATTATTGCCGTTCACCAGCGTGAAGCTCAGCCAAAGTTGAAGAATTGCTTTCATAAACCAACGGAGCCATGATCGCCGGTTGATGAAATCGTACCCGGGTGTAATTGAAGTGTGATTATGGAACATTGTGACGTGTACATGAAATCAACTTTTTCCCCGTGGAATAAATTTTATACGCACAAAAATTATTCAAAATGTGTGTAATATATGAATGGAAAACGTTTGGATAAGGTATTTTTAATCTTATTCGATCAGAGCTGTCAAAGTAATTAAAGGAGAAATCATTCTGAATTATTGAAACATTTAGGAAATTGTTTCTTTTTAGTTCTAATTGGTTAAATACAATAAAGCTATTAGAAAATTATAACATATTTACAAAATTATTGATAGTCCTTTTTAATTTCTGTAATTTCTGTAATTTACTACTACTTCATCAGTTATCATATTTTAAACTATTTTTCCATTTTATTGATCAGTTGCTACTTTGAATAGGAGTTTGGAGATTTGAGACTTGGAAAAAATTAGAGATGCAATATCTGGAAAGAATCGAATCAGATTGAATCCTAATTGAGGGATGTGAATCCGATTCGGATTCGATATGTTCGATTAGGATTTTATTGGGATTCAGTTTTTATTCGGTCGAGCTTTGATTGGTATTCGATTACAGTTTCAATGGGTTCTCCCAATAAAAAAGGATTCGACTACAATTTGCAGGGATAATCTTAATTAGCTTAAGCAGTATGTAAGTATTAGTACAATGTAGTGCACGTGGGATACGGAATAAAGCGATTTGCTCTTTTTCCACTACGAATCTTCACGGAGTCCGAACGTATTTTAAATTCCATTGGAATGGCATTTGCATTCGATAAGGAATCAATTGAGATTCAACTGAGATTCGATTGGGATTTCTCAAGGATATTCAATTGATATCCGATTCTGATTCCATAGGGATTGAGTTCGATAGGGATTACATTAGGATTCGATATGGATTTGATAAAAATTTCATTGGGATTCGATTGGCCTACGATAAGGATTTGATTGAGTTTTTATCGGAATTTAAAATGGATTGGATAAGAGTGAAAAGTCTAGTGAATAGTGCTATTTAGCCACAAATGGCAAGCATGACCTATGAGGTGGTTGGCTCAGAAAGATGAATAAAAGAATTGGAAAGAGTTCTCCCATAAGAATTTGCCCAAAACATGATGGGATCAGTTGGGAGTCCGAGTGATTGCGAGACTAATCAAGAGTTTTGTAATCAACCATCCAGGATCTTTTATATTGTTTGGACGGATAATCTAAATGAGAGTTTTCAGAAGAATTTTTCTGCAATTTTCAAACCTCCTTTTAAAGTCACGTTACACTGTTCAATGGCCGGTGTATTTCCACTATTAGTCACTTTTTTGCCAAAAAAGAGAAAGTGCTGTAAAAATTGAAGCTGATGTAAATGAACATAGGGATGTGCCTACATACTTGAATCTTTTTCTCTCTCATAGCTGGAGTCATCAAGTACTGCGTCGGGATGGGTTATGATCCCCGGCCTTTCCTTATTAAGACTAGGAGAATGATTTTACTAACCATTAAAAGGAAAAGAAAATGGATAGGAAAGTATTAAGAACAACTGAGAATTCTAGTTGAAGTTTCCAACAATTTATGTTGGTACAGAGCTAAATATAAAAATTCTATTTAATAAAACTTCTAACGAGCAATACGGCCCGGTCCTTCTTTATGAATAAAAAAACCTCTTATCTTATCAACTACTTGGTATCAATAGGTCTAGTGAGCCATCAGATGACCGTCATGATGTGTCAGGTCGTTATGCCAAGTAGATGTAACATTCAACCGCTCTTTACACAATTCTGCAGAAGTTAATTTATGTAGCTTAAATTGTTTGACCGTTTGCCAAACATCCGCGAACGCTTTCTGAGCCTTTGTCACGTTTGTCACTACGCAGTACGCTCAGTACCATCGAAACCTCGCCTGATCTGCACCCCCCTTGCTTCCAGCCAAGAATGGTGTGGGCAATTCCCAAACAGCCTTGAGTTACCTTGCGCACGCCGTGTGTGCGATGGGTGTAGAACTAGTCACCGGTGGCCTTACCATACCTTACTCCCTCCCAAAAACGTTCCATTATCAGCTTGCCTTTTTCCCAAAGCAAACATCAACCGTAACGTATTCACCTGTTCGCTGCTGGACACACCACCACCAAACACTCTTGGTAGCCTTTCAGAAAAACGCAGACAGCGCAGTACTGGCGAGCAAGTAGTGCGATGGTCCAGCGGTCAGCGAAACTGGTGCAATCGCGTCACACCGGTTCATTACCACAGACGAAAGTGAAATAAAGAGAGAGAAAGAGAGAGAGCGAGAGAATGCTCTAATGGCGGTCAAATCGGAACATGACAAAATCCGACGACCGTTCGGACGGCAGTCCCTCGTTCGACAGTCGTTCGCTTTCGCTACCACTTTTCAAATCCTTCAAGCAAAACCCTCTCTAACGGATCGCCGGTGCGGCCGTGTGTGGCGGGGATTCAAATCTGTAAAAGGAAACCAGTTAAATTGACTTTAATTAAGGCGAATTTTCCAATCCGGACAAAACGGAGTGCTTGGGCTTAGGGCAGCTACGACCACTTCGATCGCCACCGGTGAAATCATTCAGCGGCGGCTAGCCTGACCAAGGCCCGGCATGGCAGAGGGCCCCAAAACGTGAAGCGTTACATTAGCTGTTGGTAGTTAGTTTGCCTTATATCGGATTGGGAGCGCAAATTTATGGGAAAATTATTACACTATCATACTTTTCGATGGCACTCCATCGGACTGTCAACTGAATGACGAACTGGGGTGCTGGGGTGAGCCAAACCTGGTTGAGATATTCGATGGGTGAGCGTTTGTGCCGATTCCCATCGATAGAGCCTCCATGACATAAACTTGTACTTGGACACACATACACACACATCCTCTCCAAAGGGTCGCATGCTGTGTTAAGCATCAAATTCATGCAGCGAGAGTATCACCAATCACAGTATCAATCATAACTGCGGAGGCCAGCCCTCCGAAAAAACGGTTCGGATGATAAATGATGCGACCCAGGTACAGTAGTTCTTGGCCGTCGCCTCGCGGTTGCCGTCAGCGGCACTTCGCGACAAGCCCTCGCCGCGGGAAGTCATCATCAATGGGTCGTTCTATTCGGACTACTGGAACCAATCGAATCGATGAGATCGATTGACAACACACACAGCGAACTGGTGCAATAAGTGGGCAGCCCGGCATTACGGACGAGCTGTCGCCCGGCCAGCCTTATTTGCCAGGCGCGGATCGTGTGAAAATGGGCACCACCGGTTGACGTGACAGCTGCGGAGCAAACATCTCATGCAAACATTCCAACCAAGGTTGTCGTGTAGCTCCGGTATTCGCAGGGTTTTGTCTCGACCAGTCGGACAGCTGGTTTGCGGGGTAGAGCTTTTTTTCTGTGGTTGGAAGAAAAGAAAATGAAGCAAACTCACTGCGTGAAGTTCTCTTCGTTTTGACACTTGTAAAAAGAAGAATTTTTTTATTAATTTTATTTAACTAAATTAAATTGAGTTTTAGAGACACTCTTAATGTTCAGCACAATGTCAGCTCAATAGCTACATATTTAACTGATTTCAATCGGAGGTATTATGTGATCTATTTTTATCTTTGTGTTTGCCCTCGCCGGTCTCTCCGTAAGTACACCGGCACTCTTCCAACAGAAAAAAATGGTTTGTCACGGATGCCACCGGAGCCGACGGAATCACGGCAAAACCGCTCAGCCCAACCGTACCAACCATCCGAACCAGTGACAAGTGAACAACAAATCAGCCTCATCTGCACAGTCTCTCGATCGCAAGGTGAGCTTCTGAGTGTAGCAGCCGTACGACGGGCAAGTAAACGGCGCAAGGAAATAAAGAAATTCAATTAGCATACGACAAGGCATGGCAGGCGACCGGGCAAGCACACAGACGTCAATTCATGGCTGAAAATTAACACTTCAAAGAGGCGTCGATGAGCATCGAGCGGTTGGTTCGGCATCGTACGGCCATCTGAAACGGCAGCAAACGGAACCTTACAGCCAAGTGCCATCGTGAGCTACCAGGCGGATAGCAGAGAGAGCAATGAAAAAAAAAAATTAGGCGAAGCATCACAGATCTGACAACGACTGGATTGAAACTATGATAAATCAAGAAGGAAGAATGTAGAAAAGCGATTGACGCGATACGACGCGATCCATGGTCGGACAAATCTGTAGCGGAAGCAACAGATCAGTCTTACAGACGGTTGAGAGCTGTGTTGGACGTTTCTTTGCCCATCTGCTTCGTTTGTCACTGTAGCGTAGCTTAAGATGTTGGATGAAAAATGAAGGAACGTATCGATGTTGGGTCTCTTGGTTTATTTATTTGTTGCTAGGAAGCTTCAGTTAATTTGATAAGTAGACAATAAAAAACTATTTAATCAATTTATTGACATTTTGAGAGAGTATTGTCAAGACATTTCTACTTGAAATTTCTATTTGGTTTTTTCTTGTCCATCTTCTGTCCATTAATGGCGTTATAAAATAAAAATTCTACTTAATGTTATTGTGAAAAAGGTCTAAAAGTAGCTATTACAAATTTATGCATTCTACGATATTTATCCAAGAGCACTTGTAGCTTAGAGTCTTTCAAAATCTTTTCACTACTGAAGAAATGCGAACGAAGGTAATAAGAGATACTTTGTGATCACCTAACAGTGTTTGTCAATGCCTCAGAAAAATATGAAGAATTCAAAGCTTTGCTGTGTTGCGGCTTTAACAGTGCAAAACTGAAATCCAGGGCAAGGATATCCATCTAAACTTTTAAAATCATTTTAAAATCTCAAAATCGATTGTTTTACAAAACTCATCGTCAGCTCAATGTCCGAGCCGAAGCTGTCTAAGGGACAATCATCCACAATGAGTCAGCAATCAAAGGAACTCTCAACTGACCACTGTAGAATATTTTTTGGGTCAAATCTGTATTAGAGTACCTTGATGAATCATTCTGTACTCATGATGAAGTAGCTTGATCTTCAACTGATCCTCACAACAACAAAAGTATATATTTTTGGGACATTTTTATAAGAAAAATCGGTCTTGTACTTATCTACTTACTAATCAGACGTGTATGATCAGCTGCAATTATCTCCGGTACCGCTAACGGTCTAGTGCCGTCGTCTGTCAAACCATTATTTTGCCATTTACGAGGCTCACTATACCAGCTCTGTCCATGTGTACGCCCCAAAAGGACCTTACGAGCTGGGTTTTCCGGTGTTATTCTCATTACAAGACCAGCCCAACGAAGCCTGGCTAGTCTAATCCGAGGGACAATGATGAGATCTTCGTAGCTTGTAGAGCTCATCATTGTATCGGTGCCTCCATTGGCCTTCCACACATACAGGACCATACATCCTTCCAAGCATCTTCCTATCCGTCGAGGCCAAGTGGCTTTGGGACAATAAATACTCAAATTTTACTCGGGCCTCTGTATGACCGGTTGCCAGCCAGCATCCTTGCGGGTATCTCAAATAAAACTATGTCTGTTCTGTGATGATGACAATTTTCCATACGCACGCCTTATTCAGCAATCAATAGGACACCGAAGAAAAAGTAGTTCAATGCCTTACTACCCAAATACCATACCAGTTATTGCGTATTTTCAACAATAAAAACTCATCATAATTTCTTCAAAACATACAACATAATTGACACTACTATACCTCATCAAACTTGTAGCTTGATAATTAAAAACTCACTGCACGATCACAATCACACACACACACCCAGTCAGTTCAGAAGCTAGCAACTCACTTTGTCCCGCCTTATTGTCCAACGCGGGACACGCTCACGACAATTAAATTACTTCGTTTTTATTGAACTCGATAGCCGTTTAATCTGTTTCTAATTTGTTTCACACCATCACCAGCAGCACCCAGGCCGACCCAATGGCAAACGATCCTCAACGTGAAGCCAATTAGTATCGGGCCCCACACGAACCTTCCGAATGCATCACGAGCCGCGTAAAAACTTCAATCACGGGCAGGAAAACGATATTGTTGGTGATATACGGCCCAGACCCAGGGAACGTTCCTAGCTTCCTACCAGTGGTTCGGTTGGTTTAGATGAGCAGAATAACCACCGGTCTAGTGATTCAATTGCAATTACTTGCAGTAGCATAAAAAAAACATATCGATTAGGTTTTTTGTTTATATCTTTCTTCTTACCTAACCTCAGCACTACTCTCTCGCTTGCTTGCTCAGTTTAGTGCGCCGCGATACACTTTAGCTGCTTTAATTCCCTGGAGGTTATTTTTTCGTATTATTGACTGCTACTAGGCTTGCTAGGTGCTTTTAGCAAATGGACAGACGGGATGGCTGCAGACAACGTGCAACGCCCGCTGCTCCCCTGAGACAGTCTCAGCCGCCCAAACTGGAGCAAAACAACCGTCGACGGGCAGGCCTCCGATCGGTTTTAATTGAATATTTTATTGCAACGCTATAATTAGAGTTTTCAATTTACCTCTTCCCAGCTAACCGTCGGTGGGACTGGACGATACTCAGCTCCGATGGCTGGTGGTTGATGAATAAACAATCGTATTTTACTGTCCTTCGTTGCTTTGCTAGTCACCGATGCATGGTTGAAGTTTCGGGACACGCTTGTCGGGTCGGCTTCTGCAGAGTCAGTCCGCAACCCTTTGGGGCGGGAGACAAAAATGCTACTTTCGCATAGCTATGGCTATGCGTACGGTGTGCAGTAAGGGACACTCCCAGAGGGCATTTCAAGATCCCGCCTAGTAGCGCGACTCCACGATCAAACTCCATGAGTAATTACGGAAGTTCGAGCGGTCCACCACAAATGGTCCAGCCGTGCAATCGTTGCCCCGTACGATATCCATACGCGGTGTTCCAGTTGGTGGAAAATCGTTAAAAGCGGGCGCTTTAATTGAATTTAAATCACCGCTAAACCAGTACCAATGGGGAAATGTTCCAGTGCTCTGTTGCTCAATCGGGTTCGGGTATGTGAGTCGCGGGGGCTAAGTATTTTTAAAAGCTGTCGCCAGTTACCGGCTACAGAAGGTGACAGATTGGGTGACAAATGTTGCAGAAGGAATAGAAATTCACTCCTTGAAGCAGTATCGTTTTGTGAAAGTTGATCACATACCAGTGATGAAACAAGATTAACTTAATCGCGAATAGAAGAAAACAACAAATTGAATTCTTAGGATCACTTCAAGGAAATCAGCACTTATACGGTACACAGTGAGGAGGAACCGTTCACGCCGTCCAATCTCACACGCTTCGCGACAATTTACATAAACGTTCACCCCAAAACCTTGCAGATGATCAGTGACAAGGTTTTGCTTCTTACTAATTAGCCATTTATGTGCTGACGGCTTGTGCCGGCAGGTCGTAGCTGAAGCCGTTAGTTGTCACGTTTTCTTCAGAGCGAAGGCATGCTTAGATGATACGCGCTGTTTTTTTGGTCGTTTTTTATTTGGTGATCACTCGCACATCAGCTAGCTATCTGCCGCGAATGTGATACCTAGCAAATGGTTCGTCTTCGCTTCATTACATCGTTTTAATTTGATAGCCATCAAACAGCAGTGGGACAGGGACATGGGTGAAAGGTGATCAAATGTAGTGTCGGTTGAAATTTGGTAGGTTTGCTTTAATGACCCCCGGGCCAGTATTGCCGCGTGTTTGATGTTTGCTTTGTTTTAACGTGTTTGTGATTGTAGGGGATTTAAAAATAGATGGGAATGTACTTCTATGCTAAAACTTGCAGAAGAGGTTTGTGATTGCTTCCCACATAATGATGAAGATGATGAGTCTCATAGCCCAATATAGCATTGAAGAGAACGTGTGTATTCAAAAATAAATATTTGATTATAAATACTTAAAGGGGTCCAGGCCATGCCATTAGACTATACAAGAACATTTTGGTCTTCTAAACATGGTGCTCGATGCTTCATTTCCAGGCGTATTGGTGCAGGACTGCATTTATTCAAGGTTAGATTCGACCAGTCAACGAGCTCGTTGTTCTCCTCTACGCATAGTGTCGAATTTTTCTGAAGAGGTATAAGTCTGGCATCCACATCACGAGTCTCAGTCATCGAATCTCGTGGCATTGGCCACCGTCAGGATATCTGCACCTCCAAACAGTTCAGCTATAACTTCTCAATAAATATAGTTTTTTGCACCCGCTGCTCAAAAACTGACGAGTGTATGGACATCCTATGTAGTCCAAGCCCAACACACATGCCGGACGAGGGCTTGACTCTCCAACTACGCGTAAAACCAAGTCACAGAAAACCAGACTTGGCAGACCGAGATCTTTCAAAGGTTTTTATTGAAAAAGAAAAAGAAGCAGAAGATAAGTGGATCGTCTGGATCGCAGGACTTTCCGGCACCAAGGTAACAAAACTCCTCTTTCACGTCGAGATCATCACCATCAACCGATTCTCTGTTCGTAATGCTATCAGTGTGAAAACTTTTAAAATTTATCGAGGTCCAAATTCTGCTCGCTGCCGCTGCCGCTCGCTCAGGCGATCAGGCATTGTAGTCTTTTTGAGATGCGAAATATATTACGGTTTTACGAAATAAACACGGATGGGGTTTCTAAAGAGAATAGCATTTAAGCCGCAGTACTCGACAAACTTTTTCCTGAGGCTACCGACATAGCTGACGCCATACTGACATAGCTATGGCGTCAATTAGTTTCCAGGTTCAGTTCCCTGAATCTAGGCCAGGCCAGTATACTTTGGATTTTAGGAGTTTAATAAGTATGTCTTCTGTTAGAAATAGAGAAGCAGCCGATGGTTACATCTCACTAATCATGAAAACTTTTTTTCTTTTCGTAGCTTGAACCTGAAGACCTGGGGCTGGTTCTTTCAATATTGGCCCGATCGTCATAACGATCATAGCAAACGTTGGACATCAAACAAACATAAACGTGGAAGGCATTCATTGCTGATGTAATGTCAAAGAAAATAATTAACTTAAATAAGTAACGAAGTTGAGGCGGTCTGGTGGCCGAGACGACAGCGGCGCCGGTCTCCACACGGCAGGATCAGGGTTCAAGTCCCATCCAGACCCTTACGTAAGGCTGACTACTTTACTACGGGTAAAATTAAGTCACAGAAAGCCAGAAATGGCAGGCCGGGAGACCTCTCGAGATTGTATTGCCAAGGAAGAAGAAGAAGTAACGAAGTATCAAAACCTTCTCGATGTAAACTGTTACACAAATTAAGGAAAAACTCCATTTAACAGGCTCCATAGCGTTCGTTTGAAATCATAGGTGATTTACATTGCGGCATTACTCATACCGCACCGAGGGAAGTATCAGTATCGACCACACTACATCAGCCGCATTTCAACAGCGCAAAGGTCGAATTCCGGGTTCCATTCTCTCGTTCACGAGAGGCCTCTTTTTATCTTCACCGCTACGCCGAAAGGTCGCCCAGCCTTAGAGTTAGGATCAGTTTTTGTACTTATTTTGCTAATTGCGACGCTTGCACTTTCCGTCCCACTACCTCGCTCCCCATCCCTCCTTTCTCGTTTTAGTGCAGATTTTAAAATCAAGAGCCAATGCAAAGTGGGTGCAACGCTTTTGAATGGAGATTTTTTCAATGACTTGATCATTCGCATTAGAGTTCACATGTTCTTACTACTACTACTACTGTAGACGTAGTAGACATCTACCCGACCCCCGTGCGAAAGATCGGTTTACCTGCTGCAGGAGGTACTACTACAATGTGCTAAGTGCATTGGATAATTGAAAAATTACTCACCGAGACGCGGGTTGCACCGTTTGATAAGAGACCGCCACCGGGCGCGTTAGCGAACTGGCGAGTTCTCGGTTGACAGTTGGCTGTCGTTCCTGTACCTGTTAACCTGTCGCGCCTCGGGAGGGTGGCTCGTTCGGCAGCGGTGGCGACGTTCTTAGCGCCGGTGACATGATTCCACAGTTTTTTCACTCCATTCCATTCCGTCCCGATGGTGCAACCCGTCCATTAGCATAGCCTGTACAACCCAGACCGGTACCGGCTGATGGCTACACATCAAGGGGCTGCACGGATCACCGGGGGATGGATTGGTCAAATTCAAATTCGCACCAACTAGCGCAAGCGTTCGTGCGGGTGAGTCAGGCTCGTCAAGGCTTGCCGTCGAGCGTTTTAGCAAAGCGTCTTGGCTTTTGATCTTTAAATCGATTAAAATAATTATCATTCTCTTGCTGATTTGCATATGAGACTCGTCGCTAAGTTCACGGGACCGGAACAACAATCTGAGTGAGTGGGTCTATATGGGACGGTATTTCATTGATGATGGAATCGGTGTCGTTAGCGATGCAGCAATAAAAAGACGTGTACAATCATGTTAATCGTCAGAATGAAGCGATTAATTGGAAATTAATCCACTGGATTACATCAGGAAAAAACCGAAAAAACGTAACAGATTAGTGGATGATTGTCTCAGAATATAATAAGAATTACTATGCTTTAATTATTGAGATTTCTGTTAGCTTTGAACGCCGCTGTTGAATGTGTGAAAATTTTAACTAAACTTTAGAATTAACTTGTTTAACTATTTCGTATTTCCCAGAAAAGCTTTATTTCGATTGGTACATGCATGCTTCAAATAGTCCTCCGTTTTTTTCCTTTCAATTTCACCTCCAAGAAAACATCGGTCTTGTGACCCCAGCTAAACAGCCTAAAAAACTGCGACCTCACCATGGTACACAGTCGCGCGTAATTAATTCTATCCACCGATTCGTCTCGCTTTGATCGAATCAAGTGCAATCATCACAGCCCAACTCGTTGTTCAACATGCCCGCTTTATCTGCGCTACACCATTTACACAAACCTGGCCTGGCGCCCAAACACTTAGGATAGGTGATATGCATTCCGACGCCTTCCGTTGAGCAAACAGATTTTTATCGGTTACAGCAGCGAGCGCTAAGAGAGCGAAAGAAACAGTGAACCAGCAGCAGTGAAATCAATACAAATTGCTTCAGTATTGCCAGTTCGCTTACCTGCAGTCTGGGGCTCGATCTCGTCCCCAAGTGGCATTTGTACCGGCTAGATTAAGTCTACACGCAGCAAAATCCACGCAATGGCACACGAACCAATGGCTTGTCACGGTGTTTGGGTAGGAGCGTCCCGGTACGATTCACTGACGCCAACGCCCGTTCACTGGATCTGATGATCAGCGGTGGATTTGTGACTTTGTTGCCTACGGAAGTCCCGCCGAAGCCTTACATATTACGTATTACGCCGAGGACATGTGGTGTGTACGTTGAAGCGTTTCTGAAGCTGGTGAGGTGAGAGTGGGTGTAAGTGGTGGGTGCGTAGGTGAGAGGAAATGTATGATTATCCTAATAATTACGGACGCCGAGACCGCGTTCGCTGACGTGAGTAATTGATGAAGCCGATCCTGTGTGTGTTCGAAGGCCCACCAGCCCTTACCAGTAACATGTCCACGATACGATCGGCATGGTTTGGACTGATTAAAGAGCGGTCACGTATGTTGCTAAGTGATTGGTTTTTCTTGTGTTGTTGCTGTTATGATTGACTGATTGATTGTAGTGGCACCAGCTGGATGGAGGCGTTTGGCTTATTTTGATACTTAGAGAGCAGACGATTTGACCAACCGTGCCCGATAGCATCGTCACCAAAGCGACTTGTTTTGATTGAATAATTACCGTTCGATGAGTGTATTCTTTAATAGCTATGTTTTTCTTTCTAATACATTTTAATGAACTTTGGTTGAATAATAGCACCAAGGACTTCCATTTACGACAAAACTCCAATAGTCTAATTTCGTCAGCGAATCGATCAATATTTTGATCTCACCGAATGGTTGCGTCGCGGCGCATGAGAATAAGCATTTTATGCTGCGTGAGCAAAACATTTTTTTTGCAACACCATCATAAACCCGGTCTTCCCGAGCCGGTTCAATGGCGGTCCGCCAAATGACAAGTCTTTCAACACTTCAGATAGCACCAGCAGCCGCATCCTAGCGGCGAGTGATAATGGGACCCCGAGTGGTATTAGTTTATCTTTTAAAAGGATTTTTATGATCCTGTCGCCACCATAACCATAAAACCCAGTTCTTGATCACCTCGGCGCACGGCATCAGCTATCCGAAGTATCCGATCGGGTCCCCCGGTCACAACTCAATCATCAGCCATGCCACAAAAGCACCAAACCGGAAATCCAATCAGCCAAAGTACTGCCGCCATGTACCACGATCCCGGTCGGTATTGACCAAGCAGGGGCGGCCGACTGGCGTGGTTGTAAAACCGATCATCATCATCACCGTCATGAAACTGGAGCGCAAAGCCTGGTGACTGTTTCTATCATCGCACCACCCTATCACCGTTGAAGCCATAAGAGCAGAGCCATAATTCATCGCGCCTGTCAGCTGTGGCGTCAATGGAATCGTTCGGTGCCGGCTGGAACGGAATGGAATGCTGTGGGCTTAACGCGTCCGGACTTTCCAGCCGATTTTCGTCATTGATCCACCTGTCACGTACGAAGCCGTTCACTTTTCCCTGCTGGCAAGTGTTATCGGCAAGTGTCGAGTGTCGCATAGGTTATGCCGGATAGGTATAGATTGCTCTCAATTTTTGGCAGTATGAACTGTAGCTCGTATTTTGAGTATGTTGGAGTAATGAGCTTAGCTGGTAATCTTTATAGGTTTTTAAAAACTTAATGTAGGTTGTAAGGAAAAGAATGATTGATGAATCGCAAGGCAGAAGTTGCTCACTTTAAACGTTAAAGAAGGATTATTTTCAAAGGAACACACGGTGTCATATTCAATTGCCATAATAACTTCCAATAATCGGTCCAGCTCTTTAAAGCTGCTTTGAAGCTCTTTAATTTTCTTTCTTTAGCGCTTTAAATTCTTTTTAGAAACTTCTTTCAATGCAAGTTGGTTTCAAGATCATCACAATCACCTCAGAAGATGAAGAGTCACGAACAGGCTAATCGTAAATAGTTGACTGTGATGGGTTTTTAATATAGGCCATAAACATTGGCTTGTGATGGTTTAGTTTTTGACCAGAATTCAGATCGAGTTTCATAATACCATATTTTATAGCTCATTTTGGAAGAATTAGAGAGGGCACGTGCGCAAAGTCTGGAAGAGAAATTTGATGCGTTCCACGATTTATGACCCCGTGGATTGGTGAGTTTAAGACGGTAGTGAAACAACTTTAGAAACTACAGAAATATTGTTGAAATACATTGTATAAAAATAGTTTTTTATATGTCTCGTTCCAATAAGAACAGTATGAGTTCGTAAAACAAGTTGAGGTAACTTTGAAACGCCACCATGCACAGTCCACCCGGAAAGCAATAAATCACTCGGAAATAGATTCATTCAGACCACACGGAACGTTTGAATTAAGTCCTCTCAGCTGGTCATTTCCTAGCGTTAGCTCTGTTTATGGTCCCAAAGGCCAGGCAGAAGCTCGAGTCGGCAGAAAAGCATTTATCAATGTTCAAAATTGTTCCAGCCAAATGCAAACAAGCACCCAGGCAGAAAAAAAAAACAAACACCACGGCCTCTAATCAATGCTGTGCGTGCCAGCCGCCACACGTCCACAGTTCACTGTATGATCGCGCCCGCGTGTGTGTCTCTTCGGTCATAAATAAATGACAAATTTTCTACACTCAAAACCCGCGGCCCGTTACGGGTGGCGGCTATATTGCAAACAACCACCGGCGAAGCCCACTGTCAAACGAACGGACGGAACTCAGCTCTGGGCCGGTACGAAAGACTCTGGGCAGTAAGCGACGAACCTCCTTTTTTAACTTTTTCCTTCTCTAATGAAACGAACACGCGCGTTCGGAGTAATGTGATCGCGTTCTGGTGGAAGGATTGAAATTGATTTCTACTCCTTATGCAGCTAGGCCGGCCGACGCTTGGAAGCGTTTTGTGTAATGGCATTTTAGCAGCAACCGCTTATGACAAAATCGATCCAAAGGAAACCAACGGCTCGATCGGGTTTTTAATCGTTTGATTGGTTTGGGCTCGGGCAAATGATTCATCGATCACCGTCCGTCGGCTGCCGTGTGCCTTCCAGCTTCCGAACGATTATGCTCAGTGGTTTGATTTAGATTGAGGCGTGACCGCCCATGCTTCAGGCAAAGAGACGGAACATATAGACGGAACGTCCGTTAATCGGTCCGGCAGCGATTGATCGCCATCGAAGGGTGCTTTTTGGGTTTTTCATTGATTTTGTGTGGTATTTTTTTATATTTTTTCACTCACTCGCGTGCCTTGGCGTTGCACACCACCTACGATCGAATGCGATCGAGCCGGTAAGAGCCTTCCGATAACTAAACGACTTTGGATGGGTTTGGTCATTGAGATAATCTTGCGCTTTACGATTCCGTCCATCGATGACGTCGAATCGAGCCATTTCACATAACTTTCTTCTCGTGGGAGGTGACCTAAAATGTATCGACAATTGCGCGTGTGTGCTGCTGCTCAAGATGAAATCGCCCAAGGTGCAGCATACCCGATGCGTGATCGAAGCCCATGAATTTGGTTCCCGAACTTGGTGCGGGCCGTTTCCAGCGAGGAATGCAATGAAGACGCTGTCGCTGACGTGCCGTGGGCTTTGAAAGCGTAGCAGGCGTTGCACTGTCACAAAGGGTTTGGGACACAGCTTTAATTACCCAGCGCTGCGTAAATGCGGAACGAGTTTTAATCTGCAACACTGTAGGTACCACCCGGCACAGAGCGCGGACCAATCGGAAAGGGCTATAATTTTCTCTGCAAAGTGTTGTAATTATTCGTTAAATTACTGTTAATTTAACAAATTGGGTGGTCGGGAGTCGTTTGCATGTTCCGTTGGATGGTACGGAACGGTCCATCGAGATAGGCGAAAGGCAATCAGAACGACTCGGTACGATCGGTGAAGAAACATTCTACCATGGTGTTCGTTGTCACAGCACCTGAAGAAGCATGGATGGAAGGAACACGTTTGGTTGTAGCTAAAGAAGATCGTTGGTGATTATTTTGATAAAACTGTCTTTTCAATTTAACGACAGAAGGTAGAATGTATTGTGTAAAACGAATGAAAATCGCTTATTAAATTGTGAGAAAAATTGGAATGATGGCTCCAGATAAAAAAAAATAAAAAAAATATGCTTCTATCTGGATTTGAAGCTTATGATTTGCATTGCTCGTCTTGTGTTTGCGACTACTCGTTTTTCCCAACCCATCTCCACAGAACTCCCAGTTTGTTGCGACAACCGGCACCACCACTAAGCCTTGAAGAGCTTTGTTTTTATTGATCTAACCACTGAAGAAGTTATAACAGCAAGCAAACCATAAACAACGTCAACCTGTGCATGCAAATGAGTTTTATTAGTCGTGATTGCCTCAAGCAATCGTGTCACTATGCACATGATCACCAATCCGTGGCTGCATGCATGCAGTAGCGCCGCTTCCGATGCCACCGTTGGTACATTTTCATTCTTGATCAACAGCATTAGCTGAAGATACTGGCCTGGAGGCGAGAAATCGGAGAGATTATTTACGGCCCATGTGATGCTGATCATGGTTAACGTATGGCTCTTACCAATCGAAACAGGTGGTAATGGACGTGCGTTGATAGAATCACTTGAGTGGTTCTATTCGCTTGAGCTAGAAAAGAATTTGCCTTCAAAACTTGATGATAGTTATAAATTCTCTAAATAAATCGAATCAGTTGGTTAAATAAAGCAGATTGTTACTGTTTATCGCATTATTCAGCACAACTCTAGATCATTTAGTGACGATTTTCTATTTTTAAAGTCGTGACTGTGAATTTGTTTCAATTGCACTTTACGGGTACCGTCTGGCCCGTCCTAGAGTTCCCTCCCAGCGTAAAGGGTCATATCACTCCGGCGTTAGTGATGCTCGATTTCGGGTTGGGAATCGGTGGTTTTCCCTCTCGACATTGAGTGTACGCCAACCGAGCACGAATATGGCTCGTTCACGATCCACTGTGATCATAGACCTCGCTCATTTGTTGAAGAGTAATTGATGATCGACGAGAAAAAGGTCAATCTGATTGAAAAGTGTGGCGCTTCCACAGCTGGCACTTAGCGGTGTGGTTTAGCCTGGCAGACACACTGTGGTGAAGTAGATTATCATGCATTTGGTTAAGCATCTATTTAGAATGATTGCAATCGATGGGGGTTTTAAGCCAGCCAGAGCCAGAGCTCTTGATCTTGAACAAATTGATCTCAATGTCGAACTTCATGGGATGGTGAAAAGATAATTTGACAGCAAACAGTTGGGGGCCAAAGAGTAGCTATCGAGCAGGAAAGATGTGTTGTTGTGAATATAAACAAAAACTGTATCATAGCGGTGTTGAAGAGTTTGAAGCGTTTGGTTATTTTAGTGTAGAAATTGGTTTATTTGCTTTCGTGATTATAAGAAGCACTCAAGTGTATTTTAACCAGCTTTTCATCGCTACATTACTGCATTAACAATAAATCGAGAGAGTTGAGCATTTGTCAAGCTTTATTGTAAGCAAAATCCATGCACCATCGTTCAAATATTTGGAATTTACCTATGCATTGTTCAGCGAAGGAAAACGAGTGATTTATCTGCATCCCACAAGCATTCTCACACTCTACTATCGTTGGGAAGAAGTGAAACAATCTGCTCCACGACGATCTATGATTCAGACCATCATACATCAAACCATTCACCGAGCGGATGAACCGTTGGATCAGCATTAGGCAACATGTATGATTGGAATTCGGCGAGGTGAGGATTTGGAAGAATTCCCAATTGAATATGCAATTGTTTTCATCGGAATGCATAACGCGCACAGGCGGAAGATTATGAGTTTCATTCAATCACAGTCTCTCTCCCATGCAAATAAATAGTACTCTCACATGCTGTGCGAGTGGCACAATGGCACAGAGAAAATAAATGAACATGGTTTTGATTTATGCTATGATAGAGTAAGGCGATTGTACCTTGTTGAGGCAAGATTTGTTTGCTTAAACTGTGGAATTTATGTAATCTATGGTACAATAAGCAACAACATACTAATAAATGTTTCTAGTCGCTTTAAGGCGGGTTCGGGTTGAAGAGAGAATTGTGTGAAGAATGAATACATTTTGATTCCCAAATTTTCTTTACCAAACCTTTTTTATTTTCATTTAAGTATTTCATAGAGTACATTTGCTTGCGAAATGGCTTGGAGGAAAATCTTTTTCGATGTAAAATCAAATCCACACAGAATAAGTACATTCTAGAGAATATGACAAATCACTAACTTTACTCCAACCATCGCTGAATTCATTTTAAATCGCTTATGAGCTCATAAAGGTGCACGGAAAAATGTTTTAGGCTTGGAAGACCAACATTACATGACATGCAAAGAGGATGGAAACTTTTAAAACAGCAGACTGGCTTCTATTTGTTTTCCTTCAGCATAACGCCAGTGAGGGCTATTTGAAACTTAGATATGAATATGTTGGATACCATTTGCTGTAAGTCCATTTATATCATGAAATATGTGATAGACATACATATAATTGGTTTGAAGCTCTTCTTTGCCTAGTTCATCGCCAGACTCTAAATTCATTCTTCAGGAAACTGGTTCAGTGAGTCTGCAGTGGCTTACGAACAGCGTCTAATGACTCTTATTGTGTGGTTGCGTGGATGATGCTGCTGCATATAACTATCGCGGAATACACTCGGTGCTACATTCGATACCGAGACACATTCTGTGACTTCCAAACTGTCAGAGTAGACGAAAGGGTGGTCTCACTTCAACAGTGGCAACGGGAATGGCAGGACTCCGCTCATGGCGCTTGAACTCGTCAGCTCATCCCAGAAGTGACGACATGGACATCTCGTCGTTTTGGTGAAATTGAATTCTTCACCACCCAACTGCTGACAGGGGAGGCACACTACCCGGAATATCCGGAGTTAAGAGAGACACCTAAGCATGTAATGTTCGAGTGTCCTTGCTTTATCGCCATGAGACGACGCCCTGGATACTCAGGTCGGGGAAGAAATGATTGTGGTGAACATTATCCCCCAGATGTGCTATAGCCGAAACATCTGGTGGGCTATAGGAGAAACCATCAGGGTGATCTTTACCGAGCTGCAGCAGCGACGCATTCGCGTCGAAAGAGGTACAGCAGAGACCGGTCCAGGTGCTCAGTAGAATGTTAGTCACGAGAATCATTTCATTAATGGAGATCCCGGCTTCATACTGGAATGGTGGTTATGATCCTCTTGGGAGAACATGCTGCCGTGATAGGGAGTACATCATCGTTGAAAACTGGAAGAATCTCATTAGCTCTTCGGTAACCAATGGTGATCTTGAAGCTAAGACGCCTAACAACCCTCACCAACTTGTCGAAGCGCGACGCCGTGACGGATTGCTCATGCAAACATCTTCTATACCATTCATTTTCAATATCATACCTCCAATGGCGAAAGGATCGAGGAGGTTTTAGTCGGTACGAATCCGGCAGTACCAAATCGGTAGTCCCATGGGTCTCTATGAAGATCTCCTTCTCGAAAAAAAAGCTCAACTTTGCCTCGCTCCTCCAAGCTAGTCAAATGATCAAGAAGTTAGAGAGATAAGGAGTACTTTACTTTAAGCAGGTTTTCACCTAGGGGATCGCACCTTTAACGTCATCTAAAAATCTTATTATTTTTGGTAAAAAGTCAGCAACAATAAAAACATAGATTTTGTGATATGCGCAAGGCTGCAAGCTACCAGACGATCACCCTACAGCTTCAACAAACATCTCCACCGCAGAGAACTGTCATGATAAAAGAATCTGGGACTCCATCGATTTATAGTCCCAGTAAAGTAACAAACAACTCTGAGGCACGGGTCCTGTCTAAAGCTGACGAATTCCTGTAAGCCGCCACAAAGACGGACTCTAAGAAATGTAAGACTTCCTATTGCACAGTATTGAATTGGCTTCGGAGAGTACTGTCATGAGAAAAACACCGGACGTCCCAGCGCATAAAGCCTTCCACTTGGACCTTACAAACTAAGATGGAGAGATGACGTTGATGCGTCTGAGAAATAGACAGAGATATTGAATTGGGAGACAACTGTTCCGACCATGAGCAATATCGAGTATCTACAGCAGACCACAATACCAATGCGGTTTTAGCATGAGAAAAGCAAGTAAGTAAGTTAAAAAGAAAGCCATGCAACGCACGCATTGCTCATCTTTTCAGGGAAAATTGTACTTAAAAAAGTGTCAAGTGTTTTTGCTCTTAAAATTCGACTGTATGTTGCTCAGCTTCCTAAGCATCCGTTTCACTTTCCCAACCCAAGATTCATCGTTTTTTGCACATTTGCAAGGTCATAAAATTGTAATGAAATTAGCACCAATTTTTTTTTTGTGCTCCCAACATTCCCATAGCCCGATCTGACCCAGAGAAGCAAAAAGCACATAGTTTGCTAAATCGTCCGAAAGTGATTCCCATAGTGCAAATACCAATTGGATTAGAAACATTGAACGGCCGGCTGTTTACGTCAATCATCCGTTTGCGCGAGGATCGAATTTGGCAGACATTGTAAGCGAAGCGAGCGAAAAGGGGGCGTGAAATCCGGTGAGCAACGCTTAATGGCAGGTAATGACTGTTAATTGTGCTTTCATGTTGGATCACAATTAAAGTCTAGCAAAACGCCAAGAAGGCTCGGATGTGCGTGTTACGCTTTGTTTACTGCAGCTGGAAAGCAAAACGCCAATATTGACGTTTGTTGGTACAATGTGTAAAAAGACATTTAAACGGCAAGTGCATGTTACAGTTCCATTTAAGCTGATACAGACTGATACGGGAGTGTACAGCTTTCCATTTCTTCCAGCACGTTATCTCTTCTTCGTGGGACAAAAATTAAACAAAACAAATATTGGTTAATGGGAATTACCTTTGATCGTTTAACCTGCAGACTTGGTACTTGGTAGGCCACAACCGGTAGACGACCTTGCCTACTGTAAATTGTAGTCCTGCTAGAGGTCACAAAAGGCAGTAGGGTTATCACGATTACGGCGAGTGGGCTCTTGTCACGAAAGGGCACGCATGCGTCCGGTGACGTTTATGGATGAGATAAATAATACACCTGGTCACGGGATGAGGCCACAATCAGGTCGAGCTGGTTTGAATATTAAGACATAAGGTATGGTGCATGCATCGGCCATTCGCCTAGGCGAGGGTAATTAAACATTTTTTGTAAAAGATTGCTCATTTATTGGAGAATGTGTAATTAAGAAATTATAGCCAGCTGGTGTAAAATGAATAATTAATCTTTCGAACGCTGCATTATTTACGAAGTTCATAACGACATTTTCTACCGATCTGATCAATCTGGTACTGATTTCCATCGTGTTTTGAAAACGATTTTGCTTCTAACATTAGCATTTAACAGTTTTCTAAAGTTTGAAATGGTAATTTATCAGACCTCATAGCAAAATCTATGTCTGGTTGAATACATTATTCAGATGTCTTTCTTATGCATGAATATTAATCGCTGCAAATAATTATCGTTGACACGAATCAATACATCACCATCAGGCTTCTGCAGTCAACCCTCCAGAGTTCACATCCCGACTTGAGCAACTAGAGAAAAGCTCACTGAAAAGATGAACAATTGTGCTGCGTTTAATTTATGATCATTATTCTACTCGGTAACTGTCCGCATCAAACGACAGGCAGATAATCTATTCGTCTATGTGTCTAGTTTATGTTGCTTTAGCCAGATCTTTCAACTCGTACCAGCTCAGCCCTCCCTTTACTATTCCCACGGTCATCTGAAAAGCCACAATAATGGGGTCTGGCAGAAAAAAAGACACGTGGAAAACTTTACCGTTCCCGAAACAATAGCCCTTCCGTTCGACAGTCATAATGTGTGGTTGAAGAGGATGCACCGCAATCGAAAACCGCCTGGCTGCATTTGTGCATTCCGTGCCCAGCCCACCAGTGCAGTCAGTGCATTTATCCTGAGGCGAGCGGCTTTCACCCTCACGCCATCCCCTATTCCCCCCCCTCCCTCCCATCTCAATCTGCCCGGAAGGCAACAGGCACAGGCATGTAATAAAAATCATCCTTAGCCGGTCGCCCGTACAGTCTACCCGTCGGGCGCACCGATGAAGACAGTAATTTGCATCTCAACGCTTCGGCCACTGTTCAAACAAATTTAGCAAAAATGGATACGATGATTCGGCGAAGATACGCCGAAATGGGCTGTAGAAAGTGCACGATACCGGACCAAGGTTTTTTTTCTCGCGCGCGGGTCTATCCGTAATTAGACGTCGCGGAGTGTCATTGGTGTAATCATGCAGTTTGGTATGCAGATGCAACACCAGCTTAATCATGGATGGGAAAGATCAATTTTATCTTTTCCACCGGGTGCGCTTACCTGTTGGTTGGTGGATTTTGCAGACGTGTCTCTGATGCGCGTTACAATTTCGATTTTCTGTTTACGACATAATTGGGAATAATTTCCAGCAACACTTGTTGAGTCGGTGGGCTATATACGAAGCACAGTCATCTTTAAATTCAACAATCTCGTTCATTACTTAGGGCTCAATTTATATTAAAGTATGTTGTAACCAAGAAGGATATTAAAATGTTTAATATACAATGTGATTAACTTTATACAGTCCATGCCACAGCAAAGTAAATTGTTTGTGCTGTACTGCTATATTTGTAATTAAATTGAATAATTATTTAATGGTTATGGCACACAAGCAGAATGTAACAAAATATGCAGAGAACAACTACTATTTAATTTAAATTTAACAATTAATTAATCGATCTAAATGGATTGCTTTAAGTTATCCTAATTTCTATACAAACGGACAGGAGAGTTGTCGAGATACAAACAGACACTGGGACATTTTACGATGAACTGACTTTGCTTGGAGTCCTAGTAACAAACACTCAGCTTCGTTCAATGGGTGCGAGTCTCCATCATTCCAAGCAACCAGCCTTATTCCGTAGTAATGGAGTTTCGTTATGTTTCTTCTTCCCGTACTGACCATATTTTTGCGGAATATAGGTATTAAATATAGTTTTAAAGGAATAAAGAATATAGTAGGATACTCAAGAACAGCTCAAACAAAAAAGCAATAGAAAGTTTTTTATCGTTACTCTAACAATTGGTTTACTTTGGATGTCACTGATTTGATTTGGGGTCTTAAATAAAGACAGCTATGGGGTAGGGTACCCAAAGAACAAGTACATTCGTTGCGCTACAATTACCGGTAGTCAAATTTTAAGCTAAAAATAACCAAAAATATCTGTTTTAAGAGAATTAAAATGCACCACATTTAGTCTTACACATCTAAAGATAATACAACTGACAATGTATCTGAAAATGAAAATTCTTCAGCAATTTAGCAACGACATTATTCTTAAGAACTATATTAGCGAACCTGTAAAAATTTCATAGATAAAGTTTGTCAAAAAATCCAATAATTTAACACCATGTCAATTTGAATGCATGTTTTTTGTTTTAGCATTCAAAACGAAAAAAGTCCTGATTTTTCAAGTCGAGCTCACAGGTCAATATTTCAAATAAAGAGAAAATAACGCCGTATTCTTCACTTGTTATTGATGAACGCATACAAAATTGATATTTTATGTTAATATTTTGTTTCATTTTTTTAAACTAAAAAATTATCAAAGTTGTTGTATAAAGCAAATCAAGAGTGAATGAATATTGCATAGAGACTAAAACATGATTGTTTTTTCTTCCTTCATAGTTAAAAGATGGTTGAATCAGAAAATTACTAACTCGAGTTATCACTCCTGCCGTTGCATCAAATTGTTCATCATAGTCGTCCACGTCATTCGATTAAAAATGATGGTGGAAATGCACTGACACTGACAGGTCTTCATCCAGGGAATCTTCCAAGGGCTTAAATATGTTTGAACATGTTCAATAATACTCTGGAAGGTGTCATGCGATGCACAAGTTCTGATATCCGGGCACGATTTTCACCCAATATTTCCAATTCCTTGGCGTTGAGGATCAATGCGCCGAAGATAAAGTACCTGCTTCCCGAAGGCTTGAACCGTGATGGATCCAGCCTTGGAAGCAGAGTATTAGTTGGCGGCAACAATATCGAGGTGGTATAGGAGTTCTGCTAGCTTTGTGCAAACGTAACATCGGATAACATTTTAATCATAGATATACAAAGGTCTGACCAATTAAGGGGAATCTTGCCTACTGTGGGCTTTACAAATTCAGCTGAACCAGAAAACTTTAACAACACACGAAAATAACAATTTGTCGCACACTGAGAGGCATTTCCTAAGAACTATCTTTGGCAATGTGTGCGGCCTGGGAGTGTTGAGAAAGAGAATGAACAACGAGCTCCTCCTGACGGTGATCAAAGCCGGTGCACCTGATGAGGTTGCTTGACTCATGTTTCACCAGGAAGGTCCTCTTCAGTGATCCATTCAGAACGAGGCGTTGCTCGGTGGGAAGATCAAGAAAAATCTAACCTGTCTGAAATTGAATGCAACTGTTACTGGAGGAGTCAAACCCTGAATCGAGTTTCCTGGAAACGGATTGGCGACCTGGCCACATCCCATAGACGTGCTCTACCCTGAGCAAGTCAAGAAGAAGAAGATAGCATTAGTGGTTCAAACACGACTTCATAAAATAATCACTTGATACTCAACAACATCTTATCAGCAAACGTAACGTGACCTTCTCTTCAAGCTACTTTGTAAAACTAATTTCTCACGATCATTAACAGCAAAACGGAAAGCCATTACCGATCGGCGACAGTGACACTGTGGTCAATAAAATTGGTCACATTGATCCCAGAGCTATTTCCAGAGCTAACAGCCTCTCCCATCGGAGGTCGCTGTAAAAGCCTGGTAATGGGTCGTATATATTCATCTCCATACGGTACACAAAACATTGCTTACTGACACTCGGTGACAACCTTACTTTACTCCCCTTTGAACGCATCCAAACAGAACACACCTTTTTTTCGTTCGATTCTCGTCTTTCGCGCTTTTATCATGTAACACTAAAATCCAATTTTGGTGCTCACTTGTCTTGGCGCATGGGTGCTGCAAAATTTATTATCCCATTTCAAAACATGAAACATTTAAACATTCGCGTCACCACACCGGATCGGTCTAGGCACCACCACACCCAGCTTACCTTGCCGCTGATCGATCGCTCCGACCGATCGTTTGCTTGCCATGTTAATTGGGTTTTATTCCTTAACTTTTTGTACCTCTTTTTGTCTCCGACGCAAACCGATTGTACTTACAGCTGGAATGGCAAAATTGGCGTTCGGTTCATTTCACTTCCATCACTCTAAACGGCCTGTGTAAGTAATTTGTATGTAAATTTTTATGCTTCTTCATCGAACCGCTCACCATCGGGATTGAATTGACAAGCTAAAACACAAAACTAGATTTTTTTTTTGCTCCCTTCCTTCTTGACAAACCAATTTTGCGTGCGTCAGATGACTAATCAAGCGTGACCCGCAGCATAAAAGTGAAATGATTTTGTTTTCACGTTTTACGGGTTTAAATTGAATTATATGCGAAGCAAAATCGTGCTCGCCGTGGTTGATTAAAATATTTGCATGCACAAAAACGGTCTGTCACCGTTTCCGCTGCGGCGATCTGATTAGTGTGTGCCATACGCCGAACGGTGTCATGCTGAGCCGAACAGTGGTTCGGTTCTCACCTCACACGCCGCAGCACCGCACCACACGGCCTGCCTGATGAGAAGAAAATAAGATGCAAAAATAAAGCAAAAAAACAAAACAAAAATCGGCAAGAAACAGCTAGAAAACGAATAAACATCACGTTGCGTGTCGTGTTGAACAGCGTCTAAATACTTTTATATGCGCATAATTTATGATTTAATGCTTGCTCGATCGCTAGTTGGGTATCGGTTCGTGTGGCGAACATTGCCGCTGCTGCTGTGACTCCAGAGACATAACCTCTCCGTCTTCTGCATCTCGCTTCTATGATAGTTCCGCTCATCTACGGCAGTGCCGATCGAGCACAAGTCACATTTGCTGAATGCTGGTCGTGATTTACCTATTACAATATCACTGCCTATGCAGCTCGTCCAAACCGTGGTTCACGTGCAGGTTCGTGGTACATTGCTCAAACACATCATTTGACCGGTGTTTTTCCATGCGTCGAACCACCAACTCACAAGACGCCGGCTTCACAATGTCCTTTCCCCACACATAGGCCTCAACATGTTGCCAACAACCTCATCTAGCGGCACACCGGTGAGGTGGTAAGTTTATCGCAGAACCTCCTGTAGCACGCCTGAAGAGTGACTGCCTAGCTGCCGCCCGGCCCGCTCGCTAAAGCTCGCGATCATGACAGACAAATGGCGCCATTACGCGCCGGTTGCCTCTTGTACTGCCTCTCAACAACGCAACACCGGAGTACCCGCAAGGGCCAGTGTTCGGGAACCGGGACATTATTAAAGTTGAATTAAATTAAGTGCGCGTCTTTGCGAAATGTGTCCACCCGGCGGGGTTCGGCGTCCCGGCGTCCATTATGCCCAGCCAGACAGTAGTCTCCTTGAGGATGTCTTCACCTTTCTGCTGGCCGGGCGTAAACCCGAAAGCCATAAAATGCCACACAGTTTGCAAATCAAAAGTGAAGATGCAACGGCAAACAACGGCAAAGCAATAAACAAAAAGAAAGAATAGAGTTATTAAGGAGCGTGATTGAGTTTTCGGGGTGGAGATGTCCACCGGGGAAGGAGCCCGGTTGGATGGTGATGCAACGAAAGCGAGAGAGGTCGAGTTGGATTCAATATCCTCCGGGGATGGTGGCGAACGACGTAAGGCAAAGCATTCTTCCCGGCCTGAATCGGTCGGCGTAATTAGTGTCTTTCAATTGCACGCAATCGCGTTCGCTTTTTGCAAAGGTGGATGAATGTTTAATTACTGTGCCACGTATCCCTGAGGCTGGGAGCATTTTTTTTTTCTTGCGACATTTGAAGCGGTTCGAGTGGCGGAATCAAACCGGAGCAGACCAAAACAAACAACCGGACAGGCGGAATGGGCCACTGTACTTTTGATGAAGCGATACGAATTGAATTCAATATCTGGAGCACGCTCTAAGGCATCGTTGCTGATGAGTGATCATACCATTTATTGGAGAGTTCATAAACTTTAAGTATATTACGGTTGAGTGTCTTACAACAAGCTTAATCAGGTTGAGAGATGGACAAACGAAGGTTTTGTTGTAGTTTTATGCAAATTGTGATTTAAACAAAGTGAAATGGCTTTTTGTTTAATAAAAAAAGTTAAGCTTTCATTTATTGGCGGTAAAAGATAGAATAAATTAATTGAAGTGTTCTTGAAAAATAAGTAAGAAAAGTAAATTGTGATAAAAATCATAAAAACCCCATACAATACTGAATACTAGTAAAGATTGCGAAAGCTATCAACGTAAAAATGTAGCAAAAATCACAAAAAATTGTGTGTAAGTAAGTAAGTAAGTAAGTAAGTAAGTAAGTAAGTAAGTAAGTAAGTAAGTAAGTAAGTAAGTAAGTAAGTAAGTAAGTAAGTAAGTAAGTAAGTAAGTAGGTAAGTAAGAAAGTAAGTAAGTAAGTAAGTAAGTAAGTAAGTAAGTAAGTAAGTAAGTAAGTAAGTAAGTAAGTAAGTAAGTAAGTAAGTAAGTAAGTAAGTAAGTAAGTAAGTAAGTAAGTAAGTAAGTAAGTAAGTAAGTAAGTAAGTAAGTAAGTAAGTAAGTAAGTAAGTAAGTAAGTAAGTAAGTAAGTAAGTAAGTAAGTAAGTAAGTAAGTAAGTAAGTAAGTAAGTAAGTAAGTAAGTAAGTGAGTAAGTACATTAGAAAGACTAGGCCTCAAATTTGCCAAAACAGGCTCTCTACAAAGTAAGTCAATCCTCACTACGAGGGGACGGTCCGGAAAGGATTCGAACCCCAGTGCTGCTGTCGCCTTTATCACCGGGCTCCCGGACCCTTTCAATTTCATGAGACAGCTATTCTTCCCTTTCGTTTAAAATAGTAACTGTGGGAAGAGTTTCGGATTTCTTGGGACCTTGAAAGAATCTTTGCGTTTGGCAACTTTATTTCTTATTGCTTCGGGTGTTGAAAACTGATTTATTGTAAATCCTCTAACATGCAAAGCTCATTCCCTATTGCTAAACTATCCTAGTTTATATGTCCTGCTCCATCCTGTTCCGGTCCTCTTCTGTTTAACGTTGTGATCAACGAATCGTAGTGCTACCGATATGGACATCAAAAACGTTACATATCTGCTACAATAACCAGAATAGTTGATTTTACTTCTACTATGGATTTACAAACACGTGAACTCTATTTCTGCCATTGCTGTTTTAAATAATTGGATTTTACCAATACCAGGATAGAAATGCTGGAAAGCATTATGTAGAAGACGATTGCGTTTTACTTGACATAACATAAACAGCTAGTGGTGTTGTGAAATCTTCCACACATCATAATTAATGCAATGCGCTACCTTTTTTCTTCCAAGCTGCTCACGTTCTATCATTACTTCTACGGATCACGATCTTAGGCTAGGTACCGCTTAAAACATTGGAAAGAACAACCGTGGATAAGCTCCCACCCAGCTGCTTAGAATTACTGCTGGTGTTCCGAAACTGCGTCCGAGGTTAGCAAAGGAGCATCATCTTTTCGGTGACTCGGAAAACCCCATTTGACCCCCGTGGGTCACTGCTTTGCTGGTGGCCAATGATCGTGTTTGCCTCCGGGTAGAAAACCTAACGGGAACACTGCCCTAAAGCTTTGCCACCTATTGCCATCCGATGTAGCTGTACTGTTTATGTTACTGACATCGTAACCGGGTGTGCGGCTTGTTCTGAGAGCTAATGAATATTCAAACCCTACGATCGATCGGTTATCAACCATGCTACGGTGGAACGCCGGATAGTCCACAGGAGTTGTTTTCATTAAACATCGTTTAGTTTGTAATCGACCGTAATCATTTAATCATTAATTTTATTTTAGAGTATGACTAAGAATCTCTTTTTGAAGAAAGGTTTAGGCGTTTCATTTTAAAACATCATATGAATTGCTTTGAATGTCGATGAAAATTAACTGCAGTGATGTTATGCGTACAATTGCTTTTCTTTCTAACTTATCAAGATTTATGTTTAATGTGATGCTATGATTTGGCCTACAGTCACAGGCATAAGAATTCATGGGTGGATCGATAGTTTGCGACCGACTTCCTATGAAACCTAGCGACAAAGTAAGCCACAAAAAATACACATTCGACTCTACAGTCTCTTAAAGCAAAACGATAATAAAAAAAAACGAACACAAACAACAACATTCCACCAGCATAACCGGCGATACTCGAAATTCGATCAGGAAAAAGATAATTTTATCTTCCTGCCACCCTTTTCCCCCAACCGGGCCGTCGCGCCCTTCAACCCGTGCTTTTGCGTGGCCGGCATGAAGCACCACACAATTGCGCGCCCATAATTATGCTCTCGTGACTATTTAAGAGGTCCGACTGAATGAATGAATGAACAAACAACCCTGGACACCGTGGTCCGTGGTGTGTGGTTTAAACCGGCAAACCACGCTGCTGGTGTGTCTGTGGTTTGCACTTTTTTTTCCTGTCTTCAATGGCTGACCCCAAAGGGAAAAAAGAAAGGACACATTTTTATGATAATGCCAAATTAGAGTCGGACAAGTGTCGTCGCATTGCTGAATTGTAATCGGCCGGTCGGTTCGATTGGTGCGATAAGCGATTTGGCGTAACGTGACGCAATGTTTGCTATTCGCGGGCCGGCACTTGAAGCATTCGATTGAATCACTCGGCGAAGAGCACAATCATGTACTGTGAATCGATGTTTAATGGATGTGAGAAGTAGTTATGAGAAGTATAGACGACCATTTCATAAAGAGTTTAAATGATTTCAGTGCAGTAACATATGTTTGTGTAGTGAAAATATTCAACTTCATGCCAAAATTATGCTGATACTAGAGACAGTCTCAGTCTTCTTGGCCTAACGATCTCTTACTAAGGTTATGTCTGATTTTTTTTACTTAATAGGCTTAATAGACGAGGTACAGTTGGATAGTCAGTCCTCACTACAGGGGAACGGTTCGGATGGGATTTGAACCCTGGTTTTGCCGTTTGAAGACAGAAGCCATTGACACATCGAACAACCGCCCTTTTTCTAGAGTCAGTTAACTCTTTTAGCCTGAAAAAAATGATATAAAAAATATCTGATGAATACAGGATATCCCAGTGATTTGTGACGCATTCCCAGATATTATTCTCTTACATTTTTTTATACGTCGGCTTTTTGACGCCATGGTATATACCCTGCTGGCAAGGATTTTTGCTCGAATTTTAACACAATTTAACAAAGCAACCGATAGATAGTCTTCGGTGGAGAAGCAATGTCCTTCTTCTTCCTTGGCACTACAACCTCGGGAGGTCTCGGCCTGCCATTTCTGACTTATTGTGACTTAATTTTAACCGTAGTAAAAGCAATGTCCAGTCAGTGATAAAAACCAAACCGAAAAAAACAATTCTTTTTATTGAATCGAATCTTGCTATCCTTCTTCTTCTTTCTCTATTTTGGCTTTACGTTGCCTACCATATAAGATTTTTTATACCTTAATTTACCCGTAACTTGAAAGTAAGTTCTCCGTACGTGGAGACGGTCGAGATGAAATTTGTGCCCCGGGTCTGTCGTGCAAAGACTGACGCCGCAATTGCCCTTTAAGCTATCCACCCTTAGTAAAATCTATAACGCCTTGAGAGGTCTTGGCATGTCTTTTTTGACATCTTTTGACTTAAATTCACTTTTGAATGGATCGATAGTCCTGTGTCCTGTGGATAGGATACTATACCCGTATCCTGGTACTCTTTGTCAAATTTTACCACTTGTTCGCTGAGTTAAATTTCTGATTTAACCAGCAAAACAATCAATCTTTATGCAAAATTTGGTTTGTTGAGAGCAGCATTTTTCTTATAAAAAATCATGCTCGTTTATCAAAAATCTTTTCTTTAACTGAATTCTGCTCAAAAATATTCTTACTTTTTTCGCTAAAAGTAGAATAAATAGTTTTTTGAACAAAATATATCATGCAAGCTGCTTCAAAAACCGTCGTCAATACGAGATCAGCCTTTGCAGCGTACGCGAATGAATGAATAAAATCATAAACGTTTCCATCAGTCAGCTGTAACCGTGTCTACATCTTCAGAGAGTGAGCGACTCTGTGTTAAAACAGGGATTCAAAATGAAGCTGAAAGTGAGCTCACGCAAAAAGAGAGTAGGGATTCCGTTTAACGGATTGAGATGGAACTCAGATCTCGTGTACGCTCGCACTCTTCCGTTCCCATTTATCCATAATCGTTTTCAGTTCATTGAAGCAGTCTTCTCCATTGAAAGTGAAATGAAGATGAAATGGTGTGCTATTACATTTTTTGTAACCTAGTTATTTTGCTCAGTTTTCTTCATAATCATAATCGGCCTTCACATAACTATCTTCTCAAGGTTTCTAAGCGTTTATTTTTTATTTTTAAATTGAATTCTTTATCTCAGTGTCTTCAATCATTTTTCAAGAATCTGTTCCTTAAGCCCCAAACAAAAGGGTATTGGAGACAGACGGGCAGTAGCACACCCAGCAACCCGCTGTGATTTGTTCGGTGATTTATTTTCGTTGAACAGATTCCCGATACTGGCCCCATCGATTACTACTACAACCGCTACCGAACCTACTCCAGGCGGCATCGTAAGCGAAAAGGTGGCACGCTGTTCTGGATATTAAAGTTTTAAAAGCATACGACGTTATGCTACTGTATCCCTCCTGTAACTCCTCCTGAAGCCGTTGAACATAAATCTGCGGGATCTGTTGGAGATTTAGCCCTGGTCCTGAGAGACTAATAATTTACTTCAGAGAAATTATTTTCAATCATTGTGCTTTTCATCGCCTCAGTTTTAAGCGACTTTGATCAAGCGAACGATGCGTTCAATGTTTTACCTGTAGCAAGCAAAAAACCCGCAAAAATCGTTCCCGTCCTGAGTGGAACTGATCGGGTCCAAATTTATCAACGCAATCGAGTACCACCCAAGCGGCACAGCATGTGACGATCTCGGCCAGACCAGCGCGTATGCATCGATTGATCGTTCCAGACTACGATCGATGGGCGCTGTACGCACTGCGTTTACGCTTGCTGATCAGGTCCACCAAGGAGCGGATGTGTTACGATCCTCCCCGGTTCACGGTACTGTCCCGGAGACGGCCCCACCTAAACCGTAGCCGGCCGTTAATTGATTTATTTGCTACAGTTTTGAATGGAAGAATGGCAAATTATACACCAGCCGTGGACGTGTAATTGACGTGGATTGCCCTAGTGCAGTTAAGTTTTATAGCACTTTGCGAGTACGGCGAGCGGGTTGGACTCCCCACGGCCACCATTTAGACCGTTCGCAAGAGCGCCAAATTACCGGCTATGAAGACATTAGGGTGTGTAGCTGATCATGCTCCCGGGTATCCATTCCATCCCGACGCTCAGCTTCCTAGCGCAGGAACTGTTTTTTTTTTTTTTTTCGAAAAACGTGGTCCCTGAAGAACCTATTTAATTATAAATTTTTGTATGCATTTTTCTCGAACTATTCGCCCAGCGAAGGGCCACACACGCACACCGGCAAGGTGGGTGAGCTTGGGGATGCAAAATTGAACGCAGCTTATCGCTTAAATGCTCCAAATCGTTCATTTCAATCGTTTTTCGAAATATTTTACGATCACCATAACGTAAACCGGCCCACCTGGCCCCCGTAATTCAAGGTGCTCCCGTCGGCGGGCTGACGTTACATTGAATCCCACGCAGTCCCAACCTCAAAATCATTGACAGTTTTATGACAAATCAATTAGTTTATTGCGCGAAGCAGCACTCCCCTGAGGGAGGTCTTTGTGTGTGCTTCCACTTTGCTTTGACTGCGAGAAAGAAAAAAGGTAAACAAAGCGCTGCCACAAAGAAGAGGAAACGGATTATTTACACTTCGATTGACCAAATCCAATGCTTGTGAGTGACTGTTTTCTTTACAAAAAATAATCACCCAACAGGGTACAATGCGGGTCTTTCTCGATATGGGAAGAAGATTTCGGAACGAAAGACTTCATCATAAGCGACGAACCTCACGCGTTCGCGTCGTTATATTTGTCTAGCCACAGAATGCGATATTCCGGCCAATGACGCACCGAACATACAATTGAAGTTTTATTTTTATTCTCAAGTGCCTGCCCCGGACTAGACTGGACCTGCCCGATCGCCTTGATCTGTCAAGTGTTCTCTTAATCCATTCTGCCCACAGCTGCGTATGATCTTGAAATTTATTAATCCTACAAAGTTCGTTCTGCGCCAGTTCGCGTTCCAGCAAAGACTTCGAAGAGACACACGTCCTGTGATGCTTGATGCACCACAAAACTGATCAACCCACCACTCATGATCACTTTCTTCCACCGCCGTCGTGCCGCGCTGCTGATGGGATGGAAGGTTCGTTTATTTAACCGCGTGTCGAATATCTGGTACATTTACCATCACTCAGCATCGCTAAAGAGCTACGAATCGACGCCAAACGGCCACTACGCCGGTGGTCCGCACCGTTCGCATTGTGAGGAGCTGCAAGCCTTGCCATTTGGCAGCGAGCATACAGAGAGTTGGTTGATGGCACGGTGATGTTGGCTGGGTCGGGTTCGGTGATCGAGCGTGCTGGATGGGGCTTTCTCGAGGTCCATCGTGGTATGGTTGTTGGTTTACGCGTTTCGCTTCCTTTTCCTCGGGGCCAACTCTTCCTCTCGTCCGTTCGGGATGTCCGGAACGGATCGCGTGTAGTTTGGCGTTCATTCGCACCGCAACTTCGATGGATGTATTTCCGTCGGCATGTGTTTTTCTCTCGGCGAGTTTTGCTTGGCGACTCTTCATTTATTGTTATTGATATTTGTTCGCACGACTACATGCCTCGATCGGACTGCTCGGGCAATGACGGTTTTTTGTTTCCCGGGGTGAATCGTTTTTCCGTCGACCCTTTCTTGTTTTTTGGGTGGACCCATTCCATCAGAAAATGGGTTTGCGGATCGTTCCGACCAAGGGAAGATGATTACCGTACGCGGGCCCGGACAAATCACATGTCGAACCCGGGACATATCGACGCATCGGGACCGGTCGCGTTTCTTCGGC
Source organism: Anopheles stephensi (assembly GCF_013141755.1). Taxonomy (NCBI): domain Eukaryota; kingdom Metazoa; phylum Arthropoda; class Insecta; order Diptera; family Culicidae; genus Anopheles; species Anopheles stephensi. Next base: position 50,048,248 of record NC_050202.1, read on the forward strand.
TGACCGATGGAAAAGTGAAAAAAAAAACAATTAAAGAACGCCACAAAACCCCGAACGACGGTAGTGGAATTACAGTTAACCAACTGTTAATGCTCGTACGGGCAATCGGACGGGGTTCGTTTTATTGGAGCGTTTTTGCATTGCGCTAACGATGCACAATTATTCGGTTTGATTATTTTTATGAGCCACTCACTGGGAGAGAGAGAGAGAAAAGGAAGCTTATAAGTAGGTAGATGCTGTAGGCAGGTTGATTTGATATGTGATCTGCTTTGGTGGAAGAAGATACTGAACTACAGTACTTGAGAGATTTATTTTTGTGAAGAACCGTATTAGCTCTTCTTGGTTTCTTGTTGAAGTCCAATAGTGTTTGAAAAGTACACAGAATAGTTCAAATATTTGAAATTGATTCCTTTTGTATATAGTCGATTTTTACGACAAAAATATAATAGAGAAAATACTTAAAATTCACATTCCTTTTCATTTATGAACTGCCAGTAAAAAAAACCTATCAAAAATGTTGATGTAAATGTGTAAAAATCCGTTTTTCGACTCTGTCATCATCGTAAAGCTCCTGTGAATGTTTTCACGAAAATTGCCATTGACATCGTAAACCTTTAATTCTGCAAACTGATTCTCAAAATGGCATAGCTAAGATTGAATCGGTAAAACAAAGAAGATTGTTTGGCTGGATCGCTAGATAATAAGATTTTTGGCCGTGAGGATTTACACTTGGGTTTGTGAGGGTTTTACATTTTTGGGAAGTGAGTTGATTATAACAATCAGTCAGTCATTCTAAATCCAAGACTAGGTCTAAATTTCAAAGTCTAAAATATTTATGGTGTTCGAGAAGGTCGCAGCACGATTTTGATGTTTCTTTGCTATTAATATGACATTTACATATATTTTAAATTGTGAAACTGAGTGTTTTATGTGCCAGTGTATTCAGTTTCTTTAAAACGGAAAGCAGAATTGCGAAAGACATCGTCCCCAAATGATGAACTATTCCCAACGTTTCCCTGAGTCAGTTAGTGTAAACCAAAGGAGTGAGCATCGGAGCAGTTTGTAACGTGATTTGGAATACGGAATCTACCTTTCAAGGCAGGAACAAATGTGGATGTCAATCTGGGCATGTGAACCAAGACCCTGACAAAAACTCGTGTAAGCTTCTTCTTGGCCCTAGAACTTCGATTGGTCTCGGCCTGCCACATTTCTGGCCTTCTGTGACTTGATTTTACCCGTAGCTTAAAAGACAGTCCTGCGTACGGGGAGCCAATGTTGTCTAGATGGGATTTAAACCCCGTTCCTGCCGTTTGAAGACCGGCGCAGTTATCACCTCGGCAACCAGACCGCTCCACTTGTGAAAGCGTGCTCTTACAGAAAGAAATATGTGGCAAAAAGGGCTGAAACCTCCAAAAGTACTGCTTCAGTGGCATCCTTCTTTCAATGATCCGATCTGATTGAGCCTAAGAGCATTACGCCAACAACACGAATGAAGAAGGTTCCTCCAATCCATCCGCAAGCCAACGATTTCTATTATAATGTCATTTTATATTATAATGAACATTTAGGAACATCAAAAATTGTAAGAAATTAACAGTATAAAACTTAATTGCCTCGTACAGTCAAAGTTATTAAACAAACACAAAAAGCATCACAGCTCACCATTTCAACCATTTCAGCACCAGCATTTTAACTAGGCTTGCACTCTAGTATGGTCACAATAACTTAATTAACTCGTGATCTCCTACCCGTGTTTTTATCGTCAGCTGGTTGATTAAAACAGAGACTGTGTGAAAATGAATACCAGTAAAATGACGCAAAAACACGAACAGCCATCGAGTAATTACAAGCGATTTTGCACATGTTCAGCAACCTGTCACCTCGGTGCACCGATTATTTTTTACTTATGTTTTAGTTTTTGAGTACATTTAAACACTTTTCGTGCAGAAGAAGAATAGCGTTATACTATTTTAAATTTAAAATAATTATGACTAATATTCAAGGCGATTTTCAGCTAAGCAGTAATTAAAGTGAATCTTAAAGGATCGATTATAACTATGTAAATGAAGCAATGAACATATTTTTTCCATATTTTCTTAAACGTCTTATTTAATTTGAACTAAATCAGCAGCAAACCATGCTTTACAAAAAACCCATCCCTCAGCCGGCACATTTTCCATTTAATTAAAATCCGTAATCAACACCCGAATGTAATGCTTGCTCAAGTTTGCACCAATTGCTCGCACCGCGTTAGAGTGTCAAAGTACGGCGGCCTTTTTGCTTTCATATGCAAATGACTCGACTCCTGAACCACTTGCCGACAACTACCGCTTTCGGTGAACCTCGGAGCACTGGTTCCAGCACAGATGTCCTCAAACGTGCCGAACCTGCAGTACTTTCTCGGTGGGCACAGGCCCAGATGGATGGAAGGTTGCAGGGAGTTGAGGATAATTGAATTAATTATGATTAAAAAGCAAATGCTACCCCGGTGCAGGTCAGTGTAGTGACCAGCTCGGGACAGCACCATCAATATCAGCAGTCGTGTCTGCAAAAGCATCAGACAAAAACAAAACGTTTCAACATAAAACAGAAGCAACGTATAAAAAAAAACTCGCCGACAGAACATCGACACTCTTCGCGAAGGTTGAATGCGCAAGCGACACGATCAGCATCCTAATTAATGAAGCATACGCTCCGCAAGGCAGTTGCCGTTTGGCAGGCAGCCTGTCGATCCTTTTTTGCGAAATTGGTCACTGACTACGCAAAACTAACTAATAGAAATAAAAAAAAACGTCCCCAAGTTACCGATCGTCGTGAGCACACTCCTGCCAACGCTTGTGACTAACTCGTCCTAACAGTTTGCCTTAACATCGCCGTCTACTAATCAAGTCGCAACACGCCACCACCCGGGATCGATTTATTGCGTGCGCGACAGGCAGCCTGCTAGCTGTTAGGTGCGCGTTTTCGGTTTAGCTTGCTGACTGACCACATGATGCCTTCGGGAGACGATGTGACGATTAATGATCACATTTCGCCGACACTGCGACAGACACACTCTCGACGTCGCTCCGGACGCGCGGTACGCAAACGCGTACAAATCCCTCAGGATTTGGACCGGCCCGCTAACGCAAAACCTTGAACCGACTGGCAAACAGCGGTACACTTGTTTGACTATTTCGCATTCTGCACCGTTTATTGCATGTCGCTGTCTAATTAAAAAGAAACTTAATTAATTTATATAATTAATTATATTTTCAACACAACGCTTTTGCAGTCGGTCAGCACGATGTGCTGGATCCCTGCCGGCTGGATGTTGGGTTGATTTGGTTGATTAAGACAAAAAGACAGCTGGTGGCGGCAACAGCGGCGAAGAAACTCCGGGAAAATACGTGACCATTTTCCTGTCACCGATCCAGACGCCTAAAGATGTTTCATTTTGTTTTTTTTTTTTTCGGTTGCGTTTTCTTTTTTTCACAGCCCAGGTAGCATAATGTTCAGTGAGCAGCAAGTGAATAAATGATACATCTACCACCTGCTTTATTTTGACTAGGGTTGTGAAGGTGGCAATTCGCAGGGTGTTGTCTACTGGATTTGAAACCATATTTTATTATTGAAGCTAATATTATTTCACTATTTTTGGTAAATTTTAATGCAACATTGACATTGTTTATTCAGGTTTAGTGTTGTTATCTGACGCTTCAATATCCTGGCTTTAATGGTCAGTGATCGTGATATCTATATCATTCCAAGTCAGTTTCTTTTTTTTCATGTCAACAGCTTTAAAAGACTTTACGGGATGGGTCGTCTGGAGCCAATCATAATGCAATAATCATTCAGACCGTTAATCTAGTCATTACAGAGGCTTCCCCATTGCCCTTACATGCCTTCTATCGTAGGAAAAACTATCCTTCGAAGCATTTTCTGATCGAAAACTGATAAGATGATATTGTCAGGTGTAAATAAATGAAGTTTTGGACGACTTCAAATATGTCGCCTGAACTATATGTCACATATGGTTCCCGTGTAAGCCAACATTTTTTGGCAAAGACACTATTGTTGTCATTATCATTGTGGGTTCTGCATCGCTTATCTATATCCCGAAGTATTACGCCACCCGTACGATATTTTGGAAGTCTTTGGATAGAAAGGAGAGCCCGACATCAATTTGTCTATGTTATCTGCGTATGCCAGGAACTGGATGGAGTTATAAAAAAAGGTCCTCAACATTTTCTCCTTTCTTATAAAGAGCCCTTGAAGAGAAGTTATCATAGACTATCTTGGTAACGCTTTTTCGTTGTGAAGCCAAACATTCTTGAAACTTTTCCATTGAATTTATCTAGGCAAATGAGCTCACTTTGGTGTATAGGTTTACCCTATAAGTATACTCCTCTGTATTCTTCAAGATTTATCACATGGTGGTCTATATTGTGTTTGACTTAGCAAACTCAATTACATAGAATCATTTCTAAAAAATCCCTGTCTGAAAATAGTTTTTCATTCCCAACATCAATGACGCACTTATCTAAAATAAATAAATTTAAAACAAAATCCTGCTCCAAGTAGTTGTTTCCCTTGTGGGTAAGAACTAGCCCAACTATCACCGCGAGCCACGTGCCCTTAGTTTTACACCACCGCACACAAGACCGCTTGCTGATTAGTTTCATTAAGCATGTAAAAACTAACGTACAGACGGAAGACAACAGCAACAGCAAAAAAAGCTCCGCTTCTCTCGGTCGGCTACACTGTACCGGACGAGTAAGATTTATAGATTGTCTTCCGATCGCGATACAGCCGTCTACTGACCCGCTCGCACATCACAGCCGCCACTATCGCGCACCATTAAGCCGTACGCCGTACGTATGTCGTCGTCGTTCGGTCGTGATTGTTTCATTTGGTGCTGTCCACCATCCTCGCAGCATTGCAAGTGGCCAAAGGAAGAGGTAAATCATGTGGGCCAGAACTACCCGGTAACACAAACGTCAACCCATGGTGCTCATGCGTAAGTAGGTATGAGCCTGTTCAAGCAGCAAACGTGCTAGCATACGGCAGGCAGCATAATTTTCTGTAAACACCTTATTTTATCTGTTTAGGAGAATCATGCGATCGTGCGCACTGGCGTATGCCTGCTTGCCGCTAACGATGCGGCAACGGGTTATGCTGAATTGTCGTCCACTCGAGTGGCGATGGGTTTTTTTGTTGCTCTGAGCCGGCATCTTAGCGCGTAGATCCCCACCGAACGGTTCCGGACCGGTTGGCGTGAGAGATTAATCGTATGCTGCAAATCTTAGCGCCAGCTGGAAGCCTCCGATGATCCGACCGAGCGAGCCACCGTGCAGATGGATAATGTGCATTATTATGTGCACCGCCTTGTAAGTTACTGACCAGCGCAACCTGTTAGATATACTTATAATCGGGCAGATAAAACTGCTTGGCTCAGGTACGCCTGGCTCCATTCGCATCCGAATGCTGCTGCAGCTGCTTATGTTGATTTTAATCGTGCTGTTTAGAAACACCCCGTGCTGCCCGTTTGCAAAGTGATGCTGGATGCGGATAAAAAGAATGGTAATTAACTGTCCGATGCTAAATTCCTGTATGATGTTGGCAGGCACAGAGAGAGAGAGAGGGTTTTTCATACATTGAAGGGTTTTTTTTTATCTCATCCTAACTTTACCGATCATTTATCCATTAATTATGAAAGCCTGATGGGAAGTAACCGAAGGATCAAGATATGGAAATTACTTTCAAAGGATAGAAAAAATATACAAAAGCTCAAACTATTTTAAAAATTGTAAATTTCGTTAAATGGCGTCTTTGAAGAAACAAATGTTGCACCCTGGTTTCAAGTAAATGCTAAAACAAAATCCAGGGTCAACGGTCAAGTATTTCCCGTAAACTTTGTCCGTTGAAACACGACTATAAAAGCTGTAATAGAGAGATCGATACTACAGTGTTCTCCATCTCGGTATTCTGTTTGAGTATAAATCTAATTTTCATGACAATTATCCACAAATTTCTAACAAAACAAACAACATGCTAGGTTTTTCAGCAGGCAGGCAAACGATTTGACTCTTTGTATTTATACGCTATATGTTTAGCGCTAGTAAGCCCCATGTTAGAAGCCAACAGCGTCACTTGCAGTCCCAATACTCTTATCTGGATAGACAGCCTGCAATCAGTCCATGTGATCCAATAATTTGGTTCCTCCGGATTCCTTCTTGGTGTGGTGTTCACCTCTGGGACTTTCAACAGTAGAACATAGACGCAATGTAGCTAGGCGCTCTTAACAAAAATACGAAAAGGAGAAATTGACCATATTACTCTCCTTAAGTAAAATTATCATACATTAAAGTCTATGAAAGGAATATTCGTTCCGGTCTAATCATTCGGCTTTCATGATCCAGATCTTGTTACGCTAATCATTAGTCGGCCTGGCAACAAATATTTTCATTATTTGGATTTTAACTCTAGTTAGGACAATTTTAAAAGAAGCGTGAACCGTGAACTCTGTATTTGTCTAATAGGGTTAATTTAAAGCTATTTATAAGGGTTGAGTAGTTGAACATGATTTTTTATGATTTGGAATCTGTAAGACAGTATTGAATAAGTAAAAAAATCAATACATTAAATTAAAATAAGTAGAAAATTATATGTATCATGTAGGAATAACGGATAAGACATCTGGTTACACAGTTGCTCAGGAGTTCATGCTGAGTCTATGAAGAGAGTCAGGAATCAAAGCTTAGTGGATGAAAGCTAACCACCATCAATAATGTTAAACATCGTTTGAGTTTTCTTAAAGTATTTAAAGCAACATTTTATTTTACTTAAACACTTAAAGCTTAAAACTTAAACATCCCTTAAGCCTTCAACAGCTTTTAATATTCATCAGTAAGTTTCAGGAATGGTTCAACATAGGATTGATATTTGTTTTAGTGAAAGACATTTATTACAAGATTGATTATGTTTTAAATATTACCACGGCCTAGTGGTAACCCCAGTAGTTGTTGTAATTTAAAGGTATTTTTAATATTAATTTTATTTAAAAGCTGTTCTGAATTTATGGCTTGGCGTTTCATGTTTGATTATGGTTAAAGTTTTTGAATGTTATAGCACCGTAAGGAACCTTCCATTAATTAGAATGTACTATAGAATAAGCTCTGACGAATGAAATATGTACACGGACAATGAATGCACAGAAGCTTTCTGAAAGGCTATTGAGCCTAACACAAGTTTGACTTATCCAGCGCAAATATCAAATATTCCTTCTGGATCACGATCAGTGAAAATCCTTCAGTGGTCATACAAAAGTCTTGACTAACAAACAGGAAACAGTAGTTTAAAGGTTATATTTGTGGCAATTTATGCTTCAAGCTTTAATTTCTGTTGGAGATCTTTAACATCGAATACATCAAATATTTTCAGTAAGTCTTTTTTCTGAGTTTGAAACTCTATTAGAAGATTTTCCGAGCTCTCAATTACATGAGATTTGACAAATTCAAAGGCGCAGTCACACAGCAATACAATTTCCTTCTTCTACGAATAGCTTTTTAAAAAGTGTACTACTTATGATGAGGTTGACTGTAATCACTCAAATTAATTCGCTCTTTAGTGTTTTCCAATCCCGTGCGACAGTCTTATGCTAAACAGTCCACCCGACTATGTAAGCCAATTGTTTCATAACAGCTTTTCTGCGTCCGTCCGTTGTTGTGCGTGATTTTGTCCATCATGAGATCTCATCATCTTCATCATCATCATCAGCTTTATTACAGTCATCAACTCCACCGTCCGTGCACCCCTCTCCACCCCCTTTTTCCTTTGTCCGATCCATCACCCTCGATCACTCTCGATTTTCTCGCAACATAGCGTACAGCATGTTCCTTTGCCCGATTGAAAAACCCCGATCCTCAATGTTAGCAAGACGCAAGCTTACCTTGCCACGATGTTGCTAAACATCCTCCACCTCATTCGCCGCGATCGTGCCAAAAACGGAACCAATCAAATTTACCTCGTCCGTACGCGCAGCGACGACGAAGCAGAAGAAGGACAGGAGGGTTAGCATATTCGCTCGGTTTTTTATGGATTTCCTTTTAAGGATACAGGTTTACCTACTTTAATTTTTATTCATAATCAGCTTATAACGGTGGATGGCTGAATGACCGACCCGACCGGCCGGTGGACTGGTGAAACGGCCGCGAATGAATGAAGAACCGTCCGCAACCGAACCTGACTGGCGCCCGGTCTTGCGCGTTATGCTGCGAAACCGATCGTCTCCTTCTTAACACGGCGATCGTTCTGAATTCGATTTACATACCACCAGCAGGTTCTTATGAAACATCAGCCCGTTTGCTGCCACTGTTCCTTCCATTATTACTTTCGATTGCGGAGTATGCCGATCATTGACAGCCAGATAGCGAGAGCCTTGAGCAACGGGACAGGGAGAGTAAATTGATCTACCTGTCTGGTCGGTGCCGCTTTCGTTAAATTACGCAATAAGGAGAATAAGGCTTACCTTTAGTGCATACACAGAGCCGAAACCTTTTCGTCAATGTGAGGGATTTTTCGGAAACGCTTACCCATGACTAGGCATTTGTCTTAGACACTCACGACTCACGGCAACACTTGATCCTCGAGCAGATATCGACTACGAGCAGAGTTTTTTTGGCGACCATACCCGACGCTCTAGAACTGCGGCTTGCCTCAGACAATCGGAACAACCACACACACACCTAGACAACTCAAGACGCTCAAGAAGGTGGACTGTACTGACAATGGGAGCAGCTGAACAAACTCATAACTCCACGCCAAATCTTTTCCAAATACGGCACGAATGTGCTATTCCACAACCCCCAAAAGGCTCGTGTGCTGGTAGACAAGCAGTATAACGGAACGGAACCAAAATATCTCCAATAGAGCCGTGAAAGCATCAAGAGGATGACGAAACGTGCCCAACTGGTGCTGGTCGGTGTATCCATCGACCGCTTCTTATCATGCTTTTCGGTCAACAACGGTTATATCTGGCTCGTTTGGCCCGTGTGGGTGGACGCCGATTGTTCTCGAAAGCTTGGACCACCTATCAAGGACCACGCGCTGCCCCGTCCGTAACCGACCTTACGAACTGGCCGGATGAGATCTTTTGACCCATCTCCATGGTGGCACGCTCGTGCGCGTATGTTACTATATGCGGCTGTCTAATTCTATCGCTCAATTTACATGATGAAGTAGACATCTACACCATTCCCCGGTTAACGGTTGAAGGGTTTTGAACTTCGTGGAACTTCGTTCATCGTGGAACTGGGCCAGTCGGTAAGTATAAGACTAGGTTTAGGTCGTGAGATTGCTATAGAATGGATGTGCTCATGCCATGATTTGATATGTATAAATCGTTGAGTGAGTCATAAAACACGATGTTACGAAAACGTTTACATGAAAAAATATACTAACTTTAGACGATTCTGAAGATGTAACTGCAACACAAAACTCATTGTTTTAATCGTTTGAAGCATAAATTTCCACCAATATAGCATGTCTTTAAACTTTTGTCAGCTCTTTTTGATCCGAAGCGATCACTTGCTTCTAAGAGACAGAATCATCATGTCATCATGTCTAAATGACTTACTAGGTCAGCCATTAAACTGCTTTCCAGACTTATCAATACCAAGTTGTCGGTTCTCGGATGGAATATGAACCCCGGTCCTGCCGTGTGAAGATCGGCACCTCTATCGTCTCTTCCAACAGAGGAGACAGAATGAATGGATAAGATTTTAGGGTCGCAAAGGTCCACAATATTTTTTCAACAACTGTTGAGGAGAGCAGAAGGTCTCTTTGATCAACGACCTACTCACCGAAGGCAAGGCATTTTTCCTAGCCAACAGAAGCAAAGTTCAGTTACTCACAAGTCTTTCTCATTTTCCACGGGTAACTCTTATCCTCGGATCCAAATTGATCTCCAACGAAACCATCAGATATTACACTCACTTTCTACTATACTATTATATCCTTAAAACATATCACGGTAGATGGAATCTGTCACACTCAGAATTAAAAAGATGTAATAATGCTCGAAGTAGTAGTATCGATCATCAGAAAGTGAAATTATTTCCAACACTAATGCTCAGATGTAAACTCAAGGTACTCATAGTACTCGTAGTATATACTTACGTATATGATATATTTGAATGTGTAATATGGAGGAATTACGGTCGCCATTTAACGTGGAGGAAAACAGTCGCCATGTAATACGCGGGATCGGTCGACGGGGCTTTGCGCATATGCGATTTGAGTCGAGCCGAACTTAAGTGGTTCATTTGGGTTTCGACGAGAGTGACAAACAGCAACTTGCTGAGCGAACCAATTCTTCCCTTTATCGATTGTCCAGGCAATCGTGAAAATTCTATATGAGAATCTTCCTTATTGGATTGTTGGAGACATTGAGGCCTTACCTTTGGTAGGGGGACACTCGAAGCTCATCGGCGTTGAGTCGGCCAGGCGACTCTAGATATTCAGAGGAAACATCCCTTACTGGCTCGTTGGAGCCTTTGAGGCCTTACCTTGAGTAGGGGGACTCTCAAAACTCTTGGAAAAAATTGGACGTCAGGATTTGATTTGCATCAAGTCTAGCCCAGAACCAACTCTCTCGTTGGTTGAGAGACAGCTTTATTTATACCAAAAATTTCTTAGTTTATGGTTGCTTCATTTGCCTTAAATTAGGTTAAAACTGTTTTACATTATTGAGTAACTTCTAGGTAGACGGCAAGAGCATAGGCGGCAAGTTACTTATGGGATTTTCCTTAGGGTGGTTTTGGTTTGAGTCATTTCCGTTGGTTTGTTCGTTAACCTGCTGAATTGAAATTATCACTTATTGATTTGTTTGTTTCGGGGCGATCGAACGCGGTGTGATCGATTGCTGCGCTTTCATACAATGTGTCGCTATGTATGAGTTAGTCGCGGTTTTGCTATGCTTTGGTATGGTGATTGCTATGCTCGTATAAAATGTGTCGTTATGATTATGTCTGTTTTGTTCTATTTGTTGCGATGGTCCGGAGTGGATAAAGTTTTACGCTTAGTTACTGACCACTGTCTGCACCGTGCGATGTTTGGTGGATTAGTTGTTTTGGTTTTGTATTGCATTGCGCAACTCGATAGCCGAGTGCCCTAGTCGGTTTTAAATTTCTTATTGCAAAGGGTGTTTGGTCAAATTTGCTGAATATGCTGTTCTTGGTGGGTAATTGTTGCGCAATGTTCTGGTGTGATTCACCGTTTCTACGTACGTGTTTATAAAATGTATGATTTCATGAGGTGTTGTTGTAATGTATAGCAGGGATGCTACACCTGTCTCTATTGGTGACTGTGCAGTTCTGTAGAATCTGCAGATCTCTAAGAGGGAATTTACAGCCAAGTCTATTGCTCTATTAGTCTATTCTATTAGTGGAGATTTGTTATCATCGTTTTCTTGTCATGATATAATAGAATAGCATAGTTATGTTGGTCATTTTAATCTATATGACCTTATACCAATAAATAAATAAATATATGTTTGAAGTAGACCATTTAGACCATTTCTACTTTAAGTCGATTGATAATGGTGTAAAATTTATTCTTGAAGAGTTAGGGCAGTAGATGACTTGCTTAAACAGAATTCTGCAGCATTAATATGAATTTCAACTTCAATTCAAACAACTTTGTTGCCATTTTGTTCATGGCAATCCGAAACACGAATTGATCCTCTTTCTCATTACTGAGCAACTCTACTCAAACTCATCGAAGAATTGCTACAACAATCTGTTTATCAATTCCTCTGCTTTGACGATGTGCTCCATCGTCCTTCATGCAAGATGTTGTCGACTTTATATAATTGTTTAATTATTGTAATTAGCCACCCATATAGCCATCAATTACTGTTGATCAATACGCACATTAGCCGAACGAGGTGGCTACCCTAACCAGTATCTCGAAATGGCAGATCCTAACCGACACTCGCAAATGGTACCGCAAGATATGCTCAAGATATATCCGCCAGACCGTAAGCAATGGTCTTTATTAATTTTAATGACCATTTGCCACCATGTCCTACCGTCCTTGCTCACGACGAGCAGCTTTCCCCCACCCCCTCCCCCCCCCCAAACCATTTCCAATGTTGCACCCTGATTGCACCTTCAAATGACAATCCGGTACTCGGGCCAATCAAACGCTCATTGCCTTCTCTAATGTGCGTTTTGATGATGACTTCAAGTTAATTTCAATATCCAAACCAGCCACCAATTCCAATCTGTACACATATTGGGACGGTTCCATCATTAGGGTCGCCATCTGTCCAAAGATTTGCAATCGGTGCGCGATTTAATTATAAACCCATTTAACAGCTTCGGTTCAGCACCCAGCTCAGTCTATGCTATGACAAACAGGCAAAATATGTAACGATGCCAACGCACACTTACCATAGTGCCCGGTGGCCGGCAGGTCCACCCGCTAAAGTGTAAGGAAATTCGCACCGACCTATCTCTGTGCGGGCGCGCTACGACACTAATGTCCCCCCGGCCAAGCCATCAACCAAGCGTCCTGCAGAGACTGCGGGCTATCGATCGATTTAGCACCTGCTGAAGTCGGGCTCGGCGTCCAGCGCAACCTGAATTAGTTCAACTTTTACCAAGCGACGGACCCTTCACCGGGTACGCCGGTAAGCGCGTACCGGTTCTGCTGCTGTCGACCATTTACGATCGACAGCAGTCGGACAGCAGTCCATTAGAAGTCACGTTCAACTCTGTTTGACTGTCGAGCCCAACTTTCCACTTGACCTCTTGGAGTCTCCGTCCGTCCCGCTTGGCTGTCGCTTATCGGGATCGTAAAATCACACGGACATTTCACTTCAATTTCCGATAGCGTTACGTTGTGCTAACGCGTCATGCACAAGGGCACGATGGTTAGCTTTTTCCCAACGGCTCGGCGAGGCAGCAATGCGCAAAAAAACGAACCGACATTGGGAATGCCGTTTGGCACCAGGCACAACTCACACGAGATGTCTCCATTTTCTGTCTCCACGCGCATGGTCCGATCGTTTCCAAGGAGCTATAAAATTTGATACCGATTATGTTCAGTACACCCTTTCGCTCGGCTGCCCAGCTCTCCCCCAGTGTAACCGTTTTGTTGTCATAAAGATCCGTATCATGTTTGGGTGCTCCGGTGCGGGTTTGCTCCGTGGACATTTGCGGGTCACGATCGTGATTATAGGCGCATAGTCGCATAGCCTCGCCAAACGCTCGAGGCTGTAGTTAAAGTGCCTTCAACGACCGTTTTTTTTTTGCAGGAGAATGAGGGTGGAAACCGTCAATCCTAGCATCTCCCGGCAATTCCTGCACCGGGGAGCATTGATGTGTTGATCGTATAAAATGCTAATATCCCAAAAAAAAACAACTTAACGTTTACAGGACTCGAGTACACCGAGTACACCATTGACCTCTGGCATGGCCGTCTGGGTGAGCTTGGGAACTGTTGCCTGCACCCAGCACGAAGACCCCGGATCGTGGCCGGGATCGATGAAATAATTTATTTTTAATGTTACCAATAAAATCTTCAGCAAACAGCCATTAATCCGATCGTTTGCCTGATCCAGCCTGGCACTGTCCGGGTGGTCGCGTTGTTTCGATTCCATGGCGAAAATTGAGACCTCTTTCCATCGTTCAAAACCCGTGGACGACACAGTGAAGCATTTCATTAGCAGGTGTTTATTGATGCTCGGCCCCTGCGGCAGAGTGCTCTTGAGCGCACCGTTAAGCAGCTCATGTCGATCGTTTGATATCAGTTAACCTCAGCTAAGAGGATTACATCCATCCCACAGTCTGCAAATGTTGGAATATAGCTGCACCTCGCTTTTTTTCTGTTTTTCGCTAGAAAACATCGTTTTAAGTCAACCATCTTTTTGGGGGTGAAAAATAAATACATAAATACATCTTAATGTTTGCTTCACCAACCTACAGTGTCGCTATCGCATGTAGGTGGGGTCTAGCCAAGCACAATCAAAATTTGCTAATCACCAACCCAAACTCATAATCGCATGAATTATGTACACACAATCTGTAGATATCTTTATTGTGTTCGATTTTAAATCTGTTGATTTACTATGACACTATGCAGTCGATAAAAGGCGCACAGTTTGTTTATACAATAACCAGCGCCAAGTCGGTGTTTGCCGGTCGTTTCTTGTTGGTTGTGGGAGTGTATGTTGAGAAAGGCTGAAATTTTTTATTGTTTGTTCAGATTTATTTATTTGCTCTACCACTTGGCGAGGGCCAACTCATATTTTATATAGAAGAGGGAGTGGTTTTATGATTTCGGAGAAATTCATTACTTCATTGATGATTGTCTGACACTATTTCGTCTTATAAATACAACCAATATCTTAAACCATAAGAACTAGGATGAAAATAAGCTGGCACAGTGCTTTTTGATTTTGAGAAACAATTATCCTCTATTATAATTAATATAGAAATAGGTTAAAATATCTTGCAATCACATCCAAAAGACGTATACCTCATAAGCAAATGTTTATAATTCAGGCCTCTAAGTGGTTCTTGGGAGGAGAAGCTAACATGTTGTGCAGTAAAGGCGGATAATTGAAGAAGATAAGAGAACCAGAAGGTAACAGCATCCTTAATTTGGATAGAATCAGTAGGTTCAGTGACCACAAGACTTGTGCAGCATATGCTGTCGAGCAACACTTGGTGCGGCCTCAGAATCTCGGTTGACTTCACAGAGAGCCTTAATTCAAAACGGATCAATCGAGCAACAATTTTGCCAAGATCTGCCTGAAGAATCCGATGTTGATATGAGTTGGAACACTGATGCTGAAAAAGTGATAATTTGCGGAGTTTTCTAATTTTAAGGAAAGCTTAAGGGTATCTAAATATTATAAATAGTATTACCCGACAATGGCATGTATTGGAAGGGCCTGGACTTTGTCCCAGACTTTCGGCCTAGAATGCATTGCTTTAAACTGAATAAAGCATCTTTTTCACACGGAGTTTTGATGGATGTTCATTAGACACCATACTGACTACGAGTCTTTAATAATTTCCAATTTTTTTTGACCATCCTTCCTTATCGCCTTAGTGAAAATAACAATCAATTAAACAGTTTTAACAGGCATTAACATCGTACTCTTGGATACTGAGAACTTATCGAGCTGAATACCCTAGAAAAAAGTCTATGTTGGACACATAGACACGGCATATGAAAAACATTTGGGATAATTACTAGTATGTTTCTTTCTTTATTGGCACTACAACCTCGAGAGGTCTCGACCTGCAATTTTTGGCTTTCTGTGACTTAATTTTACCCGTAGCAAGGTAGTCAGCCCTGCGTACAGGGGGAGGCGGTCTGGATGGGATTTGAACTCCGGTCCGGCCGTGTGAAGACCGTCGCCGGTATCGCCTCGACCACCGGGCCGCCCTTATTACTAGTATAGTTACTTTTAATAGCTTGGCCATATAATTCAATTCAAATTTGTATTGAAATATTTGCATTCGTCGATCAAAAGTCATGTAGGTGTATTTTTTATTCCGTATCATAAAAAAATCTTCTAAAATTGAAAAAAAATTAAAAATCTTTAAAATGTTTAAAAACGGTTAAAAATATAATATAATTACAATCTAGTTAAGAACTAGAAGAATCGGTGAGTACACTTTAAAATTATTCCCAAAATAAATGGTACATTCACTCACTGTATAGTGGCTCTCAAATTTTTCTTTCGCTTATTATAATTTCTTTCAATGCATTTTCTATATTTTCGATATATTATTCCTTGCTCGTGTGCCGTGAAGGCATAATTGGAAATAAATCGAGTGAGTTCACCTATCTACGAATCAGTTTTCAAACGGTAAGGGAGAGCATCCGTACCGTGTCGCCATAGCAACCAACTGACTTTCCAGCTACAAGGTAGAAAAAAATCTATTAAGCTTTTATATGGATCTCAAGTTGTCAAGTCAAGCAGAAGAAGGTCCTACGAGCATACATTTGACAATAACTTGTCATTGATCGTGATAACCTGGAGGCATAGAATTGCCTATGTCAGTAGATAAAATGAAAGAACCGAAATCAAATCTCAGTTTGGCCTACCTTCATGAACTTGAAATGATTTTCTAGACAAGGTTTAGTCAAATCAAAAGAGCCTGAAATGGCAGACGTGTACATACTGACCTTACTATGAACATTATTCTGCAGTTCAAGGTTAAACTCTGAAATATTAACATGATTTAAAATCTCTTGGCTATTTTAAGTCTCTTCGCTATTTAACCTAATACACAATAATGAAATAATACTTTTGAAACTATTCTGAGCACCCTCACCTGACCGAAAACCAACCGCAAGCGATCGAATTTAAATGGCACAAAAATAATGTCCCCATGGGTCAATCAAACGGCAATAGAAACATCAACCGTAATTAATCGCCACACAAACATGCACGAGCAACTCCAGCGTCGTTTCCATTTGCTTCACTTTCAATCAGGAAAGACCACCGCAAATGTCCCTCGGGCGTCTCGCAATCGGCTTGATCGAGTCTGACGTACATTGGCCATTCCGTCCGCCCCGTGCACCATCGTTTCGTCAGTCCCATCGCCGTACCGCGGACACCCATTCAGAGAAATAAATGTAGACAATTTACAGTAATTCATTTTCTAAATTACCCGATTGTCTATCAATGCTACCGACGCTGCCGTCTGCCCGAGGGGATGGCAAAAATGAACCGAAAGAAGTAAGGAAAAAAAAACAGGACAGCTGCTACCATTACCATTTGCTCGTGCGTATGACTGAAGCTGCTCAGCTGGCACCTCCCTACTGTCTTCAATGACGGTCTTAAAGTTGTTTACCCGTGGAGATGGACGAGCCGAGACCTCTTTCTTGTCCCAGCCCAAGATAGCCCCAATCAAAACTATTCACCGCGCGCACACAATTGTGGTCGTGGTACTGTTGGGCGTAAGTGCGCCTTCGAAAAGTGCCGGATCCGAAAATCGCAAAACGGGTGTGCAATCGTGTCGCGCCGAACCGTGGCCACCGGCTTTCATTAACGGTAGCATTAGTTGCGATGAAAATATTTAATACCTTTGCCGCGTTTGACCCGGCCCATTGTACCGAGGCAGAAGTCGATCAAAATGGTTCGTCCCCAACCGCCTCAAAAGCCCCCGTACCCCTCCGGGGAGATTCCTTGGGTCTCCGGACTTCGGGCACGATTTAGTGGCAGCATGACCCTGTATTGTCCGTGGCCCGGCATGACGCACGATGACGTGTCAGTATGCAGGCACTCAGCTCGCCCAGCATCCATTTACGATCGTGCAACGCCTCGGGGAGAACCTCCGGTAGGACTGAATACCCGGTAGGACGACAGGGCAGCGGCATTTGACAGAACCGGGCACCCGGGACCGCAAACATCAACCCCGCCGGATCGGTTTTTCTTTTCGCCCCATGGCCGCCCGCTTTCGGTGAACAATTGCTCACCATCTTTGAAAGCTCCAAATCTGCCAATCCGGCCGAGGAAAGATGGAAGGATGCCGTCGGAAAGGTGAGAGACGCAAGACCAGATTAAGATTAAATTTATTGTATATGAATTTCTTCAATGAAATTGACCCAACCTTTTCACTCCGGACCATCGTGCTCGTCATCGGCGAACTCGGACCTGTTGCTGTTTGAATCGGAGCTTGTTTAAATGGCCACCGGTCACATTTGCTTCCCTGCCGGCACTTACCGTTCGGGTTTTTGGATTTGTAAAAATGGAAAATGAAAATCACCCCTTTCGTTACTAAGGGCACTTGCTTGACAGCTTACTTCAACATGCCAGGAAACGTGCACATGTCATATGGGGATGAAAAGAAATTCCTACACGAATCCGTGTCACTGTGAGGGTTGGTGGTGTGAGCGTTTCGAGATATTTTCGGAAGTGATTTGTGGTTTGATATGGTTCCTTCTGGTCATGGATATGGTTCCCATGGGCTAAGAAGAACTGCTTGATTAACAACACTAACAAGTCTCGGTGTCCGAGGCGAGTTCTGGCAACTCATGCCACATAATGATCGGAATGTACTTGTATGGCAATAAAACGTACAAAGCAATCACGTGCTGAATTTCAATGTTCGGTTTAAATAATTTTAAGTATGGGAATTTGATATGACATCTGGAGGAAATCCCGTTGGTAGAATATTACAAAAATACATTAAGAATCGTTGAAGAAAACAGTACTCTAAGCGATCGTATGTGACTCTTGAGTAAATGAGCAAGACATTGCTTGTTGATCTCTATCTGCTACATGAAATTTATGCACGATCTATGCTAGCAGCCCTTCAATAGTTTACACCGGTCACGCAATTCTGTTGAAAGAATGAATAAAACCTTCCATATTTTGGCAGCGTTTTCATGTCGAAGTTTTCAATTTAGGTCTTCAGCCAGATGGAGCAGTCTGATCTAACAAGTAAATGATTTTTAAAATAGGTGATTACACATGAAAGGTTATGAAAAACTGGGAATATTAAATTATTTCATTTTAGAAAATAATTATTAAAAAAAACTTTGACGCAAATATTAAAATAAACAAATTTAGGTTCGTACATAGGTACCTAGGGACATAGGGAATGATACAAATTCTAGGGATTTTTCTTCTAGGGATATACAACCTCTAGAGGTCTCGCCCTGCCATTTCTGGCTTTCTGTGACTTCATCTTACCCGTAGTAAAGTAGTCAGCCTTGCGTACAGGGAGGTGGTCTGGATGGTAATTGAACACCGCTCCTGCCGTGTCGCCTTAGCCACCGGACCGCCCCACAGCGGATTCTAGGGATCTTCTTTACAATAATATTCAACAAGATGTCATACATATCTCTTTTTTGACACTACAACCCCTTAAGATCTTGGCGTGCCATACTGCATGGTCAATCCTGCGAACGAGTAGGTGGTTCAAATGGGATTTGATTCCCGGTCCTGCCGTGTGAAGAACAATGCAGCTAAAAATACTTTATTTTGTATTAGAAGGAAGCTATTTATGAATGATTTACTTCTAAAATTTGCACGTCATTTAACAATCTCTAATCTGCCAGGACATCAAACAATCAAAATTTTAGATTTACAACATTTTCATACAGCCTCTATTCTAGTTCGCTTAGGGAACGATAGAAAATCGGCTTATAATGTATAGAAAATGTCAAATTACACTAAGCAAAAACTGTTTATTAATAGAATTTTTGCTTTGTGCTGGAATAGTAATGTTGAAGTGCTGGTAAAAATATTGACAATTTGTAATATTTGCTTAGCTTATTCTAATGAACTGTTAAGTTTTGAACCAATAAAAAATCTAAAGTAAAATTAATCAACTTTCTATCTGATCTATCCACCACTATGATACTCTAGCCTAAAAAAGGGAAATTTATATGATTTTAAAGTTCAGTTTACTAAAGAAATATTCAAAAAATCGTCAAAAACATTGTGATGACATTTTAATTTTTAATTTTTTGTTCAATAGCTATATCCTCTTTTAAATCGTTTATTCATAGAGGCTTTGGGACTCTGAGACGTCTTTTGCATCATCGTCATTGCATGGGGTGGTGACCATATTGCGCCATGCAACAATACTTCAAACATCAATAAATAAAAAAATCGTTTTATTTTAATTTATTCAACTTTATTCAAAACTGCATGAGAATACTAAAACTGAGCAAAATTAAAGCAAAAAACATGTTTATAAAAAGGCCGAAATTAGGATGAAAAGTTTTTATAAATGGTGTTAACTTTTATCCTTAAAGCATGATTTCGGTAAAAGGTAATTGATATCGATCGATCGCTTTTCATATTGGAAATTGGTAATAAGTGTGTGAACATTAAATAGAGCTATATTTTCTTTTCAAAAAACTAATAGTTGTTTAACATTTTCCCTGACAAGTAAGGAATAAGATCCTTCTTCTTCGTTGCCTTTACAACGTCGAGAGGTCTCGGCATGTCATTTCTGGCTTTCTGTGACTTGATTTTACCTTTTAAAACGTAGACAGTCTTGTGTAAAGGGAGGCGGTCTGGATGGGAATCAAACCTCGGTCCTGCCGCGTGAAGACCGGCGCCGCTATCGCCTCGGCCACCGGAACACATAAATAATAAGGTACACGACGAATAAAAAAAAATTAAATATTTGAAAGCATTACTTAACTTACTAGCCTTGAAATAGTTAGACATGTGAAATCGGCAAATTACATTCTGTGGGTTTAAAATGATTATTTGTAGGTTTTAATGATGTTCTAAACAATTTAGTTAGCACCAATTTTTTTGATGTAAATCATGTCGTGTGACTGTTAACACCATAAGATTAATTTTTAAATAAATACCCGTATGACGTAAGCATGAGTCGTTAGCGAAAAACTATAGCACAATGGACTTTAAACCACACGCAAAACCGACATGTCAAAGTGTCGAAACTTTCTTCAGGTGCAATATGAAAACCAGCGAGCCTATACTAACAAAATGTCTTACACGATGAACGCTTTCAAAGTTTGGAACGAAACGTGAAACTTCAATCAAACGTCAAATCGTTTTCTCTTTCCTCGCTCGGCAGGTTGTCAACTGAATCCGGGAGGTTTGGGCCAAGTCCCCTCGCAAAAGGATGTCTCGTCTCGTGCCGTATCGATTTCGTAATCGGCTCGTTATCTTCTCCCAAGTGGGCTAACCCATTGGCCGTGTGCCATTAATTAGAATAGATAACGGCTGTCAAACAGGCTTCAACGCTCTGAAAATTCGCACCCCAGGGCAATCGGCATTACACTTTCGATTTCACCAAAACTCGCCGGCGCCCTAATGCTTCGCGGTGTTTTGCACGTCGATGATCTTCGCACACCAGGACACCGCCTCATTGGCAAACGCGATGTGCCGCGATACTTCAGCCATCTCCATCCGTGAAAACTACTGTTTTTGGGCATCGGTGCAAAAATCGTGCCACACGACAGCGCTCCGGTGAGCATCGTAAGCAAACAGGCTCCAACCAAATCACCACCAGGTTAAAGTTTTGGCGCTATTGTGGATACCACCCCGAAGTCGATGATGCCAACCGGCTAGCCCCCATAAGCATCCTTTTATGGTGCTAAACAAAGCGCCCAACCAAAACCATCGGGCGTCATGAGCCGCGACAATGATCCGGCGGGTGGCTCGTGGTCGCTTAAGCAATCACGCGCAAAACCATATTTGTTTGCCCGTTTGCACGTGCTAAATGATCCACGCTGGCGCTGGTGAGCTCATGGAGGGTCTAGCAAATTATGGTCAAAGTAAGACTTTTTAAAGTATCGCCAAATATTTGGCCATAGCCAGCTGTTGCGGTCCGGATGTTGAGAAAGCGATCATTACGAACAGCTTCAATTTGGCCTGGTAGGTCACGCAACGGCCTAGCGAAGAATGCGATCCGGGGTGAAGAATGACAGCGAACCCGTTTTTTTAGGAGACATTTCGGCGAGTGTCAGATGTAGGTCAGCTAGTGTGGTTGTTCGGACAAACAGTATCCGATGTTTCTCACGGTGCCCTTAACAGCTGGTCCAGGGAACATCATACAAGATCCGGCTCGTCGTACACTGTGTGTGGATGATTTATGTTAAGACCAAAATTGGGTGACCACAATGAATGGAATAGGAACTGTCATTCATTAAGGAAGATTCATGTTCGAACTATGTACAGTACTGGACAAAATAAATCGTTCGTTGTCAGTTTTTTTTTATAATGCTTAATATCTCAATTAGTATAAAAATTACAAAAAAAATCTCAAAAAATGCTGTTTCCCTATTAACAAAAAAAAATGAAACTTTAGTAATTTTGGAGCTAGGCAAAAAACTCAGTAAAAGTACATTACGTATAAACTTCAGTAAAAGACAAGATTCGCAATAGACAGAATAAATCGTACAACTCTCATTATTTAGTATGACCGTCATATCGTCGGGCGCACTTTCAACAAGCGTCTGTTGGTATCCAGGATCGATACTCTCGCATCCTGTTTACATAGCTTCATAACAGACAATTTAGGGAGATACTGATATTGTGTCCTCTTGATTGTCGAAATGAAACCACAAGTCCTCAATTGGTTTCATTTTCGGGATGTTGGGGTGGCCATTTTAGCATCTTAATTGGATTTTATTTGAACAATGCAGTTGTTCTCTTCACCGTATGTTTTGATTCGTCTCCTGGATACATAGTAATTAGTATACCTGAGGGAGCCCAGCGTTAGAGGCGACAACGGCGCGAGTCTTCATACTGCAGGACCGGGGTTCAAATCTGATCCGGACCGTTCCCCCGTAGTGAAAACTGAAAATCATCCAAGTGGTCGTTAGGCCCAAGAAGAGATATGAGACGGCATAGGGTAAGGCGATCAATATTCAGATTCATCAATTCCACAGTTTCCCAAGATGAAAGCTCCAGGTTTTGATTAACCATTCGAACAATTCTCGAAGGCATCACGAAGGTCCGTCATGCGAAATAGTCAAATAAATTGCGCACAATTCGATATGTTTAATTTTTCCAATATTTGTTGCACAGTTACAATCCAAATTGATCGCAAATTCCCTGATAACTTACACATTGCACGTGACTCAAAACAATACTATGACTCATAAGCTTCCAAATACGAGAACTGTCAAGTAAAAACAGTGTCAAGTACAATGATTCTTGAACAATTGCTATGGTATCGCGTTAATTTTCCTCTTGATTCTACCAATCATTGTGGATACACTTAGAACTTTTCCGAGAAAATCATTGTATCAATAAGAAAAAACAAGAAAATAACGACCAAAAAGCTATTTTGGTGTTCACGGATGATTTATTTTGTCCAGTACTGTATTACTAAAGCGTGAAAGAGCTTTGGAGGAGGAATTATCGGTACAGTTTAAGAGTCAAAATTTACACTCAAAAACCAATATCTCTGAGCTCCAAAAGACCATGGATCCAAGAAAATAAAAAGTCATTAAACTAATCATTTATAATACACTGATCACCATGATACGCTATGATTGCTTCCTCCACATCCACCACTCATCCAGCTCACCGTACGCCATCCAACATCTGATTCCACTACAAATTTCGTACACACGTACATTATCAGCTCGAACCGATTGATAAAATCTATACCGACCACATGCGGCGAAAATTGTTCAACTTTGTTACACAAATTGTTTACCCATTCACCGAGATTTGATCACGAAATTCAGCATGCGGCCGGTGTAGGACGTTGTAGTTTCGCTAAACTTCAAAGCCATGGTCCCTAAATCCCGCACCCGGCACTGGAAACAAAACCGATCGCTGCTTCAATACCAACAAGCCCAACAGGCATGCCCTGCTGCTGAAGTTATCCTGACTTCTGATCAACCTTTCCAGCGTGTCGAGCGTGCGGCTGCGAGCAAACTCAACTCCGGGTAGCTTCAAATCAACCATCGAAACACGATACTTACCGCTTATTATTACACCCGGACCACAATTAGTCATCCATCGGTGCGGTGATGTGCACGAGAAGTTGCACCGGTGCTCCTTAACTAGAGCTACACGTGCTCCCATGCACTCGAGCAAGCGTAACCTGCCTTTGCCGATCGTTACCGTTCATCTCGGAGAGGTTCGCTCAGCAAAGCAATCGAAGCAACGGGAAAGCCCTACACACGGTCCGGTCCTGATATCAAGATCCGCCTACGAACGCCCACAGACACCGTAAATGGTTGCGGAAGGTTGGTCCGGAACCGCAAATTGGGATTCTTCGTAGGCGTTCTCGTAGGACCCTCCCTTCTGGGGAGGGCTGTGAGACCCTTGGACGATACTTTCCCTCTGCAATGGGTTTGCCACCACTCGCGGTTCAATCAGTGATAGTATGCATGTTTGCATAATGCATCGTAAATTATCAATCTTTTATAATTAATGGCAATTAAAAAACAATTTCACCATGAATGGAGATGACGTGATGCATTAGCAGCATCTTCTGTCATACGACATACGACTGCTATAACTACAAGCTTCAAGATAATCTTAGTTAGAAACATCCCAAAGTGCATTTCTCTGCAACAATCTACCAAATTGTGAAACATTGCTTCCAACGATTCCAACCCCGATAAAACGATAAACGATCAATCATTATCACGCTGTTATCGTTCATGCTAAACAACCCAATCAATTGGACAAATCGGCTCAGCCGTAGCTCAACTCGAATAGCTTCAAGCGTGCGTACGCTCATGCTAAACATGCTGTTGGGTGTGTTCAGGGCCCCAAACTAGCCCAGTCAGGTCACACCGCATACCTAACCGGATGGGGAGAATTGTCATTCCAGAGCATCGTTCGAGCGGGAGAACATTGGGAGTGACCGCGGACGACGTCGGGTGATAAATTTGAAGATAGTATAATTATTAACAATTTAACATGCACAACCCTAAACATGGCCCACAATCTACCTTGTCTGATCCTTCGTTCCGGCTGAACTTCTCGGCTGTGCGGATACCGCGATCATGCTTTTAATGCTCACAACTTCTTCAGAGTGTGCACGAGGTTCGACTCCCGCTAGACACGAGCCCGAGATTGATCGATCGGAATACACGGCCGGTGCCGGGGCCGTGTGTAAATTTGTAGTTATCATCATTGTAAATAGACGCCCATTGGCGCATGGGCAACGTCGGCCAGACGAGGATGATAATGCCAGATAAAAAAGAGGTTTAAGGCGTAGATGACAAGCGCACGCATGGCACCGGAATGACAGGTTAATTTGTTTGACAGCGAGGTCCAACCCTAGCTCCACCTTCATGAAACTCACGTGAACCGGTGGACAACTCTTACCGGGAAAGTAGGCACAGTTTCAACCATACCCGGAATAGTGAAACTGACCCTTATCTG
This sequence comes from Anopheles stephensi, assembly GCF_013141755.1. Lineage (NCBI taxonomy): Eukaryota > Metazoa > Arthropoda > Insecta > Diptera > Culicidae > Anopheles > Anopheles stephensi. Next base: position 50,073,101 of record NC_050202.1, read on the forward strand.
TAGATCAAAAATATTTATTATCGTTTGCGAATATGTTGTATCTATCCGGGAAAGTCACGGCATTAGTGTGGGATATCTCTCTCAATGTCTGCCACAATGACAAATTAGTATATGTATGTGCGGCTCAAATGCTAAGATGACGTTTAGCCTGATTACTTCGAATTGGAATTGATATCTAGCTTTTCGAAACACAAACCGCCCGAAAAGGTTAATCAAAGCACTTCCCACGACCCGCCAGACGGAGCAGCTGCTCATCTTTCATCACCTGACATCCCGGCCAGCAATGCGATCCTGATCGGTTGATGAGATAATGAGAAACGTCTCACTGGCACACCGAAACGCACCAGTTACACACATGACATTCGCGTCCAACCGGTCAACCCTTTGATCCCCTCAGGGAGGGATCAGTAGCACGGTTCCGATTTAATATGAAGCAGCCCGCGGTTGCGTGGTACGCGTTGATGTAGATCGTACCGTTCGGCTGCAGTGAGTGATGGACCTCCCGGGATTCACCTTTCGACAAATCGCGTAATCGCATCTGCTGGGCGCCTCTAACGCCATTCGAATGCAACAACTCAGCAGGTAGCCACCAAACATTCCTGACCTGAAACCAGTGTTTTCGGCTCATCCGACGCACCTCGGACCAACGATCCTTTCTAGCGGTAGTTTGAGTAATGAATTTCCCGTCAAACGCACAACGCCGCGTCACAACGCATCAAGCGGCTAACGCTCGATTGATACGATGGTCTCACACCCGTGTACCCCGTGCTTGAAATTAAAATTGAAATGGATACCCGTTTATAGAGCACACTTCAATGCGCCATTGTTAGAGAGGAGAAGAAACAAATGTGAAAAACGTCCATTCCAACCGTTTTACCACTCGATCGTTCTTTTTGTGGGATTCGTTACGGAACCGTCAGCACCTATAGGGAAATCGCTGTGGTTTTGCTGCATTTTGTAGCACACAAACACACACACACACACGGGGTCACTTGACGCACGTGAAAACCATAACGAATCACGACGGGTTCTCGTAGTTTTACGTTTGTTGTTTTTTCATCACCCTTTCAATTCTATTTACCAGTTTATCATGTTGTTTCTCGCTGGCAGAGCTTAGTCGGCGGTGTCTTTTGGAGGAGGTTTTTTTGACTGTTGCCACCTCACGGTCGATCGTGACCGTGAATGGCCGCGACTCGCTGTCATGCAATCGGCGGCGCTTTATCACGGTCCTTTTGCATGTGTTCAGCCATTCAGGTCATGGTGAAATTTTGACCAGATAACGGAAAGGGAATCAAGAAGCCCCTATCGAAACGGGTAAGAAAAAGCCTCCCGCCATGCTTATCTGACCGATCAGCTGATCTGGGGCGAGATCAAGTTCGCTGAAACTGTACCACCGCTGAACTGTGTCCTGACGAGTATTGGAGGACTTGGCTGAGCACGCTTTCGGAACCCTCGTCTTTTTTTTGTCCAGGAATTATAAGAACTAAATGCTACTTTTGCCGTCAGAGTAGCAAAAACTTACTTCCAAACGTTACTGGTACAGTGGTTGTTGGTTTTTTTTTATTGCAAATGCATCGAAAACTCGAACATAAACTGTCAGGCCTCTTTAAATTTCTCTTTGGGACTTTTTGCGCAATTTTTGTTGTTTTGTTTTGTTTCGTCACATAGCTCTAATCACGTTTCCTAATCGGGTTCATCAAAAAGCACTGGATAAGAAGGATGCACATGGATGCTCATCTCATGTGATCCGTGGTGGCGGATTGGTTGATCATTCCTTTAAGTTTCCTCTTATCGAAGTAATGTTTTCCATGTTTTACTTCATCCCGTCCTGCCTTTCTGCTGTATAATCATCACCTAAGAAGCACGTACTACGCGAATGTAAAATGTAAATATATGTAGGTATGGTTTGGTATGTTGTTGGCTAATTGCATGAGCGCCGTAGTGGATGGAATGACATCGTCAGCGACTCTTTCCTGGCAGCACTGGACTGCGGTGTGACTGATGGACGGAAAACGCTACGCAACGCTCGGTAATGTCCGTCAGCATCCTAGCAAGTGCGTGCCTCTGAGCGGCATCGGTCCAACGGGTGACACACTCCCTAAACTACGTCAATGTAGTACAGCTGTTCCTGCTGCTCGCGTCGCATTTTCCGACAGGCACCAGCGACCACTAGCGCTTCCAGGGTGAAGATGACTAAAACATGTTCCAGCAATACAGTGTGAGTTGGTGATATTGGTTAGTGAAGCGAGCATGTGATGGAGGTTGGCTTACGCGTAAACACGATGATGATTTTAAGCTCAATGATAGTTTTGCCCACGTTGCTCTCGTTGTACTCTGTCGCGCTGAGCACTATCCGACGCACGATGGCCGATGCTTTCAGGGTGATTGTGCAGGTTTGATATATCTGTAGCAGCTTTTCATTGCGCTTCAAAGTGATGAATAAAGTGAATCGAATGTTATCGGGTGCTTTCATACCACAAGGCGACATTTATGCCCTACCTTCGTTACACCGATGATGAGTAGCAACGACAGCAAGTTGTACAGCACGAGTAGTACGAAGATGGGTTCGACTGTAAAAGAGGGGGGGGGGGGGAAACAATACAAACAATCAATTGCCGACAAAAAAGAATGTCACCGATGAGTCATGGAGTTAGAGCACCATCCCAGCACGCACCATCGTTGCAGGCTATTTCCTGAGGCACGGCCGCCGAACGGGCACAGTGCAGGAAGGCTCGGGCAATGTGAAACGAGATGAAGATTTCGCCAAACGCGATGAAGTAGCTCCACGAATAGTAATTGCACACCGAACAGCGCATCGTTTGTTTGTTAAATAATTGACCACCACTACCACCTAAGAAGAGAGCATGCACAGGAATGCACCGGAAGGATATTTTTAGACCAGAAACCGCTGCTGGTTCTCTAAAACCCGAATCAACTTGTCTTCCACAAGGGGGTTAAACGTATTGGCACATCGGAAACTGCACTACACCCACTGCGTAACTAAGATGCATTGAAACAGTTAAAAAGGGTAAAGTTTACCGAACAGAGTATTTATTGTTTTGACTGGCCTACTGTAAAACTGTATGTCCTGTGTCGAATGCTGGAGTAGTGGCGTGGAGGGTGACGGCGCTCAGCGTCGACAAGTGACGTTCCTTGGTCATGCGCAGCGTGTCCTTTTCGAAATGGAATTTGGTGACGTCATGATGACGGTTATTTGGTGAAAGTGGAAGTGGGTGAGATTCTTGTGAGGGGTTAGCCCTCTTGTTACATTTGCTACATCAATCTCTAGTAGTAATTTGTCTTTGGAAGACATATAGCATCAGCACATATGATTGGCGAGGTACTTAATAACTATATAGCCCCATTTATATTAACTATTCCACTAATAACGACGGAAGCTCTACATTTTTTAATCAATCTTATGTTATTCGGCGCGTATTGCTTTTGGTATTGCCTTAAGACTTTCTCTGATTGGAATTAAGACAGTCGTAATATTGGTTCTCAAAGATACAATTACACATCGCAATCTGCTGGTAACAATACTGGGACTTTCGATAGCAATTGAAGTTTTATCGGGAATCTGTCCCTGTATCAATTTTTTTTTTTTTTTTGTTTTTGGTAGACCCAAACTTTTATCGCAGGAAGTTTAGAACTGCCATTTCTGGTCTGAATATTTTAATTAACTCGCAAGAGCTGTATAGATAGATATTTCTGAGATTCCTCATAGGTTCTGATATCAGACATCCACATCAAATTAATGGGCTGAAGTACACTAATAATGAGATAAGTACACTCACTCACTCACTGACAGTTTAATTTTAATGTGAAATTTTGTGTTTTTTTTTTCTATTAATAGACTTACTTAGTGAACGACTCACATGGTAGAACGCAATGCTATACAATCGAGATTTCGTCGCTGCAACGTATGAATAAAAAAAGGTGATTTTCTTTATCGTTCTGCGCACATGCTGACGACTGTTACAACATCTTGTAAATTTTTGAAAAAACCTTAAAAAAATGTAAATCCAATGACTAAAAGTCTTGAGGACGTTGGGCAAGCGAGCTGTGGCAGAAGCTGATTCACCTCGAAGAACTAGAACTGGCTTCTATTTTTAGAAACGCGTCCGGATCGATAAATTTCGAGCCCGATTAGTTAGGGATAATATCAATATCACCAATTAATTGATATTAACATTAAACTATAACAAAATAACCTATAATATAAACTTGTTGAATAACAGACCAGCTTCTGGAGAAAGACGAATACGTCTTATTAGGTGGCAGAGTCCAATCATCCGAAACTGAAAGTTATGATGGAATCCAAGGATATATCAACTGATGGCATTATCGTTAAGAAGCCCTCGCCCGTGGGTCACTGCTTGCACCTGAACGGTGTTAATAATCCTTGACAAGATGGGTTTTTTTTATAAAATACTTGCTGTTGATATATCTGGTGAAACTCGCAACTGACATCTGCATTGCTTAATGGATTGTTCTGTGCAACTGCCTCATCAACCATTTCAACCATGAGCTATCCATCCATTTACTCACTTCAACAGCTAACGACATTGCCAAAGTCGGAATAGGACTGAACATCAAACACAAAAAAAGGAACGAAAATATAACGAGATCGTTTACCTACCAAATCAACATATGGCTCAAATGATTACAATTGGTCCAAGAAAAGTGTGCCCTAAGTAAGCGAATGATTTATGAAGCGTCACGAAATTATTAGCACCATTGCCTTAATAAGCCCATATTAACGGTCATTATAGAAGCAACAAATGTCTTTTAAGTGTCAATACGACTATGTTAGATTTTGATCTCTTTCCTCAAAGGGGTCAATTGAGATCAGTGTTAGTGTACATTGTTTTAAATAAACACTCGCCAATTGTTACCCTCAATGCTCTTTATTAAGCTTTTGTTTTAATCGTCCTATCGTCTACGTCAAAACGCCACACATCCATTTCTTTAATCCCTTTTCTTGCCTTCCTTCTTTCTACTAATAGTGTCTACAATAGTGTCTGATCGTGACCGATGATCGGCTGCAAATGGCCGTGTCAAATGTATATCATAATTATTTTATGAGCTCAAAAACACATTCCACCCCTTTCTGTGGAGCCAGTGCGCCGGGCCAGATTTGGCATTAATCGCCCGAAAGCCCCAGTTCTTGTGCTGAGCAGCGTTGATTGATTACTGCCGCACGCGTTTAGATTAGAAACTCACGACTCACTCATACACACACGCGGTATTCCAATGGATGCAGGGGGCAAAAAAAAGAAAGCAACACTAGTGTTTAAAGGCTTGAAAACACCCCATCCTTGGTATAACACACCCATACCGGCAATACCGGTCAATAATCTGGTAAAAGTGAATAGTAATGGATCTTATCGTAATTAATCTACACTGCAGCGCGCACGGTCGCAGCGAGTCATTCATTCCTGATCCGTGCTGGACAACCTGTAGCTGGACGGATTTAGCATGATCGAGAGCCTACCGTCACTAAGGTGCCGCCGCTAAGGCTTTTTGGGGGTTCGTTGCTTTTTTTTCGTGCTTTGCAAACGATCAAAAATGATAGATCACCGTGCTGTGCGAAATTGGAACTGTAAAGGTGGCTGAACATAGGGCAACCGAGTGGCAACCGACATAGTTCTACGCCAAAGCAACGACGTTTGTACTGATCACCACCAACTTACCAAGGCTCTGGAATGTTGCGTACTTCCAATGAGGTCCAATTATTTGGAAATCTGTTCCATTAGGATCGTTTGAAGATCTTCTCCCAGGTTAGAAAGCTAGTAGAGTCGTTGTTTAAGAATAAATTGTAACTCCACTTATATCAATTACACGAAATATTTCAGTCCTTATATCTTAACACGGCAAAGCCGTGAAGAAATCAATTCAACAACGAAGCTGGAAACAATTCAGCAATCAGCTCTGCGCCACAATCTTCGCTGGAGGTGTGTGCTCACGAGAATGAAATTGTATCACGATTTACTCTCAATATTGAAACAACGTTTAAATTACTATAATTTATCGCCTTGGAGCGTCACCGAATTGGCATGGAAAGCAGCGGACGAGAGAGCGAGCGAAAACCTAAAATAAAACAGTCCGCCAATAAATGCCGCCATAAGCGTGGACGCGACCAGGGATGGGATGGGTGGGCGCCCCTACCTCTAGCGAGCGGTGTTTTATTTGATTTATTAATCTCAACGCTCACAGGACCATGGGTTCGGTGGGTCGGCAGGCAGGCGGCTGAGCACGGGACTGCGTTTTGCTATGCTATGCTACTGTCAGCATCGCAGAGCGTCTGTCACCGGCACCGGGGGTCAGCTCACCGGAGACACTGGAGACGCTTGCCAGCATAAAGCATTCAACTAGTTCAACTAGTCCGGGGCGCCAATAATGGCCCCTTTTAAAGGTTATTTCTGCTGTTAATCATCACCGTGCGAGGGCATGAAGTGGTTCTTCTGGTGCATGGCGCGCGTTGATGGTGCGACCTCCGCCATGACCTCGTGCAGAATATATTCCTGGTTGCCTGCACATTTTAGGCTGCACGACGCTAATGCGCTCCAATTTAGTGCAAAATGTCATCAGGCGTGGAGCATAAAAATGGATGTCAGTTCCAAATAATCACCCAAATGGGTGATGGTGATTGTAGAGCACTGGTTTAGCTGAACATTACTGTACAACCGATTGGGTAGTTTACTGATTGGGTTGAAGTTTTGCGCGAAGTCTCTGACGCCTGGGAGGTCACTGTGGTGATGACTTGAATATTAAGCGATAAGCACAAATATAGCTTGTTGTCTCTTCAAGAAATATCACAGAAATTCGAAAGTCATCTTGTGACTCACACTCGAGCTCGACAAATTGCATTCAGACTAAGACTAAAAGGACATAGACTAACCAATGTAATATTTGTGGGCACCCTGAAATGAAGCATCAGACCCAGGACTCTGCTCTATTCCTTGTCCAACAGAGGTATGATACAGTTCTCTATCAGTTATCTGGTCGCCTAGAGCTCGTATCCTTGAGGAGCCATATCATCCAAGGAGCCATATCGTATTGGACCTGTGTGAAAAACTTTTAACTGGTTAACAAAATAAAAAGGCGAATGAGGTCGCAGGGACCCAAAGCCTATATTAACGATAAAAAAGGTTATCAAATTGAGGTATTTGTGGTATAACACGACTTACTTCGGACGTCAACGAGAGTGAACGAAAGGTCTGACGAACCACTTCTTCATTAAATCGACTGTCCGTGACAGTCGTAAAGATTCAGGACGAGAATCTTCCTTAAGGGAGTATTGAAGTCAACAAACCCTGAACTTGGGTGCAAAGGCTCTCGAATCTCATCGGCATATTGAGTCGGCCAGACGACTCTGGATTTTAGTAGGAATATCCCTTACTGGCATGTTGGAGAATTGAGGCCTTACTTTAGGTAAGGGGATTCTCAAACCTCTTGAAAGCAATTGAACATCAGATTAGTCTAATACTCCAAATGTATTTCCCTTCTCGCGCGAAAAGATCGAATTATTTATGGGAGTTATTTCTTTTGCTTATTTTGAATAAAATCCTTCCAAAAGTTGTTTCCTCACCATTATTCTCGCTATTAATCTTCTTAATGTTATTTCTAGACTCTGGATTTTAGCTAGATGTATCGATCATTTTGATACGTGCAATGCGTTACTTGAATTTTTCGTCTTATTTCGGTCTAGATTACGATTATTTCATTGAGTTTGTTGCAAATGCAACAGGCAACAATCCGCGAGAATAAATTAATTAGACGCCTTATCTACATCCGTGAATAAGTGTATTTTTTTGTGAATTTTAGTTACACTTTTGGCAGATAAAATACTTAACGTCTTCTTTCTCTCGCTTTATGGCTGTTACTGCCGTGTGTAACGCGGTCATTCGCCCTTTCCCTTCGCTCTCTTTCTCCGGCTCTCTCTGGCTAGGTTTTTTCTCTTCGGCTGCGATCGTGGCTCATCCTTAAGTGGCTGCGTACATCCGCGGTCGGCTGTCATCGCACTTGACGTTGCCGTTGTATTTTGTCAACAGAGCTTCTTTCTTAATTTTTCCTCCCTTTCTTTCCATGTAGTTTTAAAATCATCAAAATCATTGAAAGCAAACGTTCGTTAAAACAAATATAATATACAATAACTTTGGGATGAAAACGGAGCAGTTGTCGAAGGCTAGGACGTCGCAAGAACCTTAATTTTCGTGATCGGGAATAGAAGCAATTTTGTAGAAGAAACAATAGCAGTATTTTGTTGCTCAGTCACCTGTAAAAACATAAAACAAATTTTATATGATTGTCCGTGGCTTACAGATGCTATCTTGCTACCAAAAACCACGAGTTAATTGTTCCGACGCATGTCAACGTGATAATAGACCACACAAAGCGAATAGTTCACACAGCACTGTCCATTGACTGCAGGCCCGGTGCACGCAAATCATCTTATTAATGCCACAGATGTATAACTTTGATTTCATTCATCCCGATCCACCAGCGGTTGTTTGCTTTGCGCTGGTCGGTGTTTCAATCGTTTCATTCAACGTTCCAGGTTCCTCGTTCATTGAGTCGACCTTAGCGAGATCGAGGAACGAAACCGAAGAAGGCCCTCACTGCACCGGTACGCCCAACTATCGAAACAAGACATCCGAAGCCACACACGGTGCCACACCACGATCGAACGCATAAATCTGACACTAAATATCGATAAATTCGCCTCACTGCGGGCAGCCAGCCAGCATTCGTGCCGCGTGTCGGTTAGCCTGGCACAAGCACAACGTTTCGTCTCCCATAAGACGTCGTTCTTCTCCTTCAAGTCGCGGACCAGTTCGCTTTACTCAGCTCATTCATTCGACCGGAAGTAGAAATTCCAACAGCATCACGATTACGATTCGCCTACGATCTATAGTGCTGTGCGTGAGAAACGAACCACCACCAGCAGCATTGGGAATCGTCCGTCGGACAACGGCTTACGGCTCATGCCTAGATACACGGTTGATTAAATGATTCGCTTCGTGATTGATTGGAGAACAGGGCGCAATACGGATGGCTGGTAGGCGATAAACTTTTTTTTAACGATGTGAGTTGTACATTCCCAAACGATGATAAAGAATGCAGTCTTACGTTCCCGATGCATAACCGTAAGCTCTTCGATTCGAATCGTAACGCGTATCGAAACGAACACCGAATTGCATACGTTGCAGGCGCATTGCACCGTTCGAGATCAGCAGTCGTCCGCTGTAAAAATGTCTTACGTACGTTTGCACCGGAAACATGTGTCTTCCAGCGCATTGATGAACACCGGTCTTCCTATCGTGCCGATCTGTGTTTTCTCATTCATCCTCCACACACTCACACATATCGGTGGCCTCATGAAATCGTATCATACTTTCGTTCAGCGTGTTGATTTACTACGCAACCCCAACCCCACCACGCAGATTTCGCTTTTGACGCTTCCCTGCTGCATCGTGTCGTCGGTCTCGGTTGCCCGACCGGCCCGATCGTGGATACTGCGACTTTAAGATCACTCTCCCGAAATGCACGTCGGTCGGTGTACCAATCTTCTTCAATTAAGGTTTAAGTATATTGTGTCCCCACCGGATCGCAACACGCTCAGGCTCCCGGCAATGAATTCCGTAACGTGGTTGCATACGGCCGTACGGGAGCAGCGCTGTGGCCTGCGTTACGGACGCGCCTGATTTGTTAATCCTCTAGAATTTGCTGTTGCTTCACAGTTATCCGCTGATCCCGAACAGCAAACCACCATCAGTACATATTACGTCGTTTTTGATAACAGTAGTAACCCGCACCGTGCGCGTCATGTTTCGGTACTGGTAAGTTTAAGTTTCCTCGCGAGAGATTGCTCAGTTCGATACAATTGGTTGTCGTTCGTAGGCTGTTGGCGATTGGGTGGGGCGTTTTATCGATCGCATTTGCCGAGGACAACGATTTCGTGGACGTGTGCTTCGAGCACGAGGGCGAAAAACCACCGCACTGTGAGTTTATCGACTTTGACGATGTGTTCCAAACGTCCAGCACCGACATCAAGTTCAACTGGAGCTTCATCACGAAGCTGACGATCAGCAACAAGAAGATAATCGGTGTGCCGACGAAAATGTTTGCCTCCCTGCCGAACCTGGAGAGCTTCATCGTGCTCAACAGTCTGTTCTACCGGGAAATCGATCCGAACAGTTTCGTCGACTGTAACAAGCTGAACCACATCGAAATAACTGGCACGAACATTACGCTGCTCGATTCGCACCTGTTCCCGAAAACTCCCAAGCTCCAGTACCTGCTGTTCCATCACAACCGTCTCGCGGAGATCAAGCACGATGCGTTCGAGTTTTTGGGCGAGCTGGAGGAACTGAACCTGTCGTACAACAATCTAACCCGGCTGCCGAGCGGAGTGTTTCACAAGCTGCGCAAGCTGAAGACGCTCGATCTGAACCACAATCGGTTGCTGCTGCTCAGCTTCGACAGCTGGTTCCCACCGGATGGGGCGGTCGCGCTGACGTATCTCGACGCGTCCTACAACCAGCTGGTCGACATGTCCTGGACGAACATTAGCGTGCGCAAGGTGAACCTGAAGTACAACAATCTGACGAGCGTGCATGTGAACGGCAACTGTAGTGAGTTTCACGCGTCCCACAACGCGATCGACACGGTAACGATCGGTCGCAACTGCAGCCTGGAGAAGCTCTATCTCGCCCACAACCGTCTGCAGGGATTCGATTGGTTGTTGCGCTGTGCCGACACACTCCGCTCGCTCGACGTTTCGCACAATCTGCAGCAGAAGGGGACCGATTTTCTGTACCTGAAGCAAATCACCGCACTGAACATCGAGTGTACGAACATAAGCCTCAACTACAAAACGTTGCACGATCTGCGGAAGCTGCGCTTCCTGGACATATCGTACAACAATTTGAAAAAGATCGATCTGGAAAACCTTACCTCGCAGCGACTGCTGGAGCGGCTGATGATAAGCGGCAATCCCATCGCCAACATCTCGATTGGATCGATCAAGCGAAACTTCCCGAACCTCAAATCACTCGGCATCTACGATCTGCCCTGGAACTCTACCTCGCTGTCGATCGCAATCGATGACCTGAAGAAGCATGACATTCAACCGTACATACGAAGTGACTATCTGTTCGATGAGTCCAAGTGCCCGCTGAAGGTGACGCCATCGTTCGGTAACGACACCGAGCACGAGCTGAGCGATGATGAACGATCGAGGGATGCACATGAGCATGGTAGTGCGGGTGATAAGACGGCCGAGTACGTCGTCATTGCACTGCTGCTGTGCATGGTGTTCGGTCTGCTGGGCAAACTGTTCGTCGACAGTCGATACTTTACGGTGCTGTTTAAGGAACGCATCCAGCGGCGATCGTCGATTTCACACGAAAGCTTAGTGTCGTGTGATCTGAATGGTTAGCGACAGGTGTTGTCATATGGAACCGGATAGTCCAACAGCCAATAGCACACACTATCTGATTGGCTGCAATAGGCTTTAGAGACGAAAGTATGATCAAGGGTGTAAAGTGATTTGATTTTTCACGCTTTCCAGCAGAAGGATAAGCACCAGCAGCTAGTAAACAGAATGTGTTAGTCGTTCTAGAGCAAGGACAGTAACATTCAGATCCTCAAATTATATGTTCCATTTACAGAGTACAGATGGGTTTTGCTGAATGATGAAGGGAGTGAATGCATACCTGGCTGCATTTAGCTAAATTCAATTCTTCATTTAAGTACCGGAAAAAGAATTGACCGCTAAACCTTACCAGGTTACATTTATTTTAGAATTGTTTAACGTCGTCAGTTAGAGGAATGACCTCGTTTGCTAAACGTTTGAAATCGTTCCATACACTAATGGGGCAGCTCTATCAGTGATACAATATAGAAATCGTATTTATGTGTAAACACCAAATAGACAATAAACAATAACTCCATCAATCGCAAATGATTATTTAATCTCGCAAGATATATGGCCGGTGTAGCCGGTTTCAGTGTAAATCGTATGCTGTTCAAAATGGTTTGTACTTTGTGTTAGGTGATCATATCTTCTTTCGTTAAGAGCACTTTTACACATAAAAGTTTTGTTAAAAAGCATTGCAAAAATAAATTAAAATTTTGTTTGTACGTTATTGTTTAAGCTTGGCATGCATGCAGTTATAAAACAATTGTTTCTTGTTTTGAATTGTTTTGTTTTAAACAAAATCTTTTGTGCATATATTACATTTTTTTAATTTTTTTTAACAATATCTTTTGTTTATTGATTTTTTTATTGTTTTTTTAAATATTTTATTTATTATTATGGCTTCACGCCGTTTATAAATATAGTTTTTCATTTATTTATTTATGTTTTTATTAACTTATTAATTTTTTAGTATTTATATCTAAATTTATTATTATTGTTATTTTATGAGGTGGCAGAGGCGACAACTGCACCGGTTTTCACTCGGCAAGACCTGGGATCGAATCCCATCCAGACCGCCTCCCAGAACGCAGGGCTGACTACTTTGAAAAGTATGAATGTTTGAGTGTTTTTATGTTTATGTGTATTTTGGGCTATTGAAATGAACTGAATTAGAAGGAAATACTATTTTTGCTTATGAATTGATGTATGAGTCTGATGTACACCACGTCTCTCAGCGCTAACAGATCTCTTATTGGAGTGTTTGATGTTCCCCTCTAGAGAAATCACTGCGGAAGTTAGTTGACGGCATGAGACATCGAATTCTCGACATGACCAGATCAGGTGATCGATATCATGATATTCGACATCCGTACGGACACTCTTTTTTGGTCTTCAGGCCTATGCAATGCAAGTGTGCGTTTAATAAGTTACTCGAGCTTTCTTACAACTATCTGGGGCAGCTGGATTTCTGGATGTTTTCCTCCACGATCAAACTTCTAAAACTGATCATGACACATCCTTCATCTGTTCACGTTCGACCGTCGATACGAGAACCGATGCGGTCTTATAAATTGCATAGAGGTGTGTGTTTTTTTTATGTTTTCAGAAAGGACGTGCGATTACAAAAGAAGCGTAAAATTCAAATAATAAATATAAATGAATCTCGCAGAAGAACTTCAATCTTCAGCTAAAGATAAGACAGTCGAACTCTCTTACAGAACATTTTCATTTTAAACGAATCAGAGTTTTATCAACAACGTCAACATTGACGTTGGCATGACTCTGCTGGTGATTGCAAAATCATTTCTAGCTTTCTTGCTGCTGAATGTTTATCCTCAGTTCCACACAACCGATTCTGAGCTAAGGCGATAACCGTGGATGTGGAGTGTATTAGTGCTGATGTCAATCGAATGTACTGAAGGCTCGTTTCACGCTTGCATAAAGACCTTAGACACCATAAAAACCATATCAATCACGACCACTAAGCCATAAGTAACGCCTAACTAACACAGCTTACTGTTCACTTCACTTATAATTTGCCACAGAATGTATACTTAGCGAGAGCCATCAAAAGTTCAGCGACCTGTCCATCTGATCGAGTTCAGAAGGATCCTTTCCACCCGGTGTCAATCATCACCTGTCACTTCTCAGATCCTTTCGCCGACGTCGTCCGTATATATGTGCAATGGTTGGGGGCACACAACGATATTAACGGATAAACATAAAACTTATTTTATTTTAAATGAGTGTGCGTACACCACACCACATCGTGTTCTTGCCAGTCTGGCTGCCAGATTACGAATCCTCCCTCGCATCCGAGATCTGCATTCAACAAGGCAACCATCCCCACGACCATCGTTCTTTCTCTCTCGTCGCTGTACGCGTTTGCTTGTTAATCGGAGAGAGGCTTCTCGCGGAGAGAACGAATCAGTTTAATATTCTTAATTCTAAAGCATTTAATACAATCATATCATATCATCTGGATTACTAACATCAACAAACTATGAATACATATTATTGCAGTAGAACGTACCAATATAACAGCTGTGAATTTCGAATTCCTCTTGACTAGATTGTTTTGTTTAAAATTCCATTGCTCTTTGCTACTCTCGGTCAATGCAGCTAACGTTGATGTGAACATGCACGATCGTCTACTTCCTGGTGATAGCGATCGCGATGCGCATCAGACCAACACTCTAGCTGGCTCGATTCCATGTCGATCCGAGCTGCAGTAGCCAGTCCAGTCCATCGAGAACAGTAAGCCAGTTAAGTCCATTAAGCTGCATCCAGATTCGTTGAAGATGCGATTCCGCCATGCAGGGTAAGTGTAATTTGCTTCATAAAAACCGGAACGCTGCGATACTTATGTGCACAAACATTGATTGAACTGTCGTTTTCTTGCTTTCGTATGCACCAGCCTACTCGTGACCCTAACCCTAATCGCAAACATATCGGCGAATCCAGAGCAGTGCGTGTGTCATCATTTTAACCGATGCATCATACTCAACGCGAACAGTTCCACACTGAGAGACACCGAGATGCATTGTCCTGCGAAAATTCAGAACATGGAATACATCTTGATCGTGAACTTCATGGAAAAAAGCCTACCGCTGGATACGCTGGATGGATACACAAATCTGAATTCAGCAGAGTTTTGGCAAGGATCGATTCAACACATCCAGCCCGGAGCATTCGAAAAGCTGTCAAATCTCACCAAGCTTCAGATACGAAGAAATAACATCAGAACGCTCGAGAATAATACCTTCCGGGGGCTGGATGCGTTGGAGATACTTGATATGCACTGTAATAGCTTGACCAGCATCGCACCGTACGCTTTCGATGGTCTGAAGAAGCTCGCTCAACTAACGCTATCGTGCAATCAGCTCACCGAACTACCACCGACGGTTTTCAGCACATTAACTACGCTGAAGTCGTTATTCTTGCAAGAAAACTTGCTCACTCACCTTCCTGATAGTTTGTTTGACAACAAAGAGCTATACGGGGTGCATTTAGCTCACAATCGGCTGGAGTCGTTTAACTTCCCGCACCTAAAGGTGACGAAGTTATACCTGCACAACAACTCGCTCACCAGTCTCAATGTAAACGATCACGTAAAGCTTTTGCAGGCGCATTGCAACCGCATTCGAACGATAGAGGGTACAGGTCGCTCACTATCTGAAATATGGCTAAAGGACAATGCCATCTCGGATGTAACGTCTATTGTGCGCCTCACCAACCTCAAAATGCTTATTCTCAGCAATAACCCTCTGCAACCGAATAGCGTTTTCAGTTCCTTGACGAATCTGGAAGGATTGCTGCTGAGGAACACCAGCATCCAAATCAGCGAGAGTACGTTTGCCAACCTTAGCTCGATGACGCTACTGGATCTGTCCTACAACAATCTGACGCAGCTAGATTTCCGCATGTTCTCCTCCATGACCGAGCTCGAAACTCTGATCGTGGCCCACAACCGCATACAGATGATCAACTTTATCGAGCTGCGTGAATTCCTACCCAAGCTGCGTATATTTGAAATCTGTAACAATGGCTGGAATACAACGTACAACAACCGTATACTTCTACGTATGAAGCACCACAAGCTGTTGAATAATTGGCAATCGCTCCCGACTCTACTCCTCCGAGGGCTTTTCGTCGATCTCTGCACTACCAAAACAAACGCTACCAGTGCTTCTATCGAGGAGAGTGACTACTCATCGGAAGATGTTAGCGACACACTGGAACAGCAGTTTGATGAATATTATCCTACATCTTCTCCAACTCCAGCAAGTTCACAAACGTCTAAACCTATCCATACATCCAGCACGACAAAAACAAGAACAACTCCACCCAAGAAGGAGAGCGCTATGGTACCTACTGTTGCCGTTATTTTGAACACTGCGGTTGACGTAGTGCCCGGTGATCAGCAACTGTTGGTAAACTACTCTCCACTCTTCATCGCGTTCCAGGTGGCAATGTGCACGTTGAGTATAGCGTGCCTCGCAGTGTTGGGTTATTATGTGCACCAGAAACGTTTATATGTTCGTGGGATAGCACCAGTCGATGCAACTGCTGACTCGGTACCACTTGTGTAGAGCAGCGTGGTTTTAGGACAGATGCCACCAAAAAGCAAAGTGGCAAGAGCAAGTTGTTCTATTGGTAAGATTTTCGTGTGCTGGGAGTTGATTCATATTGCTTTATAGCCTTCGCTGTGTGATACAGTTTTAGAAAATATTCCATTACAGAGAGTTAGTGTGATGGCTTTAGTTTTCAAATACCTTATTTGAAGTAGATTTATCTTCTCGACCTTGAAGGTAAATAAAAAAATGGAGGAACTGATCCAGAAAAATGACGATAGGCATATGACTGCTCTTAACCTCAATTTACCGAACTATCTCTTCTTCTCCTTTGGCACAACAATAACGAGAGGCACAACAATAACGCCATTTCTGACTTACTTTGACTTAATTTTACCCGCTGTAAAGTAGTACGAGGAGGCGGTCTCTGCCTGGATGAGATTTGAATCGCGGACCTGCCGTGTGAAGACCGGCGCCGTTATCGCTCCGGCCATTGGACCGCTCCACAGTTCGCCTCTTTAGATGTCCGTATATTTGGTGAACTGTTGACCTCACACAACTCTAAAGATCTTGCTTGATCGTTTTTGCTCCAATTTGTTTTTCAGTTGACTCAAAATTATCAAGCCACCACAATGTGAGTAATAAGAAAGACATGAACAAAAATGTAAATGGCAGACCCGAACTGGAAGAAGCGCTTGACTTTTACATTTTGAATTTTACGGGGCCCATAAATATACGTTACCGATGTTCGATTGTGATGATCTCACTCGAGCATAACTTCGAATTGACAAATTTATTATTAAAAATAAATGTATCTTATTAAATATTCTTAAAGTTATTATTTTCGGTTCCTTGATTAAAAACTTCATTAATTGCAAAGATCCATCAATCGTCATATAAAGACTGTACAGAATAAAAAAATCGGAAACCATGTGGAAGAAAGTAGTATTTTTCATACAAAATCAATATGTGTTTATGTTCTTAAATACGAAGTGGGAACAGTTTTGCTTTTGCTAAACTGAACCAGCTGTAAACAGCTGATATACTTGAGACACGTTCGTGGAACAGAGACCTCGCTAATCAACACGAGTGCATCACATTACGTATTCTTATTAAAATGATATGAATAACTACGGGACCACTCTATGAGGGAGGCTGCTTTACGGTAAGGTAATTTTATGCTTTGTGGCTGTTTTGTAGCACATGACTTCGAATGTGCTGTCACAAGTGCGTCAGAAATCGCTTTCGTTCTGGTGATAGCGATGGCATGCAAGCTTCGATCCGAGTGAGAACATCACCATTCCTTCGCGAACAGTAGCCGAGTGAAATACATTAAGAGGATAAAGTTCAGCTTTGTGTGGTAAGTGTCCATTAAACAGTCTCCTACAAAATGGAACGTGGTTAGTGTTAGTCTACTTAATATTGGATGCAAAATTCTTTTCTTTCTAGGCACCAGCCTAGTCGCGAGTCTTATCCTGGATGTCCTCATTTCAAACCAGGCGAACTATTTTGCATTTGTCCTTTAAGAGCAAAATGCTTTTTCACGAACATGTCTGTAGTGAAAAACGAACTACAACTCCAAAACAGCCCGGATCGTTCGAAATGCTGTCAAATCTCACCAAGCTTGAGATCAGAAAAAAACAACATCAGCTCGCTTGAGGACCACACCTACCGAGTACTGGGAGCTTTGAATAAACTCGATCTGTACTCGAACAATTTGACAACCATCGTGCCGAACGCTTTTGATGGGCTCAAGAGTCTCACCCGTCTCACACAATTGGGAAATAAGTTCACTCAGTTACCAGCAAAACTGTTCAGCTCATCGCCGAAGCTGAAATCAATTTTATTAAGCTACAACTCGCTCACTCACCTTCCGGACGGATTCTTCGACAACATCGATTTCCTGCTCCGTTTGGACATAACGCACAATCGGCTGGAGTCGTTTAACTTCCCGCACCTAAAGGTAATGAAGTTATACCTGCAGAACAACTCACTCACCAGTCTCCATATCAACGATCATATGAAGGTTGTGCAAGCGAATCACAACCGTATTCGAACGATACAAGGTACAGGCATGACATTTTAAACGTAAACCTCAACGCGCATGAAAAACATGGCAAATCTTATACTGAACAGCAACCCTCTGGAAGCGAACAGTACTTTCTCTTCTTTGCTGTACGTGGCATCAAGCATCCAAATCACGGAAAATACGTTTGCCAACCTCAGATCGATGACGCTACTGGATCTGTCCCATAACAATCTGACACAGTTAGATTTTCGCATGTTCTCCTCCGTGATCGAGCTCGAATCACTGATCGTTGCGCTCAACCGCATACAGACGATCGGACCGAACTGCGAGAGTGCCTATCCGAGCTTCTTGTGTTGGAGGTCTTCGGCATTCCCTGGAATGCCACCAATATGGAGCACATACGTGTTCAAATGCAACAACACAAGCTGTGGCTGTGGCAAGAGCTCCCGCGAACTTCAATCTTCACTCACGTACCATATTACATCGATATATGCTCTAAAAGGCCTGGAACAATTTTACTGAAATTCAACGATTACGCAGACCGAGACGAAATCAATCTGCTGGAACAGGAATTTGCCGAGAAGTATCCCACATCTTCTGTGAGTCGAGTTACGGAAATACGGAAAGTGGTGAACCTATTATAGACCACGGACTTGTTCGAGATTGAGAGCGCTGAGGAACCGACTGGTGCTGCTAGGTTCAACATTACTGAACGATATGATTCTGAAGAATCAAACCTTTTACGCAGGATCAAGGATGATAGTCGCATAGAATCAGTTTCGGATCTTGAGTTTGAGTGGCTCTTTTTTGGTAATTAGAGTGAGGCCTGTTGAAGAACTTATGCATTATCCACTTCATGATTGCCATCATGGTTTTGATGTAGCAGGAATGGAGATCATCATTTCATCGGACAGAGCGTATGATACATACTTATATGTATATATCTCTCCCATATCGTCCCAACATATAAATGGGAAAGGAAGGCAATTCAAATCAAATTCAATCAATCCCATAGTGATCAAG
Organism: Anopheles stephensi; assembly: GCF_013141755.1. Classification (NCBI taxonomy): domain Eukaryota; kingdom Metazoa; phylum Arthropoda; class Insecta; order Diptera; family Culicidae; genus Anopheles; species Anopheles stephensi. Next base: position 50,092,155 of record NC_050202.1, read on the forward strand.
GTTCTACTTGTACAAGGCTTTAACTGAATTCAAAGCAAAGCAAAGGCAAAAAAGGTGGCATGGAATTTCGAAATAAAATAACAGTATAAGTTTAACGAAACTATGTGATGTTTAGCTATTTATTGTACTACTTCAGCTATCTCCTTCATCACGATCTGTTGCGTCCAGCAACAAGCGCTCCTCACTTAGTACGCGTTTCGGACTTTCGACAACAACAACTTCGAATTTTTAACAACTTCGAATGCGTTGAAATTTTAGTACGACTTTATTCGAAAGTTTAAAATCAGCTGCGTTCATCCGCTGCGTGTTGAAAGAGAGCTCATCTCGGCGCGCGCCGAGTTTTTATTCGTTCTCCAGCCTCCGGTCAATCACTTCACCGCTGCTGGTGAGAGTTCATGTTTTAGGATTCTCCTGAGCGAATTCGCTTCGTTTCGCCCGTGTTATGTCCGCAGCTTAAAGATGATCCGCTCCGCTCCGCTGTCAAAACGACGTGGACCGTTGCGTACGCGACACGATCTTGCTCTGAAAAACGATTGAGAGTTGCATATTGAATAACTGTTCCATTACTGTTGGCACACTACTGAGCAGCAAATGAGGCTAAACAGGCTCAACAGGTCCTGTCATGAGAATGTCACCAGGCAATCCAGTCGGTAGGATTGTCTTATTAGGACCTCCATATGGACAGAGGTGGCGTGACAAACGCAAATTCAAATGTCATGATGGTGTCGTTGCTTTCGCCAGTATGGCCGAGATAATGGATTAATTGGCTACGATGCTTCTGCAAGGATGTGATTTCCCGTATTCCAAGATGCGCACGGGGCTGCCATTACAATCACAATCCATCAAAGAGGAAGTAATTATAAATCAATACTAGTTAACATGAGCTTCTTTTCCAATCTTCCGAAGCCAACGACCGAATAAATAGTACTGATTGAACGACCAGTAACATGACGATCCCATTTTTACCAGCTCAGCGTTTCTGAGCGGTGGAATATCAGAATCAGACAGGTCGGCAGCGCTTGTTGGTGCAACGTAGACAATACTTCGCAATCTCTTGAATACGCTTACTTCATGGTTATCGCAATCGCATCAAATGCAGCATGCTCTTTTAACAGGCGCGATTCAATCACGGTATATGTTTCAGTTAAAACCGTTGTCAGTCAATCGCAAACAGCAATCAAGTGAGGTTCATGACGTTGCTCAAGGGGATGAGGTTCTGCAGTTTAGAGCAAGTGTCGTCAATCAAACTCCTTCGAAACGATTGTAAAATTCACATTTTCTTTACAGTCTTTCGGTCTTGTCGTGTGTACGTGCACCAGCTCAGCGCAGACGGGCTTAAATCTGTTGGGAAACTGTTGGGCGCCACCCCATCACCGAAAAGTTCGGCATGAAAAATTCGCTGATGTGACTTCTGTCTCGTTCTAAGAATGCAAATTGTAGCTCTTCCTAACTATTTCAATTTTCATGTTCTAGGTTCCATCTCGTTGCGCTGGGGTTCTCTGCGTTACGCTACCATTAGACACTCTTCAGCAACGTTCTAGGAACAGAACCTAAGCTTGCTCGGTAAATCGATCATGGTAGTTTTCTAGCTGCTTATCAGCTATCATTTAAGATCGCCCGTAAAAGATAGTTGAGGACTTTTCCTTTCGGAGACTGGATGCGTTGGAGATCCTTAATATGTACGTATCGCCCCTATCGCTTTCGGTGGGCTCCAGAGCCTAGCTGATCTTGTATTACAGGAAAATTAACTCACCCAACTAACCACCGATGATCATCAGCCCGTTACCTATGCTGAAGGTAATATATTTAAGTGACAACTTGTTCACTAGCTTTCCGGATGGATGCTTCGACAACATAGATCAGCTTCACATGTTAAACGTGTCGTACAATCCTCTTGAAACGCTTAACTTGTCCAACCTTAGGGTACAGAGATTGTTCCTACGCAACAATTAACTCACCAGCACCTAAATCGCCGAGAAACTCGTTTGCGAATCTTAGCTGGATCTATCGTACAACAATCTTACATATTTGTATCTCCGGATGTTCTCCATGATTGCTCTCGGAACACTGATCGTGGCTCATAACCACATACTTAAAATCAATCGTATAAAAAAAATGTATCATAAAATCTGACGGAATGGCTGGAATACGAAGTACAAAAGGCAAGCCGCCACATGCTGGTCAGGTATTTGGGATATATCCCCGAAAATTACATTAATTCGTCCGTTTTCTGTGCGCGGCGGTATCGGACGCAGATTACGGAGAGTATAGCAATAACCCATTCAAAAATGATATTAGATCAACCAAGAAGGACAGCGTTGAGGAATCAACTACAGCCGTTAGTTTAAACGTTATCAAATATTAACCCTCGGCGGTACAATTCTGACAAAATGAATAAAAACTGTGTATGAAGAAGAATCGCTTAGAATCTGTACCTGATCGAGGGTTTGCGAGATTATTGGCTTTAGGTAACAGGATTTAGTAACAGCTTAGTTAACGCTATTATTTGGGTAAGTCGGTGATAATTTCGATTCGGAAGTAATTGAATCTTTAAACGAAGAGGATTACAAGAACCAGGCCTATCCTGAGTCCCATTAGTATTTTATTCGAGTTTTGTGAAGTCTTCGAATTTTGTAGAGAAATTTAAAATAAAATGTAATCGTGTGCACTGTTAAAGTGTTTGGAGTAATTTAAAAAGTGTAAAACTGAATCTATTGTGGAATTCAGATACATTATTGCCCAAGCCACCAGTGAAACTTCAAACTAGCGATCAGACCGTCTATCTAAAGGTTGAAGGCGTTATCTTGCTCATCCATGTGACAATCACTCAGAATAAGCGCGTGTCGGTAATTGAGAACATCATCTTTATGGTGCTGAGCCTGTCATCAATCGAAAAAACTCAAACTCGTAATAATCCTTAGGAGCAACCAATTCCAGGTTTGTTAAATCCGAGCCGCAAGTTGTTGGCCTATTTTTCCACAGTGTACATTTTTCTACGTCACAAAGTGGCGTCATTTCACAACAACGAAATAATCATCCATCGTTTCAATTTTCCCATATATTTTGTATGTATTCCAAAATATTCAATCAACGAGCTAAGCATGGTTGATATTAAATGTAGATTACCCTTGAATAATACTGATCTGACCATGACCATGGTGAATGTCCCCATTGACAGCGCATGATACTACAGAGCTTGACACAGTAACACGAACGGGAAACGTTCCCTGAGCTTGCCGATAACAGTGATAAACTATGTTAATGACGTAAGAGACTAAATGTTGACCTTCTCCTATCTGTTAGTCGCTCTAAGAGAAAAGTTATCTTATCATTGTTGTGCCTCGTTCTAACCGATATAGAATCTAAGACAGTGAAATCCACATAGGGATGCAGGAATGAATATTAAACTGTGAACAAAATAAGTGACAGTACGCAAGACACTCATTGCGCACAGACAGTATCGGTCCATCTTTTGACTATTTTTTCTTCACTAAGGGAAATTGTCCGGTTGCGTACTTTGAAGCTTTTCTGGTAAAATAAGCCCGAGCGAAACCTGGTGACCGAAGCGATAACGGCGCCGATCATCACACTAAGTTATCGCCGGTAAAAAAAAAATCACAATAGGCCAAAATTGGCAAGTCGAGACCGTTCGAGGTTTGATACTTGCCTTCAAACAGTTCAAGGTATGAGATATTTGTCCTATATGGTCTTTAGATTTTAATGTAATGTTTTCTGACGATCCGGTGGTCAATGCAACAGCAGCTCCCGGTCGGATGTACGCAGGACTCTTTATCCTGCTACAGGTTAAATCAAAGCAAGGAAAGCTAGAAATGGAATTCCATGGCAATTCGTGGTAGTCGTGCTTCAAAAGAGAGTTTTCCAAGTAATACATATACTTTCATTCAACAAGCTTTCTTTCTGAAATTCCATTGATCGATGCTGCTAACACTGCCAAGGAAGTCAAAAATGGCGTTACGTCTGATCAACAGGTTCCAGCTTCTCAACAAGCTAGGCCTTAGAGCTGAGTCCATCCGTGGTTCGAAGGTGGAAATATAGGTGATCAGCATCCAGATCAAGACACAGACATCGTTGGCTTATGTCTCGCTTACGTAGCAGAAGCAGACGGAGTGATGGCCTTCATGCGTCCACCAGAAAGCCCGGGATAACCGATTGGTAGACGACGGGTCTCCTGTGTTGTTGCGTTGTAGCACATGATAGCTTAGCAAGGAAGCTGAAAAGGAGAGTGTATGAATCACGCAGGATGATAACATTCAGCCAAATAAGTTTCATATTCGATGTGTTACACACGTACGGTACTATCAGTATGGCGTCAATGTCGGCTTTGTTTTGATGTTCCAGGTTCACAGCAACCACAAGTGAGTCATTGGAAAGTTTGGAATGCATACCCCCATTGAGTAATGATTCAATCAAGAAGCAATACACACCAAACATGTCGGGCACTTTTGCATGGTGCTAAGTGAAATTCTGCACGCTGATCGATGCTTTGATAGGCATGGGATCACAGAGCGGAAGTCTGTGCAAAATAAGCTGGTGATCAGTGGGGCAAGTGTTTATCGTTGTCAGTTTACAGAACGACCTCTTGATAAGCTTCATACAGTTGCACGACCATTCTATTATCTTTTGCGTTTTTGTTTGACTAGTTCCTAACTCTAGCCGGGCAGCTTTAAAAGTGAAACAATCACAAGCAGAAATCCCCTCAATAATTATCTCCATGTAAAGCAAGATGTCTTTTCAAGTCGATCAATCGAGAATCGGTATCAAAATACCGAACTAGAATCGATCGTAAAGTATTCGCCACACGCGGGAGATGTTACTTGAACGGCGGTCAACCAACGCGACGATCGCCGACGTACCAACTAACAGACGGAACTTAGTCGATCGGGGAGTAACGGAGACGATGGCTTATCAGAATCAGAAACGCAAACCAGTGGAACGAAGACAGCATTGACAATCGATGCTAACATGAATGTTCGCTCTTGAAATCGTTTACGTCCTGGTGGTGATAACGCATCCGCAACCGAACCAAATGCCCCTTTTGCTGACACGATGCAATCTCCGATCCGAATTCGAGTCGCGATCGTCGTTCAGTCAATCGCGAACAGTAATCCAGTGAGGTTCACTAAAGCTGCTTAAGAGGATGAAGTTCACCATTGCAGGGTAAGTCTTCCACACCATCGGCTCCATACACAATACGGAACGCTCTAATGCGATCGCGTCTGTGTTGCTCTTTTGCTTGCCAGCCTGCTAGTGGGCCTGACCCTGAATGCCCTCGTTTCATACGAGCCGGCGGATGCAGCGTTATGCATGTGTCATGTCGCGAGCTGCGTTTTGATCAACGGCAACAGCTCCATACTGAAAGACGCCGAGCTGTACTGCCCCGCCAACATGAAGAACATCAGCGATATCTTGATCTTGCGCTTCAACGAAACGATTCTCGGGGAGGATATATTCGCAACCCATACCAACCTTACTTCGCTGGAGCTGTTGCAAGGAACGATTCAACAGATCAAGCCCGGAGCGTTCGAGAAGCTGACGAATCTGACCAAGCTGGACATACGCAGGCAAAACTTTAGCACGCTGGAGGACTACACCTTCCGCGGGTTGGGTGCGCTGGAGATACTCGATCTGTACTCGAACAATTTGACAACCATCGCGCCGTACGCTTTCGATGGGCTCAAGAGTCTCACGCGCCTGACGCTATCGGGAAACAAGCTTACCCAGCTGCCAGCGAAGCTTATCAGCTCTTCACCGATGCTAAAAGTGATCTCCCTAAGCTACAACTCGCTCACTCACCTTCCGGACGGATTCTTCGACAGCATAGATTTCCTGCTGCGTCTGGACATTACGCACAATCGGCTGGAGTCGTTTAACTTCCCCGACCTGAAGGTAATGCTGTTGTTCCTGCGCAACAACTCGCTCACCAGTCTCAATGTAAACGATCACGTGAAGTTTGTGCAGGCCAACCACAACCAGATTCGCACGATCACGGGCACAGGTCGCAATTTGACCGAGCTGTTGCTGCACGACAACGCCATCTCCGACGTGACGCCTATTACGCGCCTGACCAACCTAACCAAGCTGAGCCTCAGCAATAACCCGCTGCAATCGGATAGTGTTTTCGCTTCGCTGGTAAATCTGCAAGAATTGCTGCTGAGCAACACCAGCATCCAAATCACGGAAAATACGTTTGCCAACCTCAGCTTGATTATGCTACTGGATCTGTCGTACAACAATCTGACGGAGCTGGATTTCAGCATGTTCGCCGCGATGAACGATCTCGAAACGCTGATCGTTGCGTACAACCACATACAGATGATCAACTTTATCGAGCTGCGTGAGTATCTGCCTAAGCTGCGTGTACTTGAAATCTGCGGCAATGGCTGGAACTCTACGTACATGGAGCGTATGCTGCTGCACATGCACTACTACCGTCTGAGGGCAGACGTGGAAGGGATCTCCCAGATGCTGCTCTTCCAAGCGTTTTACGTCGATCTGTGCTCGGCGAAAGCGGAATCATCCACCAAAGCGTCCGTCGAGGATGCTGACTACTCGTCGGAAGATGTTAGCAACATACTGGAACAGGAGTTTGCCGAGTTCTATCCCACCTCCTCTCCGGCTTCGAATGCAGTGGAAGCGGAAGTGGCGAACCCGGTTCCCACGTCCACCACAATGAAGGACAATGGCGTGGTGGAACCTACGACTTCGGTTAGTTTGAACACGGTCAGCACCATGCCCTCGGCGGATCCGTCCGTGGCACCCGGGGATCAGCAACCGGTGGTGGGCTCATCGCCACTCTACGTCACCTTCCAGGTGCTAGTGTACACGTTCTCCGTGTTCGGTGTGGTGTGTCTCGTGGTGCTCGGGTACTATGTGCGCCAGCGACGCTTCGATGTGCGCCGTATAACGCCCGTCGATTCGAGTGCGGACTCCGTACGGCTAATGTAGAGGAGCGGATTTCGGGCAGATAGCGAGCGAGCGAGTGCGTGCGAAACGAAAAGGTTTTGTTTGTTATTTGTTTTGGTAGGTTTGGTGCCTTGCGCGATAAGATTCTGACAAATTAAAGCTCGAAACCGACCGTGTGTAACCCAATTCAAATCGTTGCTGTTGTGATCGGGAGCGGTTGTTGTGGATCTTTAAAGTCAATAGTAAGTATAGTGAATCAGTGAGAAAAGCACATTTTAGTGGAATAGTCGGAAAGAAGGTTCAGATGGGGGAACAACAAGCTTGTCAATCTAACCTATCAATAAAGATGTGACTAATGAATGCATTTCCTGAATAAAAGAACGCTTTTTTATTGTAAATAGTCAACTCTCGCGTATTTTCTTCTGTAATTTAGGACTCTCAAACACAAAAAACAAATCCAATTATTGTGCTCTAACAGGAATGGCGTATGTATTTCAGCATTCTGTATCATTCCAAGTGCAGACGTTGACGGCCGACGCGCAACGAATCTACACTACTACGGACGCTGCTGCGTTGTGCTGGATCTGTCTCGTTATTCAGCAGCATTCACCGTAATCGTTTTACCCTTCGGATCATCGAAACGGTCCATCGTGCGGATGTCCATCATCCAGGCGATACCGTACGAACCGATGATGATGAAGATCAGAATCAAAAACAGCCCGGACAGAATGCCACCGCTGGTGAATCCGACGCAGTACCACGCGTCACCGAACCGGTTCGTTGGCACGGTTTCACCTTCCGTGCTCCAGAACGGTTGCAGTTGCACCTCCTCGAAGACAATCTTCTTCTGCAGATCGTACGAGTAGTACTCCCAGGAGTTGCAGCTGTACGAAAAGTGTTGGTTCACGTGCACCCGGTAGCGCAGGTAGTACTCCTGATTGTCGAACCACACGCCCGTAATTTCCCACGAGCCTTGGGTCTGCAGGAAGAACAGATCCACCTGAGCTCCTGCACCGGTTAGCCGAATTTGCATCGAGTCGGTAGTAGCGTTTTCGATCTTGGCGGCCCGATCCAGCTTGGCGGTGGTAAGCTCCGCCGCATCGGCCTGACCGAACTTGAACTGTTCGTACACCATCAGGAATCCATCGGTCGACAGCACTTCGCGAGTAGGTTCCGGTTCCGGTTCGGTTTGACGCGTCTTGCGAACCAAACGGGAGTAGCTGAAGGACGGTGTTTTGGCGGTGTAGATGGCCACAATGTTGGGATGGGCATTGCGAAGCCGAGTGTACAGCGCATCGATGATGGCGTCATGTGATGCAAAATCACCACCGGACAGATTTACCACCACAATTCCGCCCGCCTGCGGTACGACCCGCTCGCTGAGCGTTCCGTCGGCCAGCAGCTGGACGCTCTGGGCGTTCGAACCTTCCAGCACGCTCAGCGGTTCCTCCACGCTCGGAAGGTACGATTTGCGCTCCAGCTTTTGCAGATTCTTAAAGCAGGTTTGCGTTTTCAGCTTGCATTGGCTAAGATCTTCCGCCGACAGGCGCTCTTCGGCGAACACGACCGTGAACGTGTTTTCATCGATCTGTGCTTCCACCAGCGCGGCAAACTCCGAGCTAGAGTAGCGGCTCAGGGCCGGAACATACGTAACACTGGGGATGGGACGTAAGAGACAAGGTTGAAAAATCGGATCGAGATCGCGAAAACGGGGTACCCATCACACAACGCCCCTCAATACTTACGATGGCTTGCCCCAGACGAACACTGGAACGTTGGTAGAAGCTCGAGCGGTGCCGAAAACGGCAAACGCTAGGAACAGCGCCACTGAAACTCCCAGCTTGGCCATCTTTTCCGAACAAAACGAACGGCTGTTTTAGAAGGAAGTTAACGCTAGGAATGATCACGAAACACGAAACTTTCTGCACGGAATGTGGGCTATCACCTGACTGTTTACGAAAAGTGATCTCGTGATACATCGGAAAGTTAAGCTGCGTGTAGACTGTGCGCTGCATATTACTCACAGCAGGCCTGTAATTGGCCAAACAACGATGAAAAACTTGAGTTTGGATTAAATAAAAACAGGCATAATTATATTAGATATTTTATTTACTAGTTAATCGATTAGATAGTATTAAATATACCAAAAGAATAAAAATAAATAAATTTAAGGAATATAAACCTTCGCAGGAGCATGTAGTCGTGTACACGCGGCTTATCCTATACTGTCAAATGTCGATATTCGAAATGTAACTGTCAAGTGGCCGATGAAAAATTCGTACTGAAATATTTCATTGAATTATTTCATATGCAGAGCGTTAGATGTGTTTTTTTGCAGACAAAAGTAAAATATTGTAAATTTGTAAATATGAACTAATTGTAAATGTCTCTTGAGAATTTATAGTTATGTTTCACTCAAACACCTTTGAATGTAATTTCCTGAGATATTTAGCAACCTTCATTGAAGTTGAATATTTACTCCAGATTACGACTACCTCACATGTAAGTTAACTTCGGTCCTGATATTGTTACTCTTGCGGAAGCTCTATCCCTCCCTCGTTTGGCTTAATGACCTGGTATTTTATACATGCCGTCTAATGGCTTACTAGACTTATTGATTTACCAAGTAATTGGATAATCAGTCCTTACTACATATGAGTGGTCGAGATGCGATTCGATTCCCGGTCCTGGCGTATGAAAACCGGCATCGCAATTGCCTTTACCACCGAACCGCCAAACCCTTCAATGCCGAATGCGACCTTGGTAAAAGCCAGATCGCTGAAAAGCTTTTTCAACATACGACAGAGCCTTTCACTACTTTTTAAAAAGGAAAAAATTGGCGGAAAGTATTTCAACATGAAATGGAAAAAAAGAATGAAAAATATATTGATATAATTAAAACCATACCTATCGAACAACCCAACAGGGCGCTTTATCTCAGTTGGACTAAATCGTGTTGCTAAAAGCATTCAGAAATACATGTTTCAGACATTCAAGAGAGACAGAACAAAACGATAGAAAGCTTGGCACAGTGGATATTCGAAATGTACCAAACGTTATCAGCCCCCGTAACCCCGATTGATCGAATTCTATTAATCCCGTATCGCTTTTAGCAGCACAAAGTACAATGGATAGCCTGGAGGGTCCTTCGGCAGCTTGTTAGGGAATCATTAAATGTCGCCGCTGTAACTTGACCTATGGCTTGGGACATTCATAATCATTTACATTCAGATTGGCCTTTCGTCACAGATTTCATAAAGATAATCACGTTTGTGGTTCGGTAGCACACAACAGAAACAAATACACAAACGACAGCAGAAGAAGAAACACTCAGAAAATCTCCCCAATTATTTTCGTTTCAACAATGAAGAGTGGAAACATGCTGCTGCAGTCCTGAGACTGTGTGTCTCATGGCAGGCGGCAGTCATGATTGTAATTCATTGACTGTCGAGCGGTTGGCTGGGAAGGACGCATATTAATAATCTTAATGGGCTTTTAAGCAACGGAAGATAGTATACGAGCTTACCTTATTAACAGATCATTTGAGGTTTACTGAACAGCGGTATAATGGATGTGGTTAAACGGCGGATGGTTTAGCTTGAAGGGAAATGTACGTCCACAAAAAAAAGGACGAAATTTTGATATCGTCTACCATCGCCTGATTCTAGGTACTGTTGAAAGACAAGTACCAGAGAAAATAATTTAAGAGCCAGTTTTGAGACACCTGCACGAGTAATCAAAATAAATGGACATGGCATAAGTAATTGTCACAAAGTGAATTAGAGATTTAAGAGGGTAACAGGAGATTGTAAAGTACAAGAAATTGTCAGTGAAAATTTCGCAATTTTGATTTCAATTCTTAGGCTCACTGAAATTCAAATTCCATCCGAACCGTTCCCCCGTAGTGAGATATATACCAACTACCTGATATGATTAAGTCTAGAAGCCAGAATTGACAAGTTTGACTTAACAGGTCGTTAGGCCAATAAAAGAGAAACCTACTTACTTATTTATCAGACGATAATGCTCGCGGTCTCGAGAAGTCGTCTGCCAATGCATTATCCCGGTCGTTCTGGCGGAAGCATCAACGTCATCACTCCATCTCTATTTGGGTTTTCCATGCCTTCTTTGTCCGTGTGGACGGCCTTAAAAGACTTTACGGGCTGGGTCGTCCGGTGTCATTCTCGTGACGTGACCAGCCCACCGGAGCCTGGCGAGTCTAATTCGCTCCATAATGGTGATATCTCCGTACAGCTCGTAGAGCTACTACGAGGGTACTGGAGGGCTCAGTCAGTTTTCAACAGAATCCATGTCTCAGAGGTGAATGTGAGAACTGCGACTATAAATGTTCTGTACAGTCCTAGCTTCGCCCGTCATGTCTTGTGTTTTTCAGGAAGTTCAGGAGACAGGAAGTTTTCTCCGGCTGTAGTATGACCGGTTTGCAGCCGGCACCCTTGCTTATAACTCAACAGCAATGTTGTTGTCGGTACTGACTTTTGACCCAAGGTAGGTGAAGTTTTGGATGACTTCAATGGTGTGGAAACCTATCTGTACACCATCCCTCAGTGTTTGTTAGCAGGGCTACTGGTGGTGACACCATGCTTTTGGATTTCGTCTCATCAATCTCCAACCCGAAGTTAAGTACCGCATGATCGATCCTTTAGTACGCGTCTGCTATATCTGCTGTCTGAGTCATCAGCGTATGCCAGGAACTGGATTGACTTGTAGAAGATGGTCGCCGAAGATTCCACCTTCGAATCACTGATGGCTCTCTCTAGCGCCAGATTGAAAAGTGCCTGTCTTTTCTGGGTCCATCTCCCTGGCGCAGGCCCTTGATGGTACCATATACTTGCATATAATGAAGCATCTACTTCAGGTAAATAAATAAAACTAAAACTGGTGTTCAGGACACCGAGTAAAATCTCGATAGCAATTTTTCCTTCTAATGTAATCCTCCTTTATTATAATTTCTGCCTCTTATTGTTAATTTAAAGTTGAGATTCTCCACATTGAACAGCTCAAAATAGGACAGCTTCAAAGAATCAACACGGGAACCATTTGTCAAAATTTCTATAAATAAGCTTTTGAGATCACTTGCACGGGCACCATCACTTCCTTCACCTTTGCCCTTCTACACGTCATTCTTGCGTGGGAACCGTTTCGTATGAATGGCAAACCCCATCGGAGACGGTGCCGTGATTCAGGCACTTTGTTCCACGGTGCACACAATCCTTAAAGCAGCTTACTGCATACCATTCGGGTGGAAATGAAAGTTTAAATAAGCCAATCGGATGCCTTCTATCTCACCGAAAGAATGACACTTTTCGGCGATGCTCTGCTCTTGAAGCTCGCTGCTGTTGGACGTTTTGTATGTTTGTTGCTTCGCATTTCATTGCCATTTGCCCTGTATTGTCGATAACCTGGTTTGGGAGTTTCTTCCCAATTGTTGGTTTTTAAATTGAATTTTGCCATTTCTTTCCATTGAGCTGTGCTGTGGTGGATGTGCTGCACAGGACGGAAAGGCAAAGGAAGTAGTTTTAAAGTTTTAGTTTCGCGTCACTGTTAACGTTTTGACATGCAGCACATCGGTGAAATTCGAATGGGTTATCCAAATGGTGAGTTGATACTATATGGTGCATGATATATTACATTTAGAGTAAAGTCGTAGAAGTGGGTCTTATCTAGGCTAGTAGGTCTACCATTGAAAGGAGAAACATCCTTCTTATCTGTTCGTTTCTAAGTTTTCTAAGTGAACGAACGAACAGAAGCAAAAACGAACAGAAACGGTACAGCACCGCTAAGTATGGACAGCAATCGCCGCTGGTCTGCACCGCCAAAGTCTGCATCTGTGTCATGCCTCAACCGAGCACCGGGTAACTCGGCCAGCCTGATGCGGCCTGATGAGCATAATAATAAATCTAATATAGCGCTTGTTAGCTGTGACGGTTCAATTTAGTTATCTTATCAGCGTTCAATTATTGGCGATGATATGTCAGTGAAAAACAGGAACTACGCACACACACAGTGCGGAGTAGAGTATCCACTCGAAAGCCACGATGCAAAGGAGATCCGCATGAACGGAAAAGGGAAGTAGACAGAGGGGAACGTAAGGGTAGCCTAGGTGCTAGAACTAGGAGACATGCAGATATCTATCAGTTTACGGTTAGATAGCTCATTTAATCGAATTACCGCGTCCTACTTCCGGCGTGACAGGGTGCGCTTATCTCGTGCATTCTATCACTGCTGGTGAACAGACTGGGCTGTGGGCAAGAGATGGGGCAGATCGTTAGTTTGGGTGGAACTTCTTATGGTGAATTTAGATTGAATATATCATTAGCTGGGTCGGTTTGTCTGTTGGTGCTGATTAGGATTTGTTGTGTAGTTATTAAAGCTGTGGTTTTTCATTTGTACCTGAGTTTGGATGTCGGTCAGTTTTTTTACTTGAAAGAATTTTTTGTTTTCGTAGACAATATTTTGATTATAAACTGATAACATAGAAGAAGAGATAATATGGGGTAGTCCAGTGGCCGAGGCTACAGCTGCGAAGTATTCACATGACAAGGCCGAGGATCAAATCCCATCCAAACCGTCTCCTCGCTCGCAACTATCCAGCTACGGGTAAAATCAAGGCACAGAAAGCCAGAAATGGTTGACCGAGACTTTGCGAGATTGTTGTGCTAAAAAATGCAAAATAAATAATATTTTTAGAGGAAGGAAAAAGGAGATTTAATTCTAATTCAAAACGCCTTTCTTCTTCTCCTTCTTTGGCCTTTGACCTCTTAGGTCATGTCTGCCATTTCTGGCTTACTAAACTTAAAGATCCCACGTAGTTGGGTAATCAGCCCTCACTACGGGGGAACGATCCGAATGGGATTTTAACCCCGGTTCTGCCGTATGAAGACCAGCGCTGTTGTCGCCTCCACGACCGAGCCGCCCCAAAACGCCTTTAAAACTAGTTTAAAGAAAATACAATTCATCTGCGTTTATTCAAAGATCCCTGATTGAAACTTCAAGTGAGTTTCAATTTCATCGGGGTTCAACACTCTGAACTGCGTGTAACGGGGCAGGTCAAACATCTTTGTACTCCACATCAAACCATTAAAGATGATCTTATTTGTGTTATTAGTTTACTTGTACGATACACAGAAGGTATGCACCTCAAGCGAAATAGCTAGACTTAAGTCTACACGCGGTTCGAATGAATGCTCAATCTCCAGTGATGCTCTGAAATTAAGGCTTCAAGAGCTCTTTTCAAGAGCTTAATTAGTTCAAAAATTTCTCGAGCTGTGAGTAGCAAAAATGCTCATGAAGTGAGCCAAGCTCCTGAGCAACAGTGACCGCCCAAAAGCATCCCTGAAGACCTATTAGTAAGTTAGAGAGGTTATTCAAACCAGAGATATTCCGAATGATTTCTTTCAATAATGAGCTCAAAATCTTAAATAATTATCTAGATGAAATAGTCTGGGCTCTTAATATCCTTGAAGTTATCAGGTGATAAATCTGGGCTTGCAATGCTATAGAATATCTCGATACTGCTGTCAGAAATTCTGTCTGACATTTAATGGCATTGGATGACGTCTACAATACCTTTTCTTTGTAAAAAAGGATTTTACTAGCTGGGTAGTCCCGTGCCATTCTCATGACATGATCAGCTCATTGGAGGCCGGAGTAATTTGACATTTACTGGACAATTTAATGTCTTGAACTCGTTTATTATTTTTTTATTGACATCGCTTATGCACTCAGAAAAGCAAGGTGTATGTATTTAGAAGGTGAATTTTTATCGATTTGACAGGGCGACATTTTAGTCGAGTTATGTCAGAGTTTGGTTTTTTTTTTCATAAAGAACGGCCTGGCCGTATTGCTTAAAGCTAAATTACAATGTCAGAGTTTGTTTACAAAAACATATGGTATGGGGCTACAAACATGAACAAACAGCCTCGATTCTCAGTCCCTTGAGCAATTTCGCTAATTTATGGGTCATCTTCGCATATTAAGTGTTGTCCCACAGAAGATTGAGGATATTTGGTTGCATTTTTCGTCAAAAAATCGCAAGCGATACCACCACCGGCGCCTCCTCCGACGCTGCCATCACTCTTCTCTATACCCTTCCCCTTGATCACCACGGAACTGTTATGTCAGGTCGAGAAATGTCAATTTGCTCTAAACAACTCTACCTTCTATATCTACATACCTTGCAGAAAAGTGACGATCAATTAAATTGCGTGGAGAAGAATAAAATGAATGGAGATGAAAGGTTGAACAATAGGAAAGATGGAAGCTGCATGGTGATATCTTCACTGACGATGAGATGCTAATAGTGGCCACCTTGTATGTGCATGGTACACTCAGATTGCGCTGTAATTTTGAGACGAAAAAAACTTTGGAAATCCAAAGGACCCAAACAAGGTTTAATAAGTGACCATTAAAATAAAAATAGCTATTTAAAAGCTCCTTTTCATGCCACCAAACCATCCCGGTGGCTGAATCCATTTCAATCACCACATTGCACAGCTGCTTAATGCAATCGTGGCCATCCTTCGGCGCCAATGTTTGCTAAGAAGCTTACGATGGGCTATTGAATTTCTATCACACATGCTTGCCCGGGTGATGATCTTCGAACTGAGTTCGATCCTGACACACACACACACACACACACACACACCATCCCTACTGCTCATAAAACTGTGTGAAAAGTGTGGAAAATTAGAAACCACCAAACCACCGGTCTCTAACCCATAATCCCCCTTTTTACACCGGACCGTCCAATGGATAGCTGGGTGGTGGGAAATTTATTCATCAGCCTTACCAAGAAACCCTTTCGAGGGTCGAGCGATATCAGCTGGGAGGGGGGGCAGAGAGACATGGAGCTAGTAATAATAATACGGTGGCCACAAGCTGATGCATAAATTCATCATTTTGTCACACGCTAAGGAAGAATCGAAGCACAGGGATTACATGGTTGGCTGGTGAGGTTGACCCTCTCGGTTGTGGTGAGGTTAGGTTCGATCCTCGTATGACACCACTACGACAGTGAAGGGGTAGCTTGGTCGTCGGTGTCTTACCGATAGCGCAGTTGGACGCTTCGCTGGGATGAAGAAGCTTGGGTTAAATATTCTTGAACACGGCCATCACCGGGCAGGGTGTACGGTTTCGATCGTGCACCATTAATAGTGAATGTGATCATTTTCGGTTCGCGGATAAAGAAGATAAACACTGTTTTTCGGGAAAGGTTTACCAAGGGCTTAGTGATTTAATCTTAAACGTGGTCCTAGTGTGACCTGAGAGTATCATTAATAATAATTAGCCTTCTTATGACTTTCAACATGCTGCTCGCTGTCTCGCTTCGATTCAGTTGGTCAAGTGAACATGTAAAGGGCATGTAAAAGCGTTCGAGCATTATTGTGAACGGTATTAAAGGAAAAACAAGACATAATTAGGGCCTTTAAAGGGTTTAAATACTTTAGATGGTGAATTTATTGTGCTCATTTCTGGTCTCATTTTATAATGTAATTAACAAACGCGCTTGCAAACATGAACGCTTAATTACATACACACAAAACGGTCGCAGTCACGCGGCCAGCGTATTTTAAGCTGCACCGATATAATCTTCATAATAAAGTGGTCTTCCGATAAATGATAATGGGTTAAAATATTACCGGCTACCGGGTTTATGTACAATTTCCGCCCGATTTTCTTTACTTTCGTGCTGGGGCTGTTAATAAGGAAATTAAGATAGAGAAACCATGTTTAATTTTATTAAAAGTAGAAATAGAAGAAATATTATTTTATTTTTTTCAGGTAGAACACACTCGTACGCTAGCTTGTGTGGAAGTGCACAGTGGAATGAGAACATGAGGATCTAGGACAAAATAACTAAATATAAACCCCACAGCTAGTTTCAAATGTAAATTGTGTATATAATTCTCATTTGGCGTTTTGAAATAAAGTAATAATTTGTTTGTAATTTTCTTTAAATTTTGTGCTCAAATTATAATTTTTTCTTTATTTTTTATCGGGTTTTTTAAATAAATTATTTACCTAAATTATTAAATACTAATAATGACTATTTTATCTGGTAACGTGCCAGCAAATTTATAAACTATTTTGTTAAAACATGCTTAAACACAAAGCCGAATAAATTCTTTTACCTCTAAATAATATCTAAATATTTATATAACAATTACATCCCGTAAAATTTTTGAGCTATTCCTACTCTTTAGCCAAAAAATACTTCAAAAATCTACATTTTCTTTTTATAACACGAAAGAAGTTAAAGAAGAAGATAGAAGTTAAAAAGTTATAATTAATTTTTAATAAACCATCCTCGTAATCCTATCCTGCTTGAGCAAACTTTTACGAATATAACTATAAACCTAAAATTTTATTTGATTTGCCTTAAGTCTCTCAATTCATTTGTAAGCCATCCTGACCGCCATTCATATAAAGATATAGGGCTTCTTGTTTTTTTTTTCAGCACATTCTCCTCTCACATAGTTTGAGCTGCGACCAGCGAAGATGCTTCCAATGGTTTTTAGAGCATATTTGCAGAAGGAATGAAGCACATGGGACTTTTGCCAAACTAGCCACAGATGGATGTTGGCAGCGTATCATTAGAGTTGAAATTATAATATTCACCCTTCCTCTTTTTGCTCCGCACTATCTCCTCCGCAAACACACAGTGGTCTAGAACTATTCCATTTTCTGGTTTACAATAAAAAACTTTTTAAAGTGTTTTTATAAGTCTTATTACTAAACCCTTCGTGAGCCTGTAGATGGATCTAAAGCAAAAGCACATATAACAGTTTAATAAGCTAACCATTGTGACCGGTTAAAGCACCACTAGCCCACGTTTAGCGGATCGTGGGCTGCCATCCTCACATTCGTCACATTCATATCCATCGTGGTTTGGTCGTTAGATTTAATTTCGTCGTGAATTAAGCAACTAATGTCATCCATAGGAAGCAACTTCCCGTCGGGGGAAAAAAATGCCGGGAAGGTAGAAAAACACGGACCAAAAGTCCGGGGTGAGTATAGGTGGACAGGAAAGAATTGCAGTGGACAACGAAACGTGTCCTGGTAGTGCTTCCGGTGATTATCATGGACCCCAAAAAACGATGACTGTCAAGCGGATTCGGGAACCGGGGAATGGAGCTAAGCACCGGTGGAGCCAAGCCCGTTATGTCCACCGTATGTTTCCAACGTTTCCCGCACTGGTCCGCACCGTGACTGATGCACAGGGATTGAGTTTCTTCTGCAAGAACTGGTCTATTTACTTTTGGATACGATTATTTAAATTATACCGAGAGCCCGAGCGATAGCCGGAACGCCAGTACCGGGGAGGGTGCTTTGTGTTTGACTTAATTCGATTTAGTTTTTTTCTTGCTCTCTCTATCTCTCTCTCTCTCTCTATCTCTCTCTCTCTCACACAGTTTTTCTATAAGTTTTTCATTTCGTCCTTATCCTGCAATCGGTGTTCGGTTGCAATTTCGGAAAAGCAATTTGGCAGCTTTTGTAGCCGAAAGGCACTTGTGCATGATATCTGTGTGCTTTAGTGTGTCTCGCTTTCGCCCATTGTTGTGTGTACCGGGCTGGTGCTCTAATTAGTGGACCTCATGTGGATCAAAACTCCAATGACGAATCGGGAGTGATATTTTATGGCTAATGCTGCACGGGTGTGATGGTGTTGGCTTTGTTTGCATTGGGATATGTTTGATGTTGAACATTTCACCAAATCAGTGCTAACATTTTCTGGAGCGTGGCTTCGGGTCAGCTGACAGTAAAACTAACTCATGCGATCATGCGATCGGTATAAAGAAATGATAGAAAGTTTAGTTCTAAATTCGTTTTTGTCTTTAATAATCAGCAAACAAAAACAATTTCTAGAACCTCAAGAGATCTCCCTGCCTGTCATTCCCTGATTATGCTTTAATCGTGGCTGGATTTGTTTAAATTGTTTTTCACAAGACCAGGGCATGCCGTGTGTCGTATGACACACGTATGGAGATCACCACAGGTACTTTTTCTGCCTTCGAGGCTTCGACATCTTCTAGTCGATATCTATTCCGTGGTGCATGGGTTAAGGGTATCATCATGAAGACTGCCAAATTAATGTGACTTCTGGATTCTAAGCCTGGCAGGCGAATGACTTAGCATCGTGGCGTTATTAGAAATTCTTCTGTTGCCTGTCAAAAGTTTTAGCGCAACGAATTTTCCTAGAACACCAGAAAATAGCAAGGATATGCGATCAATACCGTAGAACTCGTAGTCACGGCTACGAAGCTTGCTGACAGCTGTGCCTATGTGTGCTTGCTGCCAGCTGAGCCTGTCCAGATAGTAATCATGCGACTAAACGCAATATGTACCGGGAGCCCATCTGTGTTAGCAGGCCGCAGCACAGCTGTAGAGCGGCGAGAAAGAACTCAACAATGGATGTCCACAGGAGGACCTCGCTTGACCAAGATATTCGTTTTTTAGTTGGCAGTGATCCCTATTGAACAAACAGCCATATATATGATGTTTGATATACATCAATGCACAAAGGGTTGGATGAAAGATTAAGAGTTTTGACGGGATCCAACGAGCTCGCAAGGGAACGGATTTACAAAGGACCTCCTCCACGTTCAGCAGATTTTATGCAGCTGGGGCCATCAACTTTTATTTAACTTAGGACCTTCTAAGAGCTTAATCCGCTTCTGTCAGTTAGTATATAATATTTCTACGAATGATTCTCGATTGTTGGGAGAAGTGCTCAAAATCTAGAATTGAATTCAATTACAAACATTACAGTCTCTATTGATCCACTAAAATAGTATGCCTACATTCCAGACTTGGCATTTCACGAGTTCTCTATCCTTCAGTCAATGTCAACAGGATCGACAGGATAAACTCGTCGCGTGAATTTACGGCTGGCTGGCAACACTGCTTCCGTAGTTGTACCTATAAGGGATCCATAACTTGTCCGTCAGATAGAGCAAATAAGTAGAAATCTGTCATTTGTTTTCCCATCAAGGTTGATTTGATTATGATTTCTACTCGTATAAAGTCTCATATGAAGCTTAATGATATCAAAATCATGCCGTACAGTCGCATTTTGTATACGATTCTAGACGATACGACCCATTATATCGTCACTTTCTAATCGAATACGCCATAAATCGGCTGCTAATTTAACTGAACCATTTGAAGCATTTTCGTAAATAAGCACCACTGCTCTCTGTCATCCGATTAGATAGATCCACTCTCTCTCTCGCCAACAGGCATAAAGCCCGGCAACGATTGCGTTCTCACATTTCTGTACCGGCGGATCCTAGCCGCCATCGTAACTCTACCAATTTACTACCGATTGGCGAAATTCCACCGGCCAACACTAGTCCCATCGGAAAGGTGCGAACAAACGGCACAAACAAACGTTTACATCGTTGACAAAGGCAGGATTTATCGCATACCACCTGTCGTCGTCGTTACCGGACGCAGCTAGTTGGTGGCCTAAGGGCAAGAAAAGGTAGCACATCATCCCAACACACACACACACTCAAATACTAGGCCTGGTTGGTCCCATCCCGTCATCTTTCACTATCTCTAAATTGCGATAGTTAATCCGACAGATTCGTGGTTCATTCTGTTCGCAAAATTGATTGGTTGCTCACGAAAGCAATTTAGTTTAATTGTGGCAAAGGCCCCTTTGGAATGCCGGACGTGGATGGTTGGCGAGCGGATGGGAAAACAAAAGGAAAAGCACACAAACACACACACACACACACACACACACACACACACACACACACACGCGGAGCGCATTACAACAAGCGCCATTCATCATCGCGAATGTGCATACCATTATGGGACGATCGTTATCGCGGAGTTCGGGGAAATCTCGTATGGGAATAGAATCCGGGCGAATTGACGGATCCGGATACAAGGAATGAACCGGGAATGAGCTCATTTAGCGTTGCCCTTGTTTCTTTTTTCACCTCTTTTTAACGCAATCAAAAGGGGCGTGTAATTAGCGCCGGGGAAATTATTTCCCGCTTTTGTCATAATTGCAGTAAATATTTGGAACGCTGCCCAAGGGAGCCTAACGCGCAGCAACATGATTGCAAAGATATTAATTACAAATTGGTAAATTATATTGATTTATTACCGGAAGTTGACTGCAGAGCGGATAGAGGGTGCATTCCTGTTAACAGCATTAGACATTACATTATAAATAATTTTGATGACAATTGCGTTGACATTGTGCGGTGTTTGACTCAAAAAATGGGAAAATGAGGCCGTTCCATCCGAAAGCCCCCCCAAAAGTCTTACCTTCCAAGACAAATAGCTCAAATGGTATTAATTTTGATGTCACGTCCCGGGGATGAGCCCGGCACGAGCCCGGGACTACCCGGTTCTGTCGGGTAGTGCCGACTGTTACGCTTTTTTATTCGCCCAATATTGCCATTGGAACGCTACTCGACTCGACTGGGCCTAAACTTTTTCCACGAAAGACTATTTGATATGCATGATGGGTCATATCTTTTTAATCATATCCGCACAGGGGTTCTGGGTTGGCGTTTTTTTTCCGTGTCCATTTTCTCCCTGAAAAAAAAACCCCACGCTTTTCGGGGGGAATGACAAATTATACACACTTTTTTGTTGTTGCTCATTTTCGTAAGAGCGCGAGTACCTTCCCCGGTTGCTACCTCGGTTCAGTGCAGGTGAAAATTCTGAGTCTATGTAAACGAGTTTGTGAGCTCGTGCTTTGTAGCGATTTCCCTGGAGGTAGTTTTTGAAAATTCGTCTGACAGTGTCAGGAAAGAAAACACGTTCTTTGTACGTATTTTTGTTCGTTGTCTCCGGTGTGAGAATTCGGAGGACGTGTTTGATACAGAAATAATATAAAAAGCTACTTAGAATCCTATCCTGGTTCTACACCAAGAAGAACTGCAACATTTTAGTAGCTTAGCAGGGAGAGTAAAAACTAATTCCTCAAATGTTTAGAAACGAATTCATAGAAAACACAAGAAACATCGATAAGTAGATTAATATTATTTCCCAAAGGTGCTCTAATCAGACCACCCACCGGTAAGCTCACCATCGAGAAAGAAGAACAAATCAGAACCGGACTAAATAAATCAGGTAGAAGGGAAGAGCATTTCATTATGAGCGCACTTACCGGTGGAACTGGAAACCACCGTTCGGCGTCGGTTTTTGAAGAGATTGATCTAACTTCATCCTAATCCCGGCGTAGCGTCTTGTTGGTAGGTTTTTCTTTCATCATCAGCGCGCCAACCGGTTGATGTTCACCGACGGTTAGTGATAGATATCCTTGCGATGCCATTTTCCGGGAATGCGACGGCTGCTGTACTGATACCGGGAAGTGTACGGAAAGAATACACCCCCTTACCCGATACAAGTCCCAGCAGCTCGATGATACCCAAAGATGCTCATACACCACGATGAGATGGATGAGTCCATTCCGAGTGACCGAGTGTATAGCGGCGAAATGAGTGCAAGAAAGACCGACCGAAAGCGAGAGTCGCTAGCGAGCGGAATGGACAAAAGCTCAGTCCAGTGTGTAGGTGTAGTAGGGTGGAGAAAAAGCAAAGCCGGTCGGACGGACAGACGGGCGAAGTATCAGGGAAAATGTAATTTATAATTCATAAAATGTATTCCCACATCCAATTAATATCGAAACAGGCATGATAGTAAGTTCGATCATTCATTTTTCTTTTTCCCAGCGACTAGATTAGCGTAAGGGCGGCAAAACTTGATGCGAGAGGCTTGGGTGGTTGGTGTGGGCATTACGGGGTAGAAAATCCTCGCCGAGCTTGCGGAGGATGGTTAGTTTTGTTAGTTTTAGATGAATTTAGTTAGCGATATGTCGCTGTCGAGGGCAACAGCAGCAGAGTTCGATATAGCTTAAAGTGGTGGTGTTAGGTGGAAAAATATGGAGAGCACGGCCAATGAATGATTTGTTGTGGTGAAGGGATGATGAAAATTCCAATCAGGGATGATGAAGGGAAAATAGAAAATCTTTATACAAATGCTATGGAAAGATATTGAATGTTTGAAGGTACAATACTATTACAAACCAAGCTGTTTTTATGGGACATTTAGTGTTTTCTACCTTAGAGATCCTGTAAAGCAACATTTCTATGTTTTTCCTGTGTTTTTGTTTACTCTTGCAGGATTATTCCAATCGGGAACTAAAGAATCGGCCAGTCTGTTCCGTGATCAGTTTATTTTATGTCTCTCTTTTGTCTCTATGTCTAAGGATATATCACATTTTTAGGCATGAACTAGACTTCATTCGCTCTGTTCAGGATTTACATAGCCAATCGGACATCTTAAAGTGCCTGAATGTTTTATATCATTTCCGTTTGGCCATGCTACTCACTCTCTTCTACAGCTGTCTGGAAATACCCAAAATGTAATATGACCATTGTCAGACCTAATGAATCCTTTATCTTATTCTTATTCATAACCCTTTATTCATAACTTATACGAATTTTCAAGGTACGCGATCAGCATTTTAGGCTCTTGATCTGATTTCATGAGCATTTTTTAGTGTTTTTTTTGTGGCAAAATAGGTTTTGGCGCTCTGTGACTTGGTTTTACTTTTAGCTGGATAGTCAGTCCTGCGCACGGGGAGGCGGTCTAGATGGGATTTGATTTGCGCTCCTACCGTGTGAAAACCCTATCATAAAATCCCTTATTAAGGGATTTCCTCTGCCATTGCTTCATCGCCGTGACACATGAGACTACTCAGGTAAGAGAGGTGCTAACATTGGGGAACAACATTTTCCTGATATGTTTTACTGATATCCGCAGAAGAAGATGCTGTCGCGACAGGCAGTAAAACACCATACATAGCTGGAGGAGCCTCATTAACTGTAAGGTGACTAACGATGATCGTCCGACAACCGTCAGCAAGTTCTTACCGTGGGACGGTGTGACGAGTTGTCCTTGGGCAAAAATTGTCTATACCACTCATGAATAATGTTATACCCACGACGATTATCTGGGCATGTTTGGCGAAATGTTCGAAGGAGTTGTAGCCGGCCGTACCCGTTGGATATAAAATAATTGGTATTTTTTTTGGATAAGGAGATCTACATATGTAGTTATAGTTAACGTTAGTCAATGAAGCCAGGAAAAGACCTCTCAAGGTTGTAGATCCAAAGAAGAATTTTCATTTACTATGCTTGAACAGTGGCGGATTAAGCTCCTTGGAGGGCCTAAGAAGGATGAAACTTAGAGGCCTCTAACACGTCGTATCTGCATACTAAAAGAGTTAGAATCCCTGAGGCCCCCTCAAGGAGGACAACTCTCAGGATCTAACAACCAGCTTACAGGAAGATACTCCTTGGAGCCCTTGAAAGCTCGGGTCTCCAAGCGTCTGCTTGCTTTTCTCATACTTTAATCCAACCCCATGCAGCACTAAGTAGCTTTCGACGAGGTTTGATTGATAACGAGAACTCTGGAACGTAAAGATCGCCTGGTAAAAAAAACTCCCTTGATAAATAAGGCTTCAATGACGTTGAGGTGTTTCGAACAATAAGAACCCTTAGCCGAGCTCCAAAAATATCGAGATTTTTTAGACAACGAGGATACTTGAACGAGGATACGGAACGTAAAGGTCTCTTGGTAAAAAAACTTATCTTCACAGAGGTAGATTAGTTTTGGGCGATCAGAAGCTCTTATCCCAGGAGGCCTCTTGATCATTCATTCATTACAATTATTGATCTGTTCTGCAGTCCGTTGGGTATACATTTCTGGTTGGTGTAACTGCGTAGCTTATAAAAAAATTATTATAATAACATCACATAGACGTACACGTTGCCAAAGTTCTGCTTTGCTCAGATCAACACCTATGAGACAGTGCCACTAACATTGGTCGAAACAAACCGGGTAAGTGCTCTCGAAATTAGACACATTAGCCACTAGACGTCGGAAGCAGCACCGTTTGCGCCAGCTCCGTCCAGCTCGAGCATATTAATTTCACTCGTGAGCCAACCTGTCGGGCAGCGATTACCTCGGTAAGCTTCGCCCCCAACGCCCTGCCAGCCCTCCGAACCGAGTTTGACACTTTGAACTGGCCACCGCGCACTTGCACGTGCAACGAAAAGCACCAAAAGCACCCGTCATATATTTCATATTTGATTAAAATGTTTGCATTCCAATCGGCTCTCGACATCTATAATTTAGCAAACCGGTCACATTACCCTCGTATCACCCATGTCCACCAACCACCGGCTCTCTCTTGCTGTGTGTGTAAGCATCGCTACGACCTTGATAATTGCAGCACATTCGACCATGTAGTGACCGAAGGAACGCTACACGCACCACGCTGCTACGTCGGAATGGACGCTGGAAAAATGTCGGCTGCGGGTCGGCAAGTCGGGTGGGCTGGGCAGGCTCATTCATCCATTTTCCTTATCGGAGGTAATGTAGCATGAGCCTTCCGGCGTTGGTGAATTATGGAGGAACTGATTTCTGCATCGCATCGCGTAATTAGCTCGCCGCTGCAAATTCGTGTGTCCAGGAGTGCCCGTCTGGCCAGGGGTGAGAGTGGTTCGTGCACGCCGAGGGTTTTCGCACGCCGGATGTAAATTCGACCGCCCCGGATGGTGTAATTTTGATCACCACGCTCCACCGGACCGGTTGGTCGGGACGAGCGGGACAAAAACTGGGTAGTTTTGGAAAATGTGTGGCACTTTTGCTTTGGCAGCAGTTTCGAAGGAAGAACGTGCACGTGTAGCCGAGGTTCGAGGTACGGATTTCTTTGAAATGGAAACAAGCACACTTTAGCTAATTGTTTTTTATTACCTTGTTTCCGACTGCGAAAGTCACATGTTGAGTTTGTGATGAGTTTGCACAATGGTTACGTTTCGAGGCGATGAAGATTTCCTCAGCAATCCCAACTAAGAACACAAATGAAGAACTGTTTTTATTTGTAGTATAAATCCTCAATTTGCAATCACATCACTCTGCGCTACGGTTACGTCACGTGCTTCGCCAGTATTGACAGCATGACCTGAACCACCAAATAACAGCAGACTGGTTCCGTGAGTTACCTTTGTTCCAGCGAAGTGCACTCCACTGCACTACCATTCCAGAGTTCAAGTACCGAACCAGGGTACCGAACCGAATGGCAGAATCAGGCTCAGTGGAGTCGGTTAAAAAATTCGGTTACATTTTTGTGGCCATAGTTAGCGGACCATGTCAAGTACGGGGCACTTGACAAACCCTGGGCCGGGCTGAAGGAATTGGAGAACGTCAGCTGCTCGGCATCAATAAAGGCTGTAGTGGCGAAAAGAAACGGAACAGCAGAATGGGAAAAGATGCAGCTCGTATTGTGATTTCTCGGAAAGTGATTTCTGTTGTTCCTAATGACATATGAACCGAAAGAGCGAACGAATGATGCTACCAGCTCTCGTTGTATTCATTGATAATGCACAAAGTGCACTTTTATCTTTGCGATTGTGCTATTTGCGTCGCGTATTGTATGGTGCAGTCCGTGTGTGTGTGTATTGTTATTCTGTGTCAGAACAATTTGTGCATGAGTGGTGTTTCGGAGAGGTTAAGTTCCGGTTGTGTAGGTATCATTTGTGAGAAATTGTGCATTTACTTTTGTGTGTGTTGTGTTAGCTTTAATTTTCATTGGCACATATGTTTTGAGAAAATATTTTACAGCTTATCACTGTGTTATGAGTCGTGATAGCACAATCAATAATCCTATGTGTGCTTTCAATATTAACACAGAACAAAAATGGTTCATCTCGGGTAGCTGTAACTATTTTAAACACGTTTCGACACTATTATGGCAAAATCGTTAAACAATATTCATTAAACTGCCCTACAGGAAAAACTTCTATAACAATGTTACAATGGTTTTAAGTGTTATTTGAAGCTCATCATGCTGGAAAAAACCGGATAAATAATTTATTTTTCTCTTCAAAGCCTGCCGTAAATAAGTACAACATAAATTTTACAATTCAGTCCTCTATGATTTTAGAGCAATTTAAACAGGACTTAAAAAATTACTAGCTGGATGAATTATTTAACTATTGGACTTATAAAGTATTTATGAGAAAAAGTAAGTATAAGTAGAAAAGAGATAATTACGCTTGCGCCGTATTGTCAACCAAAATAAAATCTTTTTCAACAAAAATTATGGGCATTAAGAATGCTACAGGGTTTTTCATTTGATAAGGCAATATCACCCATTTTTATGGCAGCTGTTAGCATAGCGATCACGAATAGAACCAAAACGTATAGACGGAGAACTTGCCATAATATAGGCTTCTTTTCTCTCTCTCTCTCTCTCTCTCTCTCTCTCTTTTCTCTCTCACCACCTCTCCAACGTCTCCGCGACCTCCGTTTAGTCGCCACTATACCACAACCAATTGTAAACGGCAAATAAAGGAGAAGGTTCTCAAATCCGTAAAACTGTTCACCACCGGGAGCAGCAACCTTCTTAGATGGAATGGCAAACAAAGCTAGTTGATATTGAAACGGCTTCAGATATTGTACATGTCCTTTCATCGTATGGGCAAGTGCGTACAATATCAACGGCTACTATTACAATGTCATCTGAGGACATCACAATAAAAGGTATTTGATTTTCCTATCACCTGAAGCAGTTTCCATGTCAACTAGCTTTGTTTGCCATTTCATCTAAGGAGCGTACAGTAAAAATGAACGCTATTGCCTTATCAACTGAAAAACCCTGTATCCTTAGTTTTTACTAAGCGACTGCATTAACCTGCGGAAAATTGGTGGTTGCTAGGATGAGAAACACATTTATTTTTTGATTAGTTTTTTTGAAAGCTTCTTTAGAAATCGAAAGTACAATCTTATTTTCCGGTTCAAAGATAGGACTCCAGAACAGTATTCTGACCATCTATTTGTATTGAAAATTAAAAGAAAGTGATGAGACTTCTACTACCGGGAACTTTAAGGCAGCAATTTTTTATCCAGGAAACCAGATAAATTATACTGACACCTCGTTTGGACCTCAATTGCGATTGGGTTAGCTTTGAGTGCTCCTGAAATATGTGGTGCTCATCATCACAAGGCACTTTATAATTTTTTAGTTCTTCAGTTCAGTTTTTTCAGTCCACTATACTTTCTCTGATATCGCTCTTACTAGCCCCAATGCTCTTCTTCTTCAAACGAGCTCTCTCAGGTCATGCCTGCCATTTCTGGCACATAGTTGGATAGTCAGTCCTCACTTCGAGGGAAAGACCCGGATGGGACTGGAAAAACGGTCCTGCGGTGTGAAAGCCACGGCCACTGCTGTCGTTGCCACCGGACCACCTCGGTCAAATAATTCCTACGATTATCTTAGAAGCCAGGATTTATTCATTGAAGGATTTATCATTGTAAAATTTGTTATACTATTTTCTTATTGTTCTCTTAAATCGTAGCCAAAAAAAGTTCCTAACTCGTTTTCCTGTTTGCTGTTCATCATCTTGTTATGAATTGGTATTGTATTGCATTCCACCAATGAATGCAATGCATTCCATATTGTTAGTTTTTAATGGTTTTGTCTTTTCTATGTGGTTAAGAATTATAACTTTTGATGAAATATGTTTAAGATTCACATAAGCCGACTTCATTGAAGAGGTGGCAAGAAATAAAAACCTTGAACTTCAAGGTGCCAACAACTTTGAACTCCTGTCTGGTCACATTTATCTTCCTCTACTGTTTTACTTTTTAAATATTTTCGACTGGTGTAGCAACTAGCAGCAGTATTAGATGTCCCCATACAACTCATCTAATATTTACTCGTGAAGCACTTACGTCCTGCATAAAGTTGCAAGACTTTAGAGTTTTATATTATTTTTAAGATACAAATTATACTTCAGACAAACTATAAGTCAATTTTATACGGAAATAGATTTAGATTTTGAATGTTGAATGCAATAATCAGAATCTATATGCAACTAGAAAAATGACCGTACTTAATGGACTGGAATAAAGTCAGCAGGAAACCGTGTGGCAGCTGACAATTTGAAGTAGTTTTTGCACACTTGCGATAATTTCCTTAAGTTTCGCCCCCTCCCACCCCCATCCACCCTACTGTCAACTTGGCACACTTCTTGTCACTAATGTTGCCGAAAAACATGCTGTGTGCGAAATTGTTTCCCACCGTCGAGCTCCGTCGGGTGATGAAGTGTAAAGCGAAAAGCAACACACCGAAACATGATAACAAAATTAAACATTTGCCTTTTTGAATTCGTGTTTCTTTAGAACGAGCAAAAAAACGTAGAGTAGAGGCCAAAAGTTTTCGTCCATATTTTTAGCTACTAAGAAGTAGCTGATATCCTTACGAGCATACGGCAAGCAAACAAGCGTCAGGCCGAGGTGTCTTTATGCCCAACCCACCGCACATGTTTTCGCGACGCATTTGTTTTGCAATCTTTTTTTCCAGAACAAGAGCCCAAACGATGCCGCTTTAAATGCCATTTTAACACTGCTGCTACAGCGAATAATTGTCACTTCAAAAGTGTCCTGACTCCTCCGCTGCCATCGCTTCCTGCGCCCGAGGTTTTTTTTGGCTGATGGGTAGTGGTGGTGCATATAGTTAAGCTGCTTGAACATGTGCCGGATTCTAGACGAAAGCAACAAAACAACAAGTCTACCGTCGGCCCCGTTAGTAATGAAGTGGAAGACAAGAATCACACCAAAGATGGCTGTGTGTGTGTCTTCCTGAGCTGTGCCGGTGCGTCGTTATTGTCTAATGGTCCATTGGCCCACCGTAACGCATAGGCACCGGGAACCAGCTACGGTGGGCGGGGCGGGGTTTTTGCTTTCTGGCAAACTTTCCCACTCACACACATACATATCTTTGCCTGTGTGCGAATTACAATCCGACTTCTCAAGAGCACTTCCGAGGGCAAAAAGGCGTAGCAACCATTTCACTCGACCCTATGCCAGACGATTATGCTGAGTACGCGGAGTAGCAAGTCACGAGGAACACACGCATGGGCACACCTTTCTGGTGGGGGGCGAAACGGTAAGGATGAAACACTTGGCGCTGGGGATAAAAACAAGTCCATTTATTACACCATGAGCTTAATTAAGTCTAATAAAATCTTTTGCATTGTTCCGTACCGGTTCCGTTTGGGCCGCTGTCATAAAGGCAAATGTCGTGGCAAGTGTGTTTATGAGGCGAGAGTGAGTATGTGATTATTACTGTGAAGTGAACGTAACGTGAAGAGCGTGCCCTGTAGCCTTTGTAAGCCTTGAAGGATGAGGATTAGCGTAGCGATGAACCTATTGAAGTTTGAAGAAAGTTCCTGGAGGCTCTGTGCTGGTTCTAAAGGTCCTTTGTTTACAATTTGAAGCATTGCGAAAGCATTTTAAATAAATTAGTCAAAACATTTTTAATTTTTTTTAAACTTTAACAATTACTTAGCAAAATTAAACTTTAATTATGAAGAAATATTCTATCAAAGTACAGTTTGCACTAGATTTGTAGGAGCGCTATTTTTTTTATTCACAAAAAAACTTGAGAAGCAAGATAAAAAGAGAATATTTGAACGCACAGTTTAAGCACTTTAATCACTTTATTATCCCCAAACTAATTTAACGTTGTTTCCTAGTTCTCAGCATGGATTGTAAGAAAACGGCTAGGCGAGTGACTCTTAACTTAGAGGCTAGTTCATCTTGCGTTTCCAGACCCTGAATCCTCCTTGATCCTGAACGTCTATCACCGTTGTCAAAATCACCGTTTATTAACGAATGTAACTGCTTCCAATACCTCGTGACAATTATATCTGAGTCTCTTAAAATGAAACTTGAGGAAAATATACCAATTTGTGCGTCGACAATCCAAGTGTAAATAATATAACCAGTGGCGGATCAAATACCTTGGCGGCCTTAGTCGGAGTAGAGGCTTTGGTTATTCATCAGCCACCTATTAGCTCGAACTTCTGCTGACCGGAGGTTCGTAGACCCTTAAGGCCTGCAATATGGACATATCTACAGGAAACGCTCATGCTCAATTTCAGGACCTTCATACTGAGCCCTTGATCGAGGCCCCTTATACAAGGTCCCTAATATGAGGCCTCTTATACTCCTATCCTTTGGGAGATAGTCACTAGATGGTCGTCTACCCCACCCACCGTTTGATACACTACATATAAGGAATCATTGTTAATAAAAAATGTGGGACAAGGAATTAAACGTATGTTTAGTATTGGACAAATTATTTCTTCGACCTATTCTAGAGTGACTTATAAGATCAAATTAATGGTGGTCGTGTACAAGAACAACACTGATGTATCAATATAATCAAGAAGAAGAGATGCGATTAAGGAATAGTCTATGAAGGAGCGTATAGTGTGAATAAATTGAAATTCCAACAACTATCCTCATAACAAGAAAGACCCAATACGAACAATGGAGATCCTGGCCGAGGTCGATCCGATCACCCAACAATACTTCAACAACGACCTGATCGGTGAGTAAGAGGAAAAGATAATTGGTACAAAACACTGGTAACAGGCCGTAAGACTTCAAGCGTATTTTAACTATGGTTTAAAATTAACCAATGATTTAGTATGTATAAAGTAGTCAAGGCCTATCATTAGGGCACTCAGCAATCCTCGAAGAAAGACTTGATAAATAGGGATTAGAAAGACTTGCAAACCAGGACAAGCATCTTCTTCTTTCTTGGCACTACAACCTTGAGAGGTCTCGGCCTGCCATTTCTGGCTTTTTGTGACTTGATTTCACCCGTAGCAAAGTGGTTAGCCCCAGTCCTGCTGTGTGAAGACCGGCGCCGTTTTCGCCACGGCCACTGGACCCCCCCAAGGACCAGGATAAGTATATAGCTTACATTTTGTCACCTTTCATGCAGTTTTTATGATGAAAGAGCTTTTCAGCGCAGTGTTTCTGTACTTACAGTCGCGGACCAAACAACTTGGAGACCCTAAGCATAATATCAGTTAATTGTATCAGGCTCCTGGCACGTCAAATCTTCTGACTGGTTTAGATTCAAAGGTCAATGAGAGACATTAGACGAAGTCTTTTTATTGAGCTCGGAGCCCTCCAGGACCCTACTTCCAGCTCACGGGCTCCAAGCACATCCTTAGTTTTATTTTACTTACATCCACCTCTGAGTTCTTGCTTTAACCTCTTAAGAAAAAGCGTTCTTATAGTTTCGTTACACACTGTAACGTTCCAGTCAACAAAACAATAATGTGTATCATTCTTCTGGAAAACCCTGTGACCTTCGTGTAGCGTTTCTTCGCCTTAATAAACTAAAGTGCTGTACGGGAGCATCCGTAAAGCTACCATTCACCATTCAAAGACCTGTTAATACGCAAAATGCGTAATGTAAAGGAGAGGGTGAGTTATTCTCATTAAAACACTGCATCAGCTTCCCGAACGCGGCGTGGCACGATGTCTGCGTTCCCACATAATGGTTGCCTTTTAATCTCTCGCAGACATTTCGTTCATTTCAGCTACAGTGTTTTTTTGTTGTTGCTTCACCCATTTGGTGAATGTGTTTTTTGTTTGTTCCCTAAACCATCAACCACACCTGCCTTAAGTAGATTACATTCCACGTGCCGCTTTGCACAAACAAATTTGAATAAACCGCACACAACTATTACCGCCTCGCTGGCTGGCTGTGACCCGACCCGACGACGGATTGCTCCGTTCCAATCTTCCCCTCCCCCAATGCCCAACGGATGCCTCGCGACCGCAAACCTACACCGCTCACTGTACAGCACTTGTAATTATGAATGAGCCATAATCGCAATGCTAACCGGCATAAATTGTAACAATCTAGTGGCGCAGCAAGTTTCGCGATGAGAGGCGCAACACTCCTAGCAGGACTAGGCATCTACTTTACGGCAACTACGTGTTTTAATTAATGGTTTTAGAGAGAGCCCGGGCTTGCGATGGATAGCTGTGAAGGATGTGCATTCCCGTGAATGGTGCGTTGCCCGGGTCCCGCCAGCAAATGGAGCTGGGTTGGTGGAGCTCGTTCGGTGTACTTTGGTTTGTTGTTTTCAACCCATTTCTGCCTTGTTGGCATTTTTTTGTTGTAGTTGTAACTGTATGTGTGTATGTGTATCTTTTCCACAGCACAGCACAGTGGAAAGAATCATCATAGGTGGGGATCACCGTGTAGTTGAGGATGGCGTAAAAATTTAATTTATTTTCCACCACGACTATTGCCATTCAGGCACAATTCAATCCGGCGTGTACACTTAACCTCTTCGGGTGTGATGGCGGAGTGTCGTGATGGTGGTTGTTAATGAAAAGAATTAAATTTCCCGTTCGGAAAAACACGGGGCACAAGAAGCAATCGGGGAAACGATGTATTTTTCCAATTCACCTAGCAATAAATTTACGAAGAATTAGCTTCCCCCCACTTTCGAGCCACATCAGCAACCATCAAAGCGTGTGCGGTGCGTAGAACACATGGCACGATGAAACATTGCCAATTTTGGTTTTATTTTCAACAACGCCTAGTTTCATTAGGAACCTCACTCAACCCAACTTTAACGTATGCCTAAAACTGAGCTGAACCTTCAGGCAACTTCAACTCCAACAGCAATCGTTACACACCAACAACTTTGATGCGTAATCAGAAAGCGGGTTGATGACGACGATCATGCTGATGTTGAAGGTGATGGAGAAATGTTTGCATCGGAAATATTATGCCCCTTGCCCACAACCGGGGCGCCAGGTTATTTGCAAATGTCCGGGGAGGTTGTAGCGAGTTTGCCCGGGGACGATGCTAGGTCGATACCGCCACACCGCAACCACCAACACCTAGCATCGGTGAACAGTGGCCGCGGGGAACGCACGCGTTTCAGCGGTTTTTCTGCCTTCGAAATTAGAACAGCCAGCCGAACTTTCGGTTCGCTTCCATTCCAGCTGACTTACGGTTACGGTAGCAAATTTTCTCGCATCGCTGACTAAGTTTGCTAACATTTTCACTGACCCTTTTTGCTGTCCATTGTTTCCGCGGTGATTGGTGCGGTTAGGTTACTGCTTTTCAGGCTGAAAGTGAAATGAACGGGATGAGTGATTCATGTCTTTGGAGCACGGGTGGAGCCTGTGTTAATAAAACAAATGGAATTGTTAACCGTGTTCGCTAGCTGTAAGGTAGATTGGCTTGAGGGATGAAGGTGTATCATATGGAAGCTCATTTTAGAGAGTGGACGAACAGCTAACAATATGCTCTTTAACTTTTACAATTATAGTCTATTGCAAGGTCCTATGAGAAACGATGCCGAAACTTCAACTGTGAATGGCGTGCGGGAACTGTCGGATTTCATTGATAGCTTTGAACTTTGAACCAATTTAGTTTGTTGGATATTTTATCGAATGATCATCTGTTGCACAAGCATAGGAAGGTTTGCTTGGGAGATCCACATCCGCCGCATGAAAATAGCGACTGTATTCGCATCCTCTGCCAGTTTACGATATATAGAACATCTCGAGTGTTAATGAAGTCTTCTGGATCTCAGCAGTTTGTGGAGCCCCTAGTAGCCACGATTGTCCTGAGCAGTACGCCTTCGGATTTTGTTGCCTAAGTTGCTATCCAATGTTTCAATTGTATCAATGTAGCAGGACTCTTCTACCACAGCGAGATAGTCGCCGTCAACTGATGCTCTGCTTCCGAGGAAACCCGAACATCAGATAGAATATTCCGTCCCCGATGAGATTCGAACGATTCGACAGCACTTACGACACTCTCACCTTGCACTACATATCGTCTATTGTGACCCTCAAGAGCCATAACAGCTTTCCAGGGAAACTGTACTGCTGCTTTTTTTCCCGTAGCTCGGATCGATGTATTGTATCATATACCTTCTTGAATGTAATTTAAAAATGATGCGTGGAAATCTGGAATTTCTGGAGGATCAGCCATAGAGTGAAGATTTGGTTGGAGAACGATTTTCCTCCAACAAATCTTGCTTGGTTTCTTCCCAAGGCAAGATTGCAGAAGCAAAGTCTGGACAGAATCTTACAGGCAGAATTCAGGAATGCGATGGCCCGAAAGTTAGCACAATCAAGCATGTCGCCCTTTTTGTACCCTGATTGAATGACATCCTGTTTCCATTCGTCAGGTAGTTCTTTCTGATCCCATATCCAGACATTCAGCTCGATGCATGATAGTGGAAAGCTTTTCCGAGTCTATTTTAAAAAGTTAATCACTGCCGGCTGAATTGTTGCATTTTAGTCGTGGAATATCTTTGGTGACTTCGCAATGGCGGGACCTCTTCGTCATGTGCATGCTGTTTGCTGAAGTGCTGTTCTACTCTTCTACTTACATACGGTATCATTCTCCTTCTGCTTCGTTTAGATGTATGTGGAACTGGCACTTCCACTTGTCGATCACTTCTCTATCGTCCAAAAGGATATCTCCCTCTGCGTAGGATATCCTACAGAACGTGCTAGATTCTTCCGACTGAGATTGCTGCAGCTTCAGCTGCTCCTCAAGTTCTTCCAACCTCTGCTTATCCTTGAAACCCCGTCTCTGATGCCTTCTCAACATACGTGGACGCGCCTCGATCTTTATTGCTAATACAATTCTTGAAGTAAAAGTTTTGCAAGAGCGCATTAAACGTTAAGATAAGGCTTAAAGATGGTAGACCTTTAAGCATCTATTGCACCTTTAATTTTTTCTATCAGAACGATCAGCAAGTCATTACAAAATCATCTCAATCCACAAAATAGGACATAGCATAGAGCATTCATGAGGACACATATCGATCTGTACGAAGATGGCTCTTCCGATCGATTCCATGGGTTTCACTTTTCAACAAACATGTAATATTATTTTAATCCTTTGCTTGTCTGCCTGACATCTTTCAAAATTCTCATCAAGATTTGAGCCCACAACAGGTGAATCAGGACCCATTACTAGCCTCTCCTTGATAATGATTAACATGAAACAAGTTAAATGTCACCATTCTACTGAACATGTTCCAGCCTAACAGACTGCCACAACTGTTTCATTGATCTAAAATGTTTACAGTGCCTTGACTAATTTATGAACACCCTTGGTCGTGCGATTTTCTTACCGTCCATCCAGTTGCAAATGGGACGTTGCTGTTAACGCGTGCTAATGTAAGAAGGGACCAGGGAACGAAAGGTTCCGCTTCGTCGGCCTAAAGGGTACGTCGGGTTCGTATGGAATTAGCATTTTTTTCGTATGCGTATCGGAACTACTACAACTAGCAATAATCTGGCGCGTGAAAAGTTGTGCGGGAAAACGAGAAACTTTTAGCCTGGGGAAGGTTTTAACATTCAGGATCGCCGACCCGGACCCGGTTGGAGCTTGTGGAGGAATTGGGCAGTCGGTACGGGGGCGATTCGGAGATCTCGGACATGGAGAGGTGGAAAACTTTGCACCACCAAGAACAAGGTGCTGCAAATGCTTTGGAGACAAACACGTACACACTCACGCACACCCATACAGGTTCACTGTATTCCGGTAACTGTTACTTCCCATTCCGGTACGGAGGTTAGCATGAGTCGAAAAAAGGGCGAACTGATGTTGAAAGGGTCGTGCTTGGTAAGGGTGAGAGAAGAATAATATTTGCTATTAATGTTGACAAATGTGACTACGCGCAAAGCCTACCGCAAAAAACAAAAAAAAAAACCGACCAAACTCCCGCTTGTGCCTTTTCCACGTGCGGCATACGGGTGGAAGGATTCATCCGGCGCACCACCGGAACTGGAACTAGTTTGGATGATTTCCGTTTGTCCACATTGGTGGGGTGTGGCGTGGCGACCTAAGAAAAGCAACAACAGAGACACGGAGGACGTGGTTGGAGGTGGTTGGAGCGAAAGCTGCTTAATAATTCATACGGTTGGCCGAATTAAAAGTATGATCACAACCGACGACGAAAGGTACGCTCCAACTTTTCACAGGCATCAAACTCAAAGGGCAACGGCGACAGTTTGTTCGCACCGCACCGGACGTTGGGTGGCTGCAGTGTCGTGCCGGCTTCTGCACGGTCGAGATGTTAGAGCAGTGGAAGAAAAGCCACCACCGGACGTCATGCGACTAAACAAAGCCGTACGCGTAGAAGCAGTTCTACATAAATAGCGTAAATCAAAATCAAGCGACGCTTAACGTTGTTTAGACCGGGTACCGGAAGCTTAAGCGGTCTCGGAAAAAGGATTAGTTGCTGTTTTTTGTTTATCCCTTCCATCCTTTTATTGCAATGGTGTGTTGATTTGTTAAGTGTTTGGTGTGTGGGCAAGCTAATACTATTTCAGCATGACTTAATTGGTACGGCATAATGCGAACATTTTGTTTTCGTTGCATGTTTGTTTAGGTGCAAGCAGTAAGCTAAACAATAAAATGGAAAAATGTATGAATAATAAATGCTTGAAGTACGCTTTAAACAGTAGATAACTCGTAAGGAAATATTATAACGGGCTCATGTGGTTGCAGCCACCATTATACAGTTATTATACAACTGTTCACTCCATGAACTAGATAACAAAACGGAATTCGATATCATGTAAAAAATAATAAGAATACTTTGATAAAATGAAGAGTTTTTTTTACTATGTATAACTATTGCCACCTAACTCTACACAATGACCAAGTATGCACAAGCTTTTTCTAATCAAATGATCTTCCTTCCCTGGCAGCACAAACCTTGAGAGGTCTTGGTCTGCCATTTCTGGCTTTCTATAACTTGATTTTACCCGTAGCAAAGTAGTTAGCCCTGCGTACGAGGGAAGGCAGTCTAGATGGGATTTGAACCACTGTCCTGCCGTGTGAAGAGGGATGCTGCTGTCGCCACTGCCACCGGACCACCCCAGGCTTTGAAAATTTTGAGCTCATGTAAGCTTATGAGTTCGGGAACACTTGAAATGTTTTGGTGGTGTGATGAGGTGTCTCGTGTGAGGTCTCGTGAGCTCATGAGGGTAAATAAATTTACCTGATGCAAAAAAATCATGCCAGCTTTTGAATTGTGTTTAGAGGAACTTTTATTGCTTCGAATAGCCTTTATCGGTAAATCGATGTGACCATTCATTTTTAACTAAAAACCAAAAGGCACTTTTCGTACAAGTTATTTTAAGAAGATGGCATCTTTCAAAAGATACTTGCATCTCTGGAAATGTTTTGCACATTAAGAGCTATGTGTATCAAACGATACATTCGTTCATAAATATCATACTAGTAAGAGCTTATCAACATACTACAGAGTTAAAAGCAAAATAAAACAATAAACTTTTCACTTGAGCTAGCATAATTTGAACTCAAAGGCTTGCATGAACCAGAGTTAATAATATTAACCCACAATGTTTAATGCATTAAGGGCACTGGTTGGTCTGGTTTGTAAACTGCTGTTTGTGAGCTAGCTCAACTAATTCGTTGAGCTCATCGACTCAATGATTCAAAATCTTGTGTACTTCCCTGGAAAAAAGAACAGTACCTGTAGGTGTCAGAGGCGACAGTGGCGACGATCTTCACTCCGCAGGACCGGGGATCAAATCTCATCTGGAGCGCCTCCCCGTACTCGGGGCTGACTACCTTGTTACGGGCTAAATCAAGTCCCAGAAAGTCAGATGGCAGGCCGAGACCTTACGAGGTTGTACTGCTACCGAAGAAGACTATGTTTCAGTGGCGGATCAACCTAGGAGCGAAAGGAGTGGCCTCGTTGATCAGGGAAATCCTGTTGGTTCCCTATAATATCATAATTGAGGGCCCTTAACAACCATTCAGATCGGAGCCTCCAAAAAACCTTAACCCTCCACTGCTATGTTTAGCACCACGCAGCTGCGACTGATCCGTGACGCATGACATGTTTTTAAATATACAATTGTATGACAAATGTGATTGATGTGCTGTATGGGTTTATTCGAATGTTTAGTCTTATTTCTCGTGCATTTACTTAGATGAGCAGCAAATTTTATTTACGCGTAAGACTAGAACGTTTGAAAATGCTACGTCGAGTCTATGCTCAAGTAACTCACTTCACTTTTATCGAATCTCGTGCTGTCTTTTGGCGTCCATGCGTCCAGCACAATATTACTTACTTAATCTATACCTGGAGTCGGTCATCCAAACTCAACAGTTATCAAATATTTCAGATAATGCAGAATTGCCTAAGGATTTCTTCGATTTGGTCCATCCGGCTTTTAAAAGGCTATGTTTAAAAAATTCTTTTAAACCCGAATGCGGTGAAGCGATTGCAGATAATAAGTACATCGTGTATTCCTAGGTCCGACACGACAATTCTGATTGTTCTCTACATATTTCTGACAAATCATTCATGAGAAATAAAAAAAGAGCACAAACCCGATGAAGATAATTCAAACCTTCAAAAACATTTTCCAACGATCTTTTTATAGTCCCGATCTGAGCAGAATCTTGATTATCAATCTGTGTAGAAATGTTTTTTTTTAAGTTCTTGTGAAACAATTGGAAAAAAGAATGAGCCACACCACTTAACACTCCAATTAAAAGAAAGTGCTGGAGTTTTTTTTTCTCTCTATTTTGTCTCGTTTTATCTCTTTCCACCTCAAAACTCGAATCCGAAAAACAAGTTGGCTGAAACATTCCGCAGCCGTTCGGCGCTGCCGGCTTCAATATTAATGTTCGCTCAATTCATTTCCGTTCGACTAATTGTTATCGAGGAGCAAAAATCTTGTTGCGACAAGTCGTCGGGTGGTTTGGTGTGTCGCAAAACCGACGGCAGAAACCACATCAAGCAAACGGTACGCCCCCGAGCTCGGGGCTTCACGGATTGTGGAGCTGATGATGAAGAAGCGACCAAACAACGGTACGGCACATGAATCGACTCTAAATCATTGCAATTTTGAGAACTTTCGCTTGAAGGGAGCATGTGGCCCCGGCTTCCGACGGTTCCCACCATCGGGGCTTCGAAATCGGTGGAAAATCGGGAAAGAAATAGACCGGAGCATCACGACGACCGCTATAAATGCCAGTCGTACGGTGTATGGCGACCGACGGAACAAAACCGCTCTTCTCGCTCATCAATTTACCCGCCCGGCGATAACGGAAAACTCAAGTTTTCTACTTCACCTTCTTTGGGGTCGGGGCATTTTTTTCTTTTCGTTGGTGGTAGTTATCTTTCTCTCTCTCTCTCTCCTTCTCTCCCTCTTTCACTTCCGGAAAACAAGGAGACGGCCGATCCAAATGCCAATAGACCAACAATTTCATCCCTGCAACTCTAGCCATAACAGCGTTCCCGATGCACTACAAACACCTCAGGGACACTCCAAAAACGCTGGTGGTGGTCTGTCGAGTTTGAGTGTGTTAGTGTATCCGGGCGGTGGCAACCTATCCGGGAAAGCTGTGACACGCGTCCGGAAGCGTTCACCCGATGCAACCGTGTGTCAATTGATCGAAATATTCCACACCATCAGATTTGTATTTTCGCTTTTGGAGTGTGATTGCGATGCACTTTTATTTGCCTACGGTTTCCCAACTCCGCCGGCCCGTTGGATCGTTCGTCTATTTTCTTCGCCACGGGTGGTGCGTTGCGTTGGGTGGTGGTGCCTCATTTACCCTCGAAAATTCGAAACCACAAATCGCTTCGAGGGTGCTCATCGTGCGATCTAAGTGCTTTCGAACCGGTGAAGCTGAAATACGCTTCGTAAGAGCCGTAAGAGAAGGATTTGTGTGCGCGCTTTATTCGGCGGCGGCCCTGGCGTGCGGATAGTGTGCTTGTTGTTGAGAAAATGCATACTGATGAATATTTTCATAACACTTCTTTTATTAAAATATTTATTAAGATGTTTTAAATGTCCAAAATGAGTAATTCTACAATTATTTTAAATTTATAAAGAAATTGTTTCTGGTAAAAAACTTATAAATGTTATCTCTTCTTACATTTCGGTATGTTCGTTAAATGATTAAATTTTTTTTTAATTTATTCGATTCGTGATTTATTCTTGTAAGTTTTTCTCGGTAATTAACTAGAATCACATTAACTAGTAACACTGGTGCTGATACTTGGGTCTATGTCCGGTGACTGAGGAGATAGCAGCGTCGGACTTCACATGGCAGGACACCCATAGTGCTATTAAAATTGACCAGCTCTGAATTTAGTTTTGATAGTTCTGAAAGAGCTAGAATAACCAGTAGAAAACTCTTGCGAAACAATTCGAGAGACAATAAAATCAAACTATTTTAAAAATCAATTACAGAGTTGAAAGATTTTTACTTCGCCAGA
The DNA here is from genome assembly GCF_013141755.1 of Anopheles stephensi. Taxonomy (NCBI): domain Eukaryota; kingdom Metazoa; phylum Arthropoda; class Insecta; order Diptera; family Culicidae; genus Anopheles; species Anopheles stephensi. Next base: position 50,133,266 of record NC_050202.1, read on the forward strand.
TCCAATCGTCCAGAACTCATCCGAAATTCGACTGTGAAGACGGACTGTCCTACTGTGCTTCCTGCTGCCTAACCGATTCTTACTCAAACTAGAACATGGTCCATAAAGTGCAACTTATTCCAGTTATACCTAATGAGGATCTAGACATGCCTGGAACATTGTTAATTCATACTGAAAACCTAGAATTATGTATTCGTTCTTGGGAATTTGTAGCTTATTAAAGTTTTACAAAATGTTCTCAGTTTTGGAGAAATTTGAAACAAATTGTTAAAAGGACAGATTCTCACCACATAAAAGCGCTGTAGGTCCATTGTAGTGGAGCAGATATTTAAGTAGAAACCAAGGGATTATTATTTGATTAATGTTTTCATTTGACTAACGAGGATCCTGGTGATAGATCAACCATCTGAAGGATGCTAAAATAAACCATAAGAATGTGATTTGGATGGAAAAATTTGGATGTTTGATTGTTATACAAAACTAGCTGTAATTGTCTGATGCGAAGTCAACCGTGCAATAATCTTTCAAAATTAGCAGCTGCAAGTGCATCATCGATCGGTTAAACGTCCTGCCAAAAGACCTCCAAAAATTCAACGAGCAGTAGATTTTTATTGGTAATTTTCTACCGGAGAACTTTATCCTATCTTCTTGTATAGAACGCCGAGTAGTAACTGATTGCTAAGAAGAGCTGCGATGCGATCCTCTATTTTTGCGAGAAGAAATGCGATCCTCTATTTTTGAAACAAGCTTCAGCATTATGATTAGTGTTGCAAACTCTTCTAGGTTTCTAAAAGACAGATAAATTGTATGGTTCACAATCATTTACTCGATCTACTCGATAAAATTGGGAAGATGAAAATGTTTGCAGAAAGTATCGCCGATCGTTTCGTTTGTTCTAAATTTGATCTGATAATTGTTAAGACTCTGATGAGAATATGGACGGGAAAAACATCAAAGAACTGGTAATCGTACTTCCAAATAGCTCAGTCATAGTATGAATACATTCCACACCAAATTGAATAAATAAGGTAAAAAGTTTTGTCCATTATCAACGCAACTCAATATACAGTGATCCGATTGATGCAGTGCATTCGATTGAATAAGATTTCATACAGTTTCAAATTAACACACAGCATTATTCAGCTATGATTTTCTGCACGCGTGTACCTAGAAAGAGAGAGAGAAAAAAACCCGAAAAAAGGGAACGAAATGCAACACTTGATGCAAGTCGAACAAAAAAACACAAAGCCCAGCCATTTGTTTTTTTTTTGCCCTCCCCCCAGCCAGAAATAGAAAATTGATTGAAAGTCGCTGAAAACACGTCGGAGCGTAGATTGAAGCGCGAAACGAAAGTGTAAAAGCCATTGTAAGCGATAAGCGATGGCGTGCGATGATCAGAAGCCGTAAATTGCAATGGACCCCAACCGCCAAAGGTTTACTGTTGCAAAATGCAACAGTACGTACCGACAAGAAAAAAACGCGGTACGTACACACACACTCTCACTCCGAATTTCCCTTCGAGTTGACCAATATACCCGCGAAGCCGCAAAAAAGGGATACCCCGTTCGATGAAATCATCTTGATAATAGTGACCGGCAGTGTGTGTGTGCGATTAAAAAGAGTGCAATTTCCCTCCTCCGAACCTCACACGCCAAAATCGACTTTGGAATGGGGGAAAAATCAGCCACCGGGCAGGGAAATTCCGTGTTCCGGTGGAGCGTGTTTTTTTTTTTGCTGTACGGTGTGAGAGATTTTGCTTCAATCCAATCAAATTAAGCGAAAGGCTGTACGAGAGTTTTCATTCTCTAACACGTTTTCTCCCACCGACCATTACCGGGAACGGGTACACCACCCGGTAGTTGTGAGCATTTATTTCAATCGCTTCCACCACCAGAACACTTGGTTCGATTGTCCATGGTTCTGGCGTTTGTGTGTGTGTTTTTTGTTTTTTGTCGGTGGAGCGATGATTCCACAAGACTAAAAGCATTTCCACCGCGATGGAACACGGCAGCGGTGGTGCGTTTTTGTGCAGAAACCACCATTACGGAAACAATAGGAAAAAAAGAGTCACACACACAGTCAAGCTGGCTTGGTGGCCAGCAAGAAAAACAAAACTAGTGCATTGTACCAGGAACAGAACGAGAGAGTGTTTGGCCCGCTTTTTGCTTTGCCCCGATTGCGATTCCACTGGAGTTGATCGTGTACTCCAGAACCACGGCCCATCAGCCACAACCAAACCGAGGGGGAGGAGGAGGCGGAGGAGAACGGGGTGGAGGAGGTAGAGAGTGTGGGTGGGACAAGACAAGAGGCCGTGCTTTGTGCGAGCACAATTAATCAAGCGACAAAAACTCGCTCGTACCGACACAGCTCGCTCGGTGCCCGCTTCCGTCCGATTGGATTCAATTATTAATTCAATATGTTTTGCGATACGGAAGTGCAGAACGTTCCGGAGAGATATGTGTGTGTGTGTGTGTGAGTGCATGTCTTCGACATTTCCATCACGGTGTCATTCCGGCGAAATGGCGGGCAACAAAAAGCGGGCGATAGTCCTTCGCTCGCTCGCTGATTCGCTGATGAATTGGTCCATTTGTGTGGGTCCCGGGCGGGGCAAAGTTTGCGAAACAAAAACACGAACCGACGGCTTGCTTAAGAATTATTGCTGAGCGATGTGAGCGGCCGGAGTGTGCATCCGGGTAATGTTCAGCCGGACACTAACAAGGCGGGTAATAACCGAAATTTAATTACCACTGACGGGACACACGTGACCTGCGACTGTGGCTCGTTTACATAGTGGCTTCCACTATGTTTCAGGAGAGTTTGAAGATTTGTCGCGGAAAAGCCTGCTTTATCATCGATTTTCCATTACCGTGTCCCGGAGCAAAAACGAAAAAAATTTGAGTGCATTTGGAGTGGAAGATATGGAGCAGTTAATGAGATGATCGTGTTCGGAGTGAAGATTGTGTGTGTGTTTTTTGGGCGAAATCGAATTCTGTTGAGCGTTAAGACAATAATGGGTTGTTTTTAAATCGTACAAAACGATATCAGGTAAATGATTTTGTGGTCTAGTGGTCCAGTGGCTCTGTTAGTCTTTTACACGACCATGTGCAGCATCTTATACGGGCCGAATTGTACTACGCAGAACAAAGACCATACAAAATCAAGAGCAAGAAGCCAACATTCTTATTCTCTTTTTTGACTCTATCACCTTGATAGAGGAGGCCCTTGTTTTGTTTCCTTTTGTTTACAGAATTCCATAGTTAAACTAGTAATGTTCGAGCAAGTACTAAACTCTGTGATGATGAAGGGGGACGATTGAATATTAAATTAAGAAAAAAATATCATAATTTTCTTTCTGTCATAAAATTTGGAAATTTCTCAAAATGTAGTGGACAGTTTGTAGTTAAAACAAAAACGAAACAAGCGTGTTACAGCAAGATCACTGTCGGTGTAAATCGATGACAAGATAACAATAAAAGTAAGGTAACAGTCTAGATATTTGATTAATGGATTCAGTTATCTGGTAAACCTTAAGGTGGTTAAAAAATATGAAATTCTTGCACATTTTATTATTGTTTCAGACATTTACTCCTTTCAAGCTAGCTCGGTTGTTTTTAAAACTTATTTAAAATTATTTTTTGAATTTTAAAAATCATTTGTTTTTGTAATGGTTTTTCATTTTAAGGCTATAAAACACTATTTTTGAGGAATTTTGCCAGGATTTTTGTTCGAATAAAACTATTTTTTTTTGCATGTCAAGGATAGCACGGTTGAGAAGAGTAACAATTAATTACTTTGCCAACAAGAATGATCCAGCACGGAGCTACTAGCTCTGAAAGGACACATTAATTGCAGGATATTTAATCGAAAAACAAGTACCGGCAAGTCGATCCGATTGTCAAGAAGTCCTGCGGAAAACAATATGCGTGTGTTGAAATTGCACTGGTTGAAATGGATAGACTCAAGGACAATATGTGTGTGACACCGGCGATAACGGTGCCGATCTTCACACGACAGGACCGGGGTTCATATCAAATCCAGACCTCCTCGCCGTAAGTACGGCTGACTACTTTGCTACGGGTAAAATTAAGTCACAGAAAGCCATGAAATGGCAGGCCGAGACCTTTCGAGGCTGTAGGCCAAGGAAGAAGAATAAGAAGATTCCAGGCGTTGATAAAGGCGGCCCGCTGATCATACGGTAGGACCGGAGCTCAAATCTCATCCGGACGCGTCAACTACGTGGTACAATTAAGTGTAGTAAGAGAAAGTGACAGACATAAGTTAAGAGGTCGTTAGGCCAAAAAGAATAACAAGAAGAACACTCCAGGCTTACCGTGGGACCGAGCAACCGGTGGTCAGCATATCTCTGAAGTATGTTCCACTACCGAAAGCACAAACGAACAGTACAGCATCTTGATGGAGCTCGGGTCGTTAATATCAGTTCGCAATGCGCTTTGAAAGTTTCCGGCAGAGGCTCTGGTTCTTAGTGAACTATAGAACACTTCATGTTTTCGGGATTCAACAGAGTCAAACTTGGCTTCAACACATTAAACAGTTAATCAATCGGACTCGATCGACAATAGCAACAACCATTTTGTTTTGCATATAGCCCTGCAGCTTGTCTATTTCTCCTAGCCGAAAAAAAAAATGACAAAAACATTAAATGGTGATTTTGCATGATAACTCACCAAACGCAAGCCTCAGGTACCGGCATATCTTACCCTACATCTTGGAGATGAGCTTCTTCTAATAGTGTTTAGATGCCATTTGTTGTTTGCTTTGCATAGGCAGCATGTGTGAGCATACACATATTAGTTCAGGTGATTAAGATCCCACCACATGCAAGGTCACAAAGTCTAAAAAGGTATAAACGATAACAACACTTCAGCCAAATTCTCCCAACTACCCGTGTGGGCGATATTTTTAACGTATTCGCCGGTGTGTCGCCTTATTGAAAGCCGTAACGATGCTTCCTGTAGAAGTTCCGAAACTTAAAGGCCTACCATATTCTTTAGAACCTTGTTCTTTGACTGCCAGGCGTAGATTTAATGGAACGGAGGGATGCTTGTCAACGTCATCGCTCATAGCTGAGACTCCTGAGCTTCGTGCCCCAAAAATAGCCTTGCAATGCAGATAGCCTTCATTTGTTACTATATCTGCCTTCCAAAAACCATCGACAGTTTGCACATGGTGGGCACTTCAAACTCATGAGAACTGTTATTCGAGCTTATTGAACACCCGTGGTATGTTACAACAGAACGAAACCTTTGAATAAACAAGATTTAGCCAGAAACTTCCTCCTACTCAACCATGTCGGTTGTTTACCCTTTTTTCAGTTCATTTTCCAGCTCAGCGAAATACGGTACAAATGATGCACTGTAAGAAAACTGCAACTGGAGCACAGATCCTGACACAGATATTGGCATGGGTACCGCTTCTTGGAAGAATCAGCAAATTCGAGCAGCCTATCGTAAGATGTTTCTGCCCGCGTCTGCTCGAGCCAGCCAAGACTCGATTAGGAATGCAATAAATCTTGCTGTTGCCGTGCATCCGGGATTGTAGGCCCACTACCAAAGGCAAGCGATAACAACAGCAATATTAACAATCGTACCTTTGGAAAGGGAATTGAAAGAGATACACCGTAAACCGGAGGCACGCTTTTCTTTTGGGGACGGAATTCACGGTGAATTGAGTTGCGATTGCAAAGATACGCAAACAGAGGCACAAAATTGGAAGCCCGGTGGAAAGTCAAATAAATTTCTAGTCACAGTCATCAACCTGGGAATCGCGTGCAGGAACGAATGCGACCCATTCAGGTGCACCTTCCAGCGAGATTCACCCGGTGGGAGGACCCGGGTGGGTTTATGGGAAAACCAATCAGAAATGTGACCAAATGACGGAGAATCGTCGAGTTCGAGTGCCGAATCCGCACTCGACGATGGGCCTGATGGGAGCGCACTCTTGGCATACGTATCCGTAAGGTGCAGCGCAGTGAAGCTATTAGTAAGACAGCCAGACGCCGGCCAGGATCGCTCGATGGTTGTGAGAAGAAAAAGTGTACGCAAAATAAACAAAAAACAACTCCCAAAACAACGTGCCATTGGGTGAGAAGCGAATGCAAATGAATGTCAGCAGTTCTGGAAAACGCAAGGTACTACGTACACCCGGTCGCTGGTCGTCGTCTTCGGCACCAACATTAAGATACGCCAGGCCTAGTTGGGCACCGAAATGCTGGTTGCCTGGTGGAGAGGATTGGTTTGCTGGATCGTTAGTTATACCTCGTCCAACACGGCCGACGGGTTCGGTTTCGTTTTTCGTGGCGTTCGCCTGATTTCGGTACGGGTAGGTCATGTATAGCAAACAGTTGGGTAGAAAATAAATTGCATTTTCTATTTAAAATTAGATGCAAGACGAGTTCGAAACAGCAACACGAGACCGACGAGGCCACGTTGCTACTTCAACACAACCAAAACCTTCGAGTCGCTGGTATGGGTTGGGCCGGGGACTCAGGTTTTGTATCGTCCTGCTCCTTGGAAGGAAGAAATCAAATTGCAAGTCATCTTCCGTGTGCCGAATTGTCGTTCCGTTTCGTCGGATTGTCTTCAAACATGACTGGCTGAACGGCTCCGGTGGTCTGAAGAGCAACCGTTTTTTTTCTTCTTCTTCTCCTGCCCGCCCGTAAAATCAACCGGGCCCCGAAACGCTCCGGGGAGAGAGAAAGATTGGATTTGAATTCCTGAGGGTTTGCAAATCGTGACTCAGGAATCCTTTCCCTTGCAGCAAATGAGGCTGTGATGGAATGGTGCGATGCGGTGAGAGAATCTTCAAAAGCATCCCCAAGACATTCCTTCATCTCAGCAGCAGGACAAACGCAGGCGAACGAGCGAGCTGACCGAAAGATCTAGCCGGAAGAAGCGGGACACGGTAAAGTGTCCCCAGTGGTGGAATGTTGGCGTTAGCAGGTATCATCCTAATTGACTACAGAATTTATCCCTTCCATCAGCATCTCAAGGCACAATGGGACAAGGCTGCAGACAGTGCCAGACAGTGCCAGAAAGTGCAACATTTTTCCTCGCAAACCTCGACCGACGTTCATCGTCATTGGCGCCTTTTGTCCCTGTCGAGTGTGATGCCGGAGTTTGACAGCTGCGGGCAGGCACATTCCTTCATGCCGCCACGGCTCAGACATCGCTCAGGTGCTCCACAATGGGTGAGCCATACTTTCGTTGCAGTGAAGCGTTGCACGGTTGGATTTGAGCGAGTTGATGGAGAGGATGCATTTAAACACTGCCAAAACGCCTTGACGATCCGTCCCCTGCCCCGGTACCGACCGGAATGCTCGATCTAATCAAACGCATTCCTTTGCTGTGCGGGCGTGCGTGATAAGTGCGATCGTAGCTCAGTGTGCGTACATTTGTTGCCACGTTGAAACAGAAGAATTGCTTTATTTGTCCTTTAAAAAGGATGAGATTTTGGACGTTCGACACCAGAATAGGCGCACGACTTTCATTTATGACAGTAGCCTTGAAGAAATGCTGCAGGTAGACCCACTCGGGTGTCCTACATACATCAACACCACAACCGATGCTTCCTCTGTCCGTCTCTCCCTGTGTGTGTGTGTGGTCGATTGGCAGCCATGGACCGCAATTTTGGATGCCCCAGAACAAAGCAGACACGAAAGAGTTTTGCGGTAGGTTGCGGGCTCGGTGCGACGACGCTTTTGAGCAGCAAGGACAAAGTTCCTGGTCGCCGGCAAACTGCTTTTGCATAAGTTTAATTGAGTTATCATCCCACATGACTGTCAGGACTGTCCGCTTTTATGTCTCGCTCAGTTTTTAACCCCCATTCGGTTGCGTAACGGAACGGAAGTCGTTTCCCGTCGGCCTGTATGTGTCACACAGTGCACAGAAGGAAGTTAACAATTTGTGCTGCAATATCTGCTGTGGAGGGTGACCATACACACTCAGGCTTTGATCGAAATTTCATATAGTATGAATTTTGATTATTTTGTTTTCCTGTGGGTATGGCGGTGTGTATGTGTGTGAGTAGAAGTGAGCTCTAGCAATTAGATTGCAATGAATTTGGAAAGCAATCGTAGGTATTAAGGTGCTTTAAGTACACTTTTAACTAGATTCTGTTTTAAACGCTACGAATTTTTTTTTTAAATCCAAAGTAAATTGTCTAAAGATATCACGGGAGATTAAGTTTTCATTTAATATGTTTGTTAATAACTAATTTAAAATTATTTTTTGAAGCCAATTTCTTGTTAAACTGGGAATTTGAATTAATTTTGCTAAGGACTAAACTACAACCGCGGTACAGTTTCTCACATGATGAGGGCATGAGATTTTTTGTATCTTTTTTAAATTAAAATTTGCATAAGCGTTAAAAATACAGTGAATATGCAATGGTATTCCAATCTGATAAAAATTTAAAACTGAGAATTTTAGAAAGTCAGTTTACAGCTTACTTATCAAGCGCTACAACCGCCTTGCGGTCTTGGCCTAATCGCAAAATTGTCTCTGCTTTCTGTAGTCGATAGGTTACTTGAAACAGGTTAACTGGCCCAGCGCTCAAGCTCCCAGGTACCTCTGGAGGGCCTCGTGGCAGTTTGTTTTAACGTCTGGTTACCCCCCCCCCCCTGACGTACAGACAGACCTGTTGCCTGTTCTGCCCACCTCCCTTTTGTTTAGCCTTTCTCCACCATCCGCCCAATGGGTTGGGACAGGCCCGTGTACCCAAGCTTGCATATGTGATGGGGAAAGTTACCAATCTGTACGACGAGGACGTGATGGAATAGAAGTTAGGTAAGAGAGCCTGTGTGACCCCGAAAGGAGTCTCTCGGATCCTACCCTATAAACAGAGCTAGTTTATATCTTACCAATTACAAAACAAGAATCAGTTATCAACTCATTTTCTGTTGACACCATTACCAGAGATAAAAATATTTTAACAACAATTTTGTTAACTACACTGACTCAACCTTCTTCGCCTTCTTTGGCACTACAACACTCGAGAGGTCTTGAGTCTACCATTAGAAACTTCTTGAGACTTGATTTTAACCGTAGCTGGATAGTGAGTCCTGCGTACGAGGAGACGGTCTGGATGGGACTTGAGCTCCGTTTCTAACGTATGAAGACTGGCACCGTTATCACTTCGGCCACCGGACACACATAATACTTCTTACTAACTAATAAAATTTCACCCTCACTTGGTACCTCAACCTTCATAGTCACGCTGAACATTTAGAGTACTTCTGAACTGCTGCCTCAAAGAGCGCGATTCAATCAGGCCTCACATGGTGAAGAGCTGCTGCCACAACACTAGTTAAAGATGACCCAAGCGAAGTTTTTTTTTATTTTTTTTTAATTTGAATTAAGGATATTTACAAAACAATTCAATAACAAGTTTTAAGCATGACCTCAAAACCTTAACGTACAACTGTTGTTCAAATTGAAAACAAGCATGCCTGAGGTAAGGTAAAATCAGGCCAGATGAAACCACCCCGTGTGAAAAACCAGTAATGACAATACGCTAGAGTACGAACCGTTTTGTTTAGAAAATAAATGTAAATATTATTTAAAAAGTATGACATATTTAGCTCATTAGTAAATTATACTAGCAAAATCTTGATTAGCAGTTAGTAAGTAAATTTTATTTTATTTATATTTCTAGTTGGACGGCTTGACGCCGTATTGACAGTTAGTAAGTAAATGTTAAAAAACTTATTCAGTTTAAATAAATCTCAATTTATTTTATTCAACTAAACTAAAATTTTCTTTTGCTTTAGCTTCAGATTGTTAAAATTTATTTATTTATTTATTTATATTTTGAGTTAGACGGCTTGACGCCGTATTGACAACACTGCATGAGTTGACGATTACAAGTACATTTAAATTTAATTAACAAGGCATTTCAGATTGTTAAAATATTTCGATTTAAAATTTCCTTTTTTATTTCCATAATATCAACAGGATTTCAGAACTCAGAAGGATTTCACCAGCTAGCAATTCGAAGAGAACAGCATAAAATCCCATCCAGACCACAGTAAGCAGCGTCAGAAATTTTTGGCGAAGTCCCCAAAAGGTAGTTTTGATGAAGCCGTGCTTCATGTGCAATAGATCTTTATAAAAGATTTTTGAGAAAAATACAGCTTTACCTACTATCCATCAAAATCAAAAACAATTACGTTCGAACATCATTGCCGATGTGGCTCAACGCTCGCAAAGTTTCTGACAACTCCCTCCCCATCCACAGCCTGCTCGATTATCCCAATCGGATGTTACACTTTCTTGGACGCACTTAGCACGAACCGCTTTAGTTGACAGATCGCTTTCGTCTTACAAAACTGAACCGGCAGGTCTCCGTCCAGAATTCAATATCCTTCTTACAAGAGCACCTTACAATCGAACAGATTCGCACCGTTGCTCGAAGGTGCGCGATGGCAGCAGCAGGCTCACAGTGCTGTGGCACGAAGGTTTTATGAAATTACCTTTTCACCAACATCGACCACCATGCTGTTTCTGTCTTCCGCAAAACCACGGCCCCGGGTAGCAGACGAAGCTGTTTCCCAAGGCAACCCGGGACGAGCCACGGTGTACACTGGATGGCTGTGGTACGCTCGAATGCCGCTGCATTTCGAGATGGTCATTTGAAGTTTAATTGAATTTGATTTTAATTAAAACCCTGAAATTTACTCCAGCACTCACCGGCAATGAGCGCCGATGCCCGTTACTGATACCGACCGTCTCTGAGGATGGGCACGGATCTGAGGCACTGGGGTTTGGATGGCGGGACGGTCCGGATCGACCGGAGGTGTTACCACTTTCCGGCCGGAAGCATTTTTCCTGCCGAAGAGGGGCCACCAACAACTACAAGGGGAACAAGTACGGGCGAAAGGATACTACCGGGCGATTCAGGTTGCGTTTCCTTTCGGCTATTGTTTTCGGCTCCAATCAGGTAAAATCAGTGTTAAAAGGCGGAAATTACAGTGCTACTTCACGGATGCGAAACCTCCCGCACGTCGCCGGAGTGCGGATCGGATACGGAACGGGCTGCTTGAAGCTCAGCCGTCTTACATCCGGAAACTGCCATCCATCCGCCAGCCCTTCGCCAAGCGGTGGATGGTCGTAGTGGATTCTAACCAGAACTTCCACTCAACCATTCATTACTAAGGTCACTGCTGGTTGGAACGTGAGGCGCAAACTAACGATTGGGAAGAATTATTTTACTATGGGGCAAGGTAAAACTTATCCTTCATCTTGTGCCGTTCGGAAATGCGTTTCTTTCTTTAAGCTAGTTCACGTAAAACCCCTTGGCCCGGATGCATTGTGTGCAACGCTATTGGGACGAATTGGGACCGGTGAAGTTTCGCATTGACCTCCTCGAAAGCGTACTTGCACTAGTCAGCTTTGATTGGTGTTGGCTGCGTTGGCCGGCGGTAGTAGCAGTAGCTCATCCACCTACTGGGCATAAACTCATCCCATTTTACACGGAGTCCATTCTAATTTCAATTCTTCTGATTGTCAAATCTAATTTTCACCCGGGCGCACTACTTTACATACTGACACGCAATTGCCTGAGCCGAGACGGATATGGAAACGAATAATTCTTCACCAAAAGTAAGCTCGAACGTCTCAGCTCAGTAATGCTGGGGTGATCCACGTCGTACGTGGGAAGTAAAATTTGGTACAATTCACACAAAGCAATCTCCTTACTCGTGTCGTGGAAAATTTGATTAAATTGTGAACTGAAATATGAAATTCTTTCGAGGTTGGACACATCAAGGTGGTGCATTATTGATGCAGCCGCAAGGATTATTACTTGGCTTGGCTGCTCGTATACAAAAGAGAAAGGAACCCCAACGTCGGTTGGTTTAGTGAAAGCTTTATCTTATGATTTGTTTGCTTTCATTACGAAGAATTGTAAATTGCATTAAAATTACTTGGAAAACCATTTTCTCTGAAATTCAGATAGCTTTTTCCAGCCATTGTTCATGTTCTGCATTATGAACGCTATCCATTGTTTGGGGTTTAAGTTCCTTTGTTTTTCTCTTGTTTTGTAAATAATATTATATTTAAAAAATTGTTGATCAAATGTTCATTTACGTGACTTCAGCTCGACTATTTGAACGTTTAAATCACCTTTAAAAATATTGAAAAAAAGTTAAGATGACTAACAATTTTGGCTATCTCAAGACAATAAAAGACCATTGCACTGCAGCAATAACGGATTAATCCCGTTGAATGCCTTCAGCCAAATGAAAGTGCGGGGCCACTTCCTTATCAAATTTGCTAACGGGGGGCAGATTCTTTATGCATTTGGGCTGCTGCTTAGTGTGCGTACATTTAACTCTCTCCTGTACTGTAGTAAATATTGAGATTCACGCTAGGTTACTGGCTGCCAAACGATCATCCCTCAGCCTAAAGGAACTACTCCACTCGAAAAACCTTTCGTGAATTGCAAAGCTGAAACTCTACAGAACATGTATCTTCTCTGTCCAAATCTGTCTAATCTTCATTTTATTTGCGTTCGTCTGAGCCGGACAAAGAAGTTCGAAGTGGACAATGGATGTCGACAAGCTGTATGAACTGTGTGATGATCTCATTGTTGTGAGACGTGTTAGACTTGTGAGACTGTGATGAACTTTCTGTATCATATCAATGGAATGGCACCGGACAATCTTACTCGTGGAAAGTGAAGGCTTGACAGACTCAAACTGAGAAAGAATGACTGTGTGGATGAGTTCTCTAGACATCAAGAATGTTTAGTGCCTGACGATTTGATTAAGGCTAATGAAACTAGGAATAACACATTACATGGCTCAAACTCGTTTACAATTAAATCACACGTATCAAAATTTTGAAATGAAAAATGGCCAGATTTGTAATTAGAATCTTTCGATAGCCAAACGGAATTTCACAACCTTACAACATCATCAACATCATTAGAACATAGAAGAATGAGGCACAATGCATATTCCTTAACAAGACTATTAGCGGAAATATTGACGCCCCGTTTATTCTGGATAAAATTAACTTCTTGCTCCAGGTAGACAATTAAGACCACGACAACTATTACGACCGGATTTTTCTTCTACAAACCATAGCGCTAACGACCCAATAACACAAATGATGGAGACATACAATGATTTTGACAAATTAATAGATTTTAACATGTCAGTTAACAATTTAAAAACTCTTTTAAGGCAACAGTTTTGATGATTATTTATTGTAACGTATCTGGTTCATGTTATGAAGGCAATTATTGTTAGAAAACTAATAAAAAAATATGAATATAATATGAATTATCATGTAATAACCAAAAGCTTACAACTAAATTTAGAGACTCATGACAGGCACCGCGATAAGGCCAAAGTTATTTTTTTTTAAATCCTTAAAGTTGTTTTGAATGCTCTCTACACTTTTTTTTTATTCATGAGTAGTGATACGCCTTATATTTTAAATAAAATGAATATGTATGTATGTTCAAGTTCCAGAGCGTCAAATTAGCTGCCACTGTTTAAGCACAACTCGAGCTACACTGGGAATGAACTATCGACTGCTATGGTACATAGCTGCTATGGTACATAGCATAGATATATGCTGGTTTGAACATTAATACGTCAACACAAACTATAGTTTTAGCGTTTTAGTTGTTTTAGGGATAATTATCTTTAATCCTGCGCGACAGACGGACAAATACAGTGATGGACAGTATAATAAGACCATTTTATTTTTTTCTTATCATAAAACTCACTTACTTACTTCAAGTAAATTCCTTTTTTTTTTTGTAAAACTCAGTTTGTTTCGAAAACGACCCTTTAATTGAATCAATTAAGAAATATATTTAAAGTTTACTTTTATTTATTTATTTTATTTATGAAGGACGGCCTTACCGTATTGCTTAAAACAAGATTATAAAACGAATACAATTCACGATGGTTTGGAGACCTTTCCTTCTCTCTTATCTCGGGTGAGCTCGTCAGATGTTTATTTTCATCATTTACATGAATATATGGTCAACACATGTACACCATGTAATATGACATTGCATTCTTATTAGCTTCTAGGGGCGGTCCTGCGGCCGAGCCGATAACGGCGCAGGTCTTCACACGGTTGGACTGGGGTTCAAATCACATCCAGACCGCCTCCTGCCACAAAAAGCCAAAACTGGCAGATCACGGCCTCTAGAGCTTGAAGTGCCAAGGAAGATGAAGAGGATTCTTCTAAGCCAAAACTTTACAGACGAAAACATTTGATTCTCAAGGAATAAACACTCGAATTTATTTGCTGTAGTTACTCAGAACATTACATAAGGCAAAGCATATAATGATGAGTTTATTAATTTAAGTAAAACAATAACCTTTGTCACTTTTGGAAAATTTATTTCCTTCCAATGGTTCCGATTCCGGCCGTCATATGCCACCCTGCGATAAAGCTGAATGGTCTTAATTATCTCACATTCGGAACTTCTGTTTTATTACAACTTCCCTTCAACGACAAAACGGTTTTTACTGCTGCTACAGGGTACGCGTTTGCACCGGAGCGTCATATGGTACCATAAATTGAGGCGCACGCTGATGCACAACGAAACACAATCATGGTGCAATCATTAGGCAAAGATTTATTCAAATGGTCACACCATAAAAACTCACTTTATCATCCCACGTACCTTTTAAAGTATGGTCCTGGTTTTCGCCGGAGACGGTGTCATGGGTTTGAGTTTGGTATATATACATTTTTTTATGTATTCCCAACCTTCCAACGCTCATATACGTATACAGCCCTTATAATACACCTACACAACCCCACTACCCAAGCCAGCATCATAGATTATGCTTTTACCCATCAGCATAGCGCACGAGGCTGATGGTCTCAGTGGCAGCCCGGTACCGAATGCACGCTCGTTTTCTTCCGCCCGCAAACAACGAAAGCATGTCTAAGTGTCGTACCCTGTTGTTGGTACTACTTCGACAATTTGACAATAAACGTGTACATACATGGGTATCCTCATGCACCTACGCACGCACACACACACACAGGCACCGTGCAGCAGCAGCCGAAGGTTACGCTCAAGGAGTCAGCGAGCTGTGTGCAGCGTACGGAGCTATGCAACGGCGGAGATGGATATTTTGCTAGAAGAGGAAAAGAAAATTCATTTATGCTCGTGCTTCATTCTTGCTGCTGCTCGTGCCAGGCTCCTTTTCCCGGCCCTTCATATACCCACGGCTGTCGATTCACCAACAATCCAAAACACACCCTCAGTGTGTATGTTGTCTTGCTTCATCACAGACACCAATTTTTCGCACCCGGAACAACTCACCCACTACGATCCACGCCACCACCCCCCTCTCCTTGAGAACGGTTTAATAACAATGGATGGAAGAATTTTATTATGCAAATATCCGAGGTATTACGGAGGCCACACCGGGAGAAACGATACGAAGAAAAGGGGTCAAATGCTAAAGCACACGAACGAACGGTACACTCACACACTCACCCGGCCGTTATGCATTGTCGTGGTGAGACTGGATAGGGGCTTTTGGGATGGGGACGAGGAGCGAGGGCAAGCATAAAGCAGAGCATTAAGAAGAGTCATCAGCATCATCTTCATAGAAAGATTTCACAAGAGTGGTAAAGGGCAATAGAGGTCGATGAGCGTAACGTTATGAGGGAAAGAGATATAAATAGTGAAGGAGAGAAAGAGAGAGAAAGACGGAAAAAGAGAGAGAGAGGGAGAGAAGGACCAAAAAAGGCTACAGCTAGAAAGTGAGTGAACTGTGAGATTGAGTGAGCATAGTAGGTGAACACGCACAGGACACCTCTTTCGCAATGGGAAATGGCTTCGAATGGCGTAAGATATACGATCGTCTGAACGTCAACTACCAACCCTCCTTGGGCCTTGGGTTTCAAACTATCGATACAGCTTGCTTGCTGCTTGGGGTAGTGGGTCTTGAATGGGTGTATATTATATCTCGAAACCGGAAGTTTTATGCCCGACACTCGGTGGCTACTTGCTGGTGCTAGTTGCACATATGCTGCTACCCGCACCCATCGAAAGCTTACAGTACCTCGGACCGAAGCAGCATCAGCTTTCATATCCACTCGCTTCCCAATTCGGTACTGTTGGCCATGTTGACATGCAGTCATCAACACATTGTCACCTACTATCGGCGTCATATTGTGTCGTCTTCCCTTCGTTCCGAGAGTTTTTGAACCGAGCATGTCGTGTGGTGTCTAAGCAAACGCAAGGACACCGGTGTGTTTGTACAAATTGTACTTGTAGGGCGCCGATTGTGCAGCAGCAGCACATCAGCAGTGAGGATATATTTTCCGTTTAATTTTAATTGGATATGAACCGTTGGTGATGATTTTAAGTTCGTTTTTGTATGCCGTTACTTTTTCTGAGAGCTTTCTAGTGTAACTGTGCAGGAACTGTAACTATCACTTCTTGTGTTTGGGAAAGAAATTGTTACATCACAAGGGAAAAGTGATACAAGTACCAAGAAGATCTACTCGGCCATAATACATCAAACTGCTTCTAAAAGAGTGCTTGCGGAAGCTTCGACACCTCTTCGATATTTTTTCCTGGGAGATTCAGTTTTCCTATCAAAGAATCAACGTATGACATAATAGACAGACACATAACAAGAGAATCTTTCTGCTGCGGTAATATTGACTTTCTGTAGAAATTTAACTCTTACGAAATAAAAAATGAAGATTCGCATGCTTTGAATTATGGGGTGGCTTGAATTGTCTCCTTTTCTACATAAGAATAGTTTTTTTAGAAGAAAAATTCCGTAAACACAACAAGCGTGCAGCGATTCCTGGATACCATCGTCAAACACCAGGCGCCTCCATTCTCGGGAACTAATTAGGAGAATGAAACAAACCGTTGCTCATCAAACACCATGCGTCTCCATTTAATGGGAGCTCTATTTGCGAAACGGAACGCAGTAGAACGGAACGAGAATCTAATGTATGAGCGTTAGCATTGCAGTTAATTTGCTAAATCACGAACACTTACGGTTACCGTTGAACGATGCTCAATCGTTTGCACATGATTGAGCGTAGATGCAAACAGTAAATTTGCGATGCGTGTGTTTAGTTTTACGGACCGTTACAAAGTTTTACTGATGCTGTTTGATTGAAAACATGCGAAATCATCAGAATATAGTGCTCGATAAAAGGATGTAAAATGATATTTAAAAAAAAACTCAATTTTTGACAATAGCAGTGCGTGTTATGTGAAAATGGATAAATTGCCTTGACCTACAGGTGGCCGATTCTATTGTTGTTCTGATTTAGAATTTCTTATTTTGTATAATAGATTCTTGACAGAAGAACTCAGATCTTTGTATTCGAACCTTGGATCCCTGATTAGTTGTTTAGGGAGCTTTGGAGTAATATCTCGAATGGCTGATCAAAGATAACTGCTTTGAGCATCATATCCCTTATTTAACATCAAGGGATCCCTGCGTTAAAATCAGAATGAAGAGAATCGTAAATCGAAATTTAGGAAAGGAGTTCAAGAACAAGAAATCAGTATTCAAGAAAGCGGTAATTGAGCGTTGGGTATTTCTCCAAATCCCAGAAAGGATCCCAGGCCATGGTGTAAGAACTCGAGATCTCTTTTGAATTATCTCAGAATCTCCCTTGCTTCCAGATTACCGATCCTGGATTAAAGATCCGGATTTCAAATATCAGATTTCAGGATCCTGATCCATGATTAAAGATTTAAAGATTCAGTCCTCCAACATCGAAACTTCGGAAGATAGATGCTGTAACGCTACAAATCTTCACACTTCAGGTCCCGGGCCTCCTTCCGGTACGCAGGGTTGATGGGCTTCTGAGGCAATTAAGCCATAACAAGCCACAAATGGCAGCCCAAGACCTTTCAACGCCTATGAATAATGAGAAGAAAAAGAAGATCCCGGAAGTTTGAACTCCAATCTTAATTTCTGGATCTTGGATGAACTAATAACGGAAGAGTTAGCAACAGCACTTCAGATTAAGATTATTTTACAACCGCTTAAGGCAAGGTAGAACACTATCTTCAATTGAATCAATTGAAATTGCAACCACGTTATTTCGTTTTTTTTTTAAATCTAATTCATCACTGTATCTACATTCCTTGATTGACATGTGGCAACTGTCATAATGATATTATAAAAAGATGATAATCATAACTATGATGGAACTTTTTGCAGCCGGCGAGTCCTTCATAAGACGCAACCGAGCACAAGGTAGTGTACTAGTCCTTTCACATAAAATACAGCACATTCTCTCTCTCTCCCTCAAGAAGAATGCGTGCATACTTTACGCAAAAATTAAAACATAATCCGTTTGATTATGCAGCACTGCAGAGCAGCGCAAGCCGGGCAATATAGGCAAAAAAGAAGGTGTAAAATGCATTCTTGCCAAAGAATGGTGTGAACGAAGGGCTGTGAATATCAGCGAATGCTTTGCGAATAGTTTGCCTTGCGCTTCACTACACATCGCACCTCACTTGACCCATCACACCCATCCCTTAAAGTTCCCACCCCGCACCCCCTTTCACTGGCAGGTAGTGGAAAAATTCACCACAGAAAAAAAATAAACCCTCGCCCGAGTACCTCCGGTCGGAATGCAGGTTAAACACGAGAGCGAATCCCAATTCGGTGGTCTTATCAACGGCTTCCGTTGGCTCTGGATTGAATGAAATTAAAACTTTGCCTTTCGCGGAACGTTTCGCAAACCCTCTTGCCCACCTGATGTACATGGCGACGCAGAACGTGGTCCACACCACCACCGGTCCCCAAAGACCGCGACAGACGAGATGACGAGAATCGTCGACCAAATGATGTTACAGTTTCATTCCTGCAGCGTGCGAACGAGCTCAGTGAGGCGATGTATGGCGAAGGGATGGCAGTACGGCACGTTCCCGTACGGCGTATGGTTCGCGTAGTTTGGGATTCGTTTTTCGGTTCAGTACCGTATGCTACGTGATACGGGATGCACTGGTCGCGAAACGAGACGACCGGTGTGACTGTTAGGGGATGCGAGAGGATGAGAATTTCTGGTACAGTCAGTGTCACAAGTATATCATGCACTATGTTTTGCTGAACTTAAGCATAAATCAATCGAGGTCAAAGAAAAATCGTTAATTTAAAGCGATTTAAGCTTAACTAACTTATTGTGGTATAATATTAGCAGCCAAATAAATGCTCATGTATATTCCATCAATTAAGCTTCCTCTTCAACACAGCTGAGCAAGCTCGATGTCTACCAAAGCTGCCGGTACTGTTCGAGGCGAGTCCAATCAACTGTCCCTAGCAATCGGTGTACCTAGAGCGTTGCACCTGCCAGAACCGAGTGCCTGTCAGCGATATCCAAGCTGCGGCTGTCATATGCTATCAAAAATTTCCCTAGTGAGCGACCGAGTCGTGAGTCGTTAAACGATGCACCGTCAATTGAGACAACAACCCTTCACCGGCATGGAGATATCCTTCCCATACGACTACCAAGCGACTTACCGAGCAGGTTCCAAGGAGAGTAGTGTCTTGAGGAAAAATTGGCAAGTGGGTCTGGTTGGTGTGTTTATTATTGCAATATTTGCTTCTTGCCTATCACAAATGAACCAAGCGAGAAGGAGAAAGTTAACGACCAGCGTACCGGAGATTAAGGCTAGAGACTGGGACTCGTGAAAGGTGACACGTGAGCAGTCATAGCTATTTGATGCTTTTACGTCGTGATGGTTGTTTACGTTAACTTATTTGTTTTTAAGAAATAATTTTTGTATTGTTCTTGCTTTGTTTTGTGATATCTTTTCAGTTATTAGATTCCAGCCACTCCTTGATCTATTCTTTGAGTGTATCTAGGCTTCAAAATGCACTACTCGCTTCAATGATTTCCTAGCCTAGTGCGTGTGCATTTGCTATAGATTCTCTCCACTTGAAGTCTCAGTCTCACCAAAGTTTGCTCGTGTTCAATTCTTCCATTCGCTCGTGAAACCTATTTCTTCATTTCCTGCCCAGTCCTTCTCTCGATCTTATTCCTTCTTCAACCAAATGTAGCGTATGAAGTCTATACGTGCGAATGGTAGTGTTGGTACGCAAAATTGGTTCCTTTTCCCACCGCTCGGTTCATCGCAAGGTTGACGTTAGGTTAAGCCATACCCGGCGGTGGAATCGGATGCACGCGCTCGTGTGTGTGTGTGCGCGCCCTTGTGCCCGCTACCTAACGATGGAACCTTTTTTCCATTCATGTGACTCGATTATTTGCGATACGTGAGGTGAAATCCGATGCGCTACCGTCACCGTGTGGGTGTGAGTGTGGGCACCCGTTTTTGCCGCGAAATCTATGTGACATAGATGGGTGGCGTAGCCTTTCCTCCCCGAAGGCTAAAGGGAAAGAAAATTAAGTGTTGACTGCCGATGAAAAACAAGCTTCCAAAACCCACTAAATGAAGCGAAGGCTTTGAAGGGAAAGGGAGACCCTGAGCGTACGAGGACAAAGGCGTGAGAGCAACAAAGAAAGAAATAATGTTTGTGTATGATGCAGACGTCGTCGGGGGGTTTTTTTTGCGTTTTCGTGGAACAAGCTTCATGAAAGCACCGAAAACCCCGGCGACGACGGCTCAGGAAATGAGGTGAACTTTCTCGATGCTACAATACATTTACTCACATCTCTGAGGCTGAGTACCGGGGGTGAGCACAGACGGTAACGAAAGGGTGATGAAGCTGAACGGCTTCCTTCATTGCGTGGTGCGTGCGGGCTGCAAAACACCTTCGACAATGTGTTTTGAATTCCGTCCAGACGACAGCCCGACGAAAAAGTATCGTTAGAGTGAAAAAAAATCCCAAGATCGGCACCTACTCAAGGATGACTACTGATCCGGAATTTCCGAAGAAAGAATACACGCACGCACACACGCTTTTCACCCAGCGAACGTACTCACACACTGAAGAGCAGACCGATTGAATCATACTGACATGCTAAAAAGGGTATTATAACTCATTCAATTAATTGTGAGCTTTGAATTGGATTTGCAGCGGTGAAGCGGTTCCGCCGGAAAACGTCGTGGCGCCCGCAAAAGCTTAAACCAACAGGAATTGGAAGAATGTGGGTAAAGTGTGAAAGTGTTTTTTGGAGCTTTTTTTCCTTACTTTTGGAAGGCTTTTCGCCGTTCTTTCCTAACTCCTGACGCTGGTAGACGGTTCAACGTTTTGTTCCGATTGGATTTCACGCCGTTGAGACGTGATAATCGAATTTAACTTTTTTCCCCCGTAGCCTGAAGGAAATATCTTCGTAGCCGGGAGAGAAACGGCCCGAAAAGGCCACCTCAAAGTGAATTGTACTGTGCTGATTAGATTCGATTTTGTTTAAACAGCATTAGCTTCTTGGAGCTTAGAAGATAAGTTCCGCAGTTATATATTGGCTGAAAAAAGGCTTGCACGGGTTAAGTGGAACTGTGAATTGTGTGTTGTGACTATAAAAACCAAATGATCTTAGAGGAGGATTTTATTTTTAACGAAATGAAGAACTATCTCACGTTCGTTAAAAGCTTTACGAATCCAGAAATCCTCCCATATATTCCATTGCTCGCCCAGCGTAATAAAGCAATTACTACGACCAAACGCGACTGAACCAAACAATCGAATTGAGCCAGAATTTTATCATCCACTCGCGACCTCGGTAGTTTCGTCCAGGATGCACTCACTTCCAGTCGGTGCCCTAGCAGGAGCTTCGGCCCTACTTCGGCCCTAGACTGGAAGCCACTTCAGCATCACAGCATTTGCAAGCTCCGAACGCTTCATCGAAACGAAGCGTGTTCGGGTCGCGAATCGGCTCGTAAGCTCGTGCGGTCCAGCCGGCTGCTTCGGCTAACCATCGGCATTCCGACCGTCCGACCAGCTGTCGGAATTTCGTGCACACAAAAACATCTGACGGAGATGATGCAGCCATGACGGGAGTCATCTCACCGGAGGCAGCCACGCGTTAGTTAGTTCACGATCGTTCCGATTGTCGGATGGGCCACGTCCGGTTTTGCTGTCGTCCCGTAGCTACAAGCCGTACCGGTTTCATCGGTTTTCGCGTGATCCCGCGTGATTCGAGTGCGTGTGCGTGTTTGTGAGTCGTGGGGAAGTGTTACACCGGAAGCTGCCGAAAAAAGTATGTGTGGCAGGGCAAAGGGAGCGTTTGAGCGTGAGTGCAGTCGATCGCAAGGGAAACGCATCCACTGGTGACAAAGTGATAAAAGGGATTCGTACTGTGTTGCACTGGGTTGACCCGTCCAGGCCGCCCGCAAAACAGTCCTCCAATGCAGATCGTTTAGTGCCACACTTGAGACAATGGTCGTTCACAGCCGGAGATACTCCAAGGACCGCTTTCCTTGATCATCTTAACCCACTGTTGTTGTGTGCTTCTGCCGGAAAACAAACCACACCGTACCGTAATTTGTCTGCTTCCGGAGAAGAACATTCGGGCGGGCTGGGTCGGATCGGTTGTTGTCCGAATGGAAAATGGGACTCATTATTGCTTCCGGTTACTCCCGGTAGGCAATACAAGTACAATCTGCCACCGAAACAAAGGGGGCCAGATATGCGGTACGGAGGCTCGTTAGGGTCGAAACTTGGACAGGCCGGAAACAAATTGTAGCCATCTAAATACCGCAGCGATAGGCGTCTAGCCAGATCTCGCCACTGCCGGGATGCACCAACCGTACTGGAACACGGTCCGAAAACATCGTGAGATGATAAATGCCCACCCGTAAACTATGCCCCCCCCTCAATGCTCTGGGTATCAGCAGGGAAGCTAGTCCCAAACAGCCCAGGTCAGGTACGCTGATAGGGGTCAGTGTTAAACGAGCACCAAAGCAAGCGGAGCGAGAGACTCAGGTCCGGGGCAGATTTGATGGTTGGTGCCGGTGTCGTTATGTCTTCTGCAACACCACAAAACTTCCTTAACAGTGCATTTTATCGGCTGCCCTCGTGTACACTGTCGAGCCTCCCAGGACCTGGGGTCCACTGCCTGGTGGTGGCTTTCGGTTCGCGTGCCATGCATACATCTGTTTTGGGCTGGAGGCTATTTTTGGCAGTCGCCCTCGTTATCCGTACGCTTCGGCACACGATGGTCATCTTGGTTTTGTTTTTGCCGCACCGTATGTGACTAACTTCCGGCCCGAGTGTATGCGAGCCGAGTTCGACATCCTCTTCTACTGCTGGTGCTTCCAGGAGGACACTATCCATTTCCCCCAGCAAACCCAGTTCCCAGTTCACAGTTCCTCTCGTTCGCCCTTCTGGCCACAAACTATTGTGATGTTTATTTATTTACTGCACTTTCTATTTGGGCAGAGGCGCCCGGTCTGGCTTGTACAAGGCCCGGTATCGGGAGATAGGAGGTTTAAGATAAGGCACATAAAACTGGGCGGTCATGTGGTTCTAGGCGAGCTGGTTGCATGCACACCACCGTCTGTCTATACGGGCAAACATACGTACGCTCTCACGTGTGCCCATTTTCAACACATTTTCACACGTGTCCTCGGGATCGGGCATGAGTTTTTTGCGTGCCTACTGGCTGTGGCTAGCATTCGCCAGTACGTCGTACTACATCATCTTAAAGCTGAGACGGTGAACGAACATTTAGATGTAGTTTTCCTTGTTTTGGGTGGGGTGTTTTTGTGAGTGTCTTGTGTCATTGAAAGGAGCAGAAAAAAATCGCTCTTGAAATCACTACACATCCACCGAATCCAACCAAAAAATCCCAGATTTTGAAGTTTTTTTTTTCTTTCGAAACCACAGTTTAATTCGCGAGAAAAAAGAGACTCTAAACTGCTCACCCTCAATACCGAGTAGGTGAACCGAGGGTTAAATGCATGTGACCAGCACCACAGCCCAGTGCCGCTAGCGCGTGGATGTGGTGCAGATTGTGAGCACCTACTAGTAAGATGGTAACACCGAGCACCGAAATGAAGGTGTACCAGAAAGAATGGAAGCCAAAAAAAATGAAGGCACCAAAAAAACAATCAAACCACCTACAACGGATGCGGTGCGAGTCCTCTATTCAAACGGTGTGCAAGAGCTGTATCCCAAGGTAGAAGATACACACTCCTTGTTCGGGAGTTGTTACGCGCGTGTGTGTGTGGGGACGGTCGGGCGAATGGATCGTCCTGTCCTGTTGTCGAAACAATAGAACGAATCGGGTACGGACCTCTGCCAGGAGGTTGTCAAAACCGCCGATAACAGAGCTTCCGGCACTGCTACTGTTGCCCGGTGTCGGGGACCGTAATGACATGCTCTGGAGAGATGGTGAGCACGATTCGCGACACACAAACAAAAAACGAGCTCCTCTAAATGGCTGTGTGCTGTACGGTTTGAGCTGTGGGAGCTTTTCTCCACGGCTTTTGTGTGTATTTTTTTTTTGGGTCAAACTTTTTAATTTTATTTTACCGATTTTGCTTCATTCACTCGTGGCCACTATGGTCCTAGTGGTTAGCGAAAGGTAAACTAGAACTATTCAAGTATTTGTCTCTCTCTCTCTCTCTTGCTCTCTGGAGCTTTATCACATTCGCTCGCTCTCGGGGTTTAATTTCCTGCTTTAACAAGGTTATAGAGTTTCGGTTTGTGGTAACAACTGTCTCACCTGGATGCATCTTTTTATGACCCTGCCACACATACACAAACACACACTAGCACAGCTCCATTACCACTGTTCATGGGATCTTTAGGCGATGACAGTGCCTCCAGCGACCCAAAGCCGAGTCCCACCTAACTTTCTGTACAGAGGTGGATTTTTTTTCTTTTCCATTTTGTTTTCTGGCCACAGCTGGTTGTATATGTGGGAAACAAGACATAACTGCAGTAGGGAACACCCCCTTCAAAAAAAAAAAACCAAAACACATCTTCCATGTTCACACCTTCACGGCGCAAATACAGAAAACACATCAACCGCAACGAGAGACAATGCGGAAAAAGGAGCTGGCAGCGAGTGAAAAGCACACAAACATACACACACACACACACACACACACGGTGGGATCGTGATCAGCGAACTGGACAGCATCCGGTGCTCGTTTCGCATGTATGTCACGGTGCGCAGGATGCGCTTTGTTGAAAACTCCTGTCCGTCTCTATCTCCTAGTGTCCTAGTACTCGGCCGTACACTGGTCACCAACACTGCCACTGTAAACGAATACATCTGTCAGCGAGCCTGATGGGAGAGGTGGTGGTAGTTATCGCTGGTTGGCCGGTTGGCTGAAGGTGATAATTCAACCCCCGATACACCGGTGTCGTTATCCGGGGACCTCTGTTTCGCAAGCCCTGTGCGATTGTACCCCGGTTGCCTTTATTAGTGAACAAATGTTGAAAGCAAAACCAGGAAAGAGATACAAATTGGAGATAGAGTGACTACAATAGTAAAAAAAAACGAAAAACCTCGACGGAGGGAACAGCAAAACAATGCAAACTATTTTATCTGTTTAACCGCCTGTTTCGCCTCTACCACGGGGACGATCATTTCGCTCCGGTTCATTGTACATCGCGAGCTGATAGCTTCATTTGATGCTTGTTTTGTTTGGAGTTTTATGTGTTGTTTTAAAGCGCAGTTCAATGGACTATTGTTTGTTGGCATTTTCCTGGACTGTGGTTAAATTTTTCAATTTGCTTTCACTGTTGGTGTTTTAAGATTTTTTGTATCGCAAACAATTTTCATTGAAAAAAAATGTTTAAACAAAACTGCATGTCACACAGACACTGGTCAGATTGGTCCTCGCCCTGGTATGGGCACTGCTGGGAAGCAGTAGAAATGTTTAATGCAAAAGTCATTTAACCAAATCATTTTATTTATTTTGCATCGCTTTGCAACCAAAAGCCACCGGCAGACCCAACGCTACCAACTGGCTGCGGTGACCACCGTTTCCGGCAGAGGGGTAGTAAATTTTGGGGACTATATCAGGATACGAGCTTATCCGACCCGGAGAAGCCTCGGCATATCACCAAACCAGATTATTTTTCCCGCACCGACCACCATTTTGTGCCGCAACGGTGTACAAAAGGTGTGCTGGGCGTTGTTCATTTCCCTTGGAAACCACTACAGTGAGGCGCAAAACATTAGGACCGTTCTAATGTACAAGCATTGAAGCTACTGTTTTCGATGGGGCGGTCTGGTGGTCGAGGCGATAGGGGCGCCAGCTTTCATACGGGAGGACCGAGTATCAAATCTCATCCAGTCTTCGGCCCGGACGCTATACAACTTCTGGTAAATAAACTCACAGCAAGCCAAAAATGGTACGCCGAGACCTCTTGAGGTTGTGGAGATGAGGAAGAAGAGGAGGTTCAATAATTCTGCCAGCATCACTTTGTTATCTCCCGTGGTCTTATGCATATTGATAGTTAGAGTTCTTGAATAAGTTAAATTGAGTTTTGACATATTTTGTAAGAGTTCTGTATTAATTTGACGTTTGTTTATTTCAATACATCTCTTGGAATTTTCTACAATTTTTTTAACAATTACGGTGGTAGAGACAACAACGGCGCCGGTCTGTAATACAGCAGGACCGGGGCTCAAATCCCATCCGAACCGTTCCCCCGTAGTGAGTACTGATGATTTAACTACTTGGTATCATTAAATCTAGTAAGAAGAATAAAAAGAAGAAGATGTGGATAGTTAATGCCGGCAATGCTGAAGACCTTAACTCCCTGCTTGAACGTATCCCATTCAGCATTTTAGGCCAAAGGGGGTATCATGGCATGCGATGGGCTCATGGCTTTTGCACTTTGGCAATTATGAATAAGTGTTTAACAGGAGTGGGTCCGATTGTGTTGTGCACAATTTCACTTAGCATATCGACACTGCAAATGCCATGCTTTCATCGCTCGTGATGGGCCCACCTGGTCTCCTTACCCGCTTTGGTTTGGACAACCTAAACGTATAACATTTCTTATAATCGTTGCCATTTTTTAAATATTGGCATCTTTCATTGAAAGCCTTATAAACAGTCCTGGACCTGTTATTTTGTCCTTGACTGTACATCCAACATGAACAAAATTAGAACCTTGAAAAAAAAGGAAATAACCCAGAACAGACAACAATGCACACAGCCACATGCACACACGAGACACATTCACACATCCGCCCTAGAGTTTCCCGAGTTTCCGGCAATTGCACACTGGCGGGTCAGTGTGAATGGCTAAATTAAATGAAAATAATACTCGCCTCAATTAATGTGAATCAGTGCCAAAGCCATCCAGCGGTCCGCTCGGCGCAATCCAATCCGTGCGGTTATTCCTATTCCTGGTTTGGGGTTTTTACCGCTCACCGCATCACCCAACCTGGGAGCTGATGGGTGGGTAAGCGGTCCGCGGGAAAGGACGAACGAGAAGGACACTAAATCTAAATGAGTTCTTGTTTGGCATTTACACCAAAACGATGTTGCATTCTAATGCAGGGCTGGGAGCGGGTTTTTTTTTGCTTTTCCTGTGTGTTGTTCTCTCACGAGTCCCGGTTTGGTTATAATATTCATGACCCGGTTTTGTCGGTGTCAAATATCCGGTGGAATGTAATGGTAATTATATCGACGAGCGCCATGAATAGAGAGTGTAAGTGTGTGTGCGGTGCCGATGACGATGGGAATGATAATTATGAATACAAATTTCCGTTACCGTTGCTGTTAACTATAGCTGGGGATTTTAAATTATGAAAATAAAATTAATTAGCTAAGAGGTCGTGAATAGCTGACATATCTTAATAAATATAAAATTTCGTTAAATTTCAGATGTTTGTCTATTTCATATGCATCACTGCTCGCGTATTTCGTATGTGTAAAATTTCTACCGGAATTAAATTGAAGCTTGATAGTAAATATTGATTGCGAAGTGAGTTACCCACGGTAAAGTGAGGCTTAAACCGTACACACACACGAAGTGCAGTGAGTTAAACAAGGTCCGTCGTCGCAAAGTAAGATCACTTTCGCTACCCCCCTCTGTACGACCTTGTGTGAAATCCAGTGCTGATAGTGCTTGTGTCGTTGTTTTCGACACCTATGTCACCTGTACACGTGAGCACGAGACGCTAGGCGGCCTGGTGGCGTCCAACGGTTCAGTCGCTTTTTGTGGTTCTGACTCCCCGGCCCTGGCTACCGGAGGATGCGCACAGTGGTGTTGAATAATTTATGCAATTACAGTTCCCATCAGGTGCAGTTGCAGCATCTTACCTGCACCGGCCACCACCAGCCGCAGTAACCGGCGCCGTCGTCGTCACCCATGCTCGACTGGAGTCGTTGCGTGTCGTTACTAAAGCAGGCACGACCATCACACGCTCAACAGTGGTAAGTACATGATAGCGCTTCGTGCATCCTATTTTCCGTACGACTTTAAAGACACAGGGCCGTCGCTGTGTGTAACAGCAAAATAGGGACTCGTTTTAAAATTCGCGTCTAAAGTTGTGCATACTATTCGTTACGTCTTTTTACTCCGAACTGGTTGGATTGAAACGGCTGATGTCGGGACGGCTAAGGCCATCAGCATCCCGAATCTCATTACTGGCCAAGTGTGAGCGTTCGATATATTCCCTGTATATGAGTATGAGCTAAAAGCATGTCAAGCAGTATTATGACGGCGGTCGAGCGTAAAATCAGACTGACATTCTAAATCCTCACCGGTACTGTGGCGCACCTGTAGCGAATACCACGGGTACCACGGGAAACGCACGGGACCGAATGTTTGCATTATCTACTTCAGCTGTAGGGTAGGAAGATGATGTAGGAAGGTTACGAGTAAATTGGATCCAGTGTGCAACCAATTGCAATCAATTATTAAAAAGGGTTAGTAATCTTGTGCTCTGGTGAATGCGGGAGCTCTGGAGCAGAACGATATAGAACGATTCACGAGAATGGACAGGTGTTTGTGTGGGACTCGCTCCACTCTGCTCTACTCTTGGTAGCTACTGAGCATATCACACTGAAAGCTCGACAGATTTTAACGAGAATTATTTTAGTGTGTTATCAAAATACTGAACACTCGAAAAACCAATTGAAAATAGAGATTAGATACCTTTCCACAAAACAGATCCTAGCGATTCCATTCTCCGATCCACGAGCTGACACCTGATTATTACTACCCTTCCCGAGCGCTAGCTGCTGCTGCACAAATACTTAACGCAACTGCAAGCTATCGCCGATAGTTATCGACATCATTCTGGAACGATTCATCAAGTTCGACATTCAATTATCTTCGGAATGGAATCGAACAAACTCGGAAGCTCGAGAAAAAGCAACAGAAAAGAATGAACCGGAAAAAAACACACACAGAACCTACTCCGGAACATTGTCCCGCAGCCGTGGCTGCCGATGCAACTTCACGGCTAGAAAAGTTTTAAAGATCCCAAGCACCTTCGAACAAAACTGTACGTGAGGACTTTGAAAAATGATTTTTATGCCAGTTTTGCTTCCCGGTTTTCCCGCCAGCACTTTCTACCGAGCGGATGAATTGACGCGATCGCGTGAAGATTTGCTTTCCATCGCGGGTGCCAATGATGCCGGAGAGCTGGCCGGTGAGCCGTGGGAAGTACGGGAGAGAGAGAGAGAGAGAGTGCGTTGTGTTTTTCTTTGCCATCTTGTTCGCTTCTCGCACAAGTTCCACTTTTATTGTCAGAAAACTGCAAACCGTCCGGGTGAAAAGCCGGGGCTGCAGTTCGGTTTTACTCCCTTTACACAACCGAAAACTACCATTACATGATGAAGTTATTGCACCATAAAGCTGTTGCGATAAATTATTAGAACTTTTTCAATTTACTTCCGCGAAACGGACAGTGCGAATGGAACATGGATCAGCTGAGGGACAGTCGGTTGAGAGCGTTCTTTCTGGAGTGCTAAAGGTTTTCCAAATAGTGAATAGTAATTTTTATTTTCTATTTTTTAAAGTATATAAAATTAAAAACAATTTTTCTTAAAGACTGAAAAGTTTTATTATTAAAACTTCCTAATCTGATATTGTCCAAGCAATACTTGATGCAAGGCCAATGGCAAAGCTTTACGAGGAGCTCACCATCGTGGGCTGGATATGTCATGAGAATGGCACCGGATGATCTAGCCCAAATTAGGATGACCCAAATCTTAGGCCCAAATTGAGATGGAGTCATGGCCGTTACAGTAGCGCCGGTCTTATAACGGCGGGACCGGGGTTCAAATTCCATCTGGGCCATTCCCCTATAGTGACTGACTATTCAACTATATGCGGTAACAATTAGTATAGTAAGCCACTTATAGCAGGCAGACAGAGGTTGTTATGCCAAGAAAGAAGAAGAAGAAGCGTCAGCTAGAACCGTCACGTAGAATGTAAACCCATAACTCCCATCGAGGATTATTGTAGAAGGCCAAGACGGTGAATCGATTTATTACTAATACTATTGTGTGCTGTTATATAAAATGTAACAGTGTAGATCAAGCTGTGAAATGTTGTGAATTTATAATTATTTAATATGCAATCCATACTGTTCCAAGTTGATTTATCGGTTAATAAACCCTGAAAAGGTTACAATAATTGTTCGTCAGGCAATAGTTTTTAAAATTTTATTTAAGTGCTCTTATTCCCCCTTGAGTACAGATCCTTCAACACAATTAAATCTGCAACAAATATATCCCAAAATTTCACTCTATCTCTTTGATAGAAATCAGAATTTTTAAACGAACACGTGGATGCTCATGTGCTTGATTTTTTCTATCGATACTTTAAATATGTGGTTTCACTAAAACATCGTTGCTGCCCACAAACCCACATGAACCCACACTCTTCACAAACGCGCACACACAGCAACACAAAATGGCCAACTGCAAGCGATACGAGTGTGGCAGAGAAAGTAAAAGTTCAAACGCTTTTTCGAGTGGCTTATTTACGACCATTCGTACCAAGCTGCTCCACCTTCCAGCCCAGGCCATTCGTGGAAAACCATTCTGCGCATCATGAATTGGTCAAACTTTTTTTTCCTGTTTACTTTGTAGTGGTGGTACTGGCGTCCTCTATTCAGGCGGCAAAGCTTCACACCAACGAACCTTTGCTGCCTGCGAAAGGTTCGTTACTGAAGCATTCTCCACGAAACTTACTCCACCGTTCACAGCTAGAACGAACGTACGGCCGAAATAGGGCGGCGTTCGGTGGGGCTGGTGTGCGGCGGTCCACCCTTTAAGAAACCCAAGGAAGTGAGTTTATAGACTATTCAATTGAAAATAGAGTTTTGCCCGAGTTGGACACTCGTCGTCCACGGTCAGGATGGGAAAGTGGTGTGCTCTTGGGGTTGCATAAAAAATGCAGCTAGCTAAAACCAGCCGAAACTCTCGTCCGCACGTTTGATGGGAACTGTATTGCATTACAACTGTGGGAACTGGTTCGTTGTGCTAGTGGCATTAGAGAGTAAACGACCTAGGTAAAAAGAGAGAAAAGAAGAAGAAAAATTGCACAACACACTCCCACACATAAACACAAGCACGAAACGACTGTTAAGAAAAGTGGAAATCAAAGCAATAGCGACCGAACGGGAGAACGCAACGAACAACATCTCACTGAAAATTGATTCCGACGGGCAAATATAGGGTTGCATGCACCGATGCCACCCGCCACCGAGTCGTACCGCGTTGCGAACATCACACCAAACTGCAAGCCCCCCTATCAACGTGCCGGAGCGAAAAACACGAACCTAAAGGAGAGGGAACGACATCGACGTCGGGTTGAAAGGATTGAAAGCAGGCCTCCACCAAACCGAGGGGAAACCGTGGACCGAAAGGTTTGGAGGGGTAAGAAATCGCCAGAAGAAAGCCACAGAGCTGGAAAACTTATTCTCTGTTCCGGCTGGCACTGAAAACTTAAGGCGAAAGAAGAAGGACTTTTTCTCCCGAAAGTCTCCTTCGCTGGTGGAAAGGACTCGATCTCAAATTCTTTTACCATACCCGGATGGTGTGCAACCTGGGGACGGCCTACGAACCGTAGAAAAGACAAGTGCACTCGAGTACTGAATTGATTCGTTCGTCAATGCTTCCCACGCCTTCACCGTGTCCCGTGCTCCCGATACGGATACCTTGTAGCCTTTCTGCCTTCACGCTGTAACCTGAGCAGAACCTAGGGAAACGCAAGGGAAAACTGTAGAACACTGGATAGGGAGGGCGTTTGGTTTAAGAAAACATTTTCAACACCTTTTACATTTCTTCTGATTTGACGCTAGTTTGTTCTTACTATTTTACCAACGAGTGGTATGAATCGTTTCCGACCCATCCTTCATCCGGAACACCTTTCGGCGGAAGAACCCGTGTACGTTTATACGACCGGTTATGTATTCTGGGGGAAGCAAAGATTTCGCTGACGTCGAGTTTGTTTGTAGTATTCTCGTGTCTGACTACCAAAGGAAAGTTGGTGGGTTTCTTTTTTGTCTTTTGGG
Organism: Anopheles stephensi; assembly: GCF_013141755.1. Classification (NCBI taxonomy): domain Eukaryota; kingdom Metazoa; phylum Arthropoda; class Insecta; order Diptera; family Culicidae; genus Anopheles; species Anopheles stephensi. The sequence continues at coordinate 50,165,665 of NC_050202.1, forward strand.
GTGAACAAATCTTTCATCAAGGGAAAAGGAATAAATCATTTTCTAAGATTGATTTGTAAGATGCACCTGATCACCGTCACAGTCTTTCGATAATGATAAGTGTCTGGTAAAGTTTTAAGGCGGTTTAAGGAGTGATTTTTGAATGAGTCTTTTTATATGAAAGACTGACAAGAATGTATTGAAATCCTTACCGGCATTGCAGAACAGACATTAAAAACCGCGACGAAAAACAACAAATACCAGGCGTGTCCACCAAGGTACCAAGGTTTTGCCTCCTTTAGGTAAAATCTCGAGTAAATGTTTCAAATATTTATGCAATTCTTAATCAATTCTCATAACAGGCAGAAAGTTGTCAGCCTGCCAGTAATAATTTCTTTAAATGAAATAATTAGCTTTTACTTCTAGAGAACATGAGAGGCATGAGCAGACCCTGTCTACAATGCCCCCGAATTGTTCGAAAATATTATGTATTGGGTTATGGATCTAACCTTAATGTGGTATTGTTGCACAAAAAAATAAAGCATATGGTGGTGGCAAATGTTTACTATTCAATAGTTTAGCTAGCTGCTTATCAGCCGCTAAACGTAAGCCTAGCATGCATATAAATTAGATTAGGACATTGTAGACCTCAGAGTCTTGTACTGCTGGTTTATATCAATAGAATTGAGCAACTTGCAACAATTTTTATTTTTTATTTATTTTTATCAAAAGCATAAAACAACAAAAGAGTAAACATTAATTCAATTTTAAATTAACAAGTACCAGGCGTCTCCATCATGGCATAAGTTTTAATTGCTCAAGTCCAAGTTTATATCAAAATCTAAAATAAATTCTTGTTTCATGAACAAAATACTGTATAATATTATCCTTTTTTATCTTTAGTAATATAACGTTAAGAGATGTCAGCCAGCCATTTCATACTTTCCTTACTTAGCGTACCCGTAGCTGGATAGTTATTCCTGCTTACGAGAAGGCAGTCCGCGAGGAATTATTTACCCAGTTTTGATATCTCATGGAATACGAGACGGTTAAAACAAATTTGGACAACAACACAGTATCTTTCAAGATTAATATGGTGGTGCTTTGAGGTCATTGCATGAACACTATCTACACTAGAATTAGCTATTAAGCTATTAAAATACATTGTGACGAATAAATACATTGTGACGAGGAGTTTTGTAGTAATTTACTTTTTTTAAGTGAACTCAAAAAGAATAATTTAAATAAATAAAATATTGTCATTGCGTTTTGCTGGATTATACTTGGAATTTTTATATGCTTTCATTTTTACAGTTGATTTTGGCTCATGCTTTTGATTAATTAAATCTAATTAAAGCCAATCCAACACTGGGAAAAATAAATCTGATGTAGTGAAATTATTTTCCAATCTACCCACTGATCAAAGTTGCTACACATTTCAATGAAACATTCCAAACCAAACGAAATAAAAAACCCAAACAAGCCATTTCCACATCGAGTCACGGCGCTCACCTTTAAGATTTATATTCATTCTAATTCCACGCCATGTACGAGCCGCCAGCACCAACCTCAAATATTCGCCCCCATCCATCTCGGTACATTTCGATTACATTCGCTACAATAGCCAAACCGTAGAGTCGGTGGTTAACAATTCAAGTACACATCCTTCATCAAGGATTTCGTTTTCAACGGCATTCATTTTATCGAACCGTAGCTGTTTGAGTGTGTGTGTGTAGGTGAACCATTCTTTTTACCGGTAGCTGTAAAAGCCAATTCAAATGGAATAAAATTATTCCATATAGTGCGCCCCAATCAAGGGTTTCGGTGGTTGCCTGAATCGATTTTGTGGCTTGCGAATTGCGAACAGTAAGAAAATGGCTTTATCGCAAGGTAAAAAGTTCGTGATTTTTGGTTATTCAAAATTTCTCTCGTAGATACTTAAATATGACTATTCTCAATTTTTGTATCTTAGCCACTAAATTTAGAAATCGATTTTTTCCATCAGTTAGGTCATCAAGAATACTAATGACAAAGTAAAAGTTATCCTCCACTGTGCGTCCTTGCTTCCTCCCTAAATGATTTGCTCCTGTAAACTGAATATTTACCAAAGGTGCCTAAATCGTACCAATCTATCGTAGAAAAAAGAGCAGCACATTGTCTAGCATGTGCATCGTCCTTGCTACCATCCTAGCTCCACATCCATCCCCATAAATATGCAAATGGAAAAAGTGTCGATGCGGATGATTTGTTTATGCATGATTCAAAAACTTTAAAAGCAACACATAGACTCTACGTAGGGCTGGAAGGCTCTGTCCACCCTCAATGTAACTCTTTGCCCATGTTGTATGAACCATAAAGCTCTAAAATTTTGAATCGGTAACATGTTTTTAGCAACAGTTCCACTTTATTGGGCGTTTGGAAAAGGGTTCTCTTCTCTAGGTTACCTGGTCAGGGATTGAACAGATAAAATAAATCGATTTCGTTGAACTGTGTTCCCAGTCCTAGTCAATGTCGGTCGTTGTTTTGTTATTTTTTAAAATTTTCAACATTACATAATTATCAATACATTGTAAAGCTTTCTTAAATGAATAAAGGGTACGATTAATTGGTCCCTCTGCAGTAGTAGGGCATTTTGTTAGGTTACTGTGATTTATAAAATTTTATCATTAACATTCTTATGAATTTAAAAGGCATGATTTAGGGGCAAATATCAAATGGAATTGAAATTAAACTCAAGTTAAAAATGTGACCTTTTTTAACTAGTATTATAATTTCTACAGCTTATCTTTACTTAACTGATGGTATTTAAAATATAAATCCTATATATTTACGCCTAAGACCATTGTTCTTTATTTGTTATGAACGTGCCTGAAGTGTATTTAAAATAATAAAATGAATTTAAATGAGATAAATATTTGATACATATTTGAGATATTGCATTTCACAGGTAGAGTTGACCATACCGGTCAAGCGCACGATATAGTTGGGCGTACCAATGCCTTAAGTTAAGTTTGAGTTAGAGTAAAAAAAATCCTCAGGAAGCTATAAAAAATTCTGAAAAAAATGATATGTTATCTCTATTATATTTGAAGGCGAGTCTTTCATCTAGATATAGTACCAAATATTTTATAAAGTTGCTACTACTATCAATTGTGTCGTTACCACCTGGTGGCATTCGAGAGCAAATAAATCTGGTGAAGTACACAAGTTTGAACTAGTTACCATTTACTTTAAATTTCCTTTTCTTTCTGTACATAAAATGTTCCATATTTTGTTGTATTATTTTTTTGGATACTTTCCAGATAATGTTTTGGCAAAATATTCAGCATATGGAGCATTATTTGCAATTTTCCATTGAAGAGACATTGGCTGTACAAATTTAGAATAATATTGATATTGAATTGAATATTGGTACTCCTTTCACAGGTGTGTCGGGGCTTGATTTTGAATAAGCAATCTCTCTCCCTCTCTCTCCCTCTCTCTCTCTCTCTCTCTCTCTCTCTCTCTCTCTCTCTCTCTTTCTCTCTTCTTGACCCAATGACCCGTCAAGATCATGCCTGCCATTTCTGGCAGACCACGAAGTTGGATTGTCAGGCAATACTTCCCACAGGGGAACGGTGCGGATGGATTTGAACACCGGTCCTGCCAAATGAACGAATCAGTAATATGTACTTTCACTTCTTCTTCTTTTTTATATGGCCTAACGACCTCTTAGGTCATGCCTGCCATTTCTTGCTTACTAGACATTAAGATACCACGTAGTTGGGTAGTCAGCCCTCACTACGGGGGAACGATCTGGATGGGATTTGAACCCCGGTCCTGCCGTATGAAGACCAGCGCCGTTGTCGCCTCCTCCACCGGGCCGCCCAAACTGTGTACTGTACTTTGACTTATCGGTACGATAAACTTGTGTACGTCCCATTGATTAAGCATTGGTGCCGTCGTACGTAAAACCCCTTTCTGTATCAAGTTACATGAAACCGGTTGATTTACTATTCTCCATTGTACAGAAAATTCTTTTCTATTCTATAGAAAAATGCAAAACTAATCTGTTTGCTTTCTAATCTGTTTGCTTTGCTTGGAAGGCTCGGATGCTTCCTAGCTCAGGCACGGCAATAACTTAAGCTTCTTTTCATGAATTAAGAAGGTATCCAAGTTTTAGGCATCCATTAGAAAAAGATATATGTATTAATTATTTCGTGGGCATCCTTTTGAGTGTGTCATTTGCAGAGATTATTTTATGTAAAACCTTCTCAATATTTAAATTATATTTTTAAGGTTTAAATTTTTAAATCCAGTTTTTTTGGTCTAAGTTCCAACCATGGTTTCTGGCAAAAAAAGTATTACTGTTCTAATAATTTACTTTCTATTTGATTGATTTTTTTAAATGTTATGAGCTCACTCGAAAACTTCTCGTGATTTATGAGGTCTCATTAATTATTTTTCAGAGAGGAGAGATGAATGTTTTTATGACTTTCCCAAATTTTACAGTTGGGAATTAACCCTATTTTTAACGCATTTTAAAGTACTTCGATTTAAAATCTCAATTACTTGCTTTGCCCCATTTTTCAAGACAAAAAAACGGATTTTTGTAACACAGGCTTATGTACAAACATCCTCGATCTTATTCATCATTTAAAATGCTCGATTTCAAAGTAAACGTAATCCCGATACAAAACCACCCCGATCCGTATTTATTATCCTGCGCTGCTCCTGCTCAACCTTTACACCACGCAACCTTAATCAATACGGTCCAAATTTTAACACTACCCAACCCCACGAGAGGTAACAAAAAATCTGATAAGCTCAACAGGATGGTTTGCAATTTAACGACAAGCAAGTTGGAACAACTTTCATATGCAACATGCACGGCTTATGATGAATTCAATCAAACTCCCGCGGCACCGAGCGTGCATGCGACATTATTTATTCATGCAAAATTTGTGAAAAGAAATCATCCCCCCAACTCCCGGGTGGGGTTCGGGGTATGGTGAGTGCGAAAAACTTTTAACTACGTGTTCGTGTAGCGCGCAGCAACGGTAACGAAAATATGCAAATCGCATTTCGCACTTTCGTGGGCGCAACTCGTTTCCAATTTGCTACAGGAAATGACGCAATACTGAACTGGCCGTTTGGGTTTTTCTTTGCAATTCTTTTTTTCTGCCTTTGATTTTTTTCATCACACTTTCTCTTCCTTCCTCTTTTTCTTTTCAACACCCACTCCATGTAAAGTGTGATCGCATACTTTTCTTGTACGATAATTTTCATATCTTCTTCAGGAATGGTCCCGATCGGTTTTTTTTTTTTGCACTGTTGCCAACGCCTCCGTTCCTCACGGGAAGGAATTTTCTTATCGGGCCGCTGGTTTGCAGAATTTGCAAAGCGCTTGGCGAAATGCGATTCACCCAAGGCGCACACCAGGGCAGGTTTCCGTGGTAGAAAAATCTGATCCGTTGCAGCGTGTCAGATTTTTTCACTCATTTGCCAGAACCAAGCACATAGACCCAAAAAATGGTGAAGGTTTTCGTTCCGGTCAGGCTTTTCCATCTGCAACCCTCTTTTGGAAACTATTTTGCATACACTCATTTGACTGTGTGTTGCTGGACGGCTCGTCTCCATCTCGGTCAGCTCTGAGCGCTGGAGCAACGAAAGGCACGAACGGAGCTTGGTTGCCTTCTTTCTTGACTTTTGGCATTTCGGCTCTAATGTACACCACCTTTTTCCCTTGTTTGACGGCTGGCTGATCCCGCAACCTGATTAAATATTTAAAATATTTTTCCTACCTTTGCCTTTCCCGCATTCCCGGCTTGGGCGCTCGATCACCCGGTTGATTTGGTCATCTCGGCTCTCTCGGGTCAGCAAAAGAATTCTTCCAGTCTTCCAGGGATTGCATGCTTTACGTGTGCTCGGGGGGTTTTTCCTCCTTTTCTCGTTCTGGCTTTTGCAGCAGACCAGATTTTGGTCAGCTTCACCTTTTCCTTCATCTTCGTGGTAGATAATTTCTTTTCGGAACTGTTTTGCTCCGTGCCCGAATCCAAAACCGAACCGGACTGCACTGCCTACCCCGGTGTGCTCTCTGGTGGCACGTTCCCTTCGAGGGATTCATCCGCATTTTCACGCAAGAGCACCAACGTAGTACTGCACGCCGCGCTTTTGGGGCCCAGAAAAGGTTGTGAAACCCCTCGTCCCAGCTCGTCATGCTCGTCCGACAGCGATCCCTTTTGTTTTTTTTGGCTGCTCGTTCCGAGATTACTTTTTTCCGGCCTGTTAGTCATTTCGGGTAGATGGGTATCGTTCACGGAGCAAATTAATTACTGCAAAACGGTCACGGTATCTCGGACGCGCGCGCGCTCTCGCCCTCCTTTTCTTTCGGCTCTCGGTCGGATAACACCGGCCTGACCTTTATTTATTAGGGGCGCTTTAAGGATCACACGGGAGCGTATCCTTGTGTTCGCGGGCCGGCGTACAAAACCAACCACCCTCCCTTCCTTTTGTCCGTTATCAACGCAACCGTTGGAGTTGTGGCGTGGCTGAGAGCTTGAGGAAAAGCACTCAGAAGCGCTAACCGAAGGCATGGGTAATTGGCGTCAGCGGGGCGATTTAAGGTTAATGTTAAGCTGATTAATGTTAGAATGCTTGGCCGGTGATTGGGGGACTTTTCGGAAAATGTTTCTATAATTGCAGCTAATCTACAAACATTATCACACTATATAGGGTTTGATTTTCGGGTATTATACGTAAATGAAACCTTTGGTTTTACTGCGAAATGTTTATTGTCTTTATAATTCACGCAGGGCCCCCTTGAAACCTTATTCCTAAGATATTCCACAGTTATATGGACGGACGGTTCGAACACAATTTAAAATCGCAGCGCGTGGCATGTCCGGTTGGTGACGATTACTGATACAATTATATTCACGGCACATTCGGAGAAACTGATCAAACGGGTTCGGCGATCCTCTACGTCAAGCAGCGTCCTTGGGCGGAGCGGCCTGGTTGGGACGTTTAAGTTGAGCCCAAAGAGAAGTGTTGGCGAGTCGATCCGGTAGTCCAAAAGTCCCGCAACAACAAACAACAACAACAGTTGCAGTTACGCTGGTTGAGCGACTCGATAACTAAAAGCGCACAGCGAGCGTCGTAGTCCACTTGGACCCTCCAGAAGCGCAATGCGAACCGGGCGAATTTGCGCTGGACGGATTCCAAACGGGCTAGGGGCCGAGCAACAGATGGCCACAATACAATGGAGGCATACTCCAGCAACGATCAATCAAAGGAGCAGTAAAGTACTCCTAAATCCCTATCACAGCTTTTGCGGACACTAGCAGAACCGTTTAATGTGTAGTCGTACACCAGAGGACAGCGCTTTCTCGTGAACGTTACGACAACACACTTCTCAACACAAAATTCAAGACCATTCTCTGAACACCAGGATTGGAATGAACAGAGTGTAGCTTGAAGGCGGAGTTGGTCGGACCGGTCTTGGGTTGATGTTGAATGTTGAATGAAATTCACCATAATGTATAGATTGATTACACTAGCCTTTTGCAGTTATTTACACACAATAAACACACTGCATTATAAAAAAATATAATTTTTTTTTTCATGAATGTGTTTTTGATTGTTTTTCCAAAAATATTCGAAAAGAAACAATCCCAAAAGTATTCGATTTGCTCATATCGCGCTAAGTGAACTGTCAGAACTGGGCGCAGCTACAATGGAAAGGTTCTTTGAGGTAGACTAACTGTGTGCAAGCCATTTTTGGAGTCTACTTGAGAGGAAATGAATTATTTTAGTTTTACCAAAAAGATTGAACTAGAATATAGTTGTCCTGATCTGCTTGTAAATTTCACATCCCATATTGAGAAGTATCAAGAAAGCGAATCAGAGTTCGTTCAGTTCTTCCTGCCAATTGAATACTTCTTGTCCGCGGTAGCAGAGCCCAGAAGCCTTCAAAATTCATTTCGAAAATCCCGTGCTCCACAACGCTTTAAAGCCTTGAAGATTTGGCCGGAAAACATCGAGTGTTCGTAGTCACGGAAAATTCTGCCAAGATGTCAAGAACAAGCTACAAATTCCATTTCTACCCGTACTTTATTTCTCGACCAGATTATCACAACAACACGACAATTATCTAAAAATCATTTCGTTTAATGTGGTCTTTCCGTAAAATTGTGACCTACTTTTCTTTTGATAGAGAATAAAAGTTCCACACACTAAACATCACATTCACCAACAAATTCCCAGCAACTGTCTCTGTTCCAGAAATCTTTCTCAACTCTTACCCTGGAACGCAAAGTGCATGTTTCACATTTTAGGGAAATCCACTCATTGCATATTTTGTTTCATTCATCAGATATTACACATGAAACATATCATTGTACAAATGTGTTCCCGACGGTAGCAGTTCAAGTGCAAGAGAAACCCCTCGAAGCTAGTGTTCCCCTTCCGTTCCATTTCTGCAAATAATGTGCTCTGATAGCATCATCATGATGGACTTCCCTGTACACTGACTATATGACATTATCTTTAAGGGATCCTGGAACACATTGCACTACAGGCGGTTGAGGAAGCGGTTACCAAGCCTGCTCTCGAGATAACAAACCCACAGCTCTAGCTTACAATCAAATTCTTTGTAAATGGACAGCTCTTCCGTTCCGACAACCGTCTACAGGCACCCATTTGTGTAACCATCAATTTGACAGATTTTATTCGCATTGTGTATCATGTCCTGCATTTTTTTCCCTTGCGCACTCGTCAAATAAACAGATGAGTATGGGCGACCGAGAGCGGCCACGAAAACTTTACCCGACAAATAAGAAAGCCAGAAATTGCTACACCAAATACCATTATCATCCACCGGCCCTCGTCCGTTTCGGGCCGCAAACGGATGCTCATGATGCCTGATCTACCGCAACAGCACGTACATCAAAAACCGTACCGACGTACGGACATCACGTATCACCATCACCATCAAAAGCTCTCAATACGCTGTACGGTTTTTGCCTGACCGGCTCGGTGCCAGAGCCATTACACGGCCACATGCGGCTCGGGCTATGAGCCACGATTATTTATATATTATCGTTTGCTTTTCCCATCGATCCCATCCATCTATCTTCCGAGCGCCCTTCGTTGGATACGCGCGGGAGTAACTCATCCCACACGACTTGGGCGAAATTCCTGTCGTCACACGAAAGTCACACGATCCACGGCCCCTTTCTCGGACTTCTCGATGAGCTGCTTCGGTTCGGTAACGCTGGCAGGGCATTGTTTCGGTTTCGCCGTTTCCGGACGGACTCACCCACAAGACGATGGACGGCTGCCGTTGACGTGGCTTTTAGTAGTTTTCGAACGCGGACACCCGTCATAGCACGAGTGAAGTCGTGCCGAAAAGAGGGATTTTATTTTCCTTCCTTTTTCGTCCTACTCATCCGGGCTGGAAACCACTCGCCCGCGACTAACTTGCTGGCAATCTTTCATTCGCTGCAACTTCCTAATCTTTGCCTTTTTGATGAAGCCCCCGGCTTTTGGCTAGGCTCGTTTGTTTTCGGCTCGTTAGTATACCGCTTCCTCCGGCACAGCTGGTAAGCTGATCGAAAAATAAGCCATCGTGGGCAATTTGGTTTTTCATGCTCACTTGATCGCTGCCGTCAGTTTTCAAAGAGCTTTACGAATTGTCGATCATTGTCACGATAAGGGGTTTATTGGGAATTTGAGTGATTTTTAATCAAATAAAGATGAATTTCCATCCCATTTTGAAGTATTAAATAAATGTTACCCAACATTAAAGAGCGAAAAGCAGGACTCTTTTAAAAAATTGTGGAACTACCAGGCGCGATTGCGTACGAAATGAAAATGCATTTCCCTAGAGGATACACCATGAAAAACAGCTTTCGTCTTTCACCGGTTATCTCAACACAAATCATTCAAAAACGCCACGCTTTGTACTGCGAACCCATTTGTGCCTTCATCTTCTCTAGCGGGAGCCAGACTCCCTCGATGGCTCCCGGAAACTCGCCCTCATACTCCGTTGAGAGTTCCGGTGAGAAGCGTGGCCCAAAATCCCTTAGCCAAACGTCTGCGACGTGTTGGAAGCTAACCGCAGCCCAAAACACCCAACCTTGCCAACCTACCGGATCTGTGTCCTAGACACCTGGACGAAGCTTGGGCCCACGTCCTGTCGTATCTTGTTGGGCCGGATCGTTGCAAAGTTTCGGTGCTGCGTCAGGATGTGGCTTGTGTTTACGCAGCGCTACACACACCGTCTGCTATGGCCTACTGCTTGATTTCACTTCCGTTTTCAATCAACCGATCAGCGTAGAACGTCTTTTTGATGGATTGCAACTCCAAGAAGTTTTCGTTTTTTTCCCTGCACAAAGCAAATTTTGAGCCCTTTACCACACATTCAGGTGTATTGTAAGCAATCGGTGATGATTTACTATTCATGGTTCGGTTTATTTCTTTTTAAAACTTCTTTTTATTTCCTTAGAGTCTTATTTTTTAACAGCGGTAGTCTACTGGCTCTTGTTTAAGGCTGGCTATTTGGTCGGCTGTATGTGTCCTCAATGGTTGACGGTAGATGTATCAAGACCATCAGTTTGAACCTATAGATCCTCCTCTGGCTGACAGGTCAGAATCGCTATAAAATTGTAAGATATTCCTTCGGCTCAAAGAGCTTATCGTCAGTATTTTTTCTTCTATCTTGGTTTGCAACTATGGTTAACAACTTAAAGGCTTAGTCTGGTGTCCAATTAGTTTCCAGGTAATCCGGTCAATGGGTGCACTCCTCAATCCCCGGTTGCATCCGATCTCCTTAAGTTCTGACTGCACTACATCCAGCCAATGAGCTCGCTGTGCTCCTCTACGCCTCGTGCTGATCGTGTAGCTGACGAGTACCTTCCTGATAGGGCACGAGTCCGGCATCCTCATCCTTCCAGCTTTGGCGACCGTCAAACATCGTCAAACAGCTCAGCTAGCTCGAGGCAGCTCCTCCACATGCCCTGCTTGCAAACACCGACAAAGATAGTCCGTAGCACCTGCTGCTCGAAAATGAAGAGTGGATTGGTGTCCTCCGCCAGCACAATCCAGGATTCGTGTCCGTAAAGGACTACCGGCTTATCAGTATGCGATATATGGCGCGTTGTGTGTGTTGTAGGAGCCTTCTGGATCGCAGGAGTCTTTGGAACCTGTAGTAGGTACGATTCCCCAAAACAATGCTCCATCGGATATCGCTTCTTACGTTGTTGTTCGAAGTTACGATCGTGCCAAGATCATCGCCGTTAACCAATACTTTGCTTCCGAGTTGTGCTCTATCATGGTCAGAGTTTCCGACAGCCAGGTATTTCGACCTCATTGCATTGATCTTCAATCCAATCCTATCGGCCTTGCGTTTTAGTCGAGTGTACGCCGTCGCAGATGTTCATCCGATGATGTCGATGTCATCCGCGAAGCAAAGGAATTGGAAAGACCGCGTGAAAATCGTGCCCCTGATGGCGATGCCCGCACTTCACATGGCATCTTCTATAGTGATGTGGAACAGTAGACAGGAGAGCCCGTTCCCATGCCTCAGTCCCCGATGATATTCGAACGATTCCAACAGCATGTTCGACACACTCACCTCACACTGCATACTGTCTAAAGCCGTTCAAGTTTCGCAGAGAAACTGTACTGCCGTATGATGTTCCATAGCTTGGTCCGATCTATGATATTGTAGGCTGCCATGAAATTGATGAACAGACTCCCAACACTTCTTGAGGATCTACCGTAGAGTGAAGATTTGGTTGGTCGTGGATTTCCCTCCAAAAAATCCAGGTTGGTAGCTTCCGACAAAATCTGTAGTAAGACGAGTAAACGTAACAGTATGTTGAAGGCACTAATCGTCTTGGTTTTGTCAAATATTCAACCTAAGTGATCCTTAAAATTCATTTTAGAAAACTTCTTGATCATACGATCTTGAACTAAATCATATGACTAAAAGAGAACTTTGTTTTAGTTTCTTTTAATTTCTGAATTCTGTAAAATATCTGTTTTACACATTTTCTTGATTAGCGTCACTTTCAAAACTAATTGAAAATAATCGTCACATAACCTCAAAGCATCCAACAAACAAACAAGGAGCTATACGGCTATTTGCTCGTCCATAGTGAAAAAAACTGAAGCGCATATTAAGGATCTACCTTAGTTAATGAATTTACTGTTGAATTGGTCCAGAACGCATCGAGCTTTGAAAATAGATTGGAATTCTCATTCGCTAGTTTGAACCTGTGTATTGATTTTATTGATGAACGAGACTATATCCCACCATAATCAGAATATAGAACAGGGAAAAAAGCTAGAAACCACATAATCTGCCATCAATTGTAACCCCGATGGATGCATCGCATGGTCGGAAAGCTCTGCACAAAGGTCCTCAATTTGCCAACAACGGACGGTGTGGTGTCACTTATCTGGCAAATTGTATCAACACTAACGGCTAAAGACGTTATCATTGGATTATCGCCATTATTCTGCAGCGTATCAGCGGAGAGTATATTCGTAGCAGAAGATATATTCCGCTTTAACCATTCAAGCGCCGAAACGGTGTGGCATCAACATGTCAATATTTATAGGGGTTGGAAAATCCTTCACCAATAAACCATACGTACACCACCTAACCCGGTGGCTTTTGGATGATGATCGATGAGTTTCCGCTTCTTTGTGAAGGAATCTTCGTCACGTGGAAGGGAACCGTGGCCATCGTTCAGCTCCCGGTGTTTGTATCGGTCTGAAAAGCTCCTGCACACGTGTACACACATACACATCCATGCTTTAACCACCGTTCTCCACATCCACAGTAACCTTTGCCCAGTTTTTGTGGGTTAAAGTGATTTTGCCAGCATTTCCTATCGTTGCTTTATAGCCTTTTGGTTTATCGCTCTTTCTTACTTTCCTTTTGCTTCCTTTTTTCTGCTTCCTTACATGCTTTTTTTCTTCCTACGTCGAACGCTGCATAGCCCTACAGGATACCATGCTGCGTGATTTTATCTCTCATAGCACGAGCCATGAGCCTTTTGCTTACAGCGTGCCGAGAAATGGCTGTAGCTTTGAATGAAACATCCAACAAACACTCACACAAGCACACACCTCCATACTAGGCTTCTTTCTTTGCTTTATTTCAAACCTTTTTTCCACTTTTTTCAGCTGCTCACTTTTCCGAGCCTCCACCGAAGCCAGGGTGGTGAGCAATGTGTTAGCGATTTATTGACATAAATTGTGAACCATCGTTCGAGAGGCCTGGGGCCGGGTTCGGGCCGACCTGATCGTGTGAGTTATTTTATTGATACTTCCGTTGATAATTTCATTTCACGACCGCAAAACATCGGTTCGATAGCGGATCGAAGGTTAAGGGTGGTCGATTGTCGGACTCGCTCGGAGCTGGTGGATGGTGCACTGGATTCGGCACTGACATCTAATCAATTTATGTGCGTTGTAACCGAAAACCAGCTGTTGATTTGTGGAGCTGTTCAGCCGTGACAGATTGATTCGTTTCCGGATGGGGATATGATTGTTTCGGTTCGTTTTAGGTGTTTTGATTTGATCGTGCTAGAATGCGGGCAGTGATTATTTTAAACGATGGTAAAAAGATCGATCGATGGAATGGGGTATTTGCACTTGACAAATTATAGATATCAACATCAATCAGATCAAATTATATTGATTTCATGTAGAATTTACTGTTAACATGCAGATAAACGACCTCCTTTATAACAATTTTTTTTGTGACAAACGTATCGTAAAACTGAGAAAACTTTATACATATTTTTTTAATACGCCGTATTTATAAAGCAGGACCAAGGATCAAAACCTATCGGAATCGTACCCGGTTTTTGAGGACAGACTAACCATATAGTTTTGTATAATAATTTTGAGATTTGTTTATGAGCGTACGCATGACCCAAGAAAGCTAGTGAAAGGTCCATCTTTTTTCGTAAGGGACGGCCTGGCCTTATTGCTGGGATTCAACTTATCAACACTTGAAATCTAGAGAAAGAAAAACATTAAATCAAACGAAAGGACTAAACGGAACTGGATCTTTAAAATTACATAGTTCTTTTACACATAACCTTCATATTGCAATCCCCTTTACTCGATCATTCTTCCTCGGTGAGTCCATGCTCGGTAGCTCAGCAGCATCGTCAGCGTTTGTAGAACATCGGTCGAGTTGTGATCGTTCGTAGACGGGATTCTAGTCGTCAATGGCTTACTAGGTCAGTAAGTCAGTCAGTCGTCAACATCGATGTGCATCGTCAGCATTTTTGTTCCATTTCCGGGGCTTCGGTCTTCGACTGCTTTCTGCGTCACGTCATAAACATCGTCTTCGGGTTTCTGGTCTTCAAAAACTTACTGACCTATTGCGATCGGTCGAGATATGGCATCGTCAGCAATTTTGTGGGCCGAACACAGATGGCTCAACGGACTTTTGTCGAGGGCTCGTTGGTTGTGATGTTTGCTGGCAATACTGCTGAATTCATTCATCGCACTAGAACCGACAGGATGTCTCAAAGGTGCATGCCTTGCTGGTCAAGTCATGGCATTGAATGGCATTGAACCACCCATCCTATAATGTCGAGCTAGTCGTTTTTTCAGATTGCCAGATGAAGGCGATCAACAGTTTACAGGTAAGGTTCTAACAGGGAAGCGTTTGTAGTGCCAGTATAAAGGAGTAATGATTTTCCTAGAAATTCTTTTTTTTTCTCCAAATCATCAAATATTTTCAATGCCCTGTTTGGGAATGCTTTTTGAAGTTGTACTTTTTATTTTATTACTGATTTCAATTGTATGCTAAAGAACCGTGTTAGACAGGACTCAATTTGTTCTATATTGGTCAATCGCTTTGAAGAACCACCAGCAGTATAAAAAAATTGTTTCCTTCCAATCAATAAACGTAGCAAAAAACATAATATCTACACGATTTTCTTCCCAACAGAATGAATCAAACCCGTTCCCGCGGAAGAATTCTTAGGAAATAAATGAAATACACCAACGACGAAAACTTTTAACAACGTTGCATTCCCGCTAAATGTTTTACGCCTCTGTCCTTCATTTCACCAACCATTCGGCCAACGTTGGGAACCATTCACCTGAACCCCAGCTTGACGCCCGGTATCCGCAAAGATAAGCACTGTATCCTTTTGTGCTGTGTTTACTATTTTATCTCCACAAATGGTAACACATTCCCTGAAACATTCCATTCGATCGAAACCCCGGGTATGACCTTTTAAAGGTGCAGCTATGTGGGTGTGTGAGTGTAGGGAGAGGGAAAAAAAAGGGATATCGAATAGGACGAGAGAACATGCTTTCAGGTTGGGCAGGGGAAACCCAACGTGGAGCTAACGGCAAATGGATGACAACATCGGAAAGCAATTGAAATTAAAATTGGCATTTCAATAATTGCTAGTACGGCTGCCCACCGAAACCACAGTGCGGTCGGCCAGACGGCAGGTGGTCCTAGGTGTGGTGGGCAAGTGACGAAAAACACCGTACAAAGTCGTAAGAGAAAAATAACTTTCCCCACGGTCGACAGACGTTCGTGGTACGGCAGTGCCTTTGTGTTGCCCGAAGCCATTGCTCACCGGCTAAACATAAAATGATGATTATGAGGCAACGGCAGAGTCAGGTGCAGGTTCACGAGCATATTGGCGAATGCCGAAACCCATTCTCACCTATGCAACGTGACCGTGGGTTTTGGCCTGCTTTTTTCGAGTTGAGCTTTTCCGTTTTTCTTCTGAACCATTTCACCTTCGGATGCCGAATCGAATTCGTCTCAAGGAACTGTGGGTTTCACACCCACAAGACGTGGCCACACACTGGCACACGTTTTATTGCATCATCGCGTGGGGTTTGTGGTGGCACCGTGGAGAGCACACACCGAGAGCAAAAATTTCGTATTAAGGAAAAATAATAAAAATGTCACCCCAAAGCATATCGAAACTGTCGCTGACAGTCGGAAAAGCGAAAAGTCACATCACCTAGTGGCGGCAACGAATCGATCGGTACCCGCGCACCGAGACGAATCTGCTGCGAATGGTGAGTGTGCGGGTTAAATTCAGTGCTTTCACTAACATAATATGATTTCACGACATTTCCTTTGCCAGCTTTCTTTTTGCTTTGCTTTATGCACTAACGGGCTGGAGAAAAACTAACCCACGGTCAATTCGCTCGCTAGCTCGCGCGTGTCCAACCGACAGTGCATTGAAGGTTGTCAATAGTCCAGCAAATGGTCACTTCCTTGGGGGAGGGCCTGGGGCTTGTGACGACGACGCGACACCATAAATTTTCCAACAGATATGTAACAGATGTGTAGTTCGGAGCAAGGCAGCTAAGGCAGCAGAAGCTGACCAAGCTCCCGAAATAGCCGTTATTATAACACACATAAAACAACTCAATCAACCCTCGTTTACGGTCGATCGGAAGAAGTCGGGTCGTAAAACGGGAACGTAAACGGGGGTCCTGAAGTCCTGAGAATAACTGGAGCAACGTATGCCGTGGGGCTTGGTTGTGTGTGTGTGTTTGGTTGGTTAGGTGCGTACCGGGGGTAGGAGTAAGCGGATATGTGGTGAAGAAAGTGGTCGTAACTCAAACCGCACCAAATTCGCCATCTCAGCAACGGCGTACGACCAGCGAGCGAGCGAGAACGCTCTCCGATAACTATCGCTCTGACAGTTTGTGGTCCGCCCGCTGTGGGAGGGCTAAGTGCATCATGATTATTCGTGGTTTTGCTTGCCTGCTTGCTTGCTGGCTGCACGATACTGTGATTCCGGTTGAACCGCTATTGTTCTATGCTGTCCGATACGAAGCATACTACATGCTACGCTACATCTTTTCGCAACACTTCCGAATGTCTCATAAATCTTCCTTTCAGGTAGTTCTTGGGCTTGGACCCTGCAGCAATAGGTTAATTTGCTCATTTTAAACACTCTGCAAAGTACACCTACTTTAGCTTCAGCGTTCCAACCACTTGCGAAGTGCCTGGTAGCTACCGAGTCTACTGACGCAAAACCCGGTGAGAGTCGGAGAGAATGAGAAGGAATTTATGAACACGAATGATTGAAAGACTGTGAACGGATGATTCGTGCAGCTCATTGTTTTCAAACTGCACGAGTAAGAAGGATACCGGCGGATAAAGTGTTGCCTGCCTGTTACCGTAGAATGTATCATCGGTGGAGGCGCCTGGTGCTTTGTATCTTCGATGGAGGCGCCTGGTCCTTTGTAGACTCATCCTATGTTCCGTGCGGCATGCATTTCGCATGATCAGAGCCCATTACATTAAATTTAACTTTCTTCACCTCATTCTTCATCAGGAAAGGCTTATACTTTTATTGTTTACCCGTCCATGCCCATGGCTGTGTGCAGCCCGTGGCTATCGCCATCGTTCACAAGTACCTCAGCGCTTTCCTGGTGGAATCTTTCGCCTCGCGTTTTATGGTTTTTTACTTGTTAGTGGGAAAGTTTTCTACGCGAACTGTCGGATTGGATGCAACAAGGTACCTGATGAAGTGTAGTTCGCTTCAAACGAGCGGCTGGTTGCGGGAAACGCCGCCACGCCACAGTGTGTCGTGATTAGGATGGACAAATCTTAAGCCGTTGATGGTGGTCGTTTTCGGGTGCTTTAAAAGGATCTCATCAGTGTATAAAAACAAGCTGCTTACCAAAAGGCGAAAGAAACTAGACACCCAGACAAATAGGGCCGTGATATAGTGCCCAATTTTAGACGAGCTGGGCCACAGAACAGTACCACCGTTGGTGCAGGTGTTGCAGACATGATTTGATTTTATTCCACACTGTGTTGTCTTCTCTTACTTTCTAGCACTTGTGTACGGGAATCAGTTTTTTTTTCTTTCTATAACAACACTTGGCCTTTTTCGAGGACCCGAGTGTCGCTTGTTGAGGAAATGTTTTGCCTGTACTATCTTCGGCGTAGCATCTAGCGCACGGGTACGTGTTTTGTTCCGGAAGCCCATTCACTTGCCCAGGGACGAACTTGTCCCTCGAACGAACGAGCCCCTTTCGCGGTTAAAGCGGCAGTTGAAAGCAGTTTTGCTCGTTGACGGTGCTGGTGGGTGAATGGTTTTTGTTGGCAGGGTTTTTTCTTGTTTTACCTACGACCTTACTCCGCACCGGACTTCATTTGTGAATAGACGCTTAAGAAAGAGCGATGGTTCAAGAAACTTCAAGCGAAAGGTTTCAGCATAAATATTAATGAAGCTGAAGAATATTATAAAACTTGCAGGAGAGGTTCAAAGTGAATTAGGAGTCTTGTGTTGTGGTTGCAATCCTACCCTTGCTTGTGTTGTTTGCAGTTTTTCGTCTTGAAAGTCTTGAAATGTTAACTGGGAATTTGTAGAAAGGATTGTTTAAGCTGTGTTTTTTCTTGATAAATAAAAATTGTGATAAAATGTTCCAAACCTTGCCAAACTTTAAATGATAGAACTCTGACATACTCTTCCTAGAAGCTGGACTTTGCGCACCTGCCAATCACCAACAGTTAGACCTCTGTTAAACAACCAATTTGATGCATATTAGGAGCAAATGCTAATTTTCCTCAACTTTAAGAAACTCCCGTTCGGCACGGAAGCCTATACACGACTACCACAAATCGCTACTCCACCCCTCTCTGGCGAAGCAAACAGTGGATAAAGGTGAACGATTCTAGGAAGGAAACGATTAATAGATTCAATCATTGCAAATGTTTCCATCGTTGCCCCATAGCGCCATCCATACTCCCCCAGGAGTGATTGTGAGCCGTTACCGCAATCGTACAAGTAGGTTTGGGAGGGAGGGGAATGGACTTTTCTCGACTCGTGCAGACGGAACGGTAAGCATCATCATTATCATCATTTCGATGCGGAAGCCAAAACGACAGAACGAAGATGGAGATGAAAAGAAAAAATTCAAAGACGAATCCCGGCCCAGGTTTAATAGGTGGCAGGAAATAAAATGCTTTCGGGACGGTCTCTCCAAACGAACGGAACACTGCGCGCGTGGCACTACACGGCCAGTGTTTGCTTCCGCACTGCTAACTGCTTCAACGCCGATCGTTGTACGGTGGGTGGGGTTTCAAATCGGTTGGCCTTTAGCACTCGGGCTACAGGTTTTTCTACCGTGGGAATAAATTATGCTCCACTCAATCCGAAGCATGTCAGGTTGAAATATAATTGAGTTTAATGGCCCTCTCGAGCATTCGATAAACGAGTTTTACCCTAAATTTTCCGAACCCGAATGCTACTATACAGTGACGGCTGGTTGGCTGGCTACTGGGCTAAGAATAACGGAATGAAGCGGTCTCTAGTTCGTTTTTAAGGTTATCATCGGTTATGGATTGGTGTGGGTGGAATCAATGCTTTGATTTTCTTGCTTAAGCTTTCATTTGAATAAGTAAACCTTGACAAGCTTTCATTTTGTATAATTATGATTATTTTGAATGTGTAGCTTTTGAAGGAAGTTAAACCGATGTATCCATCTAAAGAGCATAGTTCTGAGTTGTAATTTTAAAAATTGAGGTATAGTCAGACGTTAAAATAGATTTTTACTATTTTGAAATGGGATAGATTTTTTTTATCCTTGACTCTGTATTTTTTAGCAAAACGTTTTGTGCTAGTCATTTCAAAATCTCGCTTCTACAGTTGTTGGTTTAGATAGTTCTAGATTCGAGACATTGCAGGCTTAGTAGATGTAATTTGTTTCTGTTGATGTATTACTCAATCTAGAAAAATTTCTGTGGCTATTTCTTTGATGGCAGTGGTGAATGGTGTTCTTCGTTGTTTAGTTCCTGTCAGAGTTTGTTTTTAGCGATGATTCTCTTAAATCGTTACTGCGGGAATAAAACCGGAACAAAATCTGCCGATGCTGAGTTGACGACTTGGAGTATGGTCAATCCTTAAACTTGATCCCAAAACCCTGAACAATTCAGATCAGACGTTAGGCTTTTTCCTGCATTAATCAGGATCAGTTCCTAGTGGTAGACCATTGATTACATCGATAACGCTTTCGAGACGAAGAGCGGCTTTAAATCAATCTCAAGTCAGACAGGCAAGTCTTTTTTCTGAATGAACAAGAACAGGCATCTCACTGTGAACGGTCGGTCAATTGATAGCCTTGACTAACCTTGATAATGACTTGAAGATAGTGAGATAAACCTAAACATTCGAATGTATCTCAAGCATTGGAGCATCGTTCGCTTATCTGTGTATATTTCCAGACCGTAAGATCGTGTGAATGATCGTTCTCTTATGATCCTGGCTAATGCCGTCGTGCATCGAGTTTTTTTTAACAGAACCATGTATTGACAGCCGTCTCCTGTATTTTACAGCAAACTTGCTTATTTGCCTTTGTTCTAGATTCTCTATTCGCTTCAATGGTTTCTTCACTGATCCATACTGATTCATTTATGACATATACACATTATCCTTACATACATGCTGGATACAGATATGCTTTCGCCACTTAATTTCGATGTCTTATGCGTTTATGATGTTCCCTGCAATGTATTTATCATTTTCCATAGTGTTTCTATCTTTATATTAACAAGAGGTTTGATGTCTATCGAGAGTTACAGATTATTTTTGAAAATAAATATTTGTTAGTTAGATATTTTACCATTGTCTTTCCAGTTCGGGCATTCCCATTCATTTAGTTTTTTGTTTGTCACGTCCATAAGATTGTTTATGTTTCTTTTTGCGAAATAGCTTCAAATCATAAACACGATTTGTTCATTCAACATATTGCTTAACAAGAAGGACTACCCAACATATATTATAAGAAGGAAATAAAACTGGACCAGTGTGGCAATTAATAAAAGCAGATAGCTCTCAATAACGGTTGGGATAATGAGCTTGAATTATAATTCAGGTTTTTCATAATCTCGTATAACGTTTTCTGATGTCACTGACTGCAATTAATAAAGTGAATATGGTGATTTGAAATTTCACAACCTTTCACAATGAGCCTTGGCCTTGCTTCAATCTCACTGTTGAACAGCAAGCCTGTCAAACCAAGGCCACAGGGTAGGGGTTTTGTAGAGATCCAAGAATAAGGTCACCAATGTTTATCTGTCTTCCATATGCTTCCATTTCCAAATAATGAATTAAAAAAAATTAATGTGGATTTGTGAACGTTCTTGGGTGGAATTGGAATCATCGTAAAGTAAAGTATCTTTTTTACACCTTTTATTACCAGTGGGCCTTTTCATTGCTGAGGATTCGAAAGCGAGGTTCAAATTAAGTAAATTGAATCACTTTGATTTATATACATCCTCCAAATAACCATAGGGGAACATACCCATACTCGCATATAGAAGAAGACGAAGTCTTATATCCATCCAACGTTTCAGCGTTCTACGATTTTTTAATTAAGTAAATCTTTTTTTTTAACAGCCTTCAAAAAACTCATTGCTTCATTTTATTAGCCAAATACTTTATTAAAAACAATCGGTACCAAATACATTCTGGCTTTGTCGTTTACAGCCTGAGATATGATTATCCAGCAGCAAAAATTAAGCCAAGGAAACCTGGAACGTTATCTTAAAGTCTCTTAAAGTTTGCAGTGATGAATAGCAAGAAATAATAATACGGCCAGGCTGATCTTTATCAATATACCAGGAAAATTAAAAAAAAAATCAACATAGATACAGACGACTAAATAACAGAAAACAATGTTTCAGAGCTTTACTGTGTTTAAGAAATCACATAAAATTACACAACAGTTTGATTGAAACATCTAAATGCCAGTCGATTTTTGGTATTGCCACTAGTTGATCCCAAAGCATTTAGATCATCGTTCCACTTTATTCTATACCAAAAATCTTAAAACTCATCCTGTTCGTTCAATTGATCGTTAACTCTTCCTTTATTCGCCCTTGCCGCAGCAAAGCTACTAATATATGCCAACCTCCACATGCACGGTACCATTCTGCTTGCTTCTTCCATCGTTCCATTTTCTCCTTATCAGAATTGTAATGTTAGTTCCGGACACACCGGAACGGACACATTTTTCTTGCTGCATTCCTCTTTGTTTTTTTAGTTTCCTTTCCGACTGATTTTACGACCTTTCGGCACGCCAGACTGATTGTGAGTGTACCAAAACTACCCTTTTTTCGGATAGAAAGAACAAAATAAGAAAAGAAAAAAAAAGGCATCGCTACCAACACCAAACTACCATCCTTACGGTTCGTAACGGTAACGCACTGTCACGCGGCAATAAATCAAAACATCATCCTTTCCTTCATACTACCAAGCAGCAAGGAGAGAGAAAAGGCAGCCGTGCACACCAACACACTGGTAGCCCAGTGCCGTGAAATGGACAGGAGGGGATAAAAAGGATTTATCTTACGTTTAGTGATGCTTCGTTTGTGTGTCACAACGGTTTTCCAGCATCGATCCCTTAGGATGCTCGTTTAGAAAGTGCCCAGCAACGATCGCCTTGTCTCCCTGGGTACTTTTTTTCCCTTAACCAAGAAAAGGGTCCGATCTGGTTCTCCCTTCCTTTGTTGTTGTTTGCCTATGTGTGTGTTTGTGTGTGTGTACTTTAAAGTGAGATTATTGCGTAGTTTTTACTGCATTACTTGCCCTTAAACCTCTTTTCGGTGGGGTTGAACGGTGCGCTCCGATGTTTTTGCTAACGGACAGCTGACCCGATGCTTCGTGGAATGGAAGGGACCCTTTTCTCGGGTGCTTTATCGCACTCGCAGTCGGTCAGTTTCACACGATGCTTTGGAAGGGATAAGCCTTATGAATGTTTAAGTGACGTGTCACCCTTTCGAGCATTACAATCACCGGTACCATCATCTTAAAACACCGTCTAAGCTTCTTCACGCCTGCGAGTGAGTGAGCTAGACCGAGGTGGGGAACAAGTGTAGAACTTCGCGACAAAAACAACAAGATTTCTAAACTAATAATTTGTGTTGCATGTCTATGACGAAGGCACAAAAAAAGGTAATGCTAATGTAACTATCGTGACAGGCACCTTCAATCCTCTTAAGCTTCGATTTACTGCGGGGATTGCTTGGAAGATTTAACTTCGCAAGGGAGCTCTTCCTTTCCTGTATTAAACACGTTTTTTTACACTGAACTATAGGTCTTGGTCTCTGTACTAATTTGCTTACCAAAACACAATCATGAAGGTTTGTTCAATTACCTTTACCGCCCGACGCAAACATTCCAGTAATCCAGGCTCCAGGAACACTAAAACGGGCGAACCAAAATCTTATCAACGCTCGCTTGGTCACATGAATTTTGAATGAGATTCTTGTTTTGTGAGGGCGAAGCGTGGTGGATCATTTTGGCAAACTATGGCAGCAACGCTTTGCGTTTCGCCGCCAAAACGCTCAACTAGCGTTGTAATCTCCCAACGAAGATGAACTTAATGCAAAGCGACTCACGACTTTAGGAGCCATCCTGGCTCCTTCTACCCATACGATGAAGGTGTTGGGATGCTGCATGGCCCGGCAGGTGAAAGTAAGAGTGAAAACAAACAAAATGAAATGTAAAATATCACTTCAAAGCAATTTGTTGTAAATGATGCTTCTGATGCTTTGAGAAACTCCAGCACCGACCACCAACTAGCGCGCTCCGTTCCCGATGCGGTGTGCGCTGTTCTTTCATTCATTCGCTTTACAAAATAGCAAGATAAGATACCAGTTTCTTCACGCTTTTGATATCGTTTGATGAAGAAAGAGCGCCATGGTCGGATGCTCGCTACGTCGGATCCATCCACATCATTCAACACTTCCCGTTGATGCAACAGGACACGTAATCTATGTCCTAGGTAATGCCATTCAAAAAAAATCAAGACTGGTAACGGTTACGCTTATCACGCTTTTCAATTTCGTAGCTGCTGCTTTGGTTAATGTTTTCCTACAACAATGCGGCCTGATTGAATATCTTCACTATGGCCAACGAACCGTGTTCACTAGCTTTCGCTTTCCGGAACCTGAGCCTCAACCAGAGCTCAATGTGAAAATAGAAGAGATTTATTTACCAACACCCAAACACACGCACCTCGCTTGCGATTGTGTTTGTTCTCTGTCACCTGCAATGATACCAGGCAGATCAGAAAAGAGCCACAGCTCGTACGCACTTGTCAAGGGTATCGGGTAACGACCGAAAAACAAGCGTGAAAAGGTGTTTAAGCCTCTCTCTCTCTCTCTCGCTCTCTGCCCCTATCATTTGCATGAAAGGGGCTTCAAACAGCTGTTATTGAGTTGTGCGATATACCGCGAAGCTTTGGCAAACTGTTTTGCTATTCAATCGTGTGCCCACACCGCCAAGGTAAACATATTGATATTCTGCCAAGGGGAACACGATAAGTCAACCGATACCGAAGCTCCAAGGGTGTGAGAAAGGGACCGAGAGAGAGAGCGAGAGAGTGACTGAGATTGACAAAATTATCATTTGTCGTAATGCTGCTGGACCGGTACACTAGGAACGGAATGTTCCAAGATTTCCTGGAACGTTATAAAACAACCTCGAGTTGGAATTGATATGAGCAGGATAGGGTTGCTCCGTAGGTAGCGAGATCAAAGGGCGCCTTTTTTGTTGTTGCCCGTGCAAATGTGTACTTCTACTGCGAATGGTGATTTATTTGCTTGCCTGGAAGTTACTCGGCGTGATGATGTACGGCGCGCTTCTTGCAAGATGTACCACCGTTTCTGTACAATGAAAATTTTTATCTTTAGCAACTATGTAACAAGGGATAATTGAGAATGATTTGTAAACTTATTGATTGTTGCATGCATTAGATACTTATATTTTTATGTTATATATAATATAGAATATTTTTTTATTTACTTCGCATTAATATTCAGATTTCTTAAAAAACAGCCCTTTACTAAAAAAGACCCACATTTCAAAGGAATAGTTTAATGCTAATTCGTTTTTCTATTTCACACAAATATAGCTTCATGCATTTGTCAGTGCGATCAGCTCGCTTCATTTAATCTTGGCTCGTTATTTACAAACTGCAACTAATCGAACGACTCATCACTGCGATTCAAGTGTTCAATGAAAGCTAAGAACCAACACTTACGTTCTTCAGTAGCTTCAGCTTAGTAGTACTTACATACTGATGCTAATTTATTGTATTGTCTAAGATAATTGCTCTTGATTAACTTTAAACATTTATCTTTACAGTAAAACCTTTTTTACGCTAGGCACTACAACCTTGAGAGGTCTCCGCCTGCCTTTCTCTGAATTTCTGTGACTTTATTTTACCCGTATCAAAGTAGTCATCCCAGGGTAAAACTGTACGACGCAATGAGCTCTTTTTGAATCCCAGCCAAGCTTACCAGGCTTGTAAGAATGACAATGGCCAACAGGGCCCTTTGCTTCCACTAAGGGCCTGCGCAAGGGAGATGGGCTTGCCTGTCTCCTTTTCAATCTGGCGCTAGAAAGAGCCATCCGCGACTCGGAGATGGAAACTTCGGGGACCATCTTCTATAAGTCAATCTAGATTCTAGCATACGCTGATGACATAGAAATCATTGGTTTGAGGCTCTCCTATGTAGCCAAAGCTTATCAAAGGATCGAGCGTGCGGCACAAAACCTCGGGTTGGAGATTAACGAGGCGAAAACCAAAATGATGGTGGCACCACCAGTTACCCTGCTGACAAGCACTGGCGCAGGGGTTCAGAAGTACAGATAGGGCACCCTCGAAGTCGTCCAAAACTTCACCTCTCTGGGGTCAACAGTCAGCACCGACAACAACATTGATGTTGAGTTACGCGCACGGGTGCTGGCTGCCAGCCAGTCATACTACAGCCTGAGGAAACTTCTCCTCTAAATACCTGTGACGACGGACGAATCTGGGACTATACAGAACATTTATAGTCTCAGTACTCACATACGCCTTTGAGACATGGACTCTGTCCAAAACTGTCGAAGCCCTCTTAGCCGCGTTCGAGAGGAAGATGCTTAGAAGGATTTTTGGCCCGGCATGTGTGGAAGGACAATGGAGGAGCCGCTACAACGACGAGCTCTACGAGCTGTACAATGATCTTACTATCGTACAGCGCATTAGACTCGCCAGGCTCCGGTGGGCTGGTCACGTCATGAGAATGACACCGGACGACCCAGCCCGTAAAGTCCTTAGAGGCTGTCCATACGGACAGAGGAGGCGTGGTAGGCCCAAATTGAGTTTGAGTGATGGCGTTGATGCGTCCGCCAGAACGGCCGAGATAACGGATTGGCAGACGACGGCGCTAAACCATGAGCGGTATCGAGGATTGTTGCAGCAGACCTCAAAGCGGTTGTAGCGCCTAATAAGTAAGAAAGTAAAGTAGTCATCCCTTCTTTAGCGTACGAGGAGAATGTCTGGTTGAGATTTGAAACTTGGCCCTGCCGGATTATCGCCTCTATTCTGCTGCTTTTGCCTGCTATCGCCTCGGCTACCGGACCGCCCATGTAAAACCTTAAGGTATTTTATTTTGTCAGCCTTTGTCCAATGATTTAAGTTGTCCATTGATTTAATATTTTAAAGAGAATTTTATTAATGATTGTTAAGCATCGATTTCCAAATGAAATATTGTAATTGAAATATATCACAATCAGTTGATGAAGCATCTTTGCTGAAAATAACTGAGGGAATACAATTATATATTTTCTCGTATTTTGTGTATTAAAGCAGGATAGGAATTCGAAATTCATACGACATATTCAGATAACACATTATATTTTTTTGATTTAGTTAGCTTTTTCTCCTTTTGCTCTGTTCATTTGGCTCTTGAACCTTAAGAGATGATTTTCTTTATTGCCGGAGTCGGACTGTTAGAAGTTCGATGCCCCATCTTGCTGTGACATTAAAATCTTTTTGTTAACTGTTTCTGGGAAGAAGACAGCATTGTCCAAATATCCCAGCGTTGCAGAAATTTTAAATGAGTCATTGAATCAATCAGGTCAATATGATGATGTTTAATTGTCAATATGATATTTCCATGACCAAGCAGTGTTGATCGATTCGCATGCCAACTTACTTAATCAGAGATCAATAGAATGAGACAAATCGCTATCGAAGGATATTATTGAAACATTTTGAATTCAATGCAAGGTAACAAATGATCATCACGGGCACATGATAGTGCTCAGAATTTGCATACATTTTTATAAGAGAGTTAAGGTGCCAGCAACTAGCCGAAAGGTCACTCGATACTCCTCGGCAAAATTTTTAGCAGAATTCTTCTACTAAATTCTACTTAAATTCTATTGAAAATTTACATTCTTCAACAATTGCTAAGAAGATCCTAACTTTTATTTTTTATTAGATAACTAAGGTGAAAGCAATTGGCGCCTTATTATTAGAACGGTTCTGGAACATGAAATGATTCCAAATTTGTATCCGTAGAGCTATTTGCTCTAGTTTTTGTTTTCATTGCCATTCAAAGTCAGTCAATGTTTATTGTTGAAGTTGATGATGACTTCGTACAAGTGTTTTAACCACTACTCCAATCTGACAAGCTCTTATTTCAGGCATTTTATATTTTAGCGAGACAATAACTCCCCGTAAAAATGACCGACCGACGCCCATGACCATTCAAGAGCTGAGAATTGAATATTTTTCAATATCCATCAGATTACTCCCAGTCCAATGCACCGCACGTTTCGATCAACTGTTAAGTGTTAAACGACAAACGGTAAACACAAACACAAAAGCACATGCACAATGTTCAAACATCAAGCAATTTGCCGTTGTCGCCCCACGAAACCCACGAACAACGATTGTGGTGTGCTGCAGGACAATGTGCGACAATACATAAAGTTGACGAACATCAGTATGCACCAGCGAACAGCAATGCTCCCGGTCTTTATTTAGCATCTCCTGCATGCTTCCTCTTTCTCTCTCACACACACGCACCCGTTCTCTCGCTCTCGATTTCCATCCTTTGGAGTGCAGATGAAGCCGTTGTACAATTGCACAGTACACGACACTGGCACGCGAATATTACCATTTGTTACCTAACCTCGTCAGCGGATTGCTCACCAATCCACCTCGGTGCCCACGGAACCCGTACACCAGGGAAACGACGCAAATCTTCACAGATTGTTAATCCCGGATCAAACTTGTCACATTCACGCCTCCTTGACACGTCGCTTCCTGCCTTCTCGCACTCACGCCCGGCACACATACGACACGAACACGAAGTGTCCTTCAGCCGGTCCGGCGAGTAATTGATGGTTCCGTGTTACAGTTTAGTGTCCGTACCGTACCGTACGGAGCAAACGGCGTTGTAGCATCTCGGTACCAGCACGTATCCAGCATCTAGCTTCAAGCCATCTGGTTTAGCAAAACCGAGATCAAACATGCGGGAGATCAGCTGGGTGGTGTGTGTAATAGGGGATGAAAACACCACCAAAACAGCACTAAACCGTACCACTACAACCTTCACAGCAGCAGCAGCAGAAAGCAGATAAAATAGTTCATTTTCATGGCAATAAGATTTTCCTCGCTTTTTCCCGGTACATGATGTGCCAGCTACACACTCACAAAAAATTGCACACAGAATTCGTAATAATAGAAATTCATGTCTTCCGAAAACGAAGAAACTGCTGCTGCTTGCTGCAATTGCAGCCGACAGAGTGCATCCTGACCCGCTGGCTCGTTACTTTCCACGGGCAGCCTTTCCACTGTCTTAGCTTTGATGATTTACGATCTTCCGAAAGGGAACCTTCACCGACTCGCTCCGGATCCTGTCGTTTAGCTTACGTCCAACGCCGGATCCGGATATTTATGTGTTTTCATGGGGTGGTAAAACAAGCGTTTGAATTAGAGCGCTGGAAAGAGTTCGCATATGAGCAAAGCAACGACCGATGGCCCATAGAAGGAGAGAAAAATTAATAAGAATATGAAAATGGAAAAAAGAGACCGGCAGTCGGTGTCGGCAAAAAGTGAGTTCATCATGTCTATGAAGAGAATATTTCACTTACTATTTCATCACCGTCCACCACCGCGCTCGATGCATCCTTACCGTCGGGAACCGTTTTTCTTCCCTTTACAATTGGTTACTTGGTAACCCGTTCGGTTGGCAATGCTGATCCGCCCCCCGCCGTGCTGATCCTCTGACAGTCACTTCCGACAGGTCGGAAAAATCGTAAAGTTCCTGCAGTGCAGCAACTAGTAATAGATATTGCACCCTGCATTCTGTATGACCGCTTGCACGAGCGTGGCACAAGGCGAGAAGATGCCATCGCAGTGGATGGAAAGTGAAAAAGTGAAAACTGACGGACAGAACGATGGCACGATTTTCCGACGATCACTTTCCCGGAAGCGATGCCGGTGTTCTCGCTCGGTCTTGGCCAGAGTTGTTGGGCTTTGAGCAAAAAACAAATAGGGAGCAGCCAAGAAGAAACCGGAAACGTAGCGGAGATGCCACCGTCTTTCAGCTCGTGCTCGCCGCTCGAAGGAGTGTGACAGAAATTTAAATAGTGATAAATCATTCAGAACAATAATGATAATTTATTATGAAAAGCTCATGCGCTAATATTAGCGCTGTTTTGCGGGCTGATGGCCAAGCAGGTCGGGCAAAGGAAGTCGTCGGAGCCGTACGACTTACGGAGGATTTGTACGTGGCAGAGTATGAACCTGCCAGCCAGAGTTAGCAGCAGTAGCAGCTGCAAGTTTGGATTTAGTCGGGCAACTGGTGGGTAAATTTCGCTCTCTACCTCCACCGAACCGAACCGCACTGTGGAAATGTGAAGCGAAGTAATTTCATCATGTTCGTAGCATGTACGCTACTTAACCGTAAGCCTTTCTGCCAGCTGCCCGCACCAGCTCTGTGCTAACCCAATGCTCCCGGGAGAATACGGCAGCAGCACTGGTTGTTCTCTAAGGGTGAGGGGTTAGGATAGGTGTTAATGCTGCCTAATTAAGAAAAATGACTTCAACACTCGTCGGCCATTGGGATGGGGTGCTAGTTTTGCTTAACCAAAATATGCCACCGATAGTATGTAGGAACTAGGTATCAGAAATAGGTTAAGTGACAAATATGTTAAGGACAGATTGCGAAGCATTGTGACTAAGGCAGTAGGTTAAGGGTTAATGTTGAGCATCAGTTCATTAGCTGCAAACAACAACAGTTGGAAATGAGAGCGTTGAAATTTACTTACACCTTAAAGTATATCTTTGTTCAATCCAATTGAAAAGCTTTTTCATAATGAGAACATTAAGGAAGAATCTTAAAATAAAAAAAATACCATTTCTATACATCGTATAATACTTAACCAATCGTATCCTAGAGCAGAGCTTTAGATGTTACATAAGGCCCCATGTATTATTCAACAAATTAATTCATTACCTACTTCAATGCTTTCTTCATGAATGTTTTAACTATTGTGTAGTATCATAAGTTGTTTATCTTATCATTCAAAACTGTTTGTCGTACAAAAATGTCAAAGTATATTAATCAGTATATAAAGAATTTATAACATGATGATCGAAGTGAATATTTGAAGAAAGCCTTTTTGTTTATTTTGTGTTCTTTGGTCTTCTGTAGAATCTATGAAATGCAGCAACAGTTTTCAATTTAAAGCAAATTCCAAAATTTTTGTTAGAAGAAGGTTTGCTTTATTCAACCCTTCTTCTTTGGTACACGATGGCCACCACCGGAATCCTGCTTCGTTTTCTTTGGCATTATTTTCGCCATTCGTCGATCTCTCTCGCCGTTGATTTTTCCTTCTCCAAACCTCTATGCTCTTTGCCGCCTTGCTGTCAAACGCCAAAGCTTAAGCTGCTTGTAGGAATATTTATTGCTCATGTCTTGGACGCTAAACCGAAGCAGCCAAGGTCGATATACAATGCAGTGAGTACTTCGAGCACAATCGATTTTATCTCCCTTCTCACACATGATCCGTTTAATCCTCTAAAATGCATAAGAGGCCCGAGCACAATCGACATCATCTTCCTTCTCACACATGATCTGTTGCTCTACCCTCTAGTCGTCTATACGTTATGCGTAACAGCCGAGGTAGCTTC
The DNA here is from genome assembly GCF_013141755.1 of Anopheles stephensi. Taxonomy (NCBI): domain Eukaryota; kingdom Metazoa; phylum Arthropoda; class Insecta; order Diptera; family Culicidae; genus Anopheles; species Anopheles stephensi. The sequence goes on from NC_050202.1 coordinate 50,196,634, forward strand.
TCTTCAAAAAGCCATAACTTTTCATCTTAATTTCATTTTTTTTTTTGCTGTTGCAGTTGCGAAAACTTTGACTGTTCCTCTAGATTACTAAAATTCAAATACTTCACCAGAAACACCAGGCGCCTCCATTAATGTTGAGTTGAATTTGCTAAAACTTTAACACAGTTTCAGTATATTTTTAATCTGCAATTGTTAGATAAGAACAATGCTTTTCGGAGAAAAATAACTAATCTCGTAAGCTTAGCTTAGCCAAAAACAAAATTTAATTTGATATTCTGTCCTAGATTGATAAAGGTACTTTTTATGAACCAAAATCAATCTCTTCATAAATTGAAAATTAATCTAATGCCGTGGGTTTAAGAAGTAATAAATTTATTAAAAACTTTTTAAATATCTCAAAACTACTGCAAAATGAATTTTAAACCATTTTACAGTGCAAATATATCAAATTAATTCCGATCTAGAATACTAATTTCACATTACTGCTATTAAACCTAGAAAATAATTCTATTAACTAATTTTCTGTCACAATTTTGCTTTTCGAGTTCTTTGCGACAGGGTCTTTTCGACAAGTAACAGTAGTATAAGTATCGTAAACGTGTCAGATAATTTACAAACAAAGTTATTCGTTTGATCCGTTCCTCTCTTTATCGTGCCCTCTCAACGTAAGACTATTGCCCCTTACTTTTTGCAATTTCCATATTTTACCAATAATCAATTAACGTTAAAATAACTACATTTATTCATTCTAAAAACACACACACACACACTTGCATACAACCAATTCCGCCACACGGGAATTTTATTTACCAACCAGCACGATATTAACACAGCACCATATCTCGCATGCATTCGCCGTACGCATTGAATGCACCGAGTTTTTAATTTAGTATCCTTTCATTATCATAAATGGTGACAATGAATAAATTTAAGCTTCCTTTAGCCGGCTACTTCAATCGCATCCCACCGAAGCCCTACCTGTGCCGGCCCGCGTTATGACTCACGCCATTGTGTGCCGTTCCTCACAATTGAATTGCATTTTCACTGCCGGTACGCATTCATGCGTACCAACGCACTGCAATGCATCATGCATCGGTAGAATTTCCGTCCCTGATCTGTGCGGCATTTATTTTTTTCCGGTCGATATGAAAAATGGCAGTAATGCAGATTGAGGCAGCAACAGCAGCAGCATCAAAAATAAGCACCATGACACAAACAAAATGAATCAAAGTATAACAACAAGATAATGTTTATATTTTTGCACGGTACACCTTCACGAGTGGGGGACATGTTTTCCCTCCCGCTTTTCCCACCAGTTCCACCTTACATTTTACCTGTCAGAAACGCAAACGCACGGTGGTGGTCTTTCGGTTCGACGAATGTTTTCAACCATGCTCGAAAAAATGTTCCAGTGTGGGGTATGTCTCGAAACCGTACAAAATGTGTTTACAAACAGACAAAATAAAACTTTTCGCTACTGTTGCAGCGCAAAAAAGGTGGCACGACAAAATAGCTCAAAACGATCGTGTTGGAATAATTTTGGCACGGCGAGAAAAATTATGCATCAAGCGAGACGAATCGAGAACGGCCAGACACGCATACTCAAACGCACACACACACAAATCGGTTCCAGGCTCCAAAAAACAAAACCCCAACAAAAAAGGCATTCTCATTCATTCTCAACACTCGTCTGATGAAGTACGATGATCGGCACACAGGCCCCAAACCCCCGATTCCTGCAGCGAAGCCAGCCCGCCATCTTCCCAGGGTGTGGGGTTGTGTTGGAAATCGTTTTCCATTAATTAAATTTCGTTCCATTATTCAAAAGCTCCAACAATTCACCATTCGGCGCGGCGTGGCACGAGCGCCATCCCGTGTAGCATCATGGTTCGTGATTTTATCGCCATGGTGCACATAATTTCACTCCTAAATGACTCTGACGCCGGAGTGAAAGCAGTGGGGGCTGCCGGGTGATGGGGTTTCCACCGTCCCACCCCATTAGCAGTGATCCAAAACTCAACAACGATCCGCGTAAAGTGATACTCCTCGCCGCTTCAACATCCATAGCGACCCGGTGGATTGGTTGGGGTTTGCGAGGAAGGCAGCCGGGCCAGCAACCATTGTTATTCACCAATTTATTTCCTTCGAAAACAATGATTGCTCTATCATTGTCGGATTGTACCGGTGCCGATGAAAAGCATCGAAAATGCGTTCCCCGTGACTGCACCCTCGCCCTTCATTAACCTTTTTTTTTCTTCATGCTTCCTATCTTCCCACAAAGCTCGTAGCTCTCCAGTGAACCCTTTTGCACTGCCACTTGTACCGGGCGGTTCTGGGTGGGTCCCTTTTTTGTCTAGGGTCATATTTTTGCTGGCTACTACGTAGCGTAGCCTATTTCGCGTTTAATTGATGCTTGAGGATAATTTACTTTCGGGCATCGAAAAAGCGCGATAGGTTAATAGACCCTCAAAAGTTATTTAAAAAGGCACGGTGGTGGTCCGAAAGGGCCCAAAGAACTATTTATTGTTTCAGGTTTAACCTGAATTGGCGTGGTGTACTATGGTAAATTTTTCATAATCTAATAGTTACCCTGAATAAAAAAAATCATTATTTCATTTATTCAATACAAAGCGCATGGATTTGGTTTCAACTATCTCTTAAATTATTTTGAACTTCTTAAATATTTGTTAACTTTACATCGAACCTTGAGGGTTTTGAAGTCCAAAAACGAATTTTTTGAACTGGCGCTGGGACACATTGCTGAAAACGTTTCCTAAGAGTTGTGGTGTATTCTTAAAAATCATATACTTAGATGGTCAAATTACCGTAGTGCTCTCGAGCGACTGACTGTTAAAACAAAAGCTATACAATAACTCTGAAACATCTTTGTCATTGTCATGCATTTGGGACGAATTCCGAGTTGCAAACATTGCTAAAAAAATCATCTGTTACCTAAAAAGACTCCCAAGTGACGTTTACTTTTCAAAAGAGCTGATAAACACCCGGATAACATATTTACTTGTCAGGCGCTATAATCAGTTTTGTATTCCTGGTCTGCTGCAACAATCCTTGAGACGCCGTTGTCTGTCATTCCATTATGTATGGGCCTACCTCTGACCTCTTGGCCTCCTCTGCCAATCTGGACAGCCTAAAAGGATTATAAAGGCTAGGTTCGTCCTGTGTCATTCTCATGACATGACCAACGCACCTGTGACTGCCACACATACGGGTCTAAAAACCTCTCTGAGGGCCTTCTTCTAGAACGTGGCTAACAGGGTTTTGTCAGTTTTGGATTGAGTCTCTGTCCTAGAGCTTTATGTGTGTATTGAGATTATATTACCTCCGTAATAACTTGTTATCATAAAATCACCAGGAAAAGAGGATTTCTTCTATCGTCAGCATACAGAAGTCAATCCTCTGCAGGCAAGATAGTCATACGATATCGCTAGTATATGAAACCAAAAGTAATGTTCTTAAATTGTTGCCTAAAAGATGCTCATGGACGAACATTTAAACAACCCAAGGTTTAAGAAGCATTGATATTGATGCATTACTGTCTATTTATCAGATTAAAATACAACCAAGACACAAGCGATTGAGGGAAACACTAACGACATCAGCTGAGCAAGAAAGAGATGAAGATTCATTAGATCAGTCAGCTTCAGATCTAATTAGATGATGTCATCTTTCAGCTATAGTTTAATACCTTAATAAACCAGGAGCTGGCAAGAGCGTCAAACAATTTCGAAACAAACTTCTAATGATCAACGGAAATCTGTAGAGAGCATGAGTACATCAGGGTCCCAGAGAAAACCCTCTAAAAAACCTAAGCAGACGAAAACTTGGAAGTTATGTCACAAACAATTTCGATGCAATTTAAGTGGCTTTTTGTGTGATGTAGACATTCGTGAATGCCTTACGATCTCAAAAAAACCACTAATTGGCTCCAAGGATCTATTACCCAACAATAAGGGTTATTATTATTACATAGGATTATTATTCGCCCAATGGATATATTATTATTATTAAGAAGAACAACAGGGATATCGTCAGGAACAAAGGATGACACAGTTGTCAAATATTTTTGTGCAATCTTAATAGTAAACGTTGGGGCGGTCCGGTGGTCGAGGTGATAACGGCACCGATCTTCACACGACAGGACCGGGGTTCAAATCCCATCCAAACCGCATCCCCGTACGCAGGGCTGACTACTTTGCTACGGGTAAAACTAAGTCACAGAAAGCCAGAAATTGCAGAGACCTCTCGAGGTTTTAGTGCCAATAAAAGAATAGTAAACGTTAATGTGCTGGCATTCGACAAACAAAAATTAGGAGCATTGCAAAAGATCTTAGAAAAATCAGAATAATAACACGACTGGTCAGTAAATAAGTAACAGAGAAGTCTAGAAAACTAGCCAATCAAGGCATCACGTTCTTCAAGGTTACTAGCCGTCAGAGCACTGCCATAATTGAAAATTGGTGGTAAATGATCATTCGATCATTAAGCTTTCGAGACTTCCCGGGGGCGTATATGCGCAGCATACTGGGCTTTAACGACCATGAACAGTTCGACTACATAAACAATAATTAAAATTTGACTTATTAATGCAAAATAAATGCAACTGATTATGTTACGCCACAACTAAGCACATGCCTCACATTTTTACCCTAACAATCACCTCTCAGACGATCGTTTCATGCAAAAACCCATTTCTCAAACGTCGACATATAATAAAACAATTTCGTAACAAACGCTGCAACCTTCCTTGCCCTTCTCACATAAACACACACACAAACACACATACAAGAGAACACGCGTAATATTGTTACCTTCCCCGGTCGAGTGCGAAAATAATACATGCATTATGAAATAACTTCAAGCCAAAAGTCAAACATGTTCGTGCTGTGCACACTACTCGCTCGTGGCTTACAAGCATTACAAAACACACTCTGCCAGCCATACATCGAGTACGACAGTGTTGGAGTTTAGAATAAGAAGAGGAAGAAGAAGAGGAAAAAATATACAACAGCAAAACTAAACAAAAATAAACCTCAAGATTACAGGCACACAGAACAGAGAGGCATTCTGCCACCGGTACACCGACGGTAAACAACGGCGCACAGCAGCAGCATTCGGGCAAACTTCACAAGTCTCCGCAACGGGGAAGAATGAAATGTCGGTTTGTTAAGGAGTCGGTTTGTGCGTCGTTGGCATGTAACGAGTTTTCCCCCCCCCCCCCCCCCCACCAAATGGAAAGCCAACGCGCCAGCCTTTTTGGTGAGGGTGAAAGTCGATAAACCTCTTGTTGCAGCTTCCACTGTCACAAATATTGCTGCACGGCGCTGCTAGACGGGCAAACCTTGACGAAACGTTTGACGCAACCGACGACAAACTTTGATGCAGTTGTTAACAACATGCTTGCGGGGTTGCTGTATCCTTTCGGAAATATGAAATTTAAAATAATATAATTTTAAAAATATTTTTAAAATAAATTCATGATTTCTACTTGAAAACGAAGCAGATTACAGCAACGGATAGCAAGTTTCATTAACTATGAACAACACAACTCTTGATGTCTGATAGTATTTCACCAAGACAAAAGCTTTACAAACTCGAACCTCTGCCCATAATTGAACCATCACTTGCCGAAGAAGCAAACCTGTACAATTTTAAACACATCACTATCACCAGACGAAGACCTCCGTCTAATTTAAGTAGCAATGGTGCACGGCTCGAGGAAACGGAAGCTTGGCAAACATTATCGGGCAGCCATATGACGGGCAACAGAATAAACAACCGATGCTGCAGCTCGGTGCCTTTTTACTTGAGAAGCTCGACTTCCGGATCGACTCCATCGGTGAACCATGATATGCTTCAATATGTTTACAAAGCGACACTGTGCAAAATGCACACCATTCGCCGACCACGACCACCAGCAAGGGTCGAAGGTGGTGGCCAGAATAATGTGCAGGAATGCCGGCGTTCGAAACGAATCTTGCCAGAGAGAGAGAGACCGGGACAGCGAGAAACACTCTCGCAACAGGCAATGAACGGAACTATTGTTTATTCATGGAATAACTAATAATGGGAAAAGTGCTAAATTCAATGTACGACACTAAGAGGCTTAACCTTTGTTTTACCGTTCCCAGAGTTGCAGGCTGCTCACCGAGCATTCTGCCGCGTGCAGCTTTCGGTCCTTTTTGCAGGAAAAAGTGATTCTGACTGAAAGCCACTTTTCAATAACGGCAGCCAGCAACAACAGCTGCCGTATCAGCGCCAGCATTAAATCGTAGCAATGTGTTTGTTGGCTGCAAACATTGTACAAACGCTTAAGTAGTAAATGAGAATAATTCAATATTTTCTCCCTTTGGATGATGGGTCGGTTTGTCTACCTACCGAAGGAGACGAAAATGTTTATTTTCAGAAGCACTTTTCATTGTTGGGTAAAATAGTAGTCAACCGTTAACTTTCCTCTACTTTCGCCATTTCACAAGCACTGATTGTGTAACAAGTGCGTGTGGTTAAGTTTGTGAAAAAATAGAATTTTGCTATAAAATATTCAAGCATTGTCTCAAGTATCTATACAGCTGTGTCCCTGCTAGTCGTCCATTTTGAGTGATTTTAAATTATCTTTAAGACAGGTCTTGATTTGATGGATAAGACTTTCGTACATTTGTAATACGTCATGCAGATTTAACTACAACTTTAGGGCGGATCGGTGGCCTAAGCAATAACGACGCCGGTCTGCGCACAGCAGGACCGTGGTTCAAATCTCATCCCCAATATTAGTTTTGATAATTCGAAAGGCAAATTTTAAATTTCCGCGCAAATCGATTGCTTTGAACTGCTAGTAGATATGACAAAATCGCGAGAGTTTCAGACATAGGATAAAAGGATTACCAAGAACTGTTGTTTGCCAGAAATAAAATATTGAACAGGTGTTTATTGCTTAAATTTGCCCCATTTATAACAATTTCTGATGGAGGCCCAATCTGGAAGAATTAAATGGCGGGGCACACAACGCAGATGTCGGACTCATGCCCCATCAGGAAGCTTCTCGTCAGTGACCCGAACGGCGCGAGGCGTATAGAATCACAGCGAGCTCGTTCGCTGGATCAAGTGGATTCTAATCTGCCGGAGATCGGATCGGAATCGTTGTTGCAGGAATTCAGCCCTTCAATAAGTTTCCTGGAAAACAATTGATAATCTGATGACCGTGTCTAATACACGTGCTCAACCATGAGCAGGCCAAGAAGAAGAAGAAAAAGGAAGTTTGTTACTATTGACTTATTTTTGTCCACCAATGTGTAAACTAACTTCAACTACAAGTGACTTTTAATCTAAAGTCGCTATCAATGGGCCAAAACAAAGACTAACCACTCCAGCCGTTAGCTGAGAATATCATGTTTCAATACTTTTAGTGTAACCACAGGTATATTTTGATCGAAACTGGATTAAATTAACAAAACAAGTTAATTCTAACAATTATAATGAAAGACAATTATTCATATCAATAAGGGACATATCAGTCATTTAAGATGAAGAAAGATAGGGTAAGGGTATTAAACAACTTTTTTAAGAAATACAGCACGAAAAGAACTTTGGACCTTAGCATGATCTATACATGTCACCTACACACCTGCCATTTTATTTGCCGAACAATCAAATGTACGAGATAGTAACAGTCGTTAACAGTTCCAGGTAAAGCTATCAATGGTGAAGACATCGTCTTCGTCTGTATACTGTTTGGATGGTTACGTCTTGGCTCGGAAGCAAATTGCTCAGTACGTATTTACTCACAATGTTTGCCTACTTGTCAATGGCTCATTGAAGATAGCCTCAATGACACATTCCTTCTTGTTAGACATGTGTGAGAGGCTTCACTCAACTCGACACAATAGAGCATTCATGTGATGTTCCATAAAGCTAAAAAAATTAAATGGAAATCGATTACAATAATTTCGTTGCTGAAAATTAACCAGCATTTCCTTTTAAATTAGTAAGTTTTTTGTCAGTTTCAATCCGCATTTCCATGCACTTTAGAAAGAATTTTTTTGTGCCTCTCTCTCTCTATCTACACATCTTTACCAAGGAGAAAATCTCCATTTCACCTGCTCGTAAACTGTCCGAAACAATCTGATCACTTAATGAAGCGATTTGGATTCCAGTGCTGCAGAACCATTCCCCCCAAAAAACCAGCGCAAGATTACGCCCGCAAACACTTCACAGCCTCGAAGCGAACAAAGCTTTTATCACTCGACTGGCACGACCAGGAAGGCAGACTGACAAGGGAGAATTGCATACTTTTTTATAGCTCGTCTAAATCGTTCTCCATCTACCACCGGCCAATAACGATGGGCGACCGGTGGCCAAAATTGTCTAAACCTCCCCTCACCATTGGCTTCTTTTAAAAGATGAATTTTTATTTTATTTTTTTGCACGAGAGACAGAGACAAAACTTCAAATGGTACTGGTAGGGGCAGGAAAAAAATACCTGCGACCACAAACCCAGTCTAAAAGCGCGTCCGTCGCCCATAAAATTATGCTGAAATTGAATGACAGGCTGTAAAACTGGGGATTCGTTCGGTATGTGCTGCCCGTTTCGCTAAAGCCAGGTGGTGAGCACTAGCGAGCGGTTGGTTTAATGGTGAGAAAATAAACATTTTCATTGTGGGTGTCAATTTTAACGCCACCTCGCTTCCCACTGCAGCTTCATGCCTATTGTTATGTATTTTTACCACGAAAGGTGAGATTTACCTGTTTACTTTACAGCAAAATGATAATAAAAAAATATTTGTTTGCTTTTCTCCTGCCAACACATGTGTCGTTCTTGATAAATATAGAATGCTACTATGCCAGCAGAAATCAAAAAGAGAAATTCTGGAACAGCCATCGCGCCGGAATAGTGAATCGAAGCCCATCCAAAACGCTCACCAAGTGCAAATTCAAATCGACCATAAACATTGGATGTTTGAATCCCGAAGCTCGCCCTGCTCACATGTTTCCTCATAACAAATTTAAATGCCTTTTGCCAGAGCAAACATTGAACCGTCCTTCGAGCGGTCCACTTCAGGTAACGCCCACGTCTAAGGCAAATAGAGACGCTCATCCGGAACGCTGTGAGCCTTCGGGACGCTCAAACAACTACACCAGGAAACAAAGTGCTACATTTTAATTAAACATCACAACGGCACCACCCAGCTAAAGCGGATCGATCGTGCAAGCACAGGGACACGAATCAAGTTTACTTTATTGCATACAGCATTGCCTCCCAGCGCCTCCCAAAATCGTCGTACGATCGTTTCGCTTGCGTTGGTCGATTTACTTACACAACCAAAGGTACAGTACGTGCATTGTTGCTCGGTTGCTCGGCAATGAACAACTTGCCTTGGATAGAGCTACCCCAAATTGGGTGTACTATTTTATGAGCGCCACGGAAAGTGTGTGTGTGTGTGTGTGTGTGTGTGAGTGAGAGAGCGCTGGCTAGGAACGACCGGGTGAGATATCGTGATATATTGGAAGAAGTTTCCCAACGTCCAGGAAGAAAACCGCAGCAAGAAGCTTATTATATTTACAACCAACCATACGGTGAGTCCTCGCCCAGCATATCGCAAGCGGAAAGTTTAAGTACGGCTAAGCTCAACCCATCAACCTAGAGGGAGTTGGTAGCAACCGACCGAGTCGGTCGAACGCAACGGCGACCGACAAATTTTCCTAATAATAAGGCTTTTTCGCTCATTTTATGGCCTTTAGCAACTTTAAATGAACACCGTTTGAAAACTTCTTCCCGCTGCTATGGGCCGTCGTAAGCCAGACCTTCGGACAGGGCAGAGAAGGACTAATAAGCGAGTCTAGTGCTGGGGGTCCTAAACAATTCTACAAAGCACCCTATCACACCCTTTCAAAAACTCAATAAAGGCTATTAGGATAATTTTTTATTGACTCGACAATGGGTTTTTGGACCAGGAACGAGCTGACCGGTACAGAGAAGATGACGAGGAAAAAAATCACCCCAACCGAAGCATCTTCCTTTATTCATCGTTCTCATGTTTTTTTGTTGTTGTTGTTGCTTTTGTTCATCACAAAAAAAGTTTAGCACCATTAGAATTTCAAAACTCTTCTTAAGATGTCTCTGGTCACACAAGGGACATCCTTCCGCAACTTCTTGCCGGATTCCCCGGGCGGATTTGAAGCAATTACAGTATTTTTGCACCCTCCGTTCCTGTTCCTCAACCCGGTCACCGGTCCAAAGAAAACCCGAAAGGATCGTTTGCGTAATGAACGATTTGGGCGAGCTTTTAATTAACATTCCATCAGCGGGAAAGGGGGAAAAATGTGCGAAGGACGGAAAAATGCCTGGCCGGGAAAGATCAGGCGAGCGAGAGTGCAATGAAGGAATGGGACACATCACCATAAGAAAACAGGATGTCACCAGCACTAATTATCTCACTTCAAGCGGCAACGACAACGAGCTGCCGGAAGAAAATTGTCACCCACCCGAGGGACGTAGGACGTGGGATTCATTGCTGCTCTGCGAGCGTGATTTTGTTTTATTCTTATCGATTTTTAACGTCAATGACGTGAATCGTTTCCTGGCGTGCGCGCAAGAGAGAAGTAGACGATACATTTCCGTGCTAAACGAAATTCTAATTATTGTTATCGTAAGCATCATCCAATCAGGGTTTCAATGTCAGAAAAGTGTTTTAAAGCGACGCTTAATTCGATCCGATCAATGCATGGGATCGTTGTCGTTTGATGCTGTTTTGTTTGCTTTATTTCTTATTTATTTGAATTGATAGTCTGTATGATGAAAAGGACTTAAACTTTTTATTTTTGTTAAGATATTTTCTAGGAACGAATAAATAAGGTGTTTTTGTACATTTATTTGAAAGATCCTTAAATCTATCAGTTTGATACCTTGACCATATAGTCAATATTTCGCCGTGGCATCGTTGTTCATAGCTACTGGCATGGCATACGGGTTTGAATCGATTATGTTCTTCTTCCTCTTCTTTGCCGTTCCGACCTCTTATGTCTTGCATGTCATTTCTGGCTTACTAGACTTAATGATACCACGAAGTTGGATAGCCAGTCCTCACTGCGGGGGAACGGTCCAGATGGGACTTGAACTTCGTTCCTGCCGTATGAGGATCTTCTTGTGTCACTGTTCTTTAAATTGTAGGCTTCCGTGAAGTACATATCGCTCAACCTCTTACTTGATATAAATTCTATAATTTGAGCTTTAGATTTTATATCAATTCTTCCGTTAAATCCAGATAAATACTAACATTTATCCACATCTTATAGATTTCCAAAATAATTTTGTTTCTTAAGTCCTGTGTTACTTTGAAAACTGATATTTTAAATTCAGTGGCTGGTTCAACATTGAACAGGATAGAATGATGCCATCGTTGTCATCAATGTTTAGCTGGAATAAGCGTCATGAGCCTATAAATGTCGTTCCAAAATGTCTTGTGTCGTGAAACAAATCAAGTGGAATCGTTGCTAGACGTTTGGAGCATAATCAAGTTAAAATATTGTACCAATCGACTCAACACTCGAAATTGAATTTGGCGATCAGAAGCAAATACTTGAATGTTCCAGGCGAGAGTTAGAGAGGGAGAGTGTGACTGCTTTCAACTATGAGATTTCCAATAGAAGAGCAGTTATTTTTAACGCGCTAATTAACAACAAGAGTAGATTGACATAAAACCATCTAGATGTGCTGAACAATGTTGCACATTCCAAAAGAAACTGTTCGGTGAAATGATCGTCAGAAATACGGCGTAGCAGGACACAACAGCTCGTCTTCCAAAAATGTTTTCTAGTCTTGAATCCGAGGAGAGAATTTGTTGTCCAATGTATCCCGTCTTTTAAAGGATTTTATCATCTTCGACTATTAAAAGAAAACTTCATGAACAAAATATTTGCGTGTTCTGAGCTGTATTTGCCATCTGATTTGGTTGTTGAAGATAAATCGTTACTTAAAAAACTTGACTGAAGACACTGTTGACAACGAAGACTCATCATCCATACAACTTTATGGTGTAAGGGTGCAGATGTCCACAAGGTCCAAAAGGATCCAAGATTCGTGATCAAGTAGTTCTTGGAATTTCTTTATATCATTCTGAATCTGTTATTGATCAAAACCTCCATATGTTCAGTAAAGTGTCAATAATTTAAAAAATTTAGTGATCCTGGAAATAAATATCAAATTGAACGCTAACGAGGACTGCAGCTGAAAGACTTCAAGGGCTGAAAAAAGCGACCAGTTCGATGTTTCCTTCACTCAATAATAAATATTATAAAAAAATGATTCAGCCATTTGTTCCGTTTCTTCCTAATAATATGCTCAAAATAAAGCTCAATCTCTCATGTAAACTTCTGACACAAAAATAATACAAGACGTTTAAAGCATTTTGAAGCATTAAATAAATCTTTTCAAATCTAATTTCCTCACACTGACTCTTTGTGCGCTGCATCAGAAATGTTCAGTATTTTTTCGCAACCCACCACGACCAACCAACAGTTTCCATCATTCCCAGAAGTTCACACGAAAAATGGCCTCGGTTTTTCGTAGCCAACGGTGGCGTCCGGCACCTAGAACGGTAACGCCTAGCCTAGGCTCGCCATCGATCAACCACTAGCAGCCATCTTCGTTCGCATGCACTTGGCACCATTTAAAACCGTCATCGCACTAGCCCTCATCCCTCGTCCCAACCGCTTCATCCTGTTCGCTTCGAAACAAATCCAGCATAACACGCACAGCCACAGCCAGCCCCTGTTTATGATTTCCATAGCCTGGCAAACGCATAGCCTCGTGTCAACCCGTTTTCTCCACATTGTGAGAAAAGTATGCAGCGAACAGCAGACAGCAACATTCCACGCTGGGCTGGCCGGGTGCAGCCTGCGGTATAAACTGGTGGACCCGCTCTCTCGACGGTTGACCGTTTTCCCATGACAAATTACAAAACAAGCGTTCACTTCATTACAAAAATGTTTGCCCGCTGGAATGAAAATAGAATCATCTCAGCGTACGGCCGGACGACGCAACACGGCGGAATTGCAGACCCCGGGTTTGTCGTGCCATCCTTCAGCTTCATCCTTCACTGGTCGGCCGGGTAGATTGTGGCTGGCTGGATACACCAGAATGAAGCCAGCTGAAGTTTCACAACAGCAGCGCAAACAAAATTTAAAGCTCTCGCACAATCTCACTCCGTACCATGTTCCCATTTTTACCCTCGGTTTCGAACCACACCCGGTTGTGTTGTGTTGCCCGAGATTCCCGAAAACGGCAACCGTGTGTCTGTGGAATGCTTTTTGAATGTCGGTTGTTAACGCTGTTTTCTGGCTGGTTCACATTTTCGTTCGCACACCGTTCGTAGAAGCGTGGACCCCACTCTCAAACACTCATTGCAAACATATATGCCGCGAGTGCTCGATGCCCGACCCGTTGATTGGGGGTCTGGGAGGGGGAAGAGATTAGAGATTTGCGCTGGAGCTGGACGGGCAAAGCGGTGAAAGTGAAACCAACATCACCACAACCAGCCATCCCTGGGTGTAGGATGGGACCACCAACAGAAGCAAACAGCAACAGATGATGATTTTATTTCCAGCGCACGTTACACAGCTGTCGGCGGCTGGCATGCCTGTGGAAGGTTTCCCGCAGCGGCCGTGCGTGTGTGTGTAATGGATAGGGCATCCCGACCGTACGGTAGCGGTCGCTCGCACGATCGTGGAAGGCTTTCCACCGCAAACCGAGCCCACCCGGAAAAAAGGGCACCGACCGGCAGGAGAGTTTCGGATGAAGTTTTGGAGGGCAACAACAAAAAATGAAAAACCATTTTAACGTTACCACCATCTCCACCATGCGTGTGAATGCGTTAGGAGGCGCATTTTTTGGAGGGTCATGAGCCATTTTAGGGTGCTTGTAGCATAAAGGTTTAACAGCAGAGAGAGCGAGACCAAAAAAAAAAACAACGGTATAAACACACGGCAGCTCCGAGAGCGCGGCAATATTCACAGTATTTGCAGTACGGCATCACAATGTAATGTGAATTCACTTGGACAGGATTCCGGGGCAATAGGACTTGGTCGGCACCGAAGGGAAAGCTTTTCGGGGTTTGACTTTCGTGATTGACTGAAAATAATAATAATAATAATAAAAGATGAACGCCACAAATAACCGACAGCCATGTTTTGTGCCACCAATCCCACCAATCCATTATTTTCCAGCAGTGTGTGCGTAGGTTTTACACGCGTCAGTTTTTTTTGCTCGCCGCCGGAAGGTCATTATTACATTACAGGGTTTTAAAGCTCTCTTTTAACGATTGGAAGTATCTTTAATTACTGTAAATTATTTTATTTTAACATACTTCTAGTATTTATTTTCTAGGAACATGGTTTTTTTGTCAAATGGCATTTAAAACAGTTTTATCCAACCGTGTGGGTTTACTAGTTTTTCCAGTGTTTCTCAAGCCTGATGAAAGAGAATTTAGAATGCTTTTTTTTATTAAATATAGTTCTGAATATGTATATCTGTCAACATAATCAGAGACACTAGACTAAATGGTTAAAAATTCGAATAAAGTTTGACCGGTCCTTAAATGTTGTGGCACAACGTCTATACGCCCTATACGCCTATTTACGATGGGTTTTCAGCGAGGGTTCATATTAATTAATATTTTAACATTTCCTGTAGAATATCCTTATTTTTCTCAAAGTTATTGTATAAACTAAGATAATATAAGAATAATTAATATCAAATAAATATATATGTAACAGGTAATATCAAAAGTAAAGATGGTTATGATGCTTCTTCCAAGTCTTTGTACAACCATACATAGTCGATGTATCAAAAGCAGTAGTTTGAGAATCGATCTTAAATCTAGTCCTTTTCTACTGTCTGCCACTTTTTTTTTGAAAGCTTGAAATTCGTAAGATGAATGAAAAAGTAGAAATAAACATGATCGTTGTTTATGGATGGAGGTTCTAGCTTTTTTTTCTTGTTTTAGTGTTAAAGAGTACGTCCAAGTTTTTTGAGTACTCAAAAGGCTCCCTCACTTAAAAATACTAATCTAAACGAACTTTGCTGTACTGGTAAATTTTGAAGTTCTCTGCGAAACTCATTGGGGTGGTCCGGTTGCCGAGGCGATCGCGGTGCCGATCTTCACACGGCAGGACCGAGGCTCAAACCCCATCAAGATCGCCTTTCCGTACGCAGGACTGACTGCATTTCTACAGAAAAAGAAGGCAATGAGAATTAAGGCCCCAAAAACATCGCACGATACAGACTTCCTGGATACAAAGCTAAGCAAGCGATGAATGACCTTCTATGGAAATTATATTGTAATAATAAGACAGGTACAATAGTCGTCATTAGCTTCCTTAAAACCAGCAAGCTCATTTTCTATAGAAAAGAGAAATAAAGAGAGAGAGAGATAGAGATTAAGAAATAGGTAAGATTGCTTGATGCAATTCTACAGACTCTAACAAAAGATTACCATTTAGCTGCCTTATAACCTGGTTGCGACAAAGTTGTGACCAAGCTATGATAACCAAGGGTTATTCAATGTTGTATAAAACTCTAAAAGCAGAGTTGTGTCCAGCATTAATGTGATCTAAGAAACACTGACGAGAGGCAAACAAACCATTCGATTTCCCCATGTTGCGATATAATTTGACAAGGTGAATTACAACTTAACCGTTGAAATAACCAATCATGGAAATTAAAACTTTAAAAATGATCTGTAAAACCCTGCACTATTCTTTTTCTACGACATTTCGCGCCCTTATCAGTACGGTCACTCTTTTCCCTCCTGCTCCCACAACTTATCATTTCATGGCGCGACAGGCATGCTGATAGACACGCCGCCAGGAAACGCGCTCGCTTCACAATCACTGACTTCCGCATTTTTGCTGGATGGACTCTGGTACAAAGCGATGCGCGTGTTAGCAAGCTTTTGTTTGTGTTTGGACATATATGCGTGCGTATAAGTGTGTGTGTGTGAGAGAGAACATTTCCTGCATGAGGTTTTTTTTGTTGTTGTTTGCTATTGCTTCGGTCCTTTTCACTTTGTGTCCGCAAGATTCCCGCCAATGCACAAAACTCATTGAAACCGTGCGCACACGCTGATGGATGAGCGTAAAAAGTTTCGCGTATTAATCAATCTACCAAGCGCAAACGTTTTCCATTTTTCAAATGAGTTTCAAAAAACTCCCAACCCCAATGCCCGCGTCCCTGTGCCAGGCTAGCTTCCGAAGTGGCCATTTGCGTATTCTGACGCAGCTAGGCATATTCAGCAATAATCGCAGTTCGGTTTTTTTTGGGAGAGTGAAAACACAAAAAAGAACAAGCTCTATGATAAAGTTTGACTGTCGGGAAAGCGTTTTTTTTTTTGGTGAGTGTGAGTATGTGTGTGTTTTGCTGAAGGATGAAGGATTTTTTTGTTGTGCTTGTTGCTGCTGCTGTGCACTCATTCAAAACCGATTCCCTAGGCCGTTTGGATCCTTTTTTCGGGGAGGAAACGATTTCAGCAGCAGATCGTTTCCGGGAAAGCTGTGATATGTGAGGATTTTTTTTTTTAAGTGTTGATGCCCAACTTTGGTGCAGCTCATTTCGTTTGTTGCAGTTTCATGTTCGCTCTTTTCACCGGCAAGAGATTAATCAAACGCATTGTTAACTATTGCGGTGCTTTTCTTTTTTTCTGTTTAAAAAATTACTCTCATTGTTATTCACACCGGACCTCCCATGACTTTTTCAATCACTACTTACTAAAGCCCTGTTATGAATTGGTTCAAAATTCCTACTAATTTAATACCCTAAGTGAACATCCAACTACTTTCAAAATAAACCAATTCTTCGAATTGTTTCGCTTGTCAGCCGGCGTAATGCCAAATGCGTACAGTTTTGTGTCAACAAGTAGTACACGATTATCACTTAATTAGAACGCAGGCTCCATTTCATCCGCACAAAGCGTAAAGAAGAGACACATCTTGAAACGGTGCGAACACTCGTTTCGTTCACCAGATTTTATGGTTGCATCTCGTCGCTCGCTCCAAGCCTTCGTTCTTCAGCTTGGTATGATGGTGTGGCTCCTACCACGAATCGTAAAACTGTCTCCAAACATTACCAAATGCTTATGCAGAGCCATTAAATGGAATAGCTTCTTTGCTGGAACATCGCACGGTACGGTAGGTGTGTAGTAGTGATACTTTTCCGCTTCCCCGATATTCACTGTTGGAACTTGGTTGAAACGAAGACATTTAAAGTGCTGAGGCAAAGTAAGCATAAAATAAGAGTTTATTAAGATTTGCTCGTAATGTTTTCCATGTTCTTTAAAGCTTTTTGTATTGATTTTGTAGTTGGCTTCTTGGGCATGTTAGGTGAAAAAAGTCAGTAATTTATTTAAAGTATTTAAAGTTTTATCATATTCTTATGTGTCAAGTAACACAGCGCCAAACTCTTAAATCTATCAACGAATGAATACTCATTAGGGAGGGCTAAGACCTGACGCTCAGCAGAACCCAGTAAACACAATTTACTATATAATTTACTACAAATTAAGTCACCATGCTTTTCATGCTGAACTTGAACTGGTAGACGCTTTTACCTGATCGCTTCGGGTCCACGTGCTCGTAAATATATGAGAACATACAAAAGCTTTGTGATCACCTAAGGAACATATTGGTTCAAGAATTGTCTTAGACACTCAAACTTGCGCGAAATTCAGCGAAATAACACTTCAAGAGTAAACATTTTTAAGCCATATTTGTACAAGCAAAAACAAATTGTTTAAGCCCTTCCACCAAAACAATCCTTACTATGGCTCCAAATCATGAATTTGCCTCATGGCATTTAAGCGATCTGACAGACCTTAATCTGCTCTACGAATCATTTCGCTGTTATAACGTGTTATACGAATCATTTCCCTATGCATTAAACTCCTAGACGTTAAACATAATAATTTGAATTACAAGATCTGTGCGTCAATATCGTTGTTCTGAGGCACTGAGCTCTCGCATGGCTTTGCTGCCAGCGACTGGAGTCTTAGTAGCAGAGTTCGAGTGTCTCCTCATATTAGCGATTAAGGAGTGTTTATTTTATCCCTAACGCCACAAAATTTTGTTCGTGATTGAGCTATAAGACTGTTAGATTGAAAGTCATATCTTCCAAAAGGTTTAAAGTTCAACATCACTAAAGGGTTTTATTTATGAGGATTTGTTCAATTAGCTATCATAGGCTTGAAAGGCCCTCACAATCCTCAGTTTTATTTTGTACTATTGATACTTTTCTGTTATAAATATTGCTAGTTTATTATGAACGCCAACGCATCACTCTTATCGGCTGAATCAGTTTCGTAATTCTACGAAATCTTTCTACCGTGCTATTAGAACTCGAATCAAATGCAATTTCTTAAATCAGAACACCAGCGACATTGAAACCGTCCAACAATTCAACTTCGAGGCTCTTAGCAGTAACTAAAGGCCACGATCATCAAACAATAATAAAGTTAGATTGACATTATAATGGATCCAATGGCGCTCCATCAAAACTAGTTAACGCTTATTGCTCCCTAAACAACATCGCATAATAACATCGCTTTACGGAACTAATTTCTATATTATCTAGCCCAGCACACATTGAGATGCCTGAATTGCATTGCACCATAAGCTTCGTTTAGTGCTTACAACGGCAATAAACCGATCAACCACAACAATCCCTCCAGAACAATTGAGCAGCATCTAAACAGCTTACCTTTTGTCGAACATTTTATTAACATTGCGCTGCTCCTATCAACCTTAACGTCATCGTTCATTTTGACGGATGTATCTCATTAGACATGTCTTCGAGCGTGTATTTTTTTGTTGTTTTCTTTCCCAACTCATGTTCCCTGTCCCCGATTGCAATCAGCACAAAATTAAATAAATAACATGCCATTTGTTATTGAATTCCAACCGTCCCTCCCTCGGGGATAACGGTTTACCGTATCCAATCACATCACACTCCACCGAACATTTTTATCTTTTATTTATCCTGTTCCTGCATCAAACAGATGATCATTAGCATAGATAACACACACACACACTTTTCACACCCTCCCATCCCGTGGGGGTGAGGAGGCCACCCTGGGAGCCGAAAGCTGGGACCCGAGATGAAGCAAATTAATTCCGCTGCCTTGCTGTCCGCTGTTCTCCATTCGATCTTCCTTCCAGCCAAGTGGTGCAAATTAAAAATCAATGAAACACGGGTCCTCACATCAAAGTGTATGTGTGTGTGCGTGTGTGTGTCGGTTCCGATTTTTCTCATCGGCACCTGAACCAAGCACGTCCCACCTGGGCACTATGAAAGCAATAAAGAGCCTCCCCATCCATTCAATACGGTGTACGTAAACACACGAACACACGGCCACACACACACACACACACATCCGGTGTGAAATGGAACCCCTGAGGCGATTCGAACCGTCAGGGATGCGATGATACGCACCACCATTTTATCCATCTCGCATAAACTTTTAACGCACACACACACCAAAAAATGCGAAACGATCCAGAGAGGTGTGGAGGCCGCCCGGAGGCCGATCCGAAGCCTGCTGTTGGCTACATCGGAGCAGGCTTGGCACACCTTCGAGGCGTCGGGTAATTGGTGTTATAATAAAGTGATAAAATCTTACGCAATCCAAATTATGCTCGGATGACAAAAAATTTTAATTTACGACTGCTGATGAATCTTCTCCCGCCCGCCGGGCTTCGAGCTCAGTACCAGGTTGAGTTTTTTTCGTATGTATGTGCACAGTGAGTGAAGCGAATGAATTGCTGTGGAGAAGAGTTAGGGACTTGCTAAACAGTTCTACAAGTACTACGATAAAACTATCAAAACAATTCACAAACAAGCGGTAGAAAGCCTTCGATCGAATATTTGTTGTCACCGATCGACCTCGCAACCCCCGGAACTTGTCCAAACCCAACCCGAAAGACGAAAGTCGTGGCAAAGCGAGCGTGAGGATAATTTAATCTGCCAACCTCTATCAGGATCAGGTTGGTTTATTTCACGCGTTCCGGCACAGTCGGGGTCGTGTCCTATCGGTGCGTCCCATGTTTCGCACCAAGGTTCGATCAAATTACCACATTTCCTTTTTTATTCCTTTTCTCTCCTCGTTCTTTTTTCCCTCGTCGTCCTTCCACCAGTTTCCTCCACGCCCTAACACACTTCACTAAAACTGGAAAATAAAATAAAGTACTTCCGCGCTCGGTTTCAGGCCCGGCCCAGCATTATACCGCGAATGTGGCCAGCCGGTACCACCCGGTCGGGAAGGTGCCTCATTAGGTGGAATTAAGTAATAAATTGGGAGTAGCAATACTCGGTACGGTTTTACCTTAATGATTCCACGGTGGTGGGCCACTGCTGTCGACGCTGCGAACGTCTTGATGCTGTTGATTGTCTTTCGGGGGATTTTATTCGCCCAGCAACACACCACCACCGCCACCAGTTTTATTATGAGTCGAACAATTTTTTTTCCACTGTTGCTTTTCTTTGCCGTGCGTTCCCGGACGGACTACTTTGCTGCTCCTTCTTCCTTATTTTCGGGATGTTTTCTTCGTTTGGCTCCTTTTTCTTTCTGCTCGCTGCTTGCACTAAATGCGACCAGAGCGCATCCTTCGAACGGCAAAGAAAGTTTTTACATCTGGGATCGTTCATTATTTTAACTTTTTCATCGTTTTCAAGCGTGAGACCGGTTTTTCGGTCCCGATCCGGGAGCGGTGAGAGAGCACGCACGGAGGTTTGGAAACAAAACTTTTATTTATTTTTTTTTCTTTCCTAACACTTTTCAATAAGAATCATACCAGTAGCAGTGGCGTATGTTATCAAACTGCTTCTTGCTTTTCTTAGGTCATTCACCAGAAAACCTGACATTATTTAGTTCCATTTGCTACAAAACACACACACACACACTCACAGGCTCCGTTGCAATGATTGCAATTTGTTTTGGCACAATCGAAGGACAAAAAAAAAACAAAGGACCACCTCCTTCCATCAAACCCCGCCAACCCATTTTCCCCCCGGTCCAGAACACCGTCAGAAAAAAGGGTTTTCGGTTTTCGGGTACGGGCCTTGAAAAATGCTCCAGCGTAGAAACTTGATTAATGGTACCTGCCGTTTGTTGCTGCCGCTTTTCCGGACGATGTGACCGGTAATGGGCAAATGCTTCCCCACCATCTCTCCCCCTTCCACCCCTTTTTTATTTGCCAACCCCGAAAATTAAAGCCCCCATCGGGCGGCGGAGACTGGGTTGATGAATATTCCTTCATTAAGGGCGGAAGTTTCTGTGCATGAAACTCGCCGGACGAGCGTCCGGGCGCTTCCTGCTAGTAATGACAAAACTCGTTTCGGGTGGGTTGTGGGAAATCCGGAAATACCGAGCGAGGCATTATTTTCAGAAATTTGTTTTATAAAACGGGTCATTTGAAGGACCTTATTGAGTGTAATTATTTCATTAGTTTGATTGTTCCGAAAGCGTGTCTTCGCGGTGGTGCTGGCTGGTTCTAGGATGCAGGACGTTGTAGTTAATCGTCTGTAGCAGCAGCCATTATACAATGGCAGCTCCGTGTGCACTTATTTATTCTAAATCTGCTACGAAAATCACCGAAAATATTTCTTATGATAATATTTTCATCGAGTTTGTAAAGCAATTTAGGGATCTTTAAATTTCTCGGGCTTGCAGATCGGTAGGGATCTCAAGATATTTATATTGGACAGAGTCACTAACTAAAGTTATCAATGAAGTTTGTGTGTGTTGATTTTAGTTCATCTTTTTTCAATTTTCCTTGAGGAACCCCAACCGATGTATCCGCCGTTTGTAAAAAGTTCAAGCAATTTACGAGCTACTGAATGAGAATTTTAAAAAACGGTCAAGTCATCTAATCACTTAGCAATAGAAAGCAGATATTTCAGATAGATAGAGAAGATAGAGTGTCATTCTACTGACATGACCAGCCCACCGGAATCGGATTGAGATTTCGTACAGATCGAAGAGCTTTCATACACACGTGGTAATAAATAATACTGAGCATCTTTCTCTCAAACGCGGTTAAGATGAACTCGTTGGTTTAAAGCAGTCTGTATGTCTGAGAGGCGAATGTGTGGCAACAAATGTGCTTTACAGCCCCAGCTTCGTTCGATACGATAAGTGTTTCATTAGGAAGAGTTTCATCAGCCTGCAGTATGAAAGGTTAACAGCCAATACGCTTTGTAAATATATATTGGGACTGTTACTAAATCCATACTAAAACCTTGAAAAAGTCAACCTATGAGCCTAGTTTTGAATTCAAAGAGTTGCTCAGAGCAAAAAATTTTCAACTAGCTATCACCCCGTTTTCATACAAAATGTCTGTTCCTAAATTTATTAATTTGTACACACTTCATTTTTGAAATCTTTCTTATGTGAAGAGTCCTATAATATACATTTTCCTTTTTGTCTTTGATTCTTATCGAGTTGATTTGTTTCTTGAGTTGAGTTTCTTGCTGCGATACAGTCCTTAAATTCCTACATAATGCGATCAAATTCGCAAAAAATTGTAACATTACTGTAACTGTAGAGAAGAATTTCTTGTGTTCTTCTTATGGGATCATTTTTGGCTTTCTGTGACGGTGTTTTTTACCCGTAGTTGGAAAGCTAGTCCTGTGTGGAATACAGCTTTAATTATTTGTTGGAGATAAAATCGGTTTTGAAACACGAACTCAACAACTGTCATTTAAAACAGTGTTTCTTCTTTAGCCCTACTTTTGCAGCCATTTAACCCAACATTAAAAAACTTCAATAGGACTTTTGTAATCTAAAGACTAAAATGTCGATTTGATGTAAGTACACATGAAGGATGCTAGGTAAAAATAAGAGCTTTTCACAATTTTACGCTTAAGCAGTTGATCCAAAATCCCGTACGAACTATTTCGTTACATTTTTTGAGAAAGTGAAACATGGCTCTTGCTCGAATCTTTTGGGCGTTATCTGAATCAGCAGAACCGATAAATCGCCAACGTAAGCCGGTAAAATTTCTAAATCATTTCCAGATTCCAACGAAAGCAAACACTTCCCCAAAAAACCATCCAACTGTGCGTGATATGTTCCAGCAACAAACTACAACAGTAAACACAACCATCCCTGCGCGAAACCGTCATCGTGTCCACGTTTTAAAATGTGTCTCAATCGGCGAAATGCACTCGCCACCAGCCGACATCGACACTTTCCAGACACCAGCTCCCGGCGACAGCGACAGGCGGTAATGACGTGTCCACCAGCGGGTTGTTTCTGCCCGGCTCTGCCACTGCAATTACTGCAACAGCAAGCGAAAATTTGTCCAAGCGACAAATTCGATCCTCGCAGCAAGATGCCGGGCGGAAAGGAAAAATGCTATAACAATTTTCCAACACGACCAGACCAGCATCAGCTCGTCCACCGACCGGGCTTTCCTGCTGCTGTACTGGAACTTAGATTTACGAAAAACTACCCCCCCTGTGTGTGACGAAAACGGGGGAAACGGGGTACGGACGAAAACTGTCGAAGGCCCATCACGAGTAACGAGACGAGAGTTTCAAAGGCAACCGGTTCCGCCCTTTAGTCGCAGTTGCATAAACTCATCTTAAATTGTCACCTAGCTACCACTCCGACCTCATGCCGGAGCTTTTTTTTTGCGTCCCACCCTCCCCATTGGCCTCAACAACTACAACCCTTAACCCCTACTTCTCGGACAGCCTTTAAAATGCACGTTTATGAGGAAGAGATTTGGTACATTCCAACGATCTGCTGGTCTGGGGCCGGTACTACGCCCTCCACTCCATCCTGACATACTTGCAACCTAAGCTATGTGCGATCCGGAAGCTTTGCGGGAAATGATGCACCCGTCCCGGTGCTCTGTCTGCACGTCACTGCCCCAAAGGCACGTACTCGGCTCGGTACGTGTTGCTTGCCGTCACTGCGGGGTCGAACGTATCCGCATGGTCTTTTGCTGCTGCTGCTACGGTTGTTGTTGTTGTTGTTGTTGCTGGCCTTGTCTGTGTCCAGCCACCGGAACCGGAAGCTGGTGGAAAAGTGAAAAAGACCCGTACCCAGAAATGATGAGGTTTGAAAATCCTAACTCTATGCCTCTGCGCCCCAAACTGCCCCAACTGCTCGACCACTGGCCTGATCCAGTTTGGTTCGTCCAGTTGCTTACAAGGGAAGCTACGGGCTAACCGATAGCTTCCAAACCAGCAACCGTACAGTTGTGGATTGTTGTGGCAAAGTGGGATGCGGAAAATTGCTAGTTTAAAATACAAATCACGATTTCGAATGCGGTTTCCACTACCCGACCAGGCCGTGTCCTCACCCGCGTGCCCGTGCCGAAGCACCGTAACATCGGTCTCGATTGCGCCTAGCAGGTTTGTCCGGAAAGTCTCGTCACAAGAGGACTCCGCACTCTGCTTTTCCGTCGGTCGGAAGAGGAAAACAATCTGGTTTGTGTCCTGTCAGGTGTTATTTGCTGCAGTCTGACACTATATGGCCGGCTCTTACGTGCATTAGCAGGGCGTGCACAGGGGTACGGAATTGGTGAATCGTGACAGTGAATGCTGGAAGGAATGGCGAGGGGTTGGGGGGGAACTGTTTCCACCAGACCAGGAAGGAACGATGTTAGCCTCATTTCCGGCAACATTTCTGAGTGGCTCTTCCATCCCGGTCGGTGTCTTCCTGCTCTCCAACTTTGTGGGTCATGGAACTTTGGCAGGTAGCACTGGCATGTTGGACGACACCGGCTTATTTTGCAAAAGTATCGAAGTTTCGATTGGCTGTCAGGGTAGAGCAACAATCCGGATCCCGTTTTGGCTGAAGCCCACTCCAGCTGTCACACCGTACAGTGGCGGATTATACCGAGCGGCACGAGGACCATTTGAAGTGTGTTATAAATTCTAGACCTGTGCAGCGCTGCACTAATGTAATTATAAGACAGTCGATGGCAAATTATTGCCATCTTATTGCCAACAGATCTTTCGAGACGACGGGGGCGCCTTGGGCGTTATTCCAAAACCCCCTACGTTCACCATCTCCCGGTGAACTGATGCATATTTTCAAAGGTTTATCAAATCAGATTACAAACCCAACCCGAGCAGTTTGGTTCGCATTCGTTTCGCCGGCAACAACGTGCTACGCCCAAAGCCCGGGGTTGTTCAGCTTCAGCTTTAGTTCCAGGATTCCGGTCACTAAGCCTCCAATATCGTGTTACAACATGCAGCTTATAAATCTGTGTGTCCAACCGCCGGCACCGTACACCGTTAATCCTGGTAGCTTGAAACGGTCACGCGTATTGTACGAAGAATTGGAAAATGGGGATTGCCCACCGGCCACCCCATCTTCATTGCACGACTTCCGGACGACACAATCCAGGAACAACCCGGCAGTCCAGGACTACCAACGAGACAACGAGATGTCTATTATGACGATATGAATATTAAATTTAATTTACGACCTGCACTATTGGCATGCGATAATTTTCCCCGGGCAGGCTGGGTCTGCGTCCCCGATTGCCTACAGTGACCCACTCAAAACCACAACGCTTTCGATTGCACTGCACGGTTCAGAGTGAAGAATTTTACTTTGCGGAGGATTCGCTTTAAATTCAATTGACTTTAATGATGCCATTGTATTCTTCTTCTTCAGGGCAGAGCTTTATTTCCATCCCCGGAGGACCGTCCCTGATTGGACTGTCGTAGCTCGGTAGCTATTACGCTCGTAGGCATATCAACCTAATCGAAACAATTACAAACATGTTTGCACAATTTATCAAAGCTTCGAATCGAACGGAAGATCAAAGACAAATCCCCCAACTGACTTCATTATTTTTAGTTATGTTTTACTGAACCTCAAGAACCACCAGCCGATGCCTAACAAATCCGATGGTCTTTTTCAATTACAGATCATTACTGCAAGTCGGTCTGAAATATGGATCAATGGATTTTTGGAGCACACAACCCATCGTAACAAGGGCTCTTTGTGGCTGGGTACGATGTTCCCGAACAAGTCAGGTCAATTAAGTCATCTGCAGGTATGTAGATTTAATTTAAAAATTCCCCATTTTTAGTTGCTTTTGAAAAAGTTTATTATCTTTAATTGGTTACAGCGGCAAGTGTCGACGACGATGATGATTTACTTAACCTAAGTGTAAAATCAAATCCTTCCAGATAAATCCACTTCCCTAACAGTTTAGCAGTTTCAGCTTTAAGTAGTGATTTTTGGAAATTTGAGGGTGCTCTAGTGTAATTGAACAGTTCCATCGAGATGAAGAAAAAAATAAATTAGAACGGATAAGTCATTTAAATCACTGTTTATGGTCCTGATAACCTGCTAACAATACTAATCTACGCAGGGGCAATGTTCAGATAGGTGGCTGCACTTTCGACGAAATATTAAGCTTGAAATATCGGGAGTCAGGAGTCAGCACCGACAACAACATTGATGTTGAGTTACGCGCATGAGGAAACTTCTCCACTCATAATACCTGTCGCGATGGCCGAATCTTGAACTGTACAGAACATTTATAGTCACAGCTCCCATATACGCCTCTTAACTCTCTTAACCGCGCTCGAGAGAAAGATGTTCATAAGAGGTTTTGGCCCTGTATGTGTTGAAGAACAATGTAGGAGTCTCTACCCTGACCAACTCTACGACATGTATAGTAATTCCACAATCGTGCAGCTTACAAGTCAAGTCAATAAGAACGACACCGGACGACCACGACCCGTAAAGTCCTTTAAGGCCGTCCACATGGACAGAGAAGTCATGGTAGGCCCAAATTAAGATAAAGTGATGGAATTGATGCGTCCATCAGAACGGTCGGGTCTATTGGGGCTCAGGTTTTAGGGGTTGGTAGGACTTTTTCCCGGAAATTCGACAGGAATCCGCCGTCCGAACGCAATAAGATTGTCTTCTGGGTGTTCTTCTTTCTCAAAATATACTCAAAATGCTCGTCGCAATTTTCCATCTCAGTGTAATGAGATTTCAAAGAGTTCAAGTAACACTGTCCCGTTGTCCTTCATGATGTCCCGATTCGGTTGTCCGATGCCCCTTGTTTGATTAACTTTAATTTTTCCTCACTGTTACTGTTACTGTTACAACAAGCAAGAGTTAAAAACAACAAAAAAGGCCTGACATTAAAGTTTGCAAGTCAACGAAAGCCCTTACAATTTCGTGCTTAACACGAAATAATCATTAAACAAATATTTTCTGACCTTTCGATCCGTTAACCCATCCACATGTACTCACACGCTCCTTCATCCACCTTCCTGCCATTAATGGGCGCTTCGCAAAAAAAAACCCGATTCCAATCAAGTCTAATTGGAATCACCTGACCGAATTCGACCGACCTCCGGTCAGACGTCCACCCGCCGACGGGGACTCTAACGATTTGGTGATCAAATCACAAGAAAAGAGAGAAAAAATTGTAATCAAAAGCCCCAAATACTGGCCCGAAAAACAACACCTCCCAATTTGATCCACAACTCATTCGCCCGAGGACACGACTGCGGCTACTTTCACCTAGCGCATTATCCTCCTACGTGAGGCCCACCACCTCCAGCGCTCCATGGGTAGGCGCGTGCCTGTCAGTGTCGTTTGCAGCCTCACTGACGATAAAGACGATTTTGTCGGGGGGTCTCCACCGCAATAGACGCCACGCCATTGGGGAGGAAGGTGGATAAGCGAACTCGTTATGCCGTTACGGGCCAGCCCACGCCGGTACTCCTCATTTGCAGTCCGGCGGTGTCTTGTATCTGTTCGGCCAAATTTATTCAACTAATTATCACATCATTTTCCCATTATCTACTACACTCGCTTTCTTTTCGGGGCAAACACATTCCACACGTTTTTCGCGTGCGGGACCGGAGAACTTTTGCCACCAGCCGGGGGAGTTTGTGATGGTGTCCCACTGGTGGGGCTACAGAGGAGGTTTTTTTTTTTTGGTTCTGGTTGAGCGTCGGAGAAAGTTGGGGCACATCAGCGAAAAAAGGAAAGCAATGTAAGAAATTGTCCACACGGTAGCACAGAGTAGCGTTGGCAGGCAACATCATTACATTCGCCGGTGGACAGGGAACTACTGCACAACAAAAAAGGGCCAAATTAGGGAAAGATAACGATAAGTGTTAGTACAGTGTCAATCGTCACATTAGGGCCTGAGTGGTAAATAAGCGAGTTTAACGGACACATATACAGATGTTTGTTCATTAGAGCATTAGACCTTACAAGTAACATTGATTTGTTTTCCTCATATTAGAGCTTCAAAGTATTGTGAAGACTTCATTGATGAATATTGGACACCACATCAATTTTCATAATAAATATGTTCACGATTCATTGGGGACTCACGAATCATTATTAGGACAAAAATTGATGCCAAACAAAACGCCAATCC
This sequence comes from Anopheles stephensi, assembly GCF_013141755.1. Lineage (NCBI taxonomy): Eukaryota > Metazoa > Arthropoda > Insecta > Diptera > Culicidae > Anopheles > Anopheles stephensi. The sequence goes on from NC_050202.1 coordinate 50,225,071, forward strand.
CAAACCCAGAGTAATATGTTCTGTTTTAGCCGGTGTACACACTTCACCGAACGGCACTGTAAATAACGCAATATTCTCACGGCATTCCCCATCGCATCCCACACCAAACCCAGCTCGGCTCGTCGTAAAACCGTAAGTTAATGCCGCAATCTTTCACGCCACTTTTTGGCGTTCCCCTGCCTCCGAGCACAGACCCTCCCGGCCCCGGTAAAGGTAAGGAAGCTGTTTGTTAGTGATGCTTTCTGCAGGAGCAGCCCCGAAACCGACAGTGCCTGAGGCTGACACGTGGCTGCCTAAGCCAGCGGCCGGAAATCCATTCTCGTACACTTCACGCCACCAGCAAGTACGCAGCCGCTTTGGGATTTCAATCGCAACATCACAAGGATGTCCCTCCCATCCTTCCTGCTCGACTTTCCTGAGTGGTACCTTCCGTTTCCGGTGTCATTCCGGTGGAAATTCCGGGCGCCGATGAGAGGAGGAAGCCCGCTCCCGCCGCTGGAAGCAGCGCGTGGAGGGCGAAACTTATTATGACTAACGTCACTCGGTTGGAAAGTATTTTCCCAGACTTGTCTTTGCCAACCTGGCAGTGTTGCCTTGCCTAACCGACGGCGACGACGACGACGAGTACTAACCGGGGTAGGTCTTGACATTATTTTAGCGATGCTCGAGGTGGTTATCGGTGCCGGTGAAATCCTTCCGAAGCCTATCTCCCCCGGTGAGGTGAGGTGTTTGGTTCCTCGGTTCTCGGTGTGTATCCTGTATCCGCCATTTTTTTTTCTGTTCACTTCGTTTTGTTCATCACTCTCACACTCTCCGTCGTTTTCCTTGCGGAATCATAAATAAGTGGAATGACTTTACATTACAGCGGAGAATATTAATTTAGAACTGCCATTGCAAACGCGCTTGATGGGATCAGCGAAATTGTGAGCCAAATGAAGTGTTTGTCCTCCCGTCCACCGGGCTGGCGTGTCTTTATTTCCCTCTTTCAACCGTAGCACTCCGGAAAATTCCACCGAGAACACCGCACGCATCTGTGGCTCGCCACTGCGGTGGCTACAAACTTACTCATCACTTTTAGCCCGGCCCGTGCGAAGACGTTGGCGTTCTCCCGTGGGAAACCGTTGGCTTTGGCCGGAATGAAAGGGAGGTGTGTCGTGGCGTGAAGAGCATATTTAACTCACAGCTGAAGATAGGGAAAAAATGGAGCCTCGAGAACACGGAGGCTATAGTGTAAATTGGTGTTTTGCAAGACAACCACTGAGCACTGAGTACGCGATGCGTGGCAGTAAATGATTTATGTCAGGTATAAAACATGAAATACTAAGCTTTTTGTGTAGTAAGTAAGAAAATGGAGCGGGCGGTACATAATTTTTTTGCAAGGAGGGTTGAAAAGAGATCTGTTCTACTTTGTACTGTTAATAAGTTATGTGGACGATGCTGGCATTAATGTATTATGTCGCCTATTCAATAATTTTCTCTTTGAACAATTTTTAAGTTATAACTTTAAATATGGCCAAATCTAGATGAATAAAACAAAGTTACGTTCCTTAGAAAACGATCTGCACAGCTTTGACAGAACAAAGCCAGACATACAAATTCAGTATCTTAGAGCGTTGTGATAAATGGTAGAGGCATTTCAACAAGCTTTATAAAGATTTTTGGCAACAGTCTAAACAAACATATGGGTTAAATAAGTTAAATATAAAGCAATCATTGGATAAAATTTTGAATAACAATGAGAAAATAAAAACGAAATGAAGTCTTATGGGGGAGGGACTTTATCCCACACACGGGCACTCATTTTTTGCAACTGAGTTGCCCAAGAGGTAACCTTTTTTCCAAATATTTAAGCAATTATTCAAATCTTTTCCCAACCTTGATCTTAATTTCAGGTGTCAAAGATGCGATATTTGAGTGTCAGTGCCCGTCCATCTTTATTCAGACTTTAAAAAAAAACTATAATGATGGACAACAGAATAAGACCCGTATTATATGTGCTTATCAAACTTCTGCTTTCAATACTTTTAAAAGGTAAAAACAAATAAAAAGCATCCTGAATTTTTTAATTTTTTTTTTTTGTAATTTTGTTTGAGATTAAAATAACAAACCATGGATTAAGAATAAATAACGAAAATAAACTAAAACAAATAATGACTAAAAATCTTTTATTTTTATTAACCTTTGTTAACCTAGACTGTTCAAAGTTGGAACATGGAAAGAGAAGATGACCAAAAACTTAAAAGAAATATTCAAATGATTTAAAAATTATAAAGAGTCTTAATTTATTTAATAATATGTTTTTGTCACATAAATCAAAAAAGCTGCCCAAAATCGTATTATTGATTGATCGAATATTAAAATATTTTTCTCAACTTCTAAAACTAAATTTGTCAAAAAGAACCTAATATATTTTTTTATAATCGGCATTTCAACTTTTCTTCCACTCTCAAATACACGTTTTTGAAAACATTACATGATCTTATTCTAAGTTAAAGATAAAATATAGTAAGTTCTAAGATAAAGTAAGTTATCGTATTCAGGTGCATTTTTGTTCATAAGTTTATCAAATCGTTCATCGTTATTTAGGGAATGTCCAGAGGTCGAGACGTAAGCGAAATCCATATTCACACAGGACGGTTGGGGATTAAATCCATTCGGACCACCACTCCGTGAGTAGGACTGACTATTCAGCGAAGCGTTAAATCAAACATCAGCAAATCAGAAATGGAAGGCCGATTGAACTTGAACTACAGTTTCCCAGCATTTGTTGCTATCATCCTTTGTAGAAACTTTTTTATTCGATTTTTTTTAATATTCTGGTCGGCTAATATCCCTCGGTCTAGATTATATCTTATTGCTTTAGGCAAGCATCAAACTATAGTTAAGATTTTTTGTAAATATTTTCAATTTTTTTATCACCCTTGCGAAATATCGTTTCTCCCTGAACTAAACATTTTTATTGTTTATTGTTTATTGTTATTACGATTCAACGAGCCACGCAGGACCCCCTTGAAGCCTAATTGCTTAGACACTTAACAGTTATATGGACGGACGGATCGAATACAATTTAAAAGCGCAGCGCGTGGCATTTCCGGTTGTTGACGATTACTGATACAATTATATTCACGGCACATACGGAGCAAGGGATCAAAGGCATCAAAACGGGTTCGGCGATCCTCTACGTCAAGCAGCGTCCTTGGGCAAAGCGGCCTGGTTGGGACGTATAAGTTGAGCCCAGAGAGTAGTGAGCACAGAGCCGATTCGATAGTCCAAAAGTCCCGCAACAAATTGTCTCTGCGCGTTTCAGTTTCACTGGTTCAGTGAGTCGATACCCAAAAGCGCACAGCGAGCGTCGTAGTCCACAACGCAAAGCGAACCGGGTGAAGTTGCGCTGGACCGATCTTCCAGCACCGATCGAATCAAGGAGCAGTAGTGCGTCTTGATGGATACCGGGTCCGTGAAGTCGCGAGCAAGTTGCTTAAGCAAACCCATCACCTAGTTGCCCTTGGTGACGACGTGTTCTAGCTATTCGTGGAAGCTCAACTTCTCACCAAGGAGCACTCCTAAATCCCTGACATAGCTTTTGCGGACAGTAGTAGAACTAAACATATTCTTTGATTAGTTATGGAAAGTTAAAGTAATTTAATTATTAAATAAAATTTCCAAAATAGAAAATCCATCATGAGCCTAAAGAAAAAATAACACACATAACAATTAAGTGTTTCTTTGATATTTATGATTAAAATTATGAAAACCTGTATCAAATCTCCATTGCGTCAAAGCAAAGAGCTACAAAGCAAATGGATTGCTTCATGTTTTCCCAATTAAACTGTCCTCGTCTCGAGTTTTACACTACAACAATGTACTCACAACATTCACTTGATCAAAACAAACTCATAACAGAAAATCCTTCTTTAATCCCTCCGAGCGAACAACGATACCCGGAACTACCCTCCCCCCGAGACAAAGTCATGAGCATACGTACAGGGTCGAGTTTCGGGTCGCTACCCACAAGCTACCCGTGCTATACTATCGCTTTGTAATTAGTTCGAATCGTCCAAACTTTTAATCCCTAACGAGAAGTGTCAAGATTTCACACTTGTGTGGTAAAACCAGCTTCACACTGCATGAACAGGAGCTCGCATGATATGAACGACTGACTGGCCGGTGGTCGGATGAAGTTGGGAGCAAAAAAAAGCACACACTTACATACACACCGGAAACTAAACCTTTGCTGTACTGGTTTATTCGCTGTGCTGAACTGATGCTTGAACGTTGACCGAAATAAATAAAGTACCGGGGAACGCCGGCACAATGGGCCACGGGCCCCGGAACAGGAAAACAGACAGTGAAAGAACCGCCCACAGGTTCTACTCATTAGAACGGTTGTACGCACAAAAAACGGAAGCTAAAATGTTGTAATCTGTTTATGCTCTCGGAGAAACTTACCTGTTCCAGCGCTTCTTCCACTGAACTCCCCTGGAGTCTCCAGGATAGGACGGGTGGGGATGATGACTCACCCGTAGGCAATACCGGAACCGAGTCCTGGTTGACATCGGTTTGGAGACTGCAAGAACTTCCACCACTACCGGAAAGGTAGAACAACCCAACCGGCCAGCCAGCAAGCCAACCAGCTACAAACTAATCTTGAAAGCTACCTCGGTCAAACTTGGCTCGCGAGGGAAAAAAGGTGAACGAGCGGTGGGCGGCCAGGTTGTTACGGTGCAAAATTACGGTAATTTAAAAGAGAAACTTTTCCTGCTGGCCACCCGTTGTCCAGTTTTTGCTCATCTGCTTCGCTTCTGGTCGCTGTTGCGTTTTGCCGTTACCACTGAAAACGGTTTGCCTTCGGTTTGGCTCTGGCTCTGCAGATGTCCCACCTTGTAACCTTCCCGCCATTTGCCGGCCGCTCTCCCCTATCCCCTATTGGACATTTACCTTCAACTGCATTATTTTTTGTTGTCTACTTGTTAACCGCAAATAACTCACCCATCCCCACTGCTGCTCACTGGCCAGACAACTGCCCCGAACGGCGAAAAGAACAACGCACCAGCAGCAACGTCTAACGGCTGAGAAAAAGACGATACAAGCCGTCTCTTGCAGGACACGGTTGGGCTGAGGCTTGCCACTGCGAAACTGCATACAAATGCACTCACAGTAAATGGTGAATAGAATAAATTCCTTCCAGATATCCTGCTCGCCCCACATCATGCGCACTGCAAAGCTTGATGTTAGGGGCCATTATTGCCCGACACTACTACCGCAACACCGCACTGGGAAGGGATGGCTTTCGATGACGATCGTGCGCTGTTGCTGTTGATGATCGTCATCATGATGCTAATCTACCCGAGCGCACCGAAGAGTGTTGGTTGTTGTTAGTGTGTGTGTGTGTGTTTTTTTTTTTCCTGTTGCATCTTCCTCGAGATACGAGGCACATGCTGCCCAATGCATACTCTGCGGCATGTTGCCATTATGCTGTACCGTGTTCTACCTGTTCCACCGTTTTGCCTGTCGGTCTGATAGATGTTACGCTTAATCCCGAGCGTAGTGTTGCCTTGAGCGGTTGTTTGGTGTAGTGCAGCTTCTTCGCTACGGCTGTTCGCGGCTTCATTTTATGCTGCTTCTTTATTTTCCCACCGGGCACCAGGCACGGTCGGGAAGAAAACGAACGAAACCGCGATGCCAGTTGAGTTCGGACAGCTCGTTCGGGGGTTTTTTGCATACATTGTACCCACTTTGTATCCACAAGTTTATAGTCCACAAGCGCTACAAAACGCACCACCAGAAGCGATGTGTGTGTGTTTGTGTGTGTATTTCTGTTGCCGATGATGATGCTTGCCGTGATCTCGACCGAGGAAGGGAAAACGATAAATGTGACTGCATTTAAACCGCATGCTCGCTAGCTGCAACAACTTACACTTTTCTCCGAATATGTTTGTTCTTATGCTGCGTGCATTTGTGTTGTTAGGCGGGCTGTGCCTACTAATGGGGAACGTTCCGGTGGAAAGTTCCTCCGTGTTATGTAGACTGGCAGGAACTTGTTTTGCTGCTTTGAAGTGATTCAATGACAAAGTGATTTATACGATAGCTACCTGATAAAATATAGAGTGTAAAAAGTGCAAGCATTCCTGAGCATTTGTTTGCTTTACGCGATGGTACTAAAGAGAGTTACAGAGCAGTTTTCAATAAAAACAGGAAATACAGTGGTGGACAATAGAATAAGATCACACAATTTAATAAAAATGAAAATAAAACTAAAACAATGATCTAATTTTTCAGAAAATCAACATGCTTTAAAAGGCTGAAGTAAAGTTAAAACTGACTTTTTTTGGAAAAGCTCACTACCAGACCTTTTTAAGTTAAGACTTAAACTGCTAATGTCAAGATATCGATTCATGATTCATTTGTTGCTGTTCCGTCCAAAGGATCGGGGGTTTGAACCATTTACATACTTATTTTATAATATCCTGCCTCAATATAAAAGTTTCAGCCAAATCCAGTCAAACAGTAAAGCTATCATCACAGCAGTTATCTCAACAAGAGATGAACTAATCCCTTAACGTTCAACAACATTCCTATAAACCTCACTGATTGGTCGCTGAATACGTCACAAATTTGCAAAAATAATAAATAAAAACATGCCAAAACATTCAGAGTCTTTGCACATATTCCCACATCTACCCGTTCCTTTTACTTATGTCTTTCCTTTTTATTACTAATTGTCTTCTATGATAAATTTTTATTTGTAATAGAATTTGCAAAGCACTTGAGACATACAATTTTATTGAATAAAATAATAAAAATAAAACTAAATAACTGCTTAAATTTATACTAAGTGGAAATATACTTTGCTTGATTAAAGTGTCCTTAAAATAATTTTAAAACTGCTCTGATAGCTGTTTCTAAAACTCCATACGATCGTTTTAGCTGTCATGGTGATTCTTAGCGTTCTAATTTTTATTTCTAACTCGCATGTTTATAGTTTCTTGTCGTTCAGGTTCATTAATACTAATACTTCTAACGAATGACTTCATGTCACACTTATTGCATACGTGACGGTGGCAGGTATACATATGGCAATTTCTTACACTGTGTTCGCCATCAGTTTTGTCATTGCATTTACTTAATATTTTATTTGATTTCTGGAGGAAAAATATGTGAAATCTTAAACTCAGGAAAAGATTTTCTTTCTTTTATACTTGGACGAGGATTAAGAATAGAGTAGAAACTTATATTAATAATCTGAATGGTGAATAGTGGTGGGTATGGTTAATATGGAGAAGATGGAAAGGGGTGTCTGTTGTTATGATCGGAAAATGAATTCCAACGCAGTATTATTAGGTTTGCCAAAGTTCATGAAATATACTTGGTGTCCAGTTATTCTAAAAAGCTTTTAATGTTTTCAATGTGTGAATATTCTATGGATATAACTGGTACAGTAATCAATTCGGACATGCCATTTATTATTATTTTTAAATGGTTCTTTATCACGAAGAGACGTTTAAGAAATTTTTTGATAACCTATTATGAGTGTGTTTTAAAGCAAGTGTCCCTGTCTTGTAATTTGTTAAATTTTAGCCCTAATTAAGTAACCGTACATTGAAATTTATTTTTTCAGATTCAATCTTGAGCTTCTGGTTACAACATAATGTTTTTTCTTGATCTTTTATCGATGCTTGAAGGTAGGAGTCTTCTCTAGAATCATGTCCAACAATTTAATTTTAGATAACCATGATGAAGCTACTTTTTCTGCAATCTGAAATTTTGGCTTCCTATAACAAGTATATACAAAGTGTATTTTGAAGTAGTTAGCTTCAAAAACAAATGTCTTATTGTGGTGTCTCTCACTGTACATGCGATGCTGTGCGCTCTTCTAGATTGTTTCCAAGTATCATTCTTTTCCATCCGATAACCCCTTAACGGCTGTGCTGAAGTACCACAGAATTGTGCTGAAACAACCGAGCATAAACCCGAGAGCAGTGTTGTTGTGTTCAACCCACAACGCAACGGCTCACCTGATTTACGGGCACGTGCCATTTGTATCCATGATAGTCATCATTCGGAGGCGAGTGAATAAAACTATAAATCAGGGAACGTGCTTTCTCACTCACGTTCTTATGCTCTGTGGCTTTCCTTTTACCCTCTGCCCATCGACGGTGTACTCCATCTGCTTAAACGAGGTTTTTTTTTCCTCTTCTCTACATTCACTGTCGAACCAGTCTGTCTACCTTAAAGCGCGTGACAGCCGGGCTCTCGACAGCGGGTTTACAGTTTGACTCCGTTCTATAAATCACCGAAAGTACGCCTTTGTTATTCAATTATGCACGATAAAAGCCTGACCTGAAGTAATCTCACTTTGTTCGCGCGCCCCCGTTCGATTGAAGCACGGGTCGAGCGGGTTAGAACAGCGGGTTAGAACAGCGGGTTTCAACACGTGGTCTTAATTTACGTGGTTCATTGAAGTTTAACGGCGATAATCTGAATTGATTACAGTTTTGTAGCCTCGGATAGCTCAATCACAAAAGCCACAAACATTACTTAGCATGCCATTCCATCGATTGGTTCGTGGAAATGCCCTGTGTGCGTGTGTGTGAGTGTTTGTTCGTCTGTCGATAATTGTTGGAATTAATTGCTTTACTTGTACCCGAACAAACAACCAGGCGTCTCCATGCTTTTGGGCCGTGCTCGGGGAAATACGAAATGAAAACGGGGGAAAAGTACTTATGGGAAAAAAATATTTTTAGATTCGTATAGTGTAATCATTTGAATCACTATTCTGTAAATAAATAAACTCTCGAATTTCGGTTTTGCTCTATCGTTCCAGAAAAAAATAGCTCCACCGGCAGAGCTTCCAACACCATGATCGTATCAAATTAATGTGAAGCTGTGCTGACATGTACGTTATGAAAACGGTTCAAAATTTTGTAGCACTGTATGTAGTCAGATAAAAAGGGGAAGAAGCACCAAAAAACACCCCACTCAACATATTCAACGTTGCCAAAGCCGACTGCCGAACCGTTCGTCCACCATTCAACCAACCAACAACGGTGCAACAAGCGCGCAAGGTGGCCAAGGAGATGAGTGCAACCTGGCGTGCGGTGGTATTCCTAGCGATACTATGGCGATTTTGCTGCAATAGAAATCTGCTCGTACACTGCTGCCCACTAGAGTGTATCTGTCTCTCACAAACACAGGTAAGTTGTGGTTTGAGTCATCTGCTTTGTTTCCTTAGTTGCCTTTTTTGAGGGTTTTAAGGGCTTTTTCTTAAGGTATAAAACACTAACTTGACCTTTAACTGCTATTAAACCAAAATAGGCACATTTGGATAAAATATCCAGATTGTACAAATCCTAGCTCAGTCAGATGTTGAAGACTCCTAAGAGCGCATTAAGACGCTTTCCACCTTCAGTTTTGCTCCCCAAAGTTGCCTACAATTAAATAATCTTCCACCCACTTCACATCACCGACAGATTTGCTTTCCAATGGAAGTTCACCTATCATACACGCGTCAATAGGTTTAAAGAACAGGATGAAACAGTAAGCTTCATTCGAATGGATCCAATACTCCCCGAAGCGATACTAGTAGCTGGTTACCGTTTGTAACTCCCGTATGCAAAGGTGTTTTGCGACCTTTTGTGCTGACGGTCTAAGGCAAAGGCACTCTCAAACTATCGTTCTTTGTTGCGTGCCTCCTTTGAATCCTAAACCATCTGTCAGCTGAACCGATCCACCTGAAACAAGATTAAGATTAAATCCTTTTTGGGGAACGAAGCAAAGGTATAGAAAGTAGAAGAAGCAGACGACTTCCACTACCAAACAAACTTAATTCGCCATTCCCAAATAACCTGCCCAAATTTAAACTTCTCCCGCTGCTTCTTCTTGCCTACGCTACCCCTTTTCCCTGCCATGGACACATTTCCGGTCACATGTTGTCCAACCTTTCCGTATGTTCTTTTTCCTTATTGTTCCTGAAACAAAACTAAACATCAGATAGGTGACCCAAAACCCCGCTGGCCGGTTTGGAGCATTTCATCTCTTCACCAATGTCATAATTTGAAATGTTGATTCGCTCACCTAATCATAGTAATACGGGCTACGGTCCCTGCGGACATTTGTAGTGCGACCCGTCAAAAAGGTTCCCGTTTCGTCCGGAGTATGTTATGCCCGTTGGGTAGGGCTAGACATTCTGGCCAAAGGTTTCCATGTGAGTTTTTCCGTTGACCCACTGCTTCCGGCTGCTGGCTCATCACAGCTCACAACTGCTACGTCTTCTTAATAGCACGAAAACGAATGAGGCTGGTGATGATGATCACAATGATGCCGACGAAGCAGCTGCTGTAAAAAAAAACAACAAGGGACGACCGTTCAAAGGTCTGAACAGGATGAGGGCAAGGGCAAGTCTGCACTGCACTGTGTACCAAGACGTTGGCGCTGAGCTAAAGCGAACCCAACGTTCCGGGTACAACTGGGTTGAACTGGGTTGGTTCTGTCTAGCGAAGGCGATAAAAGGGCTATCCGATTTAGCTTCAGCTCATTCATTATTCAGCAAGCAATAACGATACTCCTGCCAGGTAGGAAACACATTTAGGCTGCCATGTATGTGGCAGGACAAGTAGGAACACCGTTACACACACACACACACACACACACACACATCCAGACACTTACAAAGTTATGGAAAATATCATCTCTTGAAATTGGTCCTAGTCTCGGTGCCTGCTGAGCAAAGGCAAGGCTTCAGTGTTCGTTGCTCATCGAAAAGCTTCTTACTGGTACAGGTTACCTGTACGGAAACTCTTGGTGAAACAAAAAAAAAGGAACCCCCGATTCACTCGGTTGTTCAGTACCTCCGTGAACCAAAGCTTATATAGGCACATAAAAAATAGATAGAGCTCCCTCTTCAACACCGAAACGGCAACGAGTGGTCTGTGTGACAAGGGAAGCAAAACAAGTGTTGCAACTTCAAAATTAGACAACGTGCTGAAACTACGCTATCGCCACTTCAAGCAACGTTTATGGGTCCGCAATAGCGTTTCCCCTTCCGTTGTAGCCGTCAAATTTTTGGGCTACTTCCGGCTGCTAAGTGGAAAGTCTCACGAGACAGGTTACAATTCGACTGCTACTGCTGGTGCTGCTGCGAACGCCACGCTAGTATTGGTACGACACCGAGTCTGGTTTTTGGTAATCGATTTATGGGACCTTTCTAAGCGGTACAAAGGTGATAGGCGAAATATTCCATTACAAACCATTTTCGATTTTTTTTTTTTTGGGGCGCATGCAAGCGATAGGCTACCAAAGCGGTATAAACATTTACGAATGGTACAAATCGTTTTACGGGTTTTTGCTTCTATTTTTGCCTGAAATTACTGCAGTGCGAAGATCGATGTAATCGATTATTTGGATAACGTTTTGCTGGAGTATCCGAGGACTTCAATGTGGCGTAACATTTTAAAATTTAAGCCAGATTTTTCGAGAAACTTCAGGACTATGCACTTTAACTTGGAAAGCAAGAACTTGTTGCTTACTTTGACTTTATTTTAAACGCCAAGATAAGGGCAATAGCAGTTGCAACAGAGTAATGAATAAAAAGGCCAATGTTTGATCTCTCGTATCGAAGATATAATCTTGTTTACAAATGCTTCGACTCAACTTCCCAACTGTCTTCCTTACACAGTACTAAGCAATAAGTCCAGGCAGTTATTTTGATTAAAAAAAAGTCCTTGACAAAATTAGACGAAACCCTGTTTTTAGGATAGAAAAAAGAGTAAAAGAGTTAGGTAAAATTTATGTTTTAGCGAGCTGTAAGTACAAAAGTACTAAGCTTCAAAAAATTAAAAATCGTGCCTTGGCCTTACAAACTTAATGGCAGGGAGCCTAAAACGACAAATAAATCAATTTAGACATATTTTTATGTTTAAAAAGGATTACTTTAATCCACATAAATTTTAAGTGATTTTTTAAGCCAATACTCTTGCGAAGAAAAATATTTTCCGTAGGTATTCGTATAGTTATGTTATACGAAGGAATTTTTCATGTGCAAAAAAAATAATTGTGTGTAAAAATAAGCTTCTTTTGCAGATTGTTAGTCAAATAATTCTTACAACTTAATAAAACAAAATTTTATCAAAACACTCAGGCCGTTCCACTAGAATAAACATACATAAATTTAAAATTTGTTCTTCTTTTGTTCTTTAAAAAAGATGTAGTAAAAAAAGCACTGTAGTTTCAAAATTAATTGAAAATCACATGAGCAGCAGGCATGAGCTGTGGAAACGATTTCCCTAACATCTTCTTGTTGGCTTAACAACCTCTTTACACATGTCTGCCATTCCATGTGATTGGATAGTCAGACCTGACTGCGGGGGATCATCCTGGATGAGATTTGAACTTCGGTCCTGCCGTGTGTAGATCACCGGACCACGCGATATGTTTGTTTACAATCTTTAGTTGTGCGTTATGTGCTTTTATATCTGTTGATCAATAGAAGTCAATTTGGTTCTTTAGAACAGTAAGGCAAGTTCTAGCTTCTCTGAGACTCTACTGCTGTGGTTTGATATGGATTGTTACGGACTAAGCTGTCGCGCTGGGCAGATTTTCCTGCTCTTTACTTCGGGCACAATGGTGTTTTATGAGATAGATATACTCGTTAGGGAACGTGTTAATGCTCAAAACATCTTTATGTCTGAACTTCTCATCGATGTAATAAATTTACCCTATCTTTTGGCTAGAGTTTCAAAAAAGTCCTTTCTGTAATCACCCGTAACTACCATGTATAACTGACTTTAGAAGACGTGCGTATAGCGAGAAAAACCTGTTGACTTGCACCAACCTATTAAATTTAACTGAGCCTATTTTATGTGCTCCTAATTGGCCCTAGTTTTTAACTATAGTAAATAACGCATTTCTTCAACTAAAACAATCATATCAAGACCATGTTTGCCAGATATCTTTTTAGCAATGAACAAAGATCAATCATCTCAATTTCTCAATTTATTTGTTTGTGTTCGTAGTCTGAATGTGCAACAAAAGTAAAAAAAAATGGGTCATGAGTTGTGGAACCAATTTCCCAAACACAAAGTTTCAATAATCAATAAATGGTTCAAAAAATGCAATGTGGGATCTTCAAAAGCGTTATTAAGATATTATGTTATCAAACGCAAAGCAGAGTTATGCGTTAAAGAAGCTGAAAATTCGGGTCATACTGACACTTCATATGGTATGGAGAATATCTCCAAGAGAAGTCATCAGTAATCAATTCCAAATCTCACCAACTGTATCGTCAGTAAAAAATAAAATGTAGGAGGAAAATAAAATGCATCCTCAGTAAAATTGCCACTTTGCCTTTAACGACCATAACTAACCTCAACATAACATGTCACAACACCTTTTTGTCCAAACTAGACTACAACTCCTCGTAACGAGCTACGGAAAGTTCATCCTTACTTTATTTCATTTTGCTTTGCAAATATTTCCACCTGTCTGCCAATCATTCTCACTAACGACCCAATTCGCCAATTTGTTATATCCCCGCTCTTCTTTCACCCAGGTCATGTGCAACACCGGTGCACTACGCGAGATACCTCTGAAAGCCATCCCGGTCACGGTGGAACAGCTATCGCTCACCAAGAACTACTTCCCGATCATCAAAAGCGATGCGTTTGGTGGGCTGCGAGCGCTTCGAAAGCTGTCACTCGATGGCAACAACATCACCACCATCAAACCGTTCGCCTTCAGGGGGCTGCCCCGATTGCGAGACCTCTCGATCCAACACACCCCACTAGCGACGGTCGCTTCGTTCGCTTTCGCTGGGCTGCAGAACGTTTCCCAGATACAGCTGTCGCACAACAAGATCCTGCGCATCGAAGGGTACGCGTTTGCCGGTGCCGTCAACATCCGACAGATCCATCTAGCGGACAATCCGACCGTCACGATCGAGACGAATGCATTCTCTAGCCTTAGCAATGTCGATCGGCTTATCCTACCTTCCGGCATTCGGTCGATCGAACCGGACGCTTTCTACGGGCTCGAAACGGTCGGCTACCTGAAGCTATCCTTCATGGACCTTGCCTCCCTGGTGCCGTACACGTTTCGGGGCCTAACGTACGTCAAGCTCCTCTCGCTGCAGGAATCCGACCTCGGCATTATACGGGCCGGTGCCTTCGAGGGTCTGGTACACGTCGAGCTGCTCAACATTCTCAACAACAAGATCGACGCGATCCAGGAGCTCAACATCACCGCCGCCAACCGGATACGGGTGCTGCGGATACAGGGTAACCATCTGCTCGAAACACCCGACAGTGGATCGATCGTGCTGGAGGGCATCGAGACGCTGCATGTAAATAGCAACTACTTCCCGTGCGGGTGCCACATCCACACGCTCCTAGATAGCCCGCTGGCGAACGGTAGCTACACGTCGCACGGTGGCGCACCGAGCGGAGATTTCCTGTCGAAGAACTACTGCATCTCGCCGCTCGAGGTGAACGGACTGCCGATGAGCTCGATCGATCTCTACTCGATCGGACGCTGTCTGGAGCAGGTGACGCGCGAAAATCTCGAAGCATCCAATGCCGCCACCCCGAGCGTCTGGCGAGGGAACTCCTGGCACTGGTGGCAACAGTGGAGCGGTGAGGATTATACACGGGCCCACGAAAAGACGCTCGTTTCGGCCGTCTCATCGGCGGTGCGGTTCCTAACGGCATCACCCCTGACGTCGATGCTACTTGTTGGATGCTTTCAAAGTTTTAGTAGCAAAATCAGTTGAATGTAACCTACGCGTGTAGTTTCCCGTAATGCGGCGGTTTTTTTTTTTGGGTTATGGTTTTGCTTCCGGGGAGATGCTTTCCTGGATAACTGTCACAGTGTATCGATACGTCTAGAATAAATAATTACAAACCTAGCACCAAACAGGCTCTGTCTTCATTCGCCTACAAATATGCCTCGAATCGATGATCTTCCGGATTGCTGGAGGGTTCTTGTGGATCAGTTTATTAGGTGAAGAATCATTCTTGAAGAGACTTCTCTCTTGCTATAATTCCGTTGGGATTATTTTAAAAAACCTCTCAACATTTCGTGTTATGGGTATTGCATAATGTCAGGCGCAAAGAGTTGTCATATCGTGCTATTCAACATATTTTGATTTTTACAAAGCATTCAAGGTGATGCTTTATTGTCATTTTGCATCTAAAACATAACCTTCAGTGCCATCGTCCATATAAACGTTCCGATTGATTACGATTCTCTGGCTTCGCTACCCTTTTAACATTCCAATTAAAATGGACGGCTACCACAGAGACAGCATTCAGCCACCTTTGCGGTTGCTTGTTGTGCTAACATTTTATTGTGTGGTTTTGTCCCCCGTGTGCCAAACCTTATTTAAACCCTCTTCCACAAACATTCTGCTGTGCGCTTTAAAACAGCAACAACAAAAACATCGCACAAAACCCAAAACACTTCATCACAATGCGTTTATTTCGGTGGTTTTTGTGGGTGACCGTCCCTTTTTTTTCTGCGGGTCGGCACAGTGAACCGATGATGTTCGGATGCCATTATTATTCAATTCCACACATCGAAGGGAAGCGTCTAATATTTATCAGTTCTCGGGTAAGCTACGCAACAGTGCGAGTCTGTACCGCTTCTTAATGCGAACCGATCGTGGCACGTGCGGTGCACTGCGGAAGAGCACTGCAACGTTTCTAAAGTTTTCCCAAAAAAAAACTGACCAAACAAACACAGCAGCATCCCAAAGCATCGTCAACAATATGAATAAATGTGCGCGAAAGAAAAACAGGCAATTTTCCACGCTCCGAAACAAATGCACCAAACTCGTAACTGTACTATCGACACCATCATCATCATCATCCTGCTGGCCATCAGCCCACTAAACCTAGCCTAGCAATCGTGGAGTCCGGCATTTTTCGTTTTCCTCCCCATTTTTCCAACACCAACTGCAAAACTGCATTATCATCATCCACATCATCATTAGCATCATCATCATCATCAATTTCCGTATACACTGCAGCGTGCCAACGCATCGTTGGATGCACATTACTCTGCTACACTGTGCAGAAAACTCAGCACACACACACAAAAACGCTTTGTGCCGCAGGCGGGGCTTTTCGAAAGATTTTTCCGCTCGTTGAATAAATTAGTTTTGCAGCAGTTTTCTTGTGGGTTTTGCTCGTCGGGTTTCTCGGTTGAGCGTGGGACTATCCTTAATGCTTGGTGTTGGTTAGCATCGTCTTGCCCACGTTCGTACGGAGCCAGTGGCCGGCGGCCGATACACAGCATGTGATATTGTGTCTGTGTGTAACTGTTTGCTCAGTAGATCAGCTCGAGTAAATGTGGTGGTACATAATAAAACATCGAACTTTAATCGCTTGTGCATATGAGTTGTTTACGATGAGTTGTTTGAACGCTTTACTTTAAGTTTACTTTAGACGATAGGTTTCAACACAAAATTTTCTTCGGAAGATTGAAACTGACACCTAAATAAGTCAACTCCATGGTAACTAATTTTCAGTAAGCTCACCGTAAACGACCTAAATTTCGATTGACCCTACGAACAGTTACACTGGCGCTATACGCTCTCGACCTGCGAGTGACACGAACTGTCAGCAATATTTCGCCATCCATCTGCCCAGTTGCGCTGATTCACTGCCCCCAGACTTCACCGCTGATCGTCATTTCCTCGTCAATGGAGTTTCTAATTTGACGTTCGAAACTTTTCGAACAGCGTATTGCTTTCAAAAAATCTCTGTCTCTCTCTCTCTCTATCTCTCGCTCTGTCCCCAGTGCCCTGAAAATAGCTCGAAAAATAATAGAAAAAAAAAGATCAACATGGCAGAAAACCTGTCTAGTTTTTTATCAAACAGCATCAGCTTTGAAAGCTGAAAATAGATTGTCCTTTCCCGGGCTTGTTTTCCATCAGTTGTCAATTAGCGAAGATGTAATGCAGCACGGTAATGCAAGGTTTGGAAGGAACACGATTTCACTCTCTTCTTGCGTTTCGAGCCACTGCACTCGGCGCGGTTTTGGGAACAGCAATGTTTAATATTAGTGTAAATCTACCGATAGTAGCGCGGAAAGCGTAGCATTGCAATTTACTTAACACACTGCATACACACACACTAACCCCTGTCTCACGTAGGCTTATCGCATTCTAGCAAACAGACACTATGGCGATCAGTAGCTGCAGTAGTGCAATAGCGTAGTGCACCATTGGTCTGGATAAAGTTTATGTAAATAGTACGATATAAGGCTTCGATAGCGAATGTGTAGTTTATAAGAGACAGAAATCCAACAGATGCAAAATACAGTATTTTACAGCGAATGTCTCAAAATCATCGACTTCAAAGATTCAATACTCATTTTCCAGCCGGGTGTATGTTGCCAACTAACCGATGCGTGGCAAGCGATGTGGAATTGAGCTAAGATTTATTGTTAATATTGTGCTGTGGATGTATCGAACATATACCGAGGAATCTGGGGATTCTGATCTGCAAAACTTAAAGCTCGCAGATGCACACTGCCATGAGTGTTTTACAAAGTATCGCAAAACAAAACAGCAACAAAAATACATCGTCAATCAAATCCAATAATTGAACATTTCAGATTTTCTATTGCATTTTTGTTCAACAACAAACAGATATGGGCACATCATTAGTTGACACATTATTTAACAAATAAGATTTCTTAGTAATTAAACTAAAACACAAATTTTATTATGAGATTTTTTAATATATTTTAGGCCTTTTTCTTTGATATTGTTCCATTCATTACCAAGCATCAGAATTCTGGCTAGGATCCATATCTAAACCTTTGGCAAATCGAAAATCTTTTAGGCGATGGAAAGAAACCTTTATTTTTGTTAATATTAAACTAACAAAGCAAAAAACGCATCAGCAACGCAAAACGCAAAACGCATAAAGCATCAGTTCTACTGATGACTTCAAAAAATAATTAAAAATAAAAACGATCTATCAAAATTATACTGGCAAAAGAAACAAAACCCAAAATGAACACGTTAAACTTCTTTAACTCTACAGTCTACAGGGATGGGATGCAAAACAAAAAACAGAACCAAAAAATTATACTATAGCACGCAGGAGAATGCAAAGAGCGGATCATTAAGCATATTATTACCAAACTAGCTGGGCTGCAAAAACGCGGGGAATTGTACAGACAGGAAGAATAATTCACCAATACACGGAACGCAAAAAGGGCACAGGATGCAAACAGAACGTCCGGGAAGGGATATGCAATCAGGCAAAATCCGGCGCTGAAAATATGGAATACAAACACAATGTTAAGGGCATTTAATTAACCTTCTTTGAGTCAGCAGATTCATGCGAATTGAGCAATTACCAGCGATTAATTTAAAAAAAAATTATACGCATTTGTTAAATACGAAAGAACGGATTTTTAGCCAATGAAAATTTGTAATGAATTATTTTCTTTATTAAAAGCATCGATATAAATTTGTGATTATGCCATCATATTAAAAAAAATCAAAATTAAATAATAACTCAAACATATAATTTAAAGAAAATTGCCAAAAGGAGCAAAATATCTTGAGGAAAACAAAAAGTTTAATAAACTCATTTATTTATACGATCAAAAGCAACAAAAAAAACTTGCAAAAGTGATCAGAACTTTATCCCATTTTTTTATTTAGGTTAAATATATTTTTAGTTATTGGAGGTGTTAAACAAACCTCCGAGAAACAGTAAACGCCATACGCCACTGCAAATAAGATAGATTCGAACCCAGATTCGAATCAGCTGTACATGGCCGCCATAAACGTAAGGTAAGCAGCGTACTCAACTACATATATGCAAGTAAAAACCATATCAGCAGCAAAGCGAAACAAAACACAAAACGCTCAAACATACATATTACAAAACCGAGAGCCGGGAAAAGCCCGTTTTCCGTGATCAGAAATGGATGACAGGTCAACAAACACAAACAAAGCGCGACAAACAAGCTAACGTACAATAAACGTGATGATTAAACTATCAAACCAAACCATCACAATTGCCAATGGGTGTGTGTGTGCGTGCGTACGTAAAGTATATGGAAGTGGAAATGATTATACGAAAAGGGGCTTCAACACACACACACAACCACTTGAACATGTGTTGAGTTTGTTAAGAAGCACCAAACAAGCAGAGTAAATCAATGTAACTTTACCATGTGGTTGTAGTTAAATAAATTAAACGAAATGTTTTATATAAAATACCAATAAAATTGGTTTTACTTGTTGTTTTCCGGTTGAATCCTAAATAACGGTAAGTAAAATTATTATGCTACTAAAAGCTTTACCCTCCCCGTCAATTCCCTGAAAATGCATCACGGATAAATGGTAATGAATGAACGACCATTTTACTAGACAAACCCGCAATAGATTCCACAACGAAACGGCAATAAATGGGCATTTCCTTGAATGGCACATCACGAGTAGCATCGGGCCAAAATCAACACCAGTCTCACCACCACCAAACAGCAACGATTGATTCCGATGAACCAGCTGACTAGGTATGTCCACAATTGCCATAGGTGATGTCGCACCATGCGGACGACCGTCAGCCCGTGTTTTGTGTCACGGTGAGTCAAATCAAAACCTTTTCACACTTCCGCAAACACGGTGACGAGCGAACGGTACGAAAACGCTATCCACAAATCGAAGTTGTCGTGTAGCTGCGGTTAAACGTCTAATTAAACTCGGGGGAAAATGAAATGTAAAACACTTTCGTTTCCCCTTTACGGGCTGCGGACATTGCACCCCAATCGATTGGTGCAACCCAATGTATAATGACCGTTTGGCATGTTCGGTGCGGATTGAAGGCAATTTAGGCATGCTTTAATGTAAATGGTTTTCAATTTACATTGTTGACGTTCATATGGGAGAATGTGGTGTAGCGTTTGCTAGGGGGCATTGTCTCTAGAATTTGTTGTCGATGTATGATATTTTACAGGGCTTTTCAGTTGATAATGCAAAGACAAAGATCCTTTTTGTAGACTCTTTACATGAAATGGTTAACAAAGCTAGGTGACAGTGGAAGGGCTTCAGTTGACAGGGGAATCAATTACCCTTATTGTGAAGTTTAAAGATGATATTGTAATTGAAACCGAAATTATTGTACACGGCCGGTATGCGTTCCGGAAAGTGTGCAACTTGCAGATATAAACACGGGCTGTGAGATTGTCATCAGGTCTTGTTTTGAAATTCATTTTACTGGGACAGTTTTACAGTTGATCAGGTTTTTCAGTTGATATTGTAATAGCATATCAAAACTTGTTGACATGAAAACAGCTTCAGATGACAGGAAAATGAATTTTCTTTCATTGTGAAGTTAACAAATGATATAAACATAGTAGCCGATAACATTGTACATGGCCTATTCTCGCACGGGAAAGTGCGTACAATATCATCGTCTACATCTTACAATATCATCTGCTATCTCAACAATAAAAATTAAATGATGCCCCTGTCACCTGAAGCCTTCACATTCATCTAGCTTTATTTACTATTTCATGTAGTTAATAATAAGGACCGATGCTTTTACATTATCAACTGCAAACCCCTGTAAAGAACTAATCAATAAAGCATCAAATAACAATTTTGACCAAAAACCTCTGCAAATTAATTTTTATTACATTTTATTTACATTTTTCCACTTATTACCTTCAACATGTTATATCTTTTATCACAGCTTTGTTGACTAACCTTTCCCATTTTTAAATACCACCAGCGTGATTCCGTAGGTCATGATTTTGTTCGCCTTATTTATCACACGCTCGTCATATTCTCTTGTCACCCACATTACGCCACCCCGGCGAAAAAAAAAAAACACTCGGCCTCATTTAAAGCTACTATTATGGCCTACCGTACCGTATGTTTCAAGAACGCACCAGCTGCTCCTAACGACCGACAGTACCCCCGGCATCTGCCCCCGGTACGGCGGCAATCAGTCCCAATCAGGGCGAACACTGCAACAAAGTGTTGAATGTCGTGTTCTACCAAATCGCTGTCATTAATCAATCTTTAATCAACGCAGCTTTACTGTGAAACGACCCGGTTTTTGCATAACCGTAGAATCGGTGTCAAAAGTGTCATAAATTTAAAACCAATAACACGGAGGGGTGGCCGGGCAAGTGAAAAACAATCGCCGACGACTTTATCCAGCACCATTATACGGCTGGAAGCGCAAGCGAACCATGCCACGTTATGTGCCATGTCCATGTGAACGAACGCCTGTAGGGATATTCAAAGCACAGAGTCCTTATTTATAACACTCATTAATTAACTGTTTAAAAATGTTGAAAATTGCAAAATATAAGTCGTTAAATTTACATTATAAGGATCTCCAGGACTTAAATGCTACATTCAACTGCTCATTCAACCTACGTGTGTGGAAAATTCACTCAGATCTTGCAATTCTAAAGAAGCGTATCAACTGTATCGGTTAATAAGATGATTTTCCACTTCATCCAGCCTTGCCAATCAACAACAGATTCTCGGAGATGGCTTCACTCTTGGCAACCGACCCGAATCCTTCACCTGACACTCAACTCGCAGGCTAACAAGAATCAGCCGAGCACCTGTCACGAGACCGTCAGCCTTCTGCTCATCGCTCGCTATCAAACGTCTCAAATCTTGCAAAATTAAACGACTCCTACTGAGTACGCTGAACCATCCTTGCCACTGCTTCACTCAATTCCACTCAAACCCTTCCAAGAGATCCGTTCGGAAACTTTAGCTTGCGCACTGGAAAAATCTCCCTCCCGTACGTTGTGACGATGGCTGACGTGAAAATTGTCACGGCACGCATGTCACCGGGACATGCGGTGTAATCATTCTAATCAACTCAATTTGCATCTTCCGCGCTCGTGTAAGTACGAGGCTGTACCCCGGACTTTCCAGACAACCGAGAGAAAGGGTTGAGAATTTTACCCCGCAACATTCTCCCTCCTTTTCGGTAAACCCACCCACAATCGCACCTCCCAAGACCAACCTTTGCATCACCCACAATGGAGCGTTCATAAACTTATCACATTCATTACCAAGCGACGGTGCACGCCTTTCAGCAGCAGCAGCAGCAGCAACCATGTGTGCATGTGTGAATGCGTTTGCCGTTCATTAAAATGCCGCAAAAGAACGGCGTGCAGACGTGCAGCCAGCGGGTCTGGCCTGGGGCTGGGCAAAGCTACTGCGAAACCCGGGAATGCTCGGGATGCACTCGGAAAGGAAGTGACATGAATGCGTTTGCGTAGGACTTTTAAGTACCTCTGGAAAAGATTGTTTCTATTATGTACCAAACGAACACACACACACACTCACACATACGCTCGCCGTATCACAATGGTGGGTGATGGATAGAAGCATCGCAGGGAATGCAGGCTCGTCACGTTTCGTTTTTATATTTTTATTGCGAAAATCGCTTTCGGTTGCAGCAGGAGGTCGTCCGGGTTGTCTAGAATCAGTGTTGTCTAGGCTCTGGCGTGGCATAACTTGCGGGAAAGATCCTAACGCCACTGACAAACTATCAGCAGCACACGCGCCTAACCCATGCTGATCGACAATACGTGTGTGTGTGTGTGTTTTCTACCGGAATCTTTATGCAGCCTGTTGAAGGGATGCGCTCTTAGGTGCAACCGTAAGTTTGGTGGTTTTCGTTTGTCATCGAGATTTATTGGACTTAATTTCAATTTATTTTATTGTTGCAATCTATTTTTGGTAGAATTGAAAAGCATTAAGAATATTTAACAGATGTCCACAGGGCATTAAAATTTGTCTTCATTTGTCAAGCAATGTTTAAGTTTAGGTATAAGAAAACGTAGCTGGGTTTTGTCTTTATTTCCCAGTAAAAACTTTTTATAGAGGACAGATGAGATCGTCCATTGGAAGCTGTAGAAAGGAATACTTCCTGAAGGTGTCCACAACAACGGTGCCGGTCTTCATACAAAAGGACTGGAGTTCAAATCCCATCCGGACCCTTTCCCCGTAGTGAGGACTAACTATCCATCTACGAGGTATCATTAAGTCTAGTAAAGCAAGAAATGACAGTCATAAGATACTTTCTGAAGCCTTATGCCATACAATTCCATTACCAACCAGGGTGATATGTTGATTGATTGTTTGATTATAGAGATTTTGAGTCAGTTGACTTCATTCGTCTCTTATATTGTATTTAATTTGGTTGTAAATGACGGAGTAAAATTCTCCTTCGAGTATTTTCGAGCGAGGTTTATGTTTCCTATCTCTTTGGCCTTGGCTAGAGTCAGTGTCTGTCTAAGCTTCAGTGTAGGGTTTTATGAGTCGATTTTATAGTCTAGTTTGAATATTGTTAAATTGTCGATGATCGCTTTTCTCCTGCCTTAAATAGCTAGAAGGTCTGCTGCTTTGTTTCCTGGGATTTGAACTTGACTTAGAACACAGCAGTGAGTAGCCTGGGTACAAGCGGAAGTATCCGAAGTGTTGGATGTGTGGATTCCTGGAAGATCCTGCGTAAAATGCCCTAAGGACAATTACACTTTCGGAAAAAATTACGTTAGCGAATGGTACTTGCTGTTAACTAGTTCGTGGAAGGTTTTTCAGATTATGGTGCTGTTTGTGGATCATTTGTGAATCTTATTTCGGATGTGCCAGTACATAGGTTGCATAGATTGTGCGCTATATCTTAAAAGCTTATTATGTTAAATATCAATTCTCAAAATAATAATATTTTCTTTCAATGCTTTTGCATGAAAGCTTGTTCTCAAATACTGCAACGTGCTTTTAAATATTTCTGATTTCATTTATTTTTTATTAAACCGTTTTTACATTACATGTTTTTTTTTACAAAACATTTTTATTTATTACCTAGTTTTATTCTTTTATCAAATCATTTTTTGTGTGTTTGTTTCCTGAAATCCTAAGCAGTTGATCTTTCTTTAAATTGTCACTATAAATAAACCACAACACAATTGTTCCTATAATAAATAGTTCACATGTTGCATTGTATTTAGATATAACGTTTACCTAATAGTTTTTTATTATTTATTAATAAATGATGACGGACTGATGCTGTATTGTCATTCACGTAATAGTTAAGCTATATAAAAAATATTAATAACAGTTTTTGTGTAAATCTTTATCGTACCTTGTTTTTATTAGGGTGTTTTTTATTTTAATTTGAAATTGAAGCTTATCCTACAAAACTATGAATTTTGTACAATCTTTTAATGTAATTTCAATATTACCTTACTCAAGGAGTTCAATGCTTCATCTTTACTAACATCATCTTATCGATAGAAAACACCGACGTAACTTTTTTATCAACCCAAACCAATTGCCCTACTAAACTCAGCACAAACCCACACGCTAGTACTAGTTGGCCCTACACTATTGTTCTCTTCCGTTCCACAACCATTTCACGCAATTCACACCGGATTCTATTCGACGTTCGCGCATCTGAACCACCCGGGCCGAGCGAAACGGCTCCAGCTGGCAGACACGGTCTGTAACAAACGTGCAGGCGCATCATGAATAGCCCGGGCGATGAAAAGCACCCGCCAAAGTCAAATCTATAGTAATTTGCTGCCTCATTTTGCTCCGCATGAATTTATGAATTTTTCAAGAGCCTTTTTGCGCGCCGCAGTGGAAAATTGGAACAAACGGGCGGTTGAAGCATCGGCGGGTAGCTCACCGCAACCTGTCCATACCGTACCGGCAATTCGCTTTTATCGAAGCGTAAGATGCCTTTAATAAAAAAAAACTACTTGCACAAAAGCTGCATGAATGCTAAAGTGTTTCTTCATTTTTCAACGTTCCCGTTCCCGTTCCATTCCTGCTGCTGCTGTTGCCTAGTCTATTTTGTTACCTTTCTTTGCCATTTTGACCCAGTGCTTTTCGCCGTAACGACTCGATGACTTAGCGGCGGTAGGTAACATGATGAATTGAGACGATTCGCACGATTGAAAACAACACCGTTTCTCGTAAACAGCGAGCAGCAAATCGTCAAGTTCGGGGAAAACCCCTTCGTCTGGTGCATCCTGCAATCCCGGGTAGCACCATGCTTTCTTCGCATTTCTAATTAGAAAAGGAAACGCCATTCATACGCAGGCTTCCGGTCGTCTGTGCCGGGTTACGTCTGTGAAAAGACTCACGACCTGCCCAGCCGGCAAAGCGTTGTGTTTCGCTCGGAGCTCAGATTTCAGCAGTAAATACTCGAAACACCACGGAGTGAAAAAGTACGCTGAAAGGAACTGCCTTAGACCTGGATGTTTTATGCAAAATTACAGACACATGAGAACGTAATGGGCAGAGTATTTTAGCGAAAGCCGTGCGATTCTTTTGCATATTAACTGTACAATAAAACAGTTGAGCGCGTTTGTTCTTTGTGTGCCGGGCCCTGCGCTATCTTCTCGGGGCTGAATACATGTGCTCAGTAATGCTGTCGGGGAAAAAAAGTTGTGCAATAAGACGGTGAAGCTTGGTTAAATCTGGTGCAAACCATTACTTTGACGATCATGTCCTTAGTTACACTTTTCATACATTTTAAGAAGCTCAAAGATGGTTATGGCGGGAAGCGACAGTAAATGAATGTAGAAATAGATCCAATTTGAGAAATGATTTCTTTACTTAGAGGAGCGCTATTCGGCTTCTTATTGCTTGGTTAAGGACGTTAATAATGATATAACTATAGGACGAGTGTCGTCATTCGTTGGAGGAGCTGATCGAATTGATGAAACGCTGATCACTGCTCAGATGAGAACCATTATTCGATACATAAAGGACCAGTTATAGAATTTGTAGTCAGACAAACATATAAATAAGAGCCAAAAGTCTCATCACAGTTCCCACCAAGTATTAATTGGATATACTTAAAGCTGTGTGCCGCAAAAATGTGAACGGTTTCCATCTTGAAATACAAAATAAATCAGAAAAATGCTTGCTTATCTACACAAATATATCCAGATTTATATAGAGATGGATATATACAAATATATCCTGATATAATATATCCAGGATATATCTGTATCCAACGATGCTTTCTTACCATAAGTTAGGTTTGATGGTGCATTAATCAAGAATAGATGAACAGAGTAAAGGGCAACTCAATTTAGATTCAGGTGACTTTTGTTACGGTTTACCTAAGACGGATTGTTATGGCTTGGTAGAACCGGAGATCGTATCCCATCCGGACCATTCTTCCTTAGAGATGACCCACTAAACAACTTCTTAATATCAGTTAGTCTAATAAGCCATTAGATCGCTATCATGATCATGCAGTTCGTTAAGTATAAAAGAGGCTGATTATCTTTATGTATAATAACTGCATAATTATACTCAAATATTTTAGTATATCTGAAGTGGTAACGCTCGTAAGGCTATTCTGGAATGAATAAAAACATCTTGAACTGCATGAATCTGAAACTGGATGTATGGAGCATTGCTAGCTCTAGTACTTGCACACGCTCCTGCGATATGACAAAATGAGATACAGAGGAAGATGTTCTGATAAGTTTTGGCCTATTTAAGGTGATTCTGATTTACACTCATCTGATCTGCCTGACCTAGAGCCACACAAGAGTAACAAGATATTTGTGTTCGTGGATTATTTTGAACAGTAACAATCAAAGTGGTTGAATTTGCATATCCTTGAAAACGTATTGAACAGATCGAATTATTTATCGATGTTGGACAACTAGGCCACTTACTTCATTAAGCTGGTGGCTCAAAATTAACAGATTGAATATTCTAATAAAATTAATAAAACTGGTTAAATAATCTAAGATAAAACAGGCCACAATCAGTTAAATGATAATTAGTCCACCTAGGGTTGGATCAGTTAATGTGATGCTCTCTTTTTGTTCAATAATTATATTACTTTCGTACAGCGAATTAGTTTCAATAGGTCACCAGGTACAGGTAGGAGAGTCATATCATGAGAATGCTACTTTCGTGCACATGAAAAAGGAGGTATAGTAGGACTAGTCTGAGTATCGATCGATTGGAATCAAAAGATTATTTGTTGAAATTTTAATGTGAATCATTGATACTCGTAATATATTCATTATCCTACACCTGACCAAAATACTAGAGATCCCATAACTTTCTTACGAGTTACTACAATTTTCAGTTATACTGTGCTAGTAGTTCAAAGTTGATTAATGTACACAAAATTAAATGATTGTTTCAATGTGGCAGAACATTTTACTGTTCTGCATAATCGTGCTGTTTTTTATTGTATTTTAAGAGAAATTAAATCGATTAAAAAAATAAAAATGATCTTAGTTATTATACTGAAAGAATATTCTAAGTTAAAACAGGTCACAATCAGTCAAACGATAATATTCCCGTCTTGGTCTCGTAATTCTAAGTATTTTTCTTACCATATACGTTCGAATTTTAATCCCAACAATATACTTAGCTTAATCGTCAACACAAACGGTGTTGTCAATACGGCGTCAAGCCGTCTAACTAGAAATAAAAATAAAAATAAATAAACAATATACTTAGCATATCCTTATCAAAGATCATCTTTGGATTTATTAACACCAATTTGATATTTAAAAATAAATTTCAACTAAAATAACAAATTGCTTTTTTGTATAAACAAAATAAAAATAAAATCATTCATGATAAAAGTATAAAAACAACTTCCACACAAACGTTCACTGCAACAACTGCTTTCTCAAAACATACATTAAACTGATGAAACATAATCCCATTTTCCATCAAAAATTGGTTAACTTCTCGCGCGCCCTCCCCTTTGCGAGGTACAAAAACCAAGTTCCCAATTTGATTGGCCAACACTCCGCAATATCGCTTCCTTGAACATGACTTGTGGAAAACTCGCTCGCGTTTCGCTCGCCATCCGCACTCCAAAACACAAACACGCGCGCGCGCCATGGTCAAAAAAAAAACATCCCACCATATCACGCGAACGAAAATCAACAGGTAACACAGTTAAACTTATGAATACTTTCGAACAAAACGCCATTCCACCGGTCCCTGCGGGCTGATTCGCGCTACTTTGTCGACTTGTTGTCAGTGTGGCAGCAAATCCACAAATCGGTTTCACAACTTCATTCCGGCGCTGTCCGGCGGATGGGTTGTACAACAAAGTTGCGCCCACCGGGATGGAGCTGGAACCGGGAACGCACCCATAATGGATCATCTTCGTTCGGAGCGAGTCAGAGACAGTCGAAGCCGCCCGAAGAAGTTGATTCAATTTACAAACAGAATTCGTTCAACAAAACCCCTTCTTTTGCTATCTTATGCTCGCCATACCAACGAGGGGGGCGTTTGTTTTCCTGGTTCTCCCTCTCGTCCCTATCCATCGCGCCTCTTCCTCGCCCGTACCGACCTTGGTCGATGTCTTCGCTTCAGATCTGTCGTTTTTAAGCCAGTTTCTTAGACAGCATCATCCTTCACCGGTGCTCCCCATAATCCCATTTTCCCATCCCATCCCAATGGAAAGAATGCAAATATAACTTTTCTGTTTTTCATCAGAAGTTGCTCCACACACACACGAAACTTGTGCGCTCGCACATGTGTCGCTGGCATGTAGCGTTCGGTCGTGCTCCAATCTCCGAACGCCATCCACCCACCGTAAGCCGCACGTAAGGTGCGACGCATTGTAAGGTAGCTTAGTTGATTAGGTTTGGATAAATTTGAAAAATTGATTCTATTTGCTTCATTGTATTGTCGTACGGTGGTGGAAGGTACTTTTTGTTTTGCATGCAAAATAAAACGGAAGTTTTGTTGCCTAAACCTAAAGGCATCGGACCCGGGGTTTCCCGGAAGCGAGACAACACATGCCAGCATGGCTGGTAGGGACGAGTTCTGGTGCGAGTCTGCCCCCGGGAGACATTCAAATCCAATGATGAGAGATAGTAATTCCGGAATCGTTCATCGGCCGGTTTCGACGAACTTGGTGTCGTTTTGGGAAGTGGGGTTGAGCGCTTGATTCAATTTCTAAAACTCAATAAACTGTATATTTTATACCGAGAACTGTCTTTCTTTTTTTTCCCTCCCAGCGAATGGCAATATCATGTTTCGTACAAGTTTCGGTGGAAGATTTTCCCGTCATTCTGGCAATGAGGCTGGAGGTGTGCCGGTGTGTAATTTAGTTAAATTTGATGCAATCTAA
The DNA here is from genome assembly GCF_013141755.1 of Anopheles stephensi. Lineage (NCBI taxonomy): Eukaryota > Metazoa > Arthropoda > Insecta > Diptera > Culicidae > Anopheles > Anopheles stephensi. The sequence continues at coordinate 50,254,209 of NC_050202.1, forward strand.
TGTTAGCCTTGGCCAGCTGCAAGTTAACTTCCCATCACTCACTCATGCATCTGAAGAGAGAGAGAGAGAGAGAGAGAGAGAGAGGCCTTCTGCACTAATGGAAGTTTATTTAATAGCCAAGAATCACGCCGATGGATGATGGAGCTGATCTAATGTTAGAATAATTCTTGCGAATCGAACAAATGGTTTCGTCGTGCAAATTAGACGAGATACCAAAAATTCCCACACAACACTTCACAATTTCTTGACAAAAATCATTCAAATCATCTCAATTTGACCAATGATCCCTGCTAGACTAAGCGTGAAATGAGACAATCTTGTTCAGCAAGAGTGAGAGCGTCGCTCCTGGCCACTAAAACCAACAGCTAAAAGCTCTTAAAGTTGGCTGACGTCTTCCACGACACAAGGTGGCTAACAACGGAAACCTTGATACACGGTACGCGAAATGCATTCGCCGCTTTTGACAGACAGTGAGGTAAATTGAATTTTATCTTATTTGTCACTTGATGTACCACCCTTCAGGCACGATTCGTCCAAAGCGTCAGTCTACATTCAAAGCGCTACATTAGTGTGTATTTAATAGTAAAAAATCTCTTCTCAGATATCACTCACTCACCCTACCAATGGAATCGTTTTCATCCTTTACTGACTTGGCACCATCTGAAGACGATGTCCAGTGAAGCGTTTCCAACAGAAAGGGTTGTGTCCATCCTAGCCAGAAGACAGATGAAGGCAAACCCAGCAACTCTAACCGTTCCGTTTTCATCAACCGGAACGGGAGAGTGATTCAAAATATATCGAAACTCATCCTTTTGCATCCAGGAATGGATGGTTTCGACAGTGGCATGTCTCACGGCCTCGAAACACTTCGATTGTTGTTGCCTATTAAAGGGACCGCTCGTATTTGATAGGATATTTTTATTCTAACCAGCTAAAGCCAGCATCCCAGTGATAAGTTTCTAGGTTTATCTCTCAGCTTCTTGCTTCGCAGCAGGAAAAAAACCCCCGAGGTCCACGGCAGAATGGCGGCCATGTTTTCAACTGCGATAAAGTTTTGCTCGATTAACTCTACGCTAACAGTTTGATTATTTATTGAGTGTCCCTTTTGCCTAAAGTGGTGGGACAAAATGGGAATAAACGCAAGTATTCTGTCCCGCTCGTTGGGATTTAAAGTTTTGAGTTTAGGCGTAAAAATGGTGCATGGCAGGATTCATTGGAGATTGTATCGATTTTACTGCTGATGAGGATAGAAATGGAAATTAAGACGTTTTTACTTAAATGCCATCGCCTTTTTTAGATTTTTTTAGCTTATATGCTTAACTAAAATAACATACGTTTGGGAAAGTCTTGCACATCTTTTCAATAACCAATGAGTTTCGCGATCCCACCAATATCTTTGTTCGCTAATTCCTTCCGGGGTAGAATATGCTAGCATTGTTTGGTGCCCATCAGTCCAGACCTGAATTCAACTACCAATTCACAACGAGTAAAGAAACAACTAGAGAAACAATCCAGCGAAAGTATACGTGATGCGCAATCTTTCCATGGAAACCGCATAAAGCATGACCAGGTTATGCCACTTGATGTCTGCTACTGCGACTACAGTCGCTCGACGATCGACAGCAAAGAGCCTGTTTGTTGCTGGGTTGATGCACCTTCTATCCTTACCTCAGAGATTTTTTTTTTGCACCTTCTGGGAGTTTAAGGCAACGGGAATGCAATCGTAGAAGACACTACAGAATAGTGATATCACAGTCAGACCCCCCAAATGTCATGTGTGACATATTTAACGAAAACTTCACAATGTACGAATTTGGTTTGTCGTTGTAAAATTTGTATCGTCAGTGAAGAGCATATTCAGTAAGACACGTGTATGTTACAGGAATTTATCAAATATATAAAATATTAAACGTAAACTAGTATAATACAGATAAGCTCATTAAACATGTTTGGGCCAAACACTTCGAACAAGCGTAGAAGAATGGCCGAAGCGATAACGTCGCCAGTCTTCACACGGCAGGACTGGGGCTAAGCACTTAGCTACGGGTAAAATCAAGTCACAAAAAGCCAGCAGTAATTGGCTGACACCTTTCGAGGTTGTAGTGCCACCGAAGAAGAAGAAACTTTACAAAAGTTAAAATCATATTACCTTAATATACCAGATCGACTCTATGGTTGATAAAGCCTGGAAAACACTGGTTATCCTTTAACGAGTTACTTGCGGCTTAACTGATCCACTGTAGCTGAAAGCGTTGTTCTGTTCGCTGGTCAGGTTATAGCTGGAGTCTGATTCAGTAATATGGTCTCCATCGGCACGGATGCATATGGATCACATCGGACATGATTAGAGATCTTTCACTAGGCTTGCTATTCACAAAATCCTTGATAGAATCGCATCCTCTCTGCCCAACTACGAGTCTAGGTGTCAAATGCTGGGTCTTGACACTCTCCAGGATCTTCGATCACACTCCCAATTCGTTTTTTATCTTCCCTCCTGTTCGATTGCACAGATGCTTCTTGTCTGCTCTGTGCCATCCAGTTCCACATTCCTAACCGCTCTCTTCTCTACCTATTTTTTAATCCTTAATCCCATTGCGCTGGTTCTCGGTCGTTAGAAACAATCCTTTCTTGCGTACACTTCATTTGCTCGATTTCTCGTTCTATATATTTGATTTCCTCCTCTCGCTGCCAGTCCACAAGCAGACAACGCTGATTCATTATTAAATAATAAGCAAATAAAAAATAATAACCATATAATAGTACAAAAAACTGTTAAACATCACTTTCGGTTCATTTTTAATGAATTAAGGGACAAGAATACTTAAGCTCTATCAGTTTTGATTGTTCTCACTGAAAATCAGAACAGAACAAGAATACGTAAGCTCTATTAGTTTTGATTACTCTCACTGAAAAACAAAGCAACATTAATTCAAATTTCCACGTTAGATTCAATTGACAGTTAAAATTATTTATCTCAGGCATTCCATTAATTTATCGCCAAGAGTGTTTCTCATCACTTCACACCACGGTGCTTCCAAATAACGAATACCCGAACATTTGCTTGTATTTGTCAGCCAGCAGTCAATGCCGGTGCGTGTAACTGTTGCCCACGTTCGATTATCCAGCAACGAACCGAAATGCTGCGAAACTTCAATCAACCCCAGGTTTTTTTCTTTCGCTGAACCCTGAACCTTTCGCGCGCGGAAGCGTTTAACATTCTTTAACACATATCACCATTTTCCATGCGCTGCCTGTGCTGCGTCCCAAACATGTATACGCGGGCTGGTTTTTCCCTGTGCAATCAAAACTTCGCCATGTGTATCGCTCAACTGGCAAACCCCCTATTGCCGCCCGGAACCGTGGTGGAGGTGGAAATGGTGAAAGTGACGAACGTACCCGGTCACCGGTCCGACGTCCGATAATGACTGAGCGACAGCCCTGATTGAATACAACTCCATCGGCTAGCGCGTGCTCCCCGCCCCCCACCAGCTACAAACTCCGGGCGACTTCGGGTCCTGTCCTGGTGCAAAATTGCCGTCGAACGCTTCACACCGTGCACTCTAATTATACGCATTGACGGTGGCAAAAGCTGACCTATAAAATCTTTTAACACTACAATTGCAGCGAAAAGGTACGAAGCGTGTGGAGCAGGTACGCCCCCTGGTACCCAGGTCCGCAGAGAATTGGACAGCGGCGATGAAGTGAATGAAAATTGACGTTTTAAAATTACAAACAATCGGCCCCCGAATCCTGTCAGCCGTTCCGACGCGTCAAGCACGATCGAAAATTTAATGCTGACAGCTGGTTGCATATGGGATGTGCTGGGCAGGCCGGCCGAGGTACACCCAAAAACCGGCTGTGGCACTCTGTGTCGCCTGCCGAAACGGAACGTAATTGTGTTTTAATTGTACCGCGTATTTTCCTAATCTGTTTTCAGCGTCAATAAACACTTATCCGTTCTAATGTTTATTCATGCATTAGTGGTTGGCGAAATTGGCAATGGCTTCCACCAGACAGACGGTTCCAATCAATGTCCCACCGGCCCAGCTACAGCATCCCTCCACGAGCGGGTTGATAATCTCATCGAAACGTTCCAAACACCAAAGAGCGTGCTCGGGTGTACGACAACAACAACAACAAAAAACTGGGGGATCGGTTGAAACCAATTCCACCACCTCCCGGATTTTCCGATCCCCGGAGCCGGGACACCTTTGTTTAACCAACGTGATGCGCTGTTTAACCGATGCCTTGATTAGAACGATCTGATAAACAAACGAACGAACGAACAAATTTTGGGCGGGATGGCACGTTGACCATTTTCCGGTTGACGGTATTTAACTCGGACCAGCGAAACTGCGCACCTTTTTTTGCGCTGGTGAGTGACTCGTTGTTTGCCCGTTTGAAGGCATTAACATATTTTGACACTAATTTGGTTCCACGCATCGGGACGTGCTTTTTATCGGCGCATAATGTATGCTAAGCGTACCTAGCTGGCAGCTTTTTGCTTTGCAATAAACTGATGGTAATAAAGCGTTGGCTGAGGCCAAATTTACTACCATGTATCTAGCGAACCTGATGATTGATGTGCATGATGAACATGTTCTTATGATAATGTTTAATGTTTTTTTTTATTATTTCTTACTCTTATTTTTATTCAGCGATGATTACTGGGTTATAAACGGAACCTACGGAAAGTTTTAAAAATAATAACACAAAAACAAATATTAAAAATATTAGGTGAGTAATTGCTCATTATTTACACAACCCTAGAGTCCGTCCACTACCACGGTTAAGAGGGCTCCTGAAAAGATTCTCCTGGTTGAAGCCTAGTATAAATGATCTCATGTATTATGGGACTCCTGTAATGGATCGCGTACAAGAGGCCTCATGAAAAGGTCTTCGTATGATGTTGTTGTAGTTATCCGGCGCTACAATCGCCTAGCGGTCTTGGACTGCTGCAACAATTCTCGATACCGTTGCCGGTGCATCGTCTTCGTCTGCCAATCTATCTCCCTTTGGGTCAAAAAACGCCTCTTCTATCCGGGTGGACGACCTAACAGGACTTGATGCGCTGGGTCGTGCGGTGTCATTATCATGGCATGACCAGCCCATCAAATCCTAGTGAGTCTAATTCGCTCCACAATGGTGAGATCATCATACAGCTCGTAGAGCTCATCTTTAGAATGGCTCCTCGATTGTCCTTCCACACATACGGGGCCAAAGAGCATCTTCCTCTTGAACGTCGCCAAGAGAGTTCCATCAGGTTTGGACAAAATTCATGTCTCATCCATGGGTGCATGACAGGTCTTTTAAGAGGAGAAGTTTACTGAGGCTGTTGGCCACCGGTTGGCTGCCAGCTTCTTTGCGCATAACTCATGATGATGTTGTCGGTACTGACTTTTGACCCCAGATATGTGAAGTTTTGGACGACTTCGAAGGTGCAGTTACCTATCTGTACATCATCCCTGCGTTAATCAGTGTTTGTTAGCAGGGCCGCTGGTGGTGCCACCATCATTTTGGTTTTCGCCTCGTTAATCTCCAACCCGGGATTCTGTGCCGCTCGTTCGATCCTTTGGTAAGCTTCTGCTACATAGGAGAGCCTCAAACCAATGATGTCTATGTAGCGTACCCCAGGATCTAGATTCACTTGTAGAAAATGGTCCCCGAAGTTTCCACCTTCGAGTCACGGCTGGTTCTTCCACAGGCAAGAAGACAGGCAAGTCTTCGTACGGCTTCGTAAGAAGAACCTCGTCAAGAGTTAACCGTGAGATAGCAACAAGCAATGTATAAGCTCTTCAATGACAATAGCCGGATAGCTTTTGCCATGAAAATGGCAAAGGACAATCCAGCCTATAAAGCCCTTTCAGGCCACCCAGTCGACACAGACGGGCAGACGACGATGCTAGACCAGGAAAGGTATCAAAGACTTCTGCAGAGCACAATATCCACCAAGCTGTTGTAGCGCCTGATAAGTAAGTCTAATCGAAATTTTTATATATTATTTTTACATTTTCAAATATGAATGAAACATTTTAGTGTCAAGTTATACAAGTTCGATGCGATAGGGACCTCTAAATCTCGTTCAGGTTAGCGTCTCCAAAGGATAAAATCCACCAGTAGCGTTCTTCGACGTTTCTTTCAGTGAGTGGTGGTTTTTTCAACTATAAATTGTATTCATTTCTCCAATTTTATAAAACAGTTCGATCACAACTCGAAAAAATGAGCTTTGGTCGAACCGCATACACTCGCATGGCGCCATCTGGTACAATACTCGTCAATCTCATGCCGTTTATACGGTAATGTCGAGATCGGCAGCAACAACAATTTTTTAAGTCTGAAATTCTTCTTTTCTTCACTTAGAATCAGAAACCAGTTTTACTGTAGAACGTTCCACTGCAATGTGAAAATTATCCAGAAATGACAGATACCAACTCAAACCGAAAACAACTATCATGTCATTCACAGAGAAAATATATCCTAACTCATTCCACTTAACAGCTTCTCAAATGTGAATGTCTCGGTAAGTGGCACCTCTGCTACAACTACTCCTTACAACTTCGGCGCACAAGAGTACAAGAAAAAATCTTCTGGTTCCTCGAAACTACCGGTATTTTTAAACAAATTCAAATAACATAACATTCTACTCGGCATTCTTGATGAGACATTCCTTACAACAATAAAAGAGAAGAATAAAGTCTTAATGCCTCAAAGCTCTTCCGTATCCTAAAGCAAAGTATTGATAAGCTTTACAATAATGTCATGTTTGAAAAACAATGTACACCCATTTGATGTACTTATTGAACGGGACAGTTTGCCTTGAAAACCCATTCCCAAAGCTCACTTGTTTCGGGTCAATTCATTAGGACCGACTGTAACACGCATTTGCTAATGGTAATACGGGCACCTACAAACCGTACAACGTAAGTAATTACTGTGCAACGCAGCGATCGGTGTAAACAGTGGCCTTGGTTGATTTCCGCGAAACATTATCCCATCCTTATCCTCAGAAGCATCATAACATTTGCGCTGCAATAATTACAAATATACGACCGTGACGAGCCATTTTCCCGGAAACGATATTGTGATGGAAAAATGTTACCGGAACAGCGAACCAAACGGGCCGAATACATACAATGCACGGTTTACCATGGTAATGCATAATGCTCGAATGGTCTGCAGCTTAAAAACAGGTGATCAGGAATTTTACAGTGAATATTATCCCTTCAATGAATCCCCGCTCTAGAGTTTCCTGTAGCTTATATAGCATGCACCTGCATCGGCTGGACTTCTTTGCAAAACTTTTAATACTGTTATCATTTTCAACGTAAACTCGAATCAAGCCTTCAGATGCTATATGCGCACCAAAACGATCCAATCCTAACCATGCTTAACTCTCTCCATCTAGCAATAGAAACGTACGGGAAGTAATTAAACCGTTTCGTACCCGATCCACTTAACTAAACGAAGCCACCACATCTGCTGGCGACCATTGTTCCGCTCCGACCTGATACTGGCACAACTTTTCCCGATGAAAATAATCAAACCTTCTCCGTCATAACATGTCGGGGCCAATGTACCCCCTTCCCTCGTATGCACAAACCGCACAATCCTACTCGCAATCAACAGTGACGGACGGACTGACAAAACTGACCCCGACGGCATCTAGCACCTGGTCTTCGGCACGTTCAGCGGACCGATTGTCTCCCAGCGCAACGGTTGCATCGATTTCGTTTGGCTTGGTTTTATTGAATTCCGTGTTTCAATTGACTGTATCAATGCGCAGTCCGTCTGGCTCGACTATCAAACTAACATCTTGATGGCTGACAACGTCCCACCTGGAATCCACCGTGTGTCCGGATCCTCGTCAACATGATTTAGGTGTGCGTGTCTGTTTGTGGGGCGGTAGTGTTGCGACACCGCACGTGAAGGCGTGCAAGCATGAGTTCCACCCCGACGGCAACCTGGGCTCACAATAAATCCGACGATGAGACCGGTAATCCAAACGAAATTCACCGGACGGTACCACGAGCTGTCGTGCTTTGAAGCTGATCGAAAAACAGCGTAACAGCGAATGCTTCGGGTGCGTACCGAGTCGAACAAATCGACGATATTTTAATTCCACCATTTACCGGACAATATCGTTCCAGGAACGTTCCAGGACGCGAAACTGTCGCGGATCAGCATGATGACCATGGCCGGGTATGTGCGACGGCACGACAATAATGTTTGTCTTTGCCGAAGCTTTTGCGGTTTTGGGCAATGTCACGCTCAACACGCTCAAATCAAGCCGTTGCCGTTAACGGTGGATGAAGTCATGTGAAGAGATTTGTTGGGACCTTTGTCAGGGATTTGTTAGGTGCTACATTTTGTTTTAATGGAATCATTATACTGTCGTTTAAAAATGTAACTCTTAAACAATAGATCTCTAACAAATAGGCATAAAATAAGTTAAACAAGGTTTATTAAGTTGTCAATCGTCATCTTCTCTGACCATTTCAGCATGAGCGAGACTGAGAACAAGAGACTCACGACAATGAGAGAGAGAGAAAGAGAAACATAGGAAGTTATCACGATGAAGCTCTGTCTATGAAGCTTGCACCTCTAAGAAGCTTTACCCTCACGAGGTAGCTCGTCGTACTCTTCGAGCTCTTTGGCCTCAGTGAATGCAGGGCCACCGGGAAGCCTCACCTCTCACATGTTAGCGAGCAGCTGACCTCTCCTCTTTGAAAGAACTACCTGACACAACACTACATTCCACAGTCCAAGAGGCTTAGTCCAAGGGGCTTACTCCAAGGGGCTTAGTCCAAGGGGCATAGTCCAAGGGGCTTACTCCAAGGGGCTTACTCCAAGGGGCATAGTCCAAGGGGCTTAGTCAAAGGGGCTTATTCCAAGGGGCTTAGTCCAAGGAGCTTAGTCCAAGGGGCTTAGTCCAAGGGGCTTAGTCCAAGGGGCTTAGTCCAAGGGGCTTAGTCCAAGGGGCTTAGTCCAAGGGGCTTAGTCCAAGGGGCTTAATCCAAGGGGCTTAGTCCAAGGGACTTAGTCTAAGGGGCTTAGTCCAAGAGGCTTATTCCAAACGGCTTATGCCAAGGGGCCTAGTCAAAGAGTCCTACTAGTCCTAGGATATGTGTTGGGAGGTAAGCTCGAGATCTACCGGGAGGCTTAACCTCAATAAATTGAGGCATCTGAGCGTTTTCCACTATTTCAGAAAGATAGCACTCTTCTCAAACTCAACGCATATTCCACTAAAAGAACATGCAGTACCTTCACCCTCACGAGGTAGCTCTTTAACTTCATAAGATAGCTACTCACACCCATCAAGCCTTTTGCCATTTTTGTCATCGCAAATCTCATCTAATGATTCTATTAAAATTTTATCAAAACTGTGACTTCACCAGAATTGCTTCATCAATCATCTAGTTTAAGATATTGATGTAAGATATTGATGATTGATGTTTAAGATATTGAGTAAGTAAACTATAATTTAATAACATAAACCATCATGAATCCATCTCTTAGATTACAATTTTCGTGTACAAAAATCTTCAAAAGCTAGCTCAACTGGGGTCATTCAAAAACCGACAGAACTTTTGCAACAACTCAATCACTCCAACGCCGTGCTCTAGCGAAACCTTCAGGACGCAGAAATGTTTTGCCTCCCTACCATAATCATACGAGGTTCGAAAACAACGACCGACTAAAGAAATACGACAAAAGAAAAAAAACTCTATCGTTCCTGAACCCTGGGGCTACCTTCCTGCCGAGGATAAAATAGACCCTTTTGGCCGGTGCAAAACCGTTTCAATTGGCCACTAATGCCCGTCTAGGGCACACTTTATATTGTTTGTGCTCAATCATCGATTATTGTTGTTGTTTAGATATTATTTCAGTGGAATTCGAAAGCGATCGTTGCCGCCATCGTTTGCCGGACCGAAGGGGTTGAACATTGGCTGCATTCCACATCCGACTGACCCCGAGCAACAATGAACCGAGCTGTGCCGTCTAGAGGGCTCCTGAAAAGCCTGTCAATTCTCGGCCTCAAAGCGCAGACCCGCTTTACTTGGAAAAGTTGCATCCTAGTCCCGATGAGACTCGATGCCGACATGAGATGTGTGAACGGCACCGACACCGTACCGAACGCAGCATCGGATGGATGAGTAGCATGGTATTATTTTTGCTCGCAAACCCTTTTCTAGCACGCGCTCTACGCTGCCCCGTCGTTGGCACAATCTTTCTGTGCCAATCAAACAAATTCTGAATCATTTTTGTATCTATGCAGCTAGCGGCAGTGGCAGCAGCAGCAGCAGTAGAGCAACATAGCGCAACCCTGTGATCCTGGCTATGTGTGATCATTTAAAGTGCATATCTGCAATCGAAAACACACACACACACAGTGCACCTCGTCATCAGCGCAACCATTCTTAGGACCGTCCGACAAAATAATCCTATTATAATGTCCGATAAATAACCTGCGTGTGTATCGTCCATTTGGCTTCCTGAGCGAGTGTGCCTGTGTGTGTGTGCTCTACAAATCAGACCATTCCATGAGGTGCATTTGTTGTCGATACGCACAATTGTTTCAGTCAGACTTTCACGACCCTGGCAGCATTCTGAGCCACACCGCCTGATAGGGTGTCACCGGTAGAAGGTCCTCGTCGTACAGCATCGTTGGGTTGGGTAAAACAGCAAAATATGCTTTCCAAAGGAATCAACGGGTGGAAAGAGCAGCATATGCTGGACTGCACAAAAATGCTTACGCACGAACTAATCCGTTGAATTTGCATTCACGTGCAACACATACCCCCGTTTCTCTTCCCTCCCCGCCCCTTTTGTCTCTCACGCAGCCATCAGAGGCACATGTTTAAACACCATCGCAAATATGCATGCGATGCTGCACTGTTTAATGCAGCAGCTACTTCCCATTGGCACCTCATCGATAGTGCAAGAAACACAAGCGCACACATACATACACGTTTACCTTTCTTATTACTCTTGCTCGAGTGCATCGCCGACTGGACACGGTGGACATGGCCGATAGTACATGCCGTTCAATATTAGTCCCGAGGTTTAACTAATTTGCCATTAGGCACACTTACGGCGTCCGACGACTAGCGTACGGCAAGACGAACTAACAGTTGAGCGAGTTTGTTTCTCTTTCGTAAATAAACACACCACTCCCACCTGTAGTCTACTGTAGCTAGCCTGGTCGAGCGCAGCTAGCACAAATCCACTGCCAACCATTTCTCTGCTGGCACTCGATTGGGATGTAAACTAGGGGCCGATAGGTAACAGTAACACGGCTAACAAGATGCTTGCGGCATTTTACATGTGTAGACCTGTCACGTTTTGCAATCCGTTTTATTTCACCTCTAAATCGATTCCGGCTACAAAATGTCCATCTCGATAGCTTATGGCGCCAGGTGTGTGAGTGAAGCAATGTATGTGTATGTGGATCGATTTAAAACGGTTGCTGCAGTTATACAATTTGTCGCTCGCTTTTTTGTCCCCTATCAGTTTTAACCCTTAGATAGACCTTCTTTTTTGAGGCTATTGCATTTCAGGTAAACTGGGAGAAAAAATATCAGCACACACTATGTTGTGTTGCGCTAAAGCGTCGGTAGCACGAAAATAAACCATAACAGATGAAACCGGATTCAATTACTGATAGGTGAACTGCAGTCGGCGCGAGGGATGATGGTGGGGTTTTATTTTTAGTAACACTATCATGAATGAAACATTTTTAAAAGCGGAAGAACTAAATGAAAAACACTTTATTGATATTCTGTCGAGTACAAAGGAAATCATGATTAAATATGATTCATTAACACGGTGTAGTTGCGTATTTCACTTTATTTTTAAAATTCAATTTGATTTTACTAGTTTTTATCTTGTTGTTTTTTATTTTATGGGGTTTTATTAAAGCAAAAATTGATTCATCGGGAAATAATAAATTAATAATAAAATGCTATAATATTTGAAAGAATTAAATTATTATTGACTTGAAAACAACCATGCGTCTCCATTGGTATTGGAGTCTTATCCACCATGCGCCTCCATTGACTTACATACTTCTTCCACACACAGAAAATTAATCTATCTTTGCCAATTAATCTTTACTGTCACGGTCATATATTTCTTAAAATTGAAATAAGTGTTAGATTAACCTGCTGATCTTGATAAATGAATGGCCATATGAGAACAAATATAGAATTAAATATTAAATTCTTAAAATACCATTAATACAGCAAGTACAATCGGCAGCAAGTGACTCAACAACTTACCCGAACTTAAAAAATAAATAAATAAATAAAACGATTTTAAAACGGAGAATTTTTCTCACTTACTCACTTATCAGGCGCTACATTCGCTTCGGGATCTTAGCCTTCTTCAACAATCCTCGATACTGCTTACAGCCTGACACCATCGTCAGCTAATCCATCTCCGTTTGGGATCCCCATTATGCCTCCTCTATCCTTGTGGATAGCATAAAAGCACTCTACGGGCTGGGTCGTCATGTGCCATTCTCATGACATGACCAGCCCACCAGTGCTTGACGAGTCTAATTCGACCTCAGAAGACTCAGTTCTGAAACGACAGGCTACTACATCAGATGACAGCGGAAAGTGCTGTAAAATCAGCCTGAAATGTCTTCACAACTGGTAAGTAAATAGGTTGGTCGAAGATTTTTTCAGCGTGAAAAACATTATGAGAAGCACACAATGTGTTCATTATTGTATGAGAACAAGGGCCACTAAAACAATGTCGATATGTAATGGTTAGCTCATTTTACGTCCTTCGCTAGCCTAAAAAAATATGTACCTAAGCCACATGTACGCAGCGATAAAATCATCGTTGAAATAAAGTTTAATTAGACATTTTGACCAAATATTATAAAGGATTCAACTTTTTCAGGATATTTATAATTGGACAAAGTTTAATATCAGTCCTTTTCAATGTTTGTATAATCCCTATCTTTAGAATCGATTAACTGCGTATGAGGTAAGAAGAAATATTTCCTGTTCTATGACAACACCATTCGAAACCTTGCAACCCAACATTACAGTAAAACATCGCGGAGCACTTCGCAGTGTTAGTGATCTCCTTACAAGAGGCTATTGACAAGAGATTCCTTTGCCTATTCACAAAAGTTTAAATTAATCCTAGAATTTCCAAACACCGCAAATTTCAATTACAAAGTCTGATGCATGTAAGCGTTAGATAGTATTTTTTCATTCTTATTTGTTTTTTATATATTTCGAACTGGCTTAAAAACCACCAGGCGTCTCCATTGATGTATGTGTTGCCATGAAAAGAACCATGCGCCTCCATTGAATCTCGCACAGTATCCACACGAAGAAGGTCCGCATACGATATGAATCTCAAATATTCAAAACACAAGAAAACATGGTGTATCCAGGCACAAAGTAACTCATAAACATGTTTCACTACTTCATCTTCATTCCCTTGTAAAAAAAAAACACACCCATACGCTAGCAATTTTCGATCCTTTCAACCCGATCGGCTGCGTTTCCGATACTTTATAGAGACATTAAAATAAATTTGCTTCATAACGAGCAACCGGTGCTGCTTGCGAGCTGCGATTCATAGACCCTTTTGCCCGACACGCTTGTACACTGTAACACCGCGCATCAAAACATCTAGAGCAGTACAGGTGGAAAAAAATGAAGCAAAACAATTTAAGCACATTTACGGTACAATTTGCCACTGAACATCTCACGTACTGGGCTGCTCGAACGAACATGTTTTGGCCCGATTCAACATTAACGGAAAGATTAATCGTACCAAGCTAGCAACTTTGACCCAGGTGTGTTTCTGTCCGTGTGTGTTTGTCTGTGTGAGACACATGTGAACTATAAAATTTATAGCTCCCGATGGGTTAACAATTCACCGAAAGGCATTCCGCTCGCCTGCACAGCTTTGGAGATGAGATTTTTCGCTACATTGTTGGCTATTGGTGTTGCTGGTTTGCAAGGTGTTTGTTTTTTGATTACGATTGTGTCAATTCTTAGCAATTCAATGATTCAATCATGTTTTTAGCTGGAAAAAACGTGTAAGGCTCTACGAAGCCTGCCGTCTGTTGGGTAATTCGTGTGAGTCAAATTATAAGAAATTTTCAATTTGTAAATTTATTTTTTACAATTGCTTCTCTTGTTTAACATGTGTTTTATAGCCTACAATGACAGCAATATAGTCTTAGCATGTATTTTCCCTTTTCGAGGAACCCCAATCGATCCCAAATCTTCCAAGAGATCTTCCAAACAATCGTTCACTCGAAAATAAAGCACTTGTTTGGCTTTTGTCTCATTGTTTCCAAGACACCCGTACCTGGTACCTGTTTCTAACCGTATTCAAGATGTTTTTATTCCTTCTTTGCCCTGCATGGTGAACATTTCGTTAAGGTCGTGTTAACATGAACACAAACTGCTTAACTACAAGCGACATACCCACCTCCCAAGCCAATCGTTAACATTTCGGGCTCTAGCTTTGTTTCTCTATCCGTCTCATGCGTCAAAACAGCGTCTCGCAGTTAAACGAGTTCTCGCGTTCGTGCTTGATGTCGGGTTCGTTGGACAAAGAAACACGCAATAAGCTTTCGCACACGCTCTCACTAAGCTCCCACTCCGCCACAGTCCTGCTCGTACCACTTGTGCTTAGAATTGAATTGTTATAATAATATCAATTATGTATCAAAGAAGCGATAGACAGATAAATAGATAGTCTTCTCCCCTGGGTCAGTCGCGCTGGTACAACCGTCCGCTGCGTGTGTCGATAATAATGCTGATGTTGCAAATACATGGCCAATGGTAAAATGTGTGTTTGGTATTGCTACCAGATTTCCAGACGGAGTCAGGGGTGTCCATACTGGCCGTTCAAATGGTGCTGGACGATAAATTTGTACCATCTAAGATAAAGGCGACAAACTTAAATACATTCCATTATCAACAACTTCCCTGCACTATGGTCTAGTTTGATGTGACGTGTTTCACAGTACAGACATCAAATATTGTATAAAAATATTTTCATGGTTTTACGGCGACTCACTTAGCGGGCTTCACTAGCAGTAATAAGAATGTGTACTTCATGAAATTTGACGAAAAACAAATTCTATGAAAAAATTCTTCTTCTGCTTCTTTGGCACTACAACCTCGAGAGGTCTCGGCCTGCCATTTCTGGCTTTCTGTGACTTGATATTACCCCTAGCAAAGTAGTCAGCCCTAAGTACGGGGAGGCGGTCTGGATGGGATTTGAACCCCGGCCCTGCCGTGTGAAGACCGGCGCCGCTGTCGCCTCGGCCACCGGACCGCCCCATAAAAAAATAGCATCAGATAAACCTCACCAATAATTGTGCGTTGTGATTCCAGGAGCTAATTTTTGGTGCTTTTTGGTCAAATTTCATCGAGTTTCATAGTATGTTTAGCACTGCAATCGCTCTTGGAGAAAATCACTATTTTTTTTTATTTTGCACGATACCTTCTAGCAAAAACGGGAGGCTCTGCTTCGAGACAAAAGCATGGAAAGACCAACTTCGACTAAAAACTGATCATGGACCAACAGAAATCGAGGCTGACGATGTTGTCTATGACGAGGCATGAGAAGATAAGGCAAGCATTGATATCCATTCCTTTGAATATTTCCTCCACATAGT
Source organism: Anopheles stephensi (assembly GCF_013141755.1). Taxonomy (NCBI): domain Eukaryota; kingdom Metazoa; phylum Arthropoda; class Insecta; order Diptera; family Culicidae; genus Anopheles; species Anopheles stephensi. Next base: position 50,269,873 of record NC_050202.1, read on the forward strand.
CATAATTTATTTATTTTATTTATTAATTATTACGGACTGATGCCGTATTGTCATAGTCATAATTTAATTGTTATTTTAATTCAAAATTCAAAGTAATAAAATATTATCAAATAACTTACACCCTTTCGATACCATGCTGGTTATGTCAATCCTTTTTGGATAAGATCATCATCATTGTTTTCTAAAAATATTATTATGAATTTTAATACAGCATCATGCAAAACAGACTATGTATTAAGCTAAACAAGGCACATTGCACTATCGTCTAACTAATTTAAACTTTGTAGAAAGGTTTATCATATTGTTTAAATTTGTTATAAGAAGATTACTTGAGTCGAGGTAAGTTCAAGTTCTTGAGATCCAACTAGGTGCCTGCAAGTGCATCTTTTGACAGATGAAAGATGTGCCGTAAATGTTCTATGTCCATTAAGCTCTGGTTCAAATGACAGACTCCTCACACGATTAGGAAGACACACAGAGCCACAAACCCATGAAGGAAGACAAACATGTAAATGATTGCAAACACATCAATTTCTTTTCGACTGACTCTGTACTACTACGTTGAAGTTTATGATATACTAAGAAACTTTAAAGATATAAGTGTATTCTAAATTTAAACCCATATTATGAACCAAAGCAGATATATTCATTTGAGGCAGTGATAAATGGTAAATTTTCACTCAACAAATAGTGTGTTCATTCTGTTCTTCAAGTATCAAAGAGCTTAACAATTACGATTATTTATGAGAAGGAAACAATGATTTTAATCTATAAAAAGAATAATTACTAAACACAACCTAAAACACAGCGAACGATGCAGCGAACCCATAGTGCTATTCACACCCGAGGCCGTTCTGGGTGATATCTACTTCACGCGCTCCTTTTAGCAACAAAACCACTCAAACCAACGGATAAAGTGTCGATAAGGATAAGACGCTTATGCGACAAACCCACACCTAGCCCCACGACCCATGTGTCACCGATCGAAAACGCGTATCGGAAACTTAATGAAGGATATCGTATCGACGGAAATCGACCTCCGCTGTAACGCCGTGCGCTGGGTGAAGACATATCCAAACACACGGTCGATGGCTGTATGTGGACAATCTGTCTCCTTGCGGAAACTTTACGCACAACTCACACACACACACACACACACCCACTGACGGGTGGACCTGAAGGACCACGCTGCCATTTCAACGGCGATTTGTCGAGCGAGTTCCAAAGTGTGCTAGAACCAGCCAATACCGTGCGAGGGTGCCTGTTCGAGAGTTTTCCCCTCAATATGGAGTTGTGGAATGTCCTCCCCGTCTTCTTCATCCGCTTACTTCCACTTCGCGAGCTGTGAATCAAACTGATACGATACAGGCAGGGCTTGTGTCTTCGCTTGCCCCGGCTGTCCCACACCGGATACGGAAACTCTTTTCCCCCCAAAACCGGGCCTATTCTACCGGAAGCAAATCGGGACACGAATGGTCGGGCAGGCTGAATAGACGGACGGACGGACAGGTTCGGATCGGGCTGCGGCTGTTGAATGCTAGTCACGTGCGACATTTCTATTAGCTTATTCGCTACAACATAATAATACCGACTTAGGAAGGCAATTTCATTACACATGTAGCACTTTCCGTTCGCTTCGAATGGACGACCGTCGGCAGCTGAGGATCACTGTCTGTGTGTGTTTGTGAGTTGCGTATTGGTGCGTTTACAATTCATGCGCTGGTTTCTCTCGGTAAATGATAAGGCACCGGGTAATGCGGGCTCACAGCAAACTCGAGTGATTTTGCCAAACTCCCCGGTGAGAAGGTACGGCGATCGTTAACACATCCACACCCGGACCCGGCACATACATATATAGCAGGCTGTCAAATTGTTGTAACGACGCTTGAAGCTCTCGCTCGTCGGGATTTAGGAACTTTTCCCATTTGAATGGGAATATAATTTACGATTGGCTGCGTCTTGGTCTTAGCTATTGTCCTCGCCATAAGTACTCTTACAGCAAATCGCCTTGTTCTAACAACTTTTCTTCTCTTCTTTTCTCTTGCTTGAAGCAGGCTTTCCTCACTGTCTTATCGGCTGTTGTATGTTTGGAAAATTTGATCTCCCGTACCTATGACACATTCTGTCATCCGTGTTTCCATGTCCCTCCTCCCTAACTTTCCAGTTTTCGACAGTTTTTCACTCCCTCCCCTGCGTGTGGGGTGCTCTTGAAAGCGGTGCAAAAAACTTTTCCCAAACAAGCATTACTGCATTAATAATATCGCTTTCGGGAAAGTTGTGAAACTCGTAAAATGGTGATACATTATTAATTTGCTGTTGCTGTGTCTGAATCACTTCGGCTATTTGCTGCCGTAAACGATTTGCAATAATGTTTCGCAGTCACGGTTGTGTTTGTTGTAACATGGAATTGGGGTCTCTGGTAGATAATAACTGACATGATCCGCTAACTTTTCTCCTGTAAGTGGTGATTGGAATCTACTAGCCCTATTAACTGTTAGGAATATGATTGATTGAGAGCAGTTGCACATTCGCGATCCACTTATTGCTATTGTAAGCAATGAAAATTTATTCGAGTCCGAAAGCCTAACGCAGCCACCCCTCCCAGTATGCAAGAATGTGCCAATTTACTCGCACGCGAATAATGGTGTCCAGGGTAATCCTCCCGGGTAAGCACAACAACCACCCGCAACTTAATCCGAGATTAGAATCAAGAAATCGAGCAATCAAAACAATAACAATCAACCCAACACCATCAGCCATCTGCTGAACCAACCCTCAGGACGTTTTCCTTCCCAACTTCCCACAAACTTTCCGCTATCATTGCCACTTGCAGAGAGGCTCACTTTCTTTTTTGCGTGTGATTTCAAACACCCATTGTTATTTTGTTTTCTTTCGTTTCACTTCCACCGGTGGTTGGGTTTCGGTGGCCGCCAGCAAGTGAGACTTTCCGGCTTCCACGGTGTTTTGTTTATGTGTTTACGTTCGCTTAGCGTCTTAATCCTCGCGGCCCTGGCGCAAAGCTCGCAGCAAGCGAACAGACCCGAAACAATAATCAGATAAGAAGCCCTCCGCGCGGCAACCAAACACACCGTGCCACTCAAACACGGTCGCACGTTGTCATCCACTTTGCAATGGTTGGGTGGGCAGAAGAGGGATGGGTCGAGGATGGAGTGGCGGGTACCCAAAAAGCTTCGACCCGACTGCAAAACGATCCGTGGATTACATTATTCCGCAATCCAACCATCGCTAAAAGCAAACGAAACGGACCACTGACACTGGCTGTGAGGCGTGAATGATGGGTGCCTCTATAGGCGGGTGGGGGAGGTCTTGGATGAGAGGTGAGTCCAACGAAGGCAAAAAGTTTGTGGGTGTCGGAAAAGTTTCACGCGGTTGAATAATGTACTGTGGGTGTTGGTACGTTAGCGGGCACGGCGAGCAGCAAATAAACGAGCTCAACTCGCGCAACTTCCTCCTAATGATTTGACAGTTGTTGCACATTATGTGGCGATTGTTTTGAACAGTTGTTGAACGATAACGTACTAGCAAATTAAAAACAGCAGTGTAATTGAATAGGTGGTACTGCTCTGTTCCTCGGATTTATTTTATTCGATGCACATTGTCTTTTAGATCCGTATTTTAAGGAAAGGTTAGTTGGCGTAAGGATAAAAGATATATTGGTAATGCCTAAATGGGTCCTAAAAAAATCGTCGTCGCAGTATCGTCACAGCTGAAAAATTTTTTTTTAAATAAATAACACAATAGCTCCCCGGGAAATATAAAAAAACATCATGATTTTTGACAGTAGCAAAATCCTAGCTGTTATCTCTGCGACAAGAGCTCTAGCCTTCCATACATTATAATGATATGAACAGCTTCAACGCATTTTTTTTCTTGTTAGGCACATGTTGACACGAACACGATGACTGCCTAGAGTTGAAGATACCGTGCGGTATGCTGATTGATTAATTCACAGTTGATCAGTGATCAGAAAACACCGAAAGAGAGAGAGAGCAAAATAAGAACAGGCAGGGTTCACGCGTCAGGCCAGCGATCAAGCATTGGCAGCATGGCGCTTACCAAACGTAACATAAAACATAAAAAAGGGCATTATGTCGGGAAGAATAGAAGCATGATATCAAAAGCGATTTATCAATTTAAGATCAAGGAGTCGTGATCAGGTCGTATCGTATCGAATCAAGTTAAAATAAACTAAACCGACTATGATTAAAGATGCTAGACACTGTAAGTCGTTTTCCCTAAAGATTTAGAAATATTTTATTACTTATTTTTCTATTTATGAAATAATTTGTCTTATGACCTAATGCTTCTTAACAGAAAATTTCAAATATATCCCCTAACATTGAAAGTGACACCAACGATAAAGCTTTCCGGGTGATTCAAGAGTTAAAATGTATTTACTTTGACAATTGCAGTTTGTATTGTAGTTTGAAACTTCTCACTTTGCGAAGAATTTCAAAACTTCAATACTTGCCAAAAATGGCCGTTTGCATTCGAATAGTTATTAAAGTTCTTGTTTTATTGTAAAGACCAGGTGTTCGCGTATCTATGTAAAGGCCTGTCTGACATGGTCTGATGATCAAAAAAAAAACTAAATGATGCGTAAACAACTTTTAAAACTAGGTATAAAATACATGATTTTGTTTTTATACCGACTATTCATAAAGAAAAAGGATGATATGATATTATACGGAATCTTTTGTAACAGAACACAACTTCAAAATATTAAATAATGTTATTATTCATACTATTTTCTTTCCTTTGCCATTAGGGCTAAACAATCAAAGTCTAATTCTAATTTAAACTTAAACCTAAAAAAACTAGGGTAAAGTGTAGGAACTTGAGTACATCACAAAGAACCAGGATCAATGAGAAACAGAAAGAGGATAAAGAGATAGATAAGAAATGAGCATAGAGTTAAAGGAAAAAAGAATAACTATTCTTTTCTTTCAGGAGAAATAGAGGAAGAAAGTCTCAAGCGAAAAGCAGACGTAGAAATGCTAAAGTCGAAATGGTAAGAAAAAGCATTGAAGTGTTGAAGTTAAAACAAGCCTGTTGCGGGTCGGGGATTAAAGTTATTGGCATAATGGTATATAGCATAGAAGATTGAGGTAATTTTCGAGTCGTCTTAAGAATTTGCAAGCTCAACCCTGAGGTTGATGGTACTAAACGAATGCGAACATATGTCGATCGGCTGTCAGTAATAAACCGAAGGGTTCAAATTGTACTCAATGTTATAAATAAAAGTAGCTTAAGATAAGAATAACCTAACCAATTTAACCATTTTAAATGCAAAAAATACTTCCAAGTCTTCTGACTTCATAAGCACTTGAACGGGATTTTGTTTTAAATTCTTCTTCGGCACTAAAACCTCCAAAAGTCTCGGCTTTCTGTGACTTGGTTTTATCAGTAGATCAATAGTCAGTGCTGCATATTGTTTTTAACCAGGATATCATAATAATTTGTGAAATTTATAAATCATAAAAGTAAACTAAACCAAGCTGGAAATATCGGAAAAGAATGATCAAGAAATCTTAAGACAAGTTCATAAATCTTATGAACTCTAAATCAAGTACGGAACATTGGATAAGATGGATTTTAAGAAGGACTTCACATTACAAAAATATATAAGAAAAACATTTAACGAGGTAAGGTATGTGAATTCCTTAATTAAAATTAATTAATTTTAAAATAGGAGAATTACACTAAAGAAGAAAAAAAATTGGGACAAGGCAATATGCTCATCAAGACACAACATTGAAAGCTTATTGTATCCCACAAAGATCTGTAGCTCAATTCGTTCACAAATTCCAAGTCTAGCATGTACTTTTTCATCAATGTTTCTGTAGCGTATGAGTTCTCAAACGTTTTAAATTGATTTCTCATTAAGAGCTCAGTTAAGTGAAAGTCATCATAACTTCAAAAACACAACAAAAATGTTAAAACTTCTCTGATAACATAATCAAGCACAAATCAATTCTTTATAACTGTTTCCGACAGCCAGGTGAATACACTGGCCCGATGCACAAAAAACAAAGCACAATTCTTCTCTCAGAAGAACAGAAAAAAAACAAACAAAAACAATACAAAGTAAAACCTTTATCGAAATGTCAAAATGACTTTCCACTCATCCAAATGACAGGTTTATTTATCTCCGTTATCCACCGCTCCGTGCCGTCTGTCTGTCTGTCTGTGTGAGTGGAGTGGTGTACACTGCAAACCAAACCGAATCCAAAGGCTCGGGATTGATCGGTCACCCAACTTGTACCGGCGTAACTTTTCTCATTCATTTCCTCCCGCCCCACCCCTCCACTCTGATCGGTAGCACTTTTCCTTGCGGGTTCCTGCTTGCGGTCAAATTCAATTTACTCAACGTTACAAAACTGACCAAACCTGACGATACCACCAGTCAGCTCCGATTCAGACGAATCAGGTAACACTCGGCATCGAAGCACGGTCGGTAACAGGCTGGTGCCAACTTCAACACCCCCAAATCTCGGTCACCCGAAAGTGGTTCCAACTAACTGAGCGTTCGAATAGTTTTGAGTGTGTGTGTGTGTGTGTGCAGTATAGGATCACCACCACCCTTACTCTGACAGTGGCTTTGCACGTTTGGACGTAATTTGAACGACTTTGTTCGTACTGCATCGATTACTGCCGGATAACGACTGTTCGGTTGAAATGTTGTTGTGCACCGACATTTTCCGGCATACTTTTCCTACCTGCACACACAATGATACGGCCATTTATGGGAATTCAAAGGTTCGTAATTTTAATTGATAATTTGTGGTAACGAGTGTTGCGAAAAGGTGTTCTATGAACGATTTGCATCGATTACCATCATCGAGATTGCTGGAAGTGTGGTTTTACCTTTTTCCGTGCACTTGAAAGAATTCTACTAAGTATCGAATTGTGATAGGCAGACATTGCTCTGAGCTGTAAAATTTTGAAATTTAGATTTTTCTACTGCACTTAATAGCATTCTCTTTGATTTGGCTTTTGACTTGATTAAACTTGAACACTTGGCGTTCCGTATTTATATCCTCCTATTTATATCTCTTTTTTTATTTATCTGTGATTCAATGTGACATTCCAGATCTCTCATTTAGTCTATCAACCAGTTTCCAAAAAATAAAAAATAAACTAAATAAAAATACGCAAAATAAAAAGTTAAGACGCAACAACAGTTCAACCGTGCTGGCCACCGGTCATATTTGCCTGAGGAAACTTCGGAGACATGGTTTCTGTCTAAAACTGACGAATTTCTCTTGTCCGCGTTTGAGATGAAGATGAGTAGAAAGTTTGTTTGACAGGACAATAGACAATGGACTCGACACAATGACGAGCTTTACGAGCTGAACAACCAGTGGTCTCATCATTGCATTGTGCAGGATATTACGATCAACAATCTTCAATGAGCTAGTTATGTCATGCGACTAGCACCAAACAATCTCTAGGGCGAATAGTTTGATAGGCCGTTCACCTGAACAGAGCTGTTATCTTTTTCTTTTTACTTGGCACTACAACCTCGCAAAGCCTCGGCCTGCCAATTTCAGGCTTTTCTTGACTTGAATTTTAGGAAGACAGTCGTAGCAGGGTATCTTAATGATTTTACCCGTCGACTCAACGCCCAAAGCCGAAATTGACATACATGAAAGTGTCAGGAGTGATAAAAATAGGACTTTCAATAACAATATAGCAGAGAGAACCAATGCTTTTTAATCCGATTTACGAAAATGAGTTCACACCGAAAGGTGACCGAGAAAGTTACTTATAAAAATGTGTTGTAAAGTTTCTAAAATTAGCTTCTATTTCTTCTTATCCTAACGACGTCTTAGGTCATGCCTGCCATTTTTGGCTTACATGACTTAATGATACCTCATATTTGGATAGTAAGTCCTCACTATGGAGCAACGGCTTGGCAAATCCAGGTGGGATTTAAACCCCTGTCCTGTCATGTGAAGACCGGCGCCGAAGTCGCATCTTCCACCGGAACACTCCTTGAAATAAGCTGTTCTGGGCGGTGACGATTACACAGTACAAACGAGGATTGTAATCAATGTTTAGTTCTGAATCGAATGAGGTCTCAGACACCCAAAGCCTCTACAAAAATTCGAATGAAAAAGACTACGTTTAGAAATGGATAAGGTATTAAAGTAATGTCAGGTGCATAATTGCATAGAGTGATGAGTGATCAAAGGGTTATCAATCTGAGCACAGCTCAGCCTTATTTCGCTCTTCATGAGATCTGCACTGGTTGGGGTTCACTTTAAGAATGATTGAAAATATGTATTCAAGAACATAATTATTATAATGTTTTCAATGATTCTTGTATATTTTCTAAATCTGTTCTATTGCTAGTCATCTAAAATTGTGCGTTGTTCATACTACCTATCTGTAGGCGCAAATGGTTGAATTCTCTTCAACAGCATTCATTTAAACTATTTCATTTGTTTCTTATTTTATCAAATATATTAATTTAAACAGATTTGATAACTGGACTAACAAATCTCTTAAATTAAATAATCTAATCCCAAGCATCAAACATAGCAGCCAGCATTCAATAGATCGCCTCATGTAATCCTTCCAAAAACTTGTACGATCGTTTACCATTATCGATAGTAAATTAATTGATAATGAATTGACGAATGGTAAACAAAGCCAGCATCTAATAAAGATAATTAATCCCTCTTTCCCACTTTCTCATCGAACATTACCACCGGGAACCCTGCACGAAGCCTGCCGGCAGTAGTAGTACAACCGACGAACAACTTTTGTTTATGAGCAGTTCCATGTGGTACAGATGGACACAGGTCCTGTTGCATGCTGGATAGCATTAATCCCACGACACCACAATCGCTTGGCATTTGCACTGGTCGGCTCTGCTGCAGCACGAAACATGTGTGCGAGTGTTACTTGCAACACTCGCTACCCCAACCAGCGCAAACCAATTCGCGAAGCTTATAAATGTTTATTTCGAACAACATTGTAAACACAATGTAATTTGATAATGATGAAGTGTGGATGCTTTTCGGCAACTGTGTAAATAAAACACCACCAACTGTGTTTTGCGAACGCCGCCAACGCTGACGCACGGGACAAACTTCATTTGCAGGCAATCCCAGCAGCCAGGTCGGTAGATTATGGAGACCAGAATGAATGGTGCGGAACAACCGGCCGGACTGGGGCTCGTTGGGTTCACTTTTAGGGGGAACCGAAAACCGAAAACAAAAACACAGCCAAAAAACGGGACGTTCCATGTACGAGAATTGCAACACAAATACGCGTTTCTGTGTTCGACTGCAACTGCGGCTACACGGACCGACTGGTAGACCGACCGAGGTCCGGAGTACACGCGGTGACCAGATAAAGTTTTATTGCAGTGCATTTTGTGATTAAGCCATGCAGCAGCTTATTTATCCAGCACCACATTTTACACTCCTGTCCGTGTTCACTCGTTCTAGGAACAAAAAACATCTACACCGTACGGTACAACCGTTGCGACCGACATACGGTTCCTGAGCACTGGTTGTGGACTGGTTGGGATCCATATCTGACATACAGTGGGGAAAAAAACGACTCTCTCTACTCTGTCTACCATTTTTGATGTGGATGGCGATGATGATGATGATCATGGTTGATGGTGATAGGACTCTATCAAGTACTATATGTTTCTAGTCTTTACCACTCAAAGGCGTACATTTTGACAAAGCACGCGAAAAGAACCAAAACAATTATTTGCTTTAAAATAAATTGGTCTAACATACATTCCCTGCTCGCCACTAGTCCATTACGCGGGGCCAGCTTCAAACGGCTTTGCTATAAAGTGTAGTGGCCCGTTTCTTTTTTTGCTGTGCCTTTGTACAGACATAACGTTTAAGTTTAATGCCACCCAACCCACCGAACAATGCACCCGTTTCATCAAACGAACGCCAACAAAGCTTCCCGCGGTGATGAATTGTGCGGTATTGTCGTGTCTCGGTTGCGCGTGTTTTCAAAGCTCACAAAAATGGCAGCAAATAAATCAATTATGTTTAAGCTGCCAGTCGACCACATTGCGCGCGACTGGGGAAGCAACGCTTTTGTTGCAGAAGTATGTGAAATATTTCGCAAAATTCCACACAGCTCGGGTAATGAAACGTTACACCTTCGAAGCCGCCCCCGAATCGGGACCGTTTTCCCGCTGATGCTATGATAGATTGGTTCTGTCGGTATCAACGAGAATTAAAAATTTATCGGCTGCGGAATGTGGGACTTGTTAAGCCACCGGCAGAGCACAGCAGTCAATCGTTCCCGGATCAGCCCGGTAGATTAACGTAGTAATGTATTGATTTTATTTAGACGGTATTGTTTAAATCGCAATAGATCGAATAGATTTATCGATATGCACTCGAGGTCGCATATAATGATTGGTAGACAAACAATTGTTCTGCTGATTGTTTGACTGGTTTTGTTAAGCTTACGAGAGTTGAGGCATGAAATGCGATTGGAAAGAATAATGCTATTTCACAGCTTGACATTACCGTTTCTGGGCGAGTCTCTTAAAGTATACGTTTTATTCAGTTAGACATTTATATCTTCAACAGCTACCCGTAATTGAACTAAATGGAACACTTTATGGGATGGCTCAAAGATTTTAAATAAAACTAATAAATACTTTGAGGCGAGGGCATATCCTGTAAGCCTTCCTTTTTCTGAGATCAGCTGTTCTGGTAAGATTTTCTTCATCTACAGGTTTCACATAGAGAAAAGTCACAGCAAAAGAAAGAAAAACCCGATCTGTTCTTGGGAAGGTTTTGATCAAAACTGTATAGCTGTGAGTATTACTTCAATTTGACTTTCTGGCTTTCTTGACTTAATTTACTTATAGTAGGACAGTCGGTTCTGCATCTATCGAAAGTTCTTGCAGAAAAGGATCGTTTCGAGAGGCCGAGGCCTTGAGATTGTTAAGGGAGGACGAAGGGAATGGTTAGAAACTTAGAACACGATAGAGCAGAGCTGAGGAGGTGTATAGAATCTTCACAACCGAATAAGAGGGAAGCGAGAGCAGGGTTTGGGATAGTAATTGACGATCCTCGCGAGAGTCAAGACTCCGCAACTTGACGCCCAGACTCAGGCAGGATGAAGGCAGAGCTATGAAGCTAGACCGCCTCGAACTGAAGAAGAAATAGCAAACCTAGTGAAAGATCTCTGCAACCCGATCGATATGATTCATGTGAATCCGAGCCGCTATACATCAAATAACTAAGCAATGCTCCAGCAATTGCCTGCCCAGTCCAGAGCTTTCTGACACAGTGGATCAGATAAGACCCGAGTAATCAGATAAGACCCCTAGCAACGGAAAGGTCCTACCATTCAATACTGAAATCTATAGACAAATACTAATTCTAAGTAATGAACTAAATGGAACTATCAAAACTGTACGGGGCTTAACCTGGACAGAGCGCTTTATTGACCTAGCATCAGTCTTTTTAAACTTAAAATTTACCCTACATATAAATCTCCTTTACTCGTTGCTCCTTTTCTATGATGGACCGTCTTGTTGTTGCTGATCCTCATTCTTGTTTGTAGTACATCAAGGGTCCGATTGAACTATGAACGATTGAGTTTGTTTCAGCCGGGTCGAGAACATTGGTGGATCAATAGGTTGCTGGCTTCTGGTTTTCAACAGCTTACTTGATCACTTGGTCAACATCAATCGTGCATCTGGTCGCCCACTGCTTACTGACCTACCACGATCAGTTGGTGTAAGGCATAGTCAGCATTTCTGTCGAAGGGGGGGTTGGTTACCATGTCGGCAGCCGCACTGCTGGATGTTGCGATAGCTGGCTGGGTCGCTGCGTATTTCGCTTCGAGATTGAGATCTGCTGGGGGTGATCTTTTTATCTGTACAGTATTTTTATCGGGGTTCAAATCCCATCCTGACTTCCCCGTACGCTAGGCTGACTACTTTGTCACACTACTAACAAATAACTAAAAATGTAAGAAATGGCAGGCCGAGACCTCTCGTGGTTCTAGTGCCAAGGAAAGAGAAGAAGAAGCATTTTTTGTCAGTAAATCAGTTTGTGCCGTTTCAGTCGATCCTGTAGCAGTCGTCGTCATGATGGGCTGTAAACGTCAAGATGCCAGAAAAGTAGATAAGCTGAAGACTTGTTGATGTTGAAGAGTTAAAGACGTGATGGTGCTGGAAGAGGTCGCTCACCAGGGAAAGGGTCTTACGGATTACTTCTAAATAATCTTAAAAATGCTCGCTTTCTCATAACATCATAATTTTTCGTCGATAGCTCTGCCCTTTTCATTTATTCTTTTGTTTAGCCAATAACAAGAAAGTTAGTTGCATCATTAACAAGCAATTTACTATCGAAGAGTGTCATACCTTTTAAGTGTGAGGACTAGCTCCGTTATATATCTACCACGTATTTTGTACACAGCCTTTATGGGATTTTGTCCAGCAAATCCAATACACCGAAGCCTGAAACCATTGGGTTTTCCACAGTAGAAAAGCCTTATATGCAAATAAAGCATGTCAATTCCATTTACATACAGTTTTACCTGAACTGCCCATCAACAGCCAATCAACAAGCCTTTACCTTCGTTTTACATAAACATACCTGGATCCTTTGTGTTTTTTTTTCCTAAATCTCCACTAAACGTCTTAATCAGAACCGGACTTACATCTAGAGCTTCATTTATTAGCTAAGCAAATCGATTCACTGTCCTGCACCAATTAAACTTTCTTGGAAAATTAACACACTTTAAGGCGGAGCACAGCTTAAGATGCCTTCAGACGTTCTTTGCCGGAGGCATTCATCCCAGCCTCCCAATGTCGGAATGTACGGCATTGCATACAAAACACACCCAGCTCTGTTATGCGATAGCCCATTCAATTGCTAATCATTTGTCGGTCTTCTACAATCGAGCTGGATCCGGTTCCGTTCCGTTGCTCGTTTCCATAACGAAGGCAGCAACCGGCAGGATGCTCGATTCTCTGCATTGATTATTGAACTCACGGCTTGCTGTAAGGGTAACTAATACGTCGGAGCTTGCACAACAGATTCCACCCATAATGACACACTCGCTACGACCGATCTTGAAGCTCCCTCACCGCTCCTGTCCCTTGCCACCGACATTGATGAAGCACCGATGAAGCACCGTATGTTATTATAGCTATTATTCCATTTAGCTTGCAAAACTTTACCATCCGATTGTCGATAAATAACACATGAAAAATGATTATTCAGGCAAAATGCTTTCCTGGCACGTTTTTCCCGGAAGTGGACGGAAGCGTCCCCCGAGTTTCCCTCCAACGTGCCGCATAAAGGATTGTGCCTGACAATCATCCAGCAAACGCTCACACGCTTGTGCCGGGGTTCGCACGTGCAACGGGCCGGGTCCAGCATGCTGCCAATGTTGCTTTGCTGATTGTGAATTTTGCACCGGAGAAATATGCAAATCGAGCTTCGGCAGCCACTCTGGCCGGTTTTGCCTAACCAAAATCGAGCTGAGCAAAGACAGCAGCCGGTGGCAATAGGAAATCATTTGTAAGCTTTTATATCATATTTAAACTGATGCTTTTGCTACCCGGTGACGTACGCAAATCTTACTAACTTCGGTTTTCCCATCAGAATCAGGCGGCGAACTGCACCGGTTCCCCACTAGGACACTAGGTCTCTCTCGAACACTGTCGATGATGACAAATATGATGATGATGATGGAACGATTGTAGACCAAAGCTTCCAACTTCGTCTTGCATGTTGCCTGCCCATAACTAACGCGTGTTAGCCACGATTTCCGTTCCGACGTTAGCCAAAACGACATCCGTCCGTCCGCTGAAGTGCTGAACTTCGCTTCCACATCGTACGCTGTCGATGGAATCATATTGTGTGCCGGTCGGTTCTTCTGGTTCTCTGCCACTTTTTCTGTCTTCCATGTGGCCGCCAACAAAAAAAAAACAAACAACTCAAATAACGCTCTAATCAACATGCAGGATATCATTTCGGATGACACTTCCGATTTCCGGTGCCGGGCGCATGTGCTTTTCTAGTTTTTCACCATTGTGCTTGCGATGGCAATTTTTACAAGCTGCACGATCCTGCGAACCTCCCAAGGAATGGGTTAGCAAGCTGCTTGGAAGGCGTAATAAAAATATGCTAAAATAAGCAATTAAACGGAACGACTCGATAACTCGAACGAAGAGGATGTGTGCCATCAGCGTATGACAATAAATATATGACGAAAGGCATATTGTTATGATTACGTCTATTCTTAACTTCGGAGAGAGGAACACAATTGAACAGAACAGCTTGTAAGCAGATGATTAACTCTTTCTAAGCCTTTATGGTTTCAAATTTACTTGTATCCTACAAACAGGACGAGTTCTTAAAAATACTGTCACCATATCATACCATGCAATTAATTACCTCTCCGTCTTTAATATAGTTTCATCAAATAAGGTCTTTAGACAGTGTCTTTGATCGGTTTCATGTTCAAATGTGAACGTCGTTTTTTGTAATACAATGTGGATCTTGTCCGGAATATTCTCCAACGTCAGATGCTCTAACATCTGGATGGTAGATTCACAGAAGTTAAAAGCTGTAGCAAAACTCGAACTTGATGAAACCTGTGGTTATGATATGTCCCACTATTTACAACTTCTACGCACAGAGATACTACTAGTACAAGCCAACTATCTATTACAGTTCCTCGACTGATTCCCAATAGCAGGTCAACAACAGGCATGATATAAAAGATAGAAGAGAGTTGGGTGGAGTTTCAATTAGTATTACTGCCGTGAATTTTGTGTTATCTGACAAATATTTTAATCATTTAGATCAGGGATCGGCAAATTTTGACCCGAGAGCCATATCGAGACCGTGGTCGGGTTTTATTCGGCCCACGAAAAATATATACAAGCTTTCAAAAGAACGCAAGATCCTGTAAATACTCCTCAAGTGTGCTCCTCCATTTCATCTTCCTTGCATCTTCCTTGTGAACGCGACTAAGAGGGTTCCATCAGTTTTGGACAGAGTCCATGTCTGAGAGGCGAATGTGAGTACTGGGACCGCTGGAATTTTTTGAGGTAGCGATAGCAAAATGTGGATCACTCTTTATCACTTTTGATGTAAAACTTTAAACAAGATTTTTAATTTTGCCCTTAACTTGTAGGTTCAGTTTCATTCGGAATTGTTACCAATTAAATTGCCTACTATAAAGGAGGTCCTGTAATATTTTTTTTAAACTAGTGACATGTTCAGAAGTTAACTGCTAATATAAAAGTATTCACCCGTTGAATTTTCAGCAAATACTTTAGTTTGTTGTTGTTCGTTTGACCTCCATGGTTTCATTGGCAGGAGTAGTCCGGTGGTAGAAGCGACAACGGCGCCAATCTCACACGGCAGGAGCGGGGTTTAAAACTCTTCTGAACCGTTCCCCCATAGTGAGAACTGATCATCCAACTATGCAGTATTTATAAGTCTAGTTGCCAAAAATGGCAAACTAAGAGTCTAAGAGTTTCATTAGGCCAAGAAAGAAGAAGACTTCCTTGGCTATTTTTGACTTGATGTATCTAGCCCATTGATCTATTTATTTATTTCTTACTGTCAGACACTCTCTAAAAAAGCTTGCCGAACCCGGGTTTATTTTTTTTTAGATTTGCTGTAACTGACACTCCAAAATTTTATTCAAATACTGGGTGTAAGATTGTGGCATTTCTGGTCAATATTGCCTTAAACAAATTCAAATGAACTTAACAAATAGCCAAATCTAGAACCTCAAGTCTCTCTCTCTCTCTCTCTCTCTCTCTCTCTCTCTCTCTCTCTCTCTCTCTATCTATCTCTCTCTTCTTGGCCTAACGACATTTTAAGATCTAGCTGTCACTTTTGGCTTACTAGACTTAATGATACCACGTGGTTGGATAGTCAGTCCTCAATACGGGGGAACTATCCGGATGGGATTTGAACCGTGGTCCTGTCGTGTGATGACCAGTGCCACTGTCGCTTCTACGATCGGACCGCCTCAACCTCAAGCCAACTCAAAACCCCAAATAACATAATTAAATAGTCCTTTCTACAATTGCTCAATTTTCTCCATATAATAGTGTAATAGTGTAACGTGTCTGTCCATAACGTTTGTATCACGAACAGCGGCCCTACACTGTCTACTGCAGTTGTGTACCAGTAGGTCAATATTTTCGTATGCCTCTAAATTTGTGAACCATATTTCCATTCTGCTTGTGCATTCAGCACGCTTATCAGCTTCGTACCATGCACGATGGGCGACGCAAAAACAATGACCGGGTATGAACGAGCCTTACAAAGTATTGAACGAAACATCGTCAAACCTTCCCGGCAAAGAATAGTTTGGCCAAACATGCAGTGAATGCTTGCCTTTAAAATAAACAACATGGTGGAGCATGGTGTGGATGGAGTCTGTTTGTGTGTTTAAGATAACGTCTTAATGCAACAGACTAATGTGGTGCTCTATGCGGGTTGGATCATGCATACAAGAGTTTACGTTACATTCGCCATTTCAAACTGAAGCCTCACATTACAACTTGAACTTTAACTTCGAGTTCCCAGTTTTTCCACTGTAACTGCCACTATTTGGATAGTAATTAATACGTCCAATCAATGCATATTTAAGCCCAAAACTAAGCGAAGTCACATTTAATCCCTGGTAAAATGTGCCGTAGAATCCACATACTACCACAATTCACCGTCACAAGCACAAAAGCCTTCCAGCCGCCGTTACTACCGATCGAATGTTCTTTTGCGCTCTCGCTATCACACGAACGCACACAAACACTGCATTCACTAGAGCCGCTCATGCAACTACGGTTAACCAGCATATGCTGGTAAACAATGCCAGCGATTGCAGGTATCCTGAGCGTAGGCTGTGTGCGGTGGCCACCTACGGGAGGATATGCGTGCCCATAACGTCGGTACACGCACTCAACCACCCGACCAATGGCACTATATTGGGTGCGTGCCACACTGGCATCGCACGGCCACAGTCACGGGGGCGAAACAATATTGCCTTTGTTAAGTCGAGTGGATCGTTTAATTAGATTTTGATTAAAGTTTTCAACCGACGTGTGAAGCGCCAGATAGTGCGACCGCGCTGTGATAACACTAATAAATAGAGCTGTGTACACGTCTCAGAATTGGACCTCATGCAGTGCGGCGATGGAGATAGGCTGGGACTAGCAAGTTAGGTGGAGGAAGTGATATTGTAGCCTACGGGGACAGGTATTCAGCAGAAGCAGACATTAAACAGAGTTGTCATTTCATGAGCTTGCTCGCTGCTTCTTTCACTCGGCTTGTCCTCCTTCTTGTTCACCGTTTCCAGCGAAATTCCAAAACATGCTAACACTTCCTCAGCACTGTCGCTTTTCTTCGAATATAATGGTGAATATGCTAATGTTTAAGAATCAGCCCATCTAATCACAATCGCGAAATGAGGCTCAGAAGCCGGAATGGTGGTAATAATAAAGCTTCCCTAATGGCGTCACATCGATGATAAATCGCGCTGCCCATTCCTGAAGATTTCTGACAATTCTAAAGCTCACTGCCATTAAACTCGGCCGGGCGGCTCATTTAATGCCACAACAATACGCCCCAGCATTAAAACAAAAGCGGATTTTCCAAACTGGAGGAATGCTGAAGGTATTTCCATTTCGCTGAAAAATGACGACCACACGCACCACAATTCAAGACGATTTATCCCCCACGGCACCATTGAGGCTGGCGTGATGTTTATTGTTTTCGGCCCCAGATGCCCGGCGTATCAATAGCCATGGCAGCCGGGCAAAAGCTGACATTGTCTCACCTTTAACGAGCGTCAATTGTGACGGTGGCACCGAACAGTATCCGATTGCAGGCGTATCCCATTTACAGCCGATCAGTTGTCGGTAGATGATTACGGATAATAATGGGAACAATCAATGAATGAGGCAATTGGGTAAACCAAACCAAAGCATCTCTTTCACCCGGGGCCAACGTAATGGGGTGGGAAAGCGGTGCTCACGGCCTATGGGTCCACTGGGCGAGACAAATTAATGCCATTCACCTTAAGAAGCACAATGCATGGGAAGCATTTAACGTGCACGGGTATTAAGTTTCAAATGGAACGTACAGACAATCCGCGCTCATTATGGTGCGTCCCGCAATGATTTACAGGCAGCAGCTTAAAAAACGTAGCTAGTTAGTATGCAAATTAATGTTTTCCACGAGCGCGAGATATGGATACGTTATGGGTTGTGTGCTATTAATCGAATTATCTTGTTTATATTGATCAAATTTAGGCTGTTGTGACTGGAATTTAATCACGATACTGCATTTGACTTCATCAATCCACCAAACAACCAAATTTCTTCTATATCATGTCTGATGTACCAAGACAAGATATAAGAGAACAGTGAGGCTCTTCCTGATGACCGATTACTACAGCTTCAAATTTTAAAACATATCCACACTTCAAAAAAAATCTGGAGGATCTTACGATGTGCGAAATATGTAACCACGTAGGATTCCCGTTGTCTATGGTATATATGGGATTTCGAATAAGGTAGTAATGGACCCTGTTCCAGATGCCTCGAGGAAGAAGTCTCGTTAAAAGGACTCCCCGTGAAAAGAGCCTTGCCGAATCGAAGTTGACCTGAAACGCTGCCAATCTTGTCCAATATTTTGGACAAGAACTATGCTATTACTACCTAACTCTCGGAGAGGAATCCATCCTTGTGATTCGGAATAGGCGGGTGTTGGTCCTTATAAAAATATGTTTGGGTGAGGGTGTCGTCTATCGAAAATACTTCCAATTGATCTCAGCAGTGACCAGAAACATTTTCTGGGAAACCAACTATTGAGGGACCTTATCCAATCATTCTGTACCTAAGCTGGAGGACTAAGTGCTTCCGTCTAGACCGCCGAACCCGAATAGTTTACAGGATCAGATCTTACTCTAAGGATACTGCAAAGTTGAAACTTGTACAGAATTAATACAAACAACGGCTTGTGCCTTCTTGAGGACCCTCAGAAGATCTTCTATGCCAGGTATTGGGCTACCCTCATAGCCAGATCACTATGAACATATGGCCTCAAAAGCACACTAGTCTTTATGTTACCTGTTGCCAGTGGTTTTAAGGAATCGCGTATCGGACCTCATCACAGCAATTTTGAAAATTATTAAAGTCACGAGCTCTCATGAAAACAGTCTAAATTTTCGGTTGAGTTTAAATGACACCAAGGACCTTTCTACATAATTTATAGTACGTTCGACCAATTAAAGTAACGTGTTATTTAGGTATTTACTTCCTTACGACCGTAGGCAAATTAAGTTTAGTGTGTGATGTTTTATAGTATAGTTACAAATTAGTGACAAGACATAAATTTGTTATAGCTAGTTGGATAACAAAGAGATGATAAATATATGTAAATGTAAATTTCTACGTAAGAAGATTTTGTTTTTCGTTTAGACCAAATAAGCCAGTTTTACACTGATGGATCGTCCTCTAAGGAGGGCACCGGCTTCGGCGGTTTTAGTGAGTCCGCCGAAGCATTTTTCGAATTGCGGGAGCCTTGTAGTGTTTACACCGCAGAACTAGCCGCAATTTTGTACGCACTATTGATGATAGCAGTGAGACCTTCGGATCAGTACTTCATCTTTACAGATAGCCTTAGCGCTATTGAAGCACTACGATCCCCGAAGGCTGTTAAGAGTCAGGATTACTTTACCATCAAAATCATTGAATTGCTTGGCTCCATGTTCGACAAGGCGTTCAGGATTTCGCTAATTTGGGTACCTTCTCATTGTGGAATTCCCGGCAACGAGAAGGCAGACTCACTGGCCAAAACAAGCGTCCAACAAGGCGCATTTTACGACCGTCCGATCTCGGCCCGAGAGTTTCTTCGCCTACCACAGCAACTTTTCCTGTCTCACTGGCTGAGCATGTGGGAGGCGGATGATCTCGGGCGATTCCTTTTCTCGATTTCTCCGCAAGTGTCCCTGCGGCCTTGGTTCGGTGGGCTCTCTGTTGACCGGGCATTCATTCGCATGATGTCTCGACTTATGTCGAATCATTTCGCGTTGAATGCTCATCTTCAGCGTATAACTCTGGCTCAGACGAAGGTGTGTAGCTGCGGTGACGGATTTCACGATGTGGATCACCTTCTGTGGTCCTGCGTGGAGTTTGAAACCGCAAGACCCTTCTTGTTGGGCGCAGTCGAGAGTATCGGCAGACGACCGGGTATAGAAATAAGAGAAGTGTTGGCAACTAGGGACCTCGCCTACAGCTCATCTTCCGATTTGCCAGAGACAACGGTCTAATCATTTGATTCCGCATCCTCATTATCCTTCCAATCCATATCCGCCATTTCTTTTGTTATATGTTGTTTTGGCTTGGTCGTAAGTGTTTTATGTAGTGCAACGAGTGATGCGTTGTCGGACCAATATTATTTGAGACCAATCTGCCGCAAAAAGGAGCCAGGCTTTTTTCGTCTGTAGCAGTGTGCTCCAAGTCAGTTCAGCTTTGGTACAGCGGGGTCGCCTGTGTTGGCGTTGGGTTCGGGAGCGGTCGGCGGGTACAGCGTCGTAAACAGTGAAGTCACTCCTGCTGTTGCGAAATGGAATCCGCCGATCGCTTTTGAGTTCGATATTGACATGGTCGATCATGGGCTGTGTCAATGCTGAGCTACTTGAAGATCATTGCACGCAGATAAATTCATGTGTGTACTGTCCAAATAACTGTGCTTGTTTGTTTCAGTCCAGACCCACAATAGACAACCGGAATGAACCAACCGCCATCGCATCCATAGCTATAGCAATAGAACTAGAATTTTAAAAAAATACTTCCCACATACACACAAACACCCAGAAAATGGAAACAAAAAATGGACAACAACCATCCATCTTCCCTGCACAATCGAGCATGCCCGGGATATGGCAAATGACTAGGAAGAAATGCCTTGTTAATTTTCTTTAATTGTTTTTTTTTTTGGGTAAATTTATGATTCGCAGAAAATACGGCGTCTGACCGTAATAATAAATAAATGAATAAAATAAAGATTTTTTCGTACATATGCTTATGACTTTCTTGGAGCTCCACTTGCTTACAAAATAATTACTCTTAAATTTCTCAAAAAGAAAGCATAATGTCTGTCAAGTACACAATCCTTTGTTTGCGCAACTCTTTCCATATAATAATTATTTAAAAACAATGCCATCCATGTGGAGCTCTTTGTTCTTGAACGTTAACTTGGGCATGACTCGACCAAGCAGCATCTTAACTTCAAGTCTGTAGTATTTTAAGTATTGCTTTTTAAACAAAAAACTTTATTTGAGTTTTTAATAATTTCAATCACAATTACTACAACAATTTTCAAACCCACCTCCCCCAATCAATGCACCAGTAGAAACCTCTTCAAACAACCGCGTAAGTTGCTCAATTTCAGCTTAAAAATCAATACCCATCCCAAACTGGCCTAACGAACGATCGTGGCACAGCAAGCCCATCCCTTCGGCGATGCGAACGCCGCCACTGGGTGCTGGGTATTCATTTACCTGCTGCCCGATGCGCACCGGATGTCGAATTCGTTTTCGCACTTCCGGCACGGGGAAAACGCGCGCGCGTAACGCAAGCAACCGTGGGAATTAAAATTTAATGACTTCGCTTCACGTATTCAACGCTAATATGCTTTACCTTCCGCACCGACCGTAGCTGTGTACGTGTGTTCCATTTGCACTGGAAACAGACAACAACAGCAAAAAATCTCACTCACACACACGCACGAAAAAGCGGCACACAGGAACCGAAGCCGAAAGTTCGGAAGCTTTTTTTGGTAGGGGTTTTGGGAAAAATTTACATTCCTTTCCATTTTGTGTGAGCGTATTTGGATGTACCGTGTTCCGTACGGCAAGGGAGAAGGGGGGGGGGGGGGGGGAGGGGTGGGGCACATATATTCATTGCTCAATCCCGAATCGCAAATCAGCATGTCGCTTACTGCCAGCGACACCTTCCCCGATTCTCTCACCACCTCCCATCCACCCCGCCCAAAGGCATACGATACACCGAAAACACGCCCGACGGATAATCAAGTGATAAAAGTGAAATAAAATAATTGGATAAATCAATTATTGATAATTTCATGAAATCACATTTCATAAAATCTGCTGACCCATTTGCTTTTGCTTGTTGCTACTGGGGGAAACCCCGTGGCAGGACCGTGGCTATATGATGATGATGAGCAGAAGGTGGACAGAGAGAGTTACCGTGAGTGCCGCAACAAACCGGTCATTATGGGAATCCTTTTGCCTCAGGATTATGGCACTGGAATTTCTCCACGGGGCGATCCAGGGCTAGCGTGGGTTGTAACTAAAACAAAAGCCCCACTTTTGACCATTACTACTTAAGCCCTCGATTTTGCACACGCCGGGCACATGCACGACCCATAGCATGTGCAATCATCGCAAACACTGATTACTGCAGGTGGATAATGAAGGAAGAAACGTGTTGATCATAGGCGCTTTTTGAATCGACGGCTGTCCGTTCGCTCATCCGATCTCCGAGTCCGATAACCTTAACCCCCATATGACCAATGGCATCTTTTTTTCCCCCATAATTTTACACCTCACAGGGATTTCCATTGAAGTTTTAGCTTTCCATGGAGTAAAGCTCTTGTCTTGTCGCCTGTCCTTGGGGGGGTGGGAACTCCGCCCTCGGTTCGGGCATGTGCGACAAATTGAGACACTCAATACGCAAATCCCCGAACAACCGGCGTCGGCAAACATTCCACCAACATTAATGATTAATGGATCGAACGAAATCAATAATGCAGCCGGGGGTAACAACTGGCAACTGTTCCCTTTGTGCTGCTGTCCCCCACCTGAAGGTGATGATGAACTCTAAGGCACCTCTCTTTCGCACCCCCCACACACACACACATGAGGGAGGGAAAATCGGATGCACTCGATGTGAAAATGTATTCATTCGAAAATCCCAAAATGGGACACATTTCCACAGCCAGCGTGTGTTTGTGTGTGTTTTTCTCCGCAATAACAATGCAAAGCTTAATCATGTTCGTTGTTTCATCATGTGTTGTTTTTTATGCACCTCGTCCTGGTTTTGAACTGGGGTTTTCTGCATTGTTTTTTTTTTTCTCCCTTCATTTCAGTTAACCTGTATAGTATCAGCTGGTTGGTTGATGGTGCTTTGCTGCAATCGTTTCCCGTGCCGGTGCTATGATTGAATATTATAATGCGGTATTTATAAAAATAAATACACCCACCGAACAGGATGTTAATTGTAAAATGCGAAAGCGGACGATGGGAGTTTTTTTCATATTTATTACCGGTGAATTTCGTTTAATTTCATAACCCTTCAGGATATTGTTTACATGAAATTTGTGCATAATTTTGTTTGCGCTACCGTAACGCGCAATTACGCCGGATAAAAAACCACTCGTTTGTACTAAAAACTGCTAGGAGGAATTTTATACGAATGGAAAGTATTTATACACATGAGAAAATGTGTTTGCTCTTTTAAAAGTTATTTCATTACCGAAACGTAATTCAGTAATTTGATGAGCAATCAATCAAAATAATTGTCATTCTATCGTAAATAATAATTACGCCTGTTTGTATGCAATGAACCGGTGATAGGGTTGCACTATGATTATTGAGACGGACATTGACATGTTTTAATGACTTTTTAAACTAAGCTTGTTTATAAAAAAATTGTTTAAATAACAATCTCATCTTTGAGCGTCATGACTGCTCTGATTTTTTTTCTTTCAAAAATTTCAAAAAGTTTCTTATCAAAATTATTTTTTTTGCTCTAATTTTAAAAACGATCTTATGCCTCTTCGATTGATTATGCTTTCTGGGCGATTACATATCATTGAAAGGATTGTTTTATTAAATTAAATTTAAAAAAATACCAATTTATGTCAAAAATGTTTCCAGCATTCGTAAACTCATTCATTCATTCAAAACTTTGCAATTTTTTACTGCAATTAGCTTCCGTTGGCATGTAGAAGAATGAATTCACGAATAATTGGTAATTATTTCATCACTATTAAAAAAATTTCAAACACTTATTTAGTGTCTACCCAGAGTTTTTTACTGAACATCTCACGTACCATTACAGACAAATTAATAAGACCCCCAATATAAATTTCTTAAATCACTTCCATTAATCAAAGTTTATAATAGGTCGTGCCATTTCAAAATAAATTAGAAATTAGGCTAGGATATTAAATATATGGCATTGACAATACGGCATCTGTCAGTAATAATCAATCAATAAAAAATATTAACAATATGGGATACATATTGTTACCTTTCTAATTTTTAGCTTAAAAAAATGCTTTTATTTCATGTTCGTTCAGAAACTATGGAATCTCTTCATAAAAAAAAAATAAAAAAGTTGACAAAATTTACGTCTGAAGTAAATAAGAATAGTTTTTCTTATTGCTTACCTTGTCTCTCGAAGATCATTAAATCAATTTTACAAGAAACTTTGTCGATTTTTTTATTCTAGGCTCTGAATTCTAACCTTTACACATGTTAAGAGTAAATTGATCTGACACTACTTTTTAATAACTTTTTAATAAATTGATCTATTTTGTAATTTATTTATTTTTTAGCAGCAGGGACCACATTAAATTTTCAAACTACTCCTACTGATAACAATTAGGCATTTGTGGCACACATCAGCAACAAATCCATAACAAATATTACGTTTGCTTTCATTTAAATTGGACAACAATTGTCCTCCCATTTGACTAAGCTGGACCACTTTGCGTCACCGATTATTAATGGTACCGGGATTCAAATCTAATACGAACAGGTCATAGGTATGCAGAATATAATTTAGATAAGAAATAATTTATTTGTTCATTTCATTGCTTCTGTTATTTTTCATTCACAAAATTAGCTAAATTTCAAATTATTTTACCATCAGAATAGTTTCTTCTACTTAACTTTCGGTTCCTTAAAATAAAACTCTTCTCTTTCGTTTAACCATGCCTTCGCCCAACCTGACATACTGAAATGATGTGACGTCTTCCACTTGCAGAACATATGTCCCTTCGATCATTACGGTCGGGATAGCACAGTTTGCTGAGCGGCACCCTGTTTAACGGAACGTCCCCACAAGGGGATGTCCTGTGCAAATTTTGACCAATCCCTGACCATCTCACGGCAAACTATCGTCGAGCCACACCGGTGTAGCAAGTAGTGGTCTTCAACAGTTGCAAGGAAGCATGCAAACAGCTTTTCCTTGTCAGAAATTTTGAAACCCAACTCGTCACCTAGCCTTCCTGCCTCCCGTTCCATACCAGTGCCATTCCAGAGTCCAGACAGATTTGGAAGAACGCCGGTTCAGACATTTCACCAACGCTTAAAACCGTGCAAGCATCCATGCTTCGAGCTATACGTCCGTATGGAAGCGCGCGTCGTTCATTCGGTGGTCATTTTGGAATCATTCGACCGTGCCAGTGTTAAACCGAACCGCACAGCCAAACCGAGGTAGCATTTCTGGAGCAGGAATTTGCTTCATTGTTACGCGGAACCGTTGCTTGCACAAGGTACCGCTAATTTCCTATGATGGACAGTAGTCCAGCTTTCCTTCGAGTGCTTCGGCACGGCATAAAACGCGTCCGCGTGGCTTGAGCGGAGGAAAACTGACGAAAAGGGCCCGCTATCAAAGTGTCTGTCATCATCGTATCACAGCTGCTCGATGTGGTCGCATAAACCAACATCCGCACGGGCGCGTGCTACCACATTCAGCAACCGAATTGCTTTATCTGTAGATTAAACAGAACATCTTTCTGACGTGGTAGAGATGAAGGGGTTTTTTCGTTTTAATTGTTAACAAATTATACATAGTTTCGGAGACCTCAGCTCTATTTTATTAATTATGAATTATCTTACCAACGGGCGTTGGGAATTTTAGAAAAAAGACTAAAAATCCTAAAATGAACCTACATTGTGTTATGATTAAACCAAGTGCCTTTGACGATGCACCTTTGGCTTGCACAGAATTTGTTAGCGCACCTTGAAAGGTCTTAGCCTGCCATTTCTGGCACTTCTTAACTTAACTCTTAGCTGGAGAATCGGTCCTGGGTACGGTACCGCGGTACTGAAGGGATTTGATCTTGTCTTGGGACTTGTCGTTTGGGATTAATTTTGCAATATGTTTCCACTATTCTGTTACATTTTACCCTTCCGAAAAATAGATTGAGGAAAATTTTAGATCAGGTTTACGATCAATGTTAATGTAAGTTTGCCCGATATTTGCCAACTTTCCAATCTCTGGTTAGACACGTTTTTTTGCAGAAACATCGCCAGTCAGTGGAAGGAGACTCCACTGTCACTTTGGTATATGGATGTCTGTCGATTACCATCCGTCGTAGACCTTTGCTGGTGATGTTGGATGTTGGACGATGTGCCAGACGCTGGATCACCGTACGAAGGCATGGATACTTTGAAGAAATTGAGCCTACATTTGGAGGAGTCCCAGCACAAACATTATGTTGGGTCCCGACTTTCAAGCATCCCTGTTCAGCAATGTACCGATTCACCAACAGCGTTGGTATTTTAGCCTCGTGTGTGTAATGATTCGTCGATCTAACTATTGTGCAACGATTTAGATTCATTTATTTACACTGGACTCATCATGTCATGAGAATGGCACCAGACTACCCAGTTTCTAAAGTCTTGTTAGAACGTCTGCATGGCAAGATGAGGCATGGTAGAAAGAAACAGGAATGTAGTGATAACATTGAATCGTCCGTCAGAGCGGCCAAGATTATTGGGTTCAAATCATTACTAAGATTGTTACAGCCAAAGTTCGCTATCTATTTTTTATGTTATTTGTTTGTAACACAGATCGTTTCAATCGATAATACCAACATTCAATAAGAACAAGAAGTAGGTGTAAAATTATAAAAAAATGAATCCAAAAATTCATTCCTCTAACACTTCAATGTGTTTCAAAGCGAAAATAACAAATAGTGTTAACTTCATCTCATTACAGCTCACGACTGAAGCAGCAATGACTCCCAGATGACTGTACAACATACTGCACTAAGTGCGTGCGAGCGGTAACATGTTTCATTTTCCACATTTTATTCACCCAAAAACACATTGTATATAAAAAGCTTTCTTTTTATTTTCTCATTTATTTTACCAACTTCATCCGCTAAATCTCTGCCCATGAAGCTTCACAAAGCATCTAAAAAACCACACGGAACACACACATGGTACTGGTGCTCGCTCATTTTACCAATCCTCATTGTGGCAATTTAGGAACGGAGGCATTTCCCGTCCGCATGCCTGCCGGTGTGTGTGTTTTTTGCTGGGGGCCAATGCTAAACGTATGAAAGCTCTGCGCAGACGGCCGTTCAGCAACAAACCGTTCCCACAAAACCTGCTGCTGCTCGGTTGCGGTACGTTACAGAAATTCGTGAATCGTGAAATGTGTTTAATGTAAAAGTCAAAAGCATGGCGCTGACAGGACACACGGGGCGTGATTCGCGCAACAGGATACCAATCTTCTTATCAGTCTCCGAGGCAGAACCCATTCCCCAGGCCCAATGTTCCACCCACGTGAGAACCGTTACAGGTTGCTGTCTACGAGCGGAACCAAACAAAGCCCGCCGGCGAAAGAGAGAGAGCGTCCTGTGAGTCCTGGTTCTGCTCCCCGGTACCGTTTGCAAGGTATCGTACGCTGAAACATTGTACGGGGGTTTTGAACTTGGGTTTCCTTGGAACTTTGATACTTCCCACACTCCCGATGGTTCCACCGATGGCAGGTGGTTGAAATTTTGTTAAAGATAGCAAACGGGGGAGGGAAGAAAACAAAAAAAAAAACCACTCCCACGGTCCCGGTACGAAAACCGAGCATCATTCGCAGCCGATGGCGCACGTACGTTTCGGTACCGAGTTAACAGTGGCACTGCCGGTGACAATGTTGTCGATGGCGGTACGACTTTCATCAAGGAGTTGTACAAAGTTGTGGTGGTTCGTAACATCTTTCCGTCTGATGCTAACGTCGTGCACGCTGACGGCGTTATGTCGGTGGCAGATTCGTTGTACTACGGAGAACAGCGATCGGTTGAAATGAGACGGTTTTGGGCATACAGAGACCCGATATGATTAATTTGTTATTGGATGTTTGGTGTATATTCAATTTGATAAATAAAAAATAAGCGTTTAACAAATTCCAGTTGCAAAGCAAATGTGTTTAGCAAAATTAGTAGATATGACTAATCGATCTCGTTCCCACAAATATTCATTGGTAAACACGCTAACAGAAGACATTTGCTTGGTTCAGATTCCTAATAACAATAACTGACTTTCCCACTACGTAATGTTGGCATGTAGTTCTAGAAATTCCGTATTAAATGTAGTAAATGTTTTAATTAAAATGAAAATAAATAAATTAAAAGATGCATCCAACTGTAGATTAACAATCCAAGTACTAATTTAAAACTCTTTTAGTACGCGCCTAACAGTATGCAATCTGTAAAGCAACCGATTGGGCCACTTTTGATTTCAAGCCCCGAATTGGTATCGTAACGGGAAACCGTCTGCTTGCAATCGTGTAGAAAGAGAGATTGTAATAGGGGGATGAAGACTGGTCTGCACAAGGCAGGACCGAATCCCATCTGGATTGTCTCCCCGTATGGCAGTACTGACTATCCAGCTCCGGGGAAAATCTAGCCACTTTTGGTAGGTCTCTTGAGGCAGTAGAAGCAAACAAACAGAAGGACAAAATATTAGGAAAACTTTATTTAAAAAACATTATCGTGACAACATATTATGAAACTTAGCAAATTAAAGTGTAGTTAAGCACTTGTCTTCTTTTTCTTCCTTGACACTACAACCTCGAGCCTGCCATTTCTGGCATTCTGTGACTTGATTTCCATAGCTGGATAGTTGCGTGCGAGGAGACGGTCTAGATGGGATTTGAATCCTGGTCTTGCCGTGTGAAGATCGGCATCGGCATCTCATCGGCCACTGGACCACCCCCAAGTTAAGGTAAGAACTTGTAGCTGCTTTGAACTTGTGTAAAGCAGTAGTTACAAAAATCAACGTAAGTGTTGTGTCATGTAGCTCCTTTTAAAGAGGAGATGACAGCTGTGAAGGTGAAGAACTTAAAGAGTTTGGGAATAGCTAGCTCATAAATTCTATGATGACGAGGATGAGGAGCTTGAATAGTGTAAATGATACCTCGGGAGGGCGAATAAGAGCTACTGACCTAGTCCAAGGGGTTTGCTGCAAGTGGCCTTCTCCAAAGGACTTGCTCCAAGGATCTTATCCACGGAGCTTAGTCCGTAGAGCCTAGTTCGAGCAACCTACTATAACGAGCTGGTCCAAAGGGCCTATTCCAAGGGGTCTAGTTCAAGTGACCAAGTTCTCCTCATGAAGCTAAAGACCTACCTTATAAGGGCGAAGAGCTTCCTTTATTCACTCATCCTCTATCTATCCACAGAAGTCCAAAAAGACTTTACGAGCTGGGTCGTCTGGTGCCATTCTAGTGACATGACCAGTACAGAGCAGCCTTTTTGAGTCTAATGTTTTGCACTTGGGTGGTTCGACGAGAGTTCACACGGCAGGACTAGGGATTATATCCTTCCCGGGGTTTTTTCCCCGACAGCTAGGGGCTGACTATCCAACTGCAAGGAATCAAAAAGTGTAGTAAGCCATTTGATGGCCAGCATAAACTGGCAGGTCAGCCAAGCCGAGACGAGAGAATGAGATTCCACTAAAGAACTTGTTATCGTAGCGGCAATATTAACTCTAAAATATAAATCAAAACATATTAAGGTCGACTGTTTTTGAATATTTACACACTTCTAATACATGCTACTTTTTATAAAGAAACAAATGCACTTCTTCCTCTCTGAATTAGCCCAAATGTCGCAGAATGTGCATCAAGACTCCGAATTCGCGCTCCTATAGTTTGCGAGGGTCTGTATCGCGAGTAAAATTTAGGAATTAAAGCATCGACCCATAAAAATCCAATTCGAACGAAGTATATTTTAATAAAACAATCCAAACCTGATGTTGAGCTGGATTTAATGCATTTATGAAAAACGGAGCCTATTTTAATTAATCCCTCACCAAATCCTTTGCGCCGCGCTGCACTACTTGTTTTGATTATGCTTCCCACAAGCTCTTCACACGAGAGATTACTTGACAACCCACAATATGTTGCCTATCGATGAAAGTATTTGCCGAATGTTCCACCATTTTACATTCCAATTCAACCCCAACACTGGACGACCGGGCTAACGCTTTGCAGCCAGGTAATGTGAAACTAATAAAGTAACCGTCTAGTACCAGTAGCGTCCTGATTCTTGGTCCCTTCTTCACAACACACCCTCAATTCCTCGTCTCGTTCGCCTCCTAAAAAAAGCTTCCCCCTTCAAAGCTCGCCAGTAGAATCATTCGTGTGGAAAATTTGGAAAACTGAAAAATCAAAACATACCCAGCAGGCGGGAAAAATCGAAACGCAAAAAAAAACTCCATTTAACCTAACCCGTAACAACAAGTGACAGGGCCGGTTGGTACCCCCGAAGCCGGAAGGACAAAGGACGAAGAATATTCTCGCAAAACAAAAGCAAAACACCGCACCACCGCTTGTGCTCCCACCAGCACCCCTCGGCTGCTCGTTAGTTCCAGCGCCCGAAGACACTTCCGCCTTTGCCATGGTTCAATGGAAATATGTACCGGTTCGGGGGGTACATACATGTATAATGTTATCAGATTCCCATTTCCTTCCAAATCCTTGACATCACGTCACCCGGAACGTGGTGGCCCCCCTTTTACCGTCCGGCATACACACACACACATATATATACAGAAATGTCCCGTCACGCGTGTTCCACTGGCAGCCATACATTTTGTATTTGATTTTACAATCTGAACTTCCGTTCAATCGTATTTCATTGCGATCCTCTGACAGTCGGTGTGTCTCGTACGAGTTCCTTCTTTTTAGTTTCGTTTTTCACTATAAATACAACTTTTGTGAGGTGTGTGTGTGTGTGTGTGTGTGTGTGTG
The DNA here is from genome assembly GCF_013141755.1 of Anopheles stephensi. Taxonomy (NCBI): domain Eukaryota; kingdom Metazoa; phylum Arthropoda; class Insecta; order Diptera; family Culicidae; genus Anopheles; species Anopheles stephensi. The sequence continues at coordinate 50,300,954 of NC_050202.1, forward strand.
TGTATTTTTCTATTTAAATTTTCCCTGTGTTTTTGTATCATTTTTTGGTTGGGAAAAACTGTGACATGTTTTCCTTGTTTCTTTGGTTTGTTTGTCTCGTCTAAGCTATTCCGAATTTTTTGAAGCCTTCGACGAACTTCTACCCAACCGGATGTACCGGAATCGGCCCACCGGGCGGAGAGTGTGTGGAAACAAATATTTATAAGCCAGTAAAAGCCCTGTGGGAGATTTTCGGTGCGGTAAGCATTAAGCATGCGAACACAAAACCTGGCGTCAAACGAAATTCCTTCATCCGACCGCATCTTGTCTGATACGCGGCTGCAATCTGTTGCATTACATCGCATTCTGGATGGGTCTTTGTTTCCTTTTTTTGTTGTTGAACTTATTATGTTTGTACAGAAAAGGCAGCCCGGGGGCTTGTGCATGGTGTAATGCAATTTTTATGCCCCTTTCCGACGTAGCTGACAACGGCTGCAGTAAAAGCCCGCGTCCAAACGCTGTTGCACGTTCCGTGTAGTTTTATTTGCTGTCAAACATTTCCATAATACCTCTAGCCATACGTATCGAGGCACCGCATCAGGAGTGCCAGATGGATTTGTACCGATCGCTACTTACCGATCGAAATGCACTTTACCGAACCCGGGGCTAGCCGAAAACGGGAACGGGCGGGAAAGCGATGGTTCGAGTTTTAAGTAAAGCTGACTCTGCCATTCCCAGCCGTTACCAGTCGCTGCACGAGATCATGGACTGGCAAAACTTTCTCAATAAAACTGCTCTTGAATTCCGTGATGAGGCAGATGGACGCGAGCGACTCCGCCCGGGCAAGCAAGTTTGACTGCTGCTCTTTTGCCTGCTAAGCATTCCCAGAAAGCATCATATATTAACAAAAGACATATTGGTCTATTTATTTCTTTTGCTAGCCGTTTGCTGGGTTAGAATTCGTAAGAATTGCTTTGAGCTCTTCCAGATGCCACGCCACCACAAACAGCATTTCATTTTGGTTCGGTTTAGTAGTTTTTTTTTTCGAATGCTTCACTGTCACGAAATGTTGTTTGATTGATTCTTATTCATTGAGAAAAATGAAACAAATTTTGGGAACTTTTTAAATATTAGAACAAGATGTTGGGCCTTTTACCGAGTATTGCCGAACAGGGGCACATGTGTATGTAGAATTCAGGGAGGAAAGTGTTTGTGTGAAGCTTGAGTCCCGCCATAGTCAACATCGGACTGTTAACGATAAAGAAGCTTGATGTATAGGGTCTACTAGAAGACCAACTAGAGGAGTACAACAAGACCCTCGACGCAGAATGAGTCGTCCTCTGATAGATGTAAGAAGAGCATAACGAAGTCACTGAGACAGTCAATGATGAGCAATATCGGGCCATGGCCATATACGAACTTGACATGGATGACTATTCCAATGCACTCGAAAAGATGATAAGAATAATGTGGAAAAAATATACAACTTGGCCAAATTTAAATTTTGAATTTTGAACCATTTGAATCAAAACCTTTACATACTTTTAATTGGATTTGACACAAAAACTTCAAAACTATATTTAACATTAAATATTACAAACACTATATCTTTCCATCTACCCTTATTTTGTGTTTGTGCTCTGACACTTATTTTTATTAACATAACACACAATAATCGAACATTAAAACAATTAAAAGTAAACGCTAAAACAAACGTGAAATATGAGGCTGCGCACGAGACACGTCTATCCCGGAACCGAGATGAGCAGAGAGTGTAAGGATGCGCATGATCCTTACTCGTGAGACTCCCACGCTCTTAAAGCGCATCCACGATCGTCGCTAGAGCAAGACAGCCATATCCGCTACACATCGGATGCTGTCAGTTCCCAGACAGCACAGAGCGCATGGTAAGGCTATGTTCTAATCAGGATGCAACACCTTATACACTTGGTTTTGTCTATTTTAAAGTGAAGGTGCATAACCTAACATCAATCAAGAGGTACCATCGGTTAGGTATGTATCCTTCTTTTCTGATAATAATGGTCCTGAAGACACATAATAGCATGAGTAAATTTTACAGGGTTTCAAAAGGATAAAGAAAACGTATAATCCTATTGTGGAAGTTTGCAATTATGTAAAAGAATTTTACATACAGTAAGGGCAAAATTGACAAAAAAAATTCTTAGAATAGATGGCTCTCTAGAAGCAATCATCGTTTTTCTAAAATTTTCAACTAAGTTTTACAGAAAACAAAATTAAGGGAACTCAATCATATTTAAATTTCATTTTAAAGAATGTTCCAATTTTTAAAGCATTTTTTTTGTTCGTTACTGTAAATAAAAAATCGTTACTGTAAATATTTAAAATTTAAGATGTTTTAATTTAATGAATCTTCAACGAATGAATGATTCGATCGTGGCCGAGGCGTCTTCACACGATAGGACCGGGGTTCAAATCCCATCCCGACCACGCCTCCCCGTACGCAGGGCTCACTACTTTATCAAGGGTAAAATCAAGTCACTGAAAACCAGAAATGGCAGGCCGAGACCTTTCAAGGTTGTTAGTGTCAAGGAAGAAGAAGAAAAGTTGAATGAATATCATAACAGTTTTAACTTGTAACATTAAGTGCTGCTTCCAATATCGCATCCCTTTAATGTTGCATATTTCTTAATTTTTTTCGTAAAATGTACCTCCCTAGCTTGGATCGATTCAACCCGGCTGACATTTACAGCCAAAGTGCACAAAGCTCGCCACACTGCACACAAGTAACTCTACTGCAAGCTGCTATATGTACTAACCGCCTGCCAGTATTAATATATTCATAACTACAACTTTCTCGCTCCCCGCCCCACCTCCCCTCCAAAATCTCAGGTTCCTCATGACCGTCCACCAGTCACAACTTTCTTCCCGTTCCTATGAGCGGAGATTATTCTATTCTGATGCCCTAGTCCCATCTGTGGGGTGGGACAACCGCATTCCATCACCAAACCGGGATTGGGTTATGCAGAAACCAGCCGGCCGGGGATAGTTTGTCACACTACCGGTGATGAATTTTAATTATTTCTCCCTTGCATAATAGGTGGTGGCACTTCCCATTCTGGCCGTCTGCCACCGTTGTCCGCGGCGTCGTAAACCCAAATGCACTACGAATTCAATTAACAAGAGATGCAACAAACACACACACACACCTTCACCAGCTTTGAGTGAAACCCCATTTTCCGTAAAAGAACTAAAGCCAAAACAGAGAAAAAAAACACAGGGCGGAACTAATGCCTATCCACCCGAATTGGAACAGGAAAGTGGCATCGAACACAATCTCACACACACACACACACACACAGACCACTTTGTGGCAGGGGGATTGTGATGAATGCACGTAAAATGCTAAAGTTTTGCTATCAAAACTTGCCCATTGACGATTGTTTCGATTTAGTTATTATGCAACGATGCAACTCTCTGCACTGCCGGGAAATGGCGTCTCGTGTGGCTCTGTGTGTGTGTGTGTGTGTGTGTGTGTGTGTGTGTGTGTGTGTGTGTGTGTGTGTGTGTGTGTGTGTGTGTGCTGCGCCCTTTTGAGGTCAGTAAGTGGAGTTTTGGAAAACGATAAACTTACTTATCACTGGTTGGGGGATGGGATGGAAGCCAACATTTTGTGACATTGGATAGAAATTTTCCTGCTAACCAAGCCACCAAGTAAAGCTGCGTTAAAGTGCCAACAGATGTAATAAAATGGAAAACAAGCAACAAACCCTTTAACAGTCGGACAGATGAGAGCCCGCTTAATGTAATGGACGAACAATATTTGATTTGCAGACCCAGCCAGTACAGTATTGACACGAATTAATCATATCGATCAGCGTTGAATTTTGAATACAAACCACAAAAAACTGCTACAAAATATGATTAACACACCGAACGGCGATTGGGGAGGAGTGCTAATCAAATCGATTATAATCAATGAATCATCATCGGGGCTGAAAGATTCGTTTAGCGAGAACCAATTGTTGCTATGCTAGGGCCGACCAAACTATTTATCCACCAACAAGCAAACAAGAAGAAACCGTCCAAATAGGAACACACACTCACACACACCAACACAAACTAACCGTGAACACAATGCATTTTATTGCTCATCGACGCATACACTTTACACTTACACAAAACATAATGTTATTTAATGCTGCTATTGTGATAATTAAAACCAACGGATGCGGGCACTCCGTCCGTCCGTCCTTCCTTACATCCTCGGCACGCACGCACGATTTACGCAAGTATGAACCAAACATTAACCCAAAACGCGCCACGATCCTTTAGAACAGAGATTTTCCCTCCATCATGCACTTGACACAGTAGTGCGTAAACTGTGCTCCTTTCAGCAGGAAATCGGACACAACCTGTGGAACAAGCGGAACAAGAACGATAAGGTTGGTTTGCATTGGGGATGGTTTTGATCGTGTTTTTTAAGGTACTTACCGCTATATCAGGCACGCATACCGTGAGCGGATGGACGACCACATACCAGCCGGCGCAAAAGAACGCCACGAAGAAGCCGACCACTAACAGCACGATTAGCCAGATGATGGACCACAGAACGTTTGCCATGCTGTTGGGAAGAGACCGCGAAGGATGGTGGATTTTATCATTACAAAAGCTATTCAAAAATGTTAAAACTTTTGCTAAAAAGGAATAAAATACACAAATTTTTCTTCTAAATAATAAAGTTTACGCCACTGTGTTAATCTACAGTGGTGGATAAAACAATAAGGGTCTCATCTCTATTTCCGGGTTCAAAAATTACTGCTTTTATATAATTGTATTAATCGTTTTGAAATGGTGGAAACTTTATCAGCAACATCCTAACTTTCTTTTGCAATTTTGTGTACGTTTAGAAATAACTGATTCATTGTGTTAGAACCGAGAAAACCTGACAAAAAATAGGTTGGGAGCTGATGATGAAAATAATAAAACACAATTGGTTAAATTTAATTTATTGGTGAATTAGAAAACAAGACCTCAAGGGGCTGTCCGGTGGTGAGGCGACAACGGCGCCATCATACGGCAGAATCGGGGTTCAAATCCCATCTGGACCGTTCCCCCGTAGTGAAGTCTGACCCTATAAATACGTGGTATCATTAAGTCAAGTCTAGTCTAGAAATGGCAGGCTTGAACCAAGGGGTCGTTAGGCCAAAGAAGAAGAAGAAGAAGATACAAGACCTCCTTACCATTCCCCACAAAAAAATATAATTTTATGAATATTCTTATTTTGCAGTAGCACGTATTTTAACTCTGTTTTCATCGGAATGACAAAACAATTAATCGGAATCATTTTTATTTTATTGATTCATTGATTTACTGAGGTTTATTTTAAGATTTTAAGATCCTCAACTCAGTCTTAATGCAACGACAATTTGTTCAAAATGGGCACCGTAATCTCACTGCTACGCTATTGCAAACTAAGGTTGACTTATCGCTTTGTCCATCACTGTAAATTCTTAGTTTTAGCCTTTTTCTGTTTTTTTTTTCTTTGTGATTTTGAGTAGTATACTATTTGAATTGTTTTTGCCCTTTATTTGGGAATAATTCGAAAATTTTCTTCAATAAAAAAATTCATCTTAGGCCAATTTTTCATTTTCATAACGCTTAAAAATTAGGATATTGTGCCAATTTTCATCGACTGAACTTGGGAAAACGATCGTTGCGTCAATCTGTCAATCGAGGAATCCATCTTGAATTTCTTTGGCCAATCCGGTTGAAATATGGCTTAAACACATATAAGACAATATGAAAAAATATGGCAAAATATAACCTCTCATCGAATTCAACATCAATACAAAATTGTTTGATTTTTTCAACTTTAGCTAGGGGTGTTTTAAAAAAAGTTTATTTTTAATCAATTTCGTAAGGGAATTTTTAGGAGTTTTAAGTGTGATTTTTTCAAACAACATTGCTAAAGAAAATATAGAAATGTTAAAAGTATGGCAATCCCTTACAAAGATCGGTCTTATTCTACCGCCCATCACTGTAGCTGAAATTTTAGTACATTTGAAAGAGAAGACCTCACTGCATGCGACCAAGAAGTAATTTAAAGCTTTAAATCTGTTCCACTGATCTATTGAGAAACCCACAGCACATTCGTTTCCCCCATAAAACCCGCTGAGTAGAACGTCGATGTCAACGGTCATTTTAAAAATACTCGCATTCAAACATGTTGCAAGACGCAGCAAGATAGGAGCGGATTAAGAGCATTCGTGGTTCTAATTCATTCTCGTAAAATACACCTCTAGTAAACAACGGCCAAACTCGGAATGATCACAAACCACCAACCACACACACACACACCCCTGCAACACACTGGAAGCTGCCGATCCCTCACTTATATTTTCTTGAACAAATTTGTTCTCAACCCAACAAAAAAAAAGATGTACACCAAGCTATTTTTGTACTCGGCCATCGAAGAAAAGGACGGCATCGATTCAAGCATATGGTTTTTGTTTGTTTTAATGCGAGTTGGAAAAATGCTACCGTGCGCGGGACACTAGGCAAGTTGCGCCAGTATGGTTTGCTTCATACTGCAGATGCAGATGAATTAACGGTCCGCGGAGAAACTATTTTAAATACAACAATGCTACTAAGTGCAGAAGCGCGCTCGTTCCATTCGCATCGGGATGGGGACCTGTTGAAGGGGAAACGGCGAGCAGAGTGCCCATTAGAGGCGGGAAAAAAATAAACGGGATGTTGCGAACGCGACAAAATAAAATTGAGCTAAACTGACAGGCATGCAAGAGTTAGATGAGAAACTTTAAATAACTAAATATCTTCGTTAAGGATAAAATTCTCACCGAAAAACAACCTTGAATCACAGAAAGACCCCATACCGTAAGAAAGACGAAATTATGGTAACATGTCAGGGTATGTCATAAAATATCTCGAAAAAGGGACAATATCCAGACATATGAAAATTATAAATAAACTCAACCCATGTAATAAAAACGAAAGTGAAGAACATGGGCCGAAAAGGGTTAACACTAGAACACAATGCATACATTGTCATTGCGCGATTAAAAACGATCAACGCGAAGATCAAGGCACGGTCGTAGGGCAGTGAAAGAAAGACCAATTTGACGAATAGAACAAACGACGCGCAGGCAATAGGCAATAGGAAAATAGGCATACGCACTTGAACCACAGATGCGCGATGCATTACCCATGGTCATAAAACGATAGGGTAACAATCGCCAGATATTGTTACATTACAGACCTCCTACACTAGCCGACGCCTGGCAGGGGTCAACGCATCAGCATACCGAATTAGGAAAAAGGAGATCGATGTAATGCTGTTTCATGTTCTTTTTCCCACGGAATTTTAGTATATAAGACAGGTTTTTTGAGAATAAAAATTGACTTGTAATCCAAACCTCAACGAAGAAACTTGTGTTTCATTGTTTGGGTATCAGTACAGAATCGGGAAAGTTTCACCTTTGCCTTCCCTCCGGAAATTGGTTACGCACTTTGGTGCCTCCCCACTCCGTCGGAAGAATTAGGCGAAATCAAGCCAAGCAAGAACCACGGTTAGATACTTCTCCTGGTTATCCAGGAAAAAAGGCTAATCGTCTGATCGAGCTACGGCATTCCCGTTGTCCACGCCGAGTTAGTGTAGTGCGAGTCCGCCGCTAAAAACTTCTCTTGGTTATCCAGGAAAAAAGGTTAGCCGCCTGATTCAAGCAACTCTGACAAGGCCAGGAATCTGCGCGGAGATCTCCGAATCGACCATTCCTTCGCGTGGTCGGTTCAACAACGGTTCGTTATCGAACTAACAAATGGTGGCTCCAGAGAGGAGTTGTTAATATCCGCGCGCGTTAACAACTCATTCGAGCGAACTTACGTTCGTGGTGTGATGTCGCCAAAAGAACAGCCTCTAACTGAACCCGCACCAAGCAGTGCTTCAAAAAGGTTCAGACTCAAATTCTGCGCTTGTGAAAAATAAAGTGAATTGCAGCGAGTGAAACGGTTTACAATTAATACACGTAAGAACTACAGTGCTATAAGTGAACCGATCGAGTGCCGTTGCGATCATATCAATGTGCACAAGTGCAGAACAAAATCGGGGAGCATCAGTGAGTGCCAGTGCGTGATATAAGCTTTATATAAGCAATAAACACGGCTCCGAACTAACCCATTCCAAAGGGTAATAAAGTTCTTCCAAAGAGGTAGAACTAAAAGGAGTACGTTATTTTACTATTTGAGAACAATAGTGTTACAATACGGCTCCGGAGTGAACGAAAAAAGTTCACATCCGAAATAACCCGAAAGAAACTTTAAATGTTTAGCGAAGACGTCTATGCTTACGAAAGAAATCGTGTTTAACAATCAGTACGTGGACAACCGCGGAATAATAAGTTAACCGAGTGAATGACGTATCGATCGTTTTAAAGTGCTCGCGTTTAAATAATTGAGGACATAAAATACCAGTGCATAAAGGAAGCTTATCAGCAATAAGCACGTGGGAAAGAGTTCTCGTAAGGCGTATCTTAACGGAGTAAGTCAGTGACTATCGGCGCAGATGGTTTTTTAGTACGACTCCGGAGTGAATTATCAGCGAGATCGAGACCACATTAAACTACCGGGCACCGGGAAAGGTAACACCAAAAACGGTAAGTCAAACTTTCTTATTTTATAGCTCAGAGTAGGAATTTTAAAGATCCGCCGACATGCCTTACAAATTTACCACGAACACTTCCGGCAGTTGCCGATTGTGCGTGGCGGAAGACACTTCCGAAGAAAGCATGATTTCATGCTATGAATGTGATAGGTGGTTTCATTTAACATGTGCCAAACTAACACGTAAACCAAAGCCGGAAGAATGCTGGCTTTGCGTAAAATGTCAAAAGATAGCATATGAACTTAATAGATTGCCCAAGGAATCCGCTAGTAAGGATACAGAGGCTATGTTTTCAAGACTATTGCTTGGTCAACAAGAACAATCAAAAGAACGGTTACAAGAATTTTTAAAAGCTGTAACAACTATTGCGGGCGACAAACAAGGATCACCGCACATAGAAACGCTATTGAAAAGACAATCGCTTATGCAGTTGCCGAGATTTGGAGGGGATCCTGTAGAATGGCCAAATTTTAAGCAAACATTTGATGATACAAATGAGGAGGGAAGATTCTCTAATTTAGAAAATTTAAACCGCCTTAAACAGGCCTTATATGGACCAGCCCTCAAAAGCGTTCAACAATTAATGCTGGATTCTTCAAACGTGCCAGAAATAATGACACGCTTGAAGAACTCCTTCGGGAGAACAGATTTAGTGTATCTTGAACTACGTAATAATCTGTATAAAATCCGAGGAGATTCCAAAAGCATTGTCGTGGAAATGGTAAACGCTTTAGAAAACCTCATTCAAACAGTAAACTTGATGAGCGAACCGGACTACCTGAAAGATCACACTCTGGTGTTGGAGTTGACTGCTAGGCTACCGCACCAAATTCAGGAAAAAAGAGCCCAGTACATGGCTGAAGCGGAATCACCGTTAAGGGTTCAAACTTTAGATAACCTATGCGATTGGTTGAGACCTTTCGCTAAAACGGCAAACATGCTAAAAACAATATCCGCACATACCCAACGTGGAGGCGTTCATCTCCACGAACAAAAAATCCCATACAAAGGCTTTCAACAGCCAATCAAAAGGGGTAAGGATTTCGAACAGAATTCGAAAGAAGCTAGCAAATGCTTAATATGCAATAAGCTACATGAAACGATCAAATGTTATGCATTGGTCAATGAGGTACCATCTGAGCGAATAAAAATTGCTCAAAATAAAGGTTTATGTTTAGGTTGCTTGAAATCTAACAATCATACAATACATGATTGTAGATCCGCTCAAATATGCGGGATAAATGGATGCACCGATAAGCATCATAAAATGCTTCATGTACTTCAAAATATTGAAATCGCAGGAGTAAACAATCATCAAGAACTAGAAGCAACATCATCAACGCACTTCCAAGTGTTGCCAGTTGAATTAATAAACAGCAATCACAAAATAAAAACTTATGCGCTTTTAGACCCTGGTTCATCCTCAACCCTATTAGAAGAAAAAGTTGCGCGTCAACTTAACCTAAATGGGGAAGTAAAACCGCTCCAATTACTATGGACACAAGGCAAACAAACTGAACACGTTAAAAGCCAAAACGTGGAATTAATAATCAAGGGTCCAACTAAAAAAGGTTTTCAACTGAAGAATGTGAGAACGGTTAAAGATTTGAAATTACCTGTTCAATCTTTAGATTATGATGATCTAAGCAAAAAATATCCTCACCTTGCTAATCTTCCAGTTTCAGGATTCCAAAACATTCGACCCACTATAATGATAGGCTTGAATAACAATCATTTATTGATGGGGTTTAAACATAAATATGGTAAACCCACAGAACCAATAGCAATGAGGACAAGATTAGGTTGGCTAATTTACGGAAAAACAACCGAAAGTCAAGAGGAATATTCCATGATAGTACAAGAGAAAGAAAGTTTTCGTAAACCAATTGTTCGAATTACGAAAATGTTTATAGGGTAGAAATGAATCATGATGAATTTGTAATGAACTCTAATTAATGCATAAGAATAAAGGACAATTGAATTCACACTCGCAAAGAAACCAGACGTATTACATCTATCGCTCTACAATCACGATATCACAACCAGTAAAATCTCTACATTTTGGTCCTTCGAACCGGATCGTGTGTCGTGACTTGTATCCTTGTACAATAGTGAATTAGGGCACTACGTGTTACCAATTCTCATCCAGTTTTGTGCAAGCCAGTTCCGGTTGTACTAGGCTTACGGTGTAGTACAATCATCGCCCCGCTATCAAGGGCACGAACATTGAGTATCCTACTCTACTGTAAAATTCACGATACCCATCCATCGTGAATTCCTTTCGAATCATCGCGTCTGTTCGTTTCAACATCCGTGTGTGGTCACTCTGCATCAAGAGATCGAAACATTCCCACGGAGTGTGCATGTATGTATATGCGTGTGAGTGTAACTTTCGTACATCGTTAGTGCTGTGCTCAGTGATAGAACAATATTGTGAACAATCATTATCACGGACCTTCCTGCCAGCCGATTACTAGTGTGTTTTTGTGTCATCCGTGCTCGCGTGTGAAAGTGAACCGCGTTCCGTCAACCCAGACTTCCGTGAACAATCGTCCTTCTCATCCGCTTTATATTTCGATAATTGTGTTAGTGGAAGCGTCGCTTTATCCAAGCTTCGGTCGACAACCTCATCACCATCGCGCGCCTATTTCATAGCGTCATCTCACCACCATCTTGTAAAGTAAAGGTGTTGTTACTACTGCAACCGTGCTAAGTGAATCGCGTACTTGGACTTGCGTACAATTTTGCATACAACAAAGCTTTCAGTGCGTATCGAGTGCGAAATATTTCATATTTCACTATGGATAAAAAAATTAAAAATGTGCTGTTGAAGAAAAGGCAATCCGAAGCATATATTGCGCGATTAGAGGATTTTATGTCGAGGTACGATGAAAATCAAGTCGATGAGTTGTCCACATGCCTAGAACAGTTGGACTCACATCATAATAGTTTCATAAACGCGATCGGGAAACTAGAGGAACTAGATGACAAAGAAGATACTATTGAAGCGTGCATCAACGATAGGTGTGATATGGACGAACGTTATAGAAAGTTGCGTGGTTTCTTCCTCAAACATAAACCAATGGAGAACCATACAGTGAACAATTCATTGCTGCTTTCGAGCACCGCAGCTCTAAACAGCTCAAGCACAGTGAACATTCGTCTTCCCAAAGTCGAGCTACCGACTTTCGACGGTGATGATACAAAGTGGTTGACTTTCAGAGATCGATTTGTTGCTATGATCGATTCTTCGCCCGAAATCCCACCGATCATGAAGCTGCAGTACTTGCTCGGTACCTTGAAAGGTGATGCTGCTCGGCCGTTCGAGCACACATCGTTGACGGCTGACAACTATGCCGTAACGTGGAAGATGCTTCTGAAACGATACGACAACAAACGCATGTTGTGTCGCGAGTACTACCGGAGACTACATTTCCTTCCATCGGTGGACGGAACCAACGTGGATGACCTGGCCTCACTCGTGGACGAATTCACGAGAAACGTGAATGGACTTCGGAAACTGGATCAACCCGTGGATTCTTGGGACGTGCCGCTGATAAACATCTTGTTCTTAAAACTGGACTCCGAATCACTATGGGCTTGGGAACGACACTCGTCAACGTCGCCTCAAGATAAGTATTCGGAACTAATCAGTTTTTTACAGGACAGAGTTCGCATTCTACGATCAACACTCAACCTGGAAAGGAGCAAGGAGCTGGTTGCGATCACGGTGGCCGGGGTGAAACACAAGTCGAGTGCCGTGGTCAAAGGAACTACATCATCCCCATCACATCGTCGTTCGCAATCCTATGCTGTGACCACAGGGCGTGAGAAGACAGTCGCAGTGAAACCAACATCGTGTTCATTGGGTTGCTCGGACCGACACCCACTGCGCACGTGCCCAGCATTCGATAGAAAGTCGGTGAAGGATCGTCGGGACATCGTGGCAAAGCTGCAGTTGTGTTTCAACTGCCTGTCAATGGATCATCAGGTTCCTGAGTGCAATTCAAAATATTCGTGTCGGTTTTGCAACGCGCGTCACCATACACTGCTGCATATTACATCACCAGCACCAACAACCACACCTTTCGGTCAACCGAATTTTCCGGCAAAAATCAGCATGTCAGCACAATCAGATGAGGTCCAGGAAGGCGACATGGTATTACTAGAAACCGCCATAATCACCATTGTAGACGACCATGGCCAGCAAATCAAAGCACGAGCGCTGCTAGACTCCGGATCTACTTCAAACTTCATCACGGAGTCATTGGCTAAACGTCTGCAAACGCCGCAGAAAAGGGTCAACATCGTCATCACTGGCATTGGGCAAGCAGTACAGCAAGTTAAAAACTCTATCGTGGCTACTATTGAATCTCAAAATCAAGAATTCAGCACTAAAATGGAATTCTTTATTTTAAGGGCACCCACATCAGACATTCCTTCGGCTCCAATTGATGTTTCTTCATGGCAGGTTCCTGACGTTACACTGGCTGATCCAAATTACCACACTCCAAGCCAGATCGATGTGGTAATTGGTGGGGAGGCCTTCTGGGAACTGCATACAGGCCGCAAACGAGCACTTGGTCCAGGCAAACCATGGCTTATGGAAACACCGTTTGGCTGGGTGGTTGCCGGAAATGCAACGCACAAGAAAACACCATCCAATAAGACTGCGTTATTGAGTGCCGCCATCGTATCAGAACCACTCGAAGCCATGATACAACGTTTTTGGGAGCTAGAAACTGTTGATGACGGACCAGCATTCTCAGTACAGGAAAATTACTGTGAGGAATACTACACATCAACAGTAAATCGAGAACCTTCGGGCAGGTACGTGGTCAGACTCCCCCGAAATGTTACTAACGGTGCAACCCTGGGTGCTTCACGAGAAATTGCGGATCGGCGCTTGCTGAGCGTAGAACGTCGATTGAGATCCAATCCTGAAATGGCGAAAGCTTACAGTGCATTCATGGAAGCATACGAAAACCTCGGTCACATGAAGAAGCTTCCCGAGCCTGTAGATGATACAATCGAACATTGTTACATACCGCACCACGCTGTCGTCAAAGATTCCAGTACCACTACCAAGGTTAGGGTAGTGTTTGATGCATCATGCAAGACCTCGTCCGGCTACTCCCTCAATGACACATTACTAGTAGGCCCGATTGTCCAAGAAGATCTGTTTTCCATCATCCTGAGATTCCGTACACATGCCATAGCTATAGCCGCTGATATCGAAAAAATGTATCGCCAAATACTACATCACCCCGAAGATCGAAGTTTGCTACGCATACGATACAGAAAATCCACCACAGACCCAATCTCTACTTATGAACTGGCTACAGTAACGTATGGTACAGCATCAGCACCCTTTTTAGCCACCAGAACACTTCAACAAATTGCACGTGATCATCAGCAGAGCTTTCCTGATGCGGTCGATCCTGTTCTGCACGATTTCTATGTCGATGATCTTCTATCTGGAGCAAGCAATATCGCAGATGTGGTAAAAAAAGTAACTCAGATAACTGCAATGCTGAATTCAGCAGGAATGGTGCTTAGAAAATGGGTATCAAACTGTCCAGAAGCATTAGAAGGCATTCCTGCAGAAAATATAGCAATACAATCCGTTCACGAGCTAGAAGATCACTCCGTCTCAACATTAGGCTTGGTTTGGGAACCAAGAAACGACGCATTTCGGTTTCAAGTAGATTTACCACCTCCACCAATGTCGTTAACCAAGCGCCAAGCATTATCATTCATCGCGAAGATCTTCGATCCACTCGGGCTACTGGGGCCCACCATAATCATTTCAAAAATGTTTATGCAACGTCTATGGACTCTGAAGAGGAACGGAACGGCGTTAGATTGGGATAGCAAGCTGCCACCACAGCTTCAGGAGGAGTGGAATCAATACCATCAAGGAATATTCCGATTGCGAGAGGTCCGAGTACCTCGATTCGTCTCACTGGTGCAAGCACGTAGCGTTCAACTACACATGTTTGCAGACGCATCACAGTCAGCTTATGGAACATGCGGGTACATTCGTGCAGAAACGAAGGAGTATGTTTCAGTACAACTAATAACGGCAAAATCTAAAGTCGTATCGTTGACAAATACGCATTCAATAGCAAGATTGGAACTTTGTGCCGCAAGGTTAGCCACACAACTCTACAAGAAGATCATCAACGCAACGAGATTCAACATCAAGGTGTATTTCTGGACTGATTCCACCACGGTACTATACTGGTTGCAATCACTGCCGAGTCGCTGGAAACCGTTCGTGGCTAATCGTGTTGCACAGATTCAACGGGACACCGACGGTATGAGCTGGAAGCACGTCCCTGGAAGGGACAATCCTGCAGACGATATCTCACGTGGTGTAAAAGCTGAGGATCTGATCAATCGACACCGGTGGTGGAACGGGCCACATTGGTTGGCACAAAATGAAAGCAATTGGCCAACGTTTATTCCGTCTAACGATGAAGGTGAATTAGCAGATGAAGAGC
The DNA here is from genome assembly GCF_013141755.1 of Anopheles stephensi. Taxonomy (NCBI): domain Eukaryota; kingdom Metazoa; phylum Arthropoda; class Insecta; order Diptera; family Culicidae; genus Anopheles; species Anopheles stephensi. The sequence continues at coordinate 50,316,098 of NC_050202.1, forward strand.
GGAAGGCTGCTCAACCCATCACTTGCACCACTATCGCACGAGCCTTCTCCAACACACTCTTCGCTAGGTATTCAAGTTACCACAAACTTCGCCGTGTGGTAGCATACATATTCAAATACGTGCGGTGCCTGAGAACCAAGGCATATTCTTCACAACATCCAAAGGGGTGTCGTGCCGAAAACAAACGAGATGTAGCTGATACAGATATCGTCCAAGCAACCATCACAACTGAAGATCTTCATCAAGCCGAAATCGCCCTATGTAAACTCGCCCAACAAGATACGTTCGACGACGAAATCCACGCCTTAACAACAGGAAGACAGGTATCCCGAGCATCAAGACTGAAGTGGCTGAGACCATATTTGGACGAAACAGGAGTGCTTCGGGTTGGTGGCCGGCTAGGCAACATGACAGCATCGCATTCGGTTAAACATCCCATCGTGCTAACTGCCGCCCATCCTATGGCAGTTCTCTTAGCAACAGCATATCACCTCCGGTTATTACATGCCGGACCGCAACTTTTGCTAGCAACGCTCCGACAACGATTTTGGGTGATAGGAAGAAGAAGTCTAGTGAAATCAATCTACCATCGCTGTCTTCAATGCTTCAAGGCCAAACCAACATTAATCCAACAAAGTGTTGCAGATCTACCGGAGTCAAGAGTGACCCCAACCAGAGCATTCTCCGTTTGCGGCGTTGACTACTGTGGGCCATTATTCATCAAATCAAATGTTCGGAATCGCGGTCCAAGCAAGGCGTATATTGCAATTTTCGTCTGTTTCTCAACCAGAGCTGTACATATTGAATTGGTGAGCGATTTGACAACAACCGCATTTCTATCAGCACTTCGTCGCTTCGTAGCACGCAGAGGAATGGTGAAGGAGCTGCACTCAGATAACGCTACAACGTTTAAAGGAGCAGCAAATGAACTACATCGTATCTACAAAATGCTGAAGCAGAATGAGGAAGATCGTAAATCCATCTTCAATTGGTGTGCGGAGAACGGCATGATATGGCGTTTCATACCACCGCGAGCTCCCCACTTCGGCGGGCTCTGGGAAGCAGCGGTCAAGTCAGCGAAACATCATTTACTGCGAACCATAGGGACAACAAGTATAACCTACGAAAATATGCTTACATTGTTAACACAGATCGAATCCTGTTTAAACTCGCGACCCTTAGTTCCAATGTCAGAAGATCCGTGTGATCTTGAAGTGCTCACACCAGGCCATTTCCTCATCGGAGGTAACATGCAATCTGTTCCCGATATTGATTACACTAACATTGCGTCTAATCGTTTAAACGAGTATCAGTTAGTGCAACGCTATGTACGATCTATTTGGCAACGATGGCAAAGGGAATATACACAACAATTACAAGCACGATCGTCGTTCGGTAGCAGGTCAGTAGTTGAGCTTAAAGAAAATCAGTTAGTCCTTATACGAGAAGATAATGCTCATCCCACCGAGTGGCCAAAGGGGCGCATTGTTAAACTCCATCCCGGCAAGGACGACGTCATCCGTGTCGTCACTTTACGAACGGCACCTGACAAGTACATCGTGCGACCGACAGCACGACTAGCATTGTTACCTACTACCTCACCTGAATAATAATTCGAACACGTTTGTTTATTAATTACTCTAAAGAATTTCATTCTTGGTGGCCGGAATGTTCGAATTACGAAAATGTTTATAGGGTAGAAATGAATCATGATGAATTTGTAATGAACTCTAATTAATGCATAAGAATAAAGGACAATTGAATTCACACTCGCAAAGAAACCAGACGTATTACATCTATCGCTCTACAATCACGATATCACAACCAGTAAAATCTCTACACCAATATTCAACAAATTTTCAGTAGAAAAATGTGGATTAAAACCAGGTGTTCAAATTTCTTTTCCTACGGATATTGCAAAGTCAAGCTTAAAACAATCAGCAAAAAGACGAAAAATAAAATCTGAAAAAACGGCTCTCAGAGATATCAATAGCCATCAGTCAAAGAGAGACAAATCCGGAGAGATTCGTCAAAAGAGCTACAAATTAATAAATGAAAAATCAGTTCTTCAGGCATCAACTACAAAAAAGAAAAGAAATAGGATTTCTACCTGCAACGCAAACTCCAACTTTTTCATGGAAGTACAGATGAAAAAAGATCGAAAAGGATCTACTCCTGTAAAAACTTTACACGGGAAATACCGCCGTACCGTCAATGAACTGGCGGATTTGAATGTTTACGGCAAACAAAAGTTTGAACCACCGTTAAACAAGAAACAAAGGCTACCCAATAAAGGACCAATTGAATGTAGTTTCATAGGAATTCATGAAGAAAATATGATTGAAGAGGTAATTGATAAAGAATTACCGACAATAAAGATGAAAAGTAAGAAAATAATTTCTGATGCATGGAACTACGAGGTTTTGACAACCAGCTCAAGGAAAGCTACTGCAATCACACAAACGATTAAGCCTATGGTAAAAGGGTTTATTGGTTTAATCAAAGGCCTCAGGGTATTGTTCAACAATTTATCGACCTTTATATTAATCATGTTATTTCTCTTTTCAGCTGAAGTTCTGGGTAATACAACAAGGGGATTGATTACATATTTGATTGCAACCAACAAACTATTAGCAAAAGAAAATAGCTTCTTGCATGCCGCAAATGATATAAGGAGACAAGAAAATCTATCAAATCAAATCGACACAAATGTTTCAAGTATTTTAACTTTCAGAAATTCAAAGTAGAAAACGATCGTCAAATGGACATTGCGAGAAAAAATACACATTAGTTTTCTTAAAGATTAGAAGTGAAGAGATTAGCTCAAACGTAAGAAAAATCAACTATGACTCTCTATATCAAAAGTCTTGTAATTGCAACGCACCCACGCAAGGGCAACGCATTTCGTCAGTAACGTCTGAGTTCAACCTGCATCAGAGAAGTCTTCAGAGCGTCATTCTTCATCCGGTAGATACAGTTGGTCTGCTATCAACAATTAGATAACAACAGTCAACGTCGAAGGGAACTACGAAGCGGTAATATGCGGTTGGCTAGTGCTTAGATACAAAATTGGCTATCTCAACAAAAAATTGGAACTTCAAAGGGTGTGCAAAGTCACAACTATAATCTACGAAGAAAGCTAGCTAATGTTCAACTATCAAACGTTCAAGGTCGAACAAATGCTGTATGTCTTGCTTACGCCATCGAGAGACTACTGTTTGGTCATATGGGCCGGGGTCTGATGGAAAGCAAGGTCAAGATGCTGAGATCTCCAGAAGATGAAAAACCTGTTGTACAAAGTGATGAGAGAATCACTTCTTCTGTGCAACTAAATCAGAGCTGAACAACACCCAAATCTACAATAGTTTCCGCATAACGCCTTACTGCGGTCTAAACTATAATCTTGGTCGACCAGCTGATTACAATGCATCTTCAACTATCGATATCTAAATCTTAAAATCCAGCATCAAAATGACGACTATTCTTCAAATCGTAGCCTCTTGAGAAATCGCCCAACTGAAGTCATCGTGTTTAAGACGACGACGTGTGAAATCAACGAGCAACTACAACATCTCTTATCCTGCAGAGATTTTTGAAAATCGTGTCAATCAAAATCGTATCTGAGCTTCAACGCCCAACGCGCAACCCTACGAGTAGTCCAATGTGCAACCAACAGTGAATTATACCTCACTACTATCATCTCCTTCGTGCTTCGTCATCGCCTCGACAACCTACGAGCACCAACGCATCCTCACCGGCTAGACATCTGTAAATCGTTTCTACAACCGACTGCAAGCATCGATGAACCGTCAACGGCAGAATGCGTGCAATTACAATCAGGTGTCGTATAATGAGAGTCTAAACAATTCAATTGATTAAAATATTAGGAAAATTAACTCAAAGGGAGAATTTGAATTTTATCATGGCAGTAATACGTCGCGATTATTTGGTAAAACTTGTAGTTTTACGAGGGCCGGAATGTTGCGAACGCGACAAAATAAAATTGAGCTAAACTGACAGGCATGCAAGAGTTAGATGAGAAACTTTAAATAACTAAATATCTTCGTTAAGGATAAAATTCTCACCGAAAAACAACCTTGAATCACAGAAAGACCCCATACCGTAAGAAAGACGAAATTATGGTAACATGTCAGGGTATGTCATAAAATATCTCGAAAAAGGGACAATATCCAGACATATGAAAATTATAAATAAACTCAACCCATGTAATAAAAACGAAAGTGAAGAACATGGGCCGAAAAGGGTTAACACTAGAACACAATGCATACATTGTCATTGCGCGATTAAAAACGATCAACGCGAAGATCAAGGCACGGTCGTAGGGCAGTGAAAGAAAGACCAATTTGACGAATAGAACAAACGACGCGCAGGCAATAGGCAATAGGAAAATAGGCATACGCACTTGAACCACAGATGCGCGATGCATTACCCATGGTCATAAAACGATAGGGTAACAATCGCCAGATATTGTTACATTACAGACCTCCTACACTAACCGACGCCTGGCAGGGGTCAACGCATCAGCATACCGAATTAGGAAAAAGGAGATCGATGTAATGCTGTTTCATGTTCTTTTTCCCACGGAATTTTAGTATATAAGACAGGTTTTTTGAGAATAAAAATTGACTTGTAATCCAAACCTCAACGAAGAAACTTGTGTTTCATTGTTTGGGTATCAGTACAGAATCGGGAAAGTTTCACCTTTGCCTTCCCTCCGGAAATTGGTTACGCACTTTGGTGCCTCCCCACTCCGTCGGAAGAATTAGGCGAAATCAAGCCAAGCAAGAACCACGGTTAGATACTTCTCCTGGTTATCCAGGAAAAAAGGCTAATCGTCTGATCGAGCTACGGCATTCCCGTTGTCCACGCCGAGTTAGTGTAGTGCGAGTCCGCCGCTAAAAACTTCTCTTGGTTATCCAGGAAAAAAGGTTAGCCGCCTGATTCAAGCAACTCTGACAAGGCCAGGAATCTGCGCGGAGATCTCCGAATCGACCATTCCTTCGCGTGGTCGGTTCAACAACGGTTCGTTATCGAACTAACACGGGAGGTGTGGCGGGTGGTGTTATGGTTTCTGAAATCTCGAAACTTTTTCTCAGTTTCCTCTTAAAAATCTTTAACTTTAACCCTTAAGATAGTTCCAACAGCATTCTAATAAGTAATTTAAATACTTAATATTCAACTAGGATGGAATACTCTTTGATTTTTTTTCTCACTACCACAACTAATTCAAGAAGAAACCAATTATGTCTGGATATTGAATACACATAAGCAAATGAGACGAACAGCAGTAGAAATTGTGTGCCGGTAAAAGGTATCCAAGCCTAATAACCGGAGTACCAGTCGACTGATCGCCTTGCTTCGCGGTGCAGCTTACCATATGTTAATGGAACATCGGTATAATTTGAAGAAATATTCCATTTTACAACAATAAAAATGTGTAGCAATGGACCAAAAATATTATGTAAGATCATTTATCACGACGCACTTAACGATGTTTGCCGTAGATTAAAAACAAAATATCCACTTTTGGGGCATCGACGAGCCTGAAACGCGATCCCTCAAAGCCGTAACATTCCTCCTTACAATATTGTTAAATGTGACGTTCTTGCAATTAACGCCATAATTCGGCAGACTACGAGGATTACTGCTTCTTCCAACCCAAATTGTCGAAAAATAGGACGTTCGGTAAAGCAACCTGGAGAATTTCGCTTTGAAAAGAGATCAAACAAATTGTACAGGACACAATATTGGTCTTAATAAATCGTTCCAAAACAATCGAAATCAGGCAGTGAATGTGCGCTCACGTACGCTGTATTGGCAAAATTCTAGAAAATTTGCCCCTAGAATAAACGATCCGAGTTCATGGTCCCGACCTTGATATCAGTTCTTCATTGAACTGCTTCAGAAAGTGGGTAAATCCTTGAACGCTGGAAAACAAAAACTTAAAAGAGCGTGGAGTGCACGCAAAGCGAGATCTTTATTAGTTTCCTGTAACTAGAGGTCGTTAAGCCAAAAAAGAAGAAGAAGAAGAAGATTTGATTGCTTCATTTATGATTTAAATGAAATTTCATTATTATTTGTACTATCACTACAACCTTTAATTTTACGTTGGTTCAAGAATAATAGTTTTGTGAAAAGTTTTTTACAACCTTACCGCTACACCACTGGGCCTCCCTACAGTTTTTTTTTATTAAATAGTTTATTGAAGTAAAAATGTTATTAAAGGCCAGGGATTTATCATGTTTAGTTCAGTCATCAGTAATGAATTATAATCAGTAATTAAAAAAAAGAAATATGAGGAATAAAATCTGTTGGCACTACAACCACCAAAGATCTTGACCTTAAATTTAAGATATTCTTGGCATGGTTTTAGCTGATCCTGCTGATAATTGCGAGACGGTTAAGACGATATTCGATAAGCAATCCTGCCATGTGAAAGACCAACGCCGGTCCTTGTCGGGTCTTGTACTCGGAAATACAATGTGTAAATTTATTTGAAAATAAACTCGAATTAACAGTAAAAATAAATTAAAAAGAATTTGATTTGATTGAAACTCGAATGTGATTTTCCTATAATTTTTTTTTTTATTCATAAAGAACGGCCTGGCCGTATTGCTTAAAGCTAAATTACAAAAATAAGTACAATTCACAATGTGATCTTCCTATTAATTTATCAAATTTAAAAATCGTAATTTCCTACTGACTGACCACACTGATCACCCAAGGGTTAACGCGCCGAGTGTGTGTTTCATTCATTCGCGCCTGCACGTACTTCTCCAAGCGCGTACTATGCGAACCGATTGATCAAAACAAAACCAACACCCACCATCATCTTCACGAGCTGCGTCACCCTACTCCAAATTCCTCCAAAGATCTCTTCCTCACTCCCCCCACCAACCCAACCCAACCAAACCCAACCGGTTGTACTTGGAAGGAAAAAATAAGAATAAATTTCCACCAAAAAAAAAAAAAACAACTTTTCGGGGTGGCTTTTCTTAGCTTATTGTTCATTGGACGGTTCTTGGGTTGAGTTTTTCTTCTTCGGTGGCGTTACAATGCTACACTGGCTATTAAAATACAAATCGCCCTTAAAAAGGGAGCGCATTCCTCTCTCACTCACACACACACAGGCTCTCGTGTTAAAAGAAATAGCATCACTGAGCGGAGACTTCACCCTTTCGTTATTCATTCCCTTCAGCTCTTGTACAGTCACCTGTGTCGGCGGCATGTAGGTGGATGTGGAAAAATGCAACAACAATCATATTTCAGATCGCACAACCACACCCAAAGCGTATTTTAAGTCGGGGGTGGTGTGTAAAACGCATTTGGGGCCGTACGTAGTATGCATGCGTAGGCCACTTGTGACCCCAGACAAGGTGAGGGGGAGGCTTCCAGTTTAGGGCAGCGAACTATAGGGTCTCCCTAGCTGGTTGGTATGGGTGGCACTCGTCTGCACAAAAACAATTACAGCTGCCTGCAGCTCGAATCTATTGATTGGGGGGTTGGACTCTTCATAAAGTATTATGTGCACACTATTTTTGACACGTTTTCTGTTCCACTTTTTAGGGCGAGTGTGTTGCAAGCCTACATATGTAATGCGTTACACTGGATTAAATGGTAAACACTCGCTTGCAGTTGATTCGTTTCGGTAGTACGATAAATGTAACTCTACTTAACACCAGTATTTTATCAAACACTCCTAGCGTCGCTATTTCCGGTTGCAACACTCCTATAAAGAAATCAAATGAAATTGAAAAAGCTCCTATATTTGGTTTAAGAGTTCTTCGGTGGATTTTAGAATCGAGCTCCATCGATCAAACTTCACTAGAAGATAGGCGTGCGATCATCAACATCACCATCATCATCGTAGAGCGTGATCTTCTTAGGAATATTAAATGGCCGATGGTATCTTGAAAGAGCGATCGTACAAACTTCATAGAACGCCATTTTTAGTTAGACAAAAAGGAATTCTAATAAATTACCAGATATATCTGGAAGATGCTTCTTCTCCGTCTTTTACTTACTTGGTTCTATGTCTTAGCGATATTGCTTCTATGTATAGGATAGATGTTGAAATGCTATTCGGCTGTGATTAGATCAGAGCTCCATCGATCAAACCATGCTAGAGATTATCCGTGCCTTTATCGATATCACCATCATCATCAATAACGTAATCATCGTAGGAATAAAATTAGGCCAACGTTATCTTGGAAAAGTAACCAAGCCTGCACTACTCAATTTTAAGTTTAAAAACGCAATACCAACGAAATTACCATGTATCAATGCTTGACGTACACTCTCAATCTAATTCTTCTTTATCGGTAATTCCTGAGCACTTATGTGAAGAATAACGTGAAAATGATTTGTACTCAAGTTATCTAGTTTCGTTGTTACTCGGTGAATATCGGAACACTCCAGCGCTAGAGTTTTGGCTATATTCATGATCGATTCCGTGATGATCTTAGGAATGTGTCGATATTACCTTGAAAAAGCTGCCAACCAAGCTGTCCACAACCCAAATTTTAATTTTACGAAAGAGTTCTATGATCTGGCCAGATGTCTCTGGATAACCTACTCTGTAAACTGAACTCCTTCGTATCAGGAAATGCGGTGTTCGGCGGTGATACGAACAGAGCTTCATCGATCAAACCTTACTAGAGATTAGGTCATCACCATTATCAAATTCCAACAAAATCATTGCTTGGTATTGCTTGGTTGAAGTGTTGTTCGGCGTAGATTAATAAACAGCTCCGTCGATAATATCTTACTAGAGATTAAGCGTGCCATCTTCAAGATCGCCATCATTAACATCAGGAGCGTGATAGCCGTAAGAGTATGCTGGTGTTATCTTGGTAACGTTGGAAACCCAAATTGTCCAAGATCCAACTTATTACAAAACAAATAGACGTCTCTGGATGATCCACAATTAATTCCTAAGCCTTGGTAATATCGGAATACTAATGTTACATTACTAAATAATAGTATAAGTGTATGTGGTGACTAGATCAGAGCTCCATCGATCAAATCTTGCTAGAGGATAGGCGTGTTATCTTCAACATCGCCAACATCAATATCTGTTGCGTGATCGTTAACTATAGAAAAGAGTTCCAAAAACTTGACCAGATACCCCTGAACAATAAACCCTACAAACCCAATTCTTCAAGGATGATCATTCGTTTGTACTAATGTCAAGAATAACATGACAAAAGTTGTTCGATCTAGCAATTCTAGGATTATTCGGTGGAGATTAGAACACAGCTCCATCAATCAAATCCTACTAAAGGCTAGGCGTATCTACATCGATAGCACCACCATCATCAAGAGCGTGGCAGTTGTAGCAATAAAATTTATTCGGATGTTTTCTTGAAAAAGAAATACCTAGTTTTTCGATAGTTCCTGACCATTTGTGTGAAGCACATCATGAATAAGAAATAGCTCCATAATCCAGAAATAGCATCATACATCCATGTATGCTAAAGTGCCTTTTCGGTCGAAAGATTAGAACACAGGTTTCCAAACAAGCCGATCACAAACCTTGCTAGAGGTTAGGCGTGCCATCCAGCAACTTCACCATCATCAATCGGCGTGATCGTGTGTGTGTGTGCCGTAGGAATGGAGGATGTCGTCATCCACCCATGTACGCCTATCGATGCACTGTAGCCAACTCGCCTGTACGTATGAGGTAATTAGCAAAAGCAGACGATCACCCAAATGTTCTTCCTAATTGAACGTCTCGCATTCGCCTAATAATCGTATAGGGGGTTATCTCGATGAGCAGTTTTCTTTCAATTATTATCGGTTCGGAAACATGTTTACCATACGGTTTGCATGATTCACAAACATCAACCGCCACCGCCCTTATCGTAGCTGGCGAGGGGGGGGGCAAATTCTCAACCCCCTTCGCTTAGGGGTGTGCGAGAAGAAGAGTACCTTATTCAAAACAAATGTGTCCCTGTCTCTCGCTAGTTTGTGGTGATGGTGAAAACAACATCAACAATCCCACCAACACACTGCTGCGATCCGATGATCAACCCCAAAAACCCACTACGATACGATCACGCGAAGGGTAGAACGAGCGAACGCGAGAGCGAGAGAGCATTGTAAGAAAACGCGCGGGTTCGGAACGATCATTCAACCACCTAACCAAACCAAACAAGACGCGCCAGCCGGAGGACTGCCTTTCTAAGCTCGTGTGCCTCGCAAAGTCTTGGGACTATTTTTTTCAACATGATGTCACCCGAGAAGCATGCTACGGTCAGCTAAACTAGCAAACGGTTTTTTAAAAACATCACACGCACGCCCCAAACCGGTGACCTTCCGCTATCGTGTATCGAGTCGGTTGGGGGTAGGACATTTAGAATGTGAGTCTCTGTTTTTTGGTGGACTTAAGATGTCCACGATCAAGAACCAAAAAGAAACACCCTCCAATGCCTCAAACATAACCAGTTGGATTATTGGATGGAATGATACCGGAAATTAGGGGAGCGGTTAGATGCGCGTGGAATGCCACTCCGTGTGCGTTACTGCCTGTGGGTCGATGAGTCCATCGCAGGCAGCTGGCGCAACAGTGGACGCGTGCCGCAAGAACGAACCAACGAGGGGTTTATCGTTATCAAAATTTGTGGAATTGATTTACGAAATTCTTTGGCAATTTCCGATGTGCAATCTCGCACCCTCATCCGGGCCATCCATCCATCTCTATCCGGGGCGACTGATAAGGCGACTGGCGGTGCATGTGACCCACGGTGGCATATCTGGTCTCGCTGCTGGACTGTCTTTTACTTTTAGCTCAAGCTTCCTTCTCAAATCCTACCCCAGTCACGGCACTGATGCAATGTTGCTTTATCTACGTTGTTTTTGGAGGGATTTGAATATTCCCACCCTGATAGACCCCGATAGGAGAAGTCCCCAGTTGCCAGCCAGTTGTTCTGCAAACAAAGTCACTCGACGGCGCCACAACACAACCACACACACACCAACTTTCTCCACCCAGCAAAGCCCTTCAGGCGGAAGGGCTTCATCGACGCAGCGCAACACGACGACGGTGAAAGTAGTTACCTTGAACCTTGGATTTGTTTTTACTGCTCCGGAAGGGCACCGTTCTACTGCTTAACACAGCTTGCACACCGTACACTCCGAGGAACGAACCGTCCGTTAAGCCGTCGTAATGCAGACTGGGCAGGCACGATACGTGGAATGAGATGTGCGCGCGCTCGTACACCGATTTACTGAGCGGACCGAGTTGGCGTCAAGATTTTAAGTTAAATCGGGCCGATTCGCCCGAGCTATTCATCGCCGTTCGCCAACACGCATACCAACGTAATCGTGGCGCGAGGCGAGTGCAACAGAGACGCGACCATTCTTAACCCCTTAATGGGGTTCGGTCGGCGGGGAGGGTGGTTTCGAAGGGCGGTTTGGGTGGCGAGAACCGGTCCCGATTGATGTGAGTAAACAGCGGCCGTTCCCTTCTCCCAACGGCCCGGTCCCGCGTCGATGAGTGCCGTGCAAGCGTGGGCCGTGACGAACGCACGCACACATGGCGTCTATGGTAGTGTGTGCGTTCTTGAGCTGTTTATCAATATAACAAATATTTTTTACATACAAACTTAATTGTTTAAATTTGGTAGAGATAAGGAAGGACTCATTTATCACTTATTTAATTTATTTACACTAAATTTAAATTTTGGAACCGATCTTCCGCCTCCTGAACATTTCATTTTCGGTTTAAAATTCAAATTAACGGTCTTGTAACGTGTAGCTCTTGTGATGTGTTTTTCAACGTGGAAAATCGCTCATAACGAGTCCAGAAGCATCGAATCATTCTATTCTACAAATCAATTACATCGATTGAGTAGCTATAATTTATTGAAGATTTTTTTTCTTATTAACTAAACTGATAAGCTGGCTTGGGTAAATATTTGCCAAAAATGTTTTGGTGACTTTACACTTATTTACCTTTTGCTGACGCACCCTATTTTCCATCGAAATAAATGCTTCATTTAACAATCATTTAGGCAAATGTTGACTCCACTACCAAAACGAGAACATGTAATTTTATGCTGCGAGGCCGAAACCGATAACCGTTTAATAGCAGTAACGGCGGACTGTTCACAGCAAACATAGAAGATATGCCCAGCCGTCGCTAGACAAACATTTAAAGGTTTGACCTACAACGTTTATCCATCGAATTAAGATAAGCCTGGGGTACGGGGGGCTAGATAGCCAACGGACGAGAGAAATTGTGCCAAGAATAACTAACCACATATCGAGCGTGTGGTAAACGATTTTTTTATTTCTCGTCGTCTTTATTGATTTTAATGTAGATTCCTGTTTATTGATCCATTAAATAATTTTATCATGAAGGCGTTTGTGATTCATTTTAAGCATTAATAAATTTTCACATCTCATATTTGAGTAAATTACTATCGTAAAAAAGGCTCTGATGGACTATGACTTTTAAAATCTTCAAAGTGAAGGTAATGGATTGATTAAAAATTGAGTAATAAACGTTTTATGTAGCCTTTTTGTAGCTTAAGGTAAAACACTTTCCAATTCGACTGCAGTAAGCATGGTAAAGCGTGAAAAATTAGATCTCTACATCAACTTAACCTAAGCGATGTTCATAGCGATATCGATCCTCGATATCGATTTGAAACAAAACGATAGAACTTAACTTAAGCTTGCCCCGCAACGCTACAACAATTGTTCCCACGAGTTCAAAAGCACGCTGGAAGCAGCGAAGCAAGACCAAATCTGATCTCTTAATTCCGACACGTTACTGTCCTTCAAGTCGAACTCTTTGTACTGGTGGTCCGCCAGCGATAAAACGCCAATTGTCTCCGCGTTACTGTTAAACTTCACGTAAAGATTACAATATTTACGTAGAAATCGATTGAGCAGCCTAAAAATAAACGAAAAAAAATGGTTTTAGCTCATAAAACAGTCATGCAAGCGTACTCTAAATTTAACTTACTGTTCGTTACTTCGATAGGACGACTCTTCCACTGCCGGCTCCGAAGCATGCTGCTGAGCATCTTCCTTAATCGGCCGTTCTTCACCATCAATCGACAGCTGTTCGAGCGATAGCAGGTTGCACTTCTTTTCGATGCTTTCCAAAAATTCTACCGCTTCCACCAGCTGGTGCTCCATGTCGCTAATGTCCTCGGTGCACACCAAATCTTCCTCCTTACGTTTTACCAAATGGGCAAGGCATTCGTCTATCGGCATTGGGAAACAAATTATTATCTTTCCTTTCTTGTGATGCGCGTCCACTCTACCGGACGACTCAGCAAAACATACCTCGTTGTGCGATGAGCTTCTCAAAGCGTGTGACGATTTCTTTCTCTTGCACCGAACAATGAGCACTGTTGGAACAATACTTTAGCAGTTTTTGACTAAATGCCGCAAACGATAACTTTTCTTGTTCATTCATCGTTGGAAGAGCTTTTGGCGTGTGCATTATTTACGATTGGCGTCTTTCGCTGCGTGTTGATGTGCCGTTTACCGATGTAAACAAATGCTTAGAAAGCGGTTCAAATTTGACATTTTCGCAATGGAATATTTTGGCAGCACGGATTCTCGAAGCAATTTCTGAGCAAAAACGGTTTTGAAAAAATAAATACAATCAACTGTTGGTTAATTTTAAGGCAAAATCGCACCCTTTACAGACTCATGTATTTATTTTGTATGAATTAAAGTTAATTTTAAATAGTTTTGCTGTTGTTTTAATCATTCGCTCGCTAATTTGTTTCTTCCCAAGATTCACACACCATGGTGTGACAGATGATTGACAGTTCGGATAAAAACCCGAAGCTCGCTTGTTTTTTCCCGAAAGTTGACAACTCATCATGTTTGTAGTGGTGTATTGTGAAAAACTCAAAACAAGTTGGCTTGTTGCATGTTTTCCTCGCCGATAATTTACTAAAATAGCGCAGAAAAACATTAAGAGAATCAAAAAAAAACGATTCATTTAAGAGCAGAAAGGTCGGTGCAGACGAGACAATAAAAGATTCGGTTCTCGGTGCAAAGTTTAACCCAGTAAAGGCGATTCCCGTATAGTGTGTTGTCGTAGCATCCGTCAGCGTACGTACATCGCGCACTTGCATCACCGAAGCCGGCAATATGTTGAGACACCTTCGCAAATAGAGCATCAACTGTCGGTCCACCACACACCAACATGAGCAATAGCAACAGTGACAACGAGAATGAGGGAGGCCTCAATTTGGCCGGCTTCCTGTTCGGCAATGTCGACGAGCATGGGCACCTGGATGGCGATTTTCTCGACGAGGAAGCGAAACAGCAACTTTCTTCCCTTTCACGCATGGGCCTATCGTCCTTTCTGGCCGATGTGCTGCAGGATGATGAGTCGGAAAAGAAACCTTCCCGGGCGTACAGCGATAGCGATGATTCTTCGTCGAGTGATGATGATCGAATGCACCGGCGGTACGACGACGATAGCGATGGAACAAACTACAAAGTAAAGGCCGACTGTGCCGTAGATTATTCCGACATAAACGAGTTGGCGGAAGAGTCTGCCGCGCCACCACCAGCTTCCATCAAACAGGAAACAACGGATGGCATTAAGCAAGAGGACAAGAAGGATATAAAAGTTGAAGACGATGAGGATGACATAGAAGCGGCAATTCCGTGCAGTCGCGTTGAGGCACGAACTGCCGCGGACCAGTCTGCGGTTAAGGAGGAAAATGCCGGTGGAAACGGGGTGGACGATAAGGAGCTTATGCCACCGCCAACAGCACCGGTAAGCAGCGACGGAACCACAGCACCATCCACTGCTTCAACCGCCGACGAATCGTCTAAAGATAAACCGAAAAAGCTCGAAACACCTCTGGCCGCTATGTTACCGTCAAAATATCAAAACGTGGACGTGCGTGAATTTTTCCCCGATTTTCGCCCCGACAAAGTGTTGCGCTTTTCGCGGCTGTTCGGTCCGGGGAAGCTTTCCAGCTTACCGCAGATTTGGCGCAGTGTGAGACGCCGGCGTAACAAAAAGTCACAATCATCCTCGCGAAAGCCACGCGACGGTTCGGATTCTACGTCGGATTCGGACGAACCAAGGCGTCGGCAGTATTTCACACCAACGTACGCACCGCTGCCCCCGAAAGACATGTGGGCATCGGACGACGAGGAACGTTTCATTCGGCGTGAAGCGGACCAGGAGAAGGAGGTGAAAGATAAGGAGTCGGACAGCAAGGGTGATTCGAAACCGAAGGTGGCCGATTGGCGGTACGGTCCGGCTCAGAAGTGGTACGATATGCTGGATGTACCGGACACCGGGGAAGATTTCAATTACGGCTTTAAGCAAGCCGATCCGGTCAAGCTGGAGGCACTGCCCACCGTAACGTCCGTCACGGACAAAACCTTCCCGGACGATGCGTTTTTGATGGTGTCCCAGCTGCACTGGGAGGACGATGTGGTGTGGGACGGGAACGACATCAAGCACAAGGTGCTGCAGAAGCTCAACTCGAAGGTGAACGCGGCCGGTTGGTTGCCCTCGAGCGGTTCCCGAACGGCGGGCGCATTTAGCCAACCGGGCAAAACCATCCCAGCGTCGCCCGCGAACACCGGCACCAAATCGTCATCCTCTAGCAAGATGAGCAAAACGCAAATGATCATCAATGCGGCACAAAAGGCGCAGGAAGAAAACGAAGACGCCTGGTACAGCATCTTTCCGGTCGAGAACGATGAGCTGGTGTACGACAAATGGGAGGACGATGTGATTTGGGATGCGGAAGCGGTAACAAAGATCCCGAAACCGAAGGTCCTAACGCTCGATGCGAACGATGAGAACATCATCCTGTGCATTCCGGACGATATCGATCCGTCGAAGATTGTGCGAAACACGGGCCCCCAGCCGAAGGTAAAGATCCCGCATCCGCACGTGAAGAAGTCAAAGATTTTGCTCGGCAAGGCCGGTGTGATCAATGTGCTGGCGGAGGACACACCACCACCACCACCCAAAAGCCCCGACCGCGATCCGTACAACATTTCCAACGACGTCTACTACATGGCAAAGTCGACTGAAGCTACGCTTAAGATTAAGGTCGGCGGTGGCAATTTGTTGCAGCATTCAACGCCGACCGTCGAGCTGCGGGCACCGTTCGTTCCGACACACATGGGTCCGATGAAATTGCGCATGTTCCATCGGCCACCGATGAAGAAGTACTCGTACGGTGCGCTCGCTTCGTCCAACCCGCAGCCCGTCCTGCCGCTTCAGAAACACATCAAGAAAAAGGCGAAGCAACGCGAGCTGGAACGAATTGCATCGGGCGGCGGTGATGTGTTCTTCATGCGAACCCCGGAAGATTTAACCGGCCGCGATGGAGAGCTGATTTTGATCGAGTTTTGCGAGGAACATCCACCGCTGATGAATCAGGTCGGGATGGCGTCGAAAATTAAAAACTTCTACAAGCGCAAGATGGGCAAGGATCCGGGTCCGCCCGAGTTTCGGTTCGGCGAAACGCATTACGCACACACGTCACCCTTCCTGGGCATCCTGCACCACGGCCAGTGTATTCAGGCGATCGAGAACAACATGTACCGGGCACCGATCTATCCGCACAACATCCACGAGACGGATTTTCTGGTCATCCGTACCCGGAACAACTATTTCGTGCGCGAGGTTGACGCACTGTTTACGGCCGGCCAGGAGTGTCCGCTGTACGAGGTGCCCGGACCGAACTCGAAGCGGGCCAACAACTTTGTGCGTGACTTTCTGCAAGTGTTCATCTACCGGTTGTTTTGGAAAAGCAAAGACAATCCGCGCAAAATCCGTATGGACGACATTAAGAAAGCGTTCCCGGCACACTCGGAAAGCAGCATACGGAAGCGGTTGAAGCTTTGCGCGGACTTTAAGCGAACGGGCATGGATTCGAACTTTTGGGTCATCAAGCCCGAGTTTCGGCTGCCGTCGGAGGAGGAGATACGGGCGATGGTGTCGCCGGAACAGTGCTGTGCGTACTTTAGCATGATTGCGGCCGAGCAGCGGCTGAAGGACGCGGGTTACGGTGAAAAGTTTATCTTCGCCCAGCAGGAGGACGACGATGAGGAGATGCAGCTGAAGATGGATGATGAGGTGAAGGTGGCACCGTGGAATACGACCCGCGCTTACATTCAAGCGATGCGAGGGAAGTGTATTCTGCAGCTGAATGGACCGGCTGATCCGACCGGATGTGGTGAAGGGTTCTCGTACGTGCGAATGCCAAACAAACCGACTGTGAGTAGAGTGTTTTTTTTTCGTTTGCATAAACATGATGGATTATAATGCTTATTGAACTATCCCCTTCCCTTCTAGCAACAAAACAAAGAGGAAACGGAAAGCCAACCGAAACGTACCGTCACCGGTACGGATGCCGATTTACGTCGGCTCTCGCTAAACAACGCCAAAGCACTGCTGCGAAAGTTCCAAGTGCCCGAGGAAGAAATCAAAAAGCTATCCCGCTGGGAAGTTATCGATGTCGTACGGACACTGTCCACCGAGAAAGCAAAGGCCGGCGAGGAAGGCATGGATAAGTTCTCGCGCGGTAACCGATTCTCGATCGCCGAACACCAGGAACGCTACAAGGAAGAATGTCAGCGCATCTTCGACCTCCAGAATCGGGTGCTTGCCTCGTCCGAAGTGCTTTCCACCGATGAGGGTGAATCGACCGCATCGGAAGAGTCCGATCTGGAGGAGTTGGGCAAAAATCTGGAAAACATGCTGGCGAACAAGAAAACGTCCACCCAGCTGTCGCTCGAGCGTGAAGAGCAGGAACGGCAAGAGCTGCTGCGCAAAATCATGGAAGAGCAGGGTGGTTCCGGGCAGAAGAAGAAAAAGGACGAGGAAGGCATGAAGGATGAACAGCAATCGAGCACGGCAAAGATACTGAAAATTACGCGCACGTTCAAGAATGCGGAAGGACGCGAGTATACGCGCGTGGAGCTGGTGCGCCGTAGTCCGGTAATTGATGCGTATGTGAAAATTCGCACCACCAAGGATGAGGCTTTCATACGCCAGTTTGCCACACTGGATGAGGCCCAGAAGGAGGAGATGAAGCGCGAGAAGCGACGCATTCAGGAGCAGTTGCGACGCATCAAGCGTAACCAGCAAAAGATTGGCCTGCAAACGCAGAACCCGCACAACACGGTCGGAACACCGATCAGTCTCGGCGATCGGGAGACGCACACACCGAAGCCGTTTACGAACCGATTGCTTGATGTGTCTGGGCGTAATCTCGATACACCGGGCGCGAGTGGGGGAGGATCCGGCGGTGGAAGTATGTCCGGCGCGGGGAAGGAACACAGCCCTTCGTCGTCATCGTCTCGCCGGAAGGCAAAGATTAAGCCGGATTTGAAGCTAAAATGTGGCGCCTGTGGACAGGTCGGGCATATGCGTACGAACAAAGCTTGCCCCCAGTACTCGGGGCTAATGGCGACACCGTCGCTGAATGTGGCCATGACCGAGGAACAGGAGGAAGAGATCGAAAAGGAGCTCAACGCGGACGATGAAGGCGATCTGGTGAATGTGGACGGGACAAAGGTGAAGCTGAGCGGAAAGCTGCTGAAGCGCCACGAGGACGTGAAGCGTCGCACGTTGCTGCTGAAAGTGCCCAAGGAAGCGGTGGGCAAGAAGCGTCGCCGTGTCGGCGGCGATTCCCACTGTGACTATCTGCAGCGACACAACAAAACAACCAACCGCCAGCGTACCGATCCGGTGGTCGTGTTTTCATCCGTGCTGGAGCAGATCCTGAACGAGCTGCGCGATATGCCGGATGTGCAGCCGTTCATGTTTCCGGTAAACGCCAAACAGGTGGCCGACTATCATCGGATTGTACAGCGGCCGATGGATCTGCAAACCATACGCGACTACATCCGGCAGAAGAAGTATCAAACGCGCGACGAGTTCCTGGCGGACATTAATCAAATCGTGGAGAACTCGTCGCTGTACAATGGGGCGAAGAGTTCGCTAACGGTCGCCGCCCAGCGGATGCTGCAAAAGTGCAAGGAACGGGTGCAGGAGCGTGAGGAGCGTCTGACGCGGTTGGAGAAAAGCATCAACCCGCTGCTGGACGACGACGATCAGGTCGCGCTGTCCTACATCCTCGGTGAGTACGTGAACGGTCCGCTGAAAACGATGCCCGAAAGCTGGCCATTCCTGAAGCCGGTCAACAAGCGGCTCGTGAAGGACTACTACACCATCATCCGGCGCCCGATGGATCTGGAGAAGGTGTCGAAAAAGGTCGCCTCCCACAAGTACCATTCGCGTGCGGACTTTCTGGCCGATCTGCAGCTGATCGCGGACAACAGCGAACAGTACAACGGTGCGGAAGCGAACTTTACCAAGCAGGCGCGCCAGATGGTGGAAGCGACACGGAAAGCGCTGGACTCGATGGATCATAACGTGGCGGAGCTGGAAAAGAATATTGCGCTGGTGCAGGAACGGGCGCGCAACGAGGACGATGACATGGACTGGGAGGATGACGATCAGGAGCTGAAGGGTGGTCCGGGTGGTTCGCGCGAGTCTTCACCCGATCTGGAGGACGCGGGCAACGATAGCAATCCCGATCGGCCACCCTCCTCGACGGATGTATCGCGTGCGGCCCGATTGGAAGCGAAGCGAGCCCGTGCACGTCAACGGAAAGCTGCCAAGGGTGATGGTAAGTACCTGGCCATTATATGTGTGTCGGTTTGTTTTTGTATGTGTGTGTGTGTATACGATCGTGTCTGATAACATCATTACTAATCAACAACCGGAAATCGAATGTTCTAATCGTCTCGATCTCTACTCATCCGGAAGCTGTACATAAAGCATCGCGTGTGTGCGTTTATCGTTCTGTCTCTGTCCTTTCTCTGTATAACTAATACTACCATCGGCCGATACGGATTGTCTTTAACATGAAGGACACTGTGCTTTTGCAGCATAGATCATCAACGTTCGGCGTCATCATATCAAATGCGCTTCTATCGCTCATTATCCTTTTTGCCCTGGTGAACAATGCAGCATGCCAATGTATGTTTCAAACAAATCATTCGTGTTTATTTACCTCTCGATGAGTCATCAATCATGCTAACCCCGCTCGAAAATCCTTGAAATCCTTGCGAGATCACCGACCACACTGCTCGTAGAGGATTTAAAGCTGTATCTGATGAGGTCTTCTTCTTCCTTGGCACTACAACCTCGAGAGGTCTCTGTCTGCCATTTCTGGCTTTCTGTGACTTAATTTTACTCGTAGTAAAGTCTAGTAGCTCTGAGTCTGATTAGGTCATCTTGTAAAAATGTTGCATAAATTCAGGCGTTGTGCGTATCAATAAAAAAGTCGACAAACTTAGGATAGCATTGGATACAGAATATATATGAAAAGGTCCTCCGATAACGGATTGCCCAAATAATTGAGATTGATCGCTGCTGAGGTCAGTTGGCGCCGATGTGATCATCAAAAAAGTCACTAATTCTGAGCAATGATCACAAGGAATGGCTGCTTCGTCTTAGACATATACTTTTTGAGCGTAAATTCGGATCAAATAATCCCAGGCCAATTAAAGAGGCTCTTCTTCTTCTTCCGTGGCACTACAACCTCGAGAGGTCTCGGCCTGCCCTTTCTGGCTCTCTGTGATTTGATTCTACCCATAGCAAAGTAGTCAGCTCTGCGTGCGCAGTAATTGAAAAGGCACTAAGAGATAAAGTTTAACTACCTATCGCGACGGACTAAGCTGGGACTGTACAGATCATTTCTAGTCCCAGTACTCACAGACGAATCTGAGACGTGGACTCTGTCCAAAACCGACCATAGACACCTCTTAGTCACCGTCCGAGAGGCAGATGATCAGAAGAATGTCTGCCTCCGTATGTGTGGAAGGACACTGGAGGAACCGCTACAACGACGAGATCTACGAGCTGTACGATGATCTCACCATCGTGCAGCGAATTAGACTCGCCAGGCTCCGGTGGGCTGGTCACGTCATGAGAATGGCGCCGGACAATCGAGCCAGTAAAGTCCTTTAAGGACTTCCATCTGAGAGGGAGTAATGGCGTTGATGCGTCGGTAGTAAGGATATGATAGTGGCGATACCTGCGCTGGCCTTCGTACGGCAGGACCGGGGATCTTATCCCAGCCGGAACCGTTCCCTCGTAGTGAGGACTGTGACTATCCCACTACGTGATATCATTAAGTCTAGTAAGCCAGAAATGGCAGGCATGACTTGAGAGGCCAATGGGCCAAAAAGAGGAGGTTTATATCCTTAGTAACAACAAATCGTTAATAACAGTTCCCATATCGTTTTGGGGATAATTGCCCACAAAATCTAGTGGATCACCCGGAACCAGGATCTTCCAATGGAATATCGTGAATATCTGTCTTTATTTTAAAGCATATCTGCATATGTCCTTACTGGAGGACTTACCTACTCCTGGGCCATGATCAAACAACTGAATAGTTTGCTGTTATAGTGTTACTAATCATTGATCGCGTGTGCCGTTTGTGTATTAAAACACGTCCAATTCTATGCTTGCGCTGTCTGCTGTCTGTGTTGCTTCGTGTCATCCCTGATAACTGAATGCATCTCCACCTTCACCGCCGTTTGTGTCGATCGAAGTCATTTTCATTACGAAAACCTGCCTGCGGACATGATGAAAATCCACGTTTTTCTTTCCCAAACTGTTGATAGATTTTGGAGGACGCCCTTACGGATCGTCCTATTCCGAATCGGCAATGCCATTCCCAATAGTTCGCCCGAATGCCAGCCATCGCGCTGGCTTTATGGGCAGTGCGGGAATGCCAAGTGCGATATCTCGTAGCAGCACTAGCACGGTGCTCGATAGTTCGCAGCCAATGATGCATCCCAATGTGGCCGCTTCGGCCTACGAAATGAACTGGATGAATTTGGGCGCTGAAAATTATGACGAAATGGCAGGACCTTCCGGGTACGGTACTGCTAGCTCAGCTCAATTCGGAAACGAGTATGGCAGTGGAGTTGCGAGCGGGTTAAACGAAATGCAAAAATCGGCGAGCTTCGGATACGATGAATCGAATCAACTTTTCAAACCTTTACCGCTGGACGCTAGCAAGAAACGTGGTAAGTTGTGCACAGGTGTGCTCGGAAGATATTATGATGCAGTAATGATGTTACCAGGACGGTTCAAAAACACTTCAAAGAAGTATTCATAGGAATAAGGGTTTGATTAACGTTTCTCATTCCTTTCCCCCCCAATACGAGCAGATCATCAATACTCGACAGACGATGAAGAGTTTGAGGAAGTTGGTACAAGCGACAATGAGGGTGTTTCTGTAACGCTGGAACAATCGAACACCACCTCAAGCATGATGCCACCGCAGAGCGAAGACGACAGCCAGCAGGCAGCCGAAGCAATGGTTCAGCTTAGTGGCGCGCAATACTACAACGCAGCTCAGGATGAATCGATGGAGATCGATCCTAACTACGATCCGAGCGATTTCTTGGGCATGTCCAACCGGCAACAAACGAGCGACACCGGTCGCAATGAAGCGAGCAACCAACCATCCTCGGAACCAAGCTATTCGATCGACCAATCCAACCAAAACAGCGAATACTCGCAAGAGGAACCTAAAGATCAGCCGCAGCAGCCGCAGTTCGAACAACAAGCGGACGGAAATCAGGCGGCAGATAATGGATCGCAGCAACAGCCACAATCAAGCGCGCTTCCAGCACTTCAAACGCTGCACTCGGATTTGGCCATTTCCGATAGCGATGACGAGAAGAGCAACTTGCAGATGGATGAAGTACGCGATGAGAACGACGATAATGACGAAGGTGGCGATCTTTGGTTCTAAACGGAGTACCAAGATCCTCTGGTGGGTGTAAGTATAGCGGGAAAGCTACGTATCGATAGTAAATGTTTAATAAAATATTTCTAAGCTCACCCCCATTTTTCTCATTCGAATGGTTTCCTGCTAGGATAGGCAACGATTATGGATTGTTCGACTTTCGCTTTCTAACAGCAATTTCTTTTCCATCTTATGCGGTAGATACAGGCTCTTACAGTAGCTTCAAATGTCCCGTCACACTGTCCACCGCCACCACGGGCGCCGGTCCCACAGCGAGCACGGTTTTGGTGTTCGGTTCAATCTGCGTCCGGCCGGCGTCGCGTATCATGCAGCAGTTGAGCTTGTTCGCTTTTGCCGAACGATAGATTTCCATTAACGCGACTTCGCTTTCTACCTTCAGCGCTATTTTCGCTTGTCCGCTGTTTTGCCACTTCCGAATGGCTTTCGGCGTATTGTGAAGTCCACTCTCGAACGCACCAACGGCCGCGTGACCACACTGTGCCGCGATCTTCCCCTTGCCCATCTTCAAATCATTCCGCACTACCAGCACCATCTTATACTCGCCACCCATATCGGCAAACATCTGAAAAGAGCAATGAATTGCATTAGCTTCAACGAATGGCCCAAAGCGACAACAGTACAAGCTGGTTGCCGGCATAATTGTTTACCTTATCCGTTCCTTCATCTGTCGAAGATTGGTTTTCTGATGAGCCAGTGCTTCCTGCTCCGGGGCGTGGTAGTTTTGCAATTGTGTATCCTACCACAAACGACACAACGGTGGCCGATATTCCAACAATTAAGCTTGCATCAATCATTTTGCAAGGAAATTTTACCGGTTCTTGGGCACGGAAAACACGATGCTTTCGGGAATATTGAATGCCGCCGCAGTTGTTGTTGGCGGTGACAGTTTTGCAATCATGTGGCGAGATGTTTATAGCTGGCAGTCAAGAGATCCACATTCAAATTGTGTGCTTGTAATGGTTGTGAAATCTAGTTTATTGAGCTCAATAAATTTAGGAAGAAATTTTAAATATTAATATAATAGTTTCTCAACACAGAAATCAATTTTGAAGCTATTTTCCTGCGACAAACACTACCCAACTGACCGTTCGAAGCACTTCCAGCACTAGCTCATGCATTATAAACCCGACAACAAACGTCATTCAACCGATTTGTTGACGTTTTCAGCAGCAGCCACCGCAGAGGATATAAATAACATTCGCTCGATTTGTTAGCAAAAAAAAACGCCACTTTGTCCAAATTCATGTAGCGATCCGCGATCCGATTTGTGTGTCCCTCGACCAAAAACCCAGCAACCGGCAACGGTTGTGTGGTTCAAGTTCTGGTAGCCCCCCCCCCCCCGATCCCTGCCCCCTCTTACAACGACTCCAACATTTCGCCGCTCCGTGTGTGAATCCGTGCGCACTTGTAACAACAAACCATCATGAGGTTTCTGGGCCACGATAGATAAAAAAGTGATTGAATCGAACCGAGATACGGGAACGGTGCGTACCATCGTCGCCAACGCAGCAACACACCGGGAGTTCGCACCGCTGTACCGTACTTGCATTTGCGCTTCCGCCAACAAGCGGCACGGAACGGCAGACGATGGATGCCAAAATCGAGCACGTATCGGTGATTCTACCCGTCAGTAATGAGCCGATTATCGTGGGAAATGTTAGCACTAGGAAAAGTTTAAAACGAGTATGTATCCGGGTTCCGGCATTTCGATGGTTCACGGTTTTAAAGCTCTTCTTTCCGTCTGTTGCAGCATTGGAACCAGTTGTCTAGGTTCCAGAAGAATTTAGCCTGCATCTTGCTGGCCGGTATGTGCATTTTCTACATCATATTCTTCGTGCTACCGTTTATCGTTCCGTCCCGCAGCACCGACACACTAGACCCGATGGAACACATCCAGATAGCACCGTTTAAAGAAAGGGTAATTCCGCTTTTGTACCACCTGTCTGTGTCCGTGCAGTATAGAAACTAAGTTCCAAATTCTTTTTTCCTTTGTTACTTTGTCCCGCTCCTCTCGTAATTGCCTATTATGTCTGCTCTATGTCTGCGGCTATGTACACTGCTGCTGTTTGTCCTCGTGTGTGGTTGTGGTCCGATATGCGCTCCAAAAAAAAAACTGTAGCATGAGCGATTTGCATCTTCCATGGTGAAAGAGATCAAGCTGTCGGACAGTTTAGCAAATCCTCCCACGGAGGAAGCGAAACCGGCCGGCCAGCAACCGGAAGCCAATCCGATGCAGCTGGAAATTGTACAAAACGAACCGAAAGAGATTGTCGACAACGAAGAGAGCGTGCTGGAGGAAAACCGTCGTGTACCGTTTGCCGGTGCAAAAGATTTTAAGGTATGTGTCGCGTTCGGTAGCGGGTGTGGTGAAGTTCGTCTCTGCATGCTTTTGTGAACTGTGCCGTCCGTCTCTTTGGTGATCTGGAATAGAGACAGCGATGGAACTCTCACTAATCGCCTTCTTTTTGTAGGGTCCAACAAACGACCGACAAAGGGCCGTGGTAGAGGCGGTGCAACATTCGTGGAAAGGCTACAAAGAGTACGCCTGGGGCCACGACAATCTGAAACCCATTTCGATGGGTTATTCCGACTGGTTCGGACTCGGCCTCACGCTGGTCGATTCGCTCGACACGCTCTACATCATGGATCTGCAGGACGAGTTCGATGAGGCGCGCACCTGGATCGAAAAGTACCTTAAGTTCGATGTGAACCGTGAGGTAAATCTTTTCGAAGTGACCATCCGGGTGGTTGGTGGGCTGCTGAGCGCGTATCACCTCAGCGGGGACCGCATGTTTCTGGACAAAGCGGTTGATCTGGGGAACCGGCTGCTGCCATGCTTCGATTCACCGTCCGGCATTCCCTTTTCGGACGTTAACATCGGTTCGTTGGCTGCCCACGCACCGAAATGGTCACCGGACAGCTCGACGAGCGAAGTGACGACGATTCAGCTCGAATTCCGTGACCTCTCGCGCAGCTCGGAGAATCCCATCTTTGAAAAGGTAAGCCGCAAAGGTCGTTTAGGAGCCATGGTTTGGGGCGAAGCAGTTATACTTACGAATCTCTCTACAGGTGGCGTCAAGGGTAAATCTTAAAATACACGAACTGGACAAAAATGAGGGTTTGGTACCGATCTTCATCAACGCCAATACGGGACAGTTCCGTAACTTTGCGACAATCTCGCTGGGAGCCCGGGCCGATTCTTACTACGAATATTTGCTCAAGCAGTGGCTGCAAACCGGCAAAAAGGCTGACGATTAGTGAGTAGACCATCGGCAATTAGCTGTCTATTTCCGCGGTAACACATGTCCTTCTTTTTCCAGTCTCATCGAGGACTATCAGCAGTCGATTCGTGGCGTCCTGAACCAGCTCGTGCGCACAACGCCCAACGAAAAGCACGTCTACGTTGGTGAGCTGCTTAATGGGAAAGACTTCAAACCGAAGATGGACCACCTTACGTGCTATCTGCCCGGTACGCTGCTGCTCGGCTACAAGAACGGCATGCCCAAGACGCACCTTCGGCTGGCAACGGATTTGCTGGAAACGTGCTACCAAACGTACATGAAGCAACCGACCCAGCTAGCCCCGGAAATATCGTACTTCAACGTGAACGGAGAATCGGAAACGGACATCTACGTCAAGACGAACGATGCGCACAATCTGCTACGGCCAGAGTTTATCGAAAGCCTGTACTACTTCTACGCCATCACGGGGAACCGCACGTACCAGGATATGGGCTGGACAATCTTCGAAGCGTTCAATCGCTACACCAAGGTGAAGAACGGCTACACCTCGATCGGTAATGTGAAAAACCCGCTCAACACGCGACCGCGCGATATGATGGAAAGCTTTTGGCTCGGCGAGACGCTAAAGTACTTTTATCTGCTGTTCAGCGACGATCGGAACGAGATCGATCTGGACAAGTACGTGTTCAACTCGGAAGCCCATCCGCTACCGGTGCGGGAAGTTTAAGGCTTGGCTGTGGTTGTGGTTGTGCAAACAGCGGCTACAGTTTTTATTGCATAGCTCACTAACTTTTCAACCAGAAACAGGGGGCTCTCCTTAAAAAAGGCTTCGTAAAAGACGATATTAGTTAGTGAGTCGCGGGGAACAAAACGAACATAAATAAGATTCCTTTTTGAAACGTAATAGCAAATGGGTGGGACTAAACGTACGTTAGTGTGTGTGAGTGTGTGTGTGTGTATGAGCGTTTTTGTTTCGGTCGTATGATTGTTGGCGATGTCCCCGAGCAAGGGACATCAGCAGTGAACGAGGATCGCTTTACAACGGCGTGCTGTGTAAATACGTGTACGGGAGAAATATTCTAGATATCGCGTAGCGTCTCCTACGGTTAATTGCAGGCCCTTGGGCACAAACAGTTGCGTGCCCTTAAATGAAATGTTACCAAAAAAAATGCAACCGGCGTTTTAGCAGCGCTTCTCTCGGTTCGGTTGACACGCCTTGCACCTACGAGAACACATTCCCGAGCACGGTTCGTTTGTTTCTGTATCTGTGTTTTCTCTTTTGCCCACAATTTTCCCAACGCACTTTTCCGCTAGCAGCAACCACAACAACCACTCTCCACTATCTCCACTGTATTTCGTTCCTCCTCGTGTTCCTAATGTAGTAAGAAGACCAAGGGCGTTCAAAATATGCACCATTAAGGGTCGCCGTACAAACAAAACAAACAAAAATCGAACGATTTAAAAGCATTGCTCGTTAGTAGAGAGCTAGCTACTAGGTGATAGGCAAAGGTTTTGATGATTTGATGATTCCTTACTCTCTTTCGTGTACACATGTTTTTCTAGTCCTTCGGTGGTAACGAGTGTGTGTGTGTGTGGGGCAAAGGATGAGAACCGAGCGGTGGAAAAGGGGTTCGGATAAAGACTTGGTGACACAAACACACACACACCAACACTACTAGATGGTTAAATGATACAATCATGGATTTTGTTTTAGGTTCTTGCGCGTAAGACATTAAGCGTATCGATAAACGGTTAAATAATAGTATCTGCTGTCTTCATTAACGGTCTTGATCAGAATTTTAGGGAAAACAAACGAAAATGACAATGAATCGGAATAAACAATCGAAGAGTCGAAACACAATACGTAACACTGTGGAATTATTGAAGGAGAACTTGAAGTAACCGAGGACGCGTCAAAGAGTGTTTGGCGAAAAGTGCTTTCCAAAGGAACATTGGACGACCAGGCGATGGAAAACCCACGGAATGGAAATCACAAACCCTATCGTGCCTATCGTCAGAAACTGTAGAGAACTTTTCCTATAAGAACTATAGAGGCACTATAAAGAAAGGTTCTATACGTATCTGACATATGGACTCTTTTTGCTTGGAAAGTTAACGAGCCCCTTTAACGCCAATTTTGAGAGGAAGATACTCCGGAAGATCATATTCTATCACGAAAAGACTATAGATGAATGACTAATATTCTGCAACGACTTAGACACGATAGACTCAGACTTAAAGGATCATTAGAAAGGCAATGGATGATCCAGAGTCCTTTAAAGCTGACCAGTTGAGAAGACACTGATGGCGAGTGAACCAAAATATACGCCAACACTGGCCGCGACGATCTTGTATATGTCTGGAGGTCTAGAGATCTTGTATAGCTCCCATACGCTTCAGATATATGGATGATATCTGCTTGAAAAAGTTGACGAAAAACTTATCGTAAATTTTAGGAGAAAGATTCTACGACCATATTGTGCTACAAAATTAGATTCGGAATGCTGTGGCTGTTAGGTGAAGAGATAGAACCCGGATAACAAGTACCTTTCGCCCTTTCAAACTGTCATTTTAAGAAACATTCAGAGACTGATTCCGGCTGGTGTAATATTCGAGCGGGCACCACATTTTAAATGACTTAAGAAAGTCCGGTAATTTCTACGCAGATGTATCACGTGGTAAGTAGGTTAGCAAGCAGGTAAGACATAATTGCATATTTATTATTATAATTTTGTTTTGCAGTCAAGTAGAAGTTAATTACTTGTCGCGACGAAGCTGGAACTGTTCAGAACATTTATAGGTCCAGTACTCACATACGAAGGACAATGGAGGAGCCGCTACAATGACGAGCTCTACGAGCTGTACGATAATCTCACCATCGCGCAACGAATAAGACTTGCCAGGCTCCGGTGGGCTGGTCACGTCATGAGAATGACACCGGACGACCCAGCCCGAAAAGTCCTTTTAGGCCGTCCACACGGACAGAGGAGGCGTGGTAGGCTAAACCGTGAGCGGTATCGAGGATTGTTGCAGCAGGCCAAGACCGCAAAGCGGTTGTAGCGCCTGATAAGTAAGTAAGTAAGTACTCACATACGCCTCCGAGATGTTGGGCTCGGACTAAAACCGACGATACCCTAGCGCGAGAGGCAGAAGATCAGGCCCCGAGCAGAATGGCAGTTGAGCTCTATTTGTAATGTTAGAGGGAAACAACAGGATATCCCTTACCGATGAGGCCACCCTGACCGACGAGGCTCCAAGCGGCCGCTCCTTCCGCTCCTAGGTTGATCCGCCGCTGGATCAGAAGAATCTCTAGCCTCGTGTGAGTGGAAGAATAATGGAGCAACCGATACAATGACGAAGACTTCATTTTTGTGCAGCGAATTGGACTCGCCTGGATTATGGAGCCTGGATCTGGTCATGTCATGAGAATGGCGCTGGACGACCCAGTCTTTAAAGGTCTTTATCATTACCGTCCACATGAACAGAGAAGTCCAGAATCGTCGGGCAATGGATTGGCATAAAACGGCGCTAGACGCCGTGGCAACCTTGACGAGTATTAAGGACTTCTGTAGTAGGCCAAGACCGCAAACTGGTTGCTAATAGGTAAGTAATTAGAAAAGGAAGCAACGTTGCTATAATAAGTTGAAACTAAAAAATTTTTAACAAAAAAACCCAAACACTTGAAGCGGATTTTATACCAAATCAGACAAACAAAGGCCCTCCTGGCTCCTAAAATCTTGGCACATGAATTTTCCAGTACCACATGCCACCAGAAAATACTTCGCCCTGTTCATGCTCAGTTTTTGCTCCAAAATTCTTTCTCAATTGCAGTACAAAAAGAAAACCAAAAATATTTTCTTCTTCTTTTCCCACTTGGTACTTGGTTTTTCGGACTTTTCTCGCGCTTGGCTCGCGCTTTGGCGGTTGGCGCACACATATGGTCATGGTCGCCCAGAGCAGCGGGTTAGATTCGCGCGTTCCCGATGTTGCACAGTTGTTTGTTTAAATTCGTGTGCCACACGCCACACCACCGCACATGGGGCACCCATTCGTTTGATCGGCACGCTAAATCAAGGGTGAAAAAACAAGAAGAAGAAAACTCCCTACCATTCGCACGTGTTTCACGCTCTTATCATACGAAGGGAGCGCACATTTGTGACTTGATCCTACCCGTCCAACCACTCGTCTCCCCTATCCTCGCCTAACTCATTAGCCCCATAACATATCGGGCTAATCGGCAAAACGACACCAACAGCCGTAAGGATTCCCCGAACGAAATGTGCGCACCCAACGAAGCAAAAAAAAAATGTGAAATAGAAACGATCGCCTCAAAACACAACCAAGAGTAGCAGCAAAAAAAAAAAAAAAACAAAACACTCACAACATAGCTCACAAAACGATATGCTTCAGGTTTATTTTCGGCATGTTGCTGCTACGGATAATGGCAGCTCCAAATTCCGCTTCCAAAGTGAGTTGCGCTGATGTGCAACCGGGCATGATATTGTCTTGCTGGCGATAATTTACGAATATGGTTTATCGTTTCGTGCGCCAAACTGGCTGCGCGTTATTAGGACGGCAAATTTATTGCTGCGAGCATAATGAAATTAGGGAATGATGAAGACGCAATGCCATACGTTTGACAGTTTTTTTTTTTTTTCGTGGGTAGGAAGCCGGCCCACATTCAGTATTAAGATAATATTAGCATCTTCCATTCGTCTGCAAAATATGCAAAATAGCCTGTTATCTATCTTGTTGATAGTCATCTCAGACCTGCTTGATTGCATGAGCATGGATCGATCGCCAGTAACGATGGGTAACAGATGTTAGAGCAGGCAAGATTTGGCATTGAAAATGCGGTCAAGGATAATGTGAAGCTGTTGCTTGTTGTTGCCAATATTGCTATTACTACGATCAGCACTAATCCTATTGCTAAGCCAAGCATTCAAACTGATCTTCTTCGTCTTCTTCTTCTATCTTGGCCTGCTCCTATGAAGAGACATGGCCTGGTATCTCCCTCAGGTCTGATTCCACATGATCCAGCCAACGAGCCTCGTGTCGAACGGGACGCTGGCAAGCACCTTCCTGGTAGGGCCTGAGTCCGGCTTCATCATCACGTGCCGTAATCAGCGTGTCCTTTCGGCTTTGGCAACCGTCGGGATGTTTGTATCGCCAAACAGCTCTGCTAGGCCGTGGTTCATCCTCCTTCTCCACACGGCCTGCTCGCACACACCGCCATAGACAGTCCTTAGCATTCGCCACTCGAATATGGCGAGTGCATTGGTGTCCTCCTAAGGTGGGTCTGATCAGAAACTGATCTAAGATGGGTTATTATTGGGTGCGAATTATCAGGATCACACTTCTAATCCCAACCGGACAGTTCATTCGCTATCTGGCTATCTAGCTACGTGGTTTAAATAAGTCTAGAGAATTCAGAGTCAAAAGGGAACCTCAAAAAAAAATGTTCAGAAATCTGGACTGGCTTTTGATGCAACAACAATACCCTATCAGTCATCGACTCCCAAACAGAACTATGGCCTGAAATCATTCTGCTTTCTAGACATTCAGGACACTTTATCTCGTTAATCAAAACAGCAACAAATATCGAAAGAGTCACGATCTCTGCAAGGGTGATTGATCCTCCTGAAGCCGTCCTGGGATGATTTAGAAACCTGGGTTGGTCTAGGTTGGTCCGCGGTTCAAATCCCATCCGGAACCGGCATCCCGTATGCATGACTTGACTATTCAGCTATGGCAAAAATCAAGTCACGGAGAGCTAGGAAATGTAGTTCAAGAGCTCTCGAGAGGTTTTAGAGCCACGTAAGAAAGAAGGAGAGAAGGGGTTGGTCTAGGGTGGTTTGCCTTTGCAGGTTTTCTACTACTTTATTGTCATCCCCAAGTACTGCATTATTTAATTGAATACCAGATTTGGTAAGTTGACACAAGAATCTAGATGCCTTTCATCGATTAATAGTTCTTGAACTGAGTCTTAGCTGGATTGTCAGTCCTGCGTCCGGGGAGGCGGTCTGCATGGGATATGATCTCCGGTTCTGCCGTGAGAAGACTGACGCCGTTATCGCCTCGGCCACCATACTGCCCCTTAGTCTTGTCCTGGTGAAAAAATCTTGGTCGACGTTGGAGGCCTCTGACACGTCAAATCTATCTGGGCTGAGAGTCATAGGTTAAGTGAAGATATTGTACGAGGTCCCTTATGCAGTTAGGGGCCCTCTAAATGATCTAGGCTCTCAGGACCTTACAGCCAGCTTACATATTGCCCCTTGAAAGCTGGGGGCGTCAATCATCTTCTTGCAATATGATCTACCCGTTGATTGAATGCTGTCTTAATATACTATCTCATTCATTGAGCTTTCAAAGGTAATCTACGGTACGTAACGTCAGCAGAGTAGAAGCCATAGAATCACAATCGGCCAATTTAGTCTTAATCTGCAATAGCTATTAATGCAATAACTCCATCACATAACATTTCGTTAGATCATTTAAACTTTTCCCAAATATGGTTCTCCGACCGATCTGTTTGTTATTCTTTATTAGTCAAGATCGTTCTTAAATTCTTCCAAAGTTTCGTACTAGCTCAAATTCAATTTCCCACAGTCACCAATTAAATTATATATTTATCCGTAGCATAAGTGTTTGTTTAGCTCATAACATGACCATAAACTACTTTCGGGACGACCATATCCTGTACATCAGATTCCCATTAACTTTTATGACGGTTCTCTGAACCAGTGCATCCTTAAATATGTCCCGCTGAACCCTTCCGATTGCAGGCTTCTAGTTTTACGATCTAATGGAATTTAACCTCGCCTTAGTGAAGTGAACTAACCACAGCCAGCTCATTACGCATTGCGCGCTTCAGTGCTTTCATAATATTGTGCTATTCCCAACACAACCCACAACAGTAAATCAAAGTTGTTGGTTCTCAAGCTAAAAAAAAAAACGGTAGTTACCTCCAACAAAAAACAGGCGAATTCCGGCTCCGGAGCACACGGAGTTCTGTGGTCTATTTTTTATAGACCAAACAATTTTTATATCCACCTCCACAAGTGATCGAACACCGGTCCTGAGTCCCTGTGTGTAGCCTTCAGTAGCAATAAAACAGACATTGCGACATCCCATCGTCCCTCGCCCAGCGAACGCTGCGGAACAGTGTCGGAATCGGTTGTATCCTGGCTAGCAATCGGTATCCTTTTTCCTCGACACGTTTGTCACTACCACGCACATTGACACACAGACACGATGTCATCGTCCCGTTTTTTTTCTTCCTTGGGTTGTTTTCATATTCAGTTCGTCATATTTCAGCTCCCACGTTCCCATCGTTCGCATCCTTGTTGGACCACCACCACCACCACCAATCATCAACACTAGCGCGCGCACCCGATCGCGACGAGATGTCATCGACTCGGGGCCGTTAGAGCGATAATTAATATTATTTTAATGTTCCCTTAAAACGGCTCCTAACGGCTTGTTTGGAGATGCAAACGATCGTAAAGGCGAAGAGGCCAACAACTCTTCGGTCGATCACCAGGATCGCCGAGCGCGCGGTGGAGTGGAAAGAAAAACAACGCGCATTGACTCCCGAAAAACATCCAGCGGGACACGTCTGGTTGGACCACATAAAAAAGGAACCTGATAATCAACAGAGTGGCAGGAAGCAAGAGGGAGAGAGAGAGAGAGAGCGGTGAAGAAAAACAACATCGAAATGTTGGAAAATGGTCCATAAAAAGCACCTACCATCATTAAACCGTACACCACTTGAGACGATCGACGATGCTCGGGATGCTCGGGTGGAAAATGCATCAATCGAGAGGGAGAGAGAGAGAGAGAGAGAGAGAGAGAGAGAGAGAGCAGGGCGAGTTCCATACCGATATGGGTTTGGAAAAACACCTAATTTCGAACACGACACGGACACGATATGGGAAAATGGAACTGGAACTCCAGTGGAACGCATCGCTTCGTGTGATTTTTTTTGTTGTTGTCGAATGTCCTGACACTATAATGAATGAGCTTTTTTCTATAAGAAATATTTCCCCGGCGCGTTATTATGAGCGCATCGAATCCTTTTTTCGAAATTCCACGGTGGCTTCCGGAGCT
This sequence comes from Anopheles stephensi, assembly GCF_013141755.1. Taxonomy (NCBI): domain Eukaryota; kingdom Metazoa; phylum Arthropoda; class Insecta; order Diptera; family Culicidae; genus Anopheles; species Anopheles stephensi. The sequence goes on from NC_050202.1 coordinate 50,350,287, forward strand.
ACTTGTTTCGTTGGGAAAATGAACTACGTTTCTTTTTCCTTCAGATAAAAATTGACTTTTGATGAGAGAATTTGACAAAAACCCAAAGAAGAGTAGTTTAGTTTTGGTCTTTTTTAATCTGATAAAAAAAAATTTTAGACAACAGAAACGGTTCTTCTTCTTCTTTCCTGGCCTAACGACTTCTTAGGTTATGCGTAACACATTTCTGGCTTACTAGACTTAATAACACCGCATAATTGGATAGTTAGTCCTCACTGTGGGAGGACGGCCCAGATGGGATTTCAACCTCGGTCCTGCCGTGTAGAACCGGAGCCGCTGTCGTCTCCGGCTCCAAAAAGAACCAGAAAAGGTTATCAAATGTGAATGAAAAAAATAACTGGCCATTATTCACTTTTTTTTGTTCATTAGGGGACAAAAGGCTTGGCTGTTTGCTAGAATAATTTTGATAATTGAATTAGATTTGGATTCATTTAAAAACACAAAAACTGTTTAAAAAGGCTTTAAAATTACAATTAATTTACTTTACAAAAGCAAGATTACTTCATAGGCTTTTGGTGTGTTTCTTGTTTTTCATCTGTCATCAATATGCTCTATTATTTTAATTATATTCGACAGCTCAAGGGAGATCAGATTAATAGTATTCTAATAATTTACTCCCTTTTTAAAGTTTTGCACATTTTTATCATTTTTATGTTTTTATTATCTTTTCTGTTTAATTTGCTATTTGCGTCCATCTTGGTTTTGTCTTTATTTTGGCGTATTCATCTAATTTTATTGTATCCCAAAGCAGAGTCAATATTAAAGCTAGGTATAACGAATTTTTCTAATTTTTAATACATTGCATAGCTTTTTTTTCAAGTCTGGGTACATCCATACGGTATGTTAGACAGACCTTCAGATTCAATTTAAGCCTTCAGTCAGACGGACAGGCAAATATTTTTTGGTTTATTGTTTATTTATTTTATATATTTTAGAATTATGATGACAAGCGCCGTATTTTCAGCACCACATGTACTGACGAATTACAATTCTCAGTTATTTTGTCATATTCCGGGCATCCAGGTCTATAGTAAAGGTTGTATCGATGATTTGGTGATGTGCTGATGGCAGTGTATTGAGTAAACGGACCATCCTACCGTGTAGCGGTTCTGGACTGTAAGACAAAGAAAACACAACGAATGACAAAAAATGCATGAAGAAGAGGAATTAGGGTAGGAAGGATAATGAGGATGCGGAATCAAAGGATAAGACCGTTGTCTCTGGCGAATCGGTAGATGAGCCTCATGCAGGTGAGGTCTCTGGTCGCCAACACTTCTCTTATTTCTTTACCCTGTTGTCTGCATATGCTCTCGACTGCGCTCAACAAGGAGGGTCTTGCGGTTTAAAACTCCACGCAGGACCCACAAAAGGTGATCCACATCGTGAAATCCGTCACCGCAGCCACACACCTTCGTCTGAGCCAGAGTTATACGCTGAAGATGAGCATTCAACGAGAAATGATTCGACATAAGTCGAGACATCGTGCGTATGAATGCCCGGACGATTGTGTTGATTTCAAAATAATTGTTTGAATTTGTTTCTTCACTTTTCTTCCCAGAAAGACTCTTAAACAATTATTTGATGCATAACAAAAAAACAATTTCCCTGATGGTTTATTTGGAGTTGATTTTTATACTATTATTGTCAACTCACTAGAACATCATTTTAATACTCCTCTTTAAATTGTTGTTTCATCGTAAAAATACATACATACAAACAACTCTTTGGACGAAAACAGAATAGACCTTTAAAACCGTCAAATCCATGAGACGAAAACAGCAATGTATGGAAAAGCGCAACAAGACTCCTTATTTTCCTGAATACCAGTTAATATCCCACGAACAGAACCTTCTTCGTTAGACGGTTTAGGAAATATAACTTCAAATTTTTTATTTAAGAAGCCTCTTCTCCATACATGCCTATCGCTCTTCTTGCCCTAACGACCTCTCTCATAGGTCCTGCCGGCAATTTCTGGCTTACTTACTAGACTTAATGATACCACGTATTTGGATAGTCACAATCCTCACTACGGGAGAACGGTCCGGATAAAGATTTGGTTTCTGGTCCTCCCGGTTCTGGAATAACAATGTTGTGACCGTTTGAATTAGATATGAGGAATTTTTAACCTAAAATATTGTTCTACAATTTATTTTCAATTTTTAATAACCTTTACGATTCCATATGTGATTTATGTCAGATGCCAATTAGCTACGTTTCGATTTAAATTACAGAGTTTTTAATGTCAGTTTAATGTTACTATACCAGACTGGCCTCTTTTTAAGCATTTGTACTCTTGTCCTGTGACAAAAAACATCATAATCAAGTTCGTGTTAATTATTTCTTGAAGCTGAAGAAGACCATCAAAACCTCCCTTACTCCGGACAGTTAGCTAAGAATGACTTAACGATCGTTTTAGTATCATGCAAACCCATTCTATCGATCATTTCCACTGACAACAAACACTTCATCGGATCATTTATTCATCCATTACGATCACCATTTATCAACTTTACTACTTTCCTTACAACAAACTTCTAACTTCGCTTGCACTGAATTGGAAAAGTAAATATCAGAACCTCGTTTACGGCGGGAACGAATTGAGCGGCAGCAGGCTCATCCTCGCAACGTGCAAACAACCGTAACGTACGTTCGATTAAAATGCCATAAAACTCGTGACAGGAACGCCGTTGGCCGCCTAGTAATCAAGTGGCTCGCATACGATTTTACGATTGTTGTTACAATGTTGCCCATGGTAACATAAAAATGTTGTAAAATTTCTCCGAACCGCTACCGTCTCTACTGTAATCCGTGCCCAGCTGTGATGCGAGAGCGCATAGCACCAACTCGCCAGGATTTTACGATCATTTCCCATCCACCTTTTTCCCGGCTGCGTTGTGGGCGCATGCTTGACGTGCCTTTCTCCGCCAGTGGTCGGAAAACTGTTCGGTGAGTTAAATCGATTGATCCAGTCAAAGATTTGGTGGTCGCTTTTCCAACCGAGGCTGCCAGCGGGCGCACATGGAAAACGTTTCGTTACACATCATAATTTTCCCCCTTTGCTCAGACGCGCATCGAATCACGCCTGCGCCCTAGGGCAACATATTCCACGCTCGATCCTTGCTGCCGTTCTTCTTGCTAACCGAACAAGTGGCAGCCAGGGAAATGGATTTAAATGGTTGAAAGAAAGGCCTTACCCTTACAGACCGCCTTTTCCGATTCAATCTCACTTAATCCAGCTTCAAAGCCGGCCGTGCTGGCTAGCTGCTCAGTCGGGATCAATGAGTTTGGTTGTCGAAAATGTCGCAACCATAACCGAACCCTAAACTTCAATTTATGAAGCGTGAAATGAACAGGACAAATGGAAAGGAAATCGCGTTCGGATGGGTGCGGGAAACAAGTAGTGGAAAAATATGAATTTTACTTTCGAACAAATTATGTGACACGTGAAATAAGATATCCAGTAAGACATTCAAAGTTCGATGAGCTGGTTTAAGGAAGCAGTTCAAACGTTCAAACGGTCATGAATGTCTTAGATAGTAGCACTGTTACTTTAATTTCTACCATGGTGATAAGTGACGTATCGAACAACTATTTATTCTGGAGTTTCAAGAAATGAAAAGGATTTAACTCTGCAGTAACTAACTGTTTTGGTTTACGGACCTACCAAGCTATGCAATGGTCTTCTTATAAGATCAGTTTGAACGGCAGGGACTCATACAACAGGTAGACTGTCTAGAATTGAGTCTTCTTGGCTTACGACGTCTTAGGTAATGTCCACCATTTCTGGCTTACTAGACTTATTGATACCACGTAATTGGATCACGTCAGTCCTCACTACTGAGGAATGGTCTTGATAGAGTTTGAATCCCGATCCTGCCATGTGAAGATCGGCGCCGCTCTTCCATCGGGCAGCCCGGAACATGTGCACTTCGAATGGGCGAGGTTCCTTGCTGCTCGGAGTCGCATGAACAACCGAGTCGAAATATAACTTCCTTGATGTTTCCAATACTCCTTAACCATCAATCCTTCATCCTGGATAAGATATATTGAGACCGATCCAGGTCCTTCATCCAACATCAACTGAGAGAACCGTATTATCAGCGGTAACTCAAGATTTACAGTGACAGACAATAAAATAAAACCTTTTTTTTTAATCGTAAATTTGAGGGCTTGATGCCGATTATTGAACGCATCATCTTAGTCTAGTCTAGATGTGTGGAAGGACAATGGAGGATCCTGCTCTAAAGACGACTTCTACGAGCTGTAGGATGATATCACCATTGTGGAGCGAATTAGATTCACATCGGTGGAATGGTCATGTCATGAGAATGGCACCGGACGACCCAGCCCGTAAAGTCCTTTTAGGCCGTCCACACTTAGGTAGGTCCATATTGAGATGGAGTGAAGGCGTTGATTCGTCCAACGTCAGACGTTGGCGCTGGACAGTGAGTGGTATTGAGGAAGGAGTGGTTTTGCTGTTGTTTGTCAGAGGATAGCGTGATGGCTAGGTCAGAATCAAGCTGGCATGTGGCTCGGTGGACTGGATCTGTCGAGTAGTTGTCAAACGTGTGTGACCGATGCGAAGGCGGGAAAGAACTTGTTGGATGCGGCTGGAATTGGGATCGTCCCAAGATGCGCTGGTAGCTAGTAAAACTATCAAAAGCATTGGTCTGCGAATCTGATGTAAAAATAACTATGGTCTATTCTATTGTCCGTCACTGTACATGCTTATGTTTGCTTTCGTTGGTAATAATGTCTCAAAGAGATGTCTAACACCGAAAGTAACAGATCACTTCTGAACACTGGAGGAGCTACGATAAATTTCAATGGTAATTAGAGCTAACAGCGAAGCTCACACGCCAGACTTCACAGCGTGGAGTCCAACTGGTGCTTTCAAGACATAAATCGTCTGTAACTTCCATCTCTGAAGAAATACCCCAACTAATAACTTGGAAATGTCCAATGAGGGGTTTAGTTCGTTAAAGTCCCGACAGTTCCCAGAAGATGGCTGACAGTCCTAGTAAATCTCTGATTAAGATTTTCTTGGTTGCTAAGCTTATTTCTATCAAGAACAAAAGTGAGTAATCCCCACTGCCAGGGACATATGGGATGATGCGCGATCCCCGATCACTGGTATATAGCATTAAGAAAATATTAATTTAGTTTACTTAATTAAGATGCCACGTGGAGTAAATGGTGTGTTCTTGGTGAGAAGTTTTTCCATCAAAGAGGATCATCACTTCTATCGCTTTATTTAAAGTGCATAATCTCTTCTTGGATTAGAGCAAGTTCACCCGTTCGTGACGTTCAGACGCGAGTTTTATTCTCATACACTAGTCCTGGGAAAAAAACAACCCATCATTCACAACACAAGCACACACACAGGGGTCCTCAAACGTTCCAAAGGATTTGATCCATCGCCCCTGGTCGCAACTGAAACGATCGTCATATAGACAGCGGAACAACAAAATCCACTACATCAGCGTACCAAGCACAACATCAACAACCCATTCAACAACTGCGTTAAGAGCTGGGTTTTCCCCCCGCGGTATAGCGCATCCAGTGCCAATTCTCGTCAGGATCGTCGGGGTCGGTTTTTGTTTTTCCTTCAATCGGTTCCCACCGTTTAGGTCACGTTCCGTAAGCATATCGTCGCACCGTCGCCTCCGCTAAATCCCTCCAAAAGCTGCATTCAGCCCCCGTCAAAGTGCAGGCAGCAAATGAAACGATCGCGATGATTAAGATGTGACAGTGTCGGTGGTAAGTGGTTTTTAAGTTCACACTTCTCAAATTAGGTTTCTTCCCCCCCCCGTTCGCGTCAGGTCGGGTGGGTGATGCAACGTGGCGAGCAGCCTCATCTTCGTTCGCCTCCCTCCAGTGTGCCAACGATCGTCGAGATGGATGGACTGTTATTTACAAAACATCACGACAATGTGTTTATAAACTAATTTGATGAATCTTTCCGAGCTGCTTTCCGTTCGGAAGACGGGAAGCGAAGGAACCGAGCCGAGCGAGCACACCCGGTCGGTTCCGGACCGGCAGTGGTTGCCATATGTAGGGAAGGGATTCTAAATTTATGACCTGCGTTCTACCGTCTAATCGGCTCATTTTGTGGATGAGTTGAAGGACGTTTGGAATGATGAGTGGCTTTGGCGTTGCAACCGGATGCAACGGCGGAAGGTTTGGGTTTTGCTGCAATTCGGATGGGGTGCAATTTGTCAAGTGCCATAAGTTACTTCTCGATTCTCATCCCGAGTCTGGAGAGTGAGTGGATTTGGGGTAAGTGGTTCTTTTACAAATCGATTAAATAGTGACACCGGGCGTCAAAGTAAGATTTTAAAGCTTCTTCCTTTTAATTTAAAAGAGATCAGAGAATTTTGCCAGATTTGGTGAGGATGCTCTTTATGGTAAACGAGTTCTCCATGATTTTTAAGATACGCCTATCGCCCATCACTACTTTTTTCGTTGAAGCCTCATCGGTATACCTTATCTAAATTTGAGCCTGTTACTCTATCCCTTAGCGCCATTTATCATTTCTCGCAGACTTGGACTTCATCGCATTAAATCAAATTAGTACAGCTCATATAAGCTCGTAATAATGGAAGCACAAAAAAGGTCGTGAGATGCTGGATCCTACACGAAGGATCACACATTCATCTGATCTTTTTCTTTCGATCATGATTTGGAAGTTATCTTCAACCATGCTCCACCATCCTCCAAAAGAGTTAGGAATGTACCCAAGTTACCACTCTACACGATGAGGATATGAGGGAATAGGAGTTGACTAAGAGAGTCTGTGGGGCCCCAAAAGGAGTCTCGGATCCTCCATCCCTATTAGCAGAGAACTGGGACAATGAGTTCTGATTATTAAAAACAAGTTTCTTAATATTGTAACCTGCATTCGCACAAGGAAGTAAAAACGCGTCCTCACTCATCACTTACCGGAGACGCTCGATGGTAGCCGAATAACGTCGATCGCTATCACTCGACGACAAGATCGAGTTACGGCGTTACACGTCTCCTTCTTCTTTGGCACTAACAACCTCGAAAGGGCCTCGAGCCTGCCATTTTTAGAAGAAACTAGATAGGAATCCAAAGCATCTTGTGCAACAAGGTCCATTCGAGAACAAAACTTGCTTGGATAACAAGTCCCCTTCAGGCCTATCAATGTACCGGTAACTGGGCATAAGATTATCAGATACAGCAAAAGAGGCTAGGTATTATCAATTAAATTAGACGTACTGATAGTTGTTAATGCCATCAAGAAGCTATTCAATAGCCATATCATGGAGGAAGGGCGGCCCGGTGGTAGATCCGACAGCGGCTCCAGTCTTCACACGACAGGACTGGAATTCAAGTCTCACCTGGGCCGTTCCCCCATAGTCAGGACTGATTATCCAACTATACGGTAACAATAAGTCTAGTAAGCCAAAAATGACAGGTATAACCTAAGAGGTCGTTAGACAAGGAAAGAAGAAGATGATGCACCATACACCCGACTGAAAAGCGAGGCTGATAGGATTGGATTGAAGATCAATGTTTTTTTTTATTTATAGAGGCTTTGAGTCTTAGAGACTTCATTCGCCTCATATTGAAGATTAATACGACGAAGACAAAGTACCTGTTAGTCGGAGTCTCTGGCCATGATAGAGCACGGCTCGGAAGCAGAGATCTTGAGGTAGTTTTGCTACCTTTGCACGATCGTAACTTCGGACAACAACGCATTGTTCAGGGAGAATCGTGCCTACTACAGGCTTCAAAAATCCTGAAAATACCGCACACTGATACGGCCGGTAGTCCTCTACGGGCACGAGTCCTGGACCATGCAGGCGGAGGCCACCGATGAACCACGAGGTAGCTGAACTGTTTTACGATGCAGACATCATGACGGTTGCCAAAACCGTAGGGCTGCGATGGTTGGGACCCGTGATGAGGATGCCGTTCTTATGACGCGACAGGAAGCTACTCGTCAGGTTCCTGGAAACGGAATGCCAACCTGTCCATGTCTTATAGATGTATTCTACTCTGAGCAAGCCAATAACTAGTAGAACAATTGGGATAATCAGTCCTCATTCATAAGGTGCAGCGCTTATAGTCGTTGAACCCGAAGAAACTAGAAAGGAATCCAAAGAATCTTACCTAACAAGGGCCTTTCGAGGATGAGGACAACAAGGTTCCTACCAATTTTTCGAACATTAGATGGGTTACTGGACCTAAGGATTGCTGTGGGTTGCTAATGGCATCAAGAAAATATTCATCGTCTCGATCTACACTCGATCGACATCAAATGCCCTTGAACTTGAAGACTGCCCAAGATCATGTATCCCATCTCAGACACGTGAATGGACTGAGATAGCTTGCGCGTTTGGTAGTCTTATCACCAGAATGTCTGGATGGCGAACAGAGGAAAAGATGTTGATTTTTTATATCCCATTTTAGTCCTCCCATGTTACAGTCTCGGCATTTCAAACGCTAGCAGGCGACAGACGGTTAGCCCATAATTCAAAACCACAGGATCATGAGCTTAAATCAATTTGTCCCACAGGCAACATATTGATGCAATTTGAATCACCCAAAAGTGCATACGAGTGCGATGTGTCCCCGTTTCCTCTACTCTCAACCGCACATTCCAATCCCCGACCAAAGTTCATATTCCGCTCATAAACACATCTTCCGCCCTAATGTTTAAACTATTTCAAAAACATGCACATTCCAGCCACAGGTCTTAAAAAATGCATAAAATTGGACCCACTAAATCTTACTCAGAAAAAGAGAGAGGTTGAGAGAGGGTACCTCAGACGCTCGATGGTAGCCGAATAACGTCGATCGCTATCACTCGACGACAAGATCGAGTTACGGCGTTACACGTCTCCTTCTTCTTTGGCACTAACAACCTCGAAAGGGCCTCGAGCCTGCCATTTTTAGCTTTTCTTAACTTGTTTTTTCAATTAGCAGGATAGTCAGACCTCGTGTGTACGAGGAGGCAGTCGCGGTGGGATTTGATACTCTGTCCTGCTGTATGAGTGACGTCTCGTATACTACTGGACTGACTGTTCTAAACCTAAAGAAGGACATCGGCATACATTTATCGGCAAATACTATATACAAATGCTCTATGGACTATACCGCACCTACGGACTATGTTGGCGGAGGACACCAGTGCACTCGACATCTTCGAGCGGCGGGTGCTACGGACTATCCTGGTGGTGTGTTCGAGCAGGGCGTGTGCAGGACGAGAATGAACCACGAGTTAGTTAAGCTGTTTGGCGATGCAGAAACAGATTGTTGCCTAAGCCGGAAGGACACGCTGATTAGGGCACGTGATAAGGATGCTGGACTCATGCCTTACCAGGAAGGTGCTTGTCTGCTACCCGTTAGGCGTAGAGGAGCTCATTGGCTGGATCAAGTGAAGTCAGACCTGAGGGAGATCGGATGCAGTCGGGGGCGGAGGAGTGCAGCCATGGACCGCGAGTTTCCTGGAAACGAATTGGACACCAGGACATGTCCTTCAGACGTGCTCCATAGGAGTAGGCCATGAAAGCAAAGGATGATTTCCGCACCATTCGGAATGCCTCATACCTGTATAAGAGTACTAAGCCTAATAATGTTTTGTACCGAATATACATATGTATCTTCCTCCTCTTATTTGACTCTACAACCTCGAGAAGTTTTAGCCCGCCATTGCAGGTTCTGCGTGACTTGGTTTTACCAATAGCTGGATAGTCAGTCAAGCGTATGGGGATACGGTCCAGTTGAGAGATGATCCTCGATCCTGCCGTGTGCCGGAGCCGCTATCTTCCAGGCCACCAGACGACCGCAAATGGATTGGACATCTGTGTGGATGGGTGTATGTTGAATTTCTAACTGCTATACGACGAGGATAGTTATCAGCAACCCTTCACCTTGATTTCAACATCAAGATTTTAGTTGGTATTACATTCTGGGCAAATATTTTGGATGACTCAACAAATGCGATCATGTTCCTCGTTAGTCATGTCCAATCGAAGAACTTGATGTACTTCTGGTGTTTTTTGAGAATTTGGATTAACTAAGATAAGACGGATGTGTCTACCTTGAATTCTCGTAGGTCCTGTTTAACGTAAAATTAAAGAGGAAATAGGTGAACTCATCTCCTTTAGAAGGCGAATAGAAGACACGATTAATTATCATTTCTTTGGTAGAATCATATTGCCTTATGGTAAAGATTCCTCAAAGTATCCTCTCAGGGATTAAAAAAGGCATACAAATACATAATTATAATGTCCCTGAGATTCTACAGTGTACGACAACCTGTAATTTCTATTTTTTTAGATAGCCAATTATATATAATTTAAAGAAGATTCTTTTAGATAAGGATACCTATGGCTTATGCCTATGGCTAATGATCGACGTTAAAGGAGCCGAGCCAATCAAAGTTCGGAGCTCAAACCATAAACTCCACTAGATTCAAACAGTGCAGGTTGCTCTCGTTGATCGTTTGATGCTCACTTTAATAGAAATCGATATAAATAGAGGATTAATAGATATTTTTCCAACACTCAAAACGATCGCTTCCAACCACACGACGATGATCGGTAGCATACTTTAAAAAAAAGCAGCACCTCCAAAAACCTCCAACATAGCAGCGAGAAAAATCAATTTTCATTCATGTTCGCGATGTATGGGGTAAAGCCGTGTGTTTATTTTTATGATATGCTGTCGCTGCTGTCGGTACCGAAACCCGTTGTTTGCTCTCGCGGCCTACCTCCCGCGCCTACCACCGTCCAACGCCGGAGATCAGTGTGATTTATAGACGATCACTAACGCACTTGCCACAACGGTAGCGTTCTCGCTGGCTTACCGAGCTCGGTGCAATAGCTCCCCCCTGGTGGGGTACTTTCGAATCGTTATGCACATCATCGAGCAAAGGCATCGCGTTTCGGGCGGAGGCAAAACAATCGATGCTTGCCGACAAATTGTGCGACAAATGCCTTTGCCTCTCTGCCCCAATCCAAATCGCGAAATGAACAGATGCGATTCCAGTTGGGAAAACAAGCGGCAAGATCGTCCCAAAATCGGAGCATAATCGAGCAACAATAACAAAAAATCTCATTAGCCATGACCGCGTGCTGCTCGGTGACAGGTTTTGGCATGTTTGTTTGTGACTTGTGACACGTGATGAACACTGATCGACTAATTCAATTTCGTGTTGTTAGGTTGGTGGTTATACCGAGCAGATGGTTTGATTTGTTTTTGATAGTTTTTTTGTGTGACGATTGTGAATATCATTTGTTTATTTATTTACAGTATGGCGGCATGACGACTTGACGCCATATTGTCAAGCTTGTGAATGTTAATTAAGTTGTTTTTTGCTGTATCTCAAAAGGAACCTATTTCCCATTTTCCCATGGCTTGACAAATTGAATCATGTTAATAAAAAAAGATTAAATCCCTTATCGGAGCAAGAATATGGCAAGAATATGGTAAGGTCTTAAACCGACTTTCTGGTGAATGATTGTTTGGCTTAATTAAGTATATAGTGTTTAGTATAAGTTGATATTACCTAAACATATTCAAAATAGCAGTAAGCGTAAAAGATTCTAAAACTTCCTACTCGAACGTCTTTGCGTAAGAGAGATATCTCAATTCCTGGTTAGCAAGTAGGTAAAAGGTTAATAAACCCTAAAGGAGTCCTAAGGTTCTTCATCGTGGCTTAACGACTAGATTAGGCTTAATGATATCACGAGTAGTTGGATAGTCTAAGATGGGTGCTAAGGACAACCTTTGGCGGTGTGAGTGAGCGGGACTCGTGGAGAAAGAGAACTACGAGCTGGCTGAACAGTTTGGCGGTTCTGATATCCTGAAAGTGGCCGAAGCCGAAAGGATGCGATGGCCGGAGAGAGTGAGGCTACAATGACAAAAACTTACAGATATTATCAAGAAGATTAGCCGTACTGTTGCTTGTTAATGCCATCAATAAGCCATTCATTAGCCATAGGGTGGAGATACACGCGACTGAAACGCGAGGCCGATAGGATTGAAGATCAATGCAACGAAGCACGACTCGAAAGCAGAGATCTTGAGGTAGCAGGAGGTAGTAGATCTTGAGTAGAATCTTGACGGTTGCCGAATGCCGAAACGATGCGATAGCTGGGGCAAGTGATAAGGATGCCGGACTTATGCTCCGTCGTGGTTGGAGGATTGCAGCCCTAGACCGAATTTACTCGAAACGGAGTTCTTTCTGGCCACGTCTTGTAGACGTATTCTACCCTGAGCAGTCCTTAAATTAGAACAACAAGATGAATAATCAGTCCTCACTCAAAAGGTGCAACCATTATATTCCCATTGAGTCTTAGAGACTTAGTCCATCATATTCCCATTTAGTCTTAGAGAGGCTTTGAGTCTTAGAGACTTCATTCGCCTCTTATTGAAGATTAATACGACGAAGACAAAGTACCTGTTAGCCGGAGGCTCTGACCATGATAGAGCACGGCTCGGAAGCAGAGATCTTGAGGTAGTTTTGCTAACTTTGCACGATCGTAACTTCGGACAACGACATAGTGCAGTGTAGTCCGAAGGCACATTATTCAGGGAGAATCGTGCCTACTACAGGCTTCAAAAATCCTGCAAATACCGCACACTGATACGGCCGGTAGTCCTCTACGGGCACGAGTCCTGGACCATGCAGGCGGAGGCCACCGATGAACCACGAGGTAGCTGAACTGTTTGGCGATGCAGACATCATGACGGTTGCCAAAGCCGTAAGGCTGCGATGGTTGGGGCCCGTGATGAGGATGCCGTTCTTATGACACGACAGGAAGCTACTCGTCAGATTCCTGGAAACGGAATGCCAACCTGTCCATGTCTTATAGATGTATTCTACTCTGAGCAAGCCAAGAACTAGAAGAACAATTGGGATAATCAGTCCTCACTCATAAGGTGCAGCGCTTATAGTCATTGAACCCGAAGAAACTAGATAAGAATCCAAAGAATCTTATCCTTTGCGCCTTTTGAGGATGAGGACAACAAGTCTCCTTCAGACCTTCCAATTTTTCGAACATTAGATGGGTTACTGGACCTAAGGATAGCTGAGGGTTGCTTGTGGCATCAAAAAAATGTTCATCGTCTCGATCTTCACTCGATCGACATCAAATGCCCTTGAACTTGAAGACTGCCCAAGATCCTGTATCCCACCTCAGACACGTGAATGGACTGAGATAGCTTGCGCGTTTGGTAGTCTTATCACCAGAATGTCTGGATGGCGAACAGAGGAAAAGATGTTGATTTTTTATATCCCATTTTAGTCCTCCCATGTTACAGTCTCGGCATTTCAAACGCTAGCAGGCGACAGACGGTTAGCCCACAATTTAAAACCACAGGACCATGAGCTTAAATCAATTTGTCCCACAGGCAACATATTGATGCAATTTGAATCACCCAAAAGTGCATACGAGTGCGAAGTTTCCCCGTTTCCTCTACTCTCAACCGCACATTCCAATCCCCGACCAAAGTTCATATTCCGCTCATAAACACATCTTCCGCCCTAATGTTTAAACTATTTCAAAGACATGCACATTCCAGCCACGGGTCGTAAAAAATGCATAAAATTGGACCCACCGAATCTTACTCAGAAAAAGAGAGAGGTTGGGATTAATAATTCGCGCTGTGCGCCAGGCCCGTTTTTACGGTTTGTTTGGTACAACACGTGATAGCCCAAAAAATTCTGACACCTCCGGCTGCGTGACGGTCGCGCCCGCTAATTCTCCTTAGGGCCCAAATTTATGGGCCTCACCCTTTTTTGGTGTTAAATGTAAACAAATTGTTATCCCCCCGTCGTTCGAACTCGTCGCCAAAAACCGAAAAGATTATTATTATGTTGTTCCCTTGCTGTTGGTGTTATTCCCACCCGGAGGGAATGGTGATAAACTCTCGATTTTGATTGTCATCAACACGCGTTCCGGTTGGGAGTTAGCAGATGAAAATGGAGTCCTCCGCGACCGCTACCATCTGGTAAGCCGTGAAGCCCGACAGCGCGATGCAAATGTGCATCGGTGGAGGAAAGTGCATCGTAACGCGTTGGTTGGCGTCATCCTTCTCCGGGGGCCACTTTAATTGCCTTCAGATGCTGCCGAAGAAGCGATCCACAGCCCGCAGCAAAACGGTAGGGTTATCCCGGGTTTTCCAGCGCCTGAGCCATCGACATGGGACACGTGATCGAAGGGGTGTACATTGCCGGGACTGTGGCCCTGACTCAGTGCCAACATCCGCGGGGCTCGGCAGATTCACCCGCTATCAGGAGGATGAACCGAGGCTCATTATGTTGATGACCTTTTCATCTCCCCGTTCCGGACACCGCCGTTTTCTGCAGCGATCGTTCCCGCGACGATCACGAAACAAGTGCCCAACCTGGCCCTTGTGCCCCGGGATGCTCTGAGGAAAAGCGGGCGAACGGAGACACATTTTACTCGATCGCATGCCACCATCAACGTCACTCTAGTGTGTGCCCGTGTATGGCACATGTATTGCACTCTAACCGCAACCGTACCAACACCCTCCATCATCCTCGGTGTCCTTCGCCCTCGGACGAACGTTGCCTCTTGCTAGCAGCACAGCACATCTGGCACGATCTGGTGTGCTCGCCTGCCACACTGTATCGTCTTGCAGGAGTGCACATACACACACCGCCACACGCCGGCGTACCTCACCCCGGACGGAAGCAAGGAACCGTACCGAGCGTCGACACAGAAGTCCTCGACTGCTCTACCCGGTTGTTACAAAAAACATACGCACAATATTTATGATATTGTTTATACTGCTGACGGTTTTCGTTTCGCGTTTCGTTCTGTCCTTCCTCAAACACACGCGTAGCGCCCGTCCTTTCCTCGGATGGAAACTGTTTAGTCATATACATGGGCGATGGTTCGTTTTTATCTATCTTGCGAACGATTTTTCCTTTTCAGCATAGTTATGATCGAGAGATACGCTTGTAGAAGTTCGATCAAATAGAAGGCAAAGGAGTGCAATTCTCTTTTTCGTACCGCTAATGATTACAAAAATAGTTGAAACAATCTACAGTGCAGCAAACGCAAATCCGGACACCGTAAATTTTATTTATTATTTTTATGAGGATTTTCTGTCCTGGCCCTAGGACAGCGATCATGATTTCTCTTTTCACACCTTTCACTAGACAACTACAGGTTCGATAGTACAGGTACAGCAGGTTCAGGTAGTACAGGTTCGATAAACAATCGATCAGAAATCGGTTGCCAATCGGTTTGTCTAATATTTCCAAGCCAAAGCAAAAATTCAACTGTTTGAATTAAATTAACAGTAATTTAAAAACATAAAAATCTGCCAGTAATTTGTTGTGCTTCTTTTAGCTTCAATTGCAGTATTGCTTCAATTCAATTGCTTCAAACTACTGTATTTTTAAAGGCTGTTTATTAAATTAAATGGGTCTAAATGGGAATTTAAAAGTTGAAAATGAAATGAAATGAAAAGGGTATACCAGGGAGATTTCGTTTTACTTACTTACTTATCCGGCGCTACAACTGCTTCAGTGTCTTGGCCTGCTGCATTTGTCCTTGTGTACAGTTTGGGCATTTGTCCTTGTGTGTCCTTGACGACTTTACGGGCTGGCCCACGGGAGAATGGTGAGTCTAGTTCAAGACAGTCTTCTATTGCTTCAGACTCTACGAAGTTACTGTGAAACTGATATAAGGGCAGAACCTTACCCATAGTCCTTACCACAAGCCTTTGTCATCAACCTAAGACACTCATTGGCTGAACATGTACGCTACAAAATGAATTACCTAAAAATGTTGAGGCTAATAAATTTTGAAGCAACACAGCTTCGATCAGAAGAAATCGTTTTTTAACCGAAACGCCATAAACGGTTAGCTATTCTTGCTGTACTGTAAATAGTGTTCTTTAACTGATAGCTAGGGCGGTTGGTAGTAGAGGTGACAACGGCGCCGGTCTTCATACGTCTAGGACCGTGGTTCAAATCCCATCCTGTGAACTGACAATCCAACTGAGAGGTATCATTAGCTCTAGGACGCAAGAAATAACATTCATCATCAAAGAAAGGTCGTTGGACCAAGAAGAGAGAGAAGTGATAGTTGTGATGTACATGGCAATAAGAGGCGAAAGTTTTCCTAAAGAGATAGTTTATAGCAATTAAAAAAAATGGCAAGCAATGGCGATTTTTTTGGTCGGCTTTAGGGGCTGAAAATTATTTTTGCTGTACAATATTTCAGAATGATTGAAAAGATATGTTAATCCAAATTATTGGTGGTAGTGTGGAGTAAAAAAGATATCCCAAAAATTGCTCGTCAAAGTTGATAAATGATAGCAGCAGTCTTTTTGCTTGTTGTTTTTGAAGCAAACGCTAAACAACTCGTATAGGTTGGAGGTAGGTAGGCCTCCTCTGTCCGTGTGGGCGGTCTAAAAGGACTTTACGGGCTGGGTCGTCCGGTGTCATTCTCATGACATGACCAGCCCACCGGAGCCTGGCGATTCTTATTCGCTGCACGATGTTGAGACCATCGTACAGCTCGTAGAGCTCGTCGTTGTAGCGGCTCTTCCATTGTCCTTCCACACATACGGGGCCAAAAATCCTTCTGAGCATCTTCCTCTCGAACGCGGCTAAGGGGGCTTCGTCAGTTTTGGACAGAGTCCATGTCTTAGAGGCGTAAGTGAGTACTGGGACAGAATCCGGATTGGAGAAGTAAACCTCAAAGTTTCCATCTCCGAGTCAAGGATGGTCCTCTCTAGCGCCAGATTGAAAAGGCGACAGGCAAGCCCATCTCCCTGGTGCAGGCCCTTGGTGGTAGCAAACATGTACCATAATTGTTCAGCCCAAGGTAAAAGAAAATTGTTCTCACAGCTACGATATTATTATTTCTGGGAGTTCAAATTTCCTCCTGAACCACTGTAGACTACCCTAACATGATCGCCTTCCATTACACCAACCACCACCATCATCATGCTCTGTGCTCATACCCGATCATCGGAAAAAAATGCTTTCCATTGCGGGACTCTTGGCACCTTCCATCCACCGCAAAGGGTGGCACATTGTTAGAACAAAGCAGAAAAGAGTTTTTAAGAAAAAATCAAACGTCCTATCCTCGCACCTACTACTATTTATAGACGAAGCGCGCGCACATTTCGAACCTGGGGGACATTTGAACCGATTCTTTTGCGTTCTCCTTTGCATTCCCTCCATCCGAGGTGTTTTTTTCTTTCTTTCTTCTCTTCAGCTTTTTCTCCTGCCACTCGTGGTCGCATGTCGCAGGGCCACACATCCCGAATCGTGCCATCGTGCTGAACCCCATTCCCGTCCGCTATGATTCCTCCATCCATGTGTTTTTTTAGTTTCACTTGCATCAGCTTTTGCCTCCTCGTATGCCCTACCACAACTATCTACAACCCGATCACTCTTTAGCAGTTCATGTCACAACTGTAAGACACTTCACCTAGATAACTACAACAGTAGCTTCAAGAGACTAATGTTTTTTGCGTTTTCTTTCTCTCGCTGCTCTTTTTCTTCATAAAACCCCTTATGGTTTATGATCGTTATGGTGCAGTGTAATAGTGTGACTTATTCCTAGGCTTCAATCATGGCTGAAGCAGTTTCTCCCATCATTCACTTGGTTCGGTTCGTTTAGTGGTCTATCCTTTCTCGACGGTAACCCCTTTACGCGACCAACGCTTGGGCGTATTGGATGATGTGCACTTGTGTCATAAATGTAAGATTTTTAATGACTTCCAAGCCCCACCCCGATCGTTGAGCCCGGGTGCCTTGTGTGTAGCTCCGATCGTCACGAATCACGCCACAGCTAATGTGTCTAATGTCTTCTACTAATGTCCTCGGTGGATCGTGGACAGCTCACAAGTGCATCGCAGTACTGCACAGGGGCATCCCACTCTTCCAGCAACGATCTTACCGATGCGCCATCATTCCTCCAAGGACACATATGGTGTTCGTTAGGAGCGCTTCGGGAAACGATCGACGAAACGAGAG
Source organism: Anopheles stephensi (assembly GCF_013141755.1). Lineage (NCBI taxonomy): Eukaryota > Metazoa > Arthropoda > Insecta > Diptera > Culicidae > Anopheles > Anopheles stephensi. The sequence goes on from NC_050202.1 coordinate 50,368,330, forward strand.
TTGCCGTTTGGGAAGAGTTGGGTTTGTTTTTTTTCTGGTTTCCTCCTTAACGCATCAATTTGATTGGTACACACTAAAGGACGCGTTTTAAGGACACGTTGATGGGTTTGATGGGTTACGAATGGTGATGAGAATGTCATGTCACAGAAGCATTAAGGATTCTTACCGTTCGGCCGTTTTATTGCTATGTTGACGTACGGTGTCCCCTTTCATCTAAAGCAGAAACCTGATACATTTCCATAATCAGGAAGCTAGGCTAAGGGATGGAATCGACCCAATAACACTCTCGCTCTCTGATGTTCTCCCAAATGTATCTTGTTTAAACGAAATCTCATTCAACTAGCGTAGTATACCATTTTATTTACTCCCCTTATTGTCTTAAAAAAATATAAAAATGTCTTTTTTGGATGTTGATACTACTAAATTTTACTAAAACTTTATACAAAAAATAAGCTAACTATCTCTTTGCATTTGCAAAATGTATACATCATCGATAAGGAGTATCTCGCTACAACTACTAACACGCAAAACGCACACAAACACATATATAATACTAAATTTTCCATCGAAGTACATTGCCCCCTATTTTTTTTTTGTACAAGAAAATTTGGTTTCCGTTTCACTTATTGCCGAAAATCACATTTGCTTCCAATGAACGACACATGTGAGAAAGGGTCTCTTCTTCTTTTTTTCTACATAAGTAATGTGTCTTACAAATAGTTTAGAGAGAGTGTAGAATTGCACAAGAAAAAAATCCAAAAAAATTATCCTAAACAAGAGTGTCACCTTAACGAGTTAATAGCCTTAACTAATCATCTTTGGAAATGTCTTTAGCTTTCATAACAAGCGTGTAACAAAGATGGAAGACCACTGAGCGAAAGACAGCTCGCGCCATGTCAACAAATCCTACTAGCTAATGCTGCTACTAAAAGCTTACATCTAAAGTCCAAAAGCTATTGTCAAGAATGATGAATGATAGTGGAAGATCGTCTATTGTCTAGCTATCAAGGTCCCTAAAATTGTCCCAAAAAACAAAACTCCAACCATCATGGCCCCTCACACTACGGCCCCGAAATAATCAAACTCGGTGCTAAACGCCGACAGTGTCCTTTCGCGTTCCGGTCCCTCGGTATCGTTGGTTCGAATTCGACACGACAGCACGCTACCCTCATCGTTCGAATAGTTTGCATCACTCTCGAACGAAAGTCCCAAGTTTTCCATCAGAAAGCGATTGCTCTCCAGGTCCGCCGTACAGCTACTATCCGCACCGGTAGCAGCATTAGGTTGTTGAAGGATTTTCATCAGACAGCTGGACATATCGTTAAAGTCATCCATCGTGGTACGACCTTCGGGCGTTCCGCCCGGTGTATCCAGCCCCGAGGAAGGACTGTCCAGTTGCTGGCCCTGCACATGGCTGGCAGCTTTTTCAAACACATCGTCCAGTTCCAGATTGAACGCGTCCATGCTCGATAGGGCCGGTTCGGAGAAGCGCCGCGTGGCGGCAGGTTCGTGCTGTACTACCGTTTTCCTACGCAACTGTATCTCCGTAGTGCGAGTGCCATGATTTTTGACGTGCTTGCGCAAGCTGGAAGGATCGGTGTAGCGTTTGTTGCAGCCGGGCAGTTGACAGGCGTACGGTTTCTGTAACGACAAGGAAATCATGAGCGTAAAGCCATGATGCGCAAACATGTCCAGGCCCGGCGATGGCTTACCGTGTCGTAATGTGTGCGCTGATGCTTGGCACGATCCGAGCTGTTGCTGAACGCCTTGGCGCAGCCTTGGAACTGGCAGTTGTAGGGCCGTTCGCCTGTGTGCGACCGTTGGTGGATTTTCAGATTTTCCAACCGCGAGAAAGCCTTCTTACAGCTCGGGAACTGGAAGCATTCAAAGAGGGGGGGGGTTGGTTTGTATGAGTATCGCTCTTGCTCCCTCTGTGTTCTCCTTCACGACGCAATTATTCAGGATTAATGATTCAGCACATGCAACGCCGCGCACCCAGAGTGAAGCGAAAGCGAAAGTAGCAAAAACCATAACCCGGACAACACCAAGCCCCAGCTAAAGATGTTGGTGCGCGAATCGTACGGGTTAAAGTTGTGCTCCGGCCGTCTCCTTACACCATGGGCGCGCCAGATGTTTTGCCAAGAGTCAACCACCAGTACTTTCTCCCTAAACCTCCTCCCCACTCACCCCCACGTCCCCGGGGTGAGCCTTCTTCTTCTGCCTCTACTTACCGGACATTTGTTGGGCTTTTCTCCGCTGTGTACGCGCATGTGGATCAGCAGCTTGTACCGGGCATTGAACGGACGATGCAGACGCGGACAGTCCAACCACTGGCATCCGAACACCTCGCCCCGCTTCGGTTCCACGTGCTGCTTCTCGATGTGTGCCACAAGCTGCCGTTGATCCGGCAGCTCCACATTGCACCCGCTCCAAAGGCAGGTACGGGGTGATGTCGGCAGCGGGAAGGGCTCATCCATTTCGGACGACTCGTCAACCATATCCAGAGGTTCCTGTTTGGCAACAAACGCCGAGGTTTGTTTGCAGTCAGCCGACAGGGGCGTGGACGCCGGCGAAAGGCTTGCCGCACCTCTCCAGATGTCCTTAAACTCTCGGTTCGGTTTCTCCGCACCCTGGATCGGTTTGTAGTAATTGTCGGCGGAGTAGCTGTACGCGTCCTGGCCTATCACCAGCGCCGTATCGCAGGTCTCCACGGTGTTGCAGCAACTGTCCGCCCTATTGTCGTTGCCGTACTGCTCCAGGAAGGAGCTATCCAGGAAGTCCATGATGTAGTTCATCGAGGGCTCAACACCGGACGCAAGATCGGGTTTCGATGCGACACACTCAAACTGTCCACTGATCGTACCGCCGAAAGCGCTCCTGATCGAGGGCAACGGTGTGCCGGCAGGTTTCGCCGTCGCCATCAGTTCCACGTTCGATCGTTTCGGTGAGCAACTGCCGGGCCCGTTCAGATTCATCAGATTCAGAGTAAATCCATTATCGATCCACGCATCGCCGGCAAACGGTGAAGAGCACGGCGATTGATTCTTTGACTGGCAGTTTGTCTCGTTGTAGTTGTAATAATCGGTCGTCGTGGTGCAACTGCTGCTGCTGGCGCAACTGAGCAAACTTTGGCACGTGAGCGGTGTGCTGGCAATGGTGGCCGCTGGCGAGAGCAGCACACTCGAGGAAGCCGATTGCAGCTTTTCGATGTACTCCGGGTCGAACTTGAAGAACAGATCGTCCCCTTTGGCGGGTGCCGTGTAGAAGCAGCCCATCGGTTTGAGCGAGTCCTGCGGAGGTTGCTGGAACTGAGCCGCTGTATCTGTGAGGAACTCGTTTTCCGCCTGACATCCACTAAATCCTCCTATGACAGGTGGTGCGGATATTGGAGTGTAGCTTTGATGGAGCGTAGCGCGACCACAGTCAGCACCGAACGGCAGAGGTTTGCCTTCGCTCATCCCACAACTTAACGCACTGTAGCATACGTCCATCGTGGTATCATCGGGAAGGCAGAAGCCATGCTTGAGATCGAACGATTTTAAACTCGCCGCACACAGATCGCCCGAAGAGGACGGAGTTGTTGGTGTTAGAAGAGCCATTCTAATCACTGCACTTAACCACGACAAAGTTAACGATAATCACACATTGACCATAAACACCGGGAACAGAATCCTTGAACTAATCACTGCACTCAAACAACACGATCACTCTTGGATCACGAATCACGCACAGAAAAACGCCCAGCACGGTGAGCAAATGGAGCGCAAAACACGTCCGTACCGGTCGATCGTTCGGCTGTCAGTGATTCCTACGGGATGTTCGCGGGATCGCCCGAGTCTTCCAACCGGCGGAAGACACTCGGTTCGGACGCGGTTTTTCCCGAAGATCGAGTCCCATGTGTGCGTGCGTGTTCGCTTCATCTCTTCACCATCATCTTCATCATCCAGGATCATCACCGCCAGTGTAGAGACCGTCAGGCAGATGATCGTAGTTCTTCGCGCAATCTACACGATCCTCGTCGATCCCGCGTGATCTCGCGCACCCTTGTCCCCTTGGTATGCTGGGCGCGTTACGAAGCGAGTTGTTACAAACAACAAATTATACGACTGTGACAAACTCCCGTCCCCTCCCTCTCTCTCTTCACGAGCCATTTAATCCTCGTTCTTCTTCATCGGTTCGCGCGCGCGCTGGGGAAAAAGCGAAAACCCAAAGCAAAGCAGAACGCTGAAAGGTTAGGTCAGGTTAAGCGGCTGGAAAAACTAAACCCTACCAGGAGAGGCGATGAGGTCATGGGTGAGGTGAGGTGTGATCGGAGTTTCTTCTTCCCGTGCACTTGGCAGGGGCAAACGATCGTGGCCCAGTTGCATGTTACGCACCGTGTTAAAAGAATTGGATGTATTTTTTTACACTTAAAGAGGCACATTTTCTATCATTTTCCTCGTTGCAGTTTTCTTCAGCAAAACACGTCCAGTGTGTTGTGGTGACTGCTTTGCAGAATGTGATAGATCACAACCAAGCTGGGAATGGTGGTTCAAGAAACAAACAAAAAAATGTCCCAAATGTGAAAGCGGGAGAAAGTGACAGGAATTTGATATGCGCGCTACTCTAGCCTCTCCTTTTTCCATTGCTTTTCTTGATCAGAGATGAATTTTTCTTGCTACGCTTTCCTTGCCCCAACCCAACCTCCGAGTGGTGTTATGCACCGTCTGTACGCCACTTATTTATTATTTTAAACCATTTCATCGCTTACGAGTCACTTGTTGTGATGTGCTCGATTATGAGTCGTCGTCGTTTTTTTTTTCCTTGCGTCCTCACGCTTCTGGTAGTCGCATCTATTAGACGATCTTTACCACCCGGTGCGACTGTTTACGAAGAGCGAAGACACATTCGGGAAGAAATTCTTAAATAAGAACCGCGTCATTGCGTGGATGTACGAAGCAAAGAAACTAGTCTGGACTTTAGAAGTGGGCCATTCTCACTTTTTTCTCTCGTGCAAAAATATAGCTGGCAACACAGATGCCTTATTATGTACTTTCTTTCCTTTGGCTAACAATTTGAGTACAAAGAAGCAAGAAAAAAAAAAGTATTATCACTTAAAATATATTTTAGTTGTATAGCACTCCGTATTTTCTCTATCGCAAGATCGCTATTAGCGTGTAAATATCGCTCCAAAACATTTGCTACCTAACTTCTGGTGAACGTTACGTGTAATACACTTCACACACACAATAAAAAAAACTCTTTTAAGGATTAGCGTACATAGCTCGTGGTTAAAAGGCAGTTTAAAAAAATATAATGCTTTCTTGACACCGGACTCACAAATCGACTACGTCCATCACCATACGGGTGTGTGGCCGAACGGTTCGTACTATCCGATCCCCAGCGTCTGTTGTGTCCTGCTGGGCGGCAGTACTGCTAGCACCTGTATCGCCACCTGTCGTTGCTGTTCCCCGGCCCACCAGCTCTGATTCGTAGATAATTTTCGATTTCCGGTTGGCCCGCTTCATGCGCGCCATTATGTCGTACATCTCCTTCAGCCCCGGGTTACGTGCGATCATACGGTTGTACTCCTGCTCACTGTCCCTAATACTGCTACTGGTACCGGCGGTTGCCTCTGCGTCGGCGGATGAATGTTGGTCCGGTGGATTGGGTGGACGCCTTCGCCTTAGCGTCACCTTGCCACTCTTGATATCGGCAATCACCGAATCTAGACCTGTGGGTCGACGGGTCGTGTAGTGCAAAAGAAAGAAAACAAACAATTCAATCAACGTTCGTGTAATTGCAGCCGGATTTAATTCGACCGAATTCGACAAAACCGGAAGCAAGCAATCGAGTGTAGAGTAGAACCCGGGGTGGTGGTTACATTGGGGGTGAAGATGAGTCGTTTTAGGATATGAAGAGTTGGAGTTTGTTAGAAGGATGAAGATGTGGATGTCCTTTTACCAGTACAAAATATACAAAAAACAATAAAACCCCTCAAAGCCACCAGCACACAGAGCAGCAGAGAAAAAGGGAAATTCATTCGGACAATTCATTCAACCAGAAATGAACACATCCCCTAACGGATGGCCGTTTCGTGTCGAGCGCTACGGGGGATAAAACATGTGTTTCCTCTTTGACAAACAACAATAAAAAACACAGTCCTGGTTGAGCTTTCGGCGAAACGAGTCCACGATTTGGTTCCATCGGTTCCTTCCGGACGAAAGGATTACAGTGTACCGCCGGATACTATTCCCGTTGTGCAACAGGTGCTTCCACAGTGTAGCAGAGGTGCCGGGCTCAGGTGTTCGCGACCTCATTGGGTTGTGTTGTTGGAGCTGTGTGGTTATCCGGTTGTGTTGTTAAAAACATGCCCACACTCGGTCCCAAACATGCCTCATCAAAGTGTTGCAAAGCAAAAACCACGGCGAGTTAATTGAATAAAAGTTGCAGAGTTTGCAATTAAATTTCACAGGATTAAACGACACGCAAAGGACGAGTGTGCAGTGAGTGAGCGAAAGTTAATGTGTGTTATAATGCTAAAGTGGCATGACAACGTTTTCTAGTAAATTATTTGTGAATTGAACAACAGGTAGAACACGCGTATTCCGATAACACTCCCAACGACGACGGTGGGTTCTTAAATTTAAAGTGTCTCTTGACGTCAACTTCCGGTCGAGAGTGATCCCGCTGGACCGTTGTGATGAGTTGCGTTGGGGTTTCCTTTTTGTTCTTCGTCGTGCTCCACCGTAAACCAGTCAACCTTTAACCGTTACGTATCTGACCTTTGCGCGTCCAGTGTATGTATGTCATCAATACCTTCAAACGCCAGGTGGCACGCGACGCTCAAGCACCACCGACTCGGGCACTCTTTAAAGCGGCTCTGGAAAGCATTCTATTAGCAGAACTTTCCATACGCCACCTCCTGTTTTCTGCCCCGGTACCGGTGGCGCTTTCCGTTTTTATCACCACCACCATCGTCGCCGACGGGACGGAAAACGGCACGAACATCCCAAAGGATAGCAGCTCTGGCATGCCGTGTTGTCAGCTACAGCCCGATCCCCCGGTGGTGGCTTGCCTTCCGATACCATTATCGTTCAGCAGAACGAGAGGGTCATGTGCTATATGCCATGCTACACTATCCGCTGTATCCGATGCGAAGGAGCACAGGTCGGGTGTGCGAGCGAGACACACAGAACACACAGACACACAGAACAACAGCAGCAAAAAAGAAACGAGGCGCACGGTCTTCATCGTACGGCTGAGTAATTGATTGGGTTTGCGTTACAAATATGATTATAGATCAATTTGCAAATCGAACGGTTTTTGGTGGCGAAACAATTCTTCCGGCGGTAAGCTCGAAGCTTCGCTAGCTTATGCTTTGTTATGTAAAATTGTAGCGTGGTTCAATATTTTATTTGGCGTGATGACCCCCCTGCCGAAGGATATCGCTGCCACAACTTAAAGAATTGCTGTGCAAGCATTGTTCAACGCATGGCCGGAAAGATAGTTTATACTATAGTGCAGGGGTTTTCAAATCTTTTCGGGAGCAAGACCAAAAGCAAGGGAGCTTTTGGTTTGCTGTGGCTTGAAAATCTTAATGAAATCTGCCGGCATATTTACAAAGCGGCAAGTAAGGGGAATGCTTGATACTTAAAATTTTAATATTATTCATTTTTTTTACATAGCTGTTTGTTGAGTAAAGTTTACACAAATTTTGTACTCTAAATTTTGTGTAGCAATATTGTCAAATATCGTCAGAATTACACATTGATAACTTGACAACTTGAAAGTTCTTCTGATATCCATGGGTTATTTTCCATCCGGGATAAGGTGTCCTTCCGCGGTTTAGAGAAGGAATTGTCTCCAAACCACTGTGAATTTTATTCGTTTTGTAATGTACTTCTAAGCAATACGGCCAGGCCGTTCTACATGAATAAAAAATGGGTTATTTAGTGAAGCTAAAAACTCGGAGCGGTCTGGTAGCCGAGGCGATACCGGCGCCGGTCTTCACACGGGAGGACCGCGGTTCAAATCCCATCCAGACCGCCTCCCCGTACCCAGGGCTGACTACTTTATTACGGGTAATTTAAGTCACAGAAAGCCAGAAATGGCAGGTCAAGACCTTTCGAGTGCCAAGGAGGAAGAAGAAAAACTAAAAGTATTCTCTATAAACTCTTTTGTAAAAGGAGTAACTATACTTCCAGTAATGCAGAGCGGCGCATGTTTCTTGTATAATAAACCCTGCGTTTGTATTGTAAAAGCATTTCCTCAAAAATATTTCAATCCATTTCTTTATTGAAATGTATTATCAAGTTCACTTATATTGAACTCTTATGAATCTTTTTTCAATATCATGACAGTTCGTAAGACCCAAAATCATCAAATATAAATCAAAATCTTAAACTTTATAAAAGGACTGTTCCGATGTCCGTTCAAAAGCTAATTTTGCTCGATTTTTTGAGCACTTTAGCCCACTTAACCTAATAGGAATCATTCAGATTTTTTGCCATTTTCATTATCTAGCATAAAATAGCTTTACTTGAATTTTTGCTTTTTTCTTCTCCCATGGCTTTATAACCTCGAGAGGCCTTGGCCTGCCATTTCTGACTATCTGTCGCCTAGGACACCGGACCGCCCCAAGTGTAACAACATGCCAGGATAAAACATGATAATGTTATGACAAATTCTTAATTATTAAGCAATCAAACGAGTTTTATACATGACAGCATTTGTATAAATTATCTACCGTGCTGAACTATCCATTGATTTTATTTTTAGCTACTATTTTACGTTTTGATTGATTGGATACAATTTGAATAAAATTTAACCACTCATTCAGGCCATAATTTGAGAACCCCTGCTTTCGGGGAAAATCGGTTCAACATGCTTCATAATGAACTCTTACGAAAATGTGACTAGCTTTATATGCTTTATCCAAATACATTACATTAATTAAGCAATTTCAAGCACATCAAAAATATATAAGTAAGCTGATTTCCAATTTCTTTAAGCCAAAAGTACTCAAAAGGAATGCGGTGACAAATGTATGTTAAATTTTCTATTCAACCGCATTCGTCCCCAAAAAACACCCTTATCGATATGAAAACAAGCATCCATAGATTGAAATCCAAAACATCCCCATTCTGGATAAAATACGATGCATGAAGCGGTATCGACCGTTGGAAGAAAAATTCTAGGTAAGCAATAGGACGATAGTGGCAAGGTTGGTTGGATGGTGGATGGATCGAGAAGAGTGGCACTAGCAACAACTTGTCGTGGTTTGGCTTTTACCGTGTCCTTATATGCCACTCTTCCTACGGTGTCCTACTCGTTACCAATCCATCCGGTGTATTGTCCTGCTTCCTAGTATGTATGTGTGCTTACGGTAAATATTCATCGGGATGCGCTGTACTAGCACAGAAGCACAGAATACCCGGTCACTGTTGGTCTGAAGAGCGAATTTGCTACTGGGTGGAGCGGGAGGGTTAAGAGTGAAAGCCGACAACTACACTGATTACCGTACGCAATACCGCCATGGAAACACTCATAGTGATATTGTCAGAGTATTATCTGAACGTTAGAAAAGGTAAAGGAAAGGCGGGGCATGTGCTTCACTCTCATCGAACCCTTACGAGGATTTATGAAAAAAGAAAAACTACAAATACTAGATGCAAACAACAAACAAGCATAAGCGTAAACATGCAACAAAAAGCACGTGAAAAGCATGACGGTCCTTAAATGTTCTACGCAAAAATGACAACAAACTCCGCTGCCCTACGGAACAACGCACACGGCCAGAACAAACCCAAGAAGTGCGTGTATGTGGTGATGGTTCGATCGATAAAACCTACCTGTTGCCGGGTGCGGACTATTTACATTCGTTATTGCTACGTGATTTAATTTCTGCTGCGATATCGCCTCGCTTAAGCCAAGCGCCCGGTCTGCGCCTGCCGGTCCGGTGGGGGTTAGGTGCTTGCCGTTGTTAGCGAAAAGGTTAGCCGGCAGCGGTGGAGCCGGTGGTGGCGGTGGTGGTGGTGGGGGAGGAGGAGGTGGAAGTGCAGATGCCGCCGGGCCACAGGACGATCCGGCCGGTGAATGTTCGGCCATACTGCAGCGGTTCAGCAAAGACACCAGCGGATCGTCACTGTCCAGAAGTTCGGACATTCCAAGGATGCTCGCGGTACCACCCGCCTTGGAACTTTGCCACTCGCGTACCCGGCTGACACGGAGCTGCTGGCGCAACGATTGCACCTCACCTTCGGCCTGCTCGGCCCGCCGCAGTGCTTCGTCCAGCTGCTGCCGCAGGCTCTCGACTTCCAGCTCAAGGGCAACGATCTGATCGTTCGTTTTGCGCTCGTGCTCTTCGCTCATGAGACTTTTCTGCAGTGCCGGACCGGACATGGAAGTAGGTAATCGCGATAAGTATCGCAAAACGAGAAAATGCCTTTCCGGATAAAAACACACACACACATACACCCGCCGTACAACGCGTCTACATTATTGTTGAGCTATGTGTGAACTTCTAGGGACTGTAGCATAGTCGACATTTTCGGGAGAACAAATTTTGCTCTATCTACGCCTACTTTAAACTTTTTTTTTGGTCATTGAAACGAAAATTTTGACATAAGTAGCCTTAGTAGGCTTCGGAGAAAGCTTGTGGGAAATTTCGAATTATTTTGGAAAGCTCGAGCCAAGCCGCAGCTAAGTACACCGACAGAGAACTAGTAGCAGAAATTGCTTTACAATTTACACACTTTAACTGGCATAAATTGCTGTTAAAAACTAGCGCAAGTATATTAAAGCTGTTGGGAGTTTTGTTCTAGGATCCAATCACCGGTTTTAGTGCATTTAGTGTGTAGTACAACGAAGTCAAAAATCAAAAGATGGCCGGACGACATCTTTTGTACAGCAAATAGCTGACCGTACTTACATATTCGATGAACTGTGCTTCGTAGGTTTTGCGCTGTAGCTCAATTTCGGAGCGCATCTTCTGAATTTCCTCATTGGTGCTCGTTTTCGAGTCGACCGAATCACGATTCTGACGGACCAGCTGGTCACGCTCACGCTGCACCTTGATGAATGTGTTTTCGAGCCTTCGAGGAAGGAAGCAATCGTTAACTTAAAACAAATCCCACTTTTTTAAATCTATCCCTAATCGATCCGTACCTTTTGCTAGTGTCGATCGATTCCAGCATGTTGCGTGACATTAGTCGGGCCACCTTGTTCAGCTCGGCATTTTCCTCCCGCAGCTTTCGATTCGTTTCCTCGTATTGTTGTTTCTGGAAGAGAGTGGTAACATAGAATAAGCAAAGCTTTCTACTTAACTTCCAACAACCCGGCATGCGTACATTTTCCAACAGTTCCGAGATTTTCTCATTCGCCTCGTACAGCTGCAGCTCGACGTTGTTCAGATAGGATTTGAGCTTTTCCATCTCGTTCAACAGACTGTCGACTTCCGTGCCCTTCCCGCTGGATTCGGTCTGCGGGCCGGCCACACTTGCACCAGGCAGCAGTCGAGCGGCCGACGGAGACTGTTCCTCGTCATCGCTCTCGGCCGCATCAAGCGTAACGCTTTCTTCGCCGGGCGCAGGAGTAGGGATGATTTCGGACAGCTTGCGCCTAAGGCGTCGATTCTTCTCCGTAAAGTCCGTTAGCACTCGTTGCGAAGTTTCCAAATCTCCGGCAAGCTGTTTCACATTGTGGTTCAGCAGTTCGTTCGATTTTTCCAGCTGAACGTTTCGTTTCAATACTTAAAGAAGGAAGAAAAAATAATTTACTTTAATTAAATAAATGCCGTTCCCCGGGCAAGGTTCAATACGGTTCACTTAAGAGCTTACACTGTTCACACTTTTCCATCAACCGATTGTGGGTTTCCTTTAACTGCACGTACTCGGCCGGTGCACCGCTTCCGGTTCCACCGCCGGGTGGTGATTCTGCCTGCACGAATGAACCGAGCATGCTGCGCGTGAACGAGGGTTCATCGTCATTTATCGAAGCCGAAGCCGAACCGACGTTGGACGATGAATTCGACGATGAACCACCACCGCCGGCAATGTACAGGTGAAGCGATGTTTTCCGCTTCGGTATAGGAATGCTGCTACGCTTCGAGAGCGATGATGATGATTGTGAGGTGTCCATCGTGGGTGACGACGCACGGTGGTGAAAGGGATGGCCACTTCCGAAATGAGGGGCTAGGATCCTTATGCTAAACGACCTAAAACACCTGCAGTGACGGAAATTAAAGTGAACAGAGGACAATAAATCAGACAAATTACATACAAATTCAATTATTACGCGGCCGTGCACTGATAAGAGCGGGTTTAAAAATAAAATGGAAAAAACTGTCTAGAGAACGAACTCGGATGTATTTTGCATCGTAAAATGAAACAAAGCCGCTGCTTTAAGTGTTTTGCGGAAATTTCATGGTTACACTTTCATCGTTAGTAGCAAAGTTAACCCTTGGTAAATAAGATTGAAAATCAAATCGAAACCCTACAATACTTTTTGAAGCAAGAACAGCAGGAAAGAAAGCTATTCAGTTGTTAATAGATATTTGGCGTCCTAGTGATTGAGTGATAGCGGCCTTCCTTCACTCAACATTAGCCGCATAAATTCCCTCTTACCGCTGAAGAATGGAAGCGAGAGAAAGAAAACATAATTCAAAGGAGTACAAATATCTTGACCCTTAAAATTAAAATTACAGTTCTTCAAACCCAAAGTGGGACATAATCACATTTTGTTATTTTCCTACATTCTGCTAGTATTGTCTTATTTGATGAGTAAAGTTGGGACATTTTACTCAAGTTATTAGCAATAAATATTAACGATAGTTCTAAACGCTTCTCCTCCTCCTATTTTTTGGCCTAACGACCTCTAAGAGGTTATGCCTGCCACCCGGCCAAATTATGCAGAAATGTTGTACTCGCAAAAGCTGGAGCTTTAAGGAACTCTTTATGAATTACAGATCAAATTTTGAAAATCATGAATATTACACTTAACCAACAAGCACAACAGAACCCCAACACACAGGTGTCCGATTTCTTCTTCTTCTTCTTTCTTGGCACTACAACCTCGAGAGGTCTCGGTCTACCATTTCGGGCTTTCTGTGACTTGGTTTTCACCCATAGCAAAGTAGTCAGCCCTGCTTACGGGGAGCCGGTGTGGATGGGATTTGACCCCGGTTCTGCCGTGTGAAGACCTCGACCACCGGACCGCCCCAACCTATGTATTACTCCTTTAAAAATCTAGATCCTACTATCCAGTTCGGTTAATTTTTAGTTTCATAACGCATTTTAATATTTCAAAGTAGAATTATTTATAAAATATATAATACTACTTAACAAAGATTTATTCTATCTATCTCCAACTATGTCCATATAATTTTTATATCACCCAAAGTTGAGTCTTTAAGCAATATTTTCATAAAATTGATTTATAGTTACTGCTTTCCGAATCTTTGGATAATAGAGATATAAAAAAATCTTTTATCAAGATTGTTCACTCTAAATCCATCAAAACCGACTTGTAAAGACAGATAATGGTTAGAACTCTAGGTGTCCGTATTTTTGTTTGGTGCGCTGTGCTGGTGAACTGATTTGTTGTCGCAAATTGTTTGTTTCCTTTTTCTTCGGTTAGCTGTGCTTGGTGGTATTGATGTATTATTGTCTGTTTTTTTTTTATTCCATAAGAACACATTTTTATTATTACACACGGCAGGACCGGAGATCAAACCTCACCCAGATCGTACGCGGGACTGACTACTCTGGTAACCAAATTGTAATGCTCGCTCCATCCAAGCAACAAGTTATCCTACCAAAGCGAGAAAGCATTACGATTTGGTTACCAGGGTATCCAACTACGGTTTAAATCAAGTCACAGAAAGCCAGATGCCAAGGAGGAAGAAACATTTGTGGTCTATGCTAGTCACATTTCCATCCATGCTTACTCGTAGAATCTGAGCTTACTAAGGTCGTCCGGAGAGGAAGCTCAGATGACCAGTTCTTCATGCAAGGGGACGATCTGGATCATATTTCAGTTCCTCCATGTTGTAGCTCCAACATCTTTTTAGCTTAACCTTAACCTCAGATACCACAACCGAAAACCAAAACTTCGAACACAAATTGCATCTACATTAACGACCTACATAGATGAAATGTTTAACAGGAATTGATCACAAATCAACATCCTATGAGTAACCCTTATTTTAATCTCTTTTGCTTTGTTTTGATTCGCACATTTCGAAGTGAATCAATGCTTTAAACCGACCTTCCTGCTGCTGCATGGAGCAATACAAACAAAAATCAAAACAAATGATTAAATTAAAGATAAGATACTACCACGAATCAAGCTCAGATTGCACTTTTATTCCCGTGGTCTTATGTCGGTGTTTTGGCGGACTGTCTGTGATGAAGTCACCAGTCAGTCAATATCGGGGGGGAGAACCACCAAGTACCTACCACCGTTAGTGAGGCGGAAGCCAGCACCAAAATCAAACATTTCAGCAAACGTAAATGGTGTCCCACCGGGTGGAATTTAACGACAGCGGGTGTTTTCTGTACGCGACAGCAGAAATAGTGCGTCAAACGACGTCGTACGGTGGTCAGTTCTCTCTTGGGCGTTATTTCAGGAGGGGCCCATGAGAACTACACAGGCTTAAACTACTCAATTATTCAATGACCGAATGTGGATCGATTTGAAAACCGGGGGTAGGTTCAGCCCACACGTGCGGCACGGCCCACCATCGAGCGACGCACGATCATTTGCATGAGCTCTTGCTGCTAGTATATCCTGCGTTGGTACAAGAGACACGCTGCTAAAAACCCCACTCGTAGTGAGGTTTCGTTTAATGATCCTCCGAACCGGGGCGGTTATTCTTGACACTATCAACTAATATACCTTTGGAGCAAAACCCACGACCCAGCAAACACGTTTAATCTGCGCAATGTACATACAAGGACCAAGTATCTAGATGCACACCGAGCAGTGTCAGAAGTTGTGAAGCACTGGACCAGGTTTTGATTTATTTTATCTTTTCCCCTCTGCATGTATAGACCAAGAAGCAGAAATAGAGTAGATAAGCACAGTGATGATTGCATTGCCTTTAGGTTAACGGAAGTCCCAGAGCAAAGCAATTTTTCTTGCTGTCATTCATAAATTCTTCAGATGAATCATTGTATGCAAAACAACGCTGCATCGTAGCAGTGTACGGTTGCTAAGCAACTTGTGCCATCTAGAAGCCAGCTTCATTTAGATAAAAAGGGAAATGTGATCCTCTCGATTCAAATGCACTTTACCGTTTCTCCAACCGATCGAACAGACCAGCACAAGTGTGTGCAATCGAATTTTACCTTCTTTTCACAGAGCCAACCCCAAAACAGTGGAAACAGTCTAAAGTGAAAGGAACCAATTATGTCTTCGGTCTCGGTTAAAGGGCTCCAGCAGCGAAACGGCGCGCGAAGCAAAAAGGGCCCAAAACGCTCCGATCCGGGCGCGATTTAATGTTTGCCAAAATACGTTTAAAGAACTTTCTCCCGGTTTTTCTTCCCCTCCCATCGGTTTGGGAGATTCGGCACTTGAAGGCACAACCATATCTTCGGTTTCTGTGGCTCGCGCACCTGTCTGCCCTTATCTTGTTTGTTGTGTTTATCTGCACTTGACACAGATGACACTGAAAGAACGGAACGAGTTTTGGAAGGTTTTATTTTCTCGTGGATATGTTGTGTGCACATATTTTATGTAGTTCACGCATACACTCGCACTGCGCAAGCGAACTTTGCCTACGCAGCAAGCCCTTTCTTTTTCGGGAGTTCAAGTGTCGCAGGTACAGACGATCGTGGCCAGCGAACTCGTTTCACCTCGCGCAAACATAAATGCAAAACGGCAACTACCTTTTTTGCACCGCGATGCGTCACCAAACATCGCAGCGCACCAACACGTACACACACACGTTATAACAATGGCACAACAAACAATAGAAATACACAGCATCGCCTAGGGCACAGGGCAAATGAACTTTCGGGTGATTCTTTTTCTCTCACCTGTTTCGTGTTTTCTGTGCGTCGTGTTGTTTCCTTTCTCTGGCGCAGCTTCACGCAAATACACAAACAATACAGCACTAAATGCACTCTTTCCAGGCCACTTAACTCTGCATCCAAACGGATCACTTTAAATACTTGGAGACACTAACTGGGCGGAATGTTTACATCCAACTGCACATGCGCCGTTCTGTTCAGCATAAAGTGTGCCTTCTTTATGCACCATTCACTGTTGAGTGGCCAGTACAACGCCGACCGATGGCATGGACCACACGAGAGACAATGAACGACGGGCAAAGAGATGCAAACTCACACTCGCGCAGCTTACCGCCTGTTGATGGAAACCTGTTTTTCGTGTTGTTTGATTTAGAATCAGCCGCACGGGGCCTTTGTATAACGCGCGCCACGTTTGGATAATTACAATTTTACAATCAAAATGTGCAGAAGGAATAGGAACAAAAAATTAAATGCTTTTCGTACAGCAGCGCACTTGAAAACCTGGAATGGAATGGAATGAAGCAAATCGACCAACAAATAAAGTTTCAAACAGTTTTGTTTTGTTTTTCTTTTCTTCAATTCGAAACGTCACAGCGATGGCCATGTTCGAAAAATTCGAATACATTTCGAATGTGTGTTGGGTGTTCGAAATTATGTTTTATTTGTGCCTGTATGTTATCGCAGTTGGAATGTGTTGTTTCGATGATAAAAAATGCTGCTTTTCGCTTTTATAAGTTTCTCTAAACTACTGAAATGGTTACTTATTACTTTGCTAAAGAATGCTTGATGATACTGCATCTTGTGCGCGCGGTACTGTTCTGGTATGCACTGTGTGTTCGAATTGGTTGTTGTCTCCGCTACCATTTCAAATATAACGTGAAGATAAGCTTTCGGCAATGCTTTGCTGTACTGCTTTTTAAAATAATTTTTATTCGTATTAGTTAATGTAAAAACATGATGAATGTGATTATTTAATATAATAAAACCAAAGTTTCCCTTCATATTTGTTCAGTAAAGAAGTTTTAACATGCTTTGAGCAATTCAAAAACTTTTATTTTGCTAGCAATATTTTATACATTTCTTAAAATATTGTAAAGGAACAAAAACTTGTTTAACTATAGGATTTCCTACTTTTACAAACTCCGAATGAAATTATATAACCTTCATTAACCTTCCTATTTTTTTCTTCGGTGCGCGACAATTGAATTTTTATGCGAACAGCATGTCAGTACACCGCAATGCTAATTCCCATTGCATAACCATAATACAACAACGAGTGCGTACTTTCAATGGTCGTTCAATCTATCGCCGTCCTCTCCCCCTCCTATGTGGTCGCCATTCCCCTTCTAGCTGACCAGCGGCGGTGACTTCAACGATGGTATGTAAGGTAAACCTTGTTTAGATCTACTCCCTTGTCGCGCTAGTATGTCCATGAGCCTACCAGGTGCTTGATGATTTGTAAGCAATAGAAGTTTTATTTATAGCTTTAATTAAACGCATCATACCCAAGGTAATTTTAACCTTTTTAAATATATTGTAAATTAATATTAACTTCGTTTGATTTCTTATGCGCATGCACCAAACTATTGTACACTTTTTAATCTGACGGAATTTCGCAAAGAGAACATTCCAATACATCACAAGCATTTTTGAAAATATCCAAATGCTAATGACCTGCTTCATCATCTATTGCTCTTCATTTCAATTAAGCAGCACACATAAGATTGCATCACGCCCGCAGCCAAAAACAGCACAAGAATCTCCCCAAAACCCCAAACCTTTTTCCTCACACAAAGATGGACGAAAAATAGCGCCCGACATGCGTACTACAAGTTCACAAGTTCTGGGTTCTCTCACCAAAGTTGCAAAACTTTTGAATGAAACCATTTTATGGAACTGCCCGTCGAATGGTCGACCGTGAACCCAATTATAACCACACTACACATCACAGTGGTTGAATCTGGTGAATGAATATTTAGCAGAAATGTTGTCATTCACATGTCTTTTAAAACAAAACAATTAAGAGAAGGTCGTGAAGTACAAGCTAAACGATACGCATAATATGACCGGTTCTGGAGACGCTTGATGTGAAAAAACTGGCCGATTATCTTGTAGCAAGTGAATTAACCAAATGTGTGATGGAACTGACTGACTGACTGACTGGATTGGCAGAATTGGTGTAAACTTTCTCTTTGTATTCTCAACATTTCTTTCCGTAATGCTTTCTCACTAACTATCCGAATGAGGCGCGATTCAACAGTGTCTCGGGTGTTACGGTTAGTCATCACACGCAAGAGAAAGAGCCATAAAATTCGCTCGGCAACGGAAAGGAGGCGGTAAATTACTACAGTTTGGTACCAACAATTGCAACAGATGATTAAAATTGATGTAAAATTAAATTATGAGCTGCCTGAATCATGACGAACCGGAAGAGCCTCGTCCATCTTAAGGGTCTAGTCGCCTTCCAGGGTCCTCCAGTGGTGGGTCAAGATAGTTGAAGTCCTCAAGCGGAATGACAGTTGGGCCCCTCTAATTGTGACATCAGAGGGAAATAACAAGATGTCCTTCGCCTACGAGGCCCGAGCGTCCGCTACTTCCGCTCCTAGGTTGATCCGACCCTGGAGTCCTTGTAGTATCTGAGGCGTTCTTGAGGTGAATGATGAAGTTTAATATAGGAGGGCTATCTTTGGGACTTCGTCTAACTAGAAATATCGTTGTCCCAAGGGCCTTGTCGTCCATGAGAACCCGAGTACCATTAGAACTCGTCTTTCAAGAAACATTGCCATCTAAGTGGTCTCGTCGCCCATGGGGCGAATCCCTTCAAGAATCGGAAACGTCTAAGGGAACTCTACCTCAATGGGACCTTTGAATCTAAGGGACTTCGTCTACTGAGAGACCTTTCAAGGGACATCTTCATTGCCTACAATATATCGTTGTCCAAAGTCAGGTGGACTTTGGTAACAGGTTATAAGGATTCATAAAGTCTTTCCCATCGTTACAAAGTCTTTGTAGATTGAAAGTCTGATCTTCAATTCCTTTCTTAAAATTAAACGAAATTGAGCATCTTCAATCATTATTATTAAAATCTAATTTTCCTTCATGAAGCACAAAAATTGTCAACTAGTGTAACGGACGCGAACCAATAGCGAAGTCATCCTTTCACTCCCCAAAACACACACACAACCACACCAATCTGCCGACCAAAAGCGAATATGGCTGCCGCGAAAGAAAGGTGCTCCCCGAAGCCACGCTGAACAACACACGTTGGCGCGACTAATGCTCCTCCAATGTGCACGCATACTATCGCTTCCACGCAGTACGCATGTCCCATTCAGTCTCTCCAACCTTCCCAACCACCCCAGAGCTCCCCACCGAGAAGCCCTTTTGGCATCCATTCCAAACCCCACCCTCAGACATTCATCCCTTCACCCGTGCCCAACTCCGGCGCACGAGAATCACTTTCCCATCGGTTTGGCTCACCGCGAACGACCGAGAGAGCGAGAGAAAGAGAGAGTGAGTAGTAAACCGCACGGAGAGAGAAATGTAAGGGCGAGAGCGAAAACCAATCAGCTTTCCCTTTCGGTGATACGGGCAAACGGAATGGAAAACCACCGGTGAATGGGGAATTTTCGGTCGAAGCTACCCGAACCGACGCCACCATTGCATTGTCTACTTCTTCTTCTCCGTCTTTTGAGTAGGGGAAGGAGGGGGTGGTCGCGGGAGTGGTTGTGTTTTTCATTTTGCATCTTTCGGGCTCCCCAGACGGTGTTGCGCGATTCCGCGCGACGTTGCTTGCTGTGCGCGAACGCAAACACGCCACAACTAGTCCGAGACGAAAATCCCTGGCGGACGGACACGGCCATCCCGGAGTAGCAGATCCTCCGCAACAGCAAACGCGTAGAGCGCTTTGTGGTGGCAGCAATTTTGTTGTACAAAAGTTTTTAGACCATTATTCGACCTCCCCCTGTACACACCGCCGCTCCTCTTTCTCTCGCCCCCTATCGCCCTTGGAACGACCGCGAGTACCTGTGCTGGTGTAAGTGCTTCGGTGTTGTGTGTGCGTGTGTGTCTGAATAAGGCCCAAGAGCATTCGGCCATTTTTGTTGCGTGTGTGGCGTTACTGGCGATGCCTTCCGCAAAGTTCACTACAAGGCAAATGTGTGAAGTTTTCCACTAGATTTTTCACCGGGTCTAGAGCATGGTGAGGCAAAGTCTGCTACGACCCTAACTACGCACATCTCAGCGGGTCCCGCTGCAACCTGTTTCCTCCTTCACCGGCTCCATCATCCGGGCATCCTGCTGGCTGCTCCTGGGGAAGGATAAAACCCCCGAATGCACCGGAAGTGAACACCATAAAGCGGTCAGCGTTATCGATGCTTCTGGCCACACGGTTCGCGCTCCGACCAGTCAAGAAGCGCCCATCATGGATTGGGCACAGTGAAGTGGAAAGGATTTTACGCCCGGGAAGTGGAAGATAAGGCCTTTTTTGTGTTGTTCTGTTGTTGCTTTAGTTGTTTTATTTTTCTTATCAGTTTATAGTTTGATTGTGACTAAACACACACACACATTTTTTTAATTTTTTCGTGCGATGCGTAACAAAGGGTGCGGCTGTTCTGTTTGTCCCATGTTTCTGGCGGTCCGAGTGCCAGCGGTGTCGTTTTGTGAGGTTCTGTGTTTCTGTGAGCTGTGGTACCCCAGTTGGTAGTGCAAAAGAAGAAATCTTACTGTGATATAGTGGGGACAGTTGCTTGTGGTGGTCCTTGGGTTACGACAACGAAACCAGCCACGAATATTTGACATCGAATCTATGTACGTGTGGAACCAAAAGTCGCGACAACTATCAGCGCCGAAGATGAGAGTCAGATTCTGTGAGCTCTCACTGTGAAGAATATCGCAAAACGCAACTCCAAAAAAAAGGCCCTCCAAGAATAGCGTAGCGCAGTTGTGTTAATTATTGTTTTGTTGGTTTTCTTTTTCTCTCAGTTTTATAATTTTCTTGTGTTTTATCCTTACTTTCCCGCATAAAAGTGCACGCATACCGTCGCATCCTTCCCACAAGCACAACTTCGAGAACGTTCCACTAGGAAAGTAATATATCCCGTCGAAACCGGAGCAGCGAAGGGCGCGCGCGTTCTGTGCCGGGATTGACCGCCATTTTGGAAAAGTGGAAAACCGCGAGCAAAAGCTTAGCAAATTGCCCACCGTGGTGAGTCGGGCCGCGGTACGCAACCGGAACGAGCCGCCCGGAAAATGATGGCCGCCATTTTGGTACGCGAAAAACCGCGACGCAACCGTGAGGATGATGGTGATCCTGCGACCGTGAGTGAGAGGTGTGGTGTGTGTGGCGGAATGGAGCAGACGCTACTGTCGCACCACACAAGGACTCCCAGACTGTCCTCGGCGGGCTCGGAGTCGGTGGAGGAGATGGAGAATGGAGAACGGGAGCGAGAGGAGCCGGTCCGTTGTTTACCGGATCAGCGCAGGGGGATGGTGACCAACGGGCATTGGCCATGGTCAGGGTCGCGTGCCAGGGATACGTCGCTACTCGTAGGACTAGTGTTGGTGCTGCTACAAACCGTCAAAGGTAAGTCGATTCGCTGTGTTTGTTACATTTTGGGAGATCCCTGATGGTCTCCTTGTTTTGCTCCATCGACGCACATTTTCTTGCGACCTGTCAAATAGTCTCACGCAGTTGTTGACAGTTTGTCTATTATATAATTGTAACCATTTGCGGCCGGCTTAAGAAAAGACTATTGTTTCGCTTGCCAATGTCCAAAACAGTTCCCACAACTTCACGCCAAGCTGCCCATCAACGTTGCCTTCCCCGCGTACGAATAACGCCGTTTCCACAATTATGCAACGAAGAAAGGGTACGCTTGATAGGGTTTTAATGTGCGATCCACAGCCACTGTCAGCATTCATCAAGCCTGAGCAAACTCGCTTTTTCACGTGATGGGAGCATAATTTAGCCACAGACATACACACCAAACAATAGCGCCAAACAGCAACATCGTGAAGTGTGGAATTGCCAGGTCCAACGCCATGTTGGAGTGGTTAGGTACATTCGCGAAGGGCATTGGATGCAAAAAAAAAAATTAAACAAGCAAAAAGGTTCTACAACTCTCGCATGGCAAATTTATACTTTTGCCCTTTTTCCCTTCGTCGTTGTTCCAAAGAATGAGCACCCTTCCCCTCGTACTAACTAGAGACAGAATTAACACACAAAAGCGCCGAAGGAATTTATGACACGCCGTTCCTACGGCTCTCCCGTCCTTGACGTTAGTGTGTCGGCTTTAAGTGATCGTAAATTTTATAATCAAAAACCCGGCCGTAAAGTTTAGAGCGCTATTACTTATGGACTCTGGAATACACCTTCAATCGGCTAGACCTGCTTGACGTTGGCGGGAGTTTGTTCGGCGAAGAAGACTAGGATAATGTTTATGCCCTAGCGAGCAAGTGTATTTCAATATTTACGATCCCAAAACCTCAATCGATTGGCTTTCGAGGTGATGGGTAATCAGAACTATTTTTATGTGTGTTTGTACTGCTCATTTCAGAAGCTTTCTAAACGATTCTTTTAAGAATAGTGTTTGGTAAAATACTCCATTATTGATTTTATTATGATACTTAACATGGCAACATTGTGTAGGTGGTGATGAAAGTATTTTTAAAGTGTTGTGATGCAGATTTTTAAACAGTCAATCGGTTTTTTTTCTGCCGATGAATGTTTTGACATTCTCAAGGATTATTATTAACGATGTGGTTTTATCACAAGAAATCAGCGGTGAGTTTGACGATAGGCGGACTGAGCGACCCAGGGCTCGCTAGAGGACTCCGAAGTCACAAAGAACTCTTCCCCGGCAACAGGTTTGATGCGGTAGGATCTGTGGCGGATCAACCTACGAGCTGAAGGAGCGACCGCTTGGGGCCTCATCGTTTAGGGGGGGGGGGGGGGGGGGGGTGCTCGTCGAATAGGGAAATTAAGTTGGTCTTACTCACCAATTAGTCACTATTAGAGGGGAAGTACTCAACTGCCATTCCGCTCGGGGTCTTCTAAGACCTAGATACGCCACTGGATAGAATATCTCCAATATCCATCCCTAAGCGGGGCCTCCAAGAGCTCAATCCCCTTCTCTTACAAAAACAAATACTATAGAAATCTTTAAAATGGATGAATTCAATGTATTACCAAAGCGGTTCGCAATCTCGGAGTAATTATTTTCAACTCATTTCTAAAATCCAACAGAGCATTTAATTTTTATTTATTATTATTAATTAATTATTACGGGCTGATGCGTATTGTCACCACCGCATGTGGTGACTGTGCATTTAATTCACGAAAACAAACTATGAAAGAAAATTAACTAGGCATTTCCTCCTAGTCATTTGCCATATCCCGGGCATGCTCGGTTGAGCATTTAATTTTTGTTAATGTTTAATTCAACATTAGATGATGTTTTTTCGTGATGAAATTCATATCCCCATATTTGTCAAGGGATATTTCAACAATCCTAAACTTTTCATCTAATTTTTTCAAAAAAGAAAATGAAGAAGCGAAGCATAGTATAAGAAAACTTAGCTGTCCCCTTTCATATAGCTGGGCCCTTTCGCAGCGGCATATCTTCCTGTAAGCTGGCTATAGAGTCTAGCTGCTAGTTTTGATCATTTGGAGAGAGCGACGAACTCCATAAGGGACGTTGTGCCTCTGATTCTGATCCAGTCACAAGATTTGACGTGTTAGGGGCCTTCAAATTTCTTAGGGTTTCTTCGGTGGTCCTGAAATAGCCTAAACCACGATCCTCATGCCACACTATCGACCATGAAATAAAACATCGAATATGCAAAATTGGCTGATGCTTTTTCGGCATCGAAATCAGTATCAAAAACTCGATAATCTTCTTCTTTTTTGGCACTAAAATCTCGAGAGGTCTGCCAATAGTGAATTCCTTGACTTACTTTACCCGTACCCAGATAGTCAGCTCTGCGCACAGTCCTGTCCTGCGTCAGTCCGACACTCTCTATGCAGTGAAGGCAATTTAGTTGTCTATTGAGCCGAGAATAATATTTTTTGATCCAATGTCCTCGAGGGAGGCTTTTTTGCTGTTGAACTACTTCCATTCAATTTTGCCTGAAAACAATCCCACCACGGAGAGGATCGTCCACAGACGGCTTGCGCCTACACCTGCACACCATACCATGACCGATTCTATTTTCTGCCTTCTAACCTCAAACCACAAGCTCTTTGCGAATCGTGTCTTTCGAGCAGCACAATCGACTCATCTCGTTGGTGATTTTTTTAAACTATTGCGTCAACCTCAACCGTCAACCTCTAGCTGAGCTGTGGAAGATGATCGAGTTCCTTTCACTTTTTACCACCTCCTCTACCTCCGGGCAAGCGAACAAATTAGATTCAGCGTTGGGTTTTAAAAGCCTGTACGCGATGTTCCAAACGGGCAATGGAATCATTTTTTTGAGATGGAGAAGCTATTGTAAATCGACTCTTCGACTCAACAAAAGAGCAACAAATGCTAGTCGGGAGAAGTATAATGCTAGTGTGAGCAGCTTAAACTTCACCATTACTTGATCACATCACGTCGATAGAGTGTAAGTTTGCTTCGCGCTTACAGGTTCCTGCTCGAACCAAACCAACCGTAACTTACCGATAACCTCAAACCCATCAATTTGAGTTCCCCGTCTCAGTGAAGCATACGATATAGGCAGCATCTCGGTCGGTCAGACGAACGAAAGTAAACTTGTTTTCTCTTCCTGTCTTGGCTATACCCTCTCAGGCCTTTCTCTCTCACTCTCTCTCTCTCTCTCTCTCTCTCTGATTATTGCAACATTGCATTACGTAAAGGTGCAGTGTATGTAGTGCAGCAACCTTTCTTTATCCCCCCACCAACCCCCATTTGCCTAGCTTTCTGGACTGATCGGGAGTTGCCGTTCTATCACAACCGGTACATGTTGGCGCTGATCCAGCCTGTGGCTGTTAATTGCAACCCACAACACAGCGCGCGGTGAAAGTAACGCAAACCGACCGACCAACCAGAAATGGGGAAAAGTATGTCAATCAACCGTATGGGTTTGTCGGGAAGAGCGTGCTGTACGTCGATCGACTTTAGACGACAGACTTACTTTTAACAAAAATGCTTCACGATGGAATGAACGCCACTTCCGTAACTCCTTTCCTTTTTCTTTCGCCGCCACAAACGATGCCTCACTCAATGCTCTGTTTGTATCTTCCAGAGCATGAACGCACGAGTTGGACGCAAATATGGGTTTGGTCTGGGAGTCTGCCACCTTTTGCGCACCCCGAGCTGGGAATTCGTTGCGTAACGTGTTTTTCTGTGCTTTCAAACTGGCTCGCGTTGATCTTTTACCTTTTGGTGGTATGATTTTGTTTCTCTTCTGTGGTACGGAATTGAGATATACACTATATTGAGCATTGGTCAAATGTCAGTACCTTTGACCTGTGATGGGTGGCAGCAGCAGACGAAAAGAAAGAAAGTGCTTAACATGAAAAGCCAAAAACCGAACGTGTTTGGTCGATTACCTTTTTAGGCTTTTTTATAAAGAAGGGATAGGTTGTCAGTTATACCAGCTACATGCCTTATGGAAAAATCTTAACATTGCACGTAGCTGGAAGAAATAATAGCAAAAGGGGAGCAGTGTGTAGAAGGAGATAGTTTAGGAATTCAAAAAATATATTTTCATAATATATCAGCTTCTTATCCGCTGGCCGAGGCTATAACAGCGCAGGTTTTCACACGGCAGGACCGGGGTTCAAATCCCATCCAGACCACCTCCTCGTACTTTGCTACGGGTAAAATCACCTCACAGAAAGCCAGAAATGGCAGGCCAATACCTTTAGAGGTTGTAGTGTAGTGCCAAGGAGGAAACATAATATTCCACCTTCAAACTCTTATTGAGGTTTAGATTTATTGTGACGATTTTATAAGGTTAAGCCAGTCAGCTGTGAAGCGATTATTAAAGTCATCCTGTTATCAATGGTTTTATGGGTTTTACTTAAATGATCTTAGAGTAATTTCGTGTCTAGACATCGAAGAATCAGTATTATTGATAACTTAATCGATTCGATTCCGTCATACATACAAGCAGCATTCTGCAAAAATAATGCCACTCTTTGCAGGAGGGCCTACCGGTGATTAGCAACGACAACACCTCTTTCAAGGCGTTGCACCGTTGCATTGGTGACAGAAAGGCTGTAGAATGACCTCCGGTTAAAGAATATTAAATTCATAAAATTCTCTATTAGTTGCTCCATATGAGAGATTAAAATATCTTCTCTTGGAACGACGCACTAAGTGTCTGCAACAACTTTTACAAGAGCCCGTCAGTGGCTAACTCTTAGTCTTTATCCATTACTTAGAAATAGACGGCTTTGACTGGGGATTTTGTGTAAAAATGCTCATCTTATGCAGGATTTGCTTGAATGCCTCTTAACCGATAATCTGTTGCCTGGATCTAAGATCTACAGCCCTTGTTGTTGTCTTATCAGACTCTGGTGAAATGTAAGGTCCTCTAAGGCTGTTGGTTGTTCAGTACATGTCCTGATACGATATCCTAATTTATCTCCAGAAGAGAGAAGACTTTGAGAGAGCTAATTCTGCTTCAGCTATTTCTCTGTAAGATGGAGCCGATGGCAGCGACATATCTCCAAAAGTAATATTTCTGCAGTTCTGACCAAAGCTGTTAGAAATTTACTGATAACGCAGTACTATTTTGATTGTACTCAACAGACATGATAGATACTCTTCTTGAGGTGGCCTGGTGAGATATTTCTAGTAACGTCTGTGTCTGTTGCCGGTATCACATCCTAGTAGACTTCATTGTCCAACTATTGCTAGTTTAATGCTGGGGGATTAGAAATTGGAGGCATCCTTGATAAATCGAGAACAAGGAGAAGAAACATTTCTTTTCCATCAATCACCTCCGAGCATTAATAATTCACAATCTCCCCGATACCATATCATTTCCTTCCGCTAATTGGCTACACTCACTCACACCCGCCCGGTCGCTCGTAACGGGCAGCACATCGGAGACCGATTTGTACCGGGCATAAAGCGTACATAATTAACAGATCATAGCATTTACCTCCCAAAACGACAAAACGGGGGGGGGAATCGTAAAATTTGTTCCCACTTTCACACCCAAACCAAACAGCCGAGTCTCCCGAGGCTAATGAAGAGGGTTGCAAATTTTACGACATCCCCGGACAGTTCCGCGCTCCCAGATGTACGCTTCCCGGTCCGTTGGTGATAAGACTTTTATAATAACCATATCCATGGTAACTACCGTAGCGCTGTCTAGCCCTCGCTCACTGAAGGGTGTGTGTCTCGTGACGGGAAAGCGAAGGAAAAATTCTCCCGGCACGAGGAGTCAGACACGTGTTGATCGCAAAATTAAGTCATAAATCATAAAAAGCAAACCCTCTATTTTGTGCTACTTCACGAGACACTTGTCCACGAGGGTTGTATCGTAGCAAATTGGAACATATACACAGTGGTTTCAATGGTTTGTTGGTTGGAAGTTGTTAAGGTGGTTTCGTAATTCGATTTGGCACAATGTTTGCTAACAAACGGACTTTAAACTCGAGTCTTACTGGACTAGAGTATATTAAACTTCTTCTTTGTATATCAACTTTGGTCTAAGAAGTTTAAGAAAATCTTCTTTATTTAACTCTGAATAAATAGAGAGTATTGAAAACCTTGAATATTTTTTAATCCTTTAAACCCGTTCTGAGTGTTGCTGTAACTGTATTATTTTCATTGCTCGAGGCCGGGCTAGCTGACGCAAGAAAAGTCGAGAAAATTTTCCCATTTTCCAGCACAGCGGTACCACGTGCGGGAGCGAGTATCTCTTCGTATCCATGGTGTAAGATCACGGTATGAAAAATTAGTTTCCTATCCTTCGCTCCTTTGTTCCCGTGCTCTGTTTTCCTTCCCTTTTCATCCTCCCCTCCCTTATCCACCTCTCGCTCCCTCACCTCACGCCCTCACTCAACTCGAACGGAGCGAAATGCACTTTGTTTATGATTGTTCAGGTGTATTCCCGTGCTTCGTGCACAAAACAAGGATATAGGAGCATTTTTTCCACCTTCCGAGGGGCCGGAGGGGGGGAAATGGGGAAAAACTTCTGCCTTTGCGTATCGCGTGTGGCCGGCACAAAGCAGACGACGGAAAAGCCACCACAGCACCACTGTGTGCTATCGCACGCTCTCATTAGAAATGGACGGAATGTGCAGTGTGAGCCTGTGAAATACGATACCCGTGGCTGTTCATTGTGCTGCCGTCTAGTAGATTGCTGCTCGGACAAATTAAGCGGAAAAGTGGATTCTGTAATGAGGCCGGTAGCTGCAGCAGCAGCAAAAAAAAGAAACAAAATACTGAATAAAACGGCAAAAGTTTACATTGCAAGAGTTTTTTTTACTTTCCACAACCGTCGTGTGTGCGAGTCCGAGTGAGTTATTGAAACCGCTTGCTCGATTGCTACGAAATGGTGGGAAAATGCAATTTCTAGAATGGAAACCCTTTGCTTTAATATTGTGCCGCGTTTAAAGCAGATTTTTTCTGAAACTTTTATAATAATATTGAAATGGCTAGCTTGCATTCCGGTGGAGTTTTGCTTTTTGAATTTTTGAATCACACCCAAGGTTTTTGACGGATTTCTAGATATTTGAACCCATCTTATAGGCGATACAAGCTTATAAGTTGATACTTACTTACTTATCATGCGCTTCGGTGTCTTGGCCTGCTGCAACAATCCTCGATACCGCTCACGGTTTAGTGCCGTCGTCTGCCAATCTGTTATCCCTGCCATTCCGGTGGACGCATCAACGCCATAAAAGAACTTGACCGGCTGGGTCGTCCGGTGTCATTCTCATGACGTGACCAGCCCACCGGAGCCTAGCTTCTCTTATTCGCTGCACGATGGTAGCTTCGCTGCACAGCTCGTAGAGCTCGACGCTAGAGTTGCTCCCCCATTGAGTTTTGGACTATAAATGTTCTGTACAGTCCCAGCTTCGTCCGTCGCGACAGATCTTGAGAGTGGAGAAGTTTCCTCAGGCTGTAGAATGACCGGTTGGCAGCCAGCACTCTTGCGCGTAACTGCTGACTTTTGACCCCAGATAGGTGAAGTTTTGGACGACTTCGAAGGTGCGATCACCTATCTGTACATCACCCTAGCGTAAATCAGTGTTTGTTAGCAGGGCCGCTGGTGGTGCCACCATCATTTTGGGTTTCGCCTCGTTAATCTCCACCCCGAGGTTCTGTGCCGCACGCTCGATCCTTTGATAAGCTTCTGCTACATAGGAGAGTCTCAAACCAATGATGTCTATGTCATCAGCGTATGCCAGGATCTGGATTGACCTATAGAAGATGGTCCCCGAAGTTTCCATCTCCGAGACATGGATGGGCCTCTCTATCGCCAGATTGAAAAGAAGACAGGCAAGCCCTTAAAAGAATAAAAGTATATACCTTAAAAGTATATACAATTTTAATTTTCTTCGATGGCATTATAACCTCAAGAGGTCTCGTCTTTCCTCTCTGTCTTTCTGTGACTTGATTTTACCCGTGGCTGGAGCCATACGGATCTGGATGGGATTCGATCTCCGGTCCTGCCGTGTGAAGATACAATTGAAATGTGATATCCAATAGCTGTGAACTATAATATTGAGAAGTTTGGAGTATTTTCGGAGAAATTGATTTAACTTTAAATAAATTAAATAATTTACATATTATGTCACGCTGTTAATGACAGAATTGTCCTTCTTTTGAAGGATTTACATATTTGCATACTATTAAATATGTTAAAAATTTAAACGATTTTTCGTGCAATGTTCATACAGCTACATTACAAGAAGGACCACCGCTTTAAAGATATATTGTTGTGTACCTACATTCTTATCCACTTAAAAGGACATACATCTTTATCAGCTGTTCAAGTCCTGACTCAATTTTTAAAAATTGAGTATTTTATAAAATATTTAGGCATATCCAAAGGTATTTGAACCAACTTTTTTCAAACCAGAATTCAAAGATATCTGGCAAAATTTACAAAATTTTAGGAATAATCTTGAAATATTTAAGAAAGCATAAGGAACAATATGAGACGCATACAAAAGTATAAAGATTTTGTAACAATAATAGGAAAAAATGTTGTACATAATATAAAAATGGCTTTCAAGAATTCAAAACTATATACAAACACATCACTAAAAATATATGATAAATATAAATGATGTCTTCACTCGACAAAACCCAGGTTCAATTCCCATCCGGTCCGTTCCCCCATATCGAGAGCTGACTGTTCAATGTGAAGTAGCCTAAAAGTGGGAATGCAGACTAATATTAACTTGTATTCTAAAGATATAGGTAAAAGGTGAAACCAGCTTACAATTCAAGCATTTTATGCGGTTCTAAATTTTGCAATGATTATTTGTACCATTTATGATGGAACTCTCAAACGTTATTTTTGTGTGACTTTTTGAGGTTAAAACGAATCATTTCTACATCATTAGACAAATATCCTTAAAAGACCAAAATTTCTATCGCAATCAATCTCCAGAAGAAAACAGTTTCCCCAGAGATCCAACGCACCAATCCAACACAAACCAGGACAAATCCTTTTTCCCGAATCCGTGTCCTTGTTGTGCATCCCATGGCGTCCCCGTTATTACGGCGCTTCGTAATGAGCTCACCGCTTCCGAATAAATGTCGGTACACCGGGGCAACCTCCCAAAAACCGTCACAGATTATATCGATAATAATCATTTCCACTTTCCCCTTCGGCCCTTCTTACTGTGTACCCCGTCCGGTGCTTTGTGCAGACCGGAAAGAAGTTCATTAAACATTATTAGTTCGGTGTGGTGCTGCCGGTCGCACATCATATTTTACCCATTTTCCCTTGCCTACTACGCAAGGGCATGGCGTGCGGAAAGGGGACCGGGAGCTACAACCCTCACCAAACACCGGAACAACAGTGGCAAAAGGGGACCGACCAGCACGAAAAGCAGCAAACCCTGTATCATTTCGTCGCCTTGTTATTGCGTTCTTCGGGTAGCAGGAAGCGAAAACATTCTTGTCATTCTTCGAGGTTTTTCTTTAGCATTTGCAAGAAAAAGGGCAAAATAATGATCCGTCGGGGCTCGTGTGTCGATTCCTTTTGATTTCTTGCCGTATATGCTAGGAAGGGTAACTGAACCGAGCTGGGCGAGATTGTTAATGGTGATCAGAAAGTCATACAAACGTGGTCGATGTTCTCAGTTGAGTTTTTTGAAGAATTCTTAACCTCCAACATATCGTCATTTTGAGACCTTGACAGCTATTTAGCATTGAGAATGGATATTAAGGAGAAGCATACAAGTTTCCGGACGTAAATGATCTGAAATCAGATATTTCCGTTCGTTGCTCAGTGACTGTCGGTAATATTTATTTTTCCAACTTGTTTGTCACCTTTCACAAATAAAGGACGTTGGCTAGAAAACCTCCAACTCCTTCAGATGTCACAAGTAGTTTCTTACATGGAACCGACTGCCCGAGCATCTTTAAAACCGCGCACAAATAAAAGAATCGGAACGGAATTCTTGAACTCTTGAACAGTAACTTCATTGCCTAGTTTTTGCTCAAAACAGTATCCAACACAGCAACATCGAGAAAATCGATGAAACACGATACACCACGATAAACAGAAATCGTTTGTTGCTTCGCCATCATCGCAAACGGCCGTTGACGTTTATCAGACAGCTCAAGTGCTACCGACGGCTGCAAGGAATAGGGCGAGGGAAGTCAAGTTTATTGATTTATCCGATTTTCCATTATGCATTCCGTTTGCCCACCGGCTTGGGCTAAGGATTACCACCCTTCCGAGGCAGCCTCAGCGCAGGCTGGTGTTCTGGCCGTGCCCGGTGAAGTACAGTGATCCTTCTCCCCCCATAGCTGTCCGGAAGGCTGCCTCGCACAGATGGATGACCTCGCAGGCTCCTGAACTCCTGGAGTGGCAATTGGAATCGTATCGATTGCGACGCGCAAATATTTGAAATCATTCAATAACTGTCAACAGTATATTTCTACTCGTTCGCTCCGCTTCACATTAATCGATGTGACCGAGTTTTGTAGATTTTCACTCAACTTTAAATACCAACGTCACCAAGATATTATTAGTCTTACCTCTCGAATGGTTCTGTTCTCTCGGGTTCATTCTTTCGGAGTGCATATCTCGCGTTTCGTTTTCTACCAACTTTATCTTCCTTTAAACGTGCCAACCAAAATCGTTCTATCTTCCACCAGAGCTATCGCGTTGCTCGAGCATTAATCAATTTTCTCGCCTACATTCCCGGGTACCGAGGGAGCTGTTGCACGGTGATATGAGATGATACGAAACTCGGTCGCATGATGCTGATCTAATTTCCCCGGGCAACGTAATAGGATTTTGCACGGTCGGTCGTTTTTAGCTCGTTTAGCTCGAATTGTCTGCCAACCGACCTGACGGATTTTGAGCAACCGGAATCGTTCATTACTAGTTTTGTAAGGCGTGCTGGATGGATGCTAGCCGGGTGGGGTTTCTGGGGTAGCAGGACGCGCGGGAGACGTGCCTTTCAAAAGGACGACACACAGTCCTCACCACGTACGCACACCGCCCATTATATTCATCGTTCGGATCGTTTCTAATGCCAGGTTTCATAATTCAATGAGCCAGAAAGACGGCCAGGAGGTGTACTCATAGAAAGATATAAAAGGGCAGCCCAGGGGAAATGGGGCCGGATGGGTTGGGGGTGATTATATACACATGATGCCGAAAGCGAATTAATCCTGCCACAATGATTTTGTGTACGACGCTATCTATGTGTCCTTTGAACCTTTTTTTCGGTTGCAGTTGAGTTTTATTCATCAAACCAAAAAGAAGTGCCTTCGAAGTGTGCTGGAACAATATTTCGCTGGCCGTGAAAATATTATCATTCGGTTGCTTGAGTCCATATGGATTGCATCATAATATGAAATTTCCTTTGCTGAGTATACTGCGAAACAAATTTACCAATGCTTCTTACTAAAATTGATCCCAAATCTCAGGAAATGCTTTAATATCTATGGTATATTTCAATCAACTTGAGTAGAGAAAAGTATCTTAGTAGCATGTCGATATCATACAGAACTTCTAATGTTGGAGCAACTCGTCTCATTGGAAAATAATTAAGATACAGAATTGATGTAGATAGATTATCTTGTTGAAAAGCAGTTTGTAGCAGTGATATTCGGCTATAAATTTGATTAGCTTGTTGTGGAGGACAGGTGGATTATACAGAGATCCATCGAAAGCGAGGTATTCAATTGCTGACCGACTACGGTGTTCGGCAAGCTTTTCTGATGATTTCTCAGCCGGACTGGTTTGGGAAAGTGGCAGTACACAAAATTGTCCATTGACAATACAAATTCAGAAGGTCCGGGCCAGGTCCCGCTTTCCTTAGCTAAATTTGACCTTAGTTTGATAGTTGGTTCTTGAAGAACGATACGTCTCGTATAGAATGTTGTAGTGCCAGATTTCTTAAATGGCTTCTCTTTTTCCTATTGGCTTAAAGACCTGCTAGGTCTCTTCTTCTCTCTTTCTTGGCCTGCTCCTTTGGAGCACGGCTAAAAGACATGGCATGATGTCCAATGCGTTTCCAGGAAACTCGGATCATTTCTGCACTCCTCAACCCCCGGCTGCATCCGATCTCCCTCAGCTCTGACTCCAATTAATGCAGTGTATTCTTCCTAACCAGTGGGGTCCTATCCTAAGGGCTTTGGCAACCGCCATGATGTCTCCATCGCTAAACAACTCAACTATCTCGTGGTTCATTATCCTTCTCCGAACGCGCTGCTCGCACACACCGCCAACGATAGTTCGTAGCACCTGCCGCGCGAAAATGGCAAGTGTATAGGTGTCCTTCGCCGGCATAGCCGTATCAATGTGCGATGTATGGCGCATTTGCGTTGCGGTGCGTTTTAGCAGTCTTCTGGGTCTAAGGAGTTTGTGAAGCCCGTAGCAGGCACGATTCCTCTGAGCAAGGCGCCTTCGAATTTCGCTGCGTACGTTTTTGTCCGAAGTTACGATCGTGCCAAGGTAGCAGAACTCCTCGTTTGCTTCAAGATCGTCGCCGTCAACCAATACTCTGCTTCCGAGTCGTGCTCAATCACGGTCAGAGATTACGGCAAGCAGATACTTTGTCCTCAATCCAATCCTATCGGCCTCACGTTTCAGTCGGGTATACGCCTCGCACACCGCCGCAGATGGTCGTCCGATCATGTCGATGTCATCCGCGAAGCCAAGTAATTGGAAACACCGGGTGAAAATCGTGCCCCTGATGTCGAAGGCCGCGCATCGCATGACACAGTTCAGGCAGATGTTTAACAGTAAACAGGAGAGCCCGTCCTCTTGCCTGAGTCCCCGATGAGATTCAAACGATTTCGACAGCATGTTTGACACTCTCACCTGCTAAGTCACGCCGAGCATCTTATTGCTTACTAGACTTCTTGATATCTCGTAGATGGATAGTCATTCCTTACTACTCCTTGCCGCATGTACCACCGAGCCACGCCACGGCTATTTCTGGAATGAATCTCAACTTTTTTGCTCAGGTATGGCAAAATTAGGTTTGTTTTACTTCAAACGGACATATATGTTACATCAGTAAAGTTATGGAGTCAGAGGATCCTTGTTTCATTAAATCCGCAGGCTTAGAACATATCATAAGACATTCAAGAAATAACGTTGAAATTGCTTTACAAGTTTCAGAATATGGCCGGCATGTTCTAGCAGGTTGTTGAGCCCAGCAGAAGAAGCATATCAGCACAGTTCAATAAACAATACACAAACGAAAGTATACTTTTCTTCAACAATCCTCAAGGATTCCAAAACAAAACCTAGATAGAAGTTACTTCCAAAATGGCAGCTATCACTATCTCTCCAAGGACTCACAAACTATTGCTTCTTGATGCCAACATCCAATGATTGAAAAGAATAACTGTTGAATTGAACTGCTGTGTTGAATAACATCGCTAGTTCAATCCAGAATTGACAAGACCAGGCGTTTGCATATCACATAAACTGAACACATTCCAGATGACATGATTGTTTAGGACATGCAATTTACGCTTCCATCTAAGTTGTGATCAAGACAACGTGGACTGGTTAGTGGGACTTCAACAGCAAGTTGATCTAGCATAACAAACATATCCAACACAAGGATATAGAACAAGTCATCATTATCATCTCATCTCAATTCTTTAGTTTTCAGTTCTTTCTCTTAAAAGCATAACAAGTATAACATTGCCATCACTTCGTCCAAAAGATGTTGTCGTGTTGTCCAAAAGATTCTTTAATCCTGAAAAATAATTCCCGCCTGAAATACTGTTTTCAAATAACCCACAAGCCTTACATAGTAGCGATTACTGTCAGTACTGTAACAGGACCTCTTTGTAATTGCCTAACGCGTTACTATCTCTCGCTCGCTGCCTATTCACTCGAACATGTCCTGGCTGCTCTGGAAGGGTTGCATGTAAAACCATTGACAGCCGCCACGTTAGTTAAAACGCTCGAAACAACTAAATGTTTCCCACCCGGTGATGATGATGATGGAGCTGCTCATCGATTTTCCCTTTCGTTGTTCCCGGACGCAGGACCCGAAACAAGTGCGAAAAGAAAAAAAAAGAATCCCCGGCAAAACCCATTCCAACCCGGCCAGCTCCCGTTTAATATCGTTAAAAGTCTTTTGTTCCCGGTTACCACGCCATTAAGCCGATGGTGTTTGTTGCTGCTAGTGCTGCTGTTCTGTACTGTTGTGTTTCGTCAGTTTTTTTTTTTGTTGTATCCCATGGCGGAGGGGTTGGAAAATGCTCCAGTCTCATTTTCCATAAATAAATGTCCCATCACATCGTTGTCGTTGTCAGCATTAATTATCCAATCGCAGGACGCTTCATAGCCAAACGACAGTTTTCATTTCCTTTCGGTCCGGATTTTACCTTCCTTGCTGTGGCCGGCTAGATGGATGGATGAAGTTTTTCCTTCCTACAAAAAGGGAATTTTCTTGTACCTCCTGGTTGCCGTTTAATGCTTGCAAAAGAGTTTGTGCCGTTCTGGTGATGAGCTGAACGGTGAAGCAGCCCTACGCTTCCCGAGCGCATTTTGACGACTTTTCACGAACGGCCTT
This sequence comes from Anopheles stephensi, assembly GCF_013141755.1. Lineage (NCBI taxonomy): Eukaryota > Metazoa > Arthropoda > Insecta > Diptera > Culicidae > Anopheles > Anopheles stephensi. Next base: position 50,404,546 of record NC_050202.1, read on the forward strand.
GTAAGTTTTCCTCTCTCTCTCTCTCTCTCTCTCTCTCTGTCGCTCTCTAGCACCGAATGCATTATCGTACGACTTACCTAGATATTTTCCCTACGTGCGATGAATAAACGGGAGTGTATTTGCTAAGCTTTAATATTACTTTTCCTAAGCCATCCTCAGGGGAGGGACCAAACTTCAATTCAGTCTCAAGATGCAATCTTCTCGGGATCGAGTATTGACTGGATCGGGGGGGGGGGGGGGGGGGGGGGGGGGGGTTCCTGGTTGCGACGCGCCCGGTGCTCGCTACTGATGACCGGAACGTACGCGTCGCGGTGCCTTTTTGTATTGAAAGATGTATCTATTTTACCGCCGGTGTGTTGTCGTTGGCCGACGCCGACGACGCTCTCTGTTTGCTTAAGCTGTTCTGTCCGGAGGCAAATCCTTCGATTCGGTACCGACTGTGGGCGGTGTGTGCAGGAGGGCAAGAGGCAGGAGAGCAGTAGCAACAACCCCCTTTTTGCGCCCTATAAAGCGTGCGACAATATTTACACAACAGTCTGCGATGCGTCTCCCGCCGGAAGGCATCATCCTGCACGGCGCAGAACCTGCGTTCTGGTGGAAAACGTTTAAGGATCAACCGGCCAGGTTCGCAATTGAAGCGGAGGATGGTTACTGACGAAAGAAAAAACCTCCCCGAAAGGGTCTGCCAGGTACCGGTTCCGTAATCTAGTTGTTCAACGTTTTACAGCTTGTTTTACGGCCTTGTCGTGATTCGCCCGCAACCAGCTCTTGCTAAACAAAGCTTCAAAGGAAGATGGGGGTTTATCATATTGAATATTTAAATTGCTTTTTAATGTGTTCTATTAAGAACGAAAATAAACCAAAGCAGTGGCTTTCAAATTGCTTCTAGTCTCTTGAGCAATTGTTATGTGATTCCAGCTATATGATGCATATTGGTCCATATTTAATTGATTTCTATAAGCGTTCCTCGTACAAGCGGACTTATTGATCAAAATTATCCCAAATTTCTCATCTTACGGCCTCAAGAAATGATATCGCTTGGGTTAAATTATTTAAAGAAATCCCTTACAGATTCTACCATTACTGCAAATTTTAACTAACTAAAGTATGCTTGAACTTATATAAAACAAACAATTACTTCTATTGTATAGCAATTATTAGACGAATTTTCAAATTAATTTCCCACTCCTTCTTTCCACATTCCAGTTGACTGTCGAGCACCGAAGGAACCCTATTACGGACGTGAAATAGGACAGCTGACCAACTTCGGACATGGCATTAAGGTAAGAAATTTGTTGTAGAAAAACTGTCTTCCAATTCAAACCAACCATACTGGTCACGCTGATCGGAGGATGTAATAGCATCTATCCCATCACCAAGTGCCAAGCTAAAAAAGAAAAACAATTTACTTAATGTGTTCTCTGATACAATCACGTGCTTTCCAACCTCCAGGGACATGTGTTCGCCGTCGATGAATCGACACTGTTTGTCAAAGGATTCGCCTACGATGGTAACGCACCGGATGCGTTCTTCTGGGTCGGCAATTCGCCTCGGCCAAGTCCGGAAGGATACATCATACCGTACCCGGAGGAGTACAGTGGGCGGTAAGTTTTGAATTTTGGTACAGCTTCTTTCTTTTTCATTAAATTTAATAGATTTGAGATGGGTTGTAAAGTTCGTGGACATATCAAAGCGAAATACTACAAAGTATTGCACAAAAATGTTCTATCGTAATCCTGAAATACAATGGAATAATTTGTGCATGTATTTCAAGATAATAGTAGAAAAAAGACAGGTCTGACTGACAGTATGATTCCACAGACGTTTGTAGCTATTTCACCAATTTCGCCCTTATAATATCCGTCGAGACTTTCGTGAAGATTCCAGAAGAGAATCCTGGAATCCTGGAGACATCTAGGCCTTTGTTGAGTAGAGGGACTCTTCATGCTCTTCAGTGGATAAAGTTGGCCATATGACTTTGGATATTCGGAATAAAATATTCCTTATTGGCCCATAAGGGATTTTAGAGCTTTACCTTTGCAAGGACACTCCAAGGGTTTGTGCCAAGGAGTTGAAATCTAGAAATCTCTTTTAATCTAGTGGCAGAGAGGGCCTAATGACACTCAGACGTGGAGACTTTGGAGACCATCTTCTATAAGTCGATCCAGATATTGGCATTCGCTGATGATATAGACAGAGTTGGTATGAGGCTATCCTTTGCAACAGGAGCTTACTGAAGGTTCAATAATACGCTTCAAAACTTCAACTTCAAATGTGCTGGCTGTTAAACGGTCCTAGAAGATCTCAAGGAAATTTCTCCACTCTCGCAGAACACGAAGCTAAAATTGTCTAAAACATTTCTCAAGCACGTTGCTGAGACTTGGACTGGCAAGGACGAACTCCTCTTGACCCGGTTCGAGAGGTTTATGCTCAGATGGGTCTCTGGCCTCAAATGTGTCAAATAAAAATGGAGAAGCCATTATAACGACGACATCTACGAGCTGTACGGTGATCTCACCATCTTGCAGCGAATTGTACTCGCCAGGCTTCGGTTGGCTGGGCATGTCATGAGAACGGCACCGAACGACCCAGACGGTATAGTTATTATAGTCCATTCTCATGTACGTAAGAGGAATTGCTATTTAATAAGGCATTGTTGAATCCACCAGAAAGTTCGAGACGTAGGATTCGCAGAAGAAAGTCCTAACTCGTTTTGAATTCCGTAAAGCGGTGTAAGAACCACATAAGAAAACTAAAAGAATCTCTGAATGTGTGTCTTAACCACCCCAAGAACGGTCTAGTTTAAAACTGTTGACCTTTAAAAATCAAGCAAATTATCTGGTAAAAGCATAAATATCAAATGGTTCAATTATGCTTTATTAGACTCATTTTAGGTTTAAGTTTGGTTACATTTTTGAACATAAAGTTTCCACATTGCTTACACCCCTATTCTGTGCAAGCAATTATAGCAACATAAGATACAATTATCATCAGTTAAAAAGCACACTCGCATACACGCGTCGTAATGCGGAACGTGCCCAACCGTCAACGATATCTCAATTTCAACACTTTTAACCCACACAAGTCCCACGCAACGGTGCAAAAGTAAGGATTGAAAAGAAGCCCTACTCATCGCCAGCTGGGAGTTTTCCTCCGTACGCAACAGGGCGCAGGGAGCTGGTCGCCGGAAGAGAGCCGCGCATAAAATTCACATAAATTTTTATTTCTTCCCCCACACCCGAAAACCTTCCCGGCGATCGATGTGGGGAAGTGGTTCCCCGGGTGCCGTTCGCTGCAGGAGGAGTCACAAAATAAATGAACTTCCTGCGAGGCGGAGCACACGGCGAAAAAGCGGGGCACTGTCGGGCTTCTTCCGGTTCTCTTATCCACACGAGCGAAAGGATCAACACCATCATCCGCATCTGTCTGGATATGTTTGTGTATGTGTGTGTATAATTTCTCACACGCACGACCGTCTCGGGCATCTATTTCCGACCACCCGCCGTGACGGTCGGCGGACGGAAGCGAACGATAATAGTCCTGCATCCTATCTAATCTATTTTTATTTAGGGCTTTGGCCGCAACCCCTCCCGGATGCATTCTTACCCGGTTGGCCGTGTCGGTTTGTTGAACGGTGCCAGACCGTTTCCCGCCGTTTTTCCCGCATTTTTCCCGGAGAATTTTTTGCGCCCCTCTCAACATCGGCGCATGGAATTTGAATCATTTACTAGAGATTAAGTACCTTAATGTTACCACACTAACATTTCGTCACGTTTTCGGCATTTCGCTTCTCGAGCCGACACTCCCCATCGTGAGAAGTATATTTTCGCAGATTAGCGTAAGGTTTCCCGGCGCATCTTCTGCGCTGCTGCCGCCAGTGGAAGAGTCTGACAGTAGGAGCTGGGCGGAATCCGTAGAGGCGACCGTCGAGTTTGCGAAATTAAATATTCAACAAATGGGTGGTACGTTTAATAAGTTAATTAAATGACATCTTGATAATATCTCGCCCGAACACGCGGAGTCTTCTCGTTTTCCTCGTGAAATGTTGGCCATGAGCACATTTCTGATGATATAATTTTAAAATTTCCATCTCATTTCCCAACCGTTTTATTCAATTTTCTCGCAAGCAGTACTTCCCACCGAGCTTCTGTATTCGCATTGCAGTTCGTCTGTATCCCGAAACTAATGCCACGTTACCAAACAATTCAAACCGTGCGTGGTGTGCAGTTAGCACGGTTAGCACATTGTAATGTCACCAGCAATTATCCATTCGGCTTTCCATTTCCCTTCCGTCAGCCGGCCCTTTGTTCGGTCGCCTGTTGTCGCAGACAATTATTATGCATTTCGGTCCTGATTGGATGGGCTTCACTGTTCCTACACTCATTTTCCTGCTCAGAGAGGGTGAACGATGACTACTTGTCCAAAACGTGGCAAGTGCGGCTCCCTCATTGCAAATGGCACTCTGGCCGCAGAGCAGGCCGCGACAAGATTGAAGTGGAAAATGTCCCTCGAGGGCCGCCGAAAAACCTCGGCCCGGCAGTACAAGAGGTACCTGTTGAAGTGGTGCAGCCTCAAGAAGAAGCATGTTAAAGCCCCCCTTCCTATTCCGTAGCGTCGCACTTCAACATTTAATTGAAATGGATTATGATTGAACAGAGCATACTTTCAGGCGCGGTATGGCTTGTGCTACCGGGCTTAAAGACATTGCTTTCGGTGGTGTTTTGTTCAAGATAATATTACTATATACTGCTTATCCTTAAAGCGATCCTTTTTATTAAATATTAAGCAAGGAGATGTAGTGAATAATCAAACCCTTCGAACAATTTCTTTAACCAATTAAGAAAAAGTTTGGAACTCTTGATTGACACCCTTTCATTAGGTATTGAATAATGGTTATAGGAACAGATTTGGAATCAAAAATGGTACAAGGCAGCCATAGTTCAGCACTGTTATTGAATTATATACTCATACTTTATGCGCCTTTTTAAAATAAATTACATAGGTAATACGGCCAGTCCGTTGAGGTCTCAGAGATTTAAAGCCTGTGTAAATAAAAGATTTAAACAATTAAATTGAAACCATCCAATTCCTGAAAACATAAGCGAAACATTTTGATAAAAGACAGACTCCAGCAACCTAACAGTCTTATGCAACCCTTCAAATGCTATTGAAACTATTGAGGAAAACATTGAAGTATATCATCTGATAGCTTAACCTCTTTAAAATCTCATTAAATTCATTCATTAAAATCTTGAATACAAAAGCCCGTCTCATTTTTTTATAAACCATTTATTTACAACCGTGATTGCATATAGGGAAAACAATGTTTAAAAAATGTATGCTGTACAACAGCGCTCCATGCTTCATTTTGCCATTGACCAGGAGGTATAGCCTGCTGCTATTCCTAGGGACGTCATGTTTGAGCAGTGAATATGACGCCATATTCCTCGCCAGTTTACTGACGGAGTCTTCGAGACTACATTGGGCTCTGGTTCCATGCCGTTTCAACATGTCCTAGCTGTTGAATGAAGATGCGCGGCAAGGATATGTAGATGGAACAGAGACGATGTTCGGAGGGTTTCCAGCACACGCTATATGCTGGGCTCCCACTCGTAGACCCCCCGGTTCCGCAACATACCGGTTTGTAAGCAGCGGCTGGATTGAACGATGATCCCACCGCCGTTGCAAGGCACTGCCGGCAGCTGAAGAGGCACCAGGATGCCCCCGGAGCCATCCCAGAGGAACGACCTTATGGTTCCGGTCACCTTGTTGTCCATTGGTTCAGTTGTCCATATGGTGCAGGTCACCTTCACTATGGCCATTGCGCGTGCGCCATAGACCGACGCAACGGACCATAGTTTGGGCAACGGAAATGTGTTCAACAGAACAACTTTCTTCCTCAAATTCAGGTGTACCTCACGCGCTAAAGCCACACCAAATAGCGAATAAGGTGAATCAACAAGTACCAATTTAGGCTCATGGCTTCTCGGATATTGTTGGAGAACAAAATTCCAAGAAGCCGAAGCCTCTCTTCTGCCCAAAGCCATAGGGCTTGGATGCTCGTGGTTGGTGTGGCGTGTCCAACGTCGATCGCGATGGATTTCTCGACATTTGGGCGGGCTTTAGAGATAGTTCCAAACGCCTCGAAAGCATCACGGAAATTAGCATTGACCAAGTCATCCCAGTCCCAACATATGCCTTCTAATCTCATGATAAGGGGCTGAAGGTAAAGGATAAACAGGTGATTGGATGGTGGATTTCTCAAACGAACGGAATGCCGGATGGGAAAAGAGGATGATAGGGGTATAAGCAAACCACCTCACAAGATCCACAAGCCCAGAATTGAAACCGAAAGAAACCATGTTGTTAAATAGGAAGATTCTATCGACACAATCGAAGGCGTTTGCAAGGTCGAAGGAGATCAGTTTACCACATTTGATTTTCATCCTCAAGTCAATTATCCGCTCCTTAACAGTCTCATTCGTCTAAATGTTGTAGAAAACGCTAAACAAGATGGAAATTGTTATTCAAAACTCTCCGATGTATCTTTGCGGAGGTGAGTACGCTGTCGGTCCAGGAGATTCTCAAGAGACCTCCAGAAGACCTTAGCAAATAATTTTTTTATCCTGGATGGAGTAGTAACTGCTCGTTGAAGCTCAAAAACAGATCAACAACAACTGGGATACTTGGTCCTCCGACATCCATGGATAAGGTCCAAGTTACCAAAGGACCTCCTGGGAGATGTTGGTAATATTGTATACAAGCCTTTTAAATGTATGATTGTACCAAGATAAAATCCACTGACATGGCCGTTTTAGTTCAATTTTCACCGCCATTCGAAGTAAGTCTGTTTTGTTAAAGAACACATAAGGAAAAGATTTTCGTGCAAAGTGAAAGGATTTTCCTATCAATTATTGTATTATTGATAAACGATAAACAACACGGTTGAAAAACACTTCTCGCCAAGAGATTAATGACCTAGAATAGAACCACTCTCACCTTTCGGGCTGATCCCGGATGCCTTGAGTGGTACATTTATTTGAAGTGTAGACCTCACTTTGCGCCCGAATAAAGACTCTCGTGCTCGCCCTTTAACAAAACGACCACGGTCCATGAGTCGAACTAGTAACCGAACGTCGTGAGCCTTCCGAAGGAACCAATATTTCACCATCACATCATAAGAATTGAATTTCCACCATAAGCTTTGCGACATTCTTCCTTTCGAGTGTACATCGTTGTATGTATATCCCTTCGGCTTGACGAAAAGCACCAAACAAAGCCTAGCAAAGTGTAATATAATTCCAACGCTTCCCTCACTCACGATTGTAGATTGATTTGCTCGGCGTGCCCTGGTTTGGTTCTGACTGAATTTACATCAATCCTACTTCAACCAAGTCGTCCTGTTGTACTGCTCGCTTTCGTTTCAAGGTGGCTTAGTATAGCCGCGTGCTATCTCCATCATTCCTTCCAGCGTCTGGAATTGTTTTCTTGAATACGCTGGAACGACACATCTGGAACGCGCTTTACGCTCATGTTTATCTTCCCTTTTGGTAGGGAATTCTTTTTTCCTCATTTTATTCATCCGCGTGCGGATTGTTACTCCTGATAAGTGATTACGTGTAAAAGGATTTGTTTTATCGATCGGACATAACGAGCCAGGTTTTGGAGGGGTACCAGCCCCTTTACGCAAGGGAAAAGTCCACACCGTACGCACTGGTGCACACTTTACACCGTTGCGTACATAAATTGCGTACAGTTTGCCCATGGGAACAGTGGTGAAGCTGTTACCGAGCCTGGAGCATTGTTTTTGGACAGGGATTGAATTTTGTTGATTGTCTTCCGTTTATGCTGTTGCCGGGTTTTTTGTTGGTGGATCATTACGATAAGCTAAACATAACAAAAAACCTTTTTATTTATCCCGCTATAATCGTTGCGCTGAACGATTCGTGGATTGAGAGTTCGGAAAAATCTGGCAGCAGCTTTGTTTCGTATGGCTTTACAAACTTGTTAAATTTAATATTCGTTCGCTCAGATATTTCGATCAGGTGCAGATATTGGTAATTGAACATGTTTCTATGTTGTTGTCGCTTCGAATGCTTTAAGTTGTAATTTTTAATAGGCTATAAACAGAAGTTTTATTTTTGATTGCATCATTTTAAATAACTTTTATTGAAATTAAATTTTACAAGCCCTTGAGCAAACTAGGCCACTGTCCAGGTATCCTAAAAGTTCCGCCAAGTTGAAGTTAATTAAAAACACAAACTAGTTCTCGTCAGCTAGCAGAAAGTTATTCTACTTTTTCTGATTTTGCTGGACTTGACTTTATCCGTAGTCAGTTCTGCCACGAGGCAAAGATCCTAATGGACTTAAAACCTCACCCTCAAAGGTCCTTACTCTTTTATTTTTTATCAGAACAAGAACATTTGCAAATAAAATTGTTATGAACTGATGTACATTGTGTAAAACATTACCAGCAATAGATCAGAGGTCCTAAGACTCATGAACCAAATACCAAAACATGAATACAAGAATAGTTAAACGGCATAGTAAAAAAATTTAAGAGCGTGTACCAATACGGCCAGGCCGTCCTTCAAGAATAAAAAAAAATCATGTATAGTACGGTGTCAAAGGACAACCTGGAGTCGAGTAGGTTTCTATCGGAAGCAGCTCGCTCCAATAAATGCAGTGAATTCTATTAAGAAACCTATACGACTCCTGTCTGTGAGCGTGATGAGGTTTAGCAAGATAACTTGCCGGAGCCCTACAGGAATTCGTGATTTATGTTTGTCCGTAGGTTGTAGATTTCAAAGTTTGGACCCTTTTTTTATCTATATTACATCTGTCAGAAAGGATAGATGACTAGAACCCACATGGATTATGGAAGAGAATAACTTGGATCATGGTGAATCGTGCCGTTGATGGTCGGTATCTCATGATTGCTTCCCAATAGTCTCAGAATATAGTTTAAACAATTTGCCATGAACTAGGGACTCACTAAAGCTTAAATTCTTTTATCTTCTTCTTCTTTGTCTCTAGAACCTTGAAAAGTCTTTTTCCCGCCGTTCGAAAAGGGTTTTGATATCCTGTTCTGCCGTGTGAAGACCGGCCTTACTATCACTTCGGCCACCAGACCACCCTGATTTCTCTTGTATCCTCTGAAAGGTGTCATGCCTCTGCATTCTCAAAAGAGGACCTCAGGCCGACTTCAGAGTACCAAATGGAACCATGGAGTTGCCAAATACTATAATCATGTCTTAGACAAAAAAGGGGAGTTTCTGACGCCTCTTGCCACACCTCGTACGAAAAGTTAAAAATGGTTGTCAGAAACTGTCTACACCTTCACCAGATCAAATATTCAGCCTCCAAGCTCTTCAAGATCGAAAACAATCAAGAGCAATCGAAAACAAACATCAAGCGTACTTTCACGAATAAAAACACCGAGTTAATGGATGAAATTAAAACAGTTTAAGCCACCCTCCTGTGAGACAAACGATTGAATCTGTGATCGTTGCAAATGTTGGCTGGGTTGTGTGAATCTTGCCGACAATATAGTAATTTACACTGCCTGTAATATTATTTGTCAGTACGTAATAGATTAAAATAAAATCTTTTCACTTCTGATACTGTAAAATTTATTCTAAACTATAGAACCGTAGGAAGAAGATCCAGATAGTTGCATATCGTCTATGGATGACATTTCGCCTAATAGCTCACATATCTTCTGTTAAAATTTCTATAGCAGCACAGTGTGCTTTTGATAGTAAAATCCATAGTCTTAAAATAATTTCAACCCATTTAACTGGTTCATTAAAAATGGAGAAGTCTTCAAATTGCAACACGTTCTTCATTAACGTGACGCTCCACCTACAAAACGTCTGTCACGGTTTGGGACACGGCCAACCCAAGAGAAAGCCAAATTTAAATGACTACATTAAGGGTTCCGATGAATATTATCTACTGCCATCACATCAACAGGAAAGTGAGATTATGCTCTGCAAAACACTCACAATCGCCAACAAAACGTTCCTTTAACAGCTTCATCAACGCAACAGATATCATTTCGCCCGGGGTGCGCAGAAACCGAACAACGCAGCAATGGACGTGCTTTTTGACGCTTTTTTGGCACGCGTGTCTGATAAATATTCATCCCCGAGCAGGACATGCATGCGATCCGCTCCTTCCAATCGCATTGTTCTTGCTTATCCGGCAGAGTAAATGCTGCCTACCAGCCCGGCCGAGCCACTGCTAAAACTGCATGAAAATGATCGTTTTTTTTTTGGGGGGCGAGCAAAACAGCTTAGACCGTGGTGATGTGGCACGTTTTTGGCACTACCGACCGGGCACGACCGCTACCGTGGCACGGTGGGCGGACGGAAGGTGACGCCAACGCACGTGAGAAATGGTAAAAACGGTGCAGTACAACTCGGGGCGACAATATCGGGCGTCTCCGATATTGAAACGCCTAATGCACTTCATTGTTGACGCCACGTGGCCGCTTCATAATGAAAATTCATTTTAAATTATTATTGTCGCTATGCTTCCCGGTTCCCCGAAGCCCTTCCACACGCATCCCTCCCCGTAATCGGTATGTTTCCGTTGCCAAGTTCCGGTTGCTTCTTCCGGAAGTCGTCGAGGGTGTCGAAGGGGTGGGGCGGGCCCTGCTTTTTGGCACTTTATGCCTCGATGTGCCAACGTGATGTGCCGACGAATCCTTCTCCCGCTGGAGCAATGTGGCAGAGTGCACCTTAGGCGAAAAAAACGCCACTCGCTGTACCATTTGCCGTTGCATCACGCTCATGTCATGTTTCTACACGCTGTTGTTCCTGTCCCTGAGTGTGGCAGGAAATGCGAATGCTCTCTACATGAAGTTGTGGAGCACGGTCTCTGTGTTTGTGTGGTTTTAATGTACTTCGACGACGTTCGACACATCATTAATAATTGTAGCGGGAATCGAAAATGGGAAGCGGCCGGTAGTTTTGGAACGATAGCGCAGCCTTTTTACCGATGCCGGTCAGTTTTGAAAACTGGATTCAGGTGGATTCAGATTGCCAGTCGGTAGTGCGTGTGCATGTTTTGGCCGAGGGAAAGTAATGGGTTCGTATCAACCGGTAATGGATTGAAGTCAACTTTTTTTTGCTACTGCTGTTACTGCTGCTGCTGCTCGTGACTCCCTGTATGCTGGTGCAGGACATGGATTGTCATTGGTTTTTCGTTTCTTTTTTGTGTGTAACATGATTTGAAAATTGCTCAATACGTCAGGACGATGAGTCATGAGAGTTAAAGCGTGCTTAGCCGAGTTTGTGATAGCGGGTTACTTTATGTGGAAAAGAGCACCTCAGTCAAATGAAGCTCTTTTTCACTTGGGCAATGGGAAATTTCTGATTGTAATCAAATTAAACCGGTGTTCAATAGTTATCATACTGTCTTATGTCTTTCTGTTTTACCTCGCATTTGAGCTGATCGCTTATTCCCAGATAAATCAAACTGCAGGTTTATTCATGTCATAGGAAGGCCAAGGAAGAAGAAGGGAAGGTCGCTTAGTGGTAGTGGCGCTTATGGTTAACCTGATAGAACTAGACTCTCCTATCCATAGCGTTTCTACCTATACGAGACTGCTAGATAGGATAGATTCCAGTAATCGAGTCAAATCGAGGATGCCAGAGAAGGCAAGCATAATATCTCGTAACGTTGTATCGCCAAAGACGAATGAAGTTAGTTGACAAATTATTCTCCAATAAAAAAGGTTAACTTACGAAGTACAAAAATTACGAAACATATGTCCTATACGGACGTGGCGGTCGGGTTACCGAGGCGACAGCGGCGCCGGTCTTCACACGACAGGACCGGTGTTCAAATCCCATCCAGACTACCACTCCGTAAGCAGGTAGGGCTGACTACTTTACAGCGGGTAAAATTAAGACACAGAAAGCCAGAAATGTGGCAGGCCGAGACCTCTAGAGGTTGTAGTGCCAAGGAAGAAGATGTCCTTTACCCTACAAAAGAAACAAAATGCCGTCATAAACTTTACCATCTTCAAATGTAGCTCTGAAATTACCTATAGACAGCGCGAATGGCGGAGAGGCGATCCGGTGGTCACAGCAGGATCGGGGTTCAAATCCCATCAAAACCGCCTCCCCGTACGCAGGACTGCGGGTAACTACGGGCAGGACTATTCAGCTACGGATAAAATCATGTCATAGAAAGCAGGAAATAGCAGTCCGAGAAGTCCCTAGGTTGTTGTGTCAAAGAAGAAAAAGAGGAAGTGGGCGGATGCAAGGAAACAGTCGTCATCCACGGAGCATTTGATGTCCAGAGAGAATCGCATCAACCGGGCCCTTTACGGGACTTTACGGGCTGAGTCGTCCGGTGTCATTCTCATGACGATAACCAGCTCACCGGAGTCATGCGAATCTAATACTCTGCACGATGGTGAGATCATCTCGTTCAGCTCGTAGAGCTCTTGATTATAGCGGCTTCTCCATTGTCCTTTCACACATACACGGGGTCAAAAAACTTGCTAAGTAGCTTCGTCGTCAGTTTTGAACAGAGTCCACGTCTCAGAGGCGTCTGTGAGTACTGGGACTATAAATATTCTGTACAGACCCAGCTTTGGTATTTTGGTTGGAGAAGATCAAGCTTAAAAGTATGGCCATTTCATATCCACCATCACTGTGACATATGACAAGATTACTATTTTGTGATCCTCAAGTGTTAAGGGTAAAAGTAATTTTATAGTTTTTTTAAGATCCAAGGATTCATTTTTCTAGGAGTTTAAAACTTCTGAGACACCCTTAGGGCGACATGGAATTTGCACTCATGTTCCTAAGCTAGGGACTACCAAGGATGTCGGATCTCATAGGTCATATTTAAAGCTTGAAGGATTCACTATGCGGTTCAAAACGAATCAGGATTTTTATTTAATTTTTACGCAGAACATTAGAAGCATTCCCAAAATGTTGAGAAGAGATTTCAAGTCAAGAAAGAAATAGTGCAACATATTCTAGCTTTATAAATAGCGTCAACAGTTTTTACACATTTTTAATGCAAAACATGACATATCTGGAGTGTTGTTGCACAGAGGAGCATTATATGCAAGTTCCGTAAGGCCAAGCATATACCGCACGGTTGTGTACACTATGAGCGGATTCTGCGTAGTCTAACAATAGAGCGGGCCATCCAGTTGCATCAAACTCATCTAGCATTTCACTCGAAGTGAGCAGTGGAGCAGCATCAGCCTATTTTCTCCTAGTCGACACTCAACCTACGTTGCTGCTGCTTCGATTTTTTAGAGAATAGTTACTATATCTTACCCAAGTTATAGTTCAAAGGTGGCACTTTCGGACCTATACATTGTTTCGATAGATATAGGACGCTTTTCTTCTGTCTAGGAATTGAAAAATTTGATATAATCTACCCTGGGACTTCAAATACGAGATATTGTTCGATTAGTGTGAATTCTATTTTGTACAATGAATCCTCAAATTTGGGGATTTAAATCTGAAAACTTACATGGACACTCTACCCGAAAAGCTGACATCAAAAATCGGGTAATTTATTTTTAGTTTACCATTGCTTTTAGGCTTAGCTCCAGTGAAGAGTTGAAATTCGTACATCTGTTCCCCTTTTTCAAAAGCAAACGCCCTGCAACGCTTTTCCGATGCCATAAAATTGTCAAACGATAGATAAAGATTAATCTGGCACCGTCAAATATTAAAATATTGTAATTTACAACGCAACAACCCTTTGAACATGTTTACTCTACAAACAGTAGTAAATACGCAAATACACGCACACACACACACACACACACACACACACACACAGGACACAGACCCTCGCCTGTTTTCATGGTTATCATTTGATTTTGCCAATCATTTTACGTTCATCAAATTATGCTCGTCAAACAATCGGCACTGGATTTAGACCGTCCCCGTCGTGTTTCCGTAACGCCATGCCAACGGGGAACCCCACCTCAAGTGCAGCGGAGTGCGTTGGTTGGAATATCCGGAACCGTCAGCATATGAATTCATCAAAGCATATTACCCGTGGAAAATACAATAAACCTACGCTCGGCCGGGGGACGGTTTGCTCTTTATACTGTACGCCCGTCAACGATCCGTCGTACGGAGCCCGGCCCGGTCTGGATGCAAGGATAACGAACAGATTGCTGGGAAAGCCACCTTCCCATCGCATCTCGTCTCGCCCACCGCAGCATGCTGTGATTCTTTCAACACAGCTTAACTAGATGGCGAACGTGAAAAAAAACGCCAATTCTTCCCCCAGCGAACTGTACGAACTCGGCTCGGGAAAATGGGGTTTAGAATTTCCCGCTACCCGGTTCGGTCGGTCGGGTTGGACATGCGTGCGAAATCATTGTCTCCCTTTCGGCCACACACCAACAACAAACTCCATCTCGTTACAGCTGGTCTGTGAACACAAACACACAACATTCACACTCGTAGAACAAAAAACCCTCACAGAAGGGGGGGAGGGGGGGGGGTGGTTTCCACCCTGAAGTTCTAACCTCAAAAACCGAAATCCGCCCGAATACGACGACGAAGGCGAAAGACCTGCCCGCCGAAAGTCATGAAAAGCTGAACATCTTACCGGGCTGGTTGAGGCTGGGTAACCAAGGGACGAAGGGCATGGACGCGCTTTACTTCATGCTTGGTTTGTCAGCCGATTCGGAAAATCCCTAGCACAGGCGAACGATTCGCTCAGTTTTCCCTTCGTTTTCGAGCTACAGTTGTGCAATATGGAGCAATGCATGCTGGCCGGTTCAAAGTTGCTCTTCACTTTGCTGTGCTTTGGGTTGAGGAAGGAAAAATTTCTGGGAAAAGCGAAATCTACACCACAAACAGCATCAGTAAAAGAAAATAGTTAGCATAAAAAATCGACCAAAAATAAAACAACCCCATCAGGCCATAAGGTTTTCTCAACATCCAAACGGAATGCTTCGGAAAAGTCGAACAAAAAAGGTGACCGAATGCTTCGGGGTTTTTTTTTTTTATACCATTTTGAACGAGTCGGCAGAAAAATATTTCCCCCCCTCCCCATCTTCCACTCCCACCATTTCCCACCCATCCAGCCTCCCCTCCCTCCAGGATGTGGATGTGGCATCGCATGAAAAGCGATAGTGGCGAAAGTAATGATTGCTTCCTTTGCCTGTCTGTCCCGCCGAAGCTTCCCCCGTTTTTTCCATCGATGGAGTTTTCCACGCTCCCTATGCTCGTACACCGTGCCGGGCCATAATTCCGGACGCTGCACGGCAATCTGCACGGGAAACAAGCATAACGAATTATATATCTTAGATTACACCTCATTAAATAATGATCGATTAAGGGCGAATGCGACATCAGACACCGAAACCGCAAGCTCGGGAGGGAAGTGTGATGTTTGAGGGTGGGTGGTCGGAGATGAGAATAAGAGAGGGGGTTGGTGAGGGACAAAAACAAAAAGAAAAATGGTTTTCCCGATCTCGTACTGCCAGTGGACGTATTGTGGCATTTGTATCGGTTTTCATCAGCACAACGTTGGTCGGCGTGTGTAACCTGACCTTAAGGACCTTTTGGGGGAAAAAACACGCCAACACACACACACACACACCAACAAAACAATAACAGAAAACCGTTTGGGGGGAGAAATGAAACTCGAGCGACTCGGCAACAATAAAAACCCCACCCAGCATTGGAGCAGTGGAAAGTGATCCGATGCTGCCCGGGAAAACTGGCAACCGGCCACAAGCGATCTGGAAATATGTGCGCAGGGCAAACAACAAATCGCATATCACCGCTCATCGGTTTCGTTCCGGTGATCGTTTCGAACGTCATCAGCATAAAAATGGAAACCGTGCATAAATATGCTATGATAACGAGCGCCCAGCGAAGGTGGGCTGGGGAACTGGGGTAGATGGGTGGGAGGCTCATGACCCCATGGCTGGCCCATGGATGGTATAGTCGGCAGGGTAACGGTCAAACATGGAACGGTGCATGGAACCAGCTCGGTTAAGCATTTCGGATTTTATCTCATTTTTCCCGCAATGAAATTGCTCAACCTTTTGCAATACACTCCATTTCTAAATGTAAAAGCTCGTGGAAAAAACGGGGCTCGAATTTAGCTTTAACTCATCTCGTTTTGTCTTTTATCCTTTTTTTTACCCGATTTTCAGAGAACCACCGGTGCTGCAGCAGCATAACAACACGGACATTATCCTGAAGCTGCCGATGGGTAAGCGGATTCGTGACATTCGATGGCTCTCGGTGTGGTGCCGCAGGTTTACGGTAAGTGGTGCACTTTATTCAACTCAGTTTCAGTCTGGTTTATCATTTTGTACATCAATTTATTTCTTTATTACAAAAACTATGAGCATGTTCTATTGTCAAAAAGACTCCTGACTAGTTGATGATATCTTCTGTCTGGATATCAGGATTGTCCTATCCTGGAAATAATTAACTGGATGCGTTTAAAGGCTGCATTATGTTGCAGTTTTGTTCATGTATATGTAATCGGTCTCTCGACTATATCGGTGGTAGATTAATCCATGCTTCCTTGATATTCTGATGAGCCTTCTGCTATACTTACCACTTGAATATCCTAAGAAAGCGAGGCTAGATACCTAGTGATTAAAGTCAAATTCTCTTCCTTCTAACATAATGTTATGGATGGCAGACCTGGAAAATTGGGAAAGCTTGTGACTCTTCTTATTGCATCTACTGTGGTACTGTAACAGTGCTTCCATTGCATGATAATACTTTACAACACAGCAAAAGGTGGTTTATGTTGTGATAGCTTGAATTGCAACTGCAAGCTTTCGTTTGAGACAGATTAAAAGAGGCGAATGAGGTCTTACAGACCCAAAGCATCTATATATAAATGAAGCAAAAAGCCATGAGCCTTGACACAGATAAGCGCTCTTCCATAAGGGAATAAAACAGTTTGCCAGGAAGAAGATATCTCCTAACATCCTCCGCATACCAAAAAATCTGTCAGCGAGTTGAACAGAACTATTGTAGCGAGTGAGCGTTATCGTGACACATGAAGGATCTTTCATAAAGAACACCTTCAGTAGTTTTAACCGATTCTGCTGCTTTCTTGTTACCGTTTATATATTAGCATGGTGGATTCCTTCGTACAATACGGAATGCCTAACTAAACAGAGTCCATAGTACTTCCTGTGGTGGATACGACAGAAGTGCAGGACTTAACACGGCAAGACCGGAGTTCCCATCTCGGCCGTTCCTCCATAGTGAGGACTGACTATCTAACTTATGCGGTATCAATACCTCTTGTAAGGCAGAAATATCAGACAAGAAGGAAGAAGAAGTACTTCATCGCTGTTTTTGATAAAAAAGTCAGAGTGTCTTAATAGTAAGGTCTTAGCATTCCTCACTGATTTGAATGATTCAACAACTCTTAAGCTGTCCCTGAAGATGAAGTTTGAATCTATTCGAAATTAACAAAAATCCGAAATATGACTAAAACAGCCAAAAGTCTATTAGATACCCTTGAAAGATCGTATACAGAGACGGAGCGAGTGCTTAGAAAACTTGGAGTATACATATATGCAACGAAGCTTGAAATATTTCTTTGATATGAAACCTTTTCCTAAAATCAATGCAGCTCTATTTTCAGACATATAAAAATCATTATGTAGAACCAATTTGCCGTTCAGACTTTTTAATCTTTCAGACCCAAAACAATTCGTAAAAAAGTGTGAACTGTATAGCAAGTGCTCAATATTAAGCTCCAAATAAGACTTGCTCCCGAATCACGTTATTAGAATGATACTGGACAATCCAGCGTTTTGTGGGAAGTATTTTTAGGCTGGTCGCCAGGACAAAGGGGGCGTGGTAGGACCAATTATGGATGGGGTAATGGAGTTTGCGTGTCCATCCGAAGGGCTAGTACATGCAACTTCCCGCTGACGACAGACAACTATGATTTCAAAGATATTCTGTAGAAAGTTGCGACTTGCTAATGTTTGCACAAAGGACTCTTTTTTGTAGAAAATAACCACACAATTATTTCTGTTAAGTAGACCAGATTACAAAATCATACTAAGAAAATCCTCGACATTACAGAAGATATTTATAAATAATTTTAAAAATTTGGTAAAGAAGCTTACATGGAATGGTAATGATTCATATACTTTTGAGCAATACTACATGAATTAATACGACTTCTTATGTTGAGATGGTAAAATAATCTCAAAGCAATTCCTCTTCTCTCTCTCTCTCTCTCTCTGTTTTATCATGCCATAATTAAAATTCTTCAAATTAATAATTAAACCTGTTGAAACGCAGTTAAATTCTTTAGAAATCTTTAATAGCAGAGATCAAAAAATTAGTACACTTTGCTTTCAACTTCGGTTCCTGACTGATCCTGCTGATTCCCGGCGGGTAGGCACGATCTCCCTTTTTCCGATCTTTCTTGTTTCTTGTTTCTCCTGTTCTTTGCTTTCCAACTGACAGGTCGTTGGGAGCCCTACAAAATTTCCAACAAAACATAACAGGTCCTAGCAAATCTAGAACACAAATAGATAAAAAAAAATTTTTTAATAAAATTATTTAAAAAAATTATTTTAAAAATAATAATAAAAAAATAATTATTGTTTTTAATAATAAAATGCCCCCCATGGTCAGTTTAAAAGTTCAATCCCGTAAAACACAAAAGATTTTAAATTTTTTTAACTCTAGATAATTTAAACAACAAAAATATAATCATAAAAATGCTTAGAAAAAATGTCACTAATTTCAACAAAATATTCTCTTCCGTTCGAATGAATTGAACGTCTAGGTTAACTTTGGTTGAATTTAAAACATCTACAAATTCTAGCAAACAAAACAACACTTTCCACAAAACCCGAACAATAATATCAATTTCTTGTTATCCACGCCCCGATACACACACAAGCACGCACCCAGCCTTGCCTTTGATCTATTTTAGAGAATTTGGTTCAAATTTTACAATTCCCATTGAAGAAGCCGTACGCTGACCGTATATCCTGGCACCTGGCTTCAGTCGTTTTTAATCGCTCCATCGTTACCATCGTTACGGAAAATGGATTGAGCGTAGTAATTCCCTCGATTGATTCCATCCAACAAACAGACGGACGGAAGACGGAAAAACAGTCACACCGAGCACACGCGCCACGTTCATCACCAACCGAGAGGAACTGTGTGCCGCTTTTGGCCGGAAAATCGCAATAGGCCTCACCTGCCTTTACCCCACGCACACAAACGCACGCGTGGAAAAGGGATTGATAATTTCGCTAAACGTACCGTTTCGTCCTGCGCGCTCCTTGCGCGGCACAAGGTTCGGCAGATTCGGGGAACGGCGTCTGTGTGTCCTTTGATAGTGCGCGTGCGTGGGCACAGCACAGCCCGAAACGCACGGTTATCGGTGAACACCTCTTCATCATTATGGTCGCCTTCGCCCACCATAGTTGGACCGGTTGCTATCGCAACCATCCTTCTGAGTAGCGCTACTCCCTGCTAGGTTCGCTCGAGCTCGCTGTCTCGCTTTCGCTTTCTTGAGCCCTTTGCTAAGATTGCTACGACAACTCCCGTGTAATCACTTTCCCAAACACATGATGAGTAGCTTTTGTCCGCTGGCACGGCCTTGCCCTGTACTAAGCGTCGGGATACAATCGGATATCCAGGCCAGTAATATGTAACTTTTTTTTTGGATTATTTTCTCGGTCTCAATCTAAGCTGTAACTGGTCCAAATACAGAGCTACATTGCAATTCCAATATCGCCACTTAATATTCCTCTTATGTCAGTCGTTCGTCGAGTTCATCAAAAGTCAAAATATCAAAGCTTATCATTAAAATGTTGTCCACATCCGAGAATAAGGATTTGAAGTTGATATCTAACGTTCATCGAAATGGTGTCAACGTTCAGATGAAAAACTCTGGCCTCATTAGTCATTATTCCAGACTGTTTTCCCGACGGCTCCTCAAGTCCCTATAAGCATTTTGTTTAGCTCAACTACCGCGCTTTAAATAATTTAAAGAAGAAAACTGCGTGCATTTAAAAATCCTCACTACAAGCAAGAATCGAGTGGCAATCCAATTAAAATTACCAAGCAGACAAAGGGCCACAGCCCCAATAAACGTCAGCAACATGCCGGGAACCATCATTCGCCGAAGCCTAACCCCCCACTAACATGGCAGGCAAACCGGACTCAAGTGGCATTTCGTTCGAAGCAGTCACTTTTGTCAGTTCTACCAACTCATCATTAGCAGCTCATATTCACCAGCTTCTTCCTTCTCGCTCGTCAACAGGTCGATTTTGGAGAAATCTTCATCCCACCCGGACTGGACGTACCGAAGCCGAGGGTTCTGCCCGAGTTCAAGCGCCTGGCGCACGGGCTGCGTTCCAGCAACATCAGCATCCTGGACGCGAAAACGTTCTACATTCCTAACCTCCACTACGATGGTGCCGGTCCGGATGCGTACTTTTGGGTCGGCAACGGTTCCGAACCGAACATCATGGGCACCAAGGTACCGAACGAGATCGGTTCGCTGGAACCGCTGCGTGGCTATCAGGGCGAGGACATCGAAATTCAGCTGCCGGGCAATCTGACCGTGTACGACATCGATTGGCTGGCGGTTTGGTGCGTCGAGTATCGGCACAACTTTGGGCACGTGTACATCCCGAAGGATTTGGATGTGCCGCCGGCACTCGGACAGACAAAGATAGCGGTAAGTGGCGTTCTGGGTGTGATGTGACGTACTTTGGAAATGCATTGCTCTATTTAAAACGCTTCTCGAAATGTTTCTCTTCACCTTACAAGCCGCCATGGTGGTATAAGCCGGTAAATAGTCAATACTGTTCAATACAATTCTTTACACCGTTTTACGTATCAACCTTAAGCCTCCACAAAACTTACCGCAAGCCCATTAACGTCCTTATACCTCGGTTGATCAATTTCCGCTTAATTACTTTCAGACGACCACAACCACCTCGACGGTAATAACGCAAGCCACAAGCAAGCCGGCAAACGTCAACTGCAAGGAACTGCTGCGCGGCAAGCTAAACGTCATGTGGGAGGTGATGGACGAGTACATCGTTATCGAGCTGGTAGGCCGCATCGACGAGGAGCAGTACATGGCGTTCGGTATTTCCGGTAGTCATGGACACCCGCAGATGATTGGGGCCGACGTTGTGGTGGCGTTCTACGATCGACGCCAGCGACGGTTCCGGGCCGAGGATTACTACATGTCCTCGTTATCCCAGTGCGATGGCAAGCTGGGCGTCTGTCCCGATGAGCGGATCGGTGGTAAAAACGATGTGGAAATATGTGAGTAATCTGTGGGTGGACTTCCTACCCTTTGCGCTAACTTAACACCTCCACGCTACTGCTCATGTCCTCACAGTGTCTGGTGACCGCAGCCATGGTGTGACCCGGATCAAATACCGTCGCCTACTGCAAACGAACGAAGCCGTCAACGATCGTGCCTATCCGTTGGATCGTCAAATATCGGTAATTGCCGCGATCGGACCACTGAACTCGCGCGAGGAAGCAAACGCCCATTCGCACACGGGTACGGAGGTGACGGTGGACGATGTGCAGATTGATTTTGCATCGAAGAACGATCACACCTGTACCGATGCGCTCGACAGTTTCCGGTATGAGGATGGACCACAACCATGGGCCGCGCTTACCATCCTAGGCGAGAAGACAATCACGGCCCGCATCGGTCCGACCGGAGGGAAGCGTGGCTACTCGCCCATTACCGGACATCCGTCGTGGGGCATTGCCTGGTTCATGAACGATTTGCTGATTCCGGAAATTTACGTCGAACGGGGACAGACCTACACGTTCGTCGTGGAGGGTGGTGACGATACGGCACAACCGGCCAAGTAAGTCTGAAGGAAGGGTACCATTTTTAAGATTCGTGTGTCTATTACTAGAATTAAGCTGCCAAATCTCCGGTCAACACGGTCGTCTTATCTGTCGACCATTTTTTCAAAGGTTGATTAGTTTATAGAGACTTTGGGTGATTAGACTTCGCTCGTCTCCTAATATATTCTACCTTTTGACCATACCCGAAAGGTTTTAAGGTATCCATTTCTCAAGAATGTTCAACTTTTTATGCATAAAGGACCGTTCAAGGCCTCGGGAAATCCTATTGGTCTTACTCAAAAACGACAATTAGAGGGGCCTCAACTGCTATTCCGCTCTGGACGTCAAAAGACTTTGATCCGCCACTGGTTTTAGTATCCCGTAGAATGCTTCCCTCTGCATTCGGATTCGTTCCGTATCCTTCCGTATTTCATCTAACTTGCAGATCGAAAAATGGTTGTTAGAAAAATGGTGGTAGGAAAAATAGATGGTTCAAATCCCATCTAGACTGTTCCTCCGTATTGAAGACTGACTTAACTATCCTATCCGACTACGAGGTATCTTGAAGTCTAGTTAGCCAGAAATGGCAGGCATAACTTGAAATTCACTTGTTGCTTAAAGGTACCAATATTTTCCGACCGGTGCATTAACATTAGCTTGATTTTTTTAGTCGCCAATAGCTCAATAGCGCAAAGAGCTAGAGTTTATTTATCCTTCACACGTTTGTGACCTGACATCTTCTCCTCTTGTAGCGTTCCATTCGACACTATTTGCCAACAAAGCCCTATCTCCTCACAGTTGTAAACTTGCTGGAGGATGTATCCTTTGGCTTCTACTTTAGATGCATCTCTAACCACTAGCTTATCAAGGCACTCGTACGTCCGCTTACGTTCCTACAAATTTGATCAAGGAATTGAAAGGCCACGTCTTGCTAGAATTGCTCCGAAAAGCTCTAGAACTGTACTCTTCTATATTGGCGGTTGTCATAACCAGCTCTGCACGAAGTCCACAACTACAGAAAGGACCAAAAACTTCCGAGAGCTTTACATGCGTTGAAGAAAGTTAAGTTTCTCACATTGTTGTCACACTATCTTTACTCTAGAAAATTTATCATAATTACTACTACCAGAGACTTTGGAGTATAATACTTTGTGATGTGGGGATTCCTTTGAAGCCGTATGCAGCAAATCTCACTTTATGTTGGAACGCTAGTTTTCTAACTCAACTCCGTCCGTACATTAAAGTAATCTTCGAACAATATTTTTATGTTTTCTTTACTTTTCCGTTGTCGGAGGTCGAGAAGATCCAACTTTTTTTTGTCTAGAATCCACCAGCAAATTAGAGAGCATACAGAGGGTCTGCTATGTATGAGGGCAACTTTGTGATTTACCTAATTCCAGCACGACAAAACTTCATCGTCGTCAGCCCTGCTTACAGCAAGGATATGGATATTCCCTTTTTAAAAGCCCACCAATGGACATTAGCCACATAAAAGCTAGTCTGCATTAACCACAGACGGCAAACGATACCAATCTGCCGCTTCATCCTGTAGAATATGAGAATAACTTAAAGTCAGTTTTTTTTTGGTTTCATTCCAACGACTTGTTTTATCTTTTATCTTCACCCGCACTGGACTGAAGCTGTTTTGTGCATGGTTTACGAGTGTAAACAGCAAACAAAAAATCTCAACCGACACAGAAATGAAATGAAGGAAAAGTTTAATAAACTACAAGCCTCCTTCTCTGTTCCACACGCACTCTGGCTCGCCTTCTCAAGTTTGTAATGAAAGTAGTGAAATGAATGCATCCTGATTAACTTTGCGCAATGCTCGTGCAACTCGGGACTGCCCGTTCCGTTCTGAGTAGGGCTAACGAGACCGGGCCAGAACCCGGTATCAATTCACAATCCTTGGGTTGCGAAACGCAATGAGCTAACTTTTCACCATCCTTAAACCACACAGATATCATCCACTGTACATCACCAGCTCGAGCGAGGGAGGCTATGGACAGCTCACCGATGCACAGAAGCGCCGGGAAACGGTGTACGCGGGCGTAGAATATGATTCGGAAGGAAACGCCTATCCAACTGCGGGTAAGTTAGCAACATCATCAACCGCTTCGAGTGAGCGTTGTAAAGTACAACATGATTTTGTTGTTTGTATTCCGCAGCCGGTCGGTATTGCGAATGGAAGCACAAAACTATTGACCGATCGGCGGACATTGCCACGTTTGAGGAGTATAAGAAAACGCTCCATCTGTCCTGTGACGATCCGAACGGACAGCCGGCCTACCTTAACTGGACGGTTACCGACGAAACGCCGGATCTGGTGTACTATCAGGTAAGTGGATACCGTGGTAAGGATTTGCGGCAATATCATCGCTTATTGTACAGTGCGTACCATAACTTTAGGAACAATTTTTGAAAATTAAATTTAAATCGATTTTTGTTTTCAGATGATTTGAAAGCTGATAAGAGTTTTGTAACAATTTCTTGGCAAATTTATTTGATAAAATATGGGCATGTCAGTTTAAGGCGCTAGAAACAAGTTTATTTAATAATCATTTCTCTAATGATATCCTCTCAGAAAATCATCAGGAATATTGAATTTTAATTAACGAAGCGATCAGTCCTTTGAAGTCAGACTACAGTCAAAAGCCCTTCGTGCACAAAAATCGTATCAAATAGGGACTTTGAGCTCTTTGAAGATCATTGAATGATTCAGTCAGTGTTCCGTGTATTTTAAAATGGTTTTATCTATAATATACATTTATCTCATATTTGTTGAAAAATATCAGCAAATTTAAGTAGATTGTATTTTTGTACAATTATTTCTACATAAAAATGATCTAGTCTCTTGCATGGGCTAAAGAAGTTGTGATAAGAGAGCCCATATGTATGAAATATGTTGTTTAATCGATAAATTGCGACACTGAATTCTAATAGGTTTCTATAGGTTTCTATTAACAATAATTCACTTCATGCATGTGTGTCAATCTGCTTAAGTTTATATGCAGTACGCAGTTATGCAAGTTACGCACATCGTAGAGTTTGAAAACATGAGCAAACATTGGCCCAAAGTATTTAAAATAAGAGATTTTTTTATTATCAATGGTTTTTACTAACTTACTTAAGGTTCATTCGTAACATTTTCTCCATTTGATATATTATTGTAATAACGTTACTATATCTTTGCATTTATAACCATATAGAAATAATATACAGTGTCGGTCAATACAATAAAATCACCTCACTATCCCATTTGCAAATTACTGTTTTCGGTATTCTTATTAGATAAAACTATTCAAAATACGTATAAATCCTCAGCATCATATCAACTACGTAGTGGAAGTGATTTTAAATATTTTAAATAGTATTTAATAAAATCTTTTTTTATTCATCAGTTACTATCTAACAAATTTTCCTTATCAGAATAGGAAAATTGATGGCAGAATGCAATTTAAATTTAATTTCTTGAATGATGAAGATGTCTATTTATATAAGGATTTTGAAATTTTACTAATATAAAAATTTCCAAACTAGATGATCTCATTGTTTTGTCCGACACTGTATAAAATATTTCAGTGTGATCTGTGAAGTCACTCACGCAGTTAATCAAACACCAATAATTTGATTTAATAAACGCTCATCCTTTCCCATTCCATCCAGTGCTTCACGCATCGCAATCTCGGCTGGAAAATACACGTCGTCAATCCGGGTGAAACTAGTAAGATCAGCGGTTCGCATGGTTTGTATGGGTCTAAGGGTACCGGGTCCACCCTGCTGTACGCGCTGCTCCTGCTAACGCTTGCCCCCTGGTGGTTCGCCCAGCTACAGCAGGTCCTGCCCCGTGGTTTTTGATAGTTTAGTGCACACTCCACGCACCGAACGCACCTCTGACGGTCCTCTGTAGAACTGTCGCCATTTGCGCAATACAGGCGATTGGACCTGCCGTTGACGGCAACGCACCAACGCACAGAAACAAAAAAACCTTAGACTAGAGTGAGCTATTGCCCGTATCGGTATGGGTTCGGGAACCGGTATTGGTTTACCCGTACCTATTTACAATCGCGTTACTGTTTCCTTTTTTTGGTTATTTTTCTTGAAGCCGCCATTGAAGTTCTGCTGAGGATTGGGGCGAGGATTCAACACGCTCACCCACTTGCGACCGGTTTCCTTTCGTTCCGAACCGACTCTCGTTTACCGATTCTCTTTCTGCACACGACTTGGTTTGGGACCGCATCCCACCAGATGGGTCCATCGGCATGGAACGCAGTGAAGGAAATTAAAGCCAAACAATGCAAAAGCTAAACAAGTTGCAAAACATCTTTATCCGTCCACACATTATTGATGCTCGGTCTCGAAGCACACCGTTCTGACCCAACTGTACGCCGCACCGGAGGCACCGGATTGTGTTGCCTTCACTGCCCCCTCCGGACGCGCGAAAAACGCATCGCAAAAACAGTCCGCCACACAGTGGTACACCCTATGACGACCGCCCGATCCTCAGTAGCAATCTTCAGCGACGACTCAAATCTGCCTCGTAACGCAAGGGGCAAACATTAGGTAGGCAACAATAAAGATACTTAAACTCGATCAAGAAAGGACATCGGGATGATCCCCCCTTAGGAAGGGTTTGTCCTGGGGGTATATTGCTTTTAAGCCCCGGCTCCAACGTTGGATGTCTCTGGAGCGTCAGTTGGAGTTCGATTGCCGGGTTTGAAAGCAAAAGGGAGGCAGTTCGTGTTCAACATCCCGATGCAGCCTATCGAATGCTTGCAATTCAAGCATAGCTAAACAAACCCACTACAACCATGCGATATCGCCGAAAAACATATCTTACTAGTGTGACTCTGGAGAGACGGTGTGAGGACACAGCCCGCGGACGTCCGAGGAACCAGGCGTACGTATCCAGGCGGCCGCTTACCCTGGACATTGGAAATGCGTACGGTGGATATAGATATAAGCGGAAGACGGATAGAGATGCTAGCTAATCAAATTGACGTTCGACTTTGGGGGTGGGATCTTGGGGGAAAAAAAAGATGGCGGATGATGTGATGGAAAATACCCCTGTGTAAGCGAAGCTAAGCTTTGCTAAGCAGCATTAGTTAAAGAATTATACCACACGCCGTCGTTACAAATAAGTTACAAAATCAAAAACCCGACAAAGCACAAGACAAGTAAAGTGGCGAAGAAAGGTTAAAAAAAAGCATGTCTTAAAAGCATAAGAAAATGGTTACCTCCTATATGGAAAAAAATATTAATACTTTTACATTTTTTTCAATGGTTTTTAAATTTTTGTATCTTATTTACAGTTAAAAGCCAACTGACTTTTTCATTAGAGCGCTTCTGAGCGAGTGCGTCCCATGATTGTTACATTTTATGTTTGTTAATTGTTGCAATCTTTTTGACCGTTTTACACATAGCAGTTTTGAATATTAGTATTTGATTTATATTCAAAAAACTTACATCCAACACTAATTGGACTTAAGATACATTACAAAGAGAAACATCGAATCATTACTGAAAAAAAGACCACAAAACGCAACAAAAAAAACAGTTCAAGTGAGAAGTGAGAACAAATTGTAAAGCATATTTATTACAGTCGGGCCCCGTGCAAGCATGGCAGGCGCAAACGAAGGACAATAAATTGTAGCTCTTGAAAGGCGTAAGGAAAGGTGGTGCCACTATTTACAGTGCAAAAGACAATAAAACTATTTGCATTAGCAGCCGTGGAATAGATCATTAGGTCGAGGCGCAAAGCTAAATCAAAAACGATGATTGACAATAACAAAACAAAAGTGGGGTCGGTAATTTACAAACTATATTCAAAAACAAAAACTCCCCCCCCATTTGCTGCATGCTATTTCAATCAAGAAACCGTCTGTTTATTGATGAACATTTAACATACATTCAACGTTAGTGTAATCGAGCGGGACAAGACCTGACAATGCTTGTGGTTCGTGAGGGGGGGAGGGGGGGGGGGTGTTTTTTCGCTGGCAGGCGATTACTTATCCTAGATAGAGTTTAAGAAATACCCCACTGCACTGAGCAACGTGTTCCGGCTCGGGCACGGTGGAACAGAGTAAACTTGACAATAATGAAAAATCAATTGGAACAATATGTGAAACTACAAGTAGATTGGTTAGGTCGGTAAGCTTCTGTGTGGTTATGTTATTACTTTTATACAAACAAACCAACCCCCCCACCCATTGTTATATGCCATTCCGTTTTTATGCTGTACCGCTCTATTCGCTGTAGATGTAAAAAAAAGGCGTCACCTAGCATTTAGTCGTAAGGTTAGTAAGGTTATCCGAACACAGTTTGCATTAAAAGCATGTGTATGTAATAAAAATTCTTTCACCAATTAAAACACACACCCATTTTGGCAATATAAAAACAAATTGAAACAAAAATGCTCGCCCCATTTAACAGCGCTGATCCAGATATAGATAACAAAACCCGGTGAAATATACCATGCAAATAAAACCCCCTACTTCTACTATTACTACTACCACTACTACTACTACTACTAGCATTGACGATTGATAATGTACTGTGTAAAGGAAATTTAATTTCTACCAATTAGCAGGACAATAATAAGCTCAAACATTAAATGAAGCAAACGCAAACGAAAAAAAAAAACACAAAAACTTTACCAATAATTGTAAATTTAGCAAAAAAAACGAAACTCAAAATAGGCTGGCGAAATGCAATTCTCTCAAATTAAATCACTTAACAAAACGCCCCCCTCCTTCCAACCACTGGGAGGGTGTGTGCGTGTGAGGTGGTGGGTGGTTAAATTTTTGGTGGAGCAATTTTATTCTCTACTCTTCTTGTCTTTAAGAAGCGTGGCCAAAACCACCCCGTTACATACATTAAATGTGGCATCATTTAATCACAACTACAAACCGCACACTAAGGACAATAATTATTATACACATATATTGATAAGTGGTAATGTTGAGAAGGTGTAAAATTAAAAACAAAACAAAAAAAGGAAAACCATACAAGTACCATATAGGACAATTTGCTAATGTGCTAAATATTATTCTAGTGTTGATACATGTACAATTTTACAAACATTCTTGCACCAGGGGGAAAAGCTTTGATTTACGTGCGAAAGGTTGATAGAAGGGAAGATGGAATGGAATAGAATGGAGTAGCTACGTTTCGTTCGTCAGCGTGCTGTACGTTGAAGCTGTGTGCTGTTTTGTTGCTTCTTTGTTTCAATTCGCTTCGGTAATACAGTGGAGGATGTAGGCTGAGGGTTGGGTCAATGGCGGCATGACTTTGGGGACGTTTTGAGCCTCGTGCCAAACAAGGGTCATTCGACTGTTCGAGATCTCTTTTGTAGAAGAGATGCCTTAGATAAGGTCTCTTTCGATCACGAGGATGATCAGTAAATGAAGCTCCCGGGACTACTATGCCTCCTACTATGGGAAAATGACTACTACTATGGGAAAATGAAGTCTCAACGAGTATAAGGTCTCTTGGTAGATGAAGGCCCCTTGGAGGATGAGCTTTTTTGGTGGATGTGGCTTAGACGATAAGAGTCTAAGAGTACTAAGCACTGTGGAAAAATGTAGTCTCGTAGACTACGAGGTCTTTTGATAGAAGAGGATGGAGTCTCTTGGTAGATGAGGCACCTGGATAATGAGCTTTTTTGGTACACTGGGCTTAGACGATAAGAGTCCTGTGACTACTGAGTACTATGAAAAAAAAAATTAAGTCGCTTTTACCAGAAGGTTTCCCTCTTTCTACCAAGCTCCTTGAGAAATAAGACTCAGTACATGAAGCTTGTATGATGAAGCTCCTGGGAAAACGAAGTCTTATCGGCTGTAAGGTTTTTTGGTAGATTCGGCCTCTTGCAGAAAGAGCTCTTTTGGTAACTGAGACCTAGATGATAAGAGTCCTGTAGACTACTGAGCACTGTGGAAAAATGAAGTTTCTTTGACTATAAGGTCTCTTAGTGAATGAGGCCCCTTGGAGAATGAGCTCTTTTGGTAATGGAGGATTTGGTGATAACACTCTTTCTACTAGGCCCCTTGGGGAATAAGTCGCAACGTACTCTTTTGGTACGTGAGGCTTTGGAAGTAAGGCTCTTTCTACTAGGACCCTTAGGAAAAACCTTGGAGGTCTCTTGAATGATGAGACCCTTTGAGCGACCTCTAGACAACGATAAAGCTCTAATGATAAGGCACCTTCCAACAACGAGGTCTCTTGGTATAAAAGATCTCATTCGATCGATCGATCGATCATTTGGAAGTCGAAGACCTATGGGCAATGAGCTCTCTTTCTACTTGAAGCTTGGTTGATAAGAACCTTTAGAGTACCATAATTTTTGGTAGATGACTTCTGGTTCCCATGATAGACAAGGTGTCCTTTTGTGCAAAAAGCTGTCTTGGATAAGCTGAAGCTTCAACAATAAGGCCTCTTCGGACCTTGGTAAACTACAAAGTCTCTTGGTAGTCGAAAACCCTTGGACAACGAGCTCTCTTAGTACATGAGATACTTTTTGGTGGATGAGGTCCATTTGACTTCTATGTCTCTTAGTAGACAAGGTGTCGTGCAAAAAGCACTGTTGGATAAAATGAAGCTTCAATAACAAGGGCTCTTGGTAAACTACAAAGTCTCTCGGTAGTCAAAGACTCTTGGTACACGAGGTCCGAACGATAAGGTCTCTTAGACTATTGGCATTGTTGGTAGCTGAGGTCTATTCGATTACGAGTTCTCTTGGTAGAAGAAGCTGCTTGGACAACGAGCTCGTTCGACAGATTGGGCTAGAACGATAAGGACCTTTAGAAGTTCAATTCGGCTACGAAGTTTCCTAGTCCCGTAGGTCCTTGTGACCAGGAGGCTCCTCCGAAAAAATGGTGACAAGATTGAACTATGATTGGCTATGATTGATTGGGGCGGTCCGGTGGCCGAGGCGACAGCGGCGACGGTCTTCACACGGCAGGGCCGGGGTTCAAATCCCATCCAGACCGCCTCCCCGTACGAAAGGCTGACTACTTTTCTACGGGTAAAATTAAGTCACAGAAAGCCAGAAATGGCAGGCCGAGACCTCTCGGGGTTGTAGTGCCACAGAAGAAGAAGATTGAACTATGAGATCTCTTAACCAACAATGGTATTCTGGAAGATGAGATGTCTTCTTGGCTCCTTGCGTCCGCCAACTCTGCCTACCGTTACTCCCGCCACTGCAAAACTCATGTGTGGTAGCGTGTAAGCAAAACTTTTATAAACCGCCCTACAGTTTTCGAAAAAAACAAATTTAGTAGCTTTTTGTTGTTGTATCATTTATCACCCAAACACTTCTTGGTGGCTAGCCCATGCATACCAAACATTACCACTGTAAAAATGAAACAGCTTTGAACGTTGAAACAGCACAAATTGAGAAGCAGCACCCAATTAAACTACAAATTTAGAAATGATGCAGAAATAAGAACGCAAACTCGTTTGCACAAACTTTCGATTACTTTATGTGTCTCTCGTGTAAAACAGCCATGTGTCAATTACATGACAATAGCGAGTAAGCTGATGTGACAAATTAGATGAGACAGAAGGAAAAGGCGGAAAGGCGGAAATCACTGTAGCTACTCCTAACTTAAGACAATAATTAATCAACCAAACCAACCGAAAACGAAGCTGGCAAGATGCTAAAACGAACAGTGAAAAGAAAAGCACTAAAATAAATTCTTCTCCTTATCTCTCTATAACTGAATGTCAATCGAGCGGCGCAATAAAAGAAAAGGCGAACGTGGCGAATAATTCATCCAAATTTGATTTTGAAACGTTTTTTTTTTACATTTTTGCACAAACAAACTTAAGCAGAGGAAAGTCAAAGAAAAGCGACCAGTTGACCAATTCGAAGCATAATTTCGAACGCCGCCGCGTAAACCATGGTAAACCGAAACCAACACACACCGATTGTTACTAACAAACGATAAAACGAAACGAACATGAAAGCGTAATCTAAACCAGCAACGGACATTTGTTGCTTTTGACGGGTGTTTGCGATTGGGACGGCTGTATTTGCTGTAACACCCCCTGAACAAGGAAATTATGATTGTGAGACAATAATTCTTTACACTTGCAAGTAAGCGAATACAAACAAACAAACACACAAAAAGACAGGATGCATTATAGTAAGCAGCAGCAGAAACACGAACATACGCACGACACAACAACACACTAGTTTTAAATAAAGCATTAACGGTAACTAAGCAACAAAAGAAGGTGAATATATTTTTAAAAAAGGGAAAGAAAGATCGAGACAATGTTTTAAAATAGGTAAGTATTACAAATTCTTTTACTTCACACTCATTATGTAACCTGTTGGATCAGTTCGTTCCTATAGTAATCGAGTTCGACCCGTGGGTGCAACGAGTTCGGGTTGACCCGTAGATGCAGCAAATCATACGCGAGTTCGACCCGTAGGATCGGCTCGACCCGTGGGTACAACGAGTTCGGATCGATCCGTAGCGATTTGAGGACGACCCAAGGATTAGACCGAACTCATCGAACTCACGGGGCGATGTGAACTCGTTGGAACTAGGAATACGACCCAAACGATTCCAGCTAGAGAATCCAGGAAGATTCAGATCTACCCACTCATCACTATTTCATATGCATTTGAAAATTTATTCATACTATAAGTTTAATTCCTAGCAATAAGCCCTGGCCCCAGAGATCAGAACGATGCAAAAAAAAGTCATTTTAATTCCTAATCAAAGTTGAAAATCGTGAAGCATATCCTAAGCCTTGGTTACAGTACTTTCGAATTATTCTTATGTCTGGAAAAAGATCGCTATCGATGTATCGTACTACAAAAGCGGGGCCTCAACGCCGGCGTCTATTAATCCAATATCCTGACCTTTCTGGCAGACGCATCAGCGCCAACACTCCATCTCAGTTCAGACCTAATACGCATCCTCTGACAATATAGATGGGCTAAACCGACTTTAATAAATGTGTCGTCCATGAGAAAAACATGCTACGATAAGCCCACTGAATTCGCTGCACGATTCTGAGATCACGATACAGTCATTATATCACACCTCCTCCATTGTTCTTATACACATACCAGACCAAAAATCCTTCTGAGCTTCTTCCTCTTGAGAGGAGAAGTTTTCTCAAACAGTAACATGACCGGTTGGCAACCATCACCCAGATGAGGAGAGCCTCAAACCAACGATGTCCAAATCATCAGCGTAAGACATCGATCCACTATCCCATTCCTCAGTAACAATTTTTTGAATTTCCTCTTCGAGTGCTGCACCACCATTCAGTTCGGCTACTATTCCGTCGGTGCCTGATGCCTTTTTATTCTCGAGCCCTTGTTAATTTGTTATGCCTCTTATTATTTTCTACAAACCTCAGAAAGAACTCTAATTTTTCTTTCATTTATTCCTTTTCCTAAACTGATACAGATTGGCACATAATCTAACGACCAATTGGAACCCCACATTAACGATCAATTTGAACCTTTTCGCTTCTTCACAAAAAAACATCGCCAACTAGGGCGAAATGTAGCTGTCAAACCCGATCAGCTGATTAGGGGCGAAAATTTTGCATGAATGCGAGAAAGAGAAAGGTACAGTAAACGAAGACAATGCCCGATATAAACAGTGCCTCGGATTGCACCATAATAACGAGATAAAGAACAACAGTGGTGCGGGCTAGGTGTGTTTTCTTCCGGAAAAGTGTACTCCAAACCAGCACGAAGATGATGGAACGTAAGCTTACCATCCTGTACGGCAGCCAGTCCGGAACGGCACAAGATCTGGCGGAGCAGATATGGCGCGAATCGAAGATGTACTTCTTCCGCGGGAACGTACTGCCGATGGACGAATACGACGTATCGGAACTGATCGGCGAACGGTTCGTGGTGTGTGTATGCTCCACGTACGGGCAAGGCGAAGAACCGGACAATATGAAGCGATTCTGGAAGTTTCTGCTCCGGAAAAGCCTTCCCACCGATTCCCTGCAACAAGTGCACTTTGCCGTACTGGGGCTGGGTGATTCGCGCTATCCGAAGTTTAACTACGTTGCGAAAAAGCTGCACAAACGATTGCTGCAGCTCGGTGGCAGTGCACTGCTTCCGGTTGGGCTTTGTGACGATCAGCACGATCTCGGATATGGAGCCGTTTTTCTGCCCTGGCTCGACCAGTTATGGGACGAGCTGGTACGCATCGTACCATTTCCGGCCGGTACGCACAAGTTTCCCGAAAGTCCCCGAGAGTTCAGGTGGAATGTGGAAATTGTAAAGGAAGCAAAACAGCAAGCGGGAGAGATCGATCTGTACGCGGACGTTAAAATGCCGAACGGGTTTCAAACGATGGTAGTGGAAAATCGACGTACAACGGCGGTGGACCACTTTCAGGACGTTCGGATGATAACGTTCGAGAAAAAGGCAGTCCCTTGGTGTCCGGGCGATGTGCTTTACGTTAGACCGCACAACTCCAGCGAGAGCATCGACCAGCTGTTTGAGCTGTTCAACCAGCACGAGATAAACGTTGGCCGGGAAACGGTTGTCCAAGTGAAAGCCATCGATTCGGGTAAGTTTGAACACGTTTCATATTAAACGATCTGACAAGGTTATAGTCGCTATAGAGGCAAAACGCGATTAGCTGTGATACAATTCCACAATGGACAGTAGCTGGGCCCGATTGTCTCATGAGATATCTCGTTGTCCAGGCAGAACCGGATAAGATAATGATGATGGTGATGGATGGTAGGAATTAGTGCTGCAACTTTGCAATCGAACACTGCACCCTGTTTTCCGACGGTTTAGAAACACTCACAGCCCAACACGTCTCCACATACACTTGTTATCGACAATGTTTGCCTTCTTTATTACACCATACATGTTCGGTTATTCTTGCGCCTGATTACCGTCCTGCCAACCGTCGTCATCCGACAGAAAGCGTCTCTTGGCTGCCGTGTTCATGTACGGTCGGTAAACCCATTCCGTGTCCGCCGCATCCAACTCGTCCAGCGTGCCCAGCTTGATCTGGTACAGCTTCAGCTGAAAGCGTGGTCCACACTCGGTCAGCTCCAGCTGCTTATCCACCATGCGGTACGTGTGATGCCGGAAGCTAATGAAGTCATCATGGTTCGCAAACGTCATGACGCGCTTCGAGTCTTCCTTCGGCACCGGGAACAGATACCGCAGGATGGACATCGTCCGTTCGGCCAGCTTCGTCTTGAAGTTGTGAAAGATCAGGTGCGGCTTCTGTTCGCTCATCGTCCCCATCTCAGGAATGTCGTGACGCATTACGATCCCGGAAATGTTGAAGCTTGCCGTCGGACCGTACGGCAGGTGGCAGATGATGAGATTGTCCGGTACGCCACCATGCTCGTGCACCACAATGAAATCGGTCACATTGTTCGCGCGACACGCATGTACGAGCTGTTTCATCTCGAAGTTACCACGGTTCATACGCTGCGCATTGGGAAAGATCAGTCGCAACTCCTTTACGAACTGTATCAACCGGGACGATGGATCGCGCGACGTTGTGATCATGATCTTTGGATCCTCACAACCAGCGTACCGGTACTCGTCGTCTTTCGAGTCGGCCGTGTTTGCTCCGCCACTTTCACCACCGATTTCCGCCGCTCGCTTTGGCCCTTCGTCGGTCCATTTCAGTTTTTCCTGCAGCGCCAGTGCATCCTTTTTGAGGTCGCCATGGATCGGTATGTGCTCCTCGAGCGATCGTTTGATGCGTTCCTTTTTATCCTGGATGGTTTTGTGCTTGTTTTCGACCGCCTTTCGGAAGAGGTATTCTCTTCGCAGACGTGCTTGCCGGCGAAGCATTTTGGGTGAATTTTATGTATTTTACAGACACTAATTGCACGAGTAGAGCGAATAGCAGTTGCTTTCCTGTTGAAAAATACACAAACAATCGCACGTTGTTTTCGGGCGAATGTCATCTGCCGTGTATTGAGGTGCGTTTCTCAACTCGAGCAATGTGTCTGTTCGTAGTCGCCTTGTTGGCACAACGCTTACACTGTGCACATCTTATCTGTTCGCGTGGATGACAAAACGTTAAATTTTTAAACAAATTTAAAAAATAGACCATTGTTTTCGCTTTATTCTTACGTTTTAAACACAATACATGATTAATTTGGCGTTTATATTTATCACAGAAATGCCTGTACCATCAATTCTTCAACGAGCATTACCCCTGCTTGCCATCGCGGAACAGTACTGGGATTTAACGGCGATACCACGTGCGCGGGCATTCGCGGTGTTGGCCAAAAATTGTACAAACGAGCTCGAGCGCGAAAAACTAATTGAATTCAGCCGCTACGAAGGTCAGGAAGAACTGTTCTCCTACGCCAACCGACCGAGACGAACAATACTGGAGGTTCTGCAAGATTTTCCACACGCCACCAAATGTCTCACGCTCGAAGCACTGTTTGAGCTATTTCAACCCATTAAACCGAGAGCGTTTTCGATCGCATCCGCAGTGGAAAGTGGCAAGTTGCAAATACTGGTGGCTGTTATAGAGTACAAGACGAAGCTTAGTGTTCCGAGGCGCGGTTTGTGTTCACACTGGCTGAAACGATTGACGCCGGGCCAGGTGATAAATGCTTGGGTGCGAAAGAGTACGTTCCAGCTGCCGGCAGATAATGTAAGTAGCCAGAAAAAAGAAATCTGATTATTATTGGAGGCTAATTTTATGTTCTTCTTCGCTTGATTGTACAGAAAATTCCGCTCGTAATGATTGGACCAGGAACCGGATTAGCACCATTCCGCGGCATTCTCCAGGAAAGAGAACTCTCCGAAACGCCTACCTCAGCACCGTTGGTATTGTTTTTCGGTTGTCGTAGTTCTACCGCCGATTTCCACTGCGAAGAAGACCTCAAGCGAATGGAGCAGAGTGGCATGCTGCAGCTGTTTTGTGCATTTTCCCGCGACCAACCGGACAAGGTGTATGTACAGCATCTCATCAAGAAGCAGGGTGTTTTGTTGAAAAAGTTGCTGGTTGAAAACGGTGGATATGTACTGCTTTCCGGAAGCTCTAAAAATATGCCCCAAGCAGTTAAGGAAGCGTTAGTTGAAGCAATCGGTGACGCACAGTACATCGAAGACATGATCCAAGCGAACCGGTATCAGGAAGAAACTTGGGCGTAAGAAAATAATTCAAATAAATATTGACAACCATGAAATTGAAAAAGCACACATGAACATCGGTCAAAGAGGATTGGTAAAACCGAGGAGTTAATGCTGGTACGAATTTGTATTTAGTCAACCCCACTCGCGCTTAAACCTATTCTGAAAATCCCCACACTTTCAAGCTGCCCGCATCCCTTCGCCTATCGTTAGCATCCTTGTCGTCGCAGGCGTACGCCAAAATGTACTGTTTCGGGTGCCAGGCAACGGTAAAGGTGGCCGCATCGACCGAAATATCTGCCACCTTTTCGCCCGTTTCCGTGTCACCTATGTCGATGATCAAATCTTCACTCGCCGAAGCCAACAGCTTTCCATCGTGGCTGAATGAAATCGTACGCACCGGCCAATCGAGTCGAGAAAACACCCTCAAACAAGCCAACTCTTCAGCGTCCCACAGCGAAACAAGCGCATCGGCCGACCCGGTAGCGAAATATTTGCCCGTCGGATCAAACTCGATACAGATGCAGGTGCTTGGGTGTGCCTTCAGTACCTGCTGCAGCTCCAGATTCGGATAGTTCAGTATGTGTACGCAGCCCTGCCCGTTGGTGAGGAAAAACAAATCACTTCCATTGCTCCAGGCGATTTCGTTCACCTCGAAGCTGAACTGCTCCTCGGCCCGAATCTTGTGCGTGCGTGTGTCGATGAACGTGACCAGATCCTCCTTGTTGCCGACCGCTATCGTGTGCCCATCCGGTGACCAGGTAATGTTAATGTTTTCTCCCTTCGTGTTGATGAACGTGGCACACTTGCCCACCCGAACGTCCCATATGCGCACGGTCTTATCGCCGCTGGCAGTGCTGAGCAGATCCGGCATCGATGCATGCCAGCACAGTTGGTCAACAGATCCGGTATGGCCACGGTAAGTGCTTTCCTTGTTCTGTAAATTTAAGTACACGTCAACACCATGCTTCTACGATGGCTCACTAACAACATTTGTTTCATTTACCAAACGGTCACGATCGAGTGTAAACACGGCCACCGTTTTGTCGAACGAACCGGAAGCCAAGCGGCGTCCATCGCAATTCCACCCGACCGAATGCACCTTCGCTGTGTGGGCCTTCGATGCTTCTCTGCTTTTATTGTGCCCCTTGAAGTACTCTTGCAACTCGGCAAGCTGTGTTTTACTGCTGACCATTGCAATTTGTGGCTTATTTCTTAATTTAAAATGCAACAAATTAGACGGTAATCCGAGCGGCTTGTGTTGTTGTGTTGATTTGTTTACACGCTGTAAATGTCATTACTGTCAGCGTTCTGGCATTTAAAAAACCCAAACAACAACATGGCGACGTTTTCGTTGATCGACAAATAAATCGATGAAGAAACTTTCTCTTGAAAAATTCTCATTAAACGTTCAACACGTTTTTTACTAATAGTTTCGTTCAGCAAACATTATTATCATTCAACTTTCTGTAAACACCACACAAATACACCTTCGTGTATTTGATTCAAGGTGCTGTAATATATCCTAAATGTGGAGCCATTCTGAAAACAGCTTAAGGGGGATGTGCTATGATCCATCAGTTTGGTGCTGTTTCGTAACATTAAGTTTTTATTGCGACATTTGAAATCCTTTATTTGTACCATATTTGTGCCATCGATGTTAATTAAAACCACTTCTGCATTTTCATTATCAAATATGTTTGTTGCTCTTTTTCAGCTACACCAATTTTCCGCACCGTTCGCTCATCGACGCACCGTATAAACGCCACTTATCACGTCGATGGACGCAAGCTCGAGCAAGAGAAAGAAGAAGGCTGCTTACTCGCAATAACACCACCAACAACGTTCAATACGGTTATTTCGTTGAACCGGAATTGCCGCTACCGTCACTGGCCATCACGTGAACGGAATAAACACCGCCTAGGGTTGGTGTTTTCCGAAGCGGCGCATAATTAACCTCCCCGCCGAGAGTGAAACGTGTGGCGAAGGTAAGTTCGGCTAAACCGCCTAACGGCCACCAAAACAAGGCATGTTTCTTGCAGGTATCGATTTTGCAGCTAGCCGCAAACTGAAAACCTTCCAAACAGAGAGTGCTACTGTTGCTCTAGCTGGTTCATTGTTTGTTTGATCGATGGTGAACGGTGCGGTATAGAAACGCAACGAAAACGGTGTGTACCTATCGAATGTGTCTCACGAGTGTCCTGTTGCAGCGTGTGTTTTCTTGTGAGCAATCCGAGGAAAATCCTGCATGTCATAATGCCTTTCGGGGGGCGGGGAGAAAGGAAGCGGCCAACTGAAGCAACAGTAAGCACCAGTGCACATCGACGTCGTTCACGGTTGATGGGTCAGAGTTAGATTAGCATACTACCCTTGCCCGTGCTTCAGATGGACCAACACAACCCATGCTCCTATCTCTACCAAAGTACGCGTGGTGAAAATGTGCTCTGCTAAAAATAGGTCCTAGAAAATTTCGGCCGAAAATCGATTCTTGTCCAAATGGTTCACTTGTCACAGTGCGCGCGGTGTGCGGTTTTGACATGTAGTGCTGCTTCCGGTTGCGAGTACCGAACCCCCCGGGACCGAGACGAACGCCACGCTGCTGCATCGAGCGCGTTCTTGGAACTACAAATCAGTACGCCCGCTCTACTACTACTACTACGTGGGGGCTCACTTCCCACGTGTATCAATTGTGCAACGACACACTGTTATCTGTGCGAGTGCGCTTAGAAGGCGAACGTGATAACAGACGGGAACCTCCCGAACTCTAGCCACTGCAATATGAATGCATTTATTATTGTGTGTTTGCTTTCGTTTTATCAATTAGGTATCAGTGTAGAGGGCAACAGTCAACAGCCAGCCGACTGTAGATTTCGGAAGCATGGATGCATGGATATACTCATTATGAATCATTTACTTTCCCGAGCGAACGATTGCGCGAACGAATATGCAGCTTGTGTAAACAATATTCCAAGAAGAGTGCGTGTTCGCGCCAAATGCTCGTCACAGTAGCCGTTGCACTCGAAAGCAACACACACGCACCCGGCAGCTCTGCAAACACAGACCCAACCGATGCAATTCAACAGACCCGTCACAGACATCGATCGGCACGTTTTGTTGCAAGGCAGACAGCTCCTCCGGAAGCGATCGAGCAGCTCTTTTAAAATGATCGTCACGTTGCTTTTTAGTATGCATTTTGCTAGCGACAGTAATGGGTAGCACGCGCCTTAGTCCAATTTACATCGACAATAACGAGGATCTGTTGAGTCTTCATTCATTAATCCATTCTAGTACTAAATGGCTAAAGAACGAGCAAGGCTTGCAATTAATCTTGTTATATAATGTAAATTCTTCTCGCAACAAAGTGTCCGTCCCGTAGGCTTTGGCATCCTTCCAGCGCGTTTGCCGAGACACGGGGTCCACATATCAGCACATATTGATAGCATTATGTCCGTTTCCCATTGTTTTCCCGTTTCAACATTATCAGCTGGTTATCGGTACTGTAACCTTGCCAACTTTTGGGGTGTCTGGCGTCATTCAATAATGGGCTTTCGGAACCGGTGTCCCGAGTAGTATTGCTGCTGCGGCTGCTGCACCAAGTAAAGTTGATAAGACCAAGCCCCCCTCCCCCTCCACTCATTCAGCAAAATCATTAAAAGTGTATTGCCTGTCCACTGTTTCTATGTACAGAGCGGGAATCGATCTTTTGCAGGTTTGGGTCGATGAGCGCAAGAGCGGACGAAAATATTCATTACGATTGATTGAGACATTAGATAGTAGCGGGGTACTAGTCCCTTATCAATCATTGATTTTATCTCCTACCGATTCTCCCACCGCCGTTCATTAACTCGATCGTTACTCTTCGTTTCATTACAGACTGAGTCGTCGACGGCGCACGACCCCCCCGAGGCAAAGTTGTAGCGGGCTTTCTGCTCAAGTGCTTCACTACCAGCGTGTGTGTGTGCTATCAACGCATATTTATGTACCAAAGAGTGCGGCCAGCCCCGGGGACCCTGTAATTGAATACGCCGGGAAGGAATGGTGTAGAAAACCGTCAAACGAAAACACGCGGATCTTGCATAATACGCCCATGACCGACCGACCGGCCGGGTACGCCACCAGTCGGCTAAGAAACAGCCCTGCTGCTTGATGCAGCAACACAGGTTGCGGTTGGCAGCGTTTATTAAACCGGAATTACTCTGCATTGCTATCATGTTGCAAACGTGCGTTTGAAGGGGGCGCGCAGAAGTAGTTGATCCAACCAACGGGTTCAACGCTAGCAAAACGCTCGGTGGTGTGGGGGAGGGCGCGTGTGCTTGTTATGTGATAGAATAAGGCGCCGTTTGAGAGGAACCGCTAGGCAAAAAGGTGCAACGGTTAGTGTCCCGCGCAAGGAGCTTCTATAAAGTGCACACGAGCGATGGCATCGTACGATAGTCAAAATCTGCTCCCCGGCACCGGTGGCGCTGGTGGCCGAATAAATGGAGGCAACATTAGTGTCGTTAGCAGCAGAAGCGGCGGTAAGTATTTGCTATGTGAATTCCCATTTAGCGACTGAGGGTGTGGGAAACCGGAAACACAAACGGTTTGTGTTTGGTCAATTCGCTGGACCATTTCAGCACGCGGCGCGATGCTGTTGTCGGTGACGGTGACGTACGTCTAAACATGCTTATGCGCTAATTTTAAACGGTGATCTCCACGGTCCGCGTGGTCCAAAAGACAAGCGGATTTGAATAGTTTATTGTTTAGAAAGGGGTACATGCGCGGGAAAGTAATTCCAAAACTTTCGGATGCGGGACACGTGGGGATTCGGGCTACATTGTTGCGGGAAGCTATTTTTGATCCTCGCCGTGTATTTGACGCAATCAGACACACACGCGCAAGAAAACAGCATTTAATCTTATCATGGTCAACTGTTAATTGTTATCAAGTCATTTTAAACGTCGAACGCTGTTAGATGCGTCGATGTTAAAGGTCACGTCATATGTTCTAAGCCGATTTTTGTGCGGAAATAGCTTTGGTTAATAAGATTACGTGACATATATTTTTTCGTACAAATGATAATGTAGCATCGATGTTTCCCCTTATCAAAAGGCAGGGAACCCCTTTTTACAGCACGACCAAAACGTTGAAGAAGTGATGCTGGCTGGGCACACCTCCTCACACACACTCGCTCTCGAGAGAAGATTGATTGATCTATGTGACTCTTGGCAGCAGCATAGTTGCTTGTACGTTCTCATGAATTTCTCGCTCTCTCTCTCTCTCTCTCTCTCTTCTTCCCGTAACATAATTGACTAATAAATTGATTGAACTTGGTGCGTGTGGGCCTTCACCATGGCGTAATCGTCATGGTCGCCATGGATCGCGCGGATCGCCACCGACGACTAGATCAAAAGAAATTCCTTTCGCCACACACACACATGGGGGGAGCGTTGCTGCTAGGGAGCGCTTATACGCATTCCTGCCCAATTGATCTATTGTCCATCCATCCATCCATCTATCCAAGAAGGCCAAACCAGTGCTGCTGTAATTTGTGAAAATCAAGGAGCAACTGACCCCAAAGGAAGGCAGTCGGGGCGGGTGGACGGCGGTACACGATTTAATGCGCGCGCGTTGATAAAAATAGATCTCGTAACTTTATTCTAGTCATTCATCACGCGTATCAAAACGGCGAGCGGATTGGTGGTAAAGTTAGCGGACGGAACGAGGAGCAGCATCAAGTTGTTGTTTTTCGTCTAGCCAGTGTCAGGATAGGATGCTCATTTGGCAGGAAGAACGGTGGCCAACCAACAGTTCCTTCGATCATCTCGAAAACTCGTCTCGTGAAGAGTCGCTCGCTTGCTTGATCAACACACGTGGTGTGTGTGTGTGTGTGTGTGTAAAAAAAGTTCGTTTCCACCGGTCGAGGTACCGCGATGAGCAAGGGGTTGTTTATCGCCCCCGTCAGTACAGATTAAATTGTGCTCGAGATTTCTTTATGCAGCAGAGCAGAGCAGGCAGGTTCGCAAGACGTGCCGATGTCCGTTCGTTGCACTTGAAAAAAAAACTGCTCGGACTGCCGGCGAATGGTGTTGATTGCAGGCCGAGAGCACTCTAGAGGGCACCGGGTAGACAATAAATAACGATCGCATTTAAAGTATGCAGCTTCCACGTAATAAATAAGTTATTGTTAGCTGTTTGCAGATGATACGATCCACAAACGACCCCTAGAGAAAACACAGCTCATTCAGGCTGGCCGCGACCGGCTGCCAATCTGATTAACCTTCCGGTATTATGTGTCATTAGTGTTTGATTAATGGCCGCATTATGCAACAAAAGGATGATTGAATGTAGGACACGGTCGGTTTAGAAGAAAGCCATTATCATCATCATCATCATCATCATTCGCTCCTATCAGTCACCCGCGCAGTCAAAGGACTTGAGACCGTGCCAGTTTTAATAGCACATTTAGCGCTTATTGCATTGGGTCCGGGGAAACACGCGCGCTGGGGGTTTTGCTCAACTTTTATAAACACCCTAGACACACACACACTGGCAAACTAGTAAATAAAGCAACGTTTGTTAAACAAAAACCCCGACTTTAATATAAACTTCGCTTCCCGTTGCAGCTACGCCAGCGTCCCACAATGAGACGGAAAAGGTTCCGTTCCTGGAAAAGATGGAACCGGTGCGGCTTACGCCGGCCTGGGAAGAGCACAATCTTCCAAACGATGAGCTCAACTTCAGGGGTAAGTGTTCTGCTCCTTTCCCGCCTACCTGCAAAGGATAGCTGCTCGCTCGGCGGCCGCAGGTAGAGATATGATTTAGGGACAGGCCTGTTCTTATAAAGCTAATTCGCGGTAACAGAATATGCCATTCGTTTTAAAGAAT
Organism: Anopheles stephensi; assembly: GCF_013141755.1. NCBI lineage: Eukaryota > Metazoa > Arthropoda > Insecta > Diptera > Culicidae > Anopheles > Anopheles stephensi. The sequence continues at coordinate 50,448,382 of NC_050202.1, forward strand.
AAAACACACCCCCACTGGGCACCTTTAACAGGGTGTGAAGGTGGTTGGTCGTGTTTCCATTTGTGGGCAATGTTTTCTTCCTTCGTTCGCACCAAGTGTCGGCTTAGCGCGCTTAACTCTACTGTCCGCACGCAAAATTGTACGATCGTCAGCAAAAGAAGCGCACGGAAACATGCACTTTAGAGCTCCGTTAAGGTAACAGAGGGAACAAATTAGGTAGCCCGCCAACTCCCCTCCATCCTTGGGGGGGGGGGGGGGACGCATGTGTGTGTGTGAATTATTGCTCGATTGGAAACAATAATTCATTGGTCTCTGCTGTCTCATATAACCCCTGCCGAAAAAAGAAAAACCTCTCTTTGATTGCGTGGCCCAAAACACGCCAAATGCCACCGAAGGAAGAAGAATTTTAGCCAATTCGTGCTTTATACTACGTGGGACACATTCCGATCGTACTTTTGGCTTGGGTGCGCGTGCGTGAGGGCAAATACAGTTGACACAGTTTATGTTTTAAATTGCCTTATCAAAAACATGCCTCGCGGGGCGCACATTTGCCGCTGTGTTGTTGCTGGTTGGGGTTCAGAAAAGAGGGGTTTTTTTTAGGTAAAGATGTGTTACAAATTTTCGATTTTTTTTACAGGGGTTTTCAGTTGATAAGACTAAATCATCTCTCAGCTTAAAGGCAAAGGAGGAGTATAACGCCTTCAAATATTCAGGTAGTTTAACAAAGGTGGCCCATATCGACCCTTAACTGTAATAGGCGAAATAGGCGATCTCCGGGGTCCTCATTGTCTGGCAGAATCGTCGTTCAAGGGAAGGAGCCTGATCCTAAAATAGTCTAATAATCGGAGGTGGGAAAAGGCCTTTCAAAGGACCTTGACGTCCAAAGCCAAACGACCTTGTAGTAATCATCTGCAGACCCCTTTCATCCAAAGAAACCTAATCTTTCAGATTAGATACATAGTTTTGCTTGAGAACAGAAATTGTGGATCATCGGGTCACCAGAACGAGGAAATATTGAATTTTTTCTTAGAAACTCAACGCCTTGATGCTAGCGAGTTTCGAACTCGGATGAAGGAAACATTTATTTTTGTGTTAAAATGATCTGCAATTGAAACGTCTACTTCCAAGCTGGTTAGACACATGCCATTTTGAATATACAGGGTTTCTCAGGACACTAAATGTCAACAGAATAAAAGGCTAATCCGACATCATACAGGCAATCCAACCTCGTTCATCCTTCTCAGCACGGGGAAACAAACATTCAGCTCTGTAAAATTCCATCTCGACACTGCGGTTGATACTACTTAGTTTCGAACTTAAGTTCCCGTATCATTTCAATTGATTCTAATCAGCTGATCAGGTGGTCGAGGCGATCACACGGCAGGACCCGGGATCAAATCTCATCCAGATCGCCTCCTCGTAGGCAGGGATTGACTGTTGAGATCTTTTCAGTGAGTGGCGTTAAAGAAGAAGAAGAAAAATGCTTTATGAAATAGAAAAGAATGAAAATATCGCAACATAAACAATACAAATTTAACAGACTTATTTTAAAAGTATATTGAAGTTTAAAAACAAAATGGTAAAAGACTCGAGAAGCCCCTCCCCCCTGACAAAATTTGTTAGGCACTGTAGGATTTACACCTCATGCAATCACAGTGTGATTTCAATGTGGTAAAAAATGGTTGAGTAATGTCGAATGAAATATTGCTTATTATTCTATTAAATCCCCCTTCCTCTGTCAAGACCATTTATATTGGCTTACAAGGAGCTACGTAATAATTGTTGGTCACGCTAGGAGTGACCAATCAGCCTCTCAACATATACGGTGTTCCCGGACTGTAACGGAACATTGGTTCGATTAATGCTTGTTAACGAGCATGGATATTCACAAAAGGAGAAAAAATAAGAATAATAACATTTCAAATGACTTCTTTCAATGTATATTTTCATGCTCTACTCGCTGTCCAGTAATAGTATGAAGGAACAATGCACAATGTTTATACCAACCGAGTTATGACCATACAAAAATCCCACTGTGCAATAAAAATGATAAGCCACAGTGCTGCACACAAAAGATTCTAGGGGAGGCCTTCTCGAATCTTTTACCAAGAAAATCATTTCAAATCACATTGAGTTTTTTTATTCATCAAGAACGGCCTGGCCGTATTGCTTTGAGTTATTCAATTGAGTTAACGGTTTAAAATTTAAATATTAAACAGTATAACATCGAACCCCGCAGTATAAACTCCGTCTACTAAGCATTTTCCATTTTCGAGTTGGAGTTTGAAGGAGTTGAAAGTCTAATTTCCATGTTGAGGAGGGTTAACGAGGTTCAATTGCATATACGATGTCGGATACACCTGTTGTGCTTTTGAACTGCTGTTAAAATGTTGAAATGGCCTGAGCAACCCTGTAACACCTGCCACCGTGGCTATAAGCTTTGATGATGTTGTCTTATCAACTGAAAACCCCTGCAAACATTTTTCTTCGACTCTCTGGGCCTTCGCGGACCTGTCGTGTCCTGTTTTATTTCTCTTCCCATTATCTTCCCGATACGGCGACGATTACCTGTTGGCTTTTTAATTTATCGTGCTGATAAAGTATAATTTTACCCAAAACGAAATGCCTCGAAACGATCGATCATACTTATCGATTTTGTGTTGGAGTGGAGAAAAGTAATAAGTCACTAATTTTCTGTTGCGTGTTTTAAACGATTAAAGGATGGATTCGATGATGGGGCGATGCAATCGCTTGTGTTTTAAGTCCCAAAAAAGACCAACATAGTTTCAAGACATTCTCCATCGCTCTTGGGTGGATTCTGCACTGCTCCGGTCAGCATAATTTCCTCGAATTTTCCCTGCAGCGCAGAACAAAACCCCACAATGGACGGTCAAGAATTTAATGGAAGCAGCAGTAAAAAAATAAATAACCGCGAATTGCATCTAGACATGGACGGACAGAAAGAGAAAACCAAACCGCGACAAAGGTGATGGAGAGGATGATGATGCACACGGCGGCGACGTTCAACATGCAATTTCATGTTGCGTCTTTCCTTTGCGCTTCCACAACCCCGAAGAATATCGAGTCTTCAACCGTCATCCAGCAGGACCCATCCTCAAGCAGGGCTTCTCTATAACTTCTTTGTCTTCTTTGTCGCTCTGTTGCAAGTTTTTCCTTTGGGGAATCTCTTTTTCTTTCTCGCCTCTTGCTACTGTCCGGTTTCGTCTGGCGAGAGACGATGCCTTCGATCCTCCGGGAAACGATCGCTCGTCGAATCATTCATTCCGGTGGCAACGTTTCGCTTGTGTGGATGAATTGTTTCGCGTTTGCATTTTTCGGGCTAAATTTTTCGGGTTCTAGCAGGGTGTGCCATTCGGTTGAGGGCGTCTGGTTGGCTCAGTGCGCGCGCCTGGTGGTTATGGTTGTGTTTTTCGGCCCCAAAGCCCCAAGCTGTTTGATGCCCCTTGAGGTTGCCAGTCGAAAAGTGTCGTTACAGAAGTGAAGAGGTCATTTTGCGTGTAGCACGACCGACGAGTGCGTTGTGTGGCACGCGATAGTTGTGCTTCCGCTTACTTAGTTGTGTTTAACCAGGCGACATTCGGCGGGAAGCGAAATGTTTTTCACGCTGTATTATCTACTAACGCGCTGGAATGTGCTTCCAGGGATGACGATGGAGCGGGCCAAGATGGAGACGAACCCGCCGAAGGACAAGCTGCGCCTCGTCTTTCTAACGCTGATGATCCACGGTATTGGTACGCTGATGCCGTGGAACATGTTCATCACTGCCAAATCAGTAAGTATCCTGCCGCGCGTGCCGTTGTGCTTTTGGGCGTGTAAAGTTAATTAATCCTTCTCCTTTCCGTAGTACTTTGTAGATTACAAGCTAAGTCAAAACTATACAGGAGTCGAGCTAGAGTATGGTACGTACTTTCTAGCGTACGTTGGATTCGCGTCCCAGGTTCCTAACCTGCTCTTTAATTGGCTCAACATTTTCATGAACCTTGGGTAAGTTGGATTTAAATATTAGCAGCAACAATTGCTTCTCTAACCGATGTATTCCTCCACCCATTCTATGCCTGCAGTGGTAATCTCACGAAACGGATCGTTTACAGTATCCTGATCGAGGTGATCGTGTTCGTCGTTACGGTAGTGCTGGCCATGATCAACTCTTCCGAATGGCCCGGTGCATTCTTCTGGATCACGATGACCACGGTGGTGATATTGAACAGTGCGTATTTCATCTTTCCACCGCATGAATATCATCGCTGTGCCGTTAAACTAGGATGTGATTTTCTCCCCTTTTCCGCTTCCAGTGGCCGGTGGAATTTATCAAAACACGGTGTACGGCATGGCGGCCAAGCTGCCGTTCAAGTATACGGGCGCGGTTGTGCTGGGTTCGAACATAAGTGGCACGTTTGCGTCCATCATCTCGATCCTCAGCTCGCAGTTCGCGTCGTCCGTGAGGACGGCCGCCATTTACTACTTCATTACGGCCATGTTTGTGCTGTTGCTCTGTTTCGACACGTACTTTGCGTTACCGTTAAATGTAAGTATATTGTGGTGTGGTGCGATGTGCGCTGAGTGCTTATTGCAGGGTTTTACGGTTCGTTTTTAAATTGTCATTTTCGCACCATCTTCCGGTGGACTTTTCGTGGCTAAAGTCTGAATAGATGCCCCCCACTCACGGGCACTCATTTTTACAAGTGAGTTATGCAAAAGTGTATCTTTTTAAGACTTTTTGCTATATTTTTTTATTTATTTATTATTTATAATTATTATAAATTATTATTATAACAGTTTTTAACACTTTTGCTTAACTTTTACCTAAATTTAAGGTAACTCAGTAGCGAAAAGTAAGTGCCGTGAGTGGGGGGCATCTATTCAGACTTTAGCCCTTTTCGTTTCCGTGGATATGATTTTTATTTTTGTGGTGTTCTATTTCTACAAGTTTCACACCGAGTAAAAAAAAGGAAATCAGAAAGTGGATTTCAATTCAGTTACAAGGTGTCCTTCTTCTTCTTCTTTCTTGGCACTACAAGCTCTAGAGGTCTCGGCCTGCCATTCCTGGCTTTCTGTGACTTAATTTTACCCGTAGCAAAGTAGTCAGCCTTAAGTACGGAGAGGCGGTCTGGATGGGATTTGAAACCCCGGCCCTGCCGTGTGAAGACCGGCGGCGTGGTAAGATGTCCTTACTGCGTAGAAAAGATCAATTATTAAAAAATAAGAATGATTTTTACCAATACCAATATCCGTGAAGACACATGGAATGAGTTGTTTCAGTTCTCAGATTTTGGATTATAAAAAATTGAAGTAATTAATTAAAGTATTATAAAGTTATTTTAAAATAATTGAACACACAATGAAGCTTATATTATCTGTAAAGTTTCGTTATTCCAATCAAACAACTCTCCGAAAGGATTCCTTTTTATTTTCATTGTAAATATCTTTTTTTATTACAACCAGAGAACATTGTTATAGCTTCTTCTAATATTAAAGGCCTGGTTTGCTTGCAATAATTTTTGAAAATTGACAGTACTTGTTCAAAACTTCATAAGTTTTTTCATTTACATACAATTTATCACCTTTTTGTATTGCTTTATTTTCGTGCGATTGGTGCGATAAAACGAGCCAAGCGTTTAGTTGTTTATGATAATATATATTTTTTAAATTTATTGGTGTTATTAGACTGATTGTCTAGTGATTGAAACATATAAAGAGATTTTCAATTTACTATAGTATAAATTTAAAACTTGCGATAAAATAAATACATAGGATTATCTGCTTAATTTATAACAGCCATTTTCATGCAGTCTAATTTAAATAAGGTTTTTAGGTTGGATACTGCTGCTTGTATAAGAGAGCTTTACGGGCCACAGTTTTAAAACGAACACAAAACGTCCTTTTTAGCAAAACTCTTGAAATAGAAAACCTCAAAAATGATCCTTAAAACCCTGTGTAAGAAGAAATCTAATGCATGAGATGCTAACGATGTACTGCTTGGTATCCTTTCTCTCTGCTAGAAATTCTATCGCTACCATGAGCTACTGAAGGAGAAAGAAATAGAATCGAACCAGCGGGCGAACGTGGGCGCCCGGCCCCCGTACTGGACCATCTTCAAGCAAGCGTTCCCCCAGCTGTTTAATGTGTTTTTCGTGTTTTTCATCACGCTCGCCGTCTTCCCGGCCGTCCACTCCGACATCAAGCGGTCGGACGGTGATTTCATCATCGACGACGAGCTGTTCGTGAGTATCTGCTGCTTCCTGACGTTCAACGTGTGCGCCATGCTCGGCAGCCTGCTAACGTCCTGGGTGACCTGGCCCAAGCCCAAGTACCTGGTGTGGCCCGTGCTGTTGCGGGCCGCCTTTCTACCACTGTTCCTGTTCTGCAACTATCAGCCGCTCAACATTGCACGCGTCCTTCCCGTCTACATCGATCACGACTGGGTGTACTGGGGGATTGCGATCGTGATGGCCTTCTCGTCCGGTTACTTCAGCTCGCTCGGCATGATGTACGCACCGCAATCGGTCGAACCGCAGTACGCGATGACGGCCGGCATGTTTGCTGCCGCGATGCTCATCACCGGCATCTTTACCGGCATCCTGTTCTCGATGGTGTTCCCGCTGGTGGTGCAGTACAACTTCCTCGAATGGCTCCACTAGGCCTGGCGCTGGGGAATGGGCATTTACGACGGGTACGTTTCGTAACCCGGCATTTGTTCCCCGTTCCCAATGCGCAGCGGCATGCAGCGACGGAGAGAGGTGAAGGTGTAGTGTTGGCGATCTGCTTCACAATCGCACACACTCTGTCGGACTTTTTCTCTCATTATCCAGCAGCATCCACAGATTTACGATCGTTCCAGGATCGTTCCAGGTGGTTGCAGTCCTCCCCCAAAAGTCATATCACTTTGGCCGGATAATTCAAATGCAAACACGTTTAAAAAGTGCTCACTACCGTCAGTGTGTTTGCAAACTGATTTGCATTAATTTCATCTTCTTTCGGTTGAAGTTATTCATTTTAATTTCTGTTTTTCTTTGTTCATACATGATTTATTTGCTTTGTGCATGTTTTCTATCCAATGTTAGCCGTTTCCCAATAGAATTATTCCCCCTAAGAAGGGGTTTGAGTGGTCAAAATTGGATAAAACATATTCCCGATCCCACAAGAATGGACTCGTTCTTCTTTTTTGGCACTAGAACCTCGAAGGAAGACCTCCTTGGGTCTTCCATTTTTGGGTTTCCTTCACTTGAAAAAGGTTAGAAATTTTCAAATAGAGACAAGGTGTTCCTGTTTAACCTGTACTCTGGATGTACAGGGTTTTTCAGGAAAACTCAACATTCTAACACTGTATATCAACAGCATAAAACGCTAATCCGGCATCGAATATGCAACTCAACCTGCATAACCCTTCTCAACTCGGATTTTACACCGTTGAATGTTTGTTTTCCCATGTTGAAAAGGGCTAATGAGATTGACTACCATATACGATGTTGGATGAGCGTTTTATGCTGCTGAGATATACTGTTACCCGTTTGAACTGACCTGAGAAACCCTGTAAAGATGTCGCATCATCCATCTGAGAAACTTGGAACTCACACAGCATCTTCTAAGTTGCTTCAAACTTTGACCACAAGAGCTCGATCGAGATCATTCGCAGTAAGAACGGTGTCACAGTCATCACAGGGAACGATGGGAATGCAGGGCTAAGTTTGATAACATCTCTCAAATTCAATTTTAGGTGGGATTAGGAGCTTCTGAAACAAAGCTATTTCTAGTGGAGATATCTATGTGTTTGTTACTGTAAGCAGTTAAGCCTATTTCAAATAACACTGTGTGCTGTTTAGTGATAGTGATGGTTTTCAAACGTTTTTAGTTTTAATTTAGCATCATAAGCAATCATTTTCTTTATCGAAAAAGCGCGTCAGTTAACATGTTAAGTGTAACGCCCGGCATAAACGTTGCGTTCGATAAGAATTGTCGCGTTTTGCGTATAAGATCATTAAGTCTGATAGAGTCTGTTTTTTTTGGAGGGTGTTTGCAGCAGTAGCACTATTAGCGTATTGAGTAACTTGAAAAAAAGGGTTTTTAGTAACGATTTAGTAACGCACAACTTAACAATCCCACTCTCAAAACACTTCAAAACGGATGATGATTTGTCCCAGCCAGTTGGCAGTTGCAGAACTGCGGTTCGAACCTAATGTAGACTATGATTTCACCTAATGTGTAGGAATGATTTCAACTGTAAGGATAAAACTAACGCCGCCGAGCTGCTAGTGCCAGTCAAACTAAAGCTGTTTGCTCAACAGATGGCCAACAACAACGACAAGTTTATTCCAAGGCTGATGAAACAAAATGAAAACCGTTGAAACAGAGATCCTTCTCCCCCAGAAAACAAATGTGACCTTAGTCTGATTAAGTTCCAACGCATCTCAATTAACATTACTCCTGACCAATCGACGAACCTAATGCATATAGTCATTAATATAGTAATTCAATCAATTTGCCGTTCAACCAACATCTGTCGATTTAAGTTACGCAGTTCTTCAGCATTAGTCAGTAAACACACACCACTCGACAAAGCTTCCCCCCCCCCCCCCCCCCCCCCCCTTCCCCCATATGTATCGGATCTCACGGAACAAAGTCCGTTTCGACCACCCCATGTGCGAGAAACCTAAGGAAAGTAATGTAAACCAAAAACAAAAAATGGGCAGATTTCTCCACCCCCCCCCCAAAATCCTTGACAAGTTTTGTTTCGGTTAAGAGCGTTTTTTAATACAAAAACCAATTGAACGGTTCCTGCTGTGTGAGACTTCGCTTCGCCAGCCATTTCGTTTGAATACCAAAATTTTGTTTAAGTTAAAGTTTACATTATAAACTATCTACCCATACAGACACATACATAGTGGACTGATGTGTGAAAAGCGATTGCGAAAGAGGAAGGTTTTATTAGCGTTAGAGTGTGTTAGTTGCATTAGAATGTTTGGTTTTCATCGTTTTTTTCTTTACTTTTCTTCTAATACATTTTTTTGCTTTAAAATACACTCCCAAGTTGAGTCCAAATGGCTTCTTTTTTGCCTATATTTCATTACTTTGCTCGTTTTTTACCCCCTTATCAATGTGTTTGGTTTTATAAGTACTCAATAAAATACTTTCATCATAAAGACGGGTTTTGTTTTTTACTTTACTTTACTTTACTTTTTTTTTGTTATTTATTTTAACATTCTCACTTAACGTTTTATGCTTTATTTTTGCACCCTTTTATGCAGCCTGAAAATGAACCGCGGTGTGAACACTTTCCTAAACTGGATGCATTTTTGAAACGATCGATCTCGCGTAACGAATTATCAGTATGAGAAAGAAATACAAAACACAACATACAGTACTACCGAAAACGCATTCGCGTAACGAAACATAATCAACATTCCGTACAAGTAAGCACAAAAATATTTTTTTTCTTTACAAAGCTACATCTACTAATACTTACTGGATGAGCACCGTAATCGGGTGCTAATACCAATTTTTAATCACAATTCGCTTAAATCCTCTCGACCTACAATCCATCCACAGTGCAGTTTTTGATACAACTCTGTTAAACAGTGACACTCAGCTCAAAAATCCTCTCCCTAACCTAGCTCTAGTACGTAGCGCGTAGAGAGAGAGAGAGAGAGAGAGGCCATAAATATGATAAAACAAACATTTAATAGTAATATGGAATCTTTTTGCGAGAGGGGGGTTTAGGGCTTGTTGGATAGCAAAAACCACTTATTATACACAAGTAAACATTAAAGATAGACGATCATGTTAGCGAGAGCGAGAGAATGAAAGAGAGAGAGAGAGGGATAGAGTTGTATGTTAACTTTATATGAAAAATATGATATTAAATTAAGAAATTTATTATATAGCTCTTATAAATTCAACCGATAAAAACGAATAGATAGCAAATGAACTAAACACAAAACACTCCTTACCGTTGACGCATAAAACTCATCGTTATTCTAAATCCTTATCGTACAGGGTGCGGCAGGATTTATTTATTTTGTTTGGATGTTTTTACTCAAAATTAGCTCTATATGTTTGATTTTATTTTTATTTTATTCGCAACAATCACCGGAACGATACCGGAAGCTAGATCATGTCTTTCGATCGCAGTCCTTAGATCCTTAGTCCTTGACTGTCAGGTGCGCTTTATAATAGACCATGTGAATTAAATTGGAGTGAATGAGTTAGAATGGAGAGTTGAAGCTTGCTCTCACTCTTTAAGAGTTAAATCTCAACGAATGATTTAATACTCCATGTCGACACACCACTCACTCACTATGTTTATACTCACTCACTCACTGCATTTTAACTCACTCACTTCCTTTTAATTCGCTCACTATTTTTACTCACTCGAGATTTATTATCGCTTCGATAAATTAAAACACGTTGACAAAATGATTTCAGTCAGAACAATTTTTTTTTTTGAGTTAAAAATAATGTAAAGCGATGTTAATCTCACGCGTGAGTAAAAGTGAGTGAGATAAAACGCAGTATTGTGAGTTTAATCGTAGTAGGTGAATCACTCACTCACTCTTTTCTTTTAAACAGTGTGTATTTCATTCTTTAGCCAGACATCACGTACATAAACCAAACAACATGAAATACAAATGCGCCTACGGCCTTCTCTGGCGGGCGTGTAACCGTCGGCCGATAGCGTCTTGGTTTAAACACGCGCCTAAACCAAGCGCTCCTCCCAACAAAGTGTCTCTTAGTGATGATTTGAATCATCTCTCAGTCATTGCTTTTACTCATTCACACATTCTGCTGACCCAGTTTGCACATCACTGCACAGATCTCACCCTAGAATTACCTGAAAGATTGTCCCTTAACATATGCTCAAGAGAAATGATCGCGATCGGTGAAAGTCTGAACTGATGGAGGGCACAAACCTAAAGCCTCTTGTTTTTCACTAACCAATGATGAGTTCGATCCGGCGTGCGAACGCTTCACGAACTTCACACAGGCAAGCACGAGGTCCTCCATAATCCCAATATACACTGTATTGCAGTTCATTTCAGCGGATCACTTTAACTTCAAGTTATCGTAGGGCATCTGTCTTTAGTCGGTCTGGTGAAATATAGCGATATGCTGAAATTGGAGAGACCTTTAATACTGACATGGGCGGAGAATTAGTGAACTAAGCTTCCTGTAAGCTGGTTGTTAGGTGCTGGGAGCCTCGATCATTTAGAGGACCTCGAACTCCGTAAGGAGTCTCGCATAATATCTCCACACGGCCACTCCACTCTGGCCCAGTCAGCCGATTGGACGTGTTTGAGGCCTCCAACTTTCATTCTGCTCAGGATCTTTCCCTTCAAGGGACTTCATCCGCCACTAAATACTAAGTCAAGAGCTCTAATGAGTCACTCGTATCTCTTTTTCCCGCTCTGTTAGCATGAGAAGTTTAACTCTGGATTCTAGGATTTGTATGGCAGTGTTTTCCTGAATGGTTCTCCGCTTAGCTATGTCGGTACGAGATCCTTGGCAGGTTGCTAAGAACATTCGATCAATTTTCTCAAGCATTCCCGGGACATCGTACACGCCGGGGGGATCTTCTCTGGTGCATTTTGGGCAAGCAGTGGTCTCATACTTATTTCTTTAGAATACCTTTTTCACACGCCAGGACCGTGGTTCAAAAAACCCATCTAGTCCGTCCCCACATAGTGAGGACTGACTATCCAACAACTATACGGTATCATTAAGCCGCAAGCTTATTCTTATCGGTAAGCCAGAAATTCGTTAGGTGATTAGGCCAAGAAAGAAGAAGAAGAAGATCATTTAGATTCTAATAGCTAAACCACCTCAACAACCCTGTGAAGCTGTGAAGGGTAAAGTCTCGATAAAAAAACGGGTTTCTATTTTTTTTTCCTGCCGCACTCTGCAATCTCTGCTTCTGCCTGGAAGGTTTGCATAATTTGAAAGCAATATGGCATCACTTGAGCCGTTTTCCATGCTCTTCTCTTGCCTTGGTCCTAGTCCCGGTGCTATTTCCCCGGATACACATCCAATGCGCATTCTTGTTGCTTATTTCACAAGCAAACCTTTAATGTATTCTTAAACATAATACAAACCACACTTAAAGTACACGATGATAGTAGTAAGAGTTTTTTTTAGTACAACAAACAGCCACTAGGAGAAAGGATAAGATTAAGAGTTGTTGAATAAGAGAGGCGAACGGTGACAAAGCAAACATAACTCAATAATAACTCAGTCTAACACAAATCGTAAAATGTTTCTGGATCTTTTACACATACAAACAACTACAACTATTACTAACACTAAGAAGCGCTAGCTGCAGCAGTGTAGAGCATTAGAGTTTTCTCTACTGTAGTGAAAATGGATTTTGATGGGAAACTAAAGGAGGAGCAGCAGCTGACTTTATATTTATCGCGTCTTGCCCTTTTACTCTCTCTCTTTTTCCCGATCTCTTGTTAATCAAAGTAAAACACAAAACAATCAATCAATCATCATTCTTCTCTAATACCTCAAAACCATTTTTACAACCAAGTGCAGTGAATCACGTTTAAGAATCGTTCGCGTATGGTTACGAGACGTCGTTTTTCCTCACAAGCAATGAAATCAACACACAAAACCAGGCACAATAAAGTCGTGCGGGGAATATTTTCCTTGCTCGGGTCGACAATAAATACAGAAGGACAGACGACACACACACTAAATTCAATATTGAAGACAAACCGAGTCCGGATGCCTTGTTTTTGGAGTTTGTACGAGGCGATTTTTTACAACAAACAAGTACGTACATTTGTGTGGAACGATAAACTTACTTTCACGAGTTTAATAAAGTATAGTCAAAAGAGTAAAAGTTGCAGAGAAAACATACAACAAAAAAAAACAACATGTGCCACAACAATATAATATAGTGAAAATCCCTTAACAAATAACTTCAAAAGAAAAAGGCGTGACACACAATATAACAACACACTAAACATACTGTATTATGGGATAGCTTTGAAAAGAAATGATAAATTACATTAGATTAGAGGTAATAAATACTGATAAAATATAACACACACACTCATATACAAACAAGCAATGGCGCAAGTGACAGCAAAAATGGAACCAATTTATCATAATTAGATGCGATGATGAAGAGCGGAAAAGTCCTATAGCAAACTATCAAAAAATCAGCAGACATTATCAGCGAACCAGATATCTTCTTCTAAGCTTATTATCACACCGTATCTTCATTCCCTCTTCTTCCTCTCATGGCTTAAGATCTCTTTTTAAAGATATTTAAAAACACTCACACACACACGAATGCATACAGGGCTCATATAGGAGAAGAAAAAGCGAATAAAAAACAAGAAAGTTGATAAATAAAGAAAGAAAAACTGGGGTTCCATAATCTTCGTATGAAAGAAAATGAATTGACTTGGCGGCGGATGCCTTTCTAGAACTCGCTTCACACGGCAGAACCGGAGTTCATAGCCCATCCAGACCGCACCTCCCCGTATTCAGGGCTGACTCTCCTGCTGCGGGTTAAACGTCAAGTCACAGAAAGCCAGAATTAGCAGACCGAGACCTCTCGAGATTGTAGTGCCATGGAAGAGGAGGATCATATAGACAGAGGTCCTCAGTGAGTCTTATACTAGTAATCCCGATCACTGCCGAAGGTCTATCGAACAGACTGAGCTATTTATTGTACTGGAAGTCAAGAAGTATTTCTGGACGATTGCTAGTACCGGAGGAGCCAAGAAGATTTTGCAAGATCTTACCAAGAGGGAGATTAATCACAACCCTGGTGAAATCTTAGGCTCCAGGATAGAGTTAAATCTTCCAGCAAAACATTGTCTCCAAACGCACGGCTGAATGTAGCCAAGCTGTGACTTCCTTACAAACATGATCAAGACAGGATCACTTTAGTGCTCCGATAACGGTACAAAATTCAGTACTTCTGCAACATGCTCGACACAATACTGGTATATTACATCTAATCAACTAACTAAAAATAGTTAATCGTGTATTGCTTAGAGCAACAGAGGAGAAGGCTGCTACAATGACGAGCTCTACGAAGTGATCTCATAATCGTGCAGCTATTTAAACTCGCCACACTCCGGGAGAGTTTGTCATATCATGAGCATGGCAACGGACGACCCAGTCAGATGAGGCCTCGTAGGATCAAACTGAGATGATGTTGTTGGAACCACCTGATAGAGCATCACCTGATCACGTACGTTGTTTTTTCTGGACTGTTCTGGACTTTGTACTTAACCCTGTTTCTAGCAGTAGAGCATCCACTTGTACAGTCAGTATGACTGCCAGAGTCCTCCGCGTTAAAACTAACGTGCGATTTCTTCAACAATACTTAAAGTTCACGAGGAAAAGAATCATCTATGCTTTTTGAAAGGAGAGTAGCACCCAGGATACTTTCGTTGTTATAAGAAACGGGCTTGTTTTCCGGTGCTTGCAAGACACAGCCTACTAGATAAATCCTTGTACGAAAATAATCCAATGTAACAGATTCGCTAAGGACTCGATCGACTACAGTAGCCTGTAGTATCGCGAAAAAAATTGGCTTCGCGAACCCATTGTGTTAACGACCGTTAAATTTAAGGCAGTCGTGCACATCGATCATAGATTACTTCGTGCAAAAATATTGATTGCCCTTCCAAAGCGGGGTTCTAGAAGTTTCTCTCAATGCTTCATTTTCATGGGTTTCAAGAAAAAGCATACCAATTGGTAAAAAAACCGCCAGACCAGAAGCATCCTTATTCACTGGGTTTTATGTTGGTGATATCGGGGGAGACAATGATGCCGGTACGCGGACGATTGCGGTTTACAACAAATTAAAACTTATTTATTACATTACACTTATTACACTTATTACACACGCACACACACACACGCTAAAACTTCGCTCGTCTAACGCGTCCTGTCTCGGCAGCGGCTGGATCAAGAAAGAGGCCGATCGGTCCCGAAGCCCGAACACGAAGGATGAACCGCATGGCACGTCGATCGCTGTCATCCGCTGACAGGACCGAGTAACGGCGTTACGGTCCGGGCCTCCGCTGCTTGGTCGAGTATACACTCAACACCTCCCCCTTTTAATTCAGCCGATACGCGCTGAACCTACGAGGCAGTCTTCTAGTCCTAGAAGATCGTCGTGGTAGCTGTGTCTGCTGGGTGTTGCTGCTGCCACTAGACGAAGCCGCTCGTTGTACCTCCGGTTGCACGGATGATGCTGGCGATGATGCCGGTGCTCGCTGAACCCCTGTCAGCGCCGGTGCTGCTGAAGATGAGGCTGGCTCCGTTGGCAGCGAAGCGGACGGCGACTGCTGACGAGACGTCAAACTCATCTCATCTAAAAGTAAACTAAGGGGAAATTGGTGCTAATCCCATCCTCGTCGCCACTTTTATGTTGGTGATATCGGGGGAGACAATGATGCCGGTACGCGGACGATTGCGGTTTACAACAAATTAAAACTTATTTATTACATTACACTTATTACACTTATTACACACGCACACACACACACGCTAAAACTTCGCTCGTCTAACGCGTCCTGTCTCGGCAGCGGCTGGATCAAGAAAGAGGCCGATCGGTCCCGAAGCCCGAACACGAAGGATGAACCGCATGGCACGTCGATCGCTGTCATCCGCTGACAGGACCGAGTAACGGCGTTACGGTCCGGGCCTCCGCTGCTTGGTCGAGTATACACTCAACACCTCCCCCTTTTAATTCAGCCGATACGCGCTGAACCTACGAGGCAGTCTTCTAGTCCTAGAAGATCGTCGTGGTAGCTGTGTCTGCTGGGTGTTGCTGCTGCCACTAGACGAAGCCGCTCGTTGTACCTCCGGTTGCACGGATGATGCTGGCGATGATGCCGGTGCTCGCTGAACCCCTGTCAGCGCCGGTGCTGCTGAAGATGAGGCTGGCTCCGTTGGCAGCGAAGCGGACGGCGACTGCTGACGAGACGTCAAACTCATCTCATCTAAAAGTAAACTAAGGGGAAATTGGTGCTAATCCCATCCTCGTCGCCACTTTTATGTTGGTGATATCGGGGGAGACAATGATGCCGGTACGCGGACGATTGCGGTTTACAACAAATTAAAACTTATTTATTACATTACACTTATTACACTTATTACACACGCACACACACACACGCTAAAACTTCGCTCGTCTAACGCGTCCTGTCTCGGCAGCGGCTGGATCAAGAAAGAGGCCGATCGGTCCCGAAGCCCGAACACGAAGGATGAACCGCATGGCACGTCGATCGCTGTCATCCGCTGACAGGACCGAGTAACGGCGTTACGGTCCGGGCCTCCGCTGCTTGGTCGAGTATACACTCAACACTGGGCTATTCATGTCTGTCTGCACAGTCCAGTGGCAGATTATGTAGAACACAGATGATCTGGATTCGATCACTCCTTAAGTGTCTTTGAAGCCTTGGTGATATGGTATCTAGTGAGATCGTTAGTTCCTTCGTATGATAACTAGGCTAAGTTCTAGCCTACAAGGCATTGGACACGTTTCTTCGTTTGACAAATTGACTACAACGTGTGTGGCTGCTTCCTCCGATAGCACGATATTGATCATCTTTTAGGTCTTTTGTAGAGTACAAGGCTACACGACTCGCGTTTCTGGACGCAGTTGAAGGCATTGGAAAGTTGCTAAATGTTCCACTGCTAGATCTACAGGTAGACGAAAAAGAGACTTGGCTGTTGTTTTTGATTTTTGCGAAGGTTCTCCGTTACTAGGGCCCCCAGCTCCCATAACCAGCTTATTGGAAGTGTAATCCATTTCGATATTTACGGGGTCCTTTGCAAGATCTTAGGCCCCAAGAACCTGCTTAATATTCGTAGACTTTGAAGCGCCTCTGAACGAAGAAAAGCATGATTTTGGAAGCAAGGGATTGTACTATCGCCACTACTGTAGAAAACCAGACTTCACTGAGCAAGGGGAAAATATACTATACTTGTACTGAGGAATATTTCCTTGGAAGAAATATACTGAGAAACTAGTCCTCCTTGATCGCAACGTCCGATTTTATTCTCCATTTCTAGCGACTGAAATGGATAACTCCCAAATATTTATTGCCATGGTTAAATTCTACAAAGAAACAGTCGTTTAATTCGTCTCGTTAATTTTAACAGCAATGAACACTAGATGAATTTCATTTAAAAGGAATAACATTTTAACTGCTTCAACTGCTGCTCAACTCCTTCGCGATACCGGCGATAAACCCTTTTTCTCAATCATTTCATTCCGACAATTATCAGCAAGGAAGGAGGAAAAAATAAGTACACCAGCCACAGCTACGTTTTCGTCTATTTATTTCAGGTTTATCTTTCGTCGCCATTTTTGTTGTTTTTTTTTCTCTTCATCGCTATATTTATCCTTAGTGCTGCTCCCTCCCTACACTTGTTTTTGTTTTGTTTCTTCTGTGAATGTTTTTTTCCTTCCTTTTAGCTTTTCCTCTCTCTAGACGTTATGTTTTCCTCCCCATGTTTTTGTTTTACTTCGTTACGTTACGTTTGTTTTCCGTACATTTCTTACAGATGTGTCCTTATCAACCAAAAATTTAAAAAAAAAACGCGGGAGGACTTTCGCTTATTTCGCCCTCTACCACATCTCGAAAGCATGCGATTCCTTGTTGCTGCTGCTGGTGCGCGCCCTGCTGCTCTGCATCTTCCGTGTGCATATCTCGCTTTTTCCCCCCTGTTGTTAGCTGTTATTAGTGTTCTATGCTGCAGTTCCTTATAATCTTTTACTTTCTCTCTCTCTCTCTCTCTCTCTCTCTCTCTGCTCGCTCTCTGTGCCACACTTTTTCGTCGCGTCGGTCCATATTGTTTTTCTTTTTTCTTTCTTTCTTGCGAAGATCCTTACAATCGCTGTTGATTTGAAGAGAATTCGGTTTATGTTTGTGTGTACGTGTTGTTGTTGTGTGTGTTGGTGTAATGTTTTGTTTGTTTTCACATCTTAGCTTTTACTTCTATGCCCGTTCTTCTGCCCCACATTTGTCTGTATCTGTTTTGCATTGTTTTGTCAGTTCATTCATGTAGTAGTCCCGGCTAAGAGTTTCGCCGCCATCTCTGAAGGGATGAAAGTTGAAGAAAGTTTCACATTATAACCACAGTTTTCTGTTGGAGCTGTTGCGGTTTTTTGTTTTGTTTTGCTTTTTTGTTTTTTGTTTTTGTTTTTTATCACTACTCTTCTGCGAGAGTGCAGTGCACAGGGGGTTTTGGAAGGTGGGTTTCAGGGGCACGGGGGGGGGGGGGGGGGACGAGTGGGGAGTCAGGATTTTTAGTTGCGTATGTGTGTAGGCATGTACGTGTTGTACGTGTGCGTATATGAGAAAGGTTTGTGTGTGTGTGTGTGTGTGTGTGTGTGTCGGGAAGATGGTCGTGAACAATGGGAGAGAGTGGAAAACAAAAACAAAATCAGTGTAAAAACAAGAAGGGAAAGGTAGAGTAGAAAACGAAACGGAAGTAGTATGTGTTAACAATAATAGGGCTTATACTGTTTGGCATTGCCCGTTTGTTAAAGGAGTGTTGTTGTTTTGCTCTTTGTTTTGTTGTCGCCATTTTGTTTTTTTGGGTTCGAGCTGTATTTAGTTATTGTTTCTCGAGGGTGGTGGGGGGGGGGGGGACATTTTAATGTGCAAATGAATCCAAATATTGTGTGTTGTGTTAGTGTTAAGCTACTACTTCCTACTATTACTATGGTTGCCTTTTCCCTCTATGTGTTTGCATCACTCTTATCCTCTCTTACTATCTTACTTCCTTTTCTTGCATCAAACAAAAGAAAAAAAAATAACAACAATCAGAAGGATCAGCGTATCAAAAATATATCGAAAAAGTGAATGCTACTTTCAGAAGCATTATGCATGGTATACGTCCAGTTACGTACAGATCAAGCTCATGTATCACATTGGCAATTGTATATGAACTGCATAGGGAAAAGTTTTATACATACAAATGATTAAAGAAAATGGTGTTATTACTTTCTTTAGACAATCTTCTTACTATCCCTATCTCAAGTGTTAAACATATTTCAACAAGTGCTCACATGTTTATAACAATTCGCGAATTTGATAGGGCAAAACAATCCAAGCAACTCGTACAGCAAATCGCAGATTGCTTGGATTGTTTCTTCTTCTTCTTCCTTGGCACTACAACCTCTAGAGATCTCGGCCTGCCATTTCTGGCTTACTGTGACTTGATTTTACCCGTAGTAAAGCAGTCAGCCCTACGTACGGGGAGGCGGTCGGGATGGGATTTGAACCCCGGTCCTGTCGTGTGAAGACCGGCGCCGCAATCGCATCTGCTACCGGACCGCCCCAAATTGGATTGTTTGCCATATAAAAATCGAGCCGATTGTTTTAAACATGTTGACATTTGGGATCAAGTTTGAAATAAGAACGGGCACTCACTTTTCGCTCCTGAGTTACCTCCCCAAGGGGGGAGATTATCTTTTGCAGACTTTTTTCTATTGTTATTTATTTCTCGATTATTATAATGTATTATTACAACAATTTTCCCCAATTAAGCCTGCCATATACCCTGAGTTTTAGGTAACTCAATTGCTAAAAGTGAGTGCCCGTGGGTGGTCTTCAATCAGACTTTGAACCAACAAAACTGCCTTTATCCCTTTTATATTGCTTTCCTGCGTTCAACAAATCGAAAAAGTAACTGTTGTCAACCTAATAAAAGAAAACTCCCAGAAAAGTGTTGTGCAGAAGAAGAAAATTAGGATTAAAGAAGTATAACTTCTCATTTCTACTTTAATTTGGGGTCAGATGTGTTTGTGTGCGTTTAAGTGTGCATGTGTGTGTGTGTATGTTATGTGTACATGAAGAAAAAACGGATGGGAAGAAAAATTGATGGTTCACAAGCACAGCCCAATTGCACAACTGTGGTTTCTTGTGGTGTTTCTACTGATCAATCAATCAACCAATTATTAGGTAGCGGCGTACGAGAAAAAACAAATGGGTAAAAAAGAACGAAAAATTACAATCACAGTTGAGGAGTTCGAACCACACGACAGATACCAGCGACGAAACAGGACCGCATCGCAGCATGCCGCCACCACGCGCACCGGAGTTTTCCTCTGACTGCTGCTCCATACGATGCGCTCCACCTGCGTGCGTGCGTGTGTGTGAGTGTCGTCAGATCAGTTCCATCTTCCGGTATTCCATATCCTTATCCAGTAGAGTAGTAGCAGGTAGTAGCTAGTTAGCGCTGCCTTATACACAATTACACACACACGAAATGCCAACGGAAAGCCCGCCCGCCCGCCATCATCCATCATTTTTCGTCGTACACACACACAGGAAATGAAAAGTCCACCAGTTTCCACACATAGCACGTGTTCCGTCAAGAATTACTTTTATTGTTTTTTTTGTTTGTTTGTTTTGTTTTTCAATTTCTCTTTTTTGACAAATGAAGCCGCCGCCCCCCTTGCTTTTCGCATATTTCCTGAACCGAGAGAGAGGTGTTATGTGTGTTGACGAAAAAATTAAACAAACTAAAACGAAGAAGCACATTTTGACAGTTTGTTGTTGTTGGTTGTTGTTGTTTCTCCCTCGCAGCTACTACTACTACTACGTACGACACACCCACTTCCATTCTTCACTCTTCGTTACGTATCGTGGGTGCGTGCATGTGTGTGTGTGATTTTACAAAATAGGTCTGCTTTTTGTTCTAAGGCCAAAGAAAGAAGGGGAAAGGAGCGCACTACTAAAGAATAAGCTGTTGCGCCGCCTGTACAACACATACTTCTCTGCCTTTAATTTGCAACGTAGAAGTAATCCTTTTTTTGTTAATTATTGCAAACAGATGCAAGGTCCGGGAGGGGCATTTAAGTGTTACGCCCATCTCTCTCTCTCTCTATGGGCGGAGATGACCGACAGATACATCCTTTCTTATGCAAAACACGCACGATCACATACAAACACGCACGCACGTACGTATATTGGGAACGTTCGCGCTACCTGTTGCTAGGTATACTCTGACTTGCTTGGTTGCTACTACGCGGTCCTGCCCGGTTGTCGTTACTCTCATTTGTCTTAATCAAGTAGACGCAATCGTCCTAACACCTTGCTCACTTGAATGTGTGTGTGTTTTTGCGTTTATTACTACCACACACACATATTCCCCTCACGTTCAACAATCGCTCATTTACAATCATTCAAACTTATTCTTACTTTAAAAAAAAACTTTGCTGCTCACATTTAAAAAAATGTTCTGTTGGGGTTGTCGTTATTACAAGAATGTATGGTAGTAGTGGTGGTGTATGTTTGAGAATGCAAAACACTCTTCCAGGTTTTTTTTTTCTTTTAGGTATTCCCCACTAACTTTGTTGCTTGTTTTTTTTTTTTGCGCTAGTGCAACAACAAATGTCGTCAATGATGAGAAGACACACACAAAACCTCTCACCAAATAACGGATTTGACAGCCAAAGTAATAAAACAAAAACAGGGGAATAAGAAGTATTTTTACAGCATAATTTTTTTCTTCTTTTTGCAACCCTTTTGCAACACTGGCCCCCACACTGCCTACTGCGAAAGAGGAAAATCTATTGCATATCCGTTTCCCCTGCACTCAGCTTGCCCGCCCTCTTCACCTTGTTCCTCTTCTTCCTCGCCTATCTTGTGTTCTGTTGCACCTAATGTAATAGAGCAAGTGGAAGTGTTCACCCTCCGTTTATAGTTTATTATCAATTATTATTATCAATTACACATTAATTCTCGTGTTGTATGTGTGTGTTTTTTGTTTTGTTTTGTTACCCCCATAATTCATACCTTACCTACCTCCGAGTGTTTGTGTGTATGTGTATTTATATATGCACGTGTAAATGTGTGTTCTATTGTGTTTCTTGTTTACTATTCAATTTATGGATCTGTGTGTCTCTGTTTGTGTGTGTATTGTGTTTGTGTGTGTGTGTGTGTTGGGCTTTTGTTTGTGTAGTAGGTTAGTTAGTAGTATGTTTAATAGCATTATCCTCTCTTTCTACTCTTAATTTATTCTAATTTTTCGTACACAATGTATTTCATTTCTCTCTCTCTCTCTCTCTCTCTCTCTCTCTCTCTTTCTCTCTCTCTCTCTCTCTTTTTGTCAAGGACAAAAAAGCACATTAAACAATAAAAAATAAAATCCTTTCTTATACGTAACTAGTGCTTGCTTTTCCCTTCTTTTTTTTGTTGTTGTTTGTTTTGTTAGTTGCATTTCGCGTTTTTTCCGCTTTTTCTTTTGCATTTCATATCTCAACTTTGTGTGTTTTTTTCTCGTTTTATTTATAGAATTACAATTCACGTTTTGTGTTGTCAAATAAACGGTAGTATTATCAACTAATACACACACCTCCAATTGTTTATACCTTCTTCCTTGTTTCGTTTTGTGTTGCATTTTTTCCCTCACTATATTTCCCTTACATTTGCTGGCTCTGTGTTTGTATGTATTTTCTGATTCTTCTTTTTTTTTTCGTTTACTTTGTTTTTAGCTTGCTTTTGTACCAGTAGTCTATGTGTTTATTTTTTATTGCATTTCATTTAGTTCGCCGGCTCTTGCCTTCCTTTTCCTATTCGTTCGTCCCGATTTTCTTGTTTCTCTTGCTTTTTGCATAAGAGTTTGTCGATCTAAGAAAATTATTCATCATATACTTCATAGTTCTTTACGCATTTCTACAGCTGATTACAAATGGTTTTGTTTTGTTGTTTTCACGCGTGTGTGTTCTTCGTTTTCTTTTTTTTACCCTTTTACATTTATATTTTTCCCTGGGAAAGTGTCTGGGACTTGCTGGTGCTGGTTTTATCTACTTGTGTGTCTGCCTAACTGTTCTCTGTTCATTTTGTCAGCTGCACGCGAATGTATGTGTACAACGTGGTGTAGAGGCTTACGTGAAATTATTTTTCTGCATCCTTTTGCTTGTGTGTGTGTGGTGTGTTGTTACAATCGTAAAGGTAGTAGCAGCATATATGTATATATAATATTATTTTCATTACGATAAAACTAATGTACTTCTGATGGTTCCGGCTTAACCGAATGATGATTACTTGGATCTGGGGCACTAAGAGGCTGTTGGTTTTTGAGCATTTTTCATTATTTTTGTTTGTTTTTTGTTTTTTTGGTTTCAATTCGTGTGTGTAATTCGGCGCACGCAGAGGTAGTAGATCGAATCGCAGCGAAAAATGGATGGCGGATGCGGAAAAAGAGGATAAATGGATAGAGAACGAGAACCGATTAGTAAGAGTTAGGTGTATGAAAACACAACAAGAGATTTAAACAAACAAAAAACAACGCAAACAAAACAACAACCGGTTCCATCGTCGGTCACCAGCAGCACGCACACCGCACCGCACATGGATAGTATATGGATGGCAAGAACATCAAGTCAAAGGTTTTGGAAGAGGATCATCAGCTGGTCTGAAGGGATTAGTTATGACAGACGGGACGGATGGACGCCGATCACAGGGGTTTGCTGTGGAGCTTTGACAATCAATAGCACAATATTGCAAGATACTACTACTACAACGCACAAAAGGAAGGCAACGAAAAGGTGCGACCAGAAACAGGCGTGAATCGTTCTACCATGTTTAAATTACAGCTAAACGAAAATCCAAAAACATGTAAACTACTTAGTCCTGCTGCTTTACTGTTTATATATCACAATTATTTTTTCATTACTAACTATATTCTACTCATCATCACGATTCATGAGAAGAGATATTAGATTTAAAATCAAAATTTCTAATAGGCAAAAAAGAAGATAATGTACACGCAAGGTAAAAAGAATACAAATTACAGTGCCTATCACATAAGTATGTATTAACTATTACCTACTGAGAAAAATAGTTGCAAAATGAGACTTTGACTTAGGGGACGTTACACCGTCGTAGTCACAAAATTAGCCCCCAAAACCTCTAAGGCACCACCAATTTTTGCATTTAAATCTACAAATTTTGGCTCGGATGTGTAGTATATTTTTATGGTGCGCAATCTGCCAAGTCGGAGTCGGAAAAAATTGTAAAAAAAAAAACACTTATAGACAAATATTGGTGACTTTTAGGCAAAATGTTGTGAATTTTCATCGTAACACAACTACTTTTCAAACCGGAACCCTGTGCATAAACTACTTCGATATTTTCAATAACTAGCAGTGTATTTAATTTCCACGCCAAGGACACACAACTACACTAACAGAAGATACTTGCTAACAGCAATAGAAATAAAATAAAATCCTTCAGCAAAAGGTTTAGACTTTCGGTGTTTTTCAACTGATAAGGTGAAGCAGCGATCTTTTGTTGCTGACTCTTGACATGAAATGGCAAACAAAGCAGCATGACATTGGACGGGCAGTGTATAATATCATCGGCTCCCATTGTAACTGGTTACTTCACAGCAAAAGGTAATTGATTCACCTTATCATCTGAAGGGCTTAAGTCTGAATAGATGCCCCACTCACGGCACTCACTTTTGCAACTGAGCTACCCAAAAGGTTATATTTTTCAGATCTTTTACTGTAAGTATTTATTTATTTATTATTTATTTTTATTATAAATTATTATAACAACAAATTTTAGCACTTTTGCTTAACTTTTTCCTAAATTTAAGGTAACTCAGTAGCGAAAAGTGAGTGCCGTGCGTGACCATTTCATCGAAGGAGTCCATACAAAAAAAAATCGATGCCTTTAAATTATCAACTAAAAACCCCTGTAATAGGCCTATTGCACGTGGTGTTTTGGGTTGGTATAATTCCGGAATTTCACTGCCGAATTTTCTTCTCCCCTCCTCTATTTTGACAGAAAATCGCATGCTGCACGTGTGATAGCAGAGTGAATGGAATAATTCTACATTTCCATAGTGACAGAAGGTAGATGGGTCGAGCTGAATTCATCTTTTCCCTCCATGGTAACCTCTGTCAAAGCGCTATGAGAACGAAATTCCGGAATTATTCCAACCAAAATTACCACGTAGCCTATATAGGGGGCGGTCCGGTGGCCGAGGCGACAGCGGCGCCGGTCTTCACACGGCAGGGCCAGGGTTCAAATCCCATCCAGAACGCGCCTTCCCGTACATAAGGCTGACTACTTTGCTACGGGTAAAATCAAGTCACAGAAAGCCAGAAATTGGCAGGCCGAGATCTCTCGAGATTGTAGTGCCAAGGAAGAAGAATAACAAGCCTATATAAGCCTATTTAAGAACCAAAAAGGATAATTCAAAGAATAGGGTTAGAAAACAGCAGAGGTTTTGTGATAAAATACCGTCTGCTCTTGTAAAACTGGGTAAGCGGCAGTAAATGTGTGTAGAAGAAACAGTTGACTTGGTGATTATCCGCGATCTACGACGATTAAAAAAGAGCAAGATACGTTTACACGATACGAATCCTTATATGACAACGATCCTAGTAGCCACAAGGTAAACAGCTGCTGGGTGCTGCTTTTCAGCAGATTCGTATCGTGTATCGCGTGCAGTTTAAACTACGATTTTACCATTTCCTTCTGCACACTAGATAGACATTAGAGGACATTCCTAAGCTCATTCCAGCTTCTGTACAACATTTACTCTTTAGCACGCTCACACACCCTGTTTGATTGAGCATGATACATATATAAAAAAAAAGGTGGAAAGGTAATAATGGTGATGATGAAGGTTGGTGGTGGTGGTAGTCATGGTAACGGGGGTGTTGGTGCCGACCTTTGGGCGGTAGTTGTTGTTGTTGTTGTTGCAGTAGTAGTAGAAGCAGAAGTACTACTAGTGGTAGTGGTTTCGGTGAAGGAGGAGGTGGTATAATACCTTGTGGTGGTGGCGCTGTAACAGCGGAAACAGGCGGTATTACGGCAACGGACGGTGGCGGGGGACCGCCGCCGCTGGGTGGCGCATGCGATCCTGCACTGTGAGGTGCCTCGAGCGGTGTTGTACTATGGGCTTGCTGTAATCCACCTGAATAATAGCCGCCATTTATACCAGCTATAAGTTTTTTTCTTGATTTGTAAATTATTATTTCACTTTTTCTGCGTATATGGGGATTTTGTTTTGTTTTGGTTTTTATTTTATTTATAGCATAAAATAGAGAGATTTTGTTCTTCAATGTACTGATTCTGTTTTGAGGTTTTGTTTTGTTTAGTACACAACTGTGGTTTTTAGTTTGATGTTTTGTGAAGTGTGTGTGTGTGTGTGTGTGTGTGTGTGAGTGTGTGTGTGTTTAAGGAACTTAAAAAAGCATTATGACAATGAACAACATTCACAAGACGCATGGAAGAGGAAGTGGTTCGTTATGTTTTTAAATCATTTTGTTAATCATCGTTTTACTGCTGTTGGAGATTGAGATGGAGATGGGATTGGAGATTATGTGGACACAGTTTTGATGGTGTGATTTTTGATAAGTTGGGCGTTTTTGTGTGGAGCGTGTGTTCATCGTAGTGAAAGAATGAAGCTTCTAGTTCAGTTTTCTTCCAAAAAAAAAAGGGGGGGTTTCAGTCTATGAAGATCGCTTTTTGCACAATTAAATGGGGTGTTTAGAGTTTAAGCAACTTTCTCATGTACGTAGTAAAATGTGTATCAAATTTGTGGGTGTAAATGTGTTTGTGGTGTGTGAGCAGCTGTTGCTGATCGATGATTTTGCGAGAAGAAGAGTGGGAAGAGTATTGGGGATGGATCATTTGTTCGTAGCCGATGGATGGTGTGAACCTAATGCATTATCGGCAATAGAGAGAGTGTGTGTGTATAATGTGTTTTTTGTGTATGTGTGTGTGTCGGGAGAGTTTAAAAAGACAGCGTAACGACAACGACAACAAACAGAAAAACAACAAACAACAAATCGGACAACCGGGTGGACTACTAACCTTCTGAGTATCCGCCGGCACCACCGCCCGTCGACGAGCGCAGGAAGTACTCCTTGTTCACGCAGTTCCGGAGACACTCCGGTATATTGCCAATGATTGCCCGCCGGATTTCGCTCGCCGCCATCTCGCGCAGTTCCGTCGTGGCCGCTTCGCTGTAGAAGGCAGCGTGTGGCGTACAGAGCAGGTTGGGGGCATCTTTCAGGGCACCCTGCAGGACAGCGCCGCATCGTTCCCCGGATTATTGCCATGTGCACACGACAACGATTATTAAGCATTAAAAAAAGATACAAACGAGGAGAAGGGAAATACGTTAGCGAAACACTGACGCTGGGGGGATGGTGCTGCTGCCAATGGCTTCAGGCTACCGTTTTGAAAGGGAGGCTGAAGCCATTGGCATACACGGTTTTTGTTTTCCCTCGCTACATTTTCTGTCCTTTTTCATGCTAGGTTACGGCGACGTGATTCGTTTCCCGGGAGGGATGAGAGGTTTCCGCGAGCAAATTTTGATAATAATATTTTAACTTTTTGTGTCAATTAAAATCCATTTAGATCGTGTTCTAAAGAGTGTTCTTCAGAGGATGAGAAGTAGACGGTGTTGATGGATCTAAAAATGATCTTCGAATAGCCGATACAAGCCTCAAAAGTTACTGTTTGGTGTGGTATAGGAGCAAAAAGAGGCTTTTACATGTTCTTTTTGTTAAGACAACTGCAATTCTATGGCAGATGAGATAGTCAAACATGAATGGTTTGTTCAGAAGTTTAACAATTTAGCAATTTAGCTATGCTCTTGAATTGATTATAGAAAGAATTACTGAAGAGTAAGTTGTCTAAAAACAGTTCAACCACTCTCTCAACTTAACCTCAACTAGGAACTCAACCGGAACGGGCACGTGTACAGCAGCTGTATCCTTCGCATGAAATAGACGTTGTTGCGTGTTAGTATGCAAATGAGAAATGATGCCCTAGCCGGAATGGTGTTAGTAATACTAAAGCGCGTTTGTGTCTGTATGTTGTTGTTTTTGTTGTTGTATCGATCTTTATTGCCTTTTACTGAAGATGTGTACTCGGCGAGTTATTAGCGTGTTAGTTCATTGTCTTTTAACCTTTAACTTGGTTTACAATGGATTCATTTAACTAACGTCGTTGTGATTTGGTTAAAAGTAAATGAGTTGTAGATTTGCTTTTTTTTTTCTTTGGATGATAAGCCACCCATTTGTTCGCTTGTGATGGTATGGTCAGTAGTAGGATAATGAGAAAAGCGATCGTGAGCGGCGTTGAGAGCGTGTGACTTGAGAAAAACAAAACAAGCAAAAACAATAGCATCAACACAAACGGTATGTAGAGAAAAAAGATAGTATAAGTAGTAGAATAAACCTGAAATACATTGTATGGCTCATTCTCATGAACGTCTAGTGCTGCTGCCCGGATTCGTCCTTGCTTCAGTGCGACGGCTAGCGCCTCGTCATCCACCAGGCCACCGCGTGCCGTATTTACCAGGAATGCACCGGGTCTCATCTAAAAGGAAGGAAAACGGTATCAAAACACAGAACGGTGCTTAACGTTGTAAGCTGCCATTACCTGTTTAATCGTAAACTCATTGATAAGGTGATGATTATGTTCATTTAATGTACAGTGCAGCGAGACGCAGTCGGAGTGGAACAGCAGTTCCTGCAGTGTGTAGACGCGGTTGAGTCCGAGCGATTTCTCGATCCCGTCCGGCAGGTACGGATCGTAGAAGCTCACGTTGAAGCCGAATACTTTTGCTCGCAGCGCGACCGCACTGCCGATGCGTCCCAGTCCAACCAACCCGAGTGTATCACCCCGTATTCTGGCACATCCCTGAAGCGAAATTGGACACAAGTTAGCGATACTCGACACTCTGCTCGACAATCCTCGAGTGCTGCTGCTGCTGATTTTGACTTACCTGCGCTGCATCTCGCACCTGTTCCGGGCCGGTAAATTTCTTGCCTTCTCGCACCATGTTCGCCAACCAGTAGGTCCGCCGGTAAAGGTTCAGTATCAAGCACATGGTCGTGTCGGCGACCTCCTCGACGCCGTACCCGGGCACATTGCAGACGGCGATGCCGAGCTCGCCGGCCGCCTTCACGTCAATGTTGTCGACCCCGCTCCCAATCCGGACGATTATCCGGAGGGCTTTGAACTTTTCCAGATCCTCCTTCGTCAGAATGATTGTGTGCCACATCAGCGCGCCGACCGCTTCGTTTAATACCTGGACAAAACAAACGGATATTAATCACACAAACGCCCAGACACTTAAAAACACACAAAGGGAAGAGATACTTACTTTTTCATGAATTTCTGATGTGCTCTGTGCATCGCAGAATGCAACCGTGGCCACATCCTTCAGTATGGGCATCTCGATTGAACAGTCGCGCCCATCGAGCAGGGCGACCAACGGGCGCGATTGCATCGGTCCGTTCGAAATTGGCCCGCGGACGTCACCCAGACGTGATCGTTTCGGCATCATATTGTTCTTACCAACCACCGGCTCGCTCGATTTGCCCGGCCAAACGTTCGGCTCGGATTGTTGTGCGCCTGCTGTTTACACTTCCGTGTTCCGACCCGAAATGTCTTCCTTCCTTTCCGTCCACCCGTCCGCGTCCTTGCTTCCTTCTTTGCTTGTTTGTTCACACTCACTTATTGTATCTCCACCAGCCACCTCCTCCACAGCTTCTATACGCACACGCGACGTTCGGAACCCAAAAGAAAACACCAAGACTTCCGGAAATTCTAGTAGTTCTTGATGTGCCGTAACCAAGGAGATGATGCTGCTGATCGTCGGTACACGCACCACACACGTTGCTATCTTCTTGTTGCATACACACACACGCGCACACACTCACACACTCGCACTACTGTACCGGTATTTCACACGCGCGGGCACACACACACACACACGTGACACTCGGTTGCTAGGTTGTGTTGCCTTTTCTCTCTCTCTTTCTCTCTCTACCGATCATACAGTAGTCCTCGAGTCCTTGAGTACGCTCTAGTCGAATATTTAAACAAAACACCATAAACATTTGCTGGTTCAACTAAACCAAAAATAAGAGAAAAAAAATAGTAAATTAAATTTAAATTGTTGATCATTTCCCAAAGGAATCAAGAAATATAACTTTTTGGAGTATCACTATGGGAAGGTCCATCAAAATCACACACAAAACACCATGAGTACTAGGATTGACTTCAGCTCCCTATCAAAAATCGTCCTTGAAGATCGTACGAATCTCTCCAGCCGATGACGACACGACCGTGATGCAACTACAACAATCTGCAATGAAAGAAAGCGAAAAGAAAACTATTATTAGCAAACTCTAGGTGCAACACGATCATAATGGCAGTCGACACACACACACAGCAGGGAAACAAACTCAAAAAAAAGACCACCAACTTAATCACCAACTTTTCTCATTTACCCATTGCCTTGAACTATGGGGCCGTGCGAGGGCTCCTGCCAACAGGACTTGGATGGAGGGAGTGCCATCATATCAGAACTTGAGAAAAGTTTACTTTTCCTTCCTTTACACTTTAGCTACAGTTCTTTGCGCAACTTTTTCCCACCCATCCACCCATCCCATTGCCCAGTGTAACTTTGGTTCATCTTCAATCTTTTATCTTTCCCATTCTCTTTTCCTGTGTTACGCAGCGGAGTTGTGGACTGTGAGGGAACGCTCAATTCTAATCCAAAAAGTGAAACAACACTGGACCAGAAGAAGAAAAAAAGGGTCTATAGGACGCTTCTACCTTTTTTTGCATATTTTCCTTGCCATGTGTCTAGGTCGAGTGCAAAGTTTCTGCTCCACGCTCGGTGGAATGTGTATATACCACCGGCAAGAAGTTTCCCAAGTCGTAGAAACTTGGCGAGGCCACCAACAGGGGAGTGTGCAGTGCGCGGTTCATCCACACACACACAAGGAAAAAAACAAGTCAAAAGTTTGATGAAACACCGACAGGGCGGGCTGCTCGCCCACTCGCACAACAATCCTGGCATCGACCGATCGGAAGTACTTTACAGAGTTGTTCTCGATCGGCGGATATGAGTGTGTGCGGCGGTAGCGGCGGCGGGGTTTGTACAATAAAACGAAAAGTTTTAATTAAAATGTAATTAATTTACAAGCTCCCTTTGGTTCTTCTTGGGCGAACGGCGCTGGAGGAATCACGATTAAAGGCGAAAAACCACCCCACCCACATCACAAAAGCCGGCGGCGGAGAGACTAGAAACGATGCTCGAACGAACGCGAACGACCGGTCGGTGCTTTCCTCCTAGGATGGTCCTTTTTTGCTACTCGAACAGGAATTCCAGAAAAGCGAGAAGCCACCGACATCGGCACAGAAACAGCGGGCGCCGCCACCACGGATGAAGTTTGTTTCCATAGTTAATAAAATTGAAAAACAAGAAACAAACACAGATACGGCGTTGGGCAGAGATTTCGTTTCACTGCTCCCACCAAACCGATCTCCTCCCACCGAATGTTCGATCAGGCGAGTTATTCGGTCAAGTGGAAAAGTTATGCGCTGGTAGCAAACAAAAACCGAACAAAACCAGAACACGGGACAGAAGGGGAAAGGAGAAGAATGCAGTTCCTGAAGGTGGAAGCTGGACGAATGGGGGGAAAAACGTGAGGCATAATATTAATTAATTTCTTCCTTTCATCTAACACCATCTTAATTAGATAAAAAAAACACCAACAAACACTGGGTGAAATAATCATTTTCCGAAGTTAAACATAGCATTTAACATTTAACTGCATGTAAGAGGATTTGCAGTCATTTTAGGATGCTCGGAATTGGTCCAGACATTAAAGATCCTTCAAAAGGATGGATGCAATAGAGAGTTAAACGGTAGGAAGTGTACTCTCCTTAAAACGTTCAAGCAAAGTTTAATCTTAAAGCCGAAGAAATGGTCCTCAATGGTCCTCGTGGCAGTTGCTTCCTCCTTTCATGGTACTGGGGCTGAAAAGTTTCACGAGCAAGAAGTATTCAACGAACAAAAAGGACACACGCACACACAAGCAGCCACTCGGATATTGCCGGTTATAGCGAGACAGAAAATGGAAAAACCATTTTCCAACCCATCCTTTTGCCATTCGTGGTGTGTTACTGCGAGTGAGCGTGATATTCCGAGGACTCTTTCTCACTCTGTATCCCTTTCTCTCTCTCTCTCTCTCTCGTTTACTCTTGATTTCAACTTTATACTTTCTAGTGCGGAGTGGAAAAGAAAACTTTTCCAGCAAGTAGCTTTAAAACGAGTTGAAAGGAAGCATTTTCCCGACGGGTTTCCACACTGTGGAGTTTAAAGAATTTTCGATCGAACTAGAGAATGTTTGGAAAACTTTTGACTGTTGTTTGGTAATGAATGTTTCACTAGATTTTAAGGCATTAATTGTTAATGTAAAATATAAAGAGAACAAGACAATAATATCACCAGGATCGATTTACTTCATTTATCCCACACAAACATCGTGTCGCTTCGACTCCTGCAATGGAAGCCAACAGTCTCGATAAAGAACGAGACCTCCTACGAACACAATTCTTAAGGAAGAATTTCTCTCGGTTCTTTATAAAAAATTCCTCGAAACAACAAATTATGAAACGGAAAATTATTGCAATCGAATTTAAACAGATCAAGCATGTTTTAAAGTTACCCAAAGAGCTTGAGAAAGGTTTTGCCCACCATTTCATCGCCACAACGCAAGCCATGGACCAACCAGTCTCCGGCTGCATGGCGACGCACAGCCTACTGGACAAATGTAAAGTGCCGCGTGGCGAACGGCGTTCTCTCTCTCTCTCGCTCTCTCTCTCTCTGTCGCTTGCAACCAGTCAGTGTTGCCAAACCAAGGATTTTCACCAGGAGTTGAAGCGTGCGCGTTTAGACTTTAGCTGGAAGTTTCTATGTGTTTTTATTGCTGGCGCTCACTACACTACCGGTATTTATTCTTATCCGCTAAATTAATACACACACACGCGCACGTGGAGAGAAAATGGGAGACAGGCTGAGCAGAGAGCGTTGCGGAGTGAAGTGTGTTATTTGCATCTCTACTACAATCATGCCGGCATTTTCATGAGCAGGGGTAATATTGCTTCATTCTTGCTTTCCCTTATCTCAGTCATCTAACTTTACGGCAAAAAGTTGGCCAAGTTTCTGATAGCGTTGTTGGAGCAGGTTAAGTCATCACTACCACCACCCACCCACCAAATCCACCAACATGATGACTTTTCTAGGACTTTTCTCTTTCAAACCACCCAAAAGCGCACACACACACTCACAAAACACCATTTTCCAACTTTAGCTAATACTTTCCCGCACAGAAGCCGCCGATAAGTTAGGAAAGTTACTTTTCGGCATCGCGCGGCTTCAATTGACCTCTTCTCGGAGCGAGTGAGCGCGAGAGATACAAAGCGGGACAAAGCGATTGGGAGGGGAAGGGCGATTGGAGGCTGCGTGAGTGAGAGAGCACACACTCTATCCTGAATATCCTTGCCCCTACCTACCTCAAAAGCAAAACTGTTCCGCACCAAATCCGCCCCAACCCCAAAGTTCTGAAGGGAAAACTCGGGAGCAGCACAGAAGTTGGTTGAGGCGAACAAAGTTTGGACACGACCAGGGGCCGCGACAGAAGTTTTGGTACGCAAAAGTTTGATGGGAAATTGTACGCACCGTCCACCAACCTTCACATCCGAACAGGACCTCCCATTGCTCCACTCGTCCTGTTGCCAGCTTTGGGGAAAGTCTCGCGGATCGGAGGAGTTTTAGAACTTTCTCATAGGCAAATGCCGGGTTAGATGTTGTATGTGTGTGTATGTGAGAGGATGGTGGTGACGGCGTCGGTTGTTGTGATCCTTTCAATCCCCCCCCCTCCCCCCCCCTCAAAAAAGCCGGCTCCACCGGCAAACGTTCTTCTCTCGTGATGGAATAACTTTTTCGCCCAACTTGCTGCAACTCGCCACTCTCGCGCCCCGACCACCGTTTGGTTGGTGTTAATCGGCGCTACTACCCCTTTTTGACGCAAAACTTGACTTGTTCCCCATCTTACCCATCCGTTTGGAAAATGTTTGTGCTGCTAGTCTCGTACGCGATAGCGGAGACGAGGAAGCGTTGCAAGATAAACATGGGGACAAGTAGCGCGCGAAAAGTTTGTAAACTTCCGTCAACTAACTTTCCGTTGAGCCACCGTCGTCGCCGCCGCCACGTGCCACCACCCGGCAAACCGAGCGTCGCTAGTGCCCGAAAAGTTTGGTGAGAAAAGTTTAAGGCACGGCGAAAAGTTTCCATCAAGGCGCGACATTGGAAGGGAAGAAATTTCAATCGATCGTAAATTTGTGATTTTGCTTGATATCTTTACTATACAAAAATACTTTACTTTCATTCACAAAAAAAACCTTCCAGACAAAAATTGTGTGTATCGTCACAAACCAGCTCCGATGGCTTTAAAAGGGAGTTGCTCTGAGCACCTGTGTGAGGCACTCCCCGTCTAACTCTCTTCCTGTCCTTTTCTACCCGGCATTGCCATCGCAGTGGAAGTTTTAATAGTAACTGATCCAAAAGCCATTAAGCACAACAATACATAATTATCTTCCCCCACCGCCTAGTGCCCGGGGACAGCCCGTTCTCCTCACACCCTTGCTCTCTATCCTTCGAGCAAAAATCAACCAACGGTGACAACAATTTTTGGAAGCCATTTTTCTTCAGTCGTGGCATTTGGGAAATGGCGAGGAGGCCTGGGTGAAGGAGGATTAAAACACAGCAAACAAACAACAAAAAATCACAAAAAAGGGACACGTTTTTGTACAATTGTGTACCTCTTACTTCACGGTGCAGAAAAGTCCCCAACGTCACCAATATCATCGTGCTTGCTTGCTTGCTGCCGATCAACACAAAACAACTGGTGGGTGGATGAGGGGGCAGTTGGTGGTTGGCGGAAGTGTCACCGCGCACCCTCCTCGCTCGTTCGTGCTCTGGAACCACCCCATTCCCCTTTCCTGTCAACCATTTTACTTTCTCTCCGATGGTGCTATGCTGCACATGCGCAGTCCCTTCCGGAATGTTCTCTGCTCCCTTCCTTCCCCCTTCCGCGGTTTTTCCCCCATCTCACACTCATTCTGCCGGCCCTATCCCTATCCCTATACATATCGGAACCCTATTGGAATCCATTATCCGGTTGCCACCTTCGAAGGACAACACACCGGCCGACCGTCGCGCGGACCCGATCGGAACACGAACGGAAGGACGAAACAACAACCAAATGAGTCTGGCTTGTGCGCTGACGATGATGGAAAGTGAAGAAGCGGCACAGCGGGCAGGCTGACTGCGAGACGAGCCTCTCCACACCGACGACGCCATTACACGCCGGTCACAAGCGCCACAAAAGCCGGTAAAACTCTCAGCAACACAGGACACGGGTGGGACCGCGCGACACGGTTGAGGGGTTTAGGTTGTACACGGTTTTAGTGGATAAATTTATGAATTTCTTCCCACTTCCGGACCAACCCCACCACCACCACCAAGAGCGCCACCCATTCCGGGCGTTCCCCGCACCCAGGGAATGTCCGCATTCTCGTGGATGCC
The DNA here is from genome assembly GCF_013141755.1 of Anopheles stephensi. Classification (NCBI taxonomy): domain Eukaryota; kingdom Metazoa; phylum Arthropoda; class Insecta; order Diptera; family Culicidae; genus Anopheles; species Anopheles stephensi. The sequence continues at coordinate 50,483,809 of NC_050202.1, forward strand.
GTTGGAGAAATTTGAGACCGTGCGCCGGCATATAAAAACAACGGAAAGAGTGTGTGTGTGAGAGAGAGAGAGAACGAGAGAGCGAGACAGTGTATTGCAAGTAAATATTTATTGCTGTAAAAACCTCGCCTCTTTTAATGGCTTACTGCCTCTGCCTGCCTGAGGTGTCCTCCTCCCTCCTCGTTAAGCCACCCACCCAGGCTTCCAGCCTTCGCTCCATGGCGGGGGGTTGCGCTTAAAAAGTTAAAGTATTATTTTCCTCGCGTGAAAAACTTTAACAGTTAATTTGTCGTTTTTGTTGGAAAGGAGTTTTTTATGCTGCGGGGGTTTTTTTTTTATTCAAGGAAAATTATAATTTGATAATCGCAAGAAAACAAAGAAACAGAGGGAATGAATAAAGAGAGGGAAAATGTACAGAGTGGTTTTGGCGAATGTAGGGAGGAGTGGTTTTGGCGAGACAAAAATTTAGGGAGGGATGTTTTTTAATTTCTCATTTCCCCCCAAAATTAGTTATTTTTAATTGAATTCTCTTATTGTAATTACAAAATAAAATAAATGACCAGTTTAAGCTAAAGATAATCTAAAAAAATAAACAAAAGTAGACAAACTCTACTAATAACATCACTCATTCGCCATGCGCCACCATGCGTCTCCATTTACGGACGAATTTTCCCCCACCAAAATATATTCACAAATGCTCCTCCCCTCATGTTCATTCATTAGCAACAAAACAACCTCATGCATGATTCTAATGAGACGAAATGCTAAACAAGCCCGCAACTGTTTTGTTAGTGCAAAAATTACAATAACATTTCACACTTCTAGCATAGACCTCGGCGTCGTCCAGAGTCCACTGTCCCAAAACGCGAAAAACAAGAAAGCCGGCACATAATTGGGAGAGTTTGGGCCAAAAACAGTTTCCAAAAAGTTTCTTTAACAACAAACTTTCCACCGTCGACCGCGTCAGGCAGGAGAGGAAGAGCGTGTGAGGACACGCCGGGGCCAGCGAAAAAGCAAAAAAGTTTTCCTTGATTTTCTCGAAACTAGTTCGAACTTCAGCCCACCATCATTCCATCACACGCAAGCCTCTCCCTCCATTGTGTTTGCGTCTCTTCCTTGAACGATGGGAAAAGTTTCGCCGCCAACTTTGATTCCTTCCACAATTTGTCTTCCTACCAATAACCCCCACCTTCTCGTTGTTCGGTGGTGGGAGGACCTTCTCCTTGCTTCTCTACCTTTACCTAAAGACAACCTTGTGTCTCTAAAGCAGCGTATGCTTCGATCACTCAAGACACACGGAACCCACCGGACTAGGAATGGGGTGTCGGCGGCAAGCGTCTCGCGGCAGAAGACAATAGAACCCCATCCCTTCCATTCAACACACATTTGGTAAGTAGCGAGAGTTGTACCCGAGCAAAAGTTATGTAAGTGTACAACAACACCAAATTTTCACCCTTTTTCTACACCCCCTATTCTCTTTACCCTCCCCCACTATGATCCAACCAGTGTCCTGCCAGTGTTGCCCATTGTGGTCGAAGCAGTATCCGGTTGATTCATCCAGGCACTGTTGTGAAGTGAAAAGCGGAATCGCGCATCTCTCCTCCCCCAATTCTGTGTCGCCCATCGATGGACCATCGCTTTTAGGCGTAACGCAAAGTAGGCGAGCAAAAATTGTTGAGCAATTTTTGCCCCCCGCCTTTTAACTCCCGACGCCGTTCACTCGCTGGAGGAAGTTTTTCGCCGTTCGGAAAAGTTAGAAAAACCGGAAAAGATGCCACTGCACTCTTCCGAGACATGACAGCCAGAATCACACACAGAGAGGGAGTGAGGGGTGTTTTTTCTTCCCTTATAGAATAGGGAAAAGAAGATGTAGGACATTGTGTATGAGTACGACTCACACACACACACACACACACACACACACACACACACACACACACACCCAGCAGGATGACACAGTATGTTTTTGTGTCGTCGAGCAGCAAGATAAACTCTCCCGCTTTGGGGGCGCACCACCGCCACCCACTGTCGTCATGTGGAAACTTTTGTTTTGCTTTCCCTTCTATTCCCTTTGTCAGGGTGTGGAGAGGAGCCGGCCAACGATATCGCACAGCACTCGGCAGAAAGATCACGCGAAACGGGTTAGAGAGAGAGAGAATATGGTGCGGCGGCGTCGTGCCTGGGCATGAGATGGGCAGAACAACTTTGCTGACTTTACTTATTAAATGTAGAGCGCGAACCAACAACAACAAGAAAAAAACGTTGGAGGAGTATGGATTTTTCCGAACTGGAACAGGTGCGGGAAAGCGGAAAACTTTATAATATCAACTTTTGAAGAAGAATTTTCTACACGGCGTTTTTGTATTGCATCGATATTTATGATGCATTTTTGTAAGGGGTATTTGCAAACAATTTTAAGCATTCTTTTAGCAAAAATAAAAAATAGCTTTTAAATAAATAATAAAATAACAATAATTTTTAATAAATAATTCAAATCTCCAATTTTATCAAAATTAAAATCAATAGAACGATGAAAATGCTTCGTGCAAAAGGAAAAGGCAGAACAACACATTCAACAACTAGACAGCTCCAGGACATAAGTCATTTAAGAGCAGGTAGTTCCATTTCAAATTTCAAGATGTGCTCTTTTACATTCCATTAAGCCCTAACGGCGAGGGGTTCACATAAAACAGGGACAAAACTTCCGAGAAAAATTAATTTTCTCATTCTGTAATGCCAAGTAAATGGGGCAACAGGCAACAGCATCAAATTCGGCGACAGATATCTTGTTTTAATTTCGCTATATTGCTTCAAATTTTTATGTCGTTTTTTCAAAATTTGACTTGAAATTGTTCAATGTCTTGAGCATCTGGACCAGACATCGAAATTCTGTAATAAAAATATCGATTCCAAAAGTCTGCCTTATTTAACAATATAATAGAGATCATAACAACTTACTCCGATTCCTCCAAATTGGACATGAAGTTCGAACCGCTAAAACTATTTTAGACATTTGCCAAATGTTTTTTCGGCAGATCTGTCACAGACAAGTACTCCAATGATCGGGATTATATTTACTAAATTCATCTTTCAAGAATATACTACGGTGCCCTGGACAAATTCATCACTCAGGAATATACTCTGATGCTCCAGATTAATCCATATTGTTCCAGAGCCAACTCCAGAGTGATCCGTAGGCGCATCTACAACTACAAAAGCCTCGCAAAATAGAACTTTATCGGAGAGTTCCTAACCTGGATAATCGTAGTAGAGAATCTGAGAACCTGAGAAGGGGCGGGGTGGTAGAGACGACAACGGCAGAGCCGGGGTTCAAATCCCATCTGACTCGTTCTCCCATAGTGAGGACTAGACTTAAGTCTAGTAAGCCGGAAATTTCCGGCATGACCTAAGAGGTCGTTAGACCAACAAAGAAGAAGAAGAACCTGAGAAGCAACAGACCACCTAAACGTTCGTCACTCTCCTTGCATCCCATGTATTTGCGCCGCCTTAAAGCACAATTTTAACGGTTTAATTCGAGCTACAAAACGTCCAATGTCAGCAGTATTATTTTGTTTTCATCACGCATAACATACCCCCCTCATTTCTCTTTATTCGATCATCATCTATCCATTTCCTTGCGAATTGCAACAACAGCATAAATAAAGCTTGCTGGGGGGTGCCGGTGGTATGCCGGTGTGTGAGTGTGTGTTTGCGACATACCATAACATTGCTTTGAAGCATATCGCTAACTAAGCATGAATGAGCACCACGGCAACACAATCACACACACATACACCCATAGGAATGGTGAGAAAAACAAAAAGTGTGAATCTGGCAAACGTTCGCAAATTTCCATAGCAACGCCAATCTTGTTGTTGTGTAATCTTTGCTCGCAAGAAACTTCGTTTGCAAACCGAATTCGTTGCTTTATTTATTGATTTTTGTTTACATCTTGAGAATCGAAATGCGCCAAACTGTTTTCTAAAGCAATAAGATCAGCGATAGGAAAGCTTCAAGCATATTTAGCGGTCTTTGTCACATAGCTACTCTCCTTGAGGTCGAAAATATGGTCACTCGTCTACCATATGCATTTCTTTGATCCTCTTTGCTGTAACTACTGAACTTGTTAGTTTTCGCCTGCTTGCTCCACACACGGCCCTTGGGACTATCCGCCCCTCGTTTTCGGCTTGATTTCAGATGTGTCAGCACAGAAGCGGTTCCATTGTGACAACTAGTAGTAAAACGGACACAATTTTTGTTGAGATAGCGCATTTTGCACTGATGGCGCAATATTTGAAAAAGGGCGAAAGAAAGCGACTGTTGACATCGAACACCCGTATGCAACTGCACACGTCGTCCGTTCGAAAATCGGGTTTGCTGTGCGTACAACAAACCAGCAAAACAAAATGTTATTCTAGCCATTAGGGAGAGCTAGGGAGAAGGACGACGGCGACCGACCCGGACGGTTTTCTTCATTTTTTCTTCACTTCCGCAAATTGTTGAGCTAAGAATAGATCGATGATAGCAGAAACAGTGATAGAGCGGTAGAGCGTGCGAAATATTTTGCATACTTTTTTCCCCTTTTTTTTGTATCGCTTCAAACAGACTTCAAACAACCACCCTGATGCCGGCCGCGTCCCACACACGTCCACAACCTTGTGATTTCACAAGCAATGAAAAATATGCTGCCTCCGCCAGGTGAAACGAGTTGAGAGACATGAGGAGAGTAGGAGGTTAAGGAGAGCGGCGCAAGAAAGAAGGAAAAAATACAGAAACTCCCCATTTGCGATCAGATGTTCTACGAACGTAACGAACAGCAAACAAAAACAGGCACAGAGTTTCCCGTAAATTAAACGAATATTTCGCACCAGAAGAGCGAGCAGCAGAGAAGCGTCATCACGATTTATGTCCAACGACACGGCAAGGTTGTGTGTGGTTTCAGTTATGTGGTCTCAGTCTCGGTGTGGCCTTTGTTTTGAGGCAAAGATTTGAAAATAGAATGGCAACAAGCTTGATAGGGCCAAAAATAAGAAATCGTTTATATATAATAATATCTCACCATCTGCGTTAGGTGAGCAAGATGGTAGGGAGAAAGCAGAAAAAAAAGCTCCCAACGATGTAGATTACATGCACTCATCGGATTTTCCCATTATTATTGTGGGGGGCTATACATCCCCCCTATTCATATGATCAGATGTGTTTGAATGCTCTTTTTTGTGTATTTTTACGTCCGCGACCTGTTTGATATAGGGAGGTTACAGCGAGGAATCAAATGGCTCAGAAATTGAGTTGGGAAAATTTGGTAGATTTATTGTAGATAGGTCAATCTTGCTCGATTCCTACATCCTAGAAGTCTACTACAAAAATGTTGCCAATCCTTCAGCAGATAGCCTTAGGAAAAATCTACCGACCCAGCTTAGGACTCCAGTCTCGTATCTCTTTGATCGAAGACGCGCCAAATAAAGATTTGCTTCACCATGTGCATGGATACTCTGACACCTGGCTCCATGACTTAAAGCGACAAAGGTTGAATTAGGTGCAATTAGTTCCTTATAATACTTGTTCAACCTCTTCTTCCTTCTTCTCGTCACTACAACCTCGAGAGGTCTCGTCCAGCCATTTTTGGGTCTCAGTGACTTGCTTTTGCCAGTAGCTGGATAATCAGTCTTGTGTACGGGGAGACTGTCTGGATTGGATTTGATCCCCGGTCCTGCCGTGTGAAGACCACCAGAACGCTTTTCACCCTTCTTCAGAAGTGTAAATTTGTAATTTTTTTTCCAATTTCTTGAGTCAAGCTGATTTGCGAGTAGGTTGGGGTAAAGCTGCCTCACATCAAGCGCAAAACCAGAGTCAGGCTAATGAAATATCGTTAAAAACCCAGACGATCAAAAATTGATTCACCTCCAACTAATCACACCCGAAGCGACCATCGTCTCTACCACAGCACCCAAGGCAGCAGCAGTGGGATGCATATTTAAATGCGATGCGAAATCGCTAAACGCTTTTCTACCCCCTACCCCTCATCGCTTTTTTTCACGCCCAGCCTGAACACACTACCGATGCAAATTCATCCGTTTTAAATTTAGTTCATATTTTCCTGCCGCGGTGATGTAGTGCGCCGAAAAGAAATAGATGGAAGAACAAGCGCAAGCAAAACCCCCCCCCCATCATTGCCAATCCTTCATTGGAGCGGAGCACGGTCGGTCGGTCATTGTCTGCCGTGTCGTCTGGTCTTTCTTCGCCGGTTGAATATTTATGTCGCGCTGGCAACGTCAATAACCGCGAACGGGGCAAGATAAGGTATGAGGAGCAGGGTGTATATAGGTACCACCCGAAGGAAGGGGGTGGGGGAATACATACGCATGGCTCCCGACTGCTCTTGAGGATCGCGATCGTTTTTAGCTTTATATGTTTGTAGGGAAAACAGTGGAGAAGAAAACGACCCACCCAAGCCAAGTCCGCGCGCGCGGTTAAAGCACATGCTAACTACGCAGATGTTATTTAAATATACAAACATCGGTTGAAGCTATTTATAAACCGGGTGGTACCCACCCACCCCACCCAAGCGCAGCATTGCATCTCTCCTCCTTCTTCTTGATTGCTAAAGCGCGTTGGTTGGGCATCACACCATCATCATCGCCACTCATTTTACACATCCCAATGCTGCTGCTTCTTCTCGTCGCACCACTTGGATCTGAGCAATCTGCACACAGAGGTATCTTGGAAATATGATAATGATCCTGCTATACGCTGCATAGCAGCAGCAGCGGGCAGGTTAAATGGTGATGATGACGGGCGATCGTAGTAAGGCCTGGAGGAGAAGAGAACATGGGGTGTTTGCATTTCTCCGGTGATGGGCTGGCAACAACCACATGCATCCACCGAAACCCCTTACGTCGCCGATGGTTGCTTCGATTGGTTGGATCATCGATGATGCTAGTAGAACGCCAATGCTTCGATGCAATTCATCGAGCTGTTCGCATCATTTGCTCTGGTGGAAGAAGATGGCGTTTCTCTCTGTATCTCTCTATCCTTTCCCTGCCAGTAGCAATTGCAACCGCAAATTACGCAACGCTTTTAACGCGCTGGGAAAATAATATGGATGGGGGGGTGGAACAAAACAAAAAACATTGTGACAAATTTTCACTACACTTTTCCCCCTTTTTCCCGGGGAGGGTTTTTTCCTCATCGCTGTCCGTCGGTGGTGCGGTTTTGGGAAAATAAAGCGTACAGCTTTTCAGCGACGCATCAGCAAAATATAACAACAGGCCCCATTAATTTCCCATTAAAAGCGTTTGGCACCCCCATTACCGTTGCGGGGTGTTCACGCTGAAACGAATGCAATATGATGCGACGATAAACTGTTCTCTCTACTCACACGCATACACACAGAAATGCGAGCATTGTAGCAAAATATTAGTTGTGAAAATTCCATCCCGTAGTAGGGTGAAAAGCAAGCAACAGTGAGTATTTACGATCGAGTACAAGCATTCCAATGCATTACTATTTGTGAGGGCTCCCACGAAAATATTTAGAAGTTAAAAAAAATAGCTAACCCAAAGAAGCTAAATAATGCTATGCTCACTTCCTCTTCAACTCACTCTCTTCCAATGAATATAGGGAGTCTTAGCGAAACATGCACTCTTCTAGCTCGCAAAAGCGCGCATTTCTAGCTTGCTTATCAGTATGTGTCGGAACGATAAGCACGACACCCGCGTGTGTGTGTGTGTGTGTGCAGCGAACCAGTGAAAACAACAAAAGTAAAAACCAAAAACAGCAAATCTGCTCACCCCCCCTCCGGACGCGGTTCCGACCGACCGACCACACCTCGACGGTTGTTGTTGTCTTCAAATCGCGTCCTCTCAGGTGCCCTTCGAAACAAGGTCTTGTTGTCGCGGTGAAAAAGTACACAACAACCTTGAATCGAGTCACAACGCACACTCGCTCACCCACCTTCCTTGCATACCCCTTCACCAGTTCTCCCCCCCCCCCCCCCGGCCTTTAGTTCAACTCAACGACAGGGCGACGCGTTTCTTTTCTACCGTTGCGCTCGCCGTGTTGAGCCGTGTGTGTGTTCGATCATTCCCCTGCAACAACGGTGGATACAGACGGAAGGGTAAGCACCCGGTGCACGATGGGTGACACAAACTGAGCACTGTGAGGGCAATAACAACAACAACAGCAAAAAGCGCACACACATCACACACAGAGAGCAACAATAATAGACACAGCGAGCGAGCGAGACCCAGTTGTGTGTGGGGCTACCGATACGGAACGTGACAACTCGAAGCAGTAGTAGTCGCGGCGGCTTGTTTATCATCCCGCAGGGAGGGTACCGTTTTGTGAATACTGTGACGCGTTTTTTGGTAAGAGTTAGAGAGCATCACAGGACTGGGGGGGTCGATATTGATTGCTGTTTGTAATATTTATAACAAAGTACTGCTTTTAAGAATGTTCGCCCATTGAGCACATAAAAATGGAACGAAAATGCCCCTCCGGAATAAGTAGTGGCACCAGTGGGAAGTTCCAGGTTGCAATAAGGACCATGTCGTCCAACGCTCTTACCAAGTGACTTAGTTATTTGGGCCTGGTCGAATAAAACAGGGCTCTTCTATCAGTCAAAGACGCCTCATCGTCCATGGGACATCATCTATGAAGAGACCTCGTAGTCTAAAGGGTTTGAACGTATAACAAAGGGCTCTTCTACTAAGAGGACATTATGATCAAAGACGCCTCATCGTTCATGGGACATCATCATCTGAACTTCAATATAAACTTGTAATAGTATTTCTAACATAACCTACCCTAACAGCATGAGAAATTGAATGTTGACGCTGAACAAAAATTGGAAAGAAACTAAGCAATGGCAAGTAGATATTAAAGACAATGTGACGAGAAACTGAGAGACTATCTCTACATACACATCACTGTAGTAAACCGTATAGTAATAAGCAGAGGAGGTTAGAAACAAGGGACACATCAACTAAGACCAAGTAAGTGATCGCTAATGCATTTTATGGTTGACAATCATATGGGTGATCTTCGCCGGCGAGGCTCATAGATCGTCGTGAATGATAGTGATAAAAACCTAACCAATTATCGTAATAACTTCCTTAAACACTAAGGGTCAGAGAAGTCACCAGCCACATGTTTCGCTACACTGAATGTACTCTTAGACCTGCAGACTAAGTGGCAAAAGTGATCAGAGAAGGTGAGACCCGTCAGCAGGCGATCGCGCAAATCCACTCGGTTGAATAGAGCTTGGTTGAAGAACAGATCTCTTCCGTTTTCTTGACCTCCGTCGAGCTTGGATTCGCAGCTGGTTGACTATTTGAACATTTTTTCTAGAACGAAAAGTTAATCTGTATCAAAAATCCAGAATCGTCAAATTGATTGATTGGTTGATAAAGAATTAAACCTATTTTATAAGAGCATTTTGTCGATAAGGAATGGTTCAATCCCCTTCCATTTTCAGTAAATTGTATGGAAAGGAAACTCCCACATAAATTCGTTAAAGCTACGTAATGGCTCAAGTGCTTTATTGGTCGAGAGACTTCAACAAGAAGAAGAATCGATACCACACACAACAAGGCCATACCATACACAGCGACAGTTTGATTTAACAACTGTATCAAATCCAGAGCGCCATCGCCACACCACACTCACTGGCTTCAGAGAATGGTATTCTTGAATCTCACCAAAGAAGGCAAAAGAAGGTGCACTGCCTGCCTGTATGGGCTCGACGCAACAGCAGAACACGATCACGATGCTGCTTCTGCTGATCCATGCTTGCCCACACCGGCCCAAGAGTAAGACGCAGTTTGAAACTGCACGGCGAAAGCTCTTCACTCCTTGGTCTTTGTTGCTTCTTCTTCTGCTCTACCCGAGCATCAACCACCCCTAAAAAAAGGCAAGTGTGCAGGCGGATTGTTAGCTACAACCAACAAAAAAAAAAAAAAAATTCAACCACCGTATAACCATCATCATGCTCCCGAAACGCTCGTTTGTGCACCACCGACGTCGTCGTGTTGCGAAAAGACGAATGTGGGTCCAACAAAAAGTGTAACGAAGAACGGTGTGTGGTGGTGGTGTGCAGTGTGGTTAGGAACATAAAAATAAAATTTATAGAAAAAAAACCCGACACGTACAGAAACGTAGACCCCTTCTTGGGCCAACAAAAACATGTCGTGAATAATAACGCAAGCCACCGCAAAACCCGCCGAAACGACCAAAAGGTGACCCCCGATGAAGATGGGGAGCGTAAAAGAAAAATGAACCGAGCCCCAACCCGCAATGAGGAAAATGCAGCGCAGATAACACAGAAAAAAAGGGAACAGACGAAAGCAAAGACAGAAAGGGGAGAAGAAAAATAGGAAAACCCAACCAAACTTCCACGTCATCAAAAGCAAACGCGTAGTAAGAGAAGAAAACAGAAAACATAAAAAAAGAAACAATTGGGTAACGCAAACAACAAACACACAGCAAAACAAAAAACATAAGAAACATGTAGAAGACAGTGAAACGAGACACGAGACGAACGAATAATATGTAACAACAAGACAATCGACTGAAAAAAAATTTAGCAAAAGAGAGAATGGAGAAAGAAAACGGAATTGAAACATGAAGAATCGAAGAGGCAAAAGTGAATGAAGAAGTGAACTTGTGAGGAGATAAAGTGGTAGGGGAGGCAAAGAGATTGGCCGCCCCCAGAATGCGCCCCCACACATCTCCTTCATAGCCTCAAGGATACACCACATAATCTTCTCTCCTCGTCGGGGATCAATTCCGAGATCGGTTCCTGCCTTCTTTGGCTCGTTGCCATAAAAGTTCAACAGCACACACACACACACTCACACACTGTGGTGAATTGGCGCAGCCGTGTCCAATTTTAGGGACGAACCAGACAACGACGACGCTACAAGAAGATGGTGGAGCAGCAAAACACAGCATAAAGCGAGAATGGCGGGGACATACCGGGCGCACTTGGATAATGATGGGACTGAGGCAACGCAAAAAAAAAGCTCGTGTAGGCAGCATTTCACGAATGCGAAGAATTGTACCATAAAGAATGAATCAGCGCTAGCAAGAGTTGACCGCGCCGGGACTTATAAGCGAAAGGAGGAAACCAGACACAATTGGAGCTATACACACAGAGACGAGGCGACGGCAGGCATGAGGAGAGCGTCTAGAGGCGTAAGAAGGGGTTGTGGTTTTTGGTGGTTGAGATTACGTGGGTAGGAAGAGAGCATCAACAATGAAATAAAATGGCATCCGAAAATTCGGGTTCCACGGCAAGTTCTCCCTTCCTCTACTTCTTGTCGTTTCCGAATATGCGCACCAATTCCACTTTAAAACTGGATCAGCAGCAAGGCTAGAGTAGAGTGACTGAGCTAGAGTAGTTGCTCCTAAAGCTGGATTCTTCTATTTTCACATTATTTTCTTTACACTTATGAACTTGAACTTCCTATTTCACTTAGAGGACTTGCCACTCAATACAACAGAGTGGAAGGTGTTCGCCATATTCTCCACAAATATTAAACCAATCGTCGAGATTAACTGCTGCTGCAAAGGCGATTAAGTATTGTTCAAAGGTTTCGCGCATAATCGCAAAGTGGGGAGCGTTGGTTCCACAAAAGAAGAAACTCAAATACACCACGACGACGACGACGACCGACGCACACCATCCGCTTGGGGCGTCACGCAATAAACAAGCGTGCACAGCACCGTTACCGACGCGTCGCTGCCGCCAACAGAAATCTGAAGAACATCAGCAACAGCAGTAAGACGCTACCGCAAACCTCTCATCCAACTGTCTCCCATTCGACCCTTGGCTCCGTTTTGCCCCCCCCCCCCCCCCCATTCGCTTCGACTGCCTCTCCCCCTCCCCAATCACATTATTCGCGAGTGCTTTTTCGCACCGGAAACGGATCGAAGTAACAAACGAAAACTGAAGCGAATGAAGCTCCAAAGACAACAACAACCACCACCACTCGCGGTACGGGGCGAGTCTTCGCTTCACGGTTTCGTTTGCCTGTTTCTTGTACCTCTTCTTTCAATACGCCCGTTGCAAAAGTGGTTTCAATTCTACTCCACTCACCAACGGACCCTGACGCCTTGTTGGCCGCGCGCGAAGGTGAACGCAACAAAAAGGTGAAAATCAATAAATCACCGCGCCGCACCGCCGCCATACCTACAACATCGTCGCTCTCATTTGGGACCATGCGGTTGTGGTGTTGTGGTTCGGTAGGTTTCAGCTCACCGTTACAAGGCGAGAGACCATGACAAACTGTATCAAAAGCCGTCAGAACAGAAATAAGAAAAGGAGCTTGAATGAAATGGGTGACGATGAGGCAGTAATATTAATATAACTGTACAGAATGTTCTGGAAATTAAAATACTTCAGGGGGACAAAGATAGTTAATTATTTAACTGTTTAATAAAAATGGAGGACTATTCCTTGAGGTTCTCCAATGGCCGACTGAGTAAAGTTACCGATCTTCACATGATGGACATGGAATTCGAATCCTGAAGGACTTCGGGGACTGATTGGTTGGTTGATTAGGTAATAATGACCTAGGTTAAGTCTAATGTCTCAAGACTTCATTGGTGTGATCATATCAAGGATGCCAGAAATGACAGGCCAAGACCTCTCTCGAGGTTCGTAGTACACAATTTATTTTGGATATATTTAACTTACCTTTAAATTGCTGGCATTTGGACAAAACTAAAAGGAGAGGTCGTCTAGTTAAACCTGGAATGGAAAAATAATTTAAAACATTAGTCAAATGTACATATGAAATGAATCTAATTAAAAACACAAAACAGATATTGCTTTGTGATCTACTTTCTCGAGATAAGAGGCCCATGTGGAGTAACAGAGAGATCTTATTGAAGGGGTACGACGATATGAATAAGAGGATATTATAATAATTTAAAATTAATACTTCTAGGACTTTGGTGCCCTCTGATCCTTTAAATAATAAATTGATAGGCTCATCAGTTCATACACATTTGAAGATAGCACCGGCGCCCTGGTAACGGTCAATGGAGATCTATATCTGGAACGAGCCAACGCGACTTTGTAGCAGATGAGATTGCCGAACAAGGCACGGGTGACTATTGATTACAGCAAAATGTTAATCTACGCCATAAAGTTGGAAAAGCCGAGCCGTCGTCTTTCTGGTTCGAAAATCTGCCTTTTTCAGTTGTACAACTGAGTGGCTACTCTTCAATGACTTAAGGTCTGTATATGGACGCTAATAAATCGTTGCAATGCAAAATGTCGAAGAAATGGCCAATTTCTGTAATCATCTGGCAGCATACTTTGGCCGATGGCATCTTCAAGATGTAACCAGTCACACATCCCATCATTCGCAAAGGTCAAGCCCATGTGCAAGCAAAGAAATATTTCCTACTGCTGAGAATCCCTCTATTGGCATGATTTGCCTGGTAAAAAGTTTACCAAAAAAGCAAAGTTACTCCTCGACTGATAACTACAAAGAGAAGACGGAACGAAAAACAAAACCTCAAAAAGCAATTAAATTAATTTGCCAAAAAAGCAACTCGAAAGTGCTCAACTGTCAAGCGCAACGAGCATAAATAAAGCGGAGTAATAAAGGAGTTTAAATCCCATTACCAGACTTCAAAACATCGCCCGATTTTGGACAGATAGACGACGGCGATGGGCGACGACGACGACAATGACGATAACTACCACCAAGGAAGCGGGGCCTAATCATAAGCCATCAACATCCCCCCCCCCCCCCCCACCCAGAAGCATCGGAGACGAGCGCGGACGTGCATGCGCCCGTTTACACTAGAGATTAGGAGGTTTAACCCGTGGGGGCACAACAGGAAGAAAAGGCATCACTTTAAACTGCACTGTGTTGTGGGACGAGCGAAATTGTGCCTTTAACGTGAAGCAAACACAGCCACAATAATGCTTACACAATGCCCCAATCCTCCTTGCCACCTTACATTACGACAGGAAAAAGCCATCTGGTGATAAGAGGCACCCCATCAAACTCATGTGCATGGGGAGGGGAGGATGATGATTTTGCAGAGGAGCGCGCAGCACCAGATATTCTGGAGCAATTCAGCCTGAGCGCTGCCTGAGCTGATTATTTCACCCATGGCGGCTCGTGGCGCTTCAAAGCGCGAACGATGATGATGTCAGTGGGCCACAGGGCCATAGGGCGAGAGAGTAAAAGCACGAAGCGGGAAGCGGGAGAAAGGGAAGAGACGTGAGAGTAAGAAAGAGAGAGAGAGGGAGAGAGATAAGTTCGTCGCCGGTTGCACTGTTTCTCCCTTTTTCTTTGCCTTGCTGCTGATAACCGCGCGTCGTCCCATCATTTAAAGGGTCACAGACAAGGGAACAGGGCGGAAGAAGACGGACAAAGGGTAGGTGTAAAAAAAATACAAATAATTCTCATGAGATGCCCTACTGACAAGGGCGTCTCGAACACATCAGACACACACACACACAACACAACACAGCTTTGAGAATTAGGTTAGTCTAGCGGCTGGAAGATGGCGGGTTTGCGAATCACATCATGCAATGCCTGGTTACTGTTAATGTGAATTTATCAAGAAGTATAAGAAGACCTTATGGTCGATACTTAAAGGGAATTGGACAAGTGCTCTAACGTCTCAGCCCAAGGTTCGAAACGACAAGGTCATCAGATCCTCAGAGCACCCAATGGTGAATTTTAAGCACTGTTTGGTGGGCGACCTGGACCTATCACGAATTGGGTGAGATCCAAAAGAGTCTCACGATCTCCAACTTGGTAGCTCAGTAGTAGAACTTATAAACTACAAAAGAATCTTCAATTCCTGAAGTTTCACGACTGTTTTGGTGGTATTCAAATTAGTTTCTAACAAAGTAACATTAAGAGCTAGTTGGTGGCTTTGCAACTATCAGTATAAACTCTAGTTCTAGTTCTCTAGTGGATCTATAAGCTTCCAAGCAGATCATCCAGGATGAGACATTGTAGTAAGAGGAATTTCATGCTAGAAGAATTGCTGCACTCCACAACTTCTTCCGACATGCATCCTAATCTGAATGGCCGAACGATGATCACGTGGTGCAAAATGTAAACCAAACCGATGCTTCCGCCGAACTGACGCACAGAAAAGTGCAACAGCAACAAAACCAAAGCAAACAAGCGCCCACCAGCAACAGTCCGCACCAACCCAGAAGAAATCGAAGAAGCACTTAAAAGGTTACTTGGATCCGCGTTCTTCCAACGTCACCATCCCCCTTTCACAGCCTACCTTACACATCGAACAAAGTTTCAGTGAGCACTCATCTCATCGTAGCGTGTCTGTTTTCTCACAGTCAATGCTCAGAGCTCACAACAATTCTCCTCGCTGCTACCGGCATCGAAACGCACGCCAGGGGATAAGAGCACCATTTTAAGTACTCCCAAACAAAAAAAAACGACAACGACGCCACCAACTTCTCCAACCAGGGGGCGAGTTGGATAAGGGATGAAGGTGGGGGGGGCGGCTGGCCGAATAAAATAGTGATTTTTAACCCCACTCTTCTCAAACCCCCTCCGTAACCACCGTGAACGAACCAGAAACTCGTTCCATAGTGTGCGGGGCGCGGCGTGGTGCGATGGTAACATAAACTGAGAGGCAAAAAAAGCTAACGCCCGAGAGCGTCAGTCGCCGGCCGCATCCGTCGTGTATCCGCCCCGTTCTTGTTCCTCAACGCTCCGGTTTTATGCTGGGGATAGGAAAAAAAAACCAACTCCAGGGGAAGAAGAAGGGACAACGGGCAAGATTTCTGTCTGAGATGCATGTGTGGGGGGGGGGAAGAAGGGAGATGCAGGGGAGAAAAGGGAACACGCCGCACAAGGTCCGTGTGTCAGGATGAACTGCGCGCGCGATGATGCCGGTCGAGGAGGAAACCGGTTTTTCCCCCCGACGTGTCTTGTTCTACCCTTCTGGCCACCCCGTTTTCCCAGAGATTCCCAGACCCTTTCGGCTGGACACAACCATCCGGCCGCCGTCAGCGTTAGTGTGTTGCGTTGGGTGGTGGTGTTGTATGTAGCGTTGTAGCGCGCGCGCTTGGACCACCCCACAGCACTCTCACCCTCTCTCTTGTCTTTCTGGCTGATTCACGACTACCGTGCCATGACGCGCACCAGACACCCTTCGATATCCCTCCCTTCCACGGGGTAATGGAAAACCAGTTCGAAGAGAGGTTTCAGCGTTCGGAATTCCCATCTCGTTCTGGCATAACGCCACAAACACATCATCATGACGACCACGTTCTTTCCTGGGCTGCATCATCTTCTCTGGAGGGAGGAGGTCTGAGGCGAGAGTCTCCTCTCCTCTTCTGCTGCTTCTTCATATCCCTTTTTTGCTGGCTGTGTCTCGCTCTCCCTCTGGGGTACGCTAATTGAAGTCTTGCGCGTCCGTTTCTTCCCTGCCTCACACATACGCCGCCGGACAAGGAGCGCGGTCGATCTTAACTTGAACCTTCTTTCACCCAGCTCTCACGTGAGATGCATCATTCGTCTGACAAAAAGCAACAACAACCCTGCTCCACTCTTGTTTCCTCCCAGCCAACACCAGTCATCCTTCGGACAAATACGTTCCAGCAATTCGCGCGCTCTAATCTTGTCGGGAAGGTTTTTTTGGGACATTCCGACGAGAAGCAGAGTTCACGAAAAAAGGGCTGGAAGGGATGGAATGAAGTGTGTGCGTTTGTGTATCACATCATTAGCTTAGTAGGCGAATATAAACCGAGAAGCGAATGAGTGAGAGTGAGAGAGAGGACAGTTACACCCTCAAGAAGAAAGAAGAGCGAAAAGGAAAGCAACAACAACTAATGTTTAAAATTGAATGGTTTGGTGGATGACGGGAGGACGCCACGCCACGCCGGGCGAGAGACAGAGAGAGAGAGCATTTCAGCATAAATAGCCCTAAATTTTAACAAGCACAGTATCCCACAAGCCCCGGACTTTCGCGAAAGTTACGGTGATCGAGGGTGTGTTTTATTGGAAAAAGGCATGCGGCAGGTTGGCAAAGTAAGGAAGCTGCCCCCCCCGGTCGTCGTCGTTTTTCTCCATCCCCCTCCCCACCCAGGGTTTTGGGACGGAAAATGAGATTTATTTATAAATCGTTTTTCGCCATCACTATCGATACGTACAACAGAACAGAGAGTGAGGACCACACACTCCACATAGCGATGGAGTTGGGGGTTTGGTCTTTCTAACTTTTCCGCTTCCAGATTTCATAAGGGGTTCCAGACGTTGGGAGAAGCATGAGACGAAGTGCGAGAGGACAGCTTCGTGAAGTTTTCCCCGGGCCATGGCTACCGGCTTTAAAGTGCTTGTGTTGGTATGAGATTTCCGTTTGCATTTTCCATGCTTTAAAACGATTGGGACAACGCTGTGCCTGTTGTCTTGGAAATGGAAGATACTCTGAGAGGTTTGCTGCTACTACCACCCCATCTTCTGAACCTCACCACAGACCCCCGGGTTGCGATTCATTTCTTTCGAGCTCCTTATCGCACTCGTAACATACAACAGCGGAAAAGAAGGAAAAAAAGCATCCCACAAGGCGGCAATCGATTTTTATGACCGCGAGGGGCAGAGTAGGTAGCAGCAGCTCAAAAAGATGGAACAAATTGATTAGGAGAAAATGTAAAAAACTTCCCCACCTCTAGCTGTGTATGCATAATTTAACAACTGCGAATCAGAATCTGAGGCGAATTTGGTTGGGAGGCGAGTAAATGTGTTGTGCAAAAAAATCTCTCAGCATTATATTAAACAACAAACATTGGAGGGAGTTTGGAGGTAGAGGCGATAACGGCGCCGGTCTTCACATGGCAGTACCGGAGTTCAAATCTCATCTCTCAGGTATGGAGCACTACTGGTTCCTTTAACCTTCTTTTCTTCCACAATACTTCCAATAGGAGAAGCTCTTGTAGCTAGTTCTCGCTAGCGGTCTTCCACAACCACCCACTGAAAACGTGCCGCCGTCCGACAGCAGCCAGCAGCGCCGCGCGCGCATACAGAAGCGGCGTGTTAAATGTGATATAGATAACGTTACATTTTCCGTACCAAAACACAGTTAAACAACCGTCACGCGTTGGTATGGGGTCCGGTAAGCAGCTCGCGCGGCAAACTCGAGCACACTGTTGATAAGAGGAACGACAACCCAATCCAAGACACACGACGCACACATATGCACACGTGGACGTGCACCAAATGGAGACTCGCGCTATCTCTCCTTCTCTCACACACGAAGTGCATCCGTCTGTTGGCGGCGGCGGCGGTTGCATCGTCCGACAATCCTAACAGAGTTCCCCACAAACTTCACCGCTTTAAATGCGGTTTAAATCACGCCTGGGAGTTGGGAGTTTCTCAGCGCTTCTTCAGGCCAAAGCGATGGGCGCGCTTGCAAACAGCAAAGAGGGAGGTTGCATTAAATGCAGTTCGCATTCTCATGGTGAGTAACAGCAACAACACAGCACATACATAGCTACTGCTTCCTTCGTATGCTGCCATCGCAATGCAACTGGGAACGTAGTAGAACGGGCGCCCATCATCACCATAACTCGTTCAACAAGACTGGGAATGCATCGGGAGCACGCGAACGTCATCCCCGCTGTGCGAGAAGAGGTAATCTTGAAGAAGGCGTCGAGGGGCGGCAGCTTCTTGCGGCAGGTCATAGAATAAACGTTGGTGGGTTTATTGCAATTTATTGCTTATTGAAATAACGTTTACAATTATAAAGTCCATTCCTGGTCCCTGTGTCCTATAGTGATACAACCATCACTGTTCATCGTCTGTTGGATTACGTCTTTAATGTGTGGATAGAATTTTACAGAATTATCAGTAGATTCGGAGTAACTGCGGCCAACGCAGACGAGGAACTAATTTTGAAGAATTTATCTTCGATCCAGGATTCAGAGCATTCGTCTAAACGGTGAAGAATATCCCTGACGTGCTGGACATAGTTATCCGGAACTCACTGGGCATGTCTGGAATAGAGGATTGGATGTGGAAATCACTCAGAAGCGACAGGCTGAGGACTTGTTAAACATATCGTTGGAGCATACGGTGCGTCACCAACCTCCCAAGGTAACTTTTAAAGAGACCCAGTGACCAACAAAAGTTTTGGGCAAATTTTTATCGGAGGACATTATCCAAAATCATTTTGTAGGCAAGAATGTATCTGGAGTAGCAGCAGTTCTTCTCTTATGACAGCCTCGACTAAGGTGTCCCTAAGCAAACTACCGAAAGACCCGCTTAACTCAGTAATAGTTTTTATTTTAATCAACATCCAAAGATATTACATTTTTAAATTGAGACCAGAAAAGCTTATTCACAACAAACTGGACGGCTGGACATCCTTTTCACATCATAATCTCCACCTCTGCTTCTACCAACATCACACTGAACACTGAGCAGCAGAGGAGAGAAAAGAGGCATCACCCCATTTCCCCCCAACAATCTTAAATCAAAGTAACGCACGCCAATGCTCTACACCAAAAGAGATCCCCCTCCCAAACGTCCCAACCAGAAATGGAAGAAAAAACAGCATCTTCCCACACACACACATACACCCATTATTTCTGGGCCAATCTTGATCCGTGCGCCGCGTGTTGCTTGTTGTTTTTTTCTCTCCAGGACTCGCTGGCTCGCCATGTTCTACTCGCCGCCTCATTCGCTCCGTTTGTCAGTGGTGAATATTTTTGGAATTACCTTGGCAACGCAGATATATACGCGCCACTGAACATAGAGATGGGAGAAGAGATGTGGTATGAGAGGGATATTTGGGCGAAAAGGATCTGGTAAAAGCCGATGGTTAACATTTTACCGTTTACTCAGCAACCGGCGAGAGAGTAAGAAAGCACCACCAACTTCACCTCGGGTGAGAATGAGATGAACAGTCGGCGAAACAGGATGGATGGAAGATACTCCTCCAAGCACAGTGCTATTCTACTCCGAGAGCAACAAAAAACTCATAAAAACTCCACTAAAAAACCACTCATAAAAACCAACAAATGGAACAGGTAAAATGGTAACCACGTTCGGTCTTCTGCACCCTTGGGAGTTGAATCTTTTCTTCCCAACTTTTCAGCCCAAGTCTATCTCCTCTCTCTCTTTCACACACGGCAAACCACCTTTCACTTTAACCCTTTTCGCAAGCGTTACACCCAGGCCACAAGAAGCACGTTGTTCACAAAGAGACACTCTTCTGTTTTTATGCTACGCATCTGTCCGCCGCCGTCGCTCTGTCCCGCATCCTCGCGTCCTTCCTTGAGAAACGCGCGCTTTTCCCACCCCGAGTCAAACGGTTTGGCTGTTCTGCTAGTCTTTATCCGAGGGTATGCAGGAGCGCGTATGAATTGCTGAAAGGATTGGAAGGGTTTCCTCTCACCCTTTTTTGCTGTTGTTGTATGAGGCGGCGTCGTTCGTGTGTTTGCTTGCCGTCTCGACTCAGATTCACCTCCGTCGTCTCCTTGCGTGTCCGCTTTGCAAGGGATGGTGATGTCGCACTCCGTAACACGGCGACTATACAATGGGCCTGGGACATATGCTGCTACTCGTAGGAGTGTGATTGCAGCAAATCCATGAATTTTCTAGAAGGACAGGGCGGCACGGAGTTTGCAAACGTATGATACCGGTTAAATGCTTCAGAAAACACATCCTCTTATCGCTGGTGAGAAAGCTTTAATTTATTTACACTAGTTTTAGAATCCTAGCGACCTCAGTAACTTAGCTTCTTCACAATATATTTCAACTAATATTAGTATCGCATAATTGGAAGATTCGAGAGCTGGACTTCAATCATTCGCTTCTCCATACAGCCCAGCGTTATAAATAATAAATGAGCTCGTTAGATGTAAATGATTGATTTATTTGTCCCCGTTCTAGCCGATGCATCATCTATGACGTACCACTGCTGCGGCAAAACGTCGTGTCCATATTGAAATTAAACGCTAACGCGAAAACGATCCAACGAGACCTCCCGCTTCGCTCCCTTGCTCCCTCCCCCCTTTAACACAAATTTCTATCCGTCCCAGCCACACACAGCCACACATAGAGTCGATGAGTAAAATTTCATCAAAAATGCGCCCTCGGAATCGATCCGGAAAACCGACGACCATATTTAAATGATGGAGAGCGAGCGAGGCCACGGGGGATGATGAACAATTCGAGATGAAACAAAGAGACAAGCATGCCAACCTTCCCACACCACACCAACCCCAACCCCCCCTTTGCTAGCCTATCTGTACTGTGCCAATCGATACACACTGCTCAACGCTGCCAAAGCCCGTCACGTACAGCATCATCATCATCATCATCATGCAGGAAGAGAGCACACGCAAATAACAAACTGTGACTGCTGCAATGATGCAACAACGACGGTGGCGTATCTTCGTTTGGGTTTTGGGGGGGGGGGAGGAAACACGAAAGCCCTTCCATATCCCTCCTTCCCGTTGAGCTCCGAGGTTAAATCCCGAGCACGTGGTAACTGGAAGTTGAAAAGGACGACGCGCGAGGACAGTCGGAATCCCTCCCGCCAGCAGAAAATCTGCCATATGCAGCAGCACAACGGCAGCAGCTTTGGCAGGGCTCCAACCGAATCTCCCCGCCCTTATTTTATCAATTTGTGTGTATCTGTAACATGCCATTCGAAGGGGGCGGAAAGGAGGAAGGAATCCGGGGGGGGGGGGGGGAGGTCGTTTTTCTTACTTTTCGTTTTTGCGTTTGCGTTTTTCTTACTTTTCCTCCGGCCCCCTTCTGTGTCTCTCCTCACCAGCCGTACGATGAATTCGTTTATAACACAGTAAAATTATTCATTCGGCCATTCGAGGCAATGTGGACAGAGAGGAAGAAACCCTTGGCCACACATACACACACACACAATACAGTGCTCGTTCTCGTCCGTTGTTGTGTTGTTCTCGGCCAGCAACACACACAAACACACACATCATTTGGGACAAAATCGATAATTTTAATTATTTCCCAAAACAACCACACCCGAAGCGGAAATGGAACTGGGCGGGAAAAACGGGATTGAAATCAACTGCAAAACGTTATTTGTAGCTTCTTCCTTCAACAAAGGGCATCCATTTCCCCGGGCGATGGAGTGGAGTGGGACATCGAGTGGCGTCGTGGATCGATGCAGCTGCGCTTGCCAATTTGTTTTACCAAGAAAGCTCGTCTAATTTGAGGAATTCCAAAAGCAGGTAAGTGCAGCAATATTTACACAAGAATTTAGAGCTATTAAAATAGTAACCTGATACCTTACAATCTGATCTATTGTTGCTAGTAGTCTGTTTGCTTATTCACTTTAAGTGGATTTCGGGATTACCCTGTATCATGGAACCTTGTGGAGTGGAAATGCATTAGTTGTATTTGGATCTCTTTTGAAGATGAAATACCAGATCAGGAAGTTGCAAAAGCTGGGCTAACAAAGTATCAAAAGCATATTTTAATTGAATATCAGACTGAAAGGTTGAATCACTAAGGGGAATGTTTCAAATGTGTAGTGAAATGTTGCAATCATATAATTGAATCTTTTAAATAGTTAGGGGAAATTCACAATTTGATTGTGAAGTTTTGTAAAAGACCTTCGTTGATGTCTGGTCAAATTTGCGTGTTAATGAAGCTATTTATTAACTTCCCAAACCTTCGAACGTATATAGGGTTGATATCTGCATGCAATGGATCTTTGCTGGATTTATGTATGACCATCGCAAACAATTTATGTACAATATTGATTGTTTTTGGTAATATGTTTTATTGCAAGTAAGCCAGAAATGGCAGGCATGACCTATGAGGTCATTAGGCCAAGAAAGAAGAAGAATAGTAGTAACATTCCAACGTGTGATTCAAAATTCCCATCATATGTTTCGAAACCCTGTATCCTCGTCTAATAACGTTTGATCATCATGCTAAACTCTGATTTAGAATCCTCGATTGGAGCAACAATTTAAATTGTAATGCCGATCCGGTTTGCGTATTTAATTTCATACGCCGGCAAGTACGGGAGTTAATCGGTCGACCGGCATATCATATTACATTTGCTCTTGACCTTCTTATTTCCCAGTAAGCATCAGTGGGTTGATTTTCATGTTGCATTTGTTTCAGGTAATTTTTATTGTCCATCGACAGATCATCCCTTCACATATCCGGTCCGTCAACGTAAATCGCGGATAAGTCGTTAATGCAAATGTTGGTGATGATGGCGCCCGTTTGTGGTGCTGTGGGTTTGGTTTCTTTTTGTTTTCTCCTCCTACTTCCTTCTGCACTGACCCTCTTTCAGTTCAAAACTGTGATTCCCTTTCCATTCACATCACTTCCCGCTAACCAAGTGGTGTTCTAGCGTCGTATGATAATCGGCATATTCATGGCGCAAAACAACCCAACAGCAGCGGTAAAGAGAGATGTTGTTATAGAAACACCAGGGGGAGAAAGAAGAGGTGTACAACAACGCGCGCTCCTGTGCTGCTTCCTTTGAATGCCACCAGTGTAGTCTCATATCCAATGCTTCCATCTTTTCCATTTCGATCCATCCGTGATGATCAACCCGGAAAGAGGAGACGAACAAAAATAAAACAAAGTAGCGTATGAATAGAATTATGCGCGTCCAGCAACACCCTTCCACCCAATGTGCGTCTGAGATCGGGCTCTCTCTAGCTCTTTCTCTCCCATGAGCCGCGTGCGTTGATGGTTCTTCCCATGTTCTACTCTTGGTTAGTGGTACACCACGATTCCATTCCCATAATAACAACAACAAAAAGTCAAACGCACATGAAAAGGTGTGCAAAGCAAAAACATACAGAGCGAAAGAGAGAGAGATATATAGAATTTGTCCTTAGATAGAAAGGGTAGCAAAAAGGCAAAAATAAAACCAACGCATCGCATGGGCCGATGACAAAGCAGACACACACGGCTTAACAGACCAAACGGAGAACCAGAAAGAAGAAAACTGAAAGAGGAAGACGCAACAGCACACGAAAGAACGCACGAAAGGGAAAAGACAAAACCAAACAAAAAACAGCATTAAATGAAGAGCAAAATGGAGGCGAAAAAAAAGGCAACCAAGGATTTTACGTTTATGGAAGTGGATGGATGTCTCGCGCGCACTTCACACAGGCGTGGCATGGGGGGAGGGGGAATCGTGGTGGGGGGGGGATGAGGAAAAGGAGGGAAAAAAATAAATCGCCTACAACTCAACAACATGGATAGCACCGAGCCTCGAGGACACAGAGTTTTGTCTGACCCCACGCGACCCTTCCATTCCCTTTCGCACCGTACCACGCATTCCCCTTAATTCACCATCACACATTAGCCCTCTCACGGGTGTGTGTGTGTGTGTTAGTGGATATGCTGTGAAAATGTAAAACGGGTGGCTTTCAAGAAAGTGGGAACGAGAAAGAGAGGAAAAACACATAACCAAAAGCAAAGCGCGCGCGTAGGCCAACCGAAACGGTTGGGTCAACGCAAAAGCCGCAAAAAAAAAAACACCAGCAATCCAGCAAAGAAAATCACCCCGAAAGAACAGAAAGGAGAAACAGAAAGAGAGAGAGAGAGAAAGAGATAAAAGAACACGCAAGCAAGCGGGCAAGCGCGGGGAAACACTGGAGAAACCGCACGAATCGAAAGACAGAAGTTAAACCCCATACCGCTGAGGTTTTGCTAGAAGCTTAAAGAGAAGGGGATGCGAGGGTGGAAGGGAAGGTTGAGACAAAAAAAAGCGACGCAATTTTTTTATTCATCCAGCTTAGCCGCCGCGTTCGTATGGACGCGCGCGCCTCTCTAGTTGTTCGCGCCGGACTACTACCACTACGACCAGCGGGAAGAATCCGGTTCAATCACGATGAAAAGGATGCTGCCGCCAAAGTGGTAGCAAAAGACAGCAGCAGCAACAACAGCAGGAGGTCGTTTATTTTTACCACCACAACGAAAGGCTGGGTGCACCGCCACACGCGCTAAGTTAACGTTTCTTCGTCTCTACTTAAATGATTTTGCTCGCTTGTAGCAAGATGACAGATTACTTATTCGCCACTTACCCAAAACCTAGGCACCTGTGTTAAGCTGCTGCATCGAGTGTTTGTGCAAGTGATACTGTCAACCGGAAGAGTGCCGGATCATTGAGCGAAGAATACACAATCAAACGGATCCATTTGCTACCCCCACAGTACAGTACAGTGTATTACAAATACCGAAGGAAACGAAGTCATTTATCATAATGCGATAGCACCGCCGTCTAGTCTAGTAGTGTGACTTACCTTTTCGTTATTCTTCTTGCCGGGGTTTGCCGGCCAGTGACAATTAATCGATTATTTGTAGTTGTTGTGTGGCTGAATCTGTCCTTTCGGCTGCGTCTGGAACACGTTGCGCAATGTTATGCGTCATCGGGTTTCGCGGTGTCTGATTTCTCCTACTGGGTGGTTTTGCAAACAATCCTTAGTCCTTATTCCTTACACGAGCCGCTTCTTGCGTGTTTTTTTTTTTTTGCCTTTTTCATATACCGTGTACTTTACACAGATCCATTTGACCAGTTGATTCATTTTGGTAACATTATTCCGTTGAATATCCCTGAGCTGACTGGCCAATCGTAAGCCGACGGCATCAGACTAGGGGTGAGATAGTTTCGCGGAAAATAGTCACCATTTTGACCTTGTTCTTGCACAACAGACGAGCCGAAGTTGCAAGTCAAATGTTACTGCAGAATAAGCAGCATTCCTATTCCAGTCCATAAAGCAAACAGCAGAAACAAACTTTCAAATAGCCTGATTGCTTGCTTTGATGTTGGCTTGTGAGAATGAGCAGGAAGCTCACTAGTGAACGGACACTAATGTATAAAGTGCATTCTCCATTACTACCACTAGCATCATCATCATCATCGTCGGTGAATCGGTCAGTAGACTCATCAAGCTTCTATGGTTCGATTTTCTCACACCCCAATTCGGACAACGAATCATACCATTCATCACCAAGGAGTAGCGAATAATGTAAATGACGATACAAAGACTCTTCAAACGCGACTAAACCATCTTTAAAAAAGCTGATGATGAGGAAGTAACGTGAGCTTGAGATGAGATGAGCATGAGAAACCTTTTGAAGCCGTAAAATAAAGCCGCATCGCATCTCACCACCACCACTCATCTTTTAATTCGTGTTTCTCATCTAGTAGCACTTTCCATTATGCGCCTCAAACATAACCGCATACACACACACTCGTACGCACGCACACAATGCACCCACACATTCACACAGCGCGAAAAGAAATGTACCGCACTTCTCCTGCTTTCCCGCCATCCTTCTTCCATTGGAAGGGGGACGATTGGGAAGAACGGGTGAATTAATGTTGAATGAGAAGAAGAAAACCCTTCTAAACGTTCTCTTCCTTCGCGTCTCTTCTTGTTTTCGGCGACCGTCGGCAGCAGTTCGCACAAACAGGAACTATCATCGAGCATGGATGATGATGACGGTGAAACCGAGAGAAGAGGTTAGATTATTTCAACTGGTCGTAGCAATGATCCAGTGGCACACCTACAGAAACTTCTAAGAAAAAAACACCGCATCAACGAACGCGAGCGAGGGAAAATCGTAGCACCCCGCGCGCGTTGCTACACAGCCATACACACATACACACGCACACACTTTTCGTCATTCGGGTGCGGAGCGCGTAGCCTTTTCTTTTTCGCTTTTTCTCTTTCTTCTTTCTGCTTTATTCGCAGAGTGCTTTGCAATCAACGCGCGCGGCATTCGCGATGCCTTTCGAAGTAGCCATCAGCGCCACCACATAGCCACCATCACCAGCACCACCACCACCACCACCACCACTACTACTACTCACACAAAAAGCCTGTAACACACGCACGCACACAGGCTCAGGCACGCACGCACGCAGTGGGGAACGCGCGCGCGTTTACACACATCCCGAGTGTGATTCCCGGTCTGTAATTTGCGCCCGGTTTTCGGGGTTTCAGCCACCCCGGACTTGTGTTCCACCGGGCGGCAGCGTGACGACAAGCGATAGCCTGTCCTTTCTTTCCTCGACTCACGCTGCTCCCCCTCCCCTTCCTTCACCACTTCTTCACTTGCACCGTTCTTCTCACACCTTCACCTTCATGATATTCAGGCGCCCGACATCATCATGATCGAGTTTTCGGCACACGAACACGGCTTCCGTATTCTCCGACGTACATTCTACGACCACCAGCCAGCGGCACCAGCAACAGCACCAGCGTCAAATAAATGGCTTAACAACCAATTGTTAGGCACGCACGCATCCAGAACTTGCAGAGACGCGCACACCTTGAGACTCGTAACCACCATTAAAACCGGATTGGCATTGCACCGGACGCGACGGCGACGATGAAGAAGCAGACACATTCACACACACGCACGCACCCACAAAGCGAGAGGAATTGGAAAGAAAACCGCGGCGGTCTACGATGACCTCGCCATGCACACACACACACACAACGGGGGACACACACGATGGGTTTGTTGGAGAAAAAAACGCCACACTTTTAGCGGTGCTTTCGTGAATTCCCGTACACTTACGCTGCATCTAGCACCGGATCGGTCTTGCGATCGATTCGAGCGACATTTGCACACCGGAAAACGCCTGGAAACAGTTGGAAGCAATTTTCACCGCCCGGTTTCGATCGGAGGAAAAAGTAACGCGTCGTCCTCGCTACCTTTCGAGTTCGAAAATGGTGGCGCGGCGGCCATGTTGTACAGAGCACTTTGACAAGCGGTCGCACAACGGGCGTTCCGCGCCGGTCAAGCGAAGGTGACAGAATCGTGGTTTTCGATTGTTTTTCGAACAGCGCTTTCGTGCAGCTGAAAATGTGAAACCAATTAGAAAAAATATGATTTTGCTCGTTTTATACAGTTCCAAAAATATGTTTATAATTTCAAACAAATAACTGACCTGCTGCAAAGCTCCTAAATACCCTCCAGTCTTTTCAATTCTGCTTTTCATCGTTTTTGAATTCGAACACAATCGGATAAAACTTTGATAGCCGATATTTAGCTGTCCACACCTCTAACCGGCCTCTTACAAGCCTAAACGAGTTCAGCGTAGTATATTGTCTCAAATAATACTGATAATGAAATATTTTTTCCTTTTATTGATGTGAAATACATTCTTCAAACATCCGTTTCGATAACACTCAACACAGGGTGACCGATAAACCAAATGTCAGATTGATGTTTTTCGAAGGAAAACGTCAAATCGCGCAGGAGCAAGCGCACATACACACGCACAAGACGCACTCCAAAAAGAAAACACAGCAATTTCACTAATCCTCGATTATTCGGCTCGGAATTGTTTGGATTCTAGCTCAACGGACAACAATCCGATTTCCCGTGTAAACATTCCCGCGGTGGATCTTTCGCTCATCGGTAAGTGGCTGCGGTGATAGCGTATATTGCGCTCAACGAAAGCCGTCTCGAATTCTAAAGACGAAGCCCAGTCCAGCCCTATCTTTTACTGCTTTGTTTTATCTCTCTGCTTACTTCATTCGATACGTTCTGATTCCCAGGACAGCAAAGGCAAAAACACTGAACCAAAAATGGGAGACAGCAAAACACCGGCAATACTGCGCCGTCGGAAAAAGACCATGCTTACGATCGCCCAAAAGATTTC
This sequence comes from Anopheles stephensi, assembly GCF_013141755.1. NCBI lineage: Eukaryota > Metazoa > Arthropoda > Insecta > Diptera > Culicidae > Anopheles > Anopheles stephensi. Next base: position 50,512,453 of record NC_050202.1, read on the forward strand.
CCTCATCGCACGCCACGACCAAGGCGAAACGGCCCAAGAACTTGCCAAGTGCTTCAAAATAGGCGAACAAACCGCCCGGGACATCATTAAGCAGCGGGACAAAATATGGAAGTTTGTGCAGAACTGCGAAACGTCCGAGGGGCCGGTCAAGCGCAAAAGCATGAAAGTGTCGTCATTCGAGGAGCTGGACGCGAGCATGCTCTCCTGGTACAACGAGAACCGTGCGGCCGGTATACCGGTCACGAGCACCATGTGCATCGAGCAGGCAAAATACCTGCACGAAAGTTTGGGCGTGAAACGATCGTTCACCGCGTCGGCCGGATGGTTGAGCAGGTTCAAGCAGCGGTACGGCATCTCGGGCGTGTACACACATTCTTCCGCCAAGACCGGCAGTCCGAGGCATGCCGAAACCTTCTGCCGCCAGTTTCAGCAGCTGATGCAAAGGGACGACTGGCTGCCGGATCAGATATACAATGCGGACGAGACGGGTCTGCAGTGGAACACAATACCGTCAAAGGCGACCGGTGCGTCGGACGGTTCGAGCGAGCGCATTACCGTCATATGTTGCACGAACGCTAACGGCACGCACAAGCTAGATCTGACGTTCGTTGGCAAAGCGAAGAACCCTTGGAGCTCGAGGGACGAAGAGTTTCCGCAGGCGTCCGTCAATTACTACGAAGCCAAGGGTGGCTGGGCAAGTAAAGAAATCTTTCACGACTGGTTCGAGTACAAGTGGGTGCCGGAGGTGAGACAATTTCTGAGCAGCAAATTCCTTCCGCTCCGGGCGATACTGCTGCTCGACACGGCCCCCTGCCACATTACGGACAGCTCGCTGCGGTCCGAGGACGGTTGCATGATCGTTAACTTTATGCCCACGGATGTGGCCAACCTGGTGCAACCGATGCAGCAAGGCATCGTATCGCTGCTCAAGTGGAACTACCGGACGGAGCTGTTGAAACGGCACCAAGCGGATGATACGCACCTGAAGGATCGCAAGATGGAAGATGCCATACAGGAGTTGGAGTGTTCGTGGTCGAAAATCTCGGCCCAAACCATCAAGAACGCCTGGTCCAAGCTGGTCCCGGAGATGGCGCAGTACGTGGTGGAAAATGAAATTATCCAAACGGCCGACGGTATGGACGACGCGAGCGTCGTAATGGTCGATCACGAAACGGGCATCGTGATGGACATGGAGGAGGTGGAAGAAATCGAGGAGGACCCGGAACCGATCGAGGAAATTCAGGAAACCGAAGAGATTATGGAGGGCACCCAGGAAGTGGTGGAGGTGGAGGAAGAAATCCACCATCTGGTGGAGGTGGTCGAACCGGAGGGAGCGAACAAAATGGAAGAATGGTTTAACGCCAACGATGGGCTCATCGTGAAGGAGGACGAGGAAAATTTGGTCGAGGTGGCGGTTGAATTTTCCGAACTGACCCAAGTGGTGCCACCACCGCCGGCGGAGGAGGAAAGTGGGGACGAGAATCCGGACCGACGGCTCGAACTACACACGGCACTAACCTCCGTAGAAACGCTGCTGGACTTTGTCGACCAAAGAGGGCTGGCCGTGGAGGATAAGAAGGCGTTCAAGAAAATTCGATCCGATGTACGAAATCTGATGAAAAGTTTAGAGGCCAAAAAGAATAAACCCGCACCCGGTGCGGCCGCTCCTGATGGTGTGCTGCCGTAAAGCGAGCAGGCCAGTGATGTTGAACTCATGTTGCGCTGCGGTTCGGCAAGAACGAATGTCGCATCGGTTTTCTGCTGGCCGTATGGCTTTCTGATGTGGAAAAATGTTAAATAAATGTTATTTAAATACGTATCTAACGGATTAGACACCAGGTCATGTCTTTTAGACGTGCTCCAAAGGCCAAGCAAGAAGAAAGAAGAGTATTTATGGTTGATTCTTGATTCTGAAGAAGTATTGACTATACTAGCAGCAGTGTCCAAGACGATTACCTTGATACCGTCAACGCAAAATTGCAGCAAATTTTTTAACGACACTGTTCCGCTATTTGGGCCACCACGCTATCCAGCATGGTCAAATGGTACGTTAAAAGAACTGAAAAGGCTAAGACGCAACGCTCTGAAAGCCCAACAACGTCATCCCAGCGCTCTCAACCACGAAGCTGCTCGCCTTGCATTACGCTGCTATCGGGCCTATAACAGGCTACTTTACGACCGCTACATTTCACGCGTGCAGAGAAGTCTTAGAAGACGACCCACAGGCTGTTGGTCTTTCGTAAAGTCCCGGCAGAGGAACAATGTGGAGCCTTCCTCGCTACGCTACAAAGCCATCTTAGCAGAAACGGACACTGAAATATGCGAGACTTTCGCAATGAAACTCTCTGACGTTTTCTCTTCTTCTGTTCCTGATCCCATCTACATATCTCGTGCGACCAGCTACACTCCAGAAAATTGCATCGACCTGCAACGTATCACCATCGATTCAAACTCCGTCACAGCGGCCCTGATCAAACTAAAATCATCTTTCAACCCTGGTCCGGATGGCATACCAGCAGTTGTGTTGAAACAGTGCACTGTAACATTATGTCCTCTTCTGGTCAAGTGAGATCCCGGCTATTTGGAAGACGTCTTGGATGATCCCCCATGTACAAAAAGGGCGACAGGCACCTTGCTACCAGCTACAGAGGCATCACATCATTATGCGCTTGCGTGAAAACATTGGAGATAATTGTCAAAAAAAAAGTATCCTTAGAGCGTCTCTAGCTTACATAAGGAAGGAGCAGCACGGTTTTATGCCCAAACGTTCCACCTCCACAAATTTGGTTCGATTTGGCTCTGAGTGTGTGAACCGCATGGACCAGGGCTTACAAGACACCGATTTGAGAGCCGACTTCGATAGCATATCGCACGATATACTATTGCAAAAACTCCAAAGGTTGGGACTCTCACACTCAATCGTCGCTTGGCTCAACTCCTATCTTCGCAACCGAAAGTAAACTGGTTCAACAACTGGTGCGTCCTAAACTGTTTGTCTATATGTACCGAAAAGTGTTACGTGCTGTCCTTTGCGCGTGCTCGAGATCTGTGATAACATATGACTATAACATCAATGGTGTAAACGTCTCAAGAACCACTCAAATGCGCGACCTAGGTGTTCTACTTGACCAAAAATTGACGCTTGGACTCCATTATGACAACGTTATTAACCGCGCCAATAGAACTCTAGGATTATTGTTCAAGCTGACTCGTGATTTTGACGACGCCCGGTGTTTGAAAGCTTTATATTGCTCAATAGTAAGGTCGATGCTAGAGTACTGCTCTCCTGTGTGCTGCCCATACAACAAACGAATGGATCGATGGGCTTGAGGCCATTCAAAGAAAGTTTACGCGCTGCGCAATCCGCAAGCTAGGTTGGGCCGATAGTACCTTGCTCCCATGCTACACAGAACGTTGTGAACTGCAAGGCCTCGAGTTTTAGCAGGACTCCTTTTAGGCACCATTGGCGATCCGTATTTGTTAGGTGAACTGAAACTTATGACACCTAGATTATCGGCCAGACATCAGCAACTTTTACATATTCCACGTTCGCGCACTGAGTACGGTTTCAGTGCTCCACTTACAGCTATGTCTCGCCGCTTTAACACGCACTCGCACCTGTTCGCTTTTAATATGTCCGTGTCCACGTTCAAACAGTTGTTACGCGTCCGACCACTTAATACTTAAGAAAATCAATGTATCAATGTATCATTCAATAATGTATCGTAACTAGATTCTGCATCGTTAAGCCGTGAACGGCGGACGATTAAATAAATAATAATAATAATAATTAGGCGATCTGTGATGTGATTAGGCAGCTGCGTGATGATGATGTTTTACCAAACCATCGCTACTAAAATCACTAAATGTTGACTAAAGTTAAAAAAGTGAAACATCTTGAGTCCTTGTTAAATAGTGACCTAACCACAAACAAATGTGTGCATTATACATTAACTTCACGTTGTACAATTTTAATTTGAAGTAAACCTTTTAAAATATAAATCACGGTCACAAGGACACGAATATCCCCAATCTCTCCTAAAGCACACTCTTCAATCTCACTTGGAAATAATTTGGAAAGAGTCCTCCAACGACAGTACATCTGTGCCGTTAAATTTGGTCACGATTAATTTGAAAAACTAATTCCCACCTGACGATCGTGTGCCCGTGCCGCCGTTGTCCCGGTCAGGCTAGTCCAGCTCATCCTCGGCATCACTACCGGACGTGGACCTTACGCCTGCATTGCCATGCCGATGCACATTCATTTCGTTGATCAGATTTTCCTTGTTCGAATGCACGTAGTCCTGGATGTTCGGCAGCCCCGATACGGTGACGGCCCGGAAGGCGGATCGCAACATGCTCAGATCGGTCGCTTCGAGCCACTCGTTTGCTTCCGCACTGTAGCATTCCACGTACGCGATCGCGCTCACACCGTCGTAGCCACCGATCGCGAACAGCATGTCGTCGATCACCTCCAGCCCAAAGTTGCTCCGCTGGTGGTACATCTCCTTGCAGGCGGTCCAGCGTCTCGCGGCCAGATCGTATCGTTCGCAGCTATTCAACCGGATAAGCCCGTTGAAGCCGCCGACCACGTACACCGAACCACCGAGCGCCGCACAGGACACACCCGACCGGCGATGCAACATCGGAGGGAGCGGTGACCAGCTGTTCGTTTGCGGGTCGTACATCTCGGCAGTGTTGAGACACTCGTGCCCGTTGAACCCGCCGGCAATGTAGATCATGCCGTTCAGCGTGCAAGCGTCGGCGTCCGACCGCAAGGAACCCATCGGTGCGATCAGCGTCCATTGGTTGGTCCGTGGATCGTACCGTTCGACCGAGTTATGCCGATTGGCACCGTTGTAGCCGCCCATCGCGTAGATCATGCCGTCCAGGGCGACCACACTAACGTAGCACCGCTTGCAGTGCATCGGTGCGATCTGACAACCAGGGAAACGTACATCTTACTCTAGACCACCGACTAGTAGCAAAGCTGACATGTTTTGGATGGGAATACTAACCTCCTGCCAGTCCTTCGTTACCATGTCGTACCGGCGGCACGTGTTGAAGTGCTCCACTCCATCGTACCCTCCGACAACGTAGAGATACCGGTCGATGTACGCTGCACCGTAGTACGCCCTCGGTCCGGCCGGGTCCTCGCTGGGAATCTTTATCCACCGATCGGCTCTCGTGTCGTACGTTTCGATGATGGACTGCGACTGACCTTCGCCCCAACCACCGACCGTGAATATCACTTCGTGCGGCAATCGTGGTGTGGCGATCGCTGGCGTTTTCATCTGCGAAACAATCAAGTGCAATGAAGTAGAGAATAATGCATCGAATTGCTGTGAAGCAGATCAGCAGAGCCTATGTGCCAACAATATCGTGGTTTCCTTGGAAGGTTCTGCGATGGCTACTAAGACTTTGTTGGGAAGGAAAACAATCATCGATTAAATGTTCTCGGTGAGATGAATTTGAAATTGAGCCACGGGTGCTGGAGAGCATCCTGAGGATACCAAGGACCGGGTCACCGTGTTGAACGACTAGGCTTCTTGGACGTCTGGCGCGCTAGTATGACGTGGCATACTGGAAGATGAGAACCTTGAGAAGACGTTGCTCTACATAAAACGAAATCTCTCTGGACGGCAAGTAACGTTGAACTACAGCTTTTTGGACAACAACGTTCTTTGCAATGGCTAGTCATCCTAACCACAACTCCCTTTGTACATGTAAACCTTTTTTGCAAAACAATGCCCTTCGAAAGAAGAGCGCTCGTTGAACTATGAAGTTCTTTAGACTTAAAGACCATATTTTTGGGCTGAGACGCCCTTTTGCAAACGAAGTCTTTTGGACTACCAGTTCCAGTTCTCTACCTAAAAAACCTAGAATATTAGGACCTTTTGGACGATCATCGATTATTTGTACAAGTCCTTTGAACTAGGACGGGACTTTGACAAAGACCTCTTTGAACGAAGAGGTCCGTTTAGATGATTAATTTACTCGACGCGAGTCACTCAGAGGCTCTATGACGACAAAGACTCATCAGAGGCCTCGGTTAAGAATGCTCGATGCCACGCTCTCGTCAGAAGGGTCTAGTGGAAGAGACAAAGTTCTAAGAACATCATAGATGCTCCATCATAAGTCCATAATTTGAGCGGACTCATTTGGATGGAGGCTGTCACCAATTCCATCTACCGTTAAACAACTGGCTGCAATATGTGTAGTGGAGTTTGTCAGAAATCAAAAAAAGTAGTTACCTCCTTCATAGCTTTGGTGCTGATCATCTCCAGATCGTACAGAAACGTCAAGGCTTCAATCACCAACGGTTTTGTCTCGTCGCTCGCCAGCACGTACTGGTTTTCCTTCACCTTATCCAGGAAATACTTTAAAAGACAGCAACAACAAAAAAAAACACGACAATTCTAGGCTGAATCTGAATCAATATTTCACTGAAAAGTACCTCCGTGTTCAACAGCCCAAAGCGAACCGTTTTCATCAATCGGTAGATGTGTTTGCTTCGCTTGGATGGGTCATGATCGATCCATCGTAGTACAAATTCCCACACCGTGTCCTCTTCGCGCACATTCAACAGATCGTCGGCCAGCAGTTGGCAAACGTCGTCCAGATCGAGCTGCAGCAACTCATTTTCGTTGGTGGCCGCTTGAGCCAACTGGGGGAAGTTCTTCAGAATAAACATTCGGGCCGCATCGTGCAGCGTTTTGGACGCCCGTTGTCTAGAAACCGGAAGCAAATGATAGTTGTTATCCTGGCAAGCAGCAGCTGATCGTGGCGGATCCACTAGCCCCCAAACCTGCCAAACAGCATTATCGTTACGCAGTTGTCCAGCCGCAACCGGTCCAGTATGTACGCGGAACAGTGCTCGGTAAGGCTGTTCATGAGCAAAAAATCGGCCGCCGCGTACACATCAAACACGGTGTCCTCGGTTAGCTCGCACTCGCGCAGATAGGCGTACCGGATGATCTGCTCCATGATGGAGCTCGGTATGCCCGGTATCTCCAGATGATACTTTTCGCTCGGTACGGACGTCGTAAACAGGATTCTGCAAACAAGCACCAACCTTGGTAGCTTAACTAGCGAACATACATGCAATCAAGCTCTGTAAGACCTACCGGAAGTACTCGCTGCACGATCCCACGATGACGCGATGCACGCGAAACTCTTGACCATTGTCGGGCAGTACGATCGACGCATCGCAAAGCGTCTCGCTGAGCCGCATATCGTGCAGCGTTTGCATCGTCATGTAGCTGATGCATCGTTTCGGCTGGAGGGACAAATTCGAGTACGATATGTCCTGTGTAGAGCACGAGGTCGAGGATGAGGTGTCCGCACGCGATACTCGCAGTTCACTGATCATTCCGGGCCGGTTTCGTTCGTCACGCACGCACTCAATTTGGTTATTTCGATCGCTCGATGTTGGAACGGTCAAAAGTGGGATCAAAATGTACAACAACAAAAAAAAAAGAATGGAACGACGGAAAAGTTTATCTGACGGCCAACCGGATCGGAGCACACCGTACACTCTAGGCGATAGTTTCGCTTCCCAGTAAATAAACCCCCGTCTATGGATGCTACGGATAGCATAATGATGGTGCTAAGGGAACAGCACGGCAACACAGACTACTAGATAGATCTTACTGATTGCTCCACAAGCGATATATATATCCATCAGAGCTTCATACCGACATTTTGTGGAATGTAGTAGAAATGTAAGAAGAGATAGTCGGAAACTATCAGAGAGGATTCCGAAACGGACAATCAACCACTGACCAGATCTTCACGATGCGGCAAATCTTGGAGAAGATGGCGGAGCAGCAGCTCCACTCCTACCATCTCTTCATTGATTATAAAGCCGCATATGACAGCATAGCCAGGGTAAAACTGTACGACGCAATGAGCTCTTTTGGAATCCCGGCCAAGCTTACCAGGCTTGTAAGAATGACAATGGCCAACATCACATGCCAGGTGATGGTGGATGGAAAACTCTCAGGGCCCTTTGCTACCACCAAGGTCCCGCGCCAGGGAGATGGGCTTGCCTGTCTCCTTTTCAACCTGGCGCTAGAGAGAGCCATCCGCGACTCGGAGGTGGAAACTTCGGGGACCATCTTCTATAAGTCAATCCAGATCTTGGCATACACGCTGATGACATAAACATGATTGGTTTGAGGCTCTCCTATGTAGCAGAAGCCTATCAAAGGATCGAGCGTGCGGCACAGAACTTTGGGTTGGAGATTGGACGAGGCGAAAACCAAAATGAGCGGCCTTGCTAACAAACACTGATTTACGCAGGGGTACAGATGTCATCCAAAGTCGTCCTATCTGGGGAAAAAAGTCAGCACCGACAACAACATTGATGTTGAGTTACGCGCACGGGTGCTGGTTGCCAACCGGTCATGCTACAGCCTGAGGAAACTTCTCCACTCTAAATACCTGACGCGACGGACGAAGCTGGGACTGTACAGAACATTTATAATCCCAGTACTCACATACGCCTCTGAGACATGGACTCTGTCCAAAACTGACGAAGCCCTCTTAGCCGCGTTCGAGAGGAAGATGCTCAGAAGGATTTTTGGCCCCGTGTGTGTGGAAGGACAATGGAGAAGCCGCTACAATGACGAGCTCTACGAGCTGTATGATAATCTCACTTTCGTGCAGCGAATTAGACTCGCCAGGCTCCGGTGGGCTGGTCACGTCATGAGAATGACACCGGACGATCCAGCCCGTAAAGACCTTTTAGGCCGTCCACATGGGCAGTGGAGGCGTGATAGGCCCAAATTGAGATGGAGTGATGTCGTTGATGCGTCCGCCAGAACGGCCGGGATAACGGATTGGCAGACGACGGCGCTAAACCGTGAGCAGTATCGAGGATTGTTGCAGCACGCCAAGACCGCAAAGCGGTTGTAGCGCCTGATAAGTAAGTAAGTAAGTAGAAATGTAAAGTCATCATCATCATCATCATGTTGGCCTACTCTTTTAAAGGGCACGTCGTCGTGACATGGCCCGGTCAACAATAGATTTCCAGGAAACTCGATCCCTGGCTGCAGCTTCCCATCCGTGTAGGCACTCGATCTCCGACAGGTCTCCCTTCACCTGATCCAGCCAACGAACTCGCTGTGCTCCCCGACGCCTCGTGCCGAACTGAGGGTCGCTGACGAATACCTTCTTGGCGGGGCATGAGTCCGGCATCCTCATAACATGCCCCAGCCATCGTAACCTGCCGGTCTTCGCCACCGTCAGGATGCCCGGTTCGCCGCATAGCTCAGCAAACTCGTGGTTCATCCTTCTCCTCCACACTCCATGCTCCAACACACCGCCAAAGTTGGTCCGGAGGTTGCGTCGCTCGAACACGCCCAGAGCGTTTGCATCCTCCGCTCGGATGGTCCAAGACTCGTTTCCATATAGGACCACCGGGCGAATCAGTGTGCGATCCAGTGTCTTCTGGATCTCAGCAGACGGTGAAGGCCGTAGTAGGCACGATTCTCCAGCACAATGCGTCTCCGGATTTTGGTGCTGACATCGTTATCCGAAGTAACAACAGTCCCAAGATAGCAGAACTCCTCTACCACTTCGAGGTTGTCGCCGTCGACTAACACGCTGCTTCTCACTCGGGCTCTATCACGATCAGAGCCTCCGGCAAGCAGGTATTTCGTCTTGGTCGCATTGATCATCAGTCCAATTCTTGCTGCTTCACGTTGCAGTCGGGTGTCGGGCCTCTTACACACCTTCGCTGTCGTCTTGCCAACGATATCTATGTCGTCTATGAGAATCCCAGCCCCGCGCCTCGTATGACACCTTCCAAGGCTATATTGAACAGTAAACAGGAGAGTCCGTCCCCTTGCCTCAGACCCCTGTGAGTTTCGAACGACTCCGACAGCATGTTCGATAAGGTGGCTCTTAACAACCGGATCGACTTTCCAGGAAAGTGGTGCCGCTGCATGATGTTCCATAGCTCATTCCTGTCTATAGTATCGTGGGACGCCTTGAAGTCGATGAAGAGGTGGGGGCGTGGAGATCTGGCGCTCTCTGCCCTTCTGGTGGATCTGCCGAAGAGTAGAAAGATTTGGTCGGTGGTGGATTTGCCTCCAACAAACCTCGCATTGGTAGCTTCCGACGAAATCCGTAGCAAAGGGGGCAAGTCTGCAGAACAAGATCTGGGACAGGATCTTATAGGCGACATTGAGGACTAAAATAGCACGATAGTTCGAGCACTCCAATCTGTCGCCCTATTTGTAGACCGGGTGAATGACGCCCAGCTTCCACTGCTCCGGTAATTCTTCCTGTTCCCAGATTCTCGTGATCAGCTGGTGCATTTGGACGGTAAGCCGCTCGGGCCCTATCTTGAAGAGGTCGGCCGCCAGCCCATCTCTACCAGCAACCTTGTTGCTTGTAAGCTGCTCGATGGCGCTGGTAATCTCATCCAGAAATGGCTGTCACTGCTACTTGTACCAACCTCTCACTGGCGCAGCTTTACCATTACCAGGAAATGGTCCGAGTCGATGTCAACAGTCAACAGTTGCTAATTTAAACACTTTCTGGGTAGGAATTTCAAAAAACATTATTATTTTTTTTATTTCGCTAACACGTTTAATGCGTCCAACGAAACCAAGAGCTCACAAATACGGCTTGGTCCTCGCGATCCTTCCAAATTGAACGAACATCGTCTTTTCTATACGCTTTTTATAAACCTTTTGCAAATTTTTTGTTCAAACATCTCTCTTTATAATCACTAGCTCACTTATCACACTTTGATAAAACTGATCATCTCTCTCTTTCTCTCTCTCTCTTTTCTCTTCTCTTGTTATTTATAATTAAAACGGGTTTGTCCTGGTAACTTTTTTGGGACAACTAGTATATAGGAATTGATGGCGGTCCACGATTTTGCACGCTTTGTATAAAAAGTCTGCAAGAATTGTGATCTGCTGTCTGGTGTGTCATGTTATCTCTTTTCTGCCGGGACCACTTCTTCTAAAGTACAAATTTATCGTCTTCTTGGCTTGAACAACCACTTCATTCCGTTTATCCTAAAAGGCTTCACTAAGGACTTACACCCGACGAACCAAACCGATAGATTTTGTGTTTCGAAAACGCTTCGAGAAGGAGTAAAATCGAAGTTAAAATTTGCTTTGATTGGAAGCATAATCCGAAGGTTTCAGACACGAACTCTTCGCTTCCTCGCTCTTCATGGCATATTATGTTCAGCTCTGGCTGTGTTGTTCATAATACCAAAACACAGGCCTGCTATTGGATTAGAGCTGGAGGAGATTTAATGTTAGTTTTTAATTTCATATAAAGAAATACGTCAAAAAGATTTCGCCTCCTCGAGCTGAAATATCGGAAAGATTTCGCTTCACTCTAGCCCTCTCTGTCACATTCTATGCGTTGCCATGGTAATCTTTTTCACTACCTCTCCATTTTGGTTCCACTATATTGGATGCCAGGATATAGCGTCTCAGAGCCGGTCACGACGACCACGTGATGGAACAGCGTGATGATAAGCTGCAACTGCTTCCATCTAGGGACGACTAGGGTATGGTTCCAACCTTTTTTTGGTCAGACAACTATGGCCACTCGAGCACCGCTGTGTAGCAAACTAGCATGAATCTTCATCTTTTTGGCATTCTGTTTTCCTGCTGTTGTTATGATTAGCTTTGCTAAACGTTTCTAAAATGCAAATAAATAGTATCTCCTCCTTTTCCTTTACGCGTCTTAGTCTATCTCTTATTACGTCCCTTAATCTAAGGTTTCTAGAGCCCTTAGTCCTAACTGAGTAAGCAAATAAGGATATCGTTTTGTTCCCGAACTAAATTACCGGTGGATTTTAAGGACTGGGCGCGGAACTTATAACAATCCGAGAAAACAATCCATGAACAAAACCGGAACAAAACGATGCCCACCATATTTGTCCAGGTAGCAAAGTTAACAGGCATTCGATTGTAGCTCTTACCGCAATACTTTTGTGCTTAACTAGTATGCTTAGTCTTACAGGAAAAAAAAAAACAAACAACGTAAGCCATGTTTTCCGTCCTAGCCGAGATCCGGAAAGGGAGATCGGAGATCAAGATCTTCACCAAACGAATTGGGCAGGTACCTCTATCTTTGGTCAGTCGTGGGTAGGACATACCGGGTTATGCTTTCTCGCGGTGGCTTCCGCTTCCGACAACCGACGGGTTTGGTGGATGGTGGTGGTACCGGTTGCACGGTCGATGGCACCACAGAAATCCGGTTTTCCGGCGTAGACATTGTATTGTCGTTTGTATTGATCGTTGTACATATCGCGGCTACCGGAGGCGATGGCAGGTTGCAAATCTTTAGTGAAGCTTTGGAGCCAGACTCTAGATGGTAGGGAAGATATGTTAGTCACTGTTAAACGTAAGGATCACATAATTACTTTGACATTTTTTGCGCCTTTTTTCGTTGTTCTGAATGGCACGGAAAAGATCGATACTAAGCGCGGGTATGCTCATAAGCTCTTTTTCTAGTTCCCGGTCCAAGTTTCCGATCAATGCCTCTACATCTGTGGGTTCCACTAGACATCCCGTATTTGACTCGCGATCGCGGCTGGTACGATCAGTGTGCGCCTTCTGCGTTTTCTTCGCGCTAGTGGCACGTTTGGTCTGCATGCTCGGGTACATATGACTCATAAAGTCATAGTACCACTTGGCCTTACAAGACCTAGCAGCACGAGTTGTGCTTTCGGTACCATCAGTAACCTGATCCGGGACATTACCAACACCAGTGGAACATTGATCTGATTCGGCAACTCGGTTGTATCGTGGCTTCCAAGGCTGTCCCGCATCTAATGGCGAAAGGAAGGAAGGCTTATGCTGCTGTTCCATCTTCCTCCTAATTCTTCAGTCTGCCAACACTTACCTGCTCTATCACCGCACTGTCGCGTTTCGACGCACAGTTTGTTTAAGCTTCCCATGTCCGAATCATCCGCCAGCTTGAACGTAGTGAGCGGACGGCGATCCTCGACGCTTCCACGCAAGCTCACCAAAGCTTGGGCCGCCTCCAAATGAGCAGGCGATATGGTTGCCTCCGGTTCGGTCTCCATTGGCTCAGTCTTTCCTTCGCTCAAAACTGGTTCACCATCAACGTTTTTGTCACACGACGCCATGGTGGAACTTTTGCACCACCGGAAACCGGGATTTACGTCCAAAAACTTAGTTTTGTTCTGAAACAACAGAAACGGCAGTGTTAGCTGAGTTCCCACCTGAACGGAATGGAATGTGCCGGGATACCTTTTCCGCCAGCAGCTGGTAGGGTTTTTTCTGTTCCGCTGTTGCATTTTTCCACCATTTGCCAAGCTTTTTTGTGATTGCCCTGGGATGAGGAGTAGATAACCAAGGATTAGGTCAGATGTAGACACAGACACACAAACACACGCACCTGTTTTCCTCCGGATAGTGTTCCTTCAACACTGACCGATGCCGTTTACAAAAAAGGAGGAACGCATTCATTGGCCGCCGCTGTCCTACCTTCTTCTTCGGACTGCACGCCACAGCAGCCGCGATGTTGTCTTGCGGTTGTGTGACTTCTTCGGCCGGCGTTTGGGCGTGTGGCACCATGTGCTGCTGGCACGTGCCAAAAAGCAGCTCCTCACCATCGGCAGCATTCGGAGTAATTTCGTCGTTGCGCTGTGATGTGTTGTCCTCGGTCTTTAATGGTTGAACATCGTGCGCTGCTGGTTCCGGCGTGTGCCGTGTGTAGTTTGTGTGGTCCAACAGACGGCCATACCAGCCATCGCGTCCGACGGTTGGAGCTGGTGTCTCGACGGCATATCTTGGAGGTGCGACGATACTGGTGCTGTTGCGATTGGCAATGTTCGCATTATTGTTGTTACAGATCGTGAGCTGTTGAGGTTCTGCGACGATGTCCAGTTTGTCCACTGTTTGATGATGGGAGTTAATCTCAGGCAGCACCGGTTTGCCGTCCAGCAACGGTGTCCCGTAGGCACTGTTTTGTAGCATGGTGCTGTAGACGATTTGTTTGTTCTCTTAATAAAAGCGGCACTTTCGTGATTGTTCTGATTATTGTTTTAAGTTTTATATGTTTACATAAAGGGGCTTTTTGTGTGTGGTGTGTGTGTTTAGCGTTCTGAAATAAATAACAGGAAAAAACAAATTTGGATTAGAATGCTACCATTGTCGAATGTCTTTACCTTTTGTCACTAGGAAGTAGTTTAACATCAAACAACTACAACTGCATCCCACACGTTCAAGCTGTCCCTTAATGTCTTTTGTGGAGATAATCACCTCCATCTCTGAACTTTCCTTGGTTTTGACATCCTTTAGATGTTGTTCTTGGACCAGAGAAACTCAACCAACCGCCAGTTCTTAGGGATATTGCCACGATTAGGTGGTCTTCCCATAACACTCGAAGGGTTTATGCTCTTCGTCATCTCAATACAGGAGCTAGCACGTGGAGGTCCTTTATAAACTTAAACATCTCAAGATCTAGTGTCAGAGCAGGGATACTGTCGAAAAGAGTTCCCAAACACCAGGGCTATCCTCAGCACAAATAATTTCCTGGCGAACTTAGAATTAACCGTATACTATGTCCAGCTTTATCGAGTATTCGATTCGAGGGAACTGAATGTCTAAGACCGTAGATGCAAGATCGATCGATTAATCGTTTCCGTCCAATATTAGGTTTGCTATAAATGTTTAATGTACTAATCGTTTGTTTAAAAAATTTAATATCCACCAAATATAAACGATCGCAATGGGGAAGTTTGTTTTCTTCTTCAAAGCCATGCGATCGAATAAAATCTGCTACGTTTACATACTCTTAACGATTTGTCAGCCAATGGAGAAAAACAAAGCAAAACTAAAATCTAATTGCTGTTGCATGTTTCACTCGTTAAGTACGACGCGATCACTGGAATTCGCTTGGATTGTCACCAATGAATGATTTAGCTTATCGAAGTATAAGGCAGAGATCGATTGGGTCGCCGATGTTCTGACTCCTCTGCATAGAATTTGGTTCGTAGTAAAATTTATGAAATGCAATTTAAATTTAAATATAATTTAAAGTTGTTCACCTGCAAAACCTATGAATCTGAACAGTGAAGAAAAAAGCATTTTAACGAATTCTGTTAAGCGTCAAACGACCAAACCATACATAAACGTTGGTTTATTGATTCAATTTGAATAATAAGGCCTTAAAGGGTTACGATTTTTAAGAATAAAAACAAGAACTGTATAAGGTAGCTAAAATTGAGGCAATATGGAAGTTGTACTTTGACTTTGACAAGTTTTTAGGAAATAATTATTTTTCTAATTATATTTTTGAGTTGTATTAAATGTATGTAATGTATTAAATGACCTTGGTTCTTTACCATGCAGGTTTTACTTTTAGTTTTAATTTTTTTTATTATTTTGATTTGTAAATTATTTTCACATTGCACGTATTCATGTTATTTTTAAATGATTTAAACTTTTACAATAACATGAACCTAGAGAAAGGTTGAAAAATTCCGGCCATACTTTG
Organism: Anopheles stephensi; assembly: GCF_013141755.1. NCBI lineage: Eukaryota > Metazoa > Arthropoda > Insecta > Diptera > Culicidae > Anopheles > Anopheles stephensi. The sequence goes on from NC_050202.1 coordinate 50,527,960, forward strand.
CTTTACATAGGTACAGATATCGAAAACCTAATTGTTGCGAACGCGACAAAATAAAATTGAGCTAAAATGACTGGCATGCGAGTTAGTTGGAGGAAAAAATTATAAATGACTAAATATCTTTCGTTTAGGATAAATTCTCACCGGAAAATATTGTCTTAGGAAAACAACCATAAGTCACAGAGAGGCCTCATACCGCGAGAAAGACGAAATTATGGTAACATGTTAGGGTATGTCATAAAACGATAGGGTAACAATCGCCAGATATTGTTACATTACAGACCTCCTACACTAGCCGACGCCTGGCAGGGGTCAACGCATCAGCATACCGAATTAGGAAAAAGGAGATCGATGTAATGCTGTTTCATGTTCTTTTTCCCACGGAATTTTAGTATATAAGACAGGTTTTTTGAGAATAAAAATTGACTTGTAATCCAAACCTCAGCGAAGAAACTTGTGTTTCATTGTTTGGGTATCCAGAATCGGGAAAGTTTCACCTTTGCCTTCCCTCCGGAAATTGGTTACGCACTTTGGTGTCTCCCCACTCCGTCGGAAGAATTAGGCGAAATCAAGCCAAGCAAGAACCACGGTTAGATACTTCTCCTGGTTATCCAGGAAAAAAGGCTAATCGTCTGATCGAGCTACGGCATTCCCGTTGTCCACGCCGAGTTAGTGTAGTGCGAGTCCGCCGCTAAAAACTTCTCTTGGTTATCCAGGAAAAAAGGTTAGCCGCCTGATTCAAGCAACTCTGACAAGGCCAGGAATCTGCGCGGAGATCTCCGAATCGACCATTCCTTCGCGTGGTCGGTTCAACAACGGTTCGTTATCGAACTAACAAATGGTGGCTCCAGAGAGGAGTTGTTAATATTCGCGCGCGTTAACAACTCATTCGAGCGAACTTACGTTCGTGGTGTGCTGTCGCCAAAAGAACAGCCTATAACTGAACCCGCACCAAGCAGTGCTTCAAAAAGGTTCAGATTCAAATTCTGCGCTCGTGAAAAATAAAGTGAATTGCAGCGAGTGAAACGGTTTACAATTAATACACGTAAGAACTACAGTGCTATAAGTGAACCGATCGAGTGCCGTTGCGATCATATCAATGTGCACAAGTGCAGAACAAAATCGGAGAGCATCAGTGAATGTCAGTGCGTGATATAAGCAATAAACACGGCTCCGAACTAACCCATACCAAAGGGTAATAAAGTTCTTCCAAAAAGGTAGAACTAAACGGAGTACGTTATTTTACTATCCGAGAACAATAGTGTTACAATACGGCTCCGGAGTGAGCGAAAAAAGTTCACATCCGAAAAAACTCGAAAGTAACTTTAAATGTTTGAGAAAGAAAAACTCTTTAGTGAAGACGTCTATGCTTACGAAAGAAATCGTGTTAAACATCAGTCCGTGGACAACCGCGGAATAATAAGTTAACCGAGTGAATGACGTTGCGATCGCATTAAAGTGCTCGAGTTTAAACAAATTGAGGACATAAAATTACCAGTGCATAAAGGAAGCTTATCAGCAATACGCACGTGGAAAAGAGTTCTCGTAAGGCGTATCTTAACGGAGTAAGTCAGTGACTATCGGCGCAGATGGTTTTTTAGTACGACTCCGGAGTGAATTATCAGCGAGATCGAGACCACATTGATCTACCGGGCACGTCAAGGAAAGGTAACACCGAAAACGGTAAGTCGAACTTTCTTATCTATAGCTCAGAGTAGGAATTTTAAAGATCCGCCGAGATGCCTTATAAATTTACCACGAACACTTCCGGCAGTTGCCGATTGTGCGTGGCGGAAGACACTTCCGAAGAAAGCATGATTTCATGCTATGAATGTGATAGGTGGTTTCATTTAACATGTGCCAAACTAACACGTAAACCAAAGCCGGAAGAATGCTGGCTTTGCGTAAAATGTCAAAAGATAGCATATGAACTTAATAGATTGCCCAAAGAATCTGCTAGTAAGGATACAGAGGCTATGTTCACACGACTATTGCTTGGTCAACAAGAACAATCGAAAGAGCATTTACAAGAATTTTTAAAAGCAGTAACAACTATTGCGGGCGACAAACAAAGATCGCCGCACATAGAAACGCTATTGAAAAGACAATCGCTTATGCAGTTGCCGAGATTTGGAGGAGATCCTGTAGAATGGCCAAATTTTAAGCAAACATTTGATGATACTAATGAGGAGGGAAGATTCTCTAATTTAGAGAATTTAAACCGCCTTAAACATGCCTTATATGGACCAGCCCTCAAAAGCGTTCAACAATTAATGCTGGATTCTTCAAACGTGCCAGAAATAATGACACGCTTAAAGAACTCCTTCGGGAGAACAGATTTAGTGTATCTTGAGCTACGTAATAATCTGTATAAAATCCGAGGAGATTCCAAAAGCATTGTCGTGGAAATGGTAAACGCTTTAGAAAACCTCATTCAAACAGTAAACTTGATGAGGGAACCGGACTACCTGAAAGATCACACTTTGGTGTTGGAGTTGACAGCTAGACTACCACACCAAATTCAGGAACAAAGAGCCCAGTACATGGCTGAAGCGGAATCACCGTTAAGGGTTCAAACTTTAGATAACCTATGCGATTGGTTGAGACCTTTCGCTAAAACGGCAAACATGTTAAAAACAATATCCGCACATACCCAACGTGGAGGCGTTCATCTCCACGAACAAAAAATCCCATACAAAGGTTTTCAACAACCAATTAAAAGGGGTAAGGATTTCGAACAGAATTCGAAAGAAGCTAGCAAATGCTTAATATGCAATAAGCTACATGAAACGATCAAATGTTATGCATTGGTCAATGAGGTGCCATCTGAGCGAATAAAAATTGCTCAAAATAAAGGTTTATGTTTAGGTTGCTTGAAATCTAACAATCATACAATACAAGATTGTAGATCCGCGCAAATATGCGGGATAAATGGATGCACCGATAAGCATCATAAAATGCTTCATGTACCTCAAAATTTTGAAATCGCAGGAGTAAACAATCATCAAGAACTAGAATCAACATCATCAACGCATTTCCAAGTGTTGCCAGTTGAATTGATAAACGGCAATCACAAAATAAAAACCTATGCGCTATTAGACCCAGGTTCATCCTCAACCCTATTAGAAGAAAAAGTTGCGCGTCAACTTAACCTAAAAGGGGAAGTAAAACCGCTCCAATTACTATGGACACAAGGCAAACAAACTGAACACGTTAAAAGCCAAAACGTGGAATTAAGAATCAAGGGTCCAACTAAAAAATGTTTTCAACTGAAGAATGTGAGAACGGTTAAAGATTTGAAATTACCTGTTCAATCTTTAGATTATGATGATCTAAGCAAAAAATGTCCTCACCTTGCTAATCTTCCTGTTTCAGGATTTCAAAACATTCGACCCTCTATAATGATCGGCTTGAATAACAATCATTTATTAATGGGGTTTAAACATAAATATGGTAAACCCACAGAACCGATAGCAATGAGGACAAGATTAGGTTGGCTAATTTACGGAAAAACAACCGAAAGCCAAGAAGAGGAATATTCCATGATAGTACAAGAGAAAGAAAGTTTTCATAAACCAATATCCAACAAATTTTCAGTAGAAAAGTCTGTATTGAAACCAGTTGTTCAAATTTCTTTACCTACGGATATTGCGAAGTCAAGCTTAAAACAATCAGCAAAAAGACGAAAAATAAAATCTGAAAAAACGATTTGCAGAGATATCAATGGCCATGGGTCAAAAAGAGACAAATCCGGAGAGATTCGTAAAAAGGGCTGCAGATTAATAAATGAAAATTCAGTTCTTAAGGCATCAACTACAAAAAAGAAAAGAAATAGGATTTCTACCTGCAACGCAAACTCCAACTTTTTTATGGAAGTACAGATGAAAAAAGATCAAGAAGGATCTACACCTGTAAAAACTTTACACGGGAAATACCGCCGTCCAGTCAATGAACTGGCGGATTTGAATGTTTACGGCAAACAAAAGTTTGAACCACCGTTAAACAAGAAACACGGGCTACCCAAAGGACCAATTGAAAGTAGTTTCATAGGAATTCATGAAGAAAATATGATTGAAGAGGTAATTGATAAAGAATTACCGACAATAAAGATAAAAAGTAAGCAAATAATTCCTGATACATTGAACTACGAGGTTTTGACAGTCAGCTCAAGGAAAGCTACTGCAATCACACAAACGATTAAGCCTATAGGAAAAGGGTTTATTGGTTTAATTAAAGGCCTCCGGATATTGTTCAACAATTTATCGACCTTTATATTAATCATGTTATTTCTCTTTTCAGCTGAAGTTTTGGGCAATACAACAAGGGGATTGATTACATATTTGATTGCAACCAACAAACTATTAGCAAAAGAAAATAGCCTCTTGCATGCCACAAATGATATAAGAAGACAAGAAAATCTATCAAATCAAATCAACACAAACGAAACGTTCGAGTATTTTAACTTTCAAAAATTCAAGGTAGAAAACGATCGTCAAATGGACATTGCGAGAAAAAATACACATTAGTTTTCTAAAAGAGTAGAAGTGAAGAGATTAGCTCAAACGTTAGAAAAAATCGACTATGACTCTCTATATCAAAAGTCAGGTAATTGCAACGCACCCGCGCAAGGGCAACGCATTTCGTCAGTAACGTCTGAGTTCAACCAGCATCAGAGAAGTCTTCAGAACATCATTCTTCATCCGGCAGAAACAATTGGTCTGCTATCAACAATTAGATGACAACGGTCAACGTCGAAGGGAACTACGAAGCGGTAATATGCGGTTGGCTAGTGCTTAGATACGAAATTGGCTACCTCAACAAAAAAGTGGATCTTCAAAGGATGTGCAAAGTCACAACTATAATCTACGTAAAAAGCTAGCTAATGTTCAACTATCAAACGTTCAAGGTCGAACAAATGCTGTATGTCTTGCTAACACCATCGAGAGACTACTGTTTGGTCATATGGGCCGAGTCTGATGGAAAGCAAGGTCAAGATGCTGAGATCTCCAGAAGATGAAAACCTGCTATACAAAGTGATGAGAGAATCACTTCTTCTGTGCAACTAAATCAGAGCTGAACAACACCCAAGTCTACAATAGTTTCCGCATAACGCCTTACTGCGGTCTAAACTTTAATCTTGGTCGACCAGCTGATTACAATGCATCTTCAACTATCGATATCTAAATCTTAAAATCCAGCATCAAAATGACGACTATTCTTCACATCGTAGCCACTTGAGAAATCGCCCAACTGAAGTCATCGTGTTAAAGACGAAGACGTGTGAAATCAACGAGCAACTACAACATCTCTTATCCTGTAGAGATTCTTAAAAATCGTGTCAATCAAAGTCGTACCTGAGCTTCAACGCCCAACGCGCAGCCCTACGAGTAGTCCAATGTGCAACAAACAGTGAATTATGCCTCACAACTATCATCTCCTTCGTCATCGCCGCGACAACCTACGAGCACCAACGCACTCTCACCGGCTAAACAACTGTAAATGGTTTCTTCAATCGACTGCAAGAATCGATGAACCGTCAACGGCAAAATGCGTGCAATTACAATCAGGTGTCGTATAATGAGAGCGCAAAAAATTCAATTGATTAAAATATTAGGAAAATTAACTCAACAGGAGAAGTTGAATTTTATCCGGGCAGTTATACGTCGCGTTTATTTGGTAAAACTTGTAGTTTTACGAGGGCCGGAATGTTGCGAACGCGACAAAATAAAATTGAGCTAAAATGACTGGCATGCGAGTTAGTTGGAGGAAAAAATTATAAATGACTAAATATCTTTCGTTTAGGATAAATTCTCACCGGAAAATATTGTCTTAGGAAAACAACCATAAGTCACAGAGAGGCCTCATACCGCGAGAAAGACGAAATTATGGTAACATGTTAGGGTATGTCATAAAACGATAGGGTAACAATCGCCAGATATTGTTACATTACAGACCTCCTACACTAGCCGACGCCTGGCAGGGGTCAACGCATCAGCATACCGAATTAGGAAAAAGGAGATCGATGTAATGCTGTTTCATGTTCTTTTTCCCACGGAATTTTAGTATATAAGACAGGTTTTTTGAGAATAAAAATTGACTTGTAATCCAAACCTCAGCGAAGAAACTTGTGTTTCATTGTTTGGGTATCCAGAATCGGGAAAGTTTCACCTTTGCCTTCCCTCCGGAAATTGGTTACGCACTTTGGTGTCTCCCCACTCCGTCGGAAGAATTAGGCGAAATCAAGCCAAGCAAGAACCACGGTTAGATACTTCTCCTGGTTATCCAGGAAAAAAGGCTAATCGTCTGATCGAGCTACGGCATTCCCGTTGTCCACGCCGAGTTAGTGTAGTGCGAGTCCGCCGCTAAAAACTTCTCTTGGTTATCCAGGAAAAAAGGTTAGCCGCCTGATTCAAGCAACTCTGACAAGGCCAGGAATCTGCGCGGAGATCTCCGAATCGACCATTCCTTCGCGTGGTCGGTTCAACAACGGTTCGTTATCGAACTAACACTAATGTTGCAAAATAATCCTTAGGTCACATGTCGCAAAAAATAGTGACAGAAGCGCTCCAGTGCGTTAATGGACAGTTACATACAGTTAGAAAAGATACGCAGCGCGGCTATATCACCTTTATTTCCTCTGGATTTTCTGTCAAATATTCCTTCCCTTGCTTAAATAGGTAGTAAATGTTGTATGGAAAGACCACTTGTTAAACTTAACTGATTGCAAAATTCCACTAATATAGATAATATTACGATAATATTCAAGGTCTCAAAATTCGTCACGGTCTGTGCGGGTGCCAATACCCCGGGTTTGCTGGCGGCATCAACGCCATTACTCCATCTCCGTTTAAGCCTACCATCCCGCTTACGTTCATTTGAACGACCTAACGAGACTTTGCCGACGAATGAGTCGTTCGGTGCGATTTTCATGACAAGATCAGCCCACCGGAGTCAAGAACAACATAATCGTGCAAAAGTCCATATTGCCGTATATAAAAAACCGAACGAACGGCACATCATTCCAACGCACTGTTTGTTTGAACCTGTGTCAATCTTTTCTACCGTGCGGCACACGCATCAGCGCTTAGAACACGCACACACACAGCCGAATGCTTTTCAATAAAATTCGTAAACATAGCGCACAAAGCTCCATCGTGCTAGTTGACATACGGCTACATGCGCCGCTTCTATGCGATATGCGTGCCTCGGTGTGTTAGTAAATGAACTAATACTTCCCTCCAAATTTCAATCCAATATCACCCTATACTTCGGATATGTTATGTCTACTACTCCTCCAGAAGCCTTCCCCGTATCATCATGTCCTCTCGCCCAGGAATGTAGCTCTCCAGGAAACTCAAATCCCCCCCTTCGATTAAAAGAGATGCAACACTGGCAATACATTTTTCCGGGGAAAAATTGACAGAAAACTCATCGGCCGGTGTGTGTGCAGTAGAGCAGTCCGATGCGGAACTATGTTGTGAACCATTTTGTCCAATGTACCCTTAACGGAACTTCCATTTTAACTTATGATTTTCCTTTCGGCGTGCAATAACATTCAAGGTCGCTCGTTCGCTCGCCAGCACTATCTTCTCCGGCCCCCCAGCGTCGGATGGATGGAGCTTGGCAAAACTGCTGTTCGGTGCGGATGTGTGCGTGACACGAGTGTCTCAGCAAAGTCATGTGAAGTATCGCAGCAACCCTTGGGGGAGCGTTTTTCGTACCGAGAGTGAGAGTGAGTGTGAAAGACTGAGAACAACAACATTGGCTACACACTTGGTTCACACACACACACACACACACACGAGCGCGAGGGGATACCATTTTCATTAGAAAAGCAACCTGTGCCAGCGACAGGGGAAAAAAGGGAAATTAATATCCGCGAACGAACCCTGCATTTGATGTGACTTCGGTTTTGTTTGTGTTTTATGTTTCTCTCGCCTTTTTCTGATACATCTACGCGCTTGTTTATTGTACTGAATGCAGTTTTGCTTCTTCCTTCCTTACTTTTCTACGGTTTGTTTGTTCGATGTGTTGTGTGCATCCACGTTCTATTACCTCATGATTCACACACTTCAATACATAGAGATTGACGCTTCACCGAAAACTGCCTCAATATTGGCTCCTTTGTTGCGGTGCTCTAAATGAGAATTTTAATATCGCCATTTTTTATAAGAATTACATACGAAATAAAAGATAACCTAATTTTCTAACATCATATATTCAAATAATAGTATTTAAAAAAGTCTTTGAGCTTTATGTAAATCTAGAAGTAGCTTCAACCTCGCTCGAAAAATATAGCCTTTATATGCGACGCTCCATCTCATCAATGTACAAATTCTGCAGCCAGAATGTGTGCGTATCTTATTTTCATTTCTCAATAGCGCGTCGTCGTCGCCTACTGTAATCATATTCGATATTACACGTACGAATTCGGCCACCGTCAAGTAGCGCGAAGCATATGATTATACGCTCGCGCACGACTGTATGGGTGACCGTGATCGCACAAGTGTCGCGGCACAATATTTGTGTACCGTGGAAGGAATGCACATACCATTGCAACATCACAGCGTAATGGAAGGAACGCTTTTTTCGTAGTTTTTATGAGAGAAACATGATGAGAAAACGATATTTTGTATTTTCCCACTGCATTCCGTACGTTGACACGCACGCAAATTAGGTGACCTTCACTTCCGCCTGTCTCTACGTTCGCCCTGTCACCTCTTCTTGCTTCCTGCTCACACTGCTGCGACAGGATGGGATTATGCACCAGGGAACAACGACATGCGTAATCCGTCAACGCATTTTCACTCTCATTTCTCATCTCATCTCGCGATCATCTCGCTGCGTTTAAACGCCAAAAACTCACCGCACACACACTTTCCGTGGCCTGCTTAGCTTATCTACTCACCCTTAACAACAGAAATAGTTGACGGCAAAGGCTGACAGGAGGGCTGATGGGAGAAGACACACTGAAACAAGAAGAGTTTGAAATTAGTCGAACGGAAAAGAACGCTTCTCTATCGCTCGGAAAAATAGGATAAGAGTTGGATAAACGTCCGCGAAACACATCCAACAACCACCTTACACACGGGCGACAGAACTTAGCTCGTGCGTGACGTCAGCACCGTTTCACGACACACACCACACTGAGTCCATGAAGTGATTGTAACGATGAATGAAAACTGCACAAGCAACGCAGATCTTCCAAATGGTCACAAAACCGATACGAACCTCCCTTGGTTAGAAGATACTCGACAGTTCCTCGCACAGGCGATGACACAGAGTCACTGCAGGAAGGTAAGGCGAGCGCATCCGTCCAGCACGAGAGTTGGTTGAACAATAACGATGCAGCGCCACAGATGCACTTGCACGAAAATTCGTCGCTCTGTTCTCTCTCTCACACACACAACCACAGCTACTCTTGCACCGCTTTGAAGGCCTGTATGAGTGCGAGCGTGTTATGTTTTGAACGGAGTAAGTTGATTTCGGAGCTGGACTTAAACTATCAAAGTATTTTTGCGATACCAAGGGGATTTTTTTTTTTTCATTAACTTTGTAACTGATGCAACTCTGTTTTCCCCTGCAAAATGTACGGCTCAAAAACTTTCAATCGCAACCCAATTCTACACTATAAACGCGCTTCGGTTGCTTCCCTCTACACTTACGCACACACTAGCAACGTGATACAGCGGGTGGTTTTGCACCCCCTAGGTCACGCACACCCCAAACGGCGACGTGCAACCAGCTGAAATTTAGCGTTGTGTTCGGTGGACAAATCGCGCCATAACGCACATACACAGAGCTGCGGGCTTTCTATTGGAATTCGTGCACGTGCGGTACGTTCTCATTGGAAAAAACGGTTCCGAATTGATAGATTTAACATCATTTTTATGCTAACTACAATAACCTTCCTTTTGGAGCTTATGGACGCACTTGCACAAATAAGGAAATCAATTTTTATAGTTTCGTTTATAGTGCTATAACCAGCCGTGAGACAGCAATGGCCGCCGAGACAGTGTGACGTCATTTTCGTGGTGGTGATATTTGACGAAAATCATGTGAGAAAACTGTTACGCGAGCTACAGTGGAAGATTGTAATGGATGGTTTCGTTGAAAAGTTATCTAAATAGTGCTATGCGATAGGATTTTTAATGGAGTTTCGGTTTGAAATAAGACTTTTTCTTCTAACAGTTGGGGACTGCACACCACACACACTTTCACACATTTGAAACCACTCGACAGTCTGGTTCTGGTTTTAGCCATCGTCACCTTCAACAATTGAAACCATTGCTTTGATTTTGAAAACTAAAACTCTCCAAGAAGCCACGTGCGGGTCCTCTGTTATTGTTTATCTGATCCAAAAAATCATACGGCACAGATATCGTGAAATTTTGTATTAAATTGCGTTGGGTTTATTAAAATAAATTTTTATGAGCCGTATTGCGATCCCTTTACTGCGTGCTAGCTAAGGCATTGTTTCCTTAAAATATGTTAGTTAGCATCTCTTATTAATTATAACAATTTGAATCCCATCTGAACCGCCTCATAGCAGGGATAGCAGGAATGACTGACCAACTGTAGGTCCAATCAAATCAAGGAAGACAGAAATGGCATACCTCGTTCGACAAGGTTGTAGTAACCAAAGAGAAACAATATGAACTCTTTATGATAATGAAGTGAAAAATGGATAAAAATTCAATCTTCAAGTCGTAAGAAGAGTCGTATTTCTAGCAAATGCAAACCAAACATGTTCGCATGGGGAGCCCTAGTAGCCAACTGAAGTAGTAGAACCAAGTATAGTAGTACAACAAAACTCAGACTGTATCTCATATTTTGCTGGCGGGAACAAACCGAATGCGTTGGTGAATCGGCCATGCGAAACTCACTCAAAGTACTTTGTCGGGATCGATCTGAAAAAGTTCCTAACAGTGGATTCTCGTATCTGCTGACGACACGCTGAGATGAGGGTCGTTAACAGCTTCCCTTAAGCTAGACGAGTTAACCTTCCTCCTGGATTAACCAGGAGAAGTTTCTAACTGCGGACCGAATTTTGCCTAATTTTTCCGATGGAGTGTTGATGCCCTACTAGAGTACGGGACCAACATCCGGAAATTCGCTCAAAAAAAACATTGAAATTGAAAATCTTCTTCTTCCAAGACTATTCACTCTGATATATGCTACACATTCCAGCTGGTAAGGGTATTGCGGACGCTTATCAGCTTTACTGGCTTTATCTTGACAACTCGCTCGAGCATCGCTTTTTTGCTGATTTTGCATTCTTTCCTCGCACTATAATGTAAACATCGATCGTAGCTGGTCTTGCTGGTCTATCCGATCGTGCTCGTTCATGTTTACGACTGTGTTGGGCTCGTTTTGCATGCTCTTATACCAAGCGACACATCAAGCGTGGGGGTTAGTTTACAAATAATATTTATCCTACCCTAGATTTGCTTCGGTAGACGATAGTACGTTGGGATGATGGTCTTTACTTTGACAGACTCCTTCTAAGACACCAGTTGAGGAAGGAATGCAAAAAATAATGAAATTTTCTCACTGATTGATTTGCTCGTAAAAACATAGTATCTTTACAGCCTTATAGATTCTCTCAGAATGTTATTAAAAGCTTATAGAAGGCACGTACCTATAGTTGTAGCGTACCAAAATGAAATAAAAATCCAATAAATGAGTCCAAAAATCCGCGTCTATGCAGATGCGAGACGAAAGAATGGGTCTCGATAAAATCTCAGGATTCCCTGTAATTAAGCGGGGATATGATTGTCTTCGAAAAGCTGCAAAAATGTTGTAAAATAAGAACGGTAATGTTCACCATAGCCGACGGGCGACAGTAACAAAGGCAGTGCAGAACAGTTAACATGTAGCATGGTAAATCACGCCCCATTTGCGCAGGAGATGTTTAGAATGTTTTACGAGTTTGTTTTGCACTCGCGAATGCAATAAAAGGGTTAAATTTTCAAAATTATTCTTCTGTGCGGTTGATTGTATGATATGTAACCAATCATGTGTGATTTTACTAGTTTCCTCGCACAATTTTACGACACGCCATAAAGCTTCTGCTCAATGGGTATGCAATCGAGTTAGAAAATAAGGAATCAGAGCAACGGAAACAAAATTTGCATTTTTATTCTGAATTTCCTCAACGCAGCACAGGTCGTAATAAACAAATTTTACGAGCCAAAGTTAAGAATTTTTCTCGAGATTTTACGAGCTTTCTCGAGACATAAACGTTTTTCGATTGATGCGCATTTTGATCATCAGAATGGGTCTATACATAAAAAATGAAACCATTTTCGTATTTCAGTTAAGTTTTTTGTTAAACAGTTAACTGTAACCTTTGCTTTAAAGCAATACGGCCTTAATGAATAAAAGATATTTTTTAAATATTATATTATGAAAATAATAAAAATATTCATATTTTGACCGTAGGTCCTATATGGAGGCCCTCACCGGATAATTATATTAAAAATGGATCAGGATATTTCAAGTAGTAGGTAGAAAAATGGAGCTATGATTGTGTTCCAAATATCTACTCCACCAAAAAAGCGATAATGGTCAAGTGCAGCTTGTACAGTGCAATTTCCTAGAATTGAGAAACATTTGACGTAAACATGTAGTACAGCCCAATAAAAAGCAAAACATATGCGGAAAAATAAAAGAAATCAAATACGCTTATGTTTGGAGTTGCGTCAACCTGTTCTGTTGTGGGCCTGGCGTATGGATTGTAGTACACGCACACAAACAGGCCAATGCTGTTCAATAAAATTCGTAAACATAGCGCACAAAGGCTCCATCGTGCTAGTTGACATACGGCTACATGCGCCGCTTCTATGCGATATGTGAGCCTCGGTGTGTTAGTAAATGAACTAATACGTTCCACCAAATTTCAATCCAATATCACCCTATACTTTGGATATGTTGTGTCTACTACACCTTCAGAATCCTTCCCCGTGGCATCATGTCCTCTCCCCCATCTATTCAGACTTTAGCCTAAATGACTTTGTGGGTAATGCTCTAAGGATTCAATTTTAGTGAAATAATTTCCGGGAATTTCTAGCTTCAATGGATATTCCAACGTTTTCTACGATTTTAATGGATATTTCTACGTTTTCTTAGAGTATTTTTCATACATTTTTTCGTACCGGTTTCCCTCTTAATACTTGTTCATATCATTGCAGAAACATTCTTTGATAGTTTCACAACCACAATAATACCACCATCAATCAAAATTATTAAGTTTAATATTTGTATTTGTATTTTTTTTTTCTGATCAGCTGCACTAACGTGCTGAAAACTGGTACAGTTACCCTAATGTGCCGAAAACTGTTACAGTTACACTAGCAAGAAGTTAAGGTAGAGAAAATATGTAAAGGGAAGTTTTTAATAATAATAAAACACTGATGAGTCACGGACATAAAATCTTTGCCACATTCTTTACTCTCCGGAAGCGACAAGAAGTTGTTCGTATCGAGAGATTGAAGATGAGTGTGAAAGAGTACGAGCAATAACATTGGACATGCAGTTGAATTCATATGCACACAGGAGCGCACAGTATTGCCGATTGCAAATCCGCCTGTCCAATACGCAGAAAACGGGGAAATTGATTCGTGGACCGAACAACCCGAGAATTTTGTTTGGAAATGGCTCAACACAGTTTCCACCTAACTGGAAGCACTCATAATTGGGTTCAAGCCTTTTTTGTAGGGGTGTAAAACGCTACACCCATTTCTATGGAACAATAATTTCCATCCTGTTTGCAAGCAAATGTTGGCCTTGCAAGACAAAGAAAAAATCTATTAACCTAGTCACCACGTGTGTCCGCTTTGGTGTTAAAATTTTCGAAGGCGCGTCGTCGCGTAATGTAATCAAATTTGATGTTTCAAGCGCGACTTGATGCTTCATCACGAATATGCGTTCAAATAAACACATATGATTGTTCCCTCGCGCACGACTGTATGGGTGACCGTGGTCCGTGGTGTTGTACTGGCGTTTCGGCAATATATTTGCGTGCCGTCACACTCACGAAGGAAACGATCACTTTTTTCGTAGTTTTTATGAGAGAAACATGATGAGAAAACGATATTTTGTATTTTCCCACTGCTTTCCGTACGTTGACACGCACGCAAATTAGGTGACCTTCATTTCCGCCTGCCTCTACGCTCGCCCTTTCACTCATTGCTTGCTGCTCATACTGCTGCGACAGGATGGGATTATGCACCAGGGAACAACGACATGCGTAATCCGTCAACGCATTTTCACTCTCATTTCTCATCTCATCTCGCGATCATCTCGCTGCGTTTATATGCCAAAAACTCACCGCACACACACTTTTCGTGGCCTGCTTAGCTTATCTACTCACCCTTAACAACAGAAGAAGTTGACGGCAAAGGCTGACAGGAGGGCTGATGGGAGAAGACACATTGAAACAAGGAGAGTTTGAAATTAGTCGAACGGAAAAGAACGCTACTCTTTTGCTCGGAAAATCAAGATAGAGTTGTATAAAATGCCTCAAAACACATCCAACAACCACCTTACACACGGGCGACAAAACTTAGCTCGTGCGTGACGTCAGCACCGTTTCACGACACACACCACACTGAGTCCATGAAGTGATTGTAACGATGAAAACTGCACAAGCAACGCAGATCTTCCAAATGGTCACAAAACCGATACGAACCTCCCTTGGTTAGAAGATACTCGACAGTTCCTCGCACAGGCGATGACACAGAGTCACTGCAGGAAGGTAAGGCGAGCGCATCCGTCCAGCACGAGAGTTGGTTGAACAATAAATCAACTGCAGCAGCTACACAACTACCTTTGAAGACTTTCAGCGTTCTCCACCGTGCAAACCCACACACACTTACACGCAACCCACCGCCGTTGCATCGGTTTGAGGGGTTTGTGTTTTCGCATATGTAGAGTTGTCATCGGTTGAATTTAGATAAAAATAGAAAAAACATAAATTAAATATCTACAAAACACAAAAAAGTAGTTAAAGTATGCTTGAAATCATCACCGTACGGGGCCGCATTTAATTTTCCCCACAACCTTCAATCGCAACTCAACTCCGTTGCAACTCAACCGCAACTACACTATAAACGCGTTCCGTGTCTCTCATTTCCCATTTGTCACCAACACTATCGCACGCATGCACTCGCAAATGCCGGTACAACGTGGTTTACAAATGCAACTTTGCCCTGCGCTGATACCACACAAAAAACGATGCCATAATTTCCCCTACCTTGTTGACGCACCTTTGGCATAAAAGGGGCAAACATTGCGATCAGCTGCATCGGCCGTTGGCGCCGTGTTTTGCCCGCAGCAATGCATTTGTGTTTGTCTCACGTGCACACGTGTGATGATGGTTTGCTTCGGGACTTGGTCTCGGTGGTGGCGAAAAATAATGGCATTATTGTTAAGCTAAATAGACACTGGTTCGCAAGTACAGTAATTAATTTTTTTCTTTCTCGTTTTATAGTAATTTAATTTGACCCCATATTAGACAGCGATGGCTGCCGAGGCAATGTGATATCATTTTCGCGGTGCCGTTATTCAACTAAAACCATCTGAGAATTATTTTATGGCGATGCGATGCCATGGGGATTTCCTTTCTGCAAACCCAATTGCCCCAAAACCCTCCATTTACTTTAACCGCTTCGAAACCTCTCAAAGGTTTGGCCGAGTTAAATTCATCCATCATCATCTCCAAAATCGACAACGATAGCAACGAAGTGTAATCTAAAATTCTTCTCCTGTTTCTAGAATCAAAAAAATCCTCCCCCATCAGAACCGATATTAATGCGCGAACGTGCATTCCTTGCAACATAAAGCAAACCAGCTAGTTTGGTTTTGTACGATCCCATACCATAAGCGTTGATTCTTGCCTCAAAAACGAACGTTTGTTTAACACATGTTCGAACCAAACGTAAAAGCAACGGCGGACAGCGAGAGCGAGTAAAACTGTCCATCAGGCGCATTTTTATTGCTCTTATCGACCCACACAACACGATCGCGACCAAGCTCGAAGACGTAAGCGTGTATTAGTGTATGCGTGTGCGTGGTTCGGCTGTAGCATAAAAACCTCGGCGTAGCGTCGTAGCATTACACGACGATCGTGTCGTGGTGTCTCTTTCGCTCTTACGTACACTTGTCCGTCCCGATGGACGGAAACTCGTCCAAACAACGCACATGTGTGTGAGCACGGAAGTGATCGTGTGCTGTTGCCTGATGCTGCTGCTAATGAAGAGTTTCAGATTTTTGTGCTAAATTTCTGTGTCCGATAAGGGGCGATTGAATAGCGAGGTACGTGTGAGTATGACGAGTCTCCAGTCACAAAGAATGTGCTGCTCTAACATTAACCAGTTTTGTTGGGTGCCAATTTCCAGAAATTTACGACCGAAACTGTAATATGATCGTGGACGTGGATGTGATCGAGACGATGATATCACGCAGACGCCGCTATAGCTGGACAACGCGTCTGCTCGCCATCGGTTGCTGCTGTCTGCTCTCGCTCGCCCGGGCCCAAACGGCAAGCGATGCAACGTCAGCATCTTCCAGCGATCCGGTGGGCGCAGTCGTCACGGCGGCGGACGTGTCGGATGAGTATGACCGGCCGGAAGACGGCAGCAGCTTCATCGATCAGTACGAACAGGGCGTACAGGCGTACCTTTCGAACGAATGGGAAGACTGTGTGTACTTTCTCGAGCGTGCGTTGGAGGGCTACCGGACGTACTACGAGTCGGTCGCCAACTGTCGGATGGAGTGCGAGTATGCGGCACGGGACGTGAAGCATCGGGGGGACTTTCTGCACGGTAGCAACATCGACAATCTGCAGCACTACGAGCTGATCTTGCGCCGTACGCTCTGCCTGTCCAAGTGTGCCCGAAAGTATGCGATCTATCGGTATCTGCCGTTCAGCGAGGACTTTGATGGTCACTATATGGACATATTTCAGGAGCTGAAGATATATCCGTATCTGTACGCTTGTTACGTGAAGGTTTGTACCGCAAGAAGGCGGGGACTGCTGTGAAACCGCGCTATTAATACTCGTTGTGTTTCTTTTCAGTCAAACCGTGTAACACTTGCCGCGTCGGCCGCCTATACGTACCTGGTGAAGCATCCGGAAGATGCGGCGATGAAGCGAAACTTCGAGGAAGCGATCGACCTGCCCGGCATCGATCGAGACGAGATACACGATCTGGAGGAAAAGGTAGCGCAGTCAGATAGGAGGGGGTTTCCTGTTTTCCAAGAGTCACTACGTGATCCTCCCTATTCTCTAGAAATTCGTTGACCTGCTTATTGGTGGAATCGTGGACGAGCAGGACGGCAACTGGGAGCGGGCGATCGAGCGGCTCGAAGGTTCCATCAAGCAGTACATCTTCGACGAAAACCAGTGCCGCGCGTTCTGCGAGGGTGAATTTGACCATGGGTTCCTGCCCGACTTTATCACCGCCATCGGAAGTAAGTGAGATTGGGGATGGATGGTGGTACGTTGGCTGCTGAGACTGACTCTTCTGTTTCCGGTAGATCACTTTACCAACGCACTCTACTGCAAGCGCAACTGTACCTCCAACATGGGCATGGTGCGAGGCAAATACTATGAAAATCTATTCCCGCGCCACTATCAACATCTGCAGAAGGCGTACTATCATGGTGAGGATAGGGATAGGAGTACAAACAAAAAATTGAACAATGCATTGATTGAAATGGTGTAATTGAACAGTGAAAAAGTATGAGGAATCTTATCGGGCCGGTATGAGCTACCTACTGTTCCACGTCGATGATCTCGATATGCCGGAAGCGCTGAAAACGATCGAAGCCGAAGCGAAGGGAGATGTGACGGCCGTCTTCTTCAAACCACGCAGGGTAGGATATTTTTGCGACGCTTGCATCGCCACAAGTGGGCTCAGTTTTCAATTCCCAATTTCCTGCCCAACAGGAAGCGGTCGAGTACAACGAACGGATGCAATACGAGGAAAAGTTGGCACGATTCGCCAAACAGGAGTTTGATCTGCTGGAAGATGGCGACGGTTCGGACGAGTCGGACTTTGACCAGATGGATGTTGATGAAGTGATCGAGGATGACGTTTTGCTGCCGGCCGCTCAGCAGGAGGAAGATCGTGCAGAGTCGGAACAGGGCGAGGTACACACGATTCGTCGTCTCTCCTCGAGACACTTGTTTCTATATTAATCTGGCATACCTTTTTTCCTTTATCCATTTTCTAAGGATACTCAACCACCAGCAGATGGCAACAACAATGAGCTATACCCAAAAGAAACGATCGGATATAACGATCGCGATGAGCTGTAAGAGAAGCTAAGCTGGGTGAGAGATTCATTTCGCCGTCGAGCAGGGATCGCCCATGTAATCCACCAGAGTGTGCCATAGCGGTGTGTTTTCTAGGTTATTTTAGAAATATATTATAGTCCCACAGTACGTGCAAAGAAGGGCTTTTTGCTGATGTAACTATTGAAAGCAAACTCAAGAGATGACGACTCGAAGGCAACAGCTGTCTTACTAGCATCTTCCTGCTAACATGTGCCTGTCTAAGTCTATGACTTTTGCACACAAATTGCACATATGATTCACGGCCACTGTTCCTATTCGGTATTGCACAAATCTTTTCGTCAAATTACACAAATCAAGTGCGAAAATTGTTCTTTACTAAAACAAAAGTTAACGCTATCACGGACGCTCAGACTGTAGAAAGCTTCTTTGGCGGATTACAACGTAAAAGGGACTTTACGGACTGGGTCGTCCGGTGTCATTCTCATGAAATCACCAGCCCACAGCTCGTAAAGTTCTTCTTCATAGCGGCTTTTCCATTGTCCTTTCACATTTACGGGGGCAAAAAGCATCTTCCTCTCGAACGCGACTAAGAGGGCTTCGTCATTGTTGGACAGAGTCCATGTCTCAGAGGCGTATGAGAGTACTGGGACTATAAATGTTCTGTACAGTCCCAGCTTCGTCCGTCGCGACAGGTATTTAGAGTGGAGAAGTTTCCTCAGGCTGTAGTATGACCGGTTGGCCGCCAACTACCTTGAGCGTAACTCATCATCAATTTTGTTGTCGGTGCTGACATTTGATATCAGATAGGTGAAGCTTTGGACGACTTCGAAGGTGCGGTCACCAAAGGTGCGGTGGAGCCACCATCATTTTGGGTTTCGCCTCGTTAATCTCCAACCCGAGGTTTGGAGCCGCTCGCTCGATCCTTTGGTAAGCTTCTGCTACATAGGAGAGCCTCAAACCAATCTTGATTGACTTATAGAAGATAGTCCCCGAAGATTACACTTCCTAGAGGATGTCTCTCTCTCTCTCTCTCTCTCTCTAGCGCCAGATTGAAAAGGAGACAGGCAAGCCCATCTCCCTGGCGTAGGCCCTTGATCTAAATTTTCCGTTTCAGAATCCTCTCTGATCGTTTCCAACTATATCTTCTCAACCCCGTAATACCCCTGGATTCAACATCGTAATACCCCTGTAATTGCTGCACTCTAGCCTATCTCTAGGATTCACTATCCTACACCTCAGTAATAGTTTGACGAATTTGCTGTGCGAGTGCTGCACCACCGTTCGGTTACTATTCCGTCCGTGCCCTGGTGCCTTGTTGTGCTTGAGCCAACGGATAGGTGGAAGTAGCATGATGGATGAACATTCTGAAAATTTCACGTTGGACTTATGTTATAAACCTTAAAATTTTTTTAAACAAGCATATTGTTGTGTAAATTTTATAAAATACTTAAATAAATATTTTTCCCGTTTTTTGGGAACAAAAGTTACTCACGTTAAAACGGCTGTAGCTTGCCTGGAATAGGGTTAATAGAATTTTAAAATGGAAATACATATGTTATAAAAACCTACCTAATTAAATATCAGTTTTTATTAAAATAAAATAAAATTAAAATTTATAAAAATACATAAAAAAAAGGTTTTTTAAATTATTCTTAAGTAAGAAACCCGTTTGTTTTTCTTTACTGTTTTTTTCTTCAGTGTTTTATTTCGGGTTTGTTGTCTTTAATAATGCTTTTACATAGATCAAACATATCTAAACGTTGGAAAATGTACCATTTCAAATATATATATAATATATGTGTATGTATATATGTATAATAATATAATGTATCTAAACGTCCGTTCTATTGGGTTTGGGAGGGGGGTGTGTGGTGTGGGTGTGTGTGTGTGTTTTTCTTCTCATCCTTCTATTCTGACCGGTCTCCGATCCGATTGGGGCCATCCATAGCTGTCCTCGTCGATCCTTTCTTCCCTGTTCAAAGTCTCCGGATCTTCGCCAGCTGACTCATATCTGGCATCTGGTTCGCGTCCGTTCGTCGTGTCGTGTTTTGTGTTGTATGGTGTGGAAATTTCACAATTTCAATTTACCTACGAATTATAAGTACTTCTTTACAGGATTTTGTTGGTTTAAATGAATTCCTTGGATAAGAAAAGTCGTCCTAGAGGCGTCGTCCATGCCGTCGTATATGCCGTATTCTTCCGTCCACGGGGCTCTATGTATGTCTTTAAAGCACGTTCTTCTTCAGCACACACACAACAACAAAAACAAACACGTGGTTCACGCGGGATAGGACGCTTCTTAGGAGCGAAGGAAACAAACGGCTTATCCTAAGTTAAATAGAGTTCTTTTTAGCTTGCTTCATTCGGCTTCTCAAGATTTTTCGTTTCCCACTAATATTTCTCGTAATTTACACACACTATCACACACACGCACACGCGCGATGCATACGGTGCATCGATTCGATTCACACTTCATTCACACACACACGCACAGGGTTTATTCATGTAGTTTTCATCTCTCTGTTGTATTATGTTTTACTGGTTACTGTTTTTCCTCCGTCCTGGAAGCAATTGTATCTCTCTCTTCGTTTTTCTTCTGTTCTGTTTTCCCTTTTTCTCCTCTTTTCCCTCTTCTATTTGGGAAAAGTTAATCAATTTTCATTTAATTCCTTCATTTATTGTAGTAATAGTGTGCCTAGTGTGTGTGTGTGTGTGTTTTGGGGTTTTTGAATTTTCTCTTTCGCCTCCTTTTGTTTTGCTGATTTCTTACGATCGTGCCTTCTTGCTTACCACGGGATCGTTTGTCTTCGTCTTCTCTTCATATTATTCGCCATATATCGTTTAGTTTTATTATACACTTTCTTTCACTTTAGATCAAGTTTAGTTATAGACGATCTGCTTTATAGTTTTCTTTTTCCATACATTGCTCTCTCTCTCTCTCTCTCTCTCTCTCTCTCTCTGGTTGACACAACCAAAAAATCACAGCTAATAACTAGATCTTATGTTTCGTTTCCTTTTTTTTTTGTAATGTTTTCACATTATTTGCTTGGTTCTACTTTTTATTCGAGAGCAATAAAACAATTCAAACGCACACAGTTATATCACACGCACACTCGCACACACAGGCGGACCACACACGCGAATTCATTGGGGAAGGTCGTTTGAATGCCTTATCTGGCGCCACTCAGGATTATTAGTCCGGAACTGCGGGCTCGACTATTGACAGAGTTAACCGAGCTTCTCTAATGCAAAAAGGAAGCAAATTTTCAACCTTGTCCCCCTTGTTTTCTTGTCCTTTGCCTTTGACACTATAGTTGTGTCTGAGCGGTAGCTCTTAGGTCCTTCTCTAAAATAAGTAGTATTATAAATACAATAAATACGGGCTTTGCTTGCTTACTTTCTCCATCTTGCAGCTATCATAATTGCATACACGCTCTATTTGCACGCTCAACTATTTTGAATAATTGACAAATTAATTTGATTTTTTTCCTCCTGTACACACGCTCTTACTTCAACAAATCCACCACACTGCATTTGATGAGGAGGAGGAGGAAAACAGCTAGTACTGCTAGGAAGAAAGCTTCACACGTTGAACACAGTTTGAATTATTTGCCACGGGTGAACTGAATTACGGAAAACAGAAATAATTCATTTTATGTACTAAATGATGACTCGAACGGAAATTTGGTCTTTGAGGACGATTATCTTGGCTTAGGGACGAACAATCATGATCCTGTTTGGCTTGTTACAAAGAGTGGTGGCCACTATTGCTTATCAAACATGGCCTAAAACATTGAAGTCTCAAGATTGGGAAAATATTGTCTGCTCTTTTGGACAGCAACCGAATAACCTCTGGATCTGGACTATGGTACAAGTACAGCACGAAGCTTTGGGATATCCTCAAGATTGTGGCTCAAAGTATTACATGAGTCGGGTAAAATAGATGGCACACGTCCTTATTAGACTTAGACTCACGCCATACCAGGAAGATAACTCGCCAGCCACCAGTTCGCCATGAGGCGTAGAGGAGTACAGCGAGCTGATTGGCTGGATCAAGTGGAATCTGATCAGAGGGTGATCGGACACAGACGGTGGTGGAGGAGTGTAGCCCTGGATCGGGTTACTTATTAATTACATTAGTTCCAATAATACGCAAATTCTCCGGGATAGCCACTTTACTTTGCCACAGAGAGAGGTTTTCCATCAGATGGTTGCAAAGTTCCATGATCGCGAATCTTCTCTCCCTGTATGCGCGATTCACTCGTTTCTTTGCAACACTCCCCTAAATGATTGAAAAGCTCCATTAAATAGAGTGAACTCACACTTCTACTTCGTCAAGTCTAGACCCACACTACGTCAATTACAGTTCTTCTTAAATGGACCTTATTTTCTTGGACCTATATGTCCGCACCGTTCGAGGAGTGGTGCCTCTATTATTTTTCAAACATGGCGTTCAATTGATGGCCGACGTGTGGAAAAAAAAATACTCCCAATCATTTGAACAGTAATTCGTAGTAGTAATCACGACATGTGGTCATCAGCATTATCTCTTCTTCCTTGGATACTACATAAACCTCTGAAGGGTCTCGTGACCTGCCATTTTTGTCTTTCTGTTTGATTTTACTTGATTTTACACGTAGCTCAGTTCTTCGAACAGGGAGGCGGTCATGGATGTGATTTGAACCCCGGTCCTACCGTGTGAAGACCACCGAGGGAGATCAGCATTATCTCCTAGTACATACTCCTAGTTCTCTCCTAGTTGCGGTATAACGCATAGTCTTGCGATATCGTTGAAGATCATTTTGAAGAACAATTGTCCAAATTTCTTACTTGGTGACCGATTTTATGAAGAGGTTTTTTTTTCAAAGAATCATGTATCACCCAGTCCAAAAAGCCAACAGAATCGTCCTCATAGTCGAGTACCCGGAAAATTCCCCCTTCGAATCACTGTAACCTGTATATACACAACGCACACACACAATTCAACACGCACACGCAACTAACAATTCCACTCTACCCGGTTACAGAGAGAATCTCTATTGCTCAATCCTACTTTCTTATCTGCTAGGTCTGCCCTGCCTGTCATCTTCCTTATTTTTCTTTACTCATCATTATTATTTGTTTTGTTCCGGTTTTAACATTAGTTTTCGTAGGAATAGGAGAACAAACAGAATGTATATATGGTTTGTTTTTTGTTTGTATATATATATTTATATGTATATATGCCATTGGTTCAATATATAAGACACGTAAATGTTTTTCTTTTTTCTTTCGTCTTTTCAAGCTATCTCGTACTACTACTTAGTTGCTCTTGTGCCATAACATGTAAACTGTATTCGTTTTCGTTTTTGTTTGTTTTTTTTTCCTGTTGTTTTACTTAAACTTTTCGTCCTTCTTTTTTCGTCCTTCTACTCGCGTACTCTGTCCTTACAAGCTTTTTTGTTCCTCTCTTACTCACTCAACTACTCTCCGTATAATAGCAGATTTTTCGTTAGCTATTCGCGTATGTTTAGTTCGTTCGTTTCACTAAGGTATGGCGCGGCCACTAGTCGAAGTTTTGCATGCTCAAAAATTAATAACGCCAAGGAACAAATAGCGAATCTCCCTTCTCCGACTTCTCAGGGGAGAAGCTCACCCCGTTCACGTGCTTTCGGTTGCTTGTAGTTAAAATTAGCAATGCGCAATTATAATCATCGCTTTAATCACTAATATGGAAGATCAAACTGCTAATGCTAAAGCCGGACAAAATCGGATGTATCTCTCCCCCGTGTGTGTGTATAAGAACATGGTTTTTGATTGAAATCTTTTGGCTCTACAACTGCAGGGTTTTGTGTAATGTTTTGTGGAGGAAGAGTTTGATTTTTTCTTTGTCTGTTATATTAAAGTTAGTAGCAGCAGCAATGTACTCGCAAAGCTGCCCTTTTTCCAGTTTTTAGTGTTTTTAACTTGCTTAATGAGGTATGGAGAGCGAGATCGAGAGAGAGAGCGAGAGAGAGAGATAGAGAGAGAAGAGGATTATCAACTGGCGCAACTGGCACCGCAAATGGCAGAGTTTTGGGACGAAAATACCAAAAAACGGACGAATGTCGCCGAATAAAGGAGCGCTACTGTGTACTTGTCTGTCTGTTGCACTATTCTTTTTTTCCTTTTTTAATTTTCTCTATTCGTATAGACGTCTTTTTTTTAATTCTCCTTTACGAACGTTTTTCTACAATTTCTGTTTTTTTTCTGTTTTGCTATATTACTATAATTTCACGTCCATTGTGTATCACACGGTTTTGGTTTTTGCTTGGTTTTATTGCTAGAATGAGTTCAATAGTTTGATCTGCTTGCTATCGCGTGTGTGTGTGTGTATGTGTTTCCGGAGCTTTGGGGTAATGCTTTTGGGAGGAAGCATCATTCAAAGTCTCTTTTAGTAAATTAAAGCGTCAAATAGGAAAGTAATTTATGTAAAATCTACATCTCTAACGATCTCCTCGCAATTCCCGGGGTTTTCTTTTGTTTTGCTGGTTGTCAAAATACCTTCGAGTTTACACTACAAATTTCGAATTCCAACTGGCCAACTCCTATCGTGTCGATCGTGTTTTTTATGTGTTAGTTAGGCTCGACGCGGCTTTCATCTCTTGGAAATGTACAGGGGTGTTCGGGATCAATTTGACAGTTTCGAAAATCAATTAAATTAATTAGGCGAATAAAATACAGGCAGAGTAAATTATAATTATATCGATAAGATTCACTCACAATATCCACCGATCGATCGATTCGATCAGAGTTTTAATTCTGCTTTCGAACCACTAACAAGCTGATGCTATAGAGTCCTTGGAGAGGACTTCAGAAACTCTTTAAATTGTTAGCTAGGCGTTTTCAATGACCGGGATAACGATCGTACTACAGCGTGAGGAAACTTCTCCACTCAAAATACCTGACGCGATGAACTGGCTACATACGCCTCTGAGACATAGACATTGAAGAGCTCTACAAGCTGTCCGACGATTAGACTAGCCAGGCTCCGGTGTGATGGTCATGTCATGAGAATGGCACCAAACTACCCAGCCCGTAAAGTTCTTTTAGGCCGTCCACATTAACACAGGATGTTTGGTAGGCCCAACTTGAGATGAAGTGATGGCCATGATGCGTCCGCCAGAACAACCGGGATAAGAGATTGGTAGATGACGGCACTAGACCGTGTATCGAGGATTGTTGTGCCTGGCAAGTAAGTAAATAAGTAAGTGGCACGGGACTGAATCCTGCAGTAATATATAGGGCCTGCCATATATAGGACAACCTGTTCACTGTCTTCACTGAAGACAAAGCCATCACTGTTTGGAGAGCTGGAGTCTGGACATTCCTCACGTAATTGTCCTGGTACAGTCTAGGCTTCACGCCTCATTCTTTTTACTACTGTGTTCAGGGAGCATTAGCCATCCCTATCCCTCATTTCATGGCGAATCATTGTGATGCAAGTTATTCTATTCCATCCATCTTTTCTGGCACATGTAATAAAAATGTTGCTGGGTCTAAACTTAAAAATAACGAATATTTTGGGTAACCTACCCGAAGAATATGAAATTTATCCCGAACACCCTTGTATGCTTTTATGGAGACGAAGTCCTTTTTTACTGTACAGCTAATCTCCCAGTTTGAAGAGTTTTGGATTTTTTAACTAGCAAAAGTGACAAATGGCAGCAACTAGCATTTCTTCTATTATGCACTCGACAACGAAACAATTCTTGAAGGCTGTCAGTCGAGTGTTGTACGGGCCAAGAAAAACAAAACCACGGAACGGTGTTAGGAATTTTAAAACTGCGAGCTTAGTGAACGAGCTGTCTAAGCAGTTGATGGCGGCTACTATCACGTTACACGCTACGTCCTCCCGTCATGATACTCTAGTGAGCTTTACAGTAGAACCCTGTTTTCATTCGTAAGTGTGGCTAGAGATTTTTTGTTCCTATTTGTTTTGCAGTAAGTTTTTGAACGTTTTTGCTTGCTTTAATTCGATCAGAAAAAAAAGTCTTATTATGCAGCGTTCGCTATAGCGATTTATGAGGATTTTTTTTAATTCCAGTGAGGTTTCTTCTTACAGAAACAACCACACTCACTCGTACTAACCTAAAACTAGCGCTGTGTGGTCGTCGAGTTGTGCTGCTTACAGATGGGAGCCAAAAAACCAGTGGATAAAGTGTTGCTGACAGCAGCTTCATGCGACCCCAAGTTGCCTTAGTTTAGCCAAATATAGGAAGATTCATTATGCCTGATGCGATCGGATGATCGTGCTTAGTAGTTGCGATTCGCTGAACACAACAGGGTTGTGTGTATATATAAAATCTGTCTCATTTACACGCTCGATACAGCAGCAATTCCACAACGTGTCGGGTCAATCTCATCACAACTATCGCTTTTCCAAACTACTTACTGAACAATCGAGTTACTGCTGCAGGTGTGACGTATAACCAGTGTTGCTCTTTGTAGCTGCGTACGTCCTATTTAATGTCACTTAGGCTAAAATTGAAGTTTTACAACCATCATTACACGTTTAGATCGTCCATCGTTGGACGACGGACTGCGCGACCGTTCACGAACTCAACGGTTTTCGATGTTGCAAGCAAAGCACATAGGGGAGTGTTTAAGCACATCAACACAAACCAAGGCCCTTCGATCTGACCCGGATTCGATCCTTCCGATTTCATCTCGTCGAGCAAGGAAAGTTAGTAAAATATTAACGAGTGGTGCGACCGGAGCAGACCACTCGATCGATCACTATACTTCATCGAGTTCTGACGGGGAAGCATGGCTGAAATGTGAAACGAGACGAGTTCGAGTGGCGCCGGGAAATGATCAATCAAAATTGGGAGTGGGTAAGGGAAGTGTGGGGGTTCCATTTTTGACAGCGCAGGATCACACATGCAGGATTGGCGTGGAAAAAGTGAGACAAGTTGTAGTTATTAGTAATGAGCGAAAGATTGTAATAGTTGACCAAAAATGTGTGTGTGTGTGTGTGTGTGTGTGTGTTTGTGTTGGTTAAGAGTAGGTAGAGAAGGATGATCCGTTGGAACGAAAGTGTAAGAAAAGGAAGGAAAGCTACAAAGCTATAAGAAATTAATGGAATGAATAGAATAGAAAATTATCGAACGATCGCGAGTAAATATTTCTGCTTTTGCCGGGCTGAAACAACTTACAACTAAGTTCAAACTGAATTACTCTCAACAGACAAGCGATAAGTATGTAGCTACATTTCCCTAAAGGGTGGGTTAGTAAATATAAATCAAACTCAAGTCTAGTAGAGTTGCTTTCTTCTGGTAAAGTTTTCACGTTTTCTCCTTGCTGTCTAAAACTCGTAACTGTACGTAGCACTAGTAGCTGTTCGGAAACCTTGGAAAGTTGTATAGGCCACAGTACGATGGCCAGTACGATAGCCGTTTAGAGCAGGGGTCTCCAAACTGGCCTTCGGCTCTTTGTTTCTGAAACGATTTTTTTTTTGTGTAGGAACAGGAACAAGGAACAAACTGCTCAAATCAAATTTTTTATCCTCAAGACAAAACAATATGGTTAAATATTTTTAAATGTTTCTTTTAATTAATAGATACAATTTACATTGATTCAGAAACACAAGTTAATTAAGAGCCTTAATGAATAATTATGGGACGGACCGGTGGCCGAGGCGATAACGGCGCCGGTCTTCATACGGCAGGACCGGGGTTCAAATCCCATCCAGACCGCCACCCCCGTACGGTAGGGCTGACTACTTTACCACGGGTAAAATTAAGTCACAGAAAGCTTAGAAATGGCAGGCCGACACCTCGCGAGGTTGTAGTGCCAAAGAAGAAAAAGAAGAATAAATAATTGTAACTGGAAAATAGAAATAGAATTTTCTAGGTGAACTAGCGCTATGCTCGAACCATTTCTGGACACTTTCAGATTGAACACCGACACTGACACCGTTGCATATTCATGGCATCTTTTTTATCTTTTTCAAATTAAATTAACATCTTCTCAGTTCTTTCGGAAAATATGCAATGCAAAACATTGATGCCTCTTGCAAGGTTAGAGAAACTGTGACAGTGTCCAGTTATATCTAAACATTATCCAAAGTCCCAAGTCAAAAACTCTGTACTTTTAGCTTCTGGAAAATAAATCCTTTTGAATCATTAGCTCATTTTGAACATTTTATAGAAAGATTTTTATAACAAAAAAAATCCTGATGAATTTAAATTATTAGTAAAGTCTGTGAGGGAACCAATTGGAGAGCCTCGAAGCTTGGAGACCCCAGGTTTAGAGTAAGAGGTTTTTGCAAGTGTTTGCAATAATAGATAAGCACACTTTTCAACATGTGTGTGTGTGTGTTTTTTTTTTGTAGTTATCAGTCCAACTAAGATCTATAAACGGAAGGACGAAATTTGAGTAGATCGTTCTTGGTGTAGTGGTAGAATTTCACCTCCTTGCACATCTCTACTTCAAGTACTAACATTCGCCCGTTCGTTAAATGAGCCTGTCCATTTGGTACACCGCCTTTTCTTGGAACACAAGTCTTCAGCCACTGCCATCGTGCGACCACATGAATCTCCTCTACTAGAATAATTGGGGAATGATATCTGGAAGCTACCTTTGATATAAATACTTTCTCTACATAATGCTATCCATGCTACAGCTCCTAAACGACGTCTAAGTCTTACGCACAAGTTTGGTTTTAGTTTCTCCCTTCTCTTCTCTCTCTATATATACACAACAACGGCATAGTCATACACACGCGGCTCGTCGCTCACGCGCAACGCACGCACAGTCTATAAAGTTTGCGGTTTTAACAAAAAAAAAAAGTTTAGTAGTTTGATTGAGATATTGTATAAAAAGTCTTACGCATTAATCTCACAATAACGTGACGCCAACTGCTCGATCGCCTGTCGGTGGCTCTATGATGGCTGTCACTCGAATCGCTCCCCCCAGTGAACGGGTGGGGGTTTTCCATTACAAAACACACACACCTCTCCTTTGTTCCGATTTTGTGGTCGTTGTCCCCCAAAAGTTTGCGTTCGAGTTCGGCTTTCTCAGTGCTTCCATAACCTATCACACTACTGTTGCTGCTACTGCTGCAGAACGCAGCGATAGCAACGCTAGATTGCGACTACGAGCATTACTATCTAGTAGTACCTTAAATATCAGTAAGGATACGAGTCAATGTTGTTCCTGTTGCTAAAGTCCAATCCATCGGCTAGCAGCA
Source organism: Anopheles stephensi (assembly GCF_013141755.1). NCBI lineage: Eukaryota > Metazoa > Arthropoda > Insecta > Diptera > Culicidae > Anopheles > Anopheles stephensi. Next base: position 50,557,473 of record NC_050202.1, read on the forward strand.
GACACACACAACAAACAGACAGTTTTGCCAACGTCGATGGCATAGGAACGAACAGCCGAACCAGCGCAGAACCAGCAGCGACCGATTTCCGACCGACGTTGCGAGAAATAGAAATGGAAGAAAACAGTATCAAACCATTTGAGAGAGAGTGTGTGTGTGTGTGTGTGGATGAGTGGTGTACGATCGGCCACCAAAGACACGTGACCCATGTGTCCCCCCAAATGAACTCCAATGAACAGTGGTTCGTGTGTGTGTGTTTGTTTGTGGGCATGGTATTACTGAGGAAAGGCTGGCCAAAACGAAACGGTCGATCCGATCGATCGTATGATTGCAAAAGGCGCCATTCTAAATTTTCATACACAACACATCACGTGCATCTACTACGTGTGAGCAATAATAATACAAAAGCAAATAAGTTTCGCACTTCTCTACAGTGTGTGTGTGTGTGTACACGAAAACACATATGGCACATCAACATCCCACGGTATTGCAGGCACGAAGCAAAACGGATCTAGATGAGCATTTGGTGCTTCTTAAAAAAAGGGAATGAATGATCTGTTTCGCTGTGGTGGATTTTCCACGCAAAAAAAAAAATAAACCTTGATTCCCAGGTTTAATGTAATGAACACTTATAAAATGTTGGGAATAGCACGAAAACAACCAGGAAGCCAGCCAAGGAAATAGAGCGTACTACTAAGAGAGCGGTATGGTTTACTGGAAAGCTCTTGGCCTGTGGTAGAGGCGAGTGATGCGGGAAAACCGGGGGTCGTTGACTACATGATAGACTAGGGGCAGTGGATGAGAAGAGCTATTATAGCCATTCATACATGAGCAGCTAACACTAGATATCGGTTTTCGAATCATTTATAATGGTACTTTTGAAACACTCGGAGAAATTTTTCAATTCCATACAATGGAATGTTGCATTCTGCTTGTTTTTCTTTATTGGCCCTACAACCTTGAACGGTCCTGGCATACCATTTCTGGACAGAAGGAATGTTGCCCTCAGTTAGGGGAAATTTGCAATTAGCAATGAATTAAGAGAGTGACAAAATTTGTTATGTACAGTAGGATTTACGCCTAAATGTATGCAATCCGCAGTACACGTTGCGAAAGCTTCACAGTGTGCTTTCAGTGTGGTCAAAAATGGTTGAAAAAAGTCGAATGAAATATTGCTTATTCTTCGATTAAATCCCCCTTCCTCTATCAAGACCATTTATATTGGCTTACACGAGCTAAGTAATAGTTTTTGGTCACGCTAGGAGTGACCAAGAAGGCCTACAACACACACGGTGTTCCCGGACTGTAACGAAACATTGGTTCGATGGATACTTGTTAACGGGCATAGATATTCAGAAATGGAGGAAAAAGAAGAATAATAATATTTCAAATCACTTCTTACAATGTATATTATCATGCTCGCTGTCCAGTAACAGTATTAGGGAACAATGCACAATGTTTATATGAAACGAGTTATGACCATACAAAAATCCCACTGTGCAATAAAAATGACAAGCCACAGTGCTACACACAAAAGATTCTAGGAGGGGAGGCTTCTCGTGTCTTTTACCAGAGATTGATCATTAAAATCATAACATTTTCCAATTTCAATCATTGAGATACAGGGTTTCTCGGGCCAGCTCAACAGCGTTACACAATCTCTTAACAACATAAAATGCTTTCCCGAATTCTTACATGCAATTCGAAGCCGGTAACCCATGGAAAAACATGGAAAAACAAACATTCAACTGTGTAAAATGTTAACTCGACAATGGAAATTGAGTTGGGATTTTACGGAGTTCAAAATTTGTTTTCTCATGTTTCCAAAAAGGGTTAACGAGGATGAATTGCATATAAGATATCGGATTATCGTTTTATGCTGTTTACATACAGTGTTACAATGTTGTCTGGGAAACCCTGCAATTGCAGGTCGAGTTGAAAAATTCCCCTAACAGTTTGCAACCATTCTATTGTATGAATGCTCTATTCTACTATCTTGCTGAAACATTCCACTGAGAGATTCCAACGTTCCATTATATGATTCGAAACCCTGCAAGTGTACATCACAACCAGCAATTCGTCGGCCATTCTTCTACTGCATCTAAACATCAACCTTTGTTCTATCTCTCTCCTTCTCTCTGATGGTTGTATCGCAAACTCCTAAAAATAAAAATAAAATACACATTAACACAAAAAAAAAGAAACACATCCACCATCTTAACCATTAAACTTACGCGTCTTTTTCATCTCATCTCAACTATCACCTATTTAAAAAAAAAAACTCTCGTTTGCTAAATTGATAACGCTATCAGTATTTATTACGATACATAGGATATTAACGATAATATGTTGCCGTTACGGTTAACTGACTTACGATATGTTTGCAAACAAAGGCTTACCGACCTAAAACATTAATTCTGGCCTTCACACTCCAACCGTACACACCGTGGTCCTCCGGTCACATTTTTCCCTGGTTGGTTAATCAATATTATAGTGTGGCAAATCAAGCCAGTGCTTATAATGACTTTGGTTCTTTTTGCAACGATGATAAGTTTAGGAAAGCTTCATCGGAAAAAGTTGTTTCTGGTGTGTGAGATTTTTTCAACAATCCCTTCATTACCTTACTTTTCAAAATAGTTCTGCTGGTGATGGTGATTATTCTGTTCCGTTATTTTCTGTGACCGCAGCAGCACCATTTACTGATGAATTTGATTTGAACGATGTGTAAGATATGCTCGCCTGGGCTTTTCTACTAAGCTTGTCTTTGTTCGAGCAAAATCAACAACAAAAGAAACTAAACATTTACACAGAAAAGGGCATGATAAGAACAAAGATGTTGAATAATTACATGAATCACACACACGCACAAAAAAGCCTAAACAACCAAAACTTGCTTGTAGCTCCCGAAGAATGCATCGAACACGTGCTACAAATGCTATAAAAAAGGCTTAGCAAAAAAAATCCTATTCTTCTCTTAGGATTCGCCCATTCTCTCGGCTTCTCAACACTTACTTATTACCATAAATTAAACCAACTGACGGTATATGTATATATAAAGAGGTGGCCACGCATTACCCTAAGATGAGGCCAACATTCAACGTAGATCAACAACATTAATCCTTTTTACACGGGGCGTACAACACATCGTTACTGAAGTTCCTAAGGAACTCACTCGTTGACTGCTAACAAAAAAAATCCTATTTCATATTGTTTTGCAATTAGCTGACACTAAACGGTATTCAAACCGTTTTTCTAACTTTTTCCTAAAGCTACGATTAAATTCTGACTGAAATAATATACGTGTTTTATCAGTTAATGCAAACACCATTCATCTACATGATTGACAAAGTAATTTGAAACACCCGAACAAAGCGAGTTGCTCATGCATATATTTAAATTTAAAAAAACTTAAAAATCAGCTACATTCAATTTTTGAAATCAATTTTCAATTTACAGGGGTGTCCAGTTGAGAATGTAAAAGCGTCGATCTTGATCATGACAGGCGAATCAATTACATTTTACTGTAAAGTTACCAGATGATATTGTAATCGAAGCCGATAATAATGTACACGAGCTGTCAGTACTCGAGCAACGGCTCATCTCTGAAGCCGTTCCCATGTCTACTACTAGCTTTGGTGACCATTTCATCTAAGTAGCCTACAAAAAAAAAAGAACGATGCTTTTACATTATCAACTGAAAACCCCTGTAAACAAAGGGAGGAACATTCCTCACATATGCGTTACGGTAATACACATCTGGTTGTGGGCAATAATAATAAAAAGTCTTGAATAATTGAAAGCCTTAATAAACAAACAAGCCACTCACACTATAATTGCAATAAAAGGCAACAAGTGAATCATAAAAAGAGAGGGAGATGGCGCGAGAACATCACATAAGATAAAATAGAACTATTTAAAACTAGGTAAGCAACAGAAATAATGATGAAGGAAGTAAGAAGCGTAGAACTAGAAGAAGAAAAAATAATAACAAAATCATATCGGAGAGACAGGGACAGACTTTTTGAAAGCCATTTTGTTGTCCCTCCCTCTCGCACTCTCTCGCTCTCTCTTTTGCGTTGCATTCTAATTGTAAACATATATAAATGTGTTTCCATTGCGACTCCAGGAGTGATACCAGGAGCAATGACAATAGGATTAAGCTCAACTGATGGCTCTAGTGATGCGGAATCCTGTAGCGAGCGTTGCTCGGGACAGCTTAAGAAAGCTTTCCGTATGACTAAAAGCTTAATTGGGTTTTTTTTAACCTCGAGTGGGACAAAACTTCGCTATATTGGTTTCAGCGCCAATACAACTGACAGTTTTCTCTTTCGAGTTCGGCTTAAACTGCAGCCTAACGAGCTAAGTTGCTATTAAAAATGTGTGTGTAAAAACACGAAGGAGAGACGAATAGGCTGATTATCCCCAAAAAAACAGGTGGTTCTCGTTATCCAATTAAAAGCACGGAAAGCTATCTCAAGCCGACCAGAAAAGCACAGTAAGAATTGCCGATGCTCAATAATAAAAGTGTGCAACTGGGATACTGTCACGGAGCAATCTATTAAGGGGCGAAGAAACCCTTCAAGAAGATGATGCACACACTAGGATGGGTCTTAAGGATGGAGATGTAAGTGTATGCACAACCGGGGGGTGTGTGTAAGTGTTTGTGTAAATGAGTATGTCAGGTGATTGTTCAGTACGGTGTATTGCGCATTCGTACTCTACCTCTATTGTTGTGCACGATAGAGTTGTACGAGGGTACGTAGAGGGCCGCCTTTGCTCGCCCATGGTCTTCCGCGACCCGCACTATCAATGGTTGATTGCCGCCCTGCGGGATCACATTGTTGAGGGCCGATATTGCTTCCTGCGCTTCCTCGCGCTTATTGAAACTATCCGCGTATCAATGGAAGAGAACGAAATCGTTAAACCATCGAAGCGTCAAGGTAGAAGTGACACTACCCGGCCTGTGACTTACCGTACGAAAGCCACCCCACGGGGCTGACCGGTCAGCTTATCGCGCAGGATGTTCTTCTGCACGATGGTACCGTACTTGCCGAAAATGATGTCCAGCTGCTCCTCGGTGATCGTGCGCGGCAGGTTCGTAATGTACAGGTTCGTCTCCTTGATGTCGTCGCTTTGGGGCCGCGCGTACGACACCTTTAGCCGCTTGTTGCGCAGCGGATAACCGTTCAGACACTTGATCGCCCGCTGGGCCGCGTCCTCGTTCAGGTAGTTGACGAAACCGAAGCCGTAGCTGTACCCAGTCTGCTTCGGTTCCAAACGGATGGTTGTATGTGGAGTAGACGGTAAACGGACAGAAAACAATAAACTAGCAAAATCACGGATGGTGCCTCATACCAGTAGATAATTCCAGCAACGTGGGGCATATCCAGGCCATGAAAGCAACATAAATACATTTATCAAACTTATATCTTAAAGCCTAATTATTTCCGTTCGATCATAACTTAAAGTTATGACATACTCAGACAGAAAGATTCACTTTCAAGTGTTCCCGTACATTAGAGATGTGCAAACTAAATCAAAATGAGTGAATGACTCTAATCTTAGCAATGAATTAGATGATTTAAATCATCAAGAAGAGTTATTTCAACTCACCTTTGATTTAACTCTCCGTGCCGACTAGCCACTCACGCACTGCGTTTTAACTCACTCACCTCGTTTTAAGTCACTCACCTCGTTTTTACTCACTAGAGAGTTAAATATCGTATAGGCATATCGCGGGTTCATTCCGATGCTCATTAACATTTTTTTCGCTTCATTAACATTTTGCGATGCATTAACAAAGTTTTGCCCAAAGATCGCTTCAATATCATATAATAACTGACGAACAGTATAGTTGAACATTTTAGTGCGGCCGTACACACAAGCAAAAGATCTAAATATTCCCTTTTAAAATATTTGTTTTTATGAACAATCTACCCTTCGGCTCGTTACCGTATTGTATTTTCTTAAATCATCGTGTGATCGTGACCAATGCGATATGCCAATACGATATTTAACTCTCTAGTGAGTAAAAACGAGGTGAGTGAGTGGTTAGTCGGCATGGAGAGTTAAATCACTATTCAAGACAAAGTGGAGGTGTCATAAAAAGCCCGTTTTGACACATGGAAAGAAGTAGAAGACCAGCACCAGTTTGACGTTTACTTGACCGCATCGAATCAGCTGGTTATATGTGTTGTTTATTATTCTTGATGCAATAACATTATTTTATGATTTGTTTTCTTCTGATTTGAAAACATTGAACAGCATCAATATCATCTTTGATTGAATAGCATCAATATCGTTCGGAAAGCTTAGATCAAGTGAAGAAATCAGGATATTGTAGTGTGTCATTGCTATCTGAGCTATTCATGAAGTTTGTGCAGAACGAATAAAGTCGTACTGGAATTGACGGAATCGTTTTGTGCATCACCGTGCTCCGTCTTGGTCATTATCCATTGGTATTGTGAGTGTTATATGTTCGATTACACACATTAATGATTAATTTTCATCAAGAGGACAGCAGATAGAGCTTCATGAATGTATGCTAGAGGTCGCTTGACCAAAAAAGAATGCTTGACCGCAGCTTGTTTACATTTCAGTCAAGTAAACGTCAAAAATATTTTCAAGATGTCCGACCGAGAAATCGCTATTCCGACACCTGCTCTCAACTCACTTTGATTCAAGAATAAACTCTTAAAGAGTGAGTATAAGATGTTACTCACTATTTAAACTCATTCACTCTGATTTAATTCACGCTACTGAGTGGATATTCTCATAACTCCCGTACAGTGCATATAGTATGTCGAATAAGCGTTTTATGTTGTTGACATATGGCCTTGAGACAATAAACAGGAAAGAGGCGAATGAGGTCTCATTGACCCAAAGTCTCAATAAATAAATGAAATTAAAAAAAATGTTGGCATATAGTGTTACAATGTTGAACTGGCCTGAGTAACCCTGTAATGACTTTCTACGAGACAATGATGCATCACAAGGAGCATTGTCCGTCATTATAGAATTTTGCTTTTTTTCCTGAACGATTTTTGCATTTTATACATCAGTTTTCTTTATACAATTTTAATTACTGGCCATTTTTAAGACTAGCAGAGCATACTAACCACTTTACACTTTATCAATCTACAACCTAATAATCGACTTTATATCTTCATTTAAAATCTTGAAAAGTAAACAAAATATGAAATAACAAACAGTGTTATCGGAACAGATACGCTCAGATATTCCCTTGCGATGGGCTAGAACAAATAAACGGCCGGTGTCACCAGGAAGTACCAGGAATGTAATCGTTTTCCTACTACCGAGTACTATAACCGGCCCAAATTGAACATCCATTTCAGTTCAGTTTTTCGAAAAACAAACCAAGATAAAAGATTCTTCGAAGAAGCACCATTCTCCGAACCTTTCAATAATGCTCTTAGAAACGGTGAGTAAGGCTGAACTCGTCCTTCCCTTACAGCTTCTTCTCGGTATATAGTTTTGGATGCCCTACATTACACGTATAAGCCGCAATTATGTTATTTCTAATGCTAAATTACTGCAGTCACCGCGTCCGGGCGCAAAGTGCTACACACTAACGATGCCCCCCCCACCATTACCAAATGGCAAAGACGACTTTTCCCGATGATGATGATAATGATGATGATAGCGATGATGATAATCGGCTCGGATGCGAAATGTTCCAAATGCTTGTGGACTGTGTGCAGCGAGCTTTTCAAAGCCCACAACATCTCATTTCCATCGACTATCATCACGAAATGTGTGTGTGTGTTTGCCTGCTCTATATTGGTTGCGATAGGTTGTTTAGTTTCGTCCTTTTTATCTTTCATTCCGCTTAGCACCGGTCTAGCAGTCACTAAAGCTAATTGTAAAGTGGGCCTTTTTATAGTCGTATGGGGCAGGAGTATGAAACCTGCATGACCTGAGCACGTGGTGAATCGCGCGCGCTTGGTGTGGTTTCGTTCCGTCGAGCATACCTTTAGATCTCGCATCAGTCGACAGCTCTCGAGCGGTCCTATCGAGGAGAACATCGAGTACATCTCCCGCTCCGTCATGTCCTGCGGCAGATAGTTGACGATCAGGTTCGTGCCGGCATTGCCGCCGCCGCCACCACCGGACGACGACCCGCCCGGCCCAAAGTTCATGCCGGTCAGCGAGCTGGTGCTGGACGAGGCCGTGTGATGATGGGACGATGGTTGGCTGTGGTTGTGGTGATGGTGATGGTGATGGTGGTGCGGTGTCGAAGGATTCCCACCGCCGAACGTACTGCTCGACGGCATATCGCCGTACAGCCGGGGCCGGGAGTAGGACGAAAAGTCGGCATCCTGCAGGTAGTTTGACTGGAAGATTGCAGAACAATTTGAACTTTTTTATGCGCGCCAAACGCGCCTGCTACAGCGCGCACACGGTAGTGCTCGGTTGGTGGTGGTACAGACTGGCGGATTGTGTCCTAAAACGAAACTGAAACCTTCCTCCCCTCGGCCTACCCATTTCTCCGTGCGTTTGTGTTCCTTCTTTTTTGCACAAAGAGGGGCGTTCCAAGAATGGGCATGCGAAATGACGAAAACGTACTTCTATTTAACGTTTCAGGGTGATTTATAGCTGGTGATCAGCATATCTACAACTTAATCTTTCCTCGAGATGAGTCTTCGAAAACTCAGCTACCACACTTATTCCTATCGACCCCGTTATCAAAACACATCAAAATTTATTCGTCCTTAAGACCGAAAACACACACACACACAAACGCACGACACGTGGTCGAACAAACGTACGGTACACGATGGTGTGCTCAAGTGTGGTCGATTGCCAACAAAACGGACACACGCGGCCGTACCCGAACAACGGTTCCGACGTCACCGTCGTAATGCAGCAATCTTCGTGGACAGGTTGTCGCCACAGCTCTGGCGAGGGGAGCAGCGACAGACCCCTGTCTCCGTGTATGTGTGTGTGTGTGACGGAAGAAACGCATTTTAGAAAGCGGAGCAAGATTTGACTATTTTTGCTAAGGAACACAAACGCATCGGCATGCCGAGGATCATCGTCGTTCTAGAGGCAGCATCTCCAGTGCACTCCAACCAAGCGCACCGTAAGCGCAGTGTGTGCGCGAGCTCTGATTGGAATTATACAGGCAAATCATACCATTCCGGAGGGCAGCGAGTGCGACATTCCCCAAAGCCGGCCACTGCTACGGTTTTCCCCCACCCAGCGGTAAGCAAGCGCACGTGGTGCGCGTTCGTTGTTCGATGTTCACGTCGAAGCCATCCGAAATGAGACAACAGAAATGAAAGCAAAAACGAAATGAAGGAAAAAAGAAACATATTGTTAGTAGAATTAAGCACACAACCGAAGGCTCATGTAAATGTTGTCGAATAAAATTACATAAAATGTAAATAAAAACCCATCCGCCGCACTGTGTGTCCGGCCGTAGTATTGATGACGGTCCCCCCGATGGTTGGGACCATTTTCCCGCGGAGGGAAGGATTGGGAAAATGGAAAATAAATTCATAAACGGAATTGATATGCCCGAAGACGGCCCACTGGCGTGGACATGGCGTTGTACTGGCGCGCAGCAGCCGCATTAATCCGTCCCGTCCTTCTACTACGTGCGTGGCCCCGCCGCCACGTGCAGTCGGGGAAAGATGATGAGCCAAACAAAAAAAAAAGGATTGACAGCAGGAAAAGCGAGGCCTGCTTGCTTGGTTGGGCCTGGTGTCCGATAGTCCTTACTATATCACTCAGGCGACTTGATTATTATTTCAAAGTGGATCATTTTTATCGATTTCCGCGCGCCCTTTCTCGCAACCGTTTCCCCCCTCCTGCCCCGTTACCATCCCTTCTTTGTTTTCTCCACAATACACACAGGCTCGTGTGTGCGCTGCTGCTCCCTCTTCATCATTGTATGCACATTTTGGATGTGTTTTTTTGCTGCTGCTGCTGCTGCTACTGTTTTTCCACTTCTTAGTCATCATAATGATCTCGAGCTCGCTTTTGCATACTCGCATACTCTCCCATCATCGTCCTTCGGACTGGGTCAGCCTGATTGCTTTCTCGTACCATTATGTGTATAATCGTAGTAGGCTTCCCAACAACAACAACACAACACACCAGTTCAATCGCACACAAACATACCCATGTGGACGTAGATTTGAATTCTCCACCGCGGCCCGGATTTTGTGATTTTTCCCCCCACTCCCACCGAACCTCCCCCCGTTTCCCGAAACATACCTTGATCGAAAGGATGACGAAGGATATCCATTCATTTTACTGTACATTTTCTTCTCGTTGTGTTAGCAGCCGCACGCTGTCCACGGGCTTCACACAGCTACTACCGCCGTGCTAGTCTGGTTGGTTCACTTATTCAGATGATGTTATTTATTTCTGCTATTCCACACGCACACACTGTTTCGTACCAGCTACTTGTCCTTCTCCTGGTGCGAGGAGGACACAGGACACAGGACGAACGACGCGAGATGACGACGATGTTGCGCTGATTGCTGCTGGTGCTGCTGCACTACACACAACACAACGAGGATGGGACAAGCCGCTCTCGCAAATTAAATAGGCCTTCCCAGATTGTGACGTTGCCACTGTCAGTGTGTGTGTGTGCGCCTGTTTCAACGAGGGTACACTGATAACAAACGGCACACAACACCACCACTATCCGCCTCACTAACAATAGGACCACACAATATAAGTAAGCAGGATATGGAAGGAACAGAAAAATATACACACTAGCAGGAAAATCGAACCATGCCACACGCGCGCGAGGAGACACTTTTCACGTTCTGTGTGTGCACTAATCGTCGTTGTACAGAGAGATGTGTGTTTTTTACGTTCTGTTCTGGCACCCTACAAAAGTGCACGGACTGCTTCGATGATGTTCCGATGCTCGCTGCTAGGTCTAATGAATGCGAGACCGAGTGGGATTTTCTTTCTTTTGCTGTACGAAACCACTAGCGTACATACACACTCGCACACTGGCAACGTTTTTCACACTAGACTGTGTGTCCGTGTGTGTGTGTCACAAAACAGGGAGAACTTTTCCGAGGCCTACTAATGATGCTGTTTTTCCACACGCAAATTGCTTCCGTTGCGAATGGAACAAAAAGCCATAGAAAATGGTATTATCCACCAGGCGGGGGACCTCACTAACACGCAAACGAGCACCGTAAATTGAAGGTAGTATTGACGGTGAAATGCACGGTTCCACCTTGCTAAGCTTCTATCGTAGAAAGCAAGAATGCAATTCTTTAGGCCACTGACACACACGATGCATATCACACGATGGCCAGCCTATCGAAGCTGGTGTCTTCCCTCTTTTGGCTGTGTAGCTGTCACCTGCTCGTAGCGCACACACAGAAGAGAGAAAAAAAACACACGCACACACAATCGGGAAGACAATTTTGCTGCAGTAGCCCGATTTTCGGGAAGCTTTTCCGTCTACAGAAACCGCTCGTTGACTGTTGTATGTTTCAACGGTGCAAAAACCGGAAGATTTTCCAATGCGTTTTCACCACCAGCGAAACTGCTGCTCATCATCATATCACCAGAAATCTTTTCGCACCACTGCTACTCCCTTCGATGAGGGTTTGAGAGGGGGGGCAGAGCCAAATGCGTTTTCAGCCTTCGTATCGTGTTTGTGCTGTGGAACACGGGAAGAAACACACAAACCTCGAAGGAATCCACCACCTCTGGGACGCGTACGTTAACGGGTCGAAGAAAGAAAACTGCACCACCGTTTTGGGAGGAAAATGGTCAGTGTTCTGAAAATTCCTACGCTTTCACACTCCTCTTTTGCACCAGACCGATTCCTATCTTTCGCTCGTATGCTGCTGCTGCTGCTGCTACTGCTACTGTCCCGTTCGCCTGCACAACTACCACGGTCGTCGACGCACACTAAACAACTCCACGGGCAACATTTGACAGCCACCGTATACGCACAGGGAATCCGCGAAGTTCCACGAATAATCCGATCGAGAACAACACTTTTATTTGATTCCTAGTTATACTATTTATTACATTTTAGGCTACAAGAAAATAAAAGTATTTTTTCTACACAACTAAGAAATATGTGCAACCGTTCATTGCAAATAAAAAGTCGAAAAACAAATCAAATTCTGTAAATGACTTCCAGTTCTCAACTCGACCACATCAACACATCGTCCCGGTTAATCGAAGCACTACGCGTACTGTCATTCTAGCGAACAAAATCAAAACATTGATTTTCACAGCAGAGGCCACACATACTGAGCATAGGGCAAGGAAAACTGTACATAGCACGAAATCTCCCGTCTATTCTCCACCAACAACATGTCCGGGGTCGTGCGTCGTGATATTTCGCCGATGCTGCAAAGGCTGCGCGCCTTCCTGCTCGGTGTAAGTAAAGCTTTAAGCTACTGTGGGCCTGCATTCCGCTTCCGATTTTGCAGGACATACAATTATGTAATGAATCTTCACCTGACGGAACTTGTTTGGGTTTGTCTTTGCAGCGAGAACACACGAATGCGCTTCGTTTCGAGGATGGAATTGCAGCCAGAACGCAACCACCACCGAACCTACCCGATGGACCAGCGCACAAGTATAGCTACTATTCCCCCTTACCAGTCTGAACAACTTAGTAATCTTAAATCCACCATCCACTTACAGACTGTCGGCGAACCACTACGTGATCCGTGATGCGCGCCGCGAAGTTGCTCCACCAATCGATTTGACCACCCAGAAGCTACTGGCAGAGAAAGGGTAAATCAACGCATAAACGCTTATCACGGTAAAGCAAAGTAATTATTTCTAAATTGTTTGCAGATCGGCCGCGAGACTGCCAACACCCGGCAAGTCGTACGGCTGGGACAAACACTAACCGTTACGGTTTCCGGCCTAGAGGTACCACAGTGAACAGTGAACTGTAGAGAAGTGTTTAAAAATGTGTTTATCAAGTACGGCGAGTGCGAAGAAATAAAGATCGGTTTTCTTCGTCCAAACGAATGTGGCACTCTGAATTTAACGTAAATTTGTCGAAAAATCGGATCTCTCTGCTAATGAAGGTTGCACTTTTATTGACGCTTTATTATTGCCACAAAAATAGCTAGTGGGTTTCCATTACATGTGTTGCTGCATGGGGTTTCTTCCCCCTTCACGCCGCTTAAAAGAAAACTTTAAACCAGTTTGCGAACGTACCACCCTACACGTAAGGTGGTGTTTAATCCAGTGTTTCTGTTTTTATCGTGATTTTTGATTTTCGTATAAGAACTTGCGTTTTGTTAGTAACTTTTTTTTAACTTCTTCCTATCGTAAACTGCCATTCTGGCCGCGCTACCGTTAAGCTTATCAAACTTAACACACTAGATGCGCACATATATATTGCACAGCACTCTTTGATTATGCGTGTAATGCTTGTCCAAACCGTAGTGCTCGTTCCCGTGTTCCTCATCACCAGGTGATGTGGGGATAATTGCTTGTTTTCCACGCCTTTCAACGTTCTTTCGCTTGCCTTTACGTTACCATTTAATTATTTTTTAAAGTCTATGCTATCCGCTCCGCATTTTTGTGTCAATTTGTTCTTTACCTGTAAATGTTTTTGAATGAATTTTAATATGAATTGTATCATCTGCCTGAATGCGGTGTTACGATTGCCTCCACCTCGGTAGCCCTCTCCTATCGTATTGGACGCTTACAATTTCGTACTGTTTGTTTTCTAAGTTTGTAGTTCAGCAACTCTGCCCATATCCATCAGTGCGTTTTCCTTAAGCTAATTAGCACTCCGAAGGATATATGCTAGAGATGATGAAAATGGGAAATGTGCAACGTTTAAAAAATGCGGCATTCATTTAGGGCTAGGTAGGAAAAACGGGAAAGACTACTCGGCTGCTGTAGGGGAGACACGCGTCGATCGGGTGCCTGGTTAAAATATTTTCTGCAAGCACTCAGTTTTCGGTGCTACCCTCCTATCCTATCATCAGGTCAGTACCGAACCTTGGATTTTACCTGGTTCTCAAAAAAAAAAAAACCTCTCGAAAGTTTCTATCTCATTCTAGTCAAAAACGGGTCTTTCCTAAACTCGTACTCGGTAAAAAAGCAAAAGTCAGTCATTCAGCGGCAGCACTCTACGGTTCTGGCTCTAGCACTTCTCTAACCTGTTCAACATTTAGCTTGTTGCTTTAGTTTTATTCCATGTAAAGGATTTACTGGAAAGCTGGATTTTAATAAGAGATAATGATTTCCCGCCACGACTATTTTGTCTGCTGGGTGAGAGACACGTGTTCGGGATCGCGCGAGAATCCGAGTCTGGAAGCGCATTATTATAGGATTCGCTTTATAAGTGGTGTATATGCAGCACGGTTCGGCCTTTTCTAAACTACTAAACAATTTCTACAGCACAATAGTAACAACAGGAAGCAAAACATCCGGGGCGAGCCACCCGGTCCAAATGACAACAAAGGTGCGATCCTTCCCATTTCGTGTCTCATTTGATCAAAGCCAATCGAACGTGCCCCATTTAAGGATGAATTCCAAAACAATTCGATCATTCTTTTACCTCTGATATGGTTCTGAGCAACGCAACAACATAAGCAAAGCAATCGACGTTTTGCTTACAGGGTTTCTCGGGCCACTTCCACAGCATAAAACACCTTCAATGTTGAACTGGCCCGAGAAACCCTGTAAAGCTAGTCTACGGGAAAGGTGTCGGAATTTGCAAACAAAATCGGAACCAAACTTAATATTTCGCTCTCATTATTCCATCACACTCACTGGACTGGACCGTGTTGTTTAAACTGTAATTAGTCGGGGCAGAGGAAAAGCCAGAGGCCTCTCTGAGACATACTGCTGGATATGGCTTTAGTGTGGTTTGCACAACATCGGAACGTACGGGATAGGCAACACATCGTCAATATAGGCCCGTGTTTGACCGGACCGGTGCCGGTATCTTGGACAGGCCCTTATCAAGTCGCCTCGGCGATACGACGGACGCTAGATCGCGACAGTTGGACTGCGTACTGTCGGAAGCATTGGACAGGGTGCTCGCTCGCTTCGACAGCGTGGACTGTGGTTTGGAGGGTGACGATCCGTTGGTGGTTGAGCCGGAACCGGCCGCCAGTATCACCTTCGATCGATCGAGATTCCCATTCGAATGTACCCAGGCGGTGGTGAAATCGTTCACCAGCTCGTCCGGCACACTGGTTTGCGACACGAGCCGCCGGACGCGTTCCACGATCTGCGTATCGTTCGTGCCCGAATCGAGCGTGTCCTTGATTTGCTGCAGCAGAAGTGCAACCGCATCCGAGGAGCTCTTGCTCGGTGACGTGTTGGTGGAAGTGCAGGCCGAACCGGACGCCTTCGGCGTTCGATTACGACCCGTCATCGTGCGTTCCGCTGCCAGTGAGGCACGCACCGGCGAGTTGCGGGTGAATGCGGGTGCCGGGTGTGCCGGAGTACCGGTCGCTTTCCCGGTTGCACTGAACGTCTGTGGCGTTAGCGATGGTCGCTTTTTGTTGGATCGACCACTCCAGGTGTTCGTTTCCTTGGCCGCTGCGTCCGGGCCGTTCACGGTGGAACCGGCGAGTGCGGCCGGTTTGCGCGTGACCGATTTGGCGATGGAAGTTTTGCGTAGACCGGCGGTCTGGTTGCCCATCGCCAACTCGTCGGTAACCGTACCGCTGGCGGTGCTTTCGGCACTTTCCTTTCGTCGCGGTCCAACCGGGGACCGCGGTATGCGTGATCCGACACCGCCAGCACCAGCGGCAGCGGCCGCAGGGGCCACACTGGCACGGTCCATAATGCGGTCGGAGAAGCCCGTCTTGCGCAAACCGGTCGCATTCGCAATGTCCACCGTGATTTCGTCATCGTTCACGTACACACCGTAGCTTTCGAAGGAGCCGGAAGCTGGGCCGGTAGAGCTGGGCCCGTCCGGACAATCGATAAGCGAATCGTGCTCGGTCGTGGCGTATTGACGAACGTCCGGGGAGGAGCCGTTCGCTACTGCCAGCTCATCCGAGATGGGTGTCAGATCTTCTTCGTCGTTCGTTTTCGTGGAGCTTTCCTCCTCCGTCGGGCTGGCCTGCGAGTCCGAAGTGGTCGTGTCGAGATGCGCTGGAAGGGAATGGTACAAGCATCGACATTAGTAAACTCTTCAGCAGTACACCGCTGGAAGCGTTGCTGGTCGTACCATTAGTATCTGCATCTTCGCTCGAATGTTGACTGTTTCCGAACCCCTTGCGCAGACCGCCAGCACCACCGGCTGTGGTGGTACCAGCAGTCTGGCCACCCTGCACCACACCCAAACTGCGGTAACCCTCGTCACTGATCTCGCTACCATTGTCGCTGACGCTCTCGTAACGATTCTTGTCATCTTCCGACGGCAAAGCGGTGGTCGCTCCAGCTACCGCTGCCACCGGCTCTTTATCACATTCAAAGTGTACTACACCAGCTCCAGCAGCGGTAGCATTGCTGGCTGTGCCGGCTGCTTTGCGCTTGGCCACACTGTTCTCCTGCATCCGGCGCGGACTCGGTGACACCGAGCGTCGTGATGTTTTCAGCGGAGATCCTGGCGGTTGCAGTTTATCCTGAAAAAGGCACATCAGGTAGTGTAAAAGATGCGGTGTTAGATGGTACAGCTTCTTCCAGAGATCCCCTTACTAACCCCATTTTCTGTCGGTAAACGACGTGGCGCACTGGGGCTACGGCTGCGACTTCTGGCACGTGCTGGAGGTGACAAGGTGTTGGTGTTACTGTTGCTACCACCGCCATTAATCGGTGATCCGTTCTGGCTGGGAGTTGCGCTAGACTTCCACGGAGATCCAGAGCTACAGCAATTAGAAGTCGTTGATTAGAGAAGGAGCAGTGTCGCTTGGATGGCTTCCCGCCACTTACCGATCGTAGTGAACCTGAGCCTTGTGCAGCTCGATTCCATTCGCGTTGCTCGTTTTGGTGATGAGCCGTGCTGAGGCGGACGAACGATGCTGCGAACGACACCGGCACGGATCGTGCTTGTCCAGGTAGTGTGCAAGCGTATCCCAACCGCCACCGACGCGCACCATCACGTGTGAACGGAGAATCTACAGGCATGGGGAAAAAAATACAATTCCATAAATGATTAATGTTTTGCTTGCGTTTGGGTGGCACCCCGACGTTCGCCCGTCGTAAACGTATCGTTACATTGTACTGTCCTGCACTGTCCTCTCGCTAGAGCCTGCCGAAGGGTTTGTTTTATGTAATCTGAAGGGTGCATTGCAGCGAAACCGAACATTGTTGGTGTGCCGCCAGCCTCTCTTCCGGCGATATGATGCGCAGTCACGTTCACGCAATATTAACCCACATTCCATGCTGCGTGCACACGTGGGGCATCAAATAAAAGATTAAGCGGACTGTTAAAATTCAAAAGTTATTTGGAGGACTTTTGGTGTTGGTAGATTAGATTTTTTGGAGAACTGGGTAGTTAGTGTTTAATTGAATACCCAAACGTCTAGTTGATTAGAATGCAATTAACGCGATAATACTCAATATGATTATTTGGCCTTTGTTTAGAGCTGTTATCACGTTCCATTACTTTGCATAATACAATGGTAAGATAAATTGAACGCTCAAAAAAATCCTGAAAAAGGAAGATGGCTACTAGACCATGGTTTTAGGACTCCACGTGTCAGGATTGACTATTCCGCTATGAGATGACTGAGATACACTGCTATCAAATCCTATAGCCGCACCCCTAATCTACTCGCTGCTGCATTGTTTTTCACCATATTTATGCTTGTTATGATTTCATTAAAGCAATATGAACGTCGTCTTTCTATAGCCGCACTCATCCCATACCTTTCTGCATGCTGTTTACATTGTAATTGATAACTGAAGCTTTTATAAAATATTTCTAGACTCATTTTAAATTAGAAGCTTAGAATGAATTGATAGAAACACAAAAAAAATCCAGAAATTTTCAATTCAACTTAGTGAAAGCTAAATATGCATTGGTTTGATGTTGGTAGTTGACCAACATTGTTTGGTCTTTCTTGGCTTAACGACCTCTAAGGCCATACCTGCCATTTCAGGCTTACTAGACTAGTTGATCTCTATGGCGGAACGGCCCAGATGAGATTTGAACCCCAATCCGTGTGAAGACCGGCGCTGCTGTCGCATCCACCGCCGGCCAGTTCCTAGTATATTTTTAATTTCATCAAATAACTCATCAAATGTTAAGTTTGCACTTTCTGTTTAATTGCACCGGATTTGCACTAAACTTACAGGGGTTTTGAATTGATACGGCATTAGCATCCATTTTTATGGCGGGCTTCTTAGATGAAATGGCAAACAAAGCTAGTTGATATGGAAACGGCTTCAGATGACAGGGAAATCAAATTCCTTTTATTGTGATGTCCTCAGATGATATTCTCATAGTAGCCGTTGATATTGTACATGTCCTTTTGGCGCTCGGGTAAGTGCGTGCAATGGCTACTATGAGAATATCATCTGAAAGCCAGGCTACATGATGCGAGATGCCAAAAAGATTTCGCTAAAAAAAGGGGGGAAGGGGGGGGGGGGGAGGTAATGCAAATTCTATCAAAAAGATTTCGTCTCCTCGAGCTGAAATCTCGGAAAGATTTCGCTTCTCTCTAGCCCTCTCTGTCACTTTCTATGCCTTGCCATGGTACTTTTCGGTTGAAGAGAGAGATAGCATGAAGTGGTCTAAACAACGCGGGTAGATGAACCGAGATGATTTTGATGGAAAAAGTTCGCAATTCGCCTCCTTTTTAGTGAAATCTTTTTGGCATCTCGTATCATGTAGCCTGGCTTTAAGTGCGTGCAATATTAACGGCTACTATGAGAATATCATCTGAAGACATCACAATAAAAGGTATTTGATTCCCTGTCATATGAAGTCGTTTCTATATTGACAAGCTTTGCTTGCCATTTAATGTAAGAAGGCTGCCATAAAAATGGATGCTATTGCCTTATCAACTGAAAAACCCCGTAAGCTATTGTAATTATTTTTTTTAATTCTCCAAAAGGCCGTATAGCTATTTTTTATCCTTTTTTTCATTTTTAAAAGGTTTTGAAAAAATAATATTTTATTAAGTAGTGTCCGAGTTTCATAAAAAAATAGGTGCGGCTATAGAACGCGGTATCAGTGTATAAGGACAAGACGAGTACGCGTTCGTTCTGATCGGATAGCTGCGGTTGGTCAAAGCGATCAATTTAGACCATCAAGAAAATTGTTAAATAAATTAAATTCTTTCTTTTTTGAATACACTTTTTCCAAAACGACGTGAGGCACATTAATTAACACCAGGCATTACGCATTTCATAAGGTCGGATTATTTTTTTTACCAGCTGAAAATAAGTTAACGCTTCCTGGTTCTTTGATTCCCAGACAAGGAGGTTGTGTAAAATTTATCAAACTAATTCATTACAAGTATCAACACTTGATAAAGCAAGTCAACCCATAAAACTAATAAGTTAGCCAGCAACCGACCAACCTTTATCGGGGAAAGATAACAGCCGAAACGAATCGCTCTAGGACAGAGCATGGGTGAGAAATGTGGCAAACTGTTGTTATTCATCGAATCGTGTCGCAAAAGCGGAAGCATAACGATAATGAAACGTAGATAAAACTCGGTACAACAGGAAGATATCATTAGCTAGCGAGGCGGTAACGTAAGCTCACGCAAGTAAAGGTGTCAGGGATAGTAATTGTCGAAATGTCGGAAATTCTGGAGGTATGAAGGCGTGAATGATTATTCTCATTTTTTGAAGATAATGGTTTAAGGATAATTAACATTGTTTTCTTCGGTAGTTCTGAAAATGAGTGATGGAGGAAATCTCTTCAATACACATCAGGAATGTTAATACTGCTTTAAAAATCATATCGAAAAAGGACGTTAATCTTCTGAACTACAAAGGTTAAAAAAGGTTAGGTTACAGGTATTCTATACGCGCTTCCTGGAAGGAGTTCCGGGAGTTGCAGATGCAAGTGTATTAGACAGGAATGCATATGCAACGTTCCCACCGCTCTACAGAAAAATTCCAAGAAGTCTTAGCGCGCTGTTGAGCTATTGGAACGTTCTCCCGGGGACAGAGAAACAGGCCGAAGTCGAAAACGATAATCTCAGCACACGTGTGTTCTTACAAGACGACGCTCACTTGCCCGAAAAAGGGATCCCGGGCTGCCGAACAACACGTCTAAAGACTAGAGAAGAATATCTGTACGGCAAGCCTCGCTCCATTCTCTTCTACCTACAGCGGCACCTCTTCAAACACGATCAACATTCATCCCACGGACCCGACGGACTCTTCCGGGACTGTTCCTGGACGGTGTGTGTGTGTTGTACGATTCGTATCTCGTCGGACGTGTTTCATAGGGCGGCTACAATCGCGCACACCCCAACATCTTAACCCGTTACACTTACCCGCACGAAAATGAGCACTTTGGTATCGCCGATTCTGTACTTGCCCTCGGAGACGCGCACCATCGGGAACTGGGACGGGCAGGTGCACTTTTCCACCAGATCACGAACCTACGGGAAGGACGAGCAAGAAAACGAAGGTGATGCATAAATTAATGAGCTTTTGTTTGGGCGGCAATTGATTACGGTGTGCCGTGGGTGGGTGTGCAGTAGCATAATGGTGTGGCCGGTGGACATGTGATACTGTCAGAAGCGCATGATAAGAGCTTTAGGAGCGCTTAAGCTAGCAAACCGTTGTGACCTGTGTGTGTGTGTGTTGGATAAAGAGCTGGTGTTCTTGGTGACGTTGGCTGAATGGATCAACCAGGGGAGATCTGCCAATCTCTGACCAAATTCTGAAGGATCGTTTCTTACTGACGTCCTATGTCCGTTCCGATCTCGGCAGGTTTCGGCTCAGACGCTGAGGCAACTCGAGCACAAGACCTGTTCGACCAGCAACCGGCAACAAAAGATCGCGCCGCGGTCCAAGTTCGCCCACACGAATTCAAGTGCTCGGGTGGGTCCACGTCCCCTGGGCTTACCAATGCGTTGCGCCATTCTCACTCACTCGCACCGCTCACACTCGATCGATCGTTGCCAATGTCTAAAACGCCGCCCTAAGATCACAGTGTACGATCACGGTGCTAGGTGTGCTAGTGAGACGGTACACCGCGCCGGTCCGGGACCATCAGAACAGGGAAGGCTGAAGAAAGTGGCCGTTGGGGTCCGGTCTTGTTTGCGATCATGGCGGCCAGATCGAAAGATTTGTAATAATAATAATGCTAATGCCAATAATAATGGTCATCATCATCATCATCATAAGGGCAGTAGAGCCGCCGTATTGCGTGGCCTAAGCCCGTCAAGCCGTGCAAACGCGCACACACACACACAGAACCCTCGCAACGGTAAGAATGTCGTAAGCGCGTGCGACTTACGGGCGCAAACCTCCGCAACACTCGCCAAACCGAACGAACCTGTTCCGATAGAGAAATATGGCCGGACCTCCCAACCTTACCAGCCCCCCACCAACGGGGGCTGGTCACTACTGTCCCTCTGGCTCGATGGACACGCCGCTGTTGCGCTCAGGTTCTGTTGTTCTGTATACCTATAAAAGAACCCATTTGCATACTCTCGGCGATTACCCAAGAGGTATGATGTGGGAGCGATGATGCGGTGACGGGGACCCCTGCAGAAGGCGATGAGGATAATGGTGGTGGTGGTGGTGGTGGTGATGACGGCGGCGGATGGATTATTAGCGAAAAACTATCTAGCGAACCACTTCCTACTCGTTTACTGTTTCTTGTTTCTTTTACCGTTTGGCACGAGCGACGAGCCTTTGGTCGGGACGCACCGGATGGGCGTCTGTGCTGGGTGATGGTGGCTTGACCACCAAGCCGCCGAACCGACCCGGTGACAATTTGCTGTGCGCAAAATCCGCACGAAAAGGGACGGCAAAGTTGGAAAAAGAACGGAGGGATACGTATAAGATACACAAAAATCAAATCCTACCGTCGAATCAGTATCAATGGGCACAGCATTAAAGTAGAACGCGACGGGATTTCGGTTGCCGATTAATTGAGTGATCTTTGGGCCGCAGAACTGGAAAATGGGGAGATCGTTTTGACGTAACGCAATTGACACGAACATAAAAATGATAGAACGAGCAGCTTCGGGAAGCCATTTTGAGGACCGCCACATTTCTCACGTCGTTGTGATTTTTATGATCTGCAAGCAGCTTAATCATCTTAACCGGAATGGTTCGTTCGTTCTGGTGAGATGAGCTAATCTGATGATAGAGCAAAGCAGCTTAATTTTGGGATTCTTTTTTTGCCATCAGATATGTTTCCAACGGTCAAACAATATGTAAAGTTCAAAACACGACACGGTAATCATGCCTATTTGTTTGTTTCTGCCGCTTGAAATGAAGATGTTGCGTGTCTGTTTGTTTTGACATGCGGTCGAAAATGCAAAAAGTACTCAGCGGTAAAACACACAAACAAGTGAGTGAAGCCAAAAAGCAACACGTGCGTTTTCTCTCGGCAGAAATACAAAACACAACAATCCACGATCAACATCGCGATCGATTCGGGTGGCCCCCGCCGCGCACACACATTTGTTCTTCACAATGGTTCAAAGCCCTACACAGCGCTATTGTTTGCCAACATGTTATGGGGGACAGTAGTCAACATCTCTCTCAAAAAAAAAAAAAAAGCAGGAACACCACAAATAGGCTCAACACTACACGTCGCTGTTGTGGCTGTCAATTGTTCATCCACAGGCACATGCGTCGATCGTGTCACAAACCACCATCATCATCGTCACCCGTTTCTTTGTCTTTTTTTGTAGTTTTGGTGAGTGATTTCACCAACTCCACGGCAAGGTCGCACCAGAGAAGCCCAACGAACCCTTACTACGGTTGCATCACCACCATGATCATGGTGTTCAAGAAGTCACAAGCAACACTCCCTCCTGCCCAACAGTTTATCCAATTTCGGAACACCGTTGATGGGTGGCATTGCCGACAATCGGTGACCCCAGGAGTAATGCTGTATGGTAATTGTCGAATTAATTGTGTCCACATTCGCTGGCCGTTTCTGCTGCCGGGTTTTGTCACCTGTTTCCAGGAGGTGGTCACAGAAACTTGCGAAGAATGGCACGAGGTCGAGATACGGCCGGTGACGGATCTTTCACAAGAGGATGGCACACATTGACGGCTTCATGGTTCAATGGGATCCTTACATACTCCCGGTGGGCTTACTGAAGCATGGAGGACTCCGCTGTCTGTTTATTACAAACTCCGTATGTACTCGGCACACAAACACAGGGGGTTCGAATGGGTTTTTACGGAGTTCATAATCCACAGCCGAAAGTCACATGCACCGGACGAAGGTCCGATGCCTTCAACGTATGCGACATCATGCACTCTTCCAACGTTCCCTTGTCTATCCTCTCGCTGTAATGTTCAAGGACAAGCGTGTGTGTGACAAGT
This sequence comes from Anopheles stephensi, assembly GCF_013141755.1. NCBI lineage: Eukaryota > Metazoa > Arthropoda > Insecta > Diptera > Culicidae > Anopheles > Anopheles stephensi. Next base: position 50,580,906 of record NC_050202.1, read on the forward strand.
TTTTCTTTTCATCGGCATGCGGTCGTATGCTAGAAGATATATTGGCTTGACCCTGTTGGTAGGGTTTAGGGTCGACCGAAATGTCGCGTTAAGCGGATAAAGACGTTTCACTTTGTTTAAGCTCCCCCTCCCCAACCATCCATATTTTGTGGCCTTGGTCCTAATGAGACGGACTCTGAACTCCAACCTTCTTATGAAGCTACCTCTCGTCGCACGATTCTGAAGGACGTTCGAATGCAGCGTAGCATGAAGAAGAATTTCTGTCAACAAACTGTAACTTACCATCTCGTCCAGGCTCTTCAAATCGTTCGTTACGATCTGTGGCTGCGGGCCGTACATCAGCATCGGTGACTCGGACTCGTGGTCCTCCTCCTCGCTGTCACTGTCGTAAAGCTCCGTTTCCGTGCCGGTAGATATGCCGGTGCCGGTACCACCGCCCTCACCTTCCGTCTGCGTTCCACAGCCAACGCCAGCGTTGGCCCGATTATCGGCCGCAATCTCCCGATCGATCTGACGCTCCATCTGCACCAGCATGGGAGCAAGCATTCCTGTGGAAAGGAAAAGGCAATTGCTTTTTTAAAAAAATACTCTTGCAGGAGTGGCAGATCCTTATCAATAATTTTCCCGCAAGTCACCATGACCTACGGTAATACCTCATGACATCATAATATTGACAAGCAGCTCTTTTTTTGCTTTTACCGAAAATATTGATTATGCATGCTTTCTCGGCTCGGTTTTTTGCTCCCCCCGAGACATGCGGTCTGAGTCATCGCTGACTTGCCGGCAATATTGACCCAGACGGGGTGGCGCACTGTCCATCGACCATGGTTGGTCCACGGCAGGAAATGGAAAAATCACGTACAAACACACAAACACACACACATAGCCGCAGTGGGAAAACTTACCGAACTTGGCACCACGTCGCGCAACTTCCAGCAGGCACAGGATGACGTGTTTTTCGTTCTTGCGCATTATCAAATCGTCCGTTTCGAACAGCAGACACTCGAGAATCTGAAGGCTTTTTCTGTGGTGGCACAAAGCAAAACGAGAAAAAATGGAAATGAAAAATCGAAATTATACATACACTCCGAAACATGGGGTTTGAAGCTTTTTTGGCACGTAATCGACTGCTGCTATTGCAGGCATACAAATGCATAGCTGCTATTTAGAGCGCTGACGGCATCAAGGATTTCTGGGTCAGAATGGTAGTAGCATGATGGCAAGTCCTCGAAGGCCCTGGTCCATACCCTACCCGCCTGCCAGGATTTGTTTGTCCTTCCCGTGCAAACAGCAATTGTCGCAATAACAGCACTTACCTGCACCAGGTGATGAAGTTCGAGACGTTGTCCCGGGCGAAGAAGGTGCCACTCTTGGCCGCGGCCAGAAAGTGCACATTGCCCATACTCAGGATCGGACCGGCCAGCCCGGATGTGATCGATTTCGTCATGGATTTGTTTCGTGCCATGCGCCGGGCGACGTACTGTTCGGCGGCCACTCGTACGTTGTTGGCATGCTGTTGTCCGTGCGAGGGAAGAGAAGCATTGGGCAAGAATATTAATCACCGGACGGAATCGGATGGACGAGGGCTACTGGTGTATGCGTGTTGGTCACGACAAACGCAGGTTCGATGGTATCTCCAGGCAATCGTTTTTGCCGATCAATTAAAAGCACACAAATACACACACACACGTTGAGTCTCTTTTTTAAAGTTTCAGCACGCACTGATTTTATTTGGCAAATCTTGCAAACCACAAAAGCCACAGCGAGACAGTAATCGGTCCGATCGACAAATTCGTACCGGTTCGGAATTCTTAATCGATCCTCGTGAAGAAATGTGACGTCCGTTGATGAAACCCGTGTAATGGTAAGTAAATGACGTAAAAGTATAGGGAAGGAGGATTTTGACGTTAAAACGATTGTAATCTACGCCATGTTGACGGTGAAGCGGTGTGAAGAATATAATATCGAAGTTTGCGATCGTTCGTCTCATTCGTAGTGGATGAGTAATGCAGGAAACAGCACTCCACGTTTCGCAGCACAAGAAACATTCCCAAAATAAACATAATGGTGACATAACTCTTCTTTTGCATAGCGCGAATTTCCCGATGAGTAATTCTTTATCTTTTACCATGGTTTCGTTATATTACGAGCTCCATGAGATCAAGCATTTTCCATGGAAAGCGTACATATATGCATTGGACATCATTGTAGCAATACAGTCAAGGCGTTCTTTTCGCATTAAAATCTGAGGCTAAGAACATGTCTTGGATGTACAAGGACCAAATGTTTGCAAAAAAGAGGAAAACTAGTATGGTATCAGTTGACGACGGCAATCTCGGAGCTCTGCTACCATGGAATCGTGCCTACTATGAAGTCCACAAACTCCTGCGATCCAGAAGACTCCATCAACACACGAAATGCATGAAATATTGTACACTGATACGTCTGATAGTCCGGTCCTGAGTCTTGGACTATGCTGGCAGAGGACGCCGTCATTTACGAGCAGCAGGTGCAAAGGACTCATTTGATTATGTGTAGAAGGGGAATAAATGGAGGAATTATCCTGACGTTGGCGATAAATATGTAACTTCATGAGGATGTCGTATTCATGCTCCAATGTGCGGTTAAGAGGAGCACAGCAAGCTCATTTACTGGATCAAGTGGAGTCTAACCTGTCGGAGATTGGGTGCAGCCATGCTTTGAAGAAATGCACACCTAGACCTAGTTTCCTGGAAAAGGATTGACGACTTGGCCTTGGCTTATAGACTTGCTCTCCCCTGAACAGGCCTAGAAGAAGATATGGCGGACTATTCTACAAAGTTTGAACTCTACAGATTCTGTAGAAGTAATAAAAGGATCTACCGGGACCAAATAGAGATTTTCTTCAAGAGTTAAGGATTCACTAGAACACTGAGAAATTCTCACTGTATAACTATCGAGGTTTCAGGAAAAAAAAACTCTTTCCTTCTTCGTCTTCTCGGCACTACAACTTCGAGAAGCCTCGGCCTGCAATTTCTGGCTTAGTAAGTAAGTCCTGCTCACGGGAGGCGGTCTGGATGCGATTTGTACCCTGGTCCTGCCGTGTGAAGACTGGCGCCGCTGTCGCTTCGGCCATCAATTTAGTCTCAAACCAACTTTGATGAACGCGCTTCTATTCTATACTTGAAGTCATTGCATTCAAAGTTTACTTAGTAAATAACAAAAAACATCCCATCCTAATGTAATCATTTGTTTCTAGTATTTTAAATCTGTCATATAACTCAGACAGAAATATAGCAACCCTGCCTCCAAGTACAGGCCTCCAATACCTATCTCCGACACTCCACTAATAAAGCGATCAGAACGCGTCGGCTGGTGACACACTACCGTCTAATAAATATGGATACCGAGAACAAACCCCTTCGCTGCACAAGAATCGATCGTAAAAGGATCGTTTTACGATCGCAGACTACGTGTGACGTAGCGTACAAAGTCCACGGAACCCCATTTAAAGGCGGGCGCCACGTTTAGGACCCCAAAACTCTAGACGCGACCCGCCAGAGGGGGGTTGTTGAATTTGATTCGATTTGATCGCGCTCACATACCTCCAAAAGTGGATCAATATATGTTTCGCTTTAATTTATGCGATCGCTTTTGTACGTCGAAATCACGAATCGGATCGTGTACGTAACCGCTTCCATATTTTGTGTACGAGCTACCATAGCAAGACCCTTAACATGGGTCCACAAGCGCTAGTGGTTGGCGATAAGATATCACATACGCGCGGCCAACCCTTTTTCTACGCCCACTAGGTGAGAAAAATAAAAACGGCAAGCAACCGCTTGTGTATGCGAATTTTCCATTTTCGTCCGTAGCAAGAGCACTGCAAGATCTAAGAGCGCCCTGTATGGAGATGGACAAACCCTGCGTTGTCGTAGCGACTACCCAGTGGAAACGAGAGGAAACAACAGAAATTAGATGTTCAGGGCTTAGTTTGGGAGTTTCTATGTGTGTGTGTTTATTACAACTGCAATTTCCTCGCCCACCAGAGTCCGGATTAAAAATAAAAAGGTTAGCGCGGTGTGACACACGCGGGCACCTCCAATAAGGGAAAAGCGGCGTGCCGGACGTGGCCGGATTGACGCGGAGCTTCGGTGAAGTGGCTTGAGGAGTGTGACGGTTCTTAACCACTAAAAGCGTATGGAAAAGGCGACTTCATTATCGCAATTATATGCTCGCTGCAACCGACGACACTAAGCCCGGTCGGACTGGAGCGCGGATGGGAGATTGATGGCAGGCTGGTGCCTTCCCAAACAAGGAAGCGAACGACTCGGTGTGCGTTCCTCCGTCCGGCCGACTTCACCATCTGCCCTGGTCTATCGGAGAGGGGCATTGCAATTTACCATCGGAATTACGACCATGGTAACCTTGGCTTCGATGTCTCCCGCAAGCGCGTTCCCCTTGCACTCGGCGGTTCAGGCATGTCAAATAACCAATTTTTGAGTCCATACCATTTGGAGAACATCTCACAACTTACAATATTTGCGTCAAGAATAGAGTGCGCTTGAGAACAACATTTGAGGACCAACCTCAAATACTCGTCTAATACCTTCCAACACACGCAAAACCGTCGTTCTTTGACACCTCTGCCACGGTTAGAATCTCACATCAGAACCGTGACGCATCATGACGACCCCCCCATTATGACCACCGTTCGCACCAAGGCTCACCAATGCAAGCGAGAAAATTGATTTTTTGCTTTCTATTTCATGCGCAAAACGTGCCAGTTGAAAACCACTTTGAGGCTTCATTTGCGAACCAAATTGATAGGAAAATAACGAGGTAAGGCTCACACAAATAGCCAGCACCAAGCCACAGTGTTTTAAAAGCGGCCGAGAGTATAGAATAAGACTGTAGCCTCAGCTATTACGGCATCACGACCAGCGCGCCAATACGTGAGCTTTCGGTCGTGGCGATCTCTGCTTCCCCAGTGCGGTCGAGGGTCAGAATGTTGTACCATTCCTAAGTACACGACTCTATGGCGAGCTCATCTAGCGGAGAGCGAACAACAAAACGTCAATTGTCGTCGTCCGGGCGCTTGGACACCTACGCGGTTTGGCTTGACAAACACACCGACCTGACTCTGGTGGTCCCTCTGCCTTCATTTCCCACGGTGATCCCACGGTTCGTCTTGCAGCATCAACTGTCCACGGGGCGAGTGTGTGTTTTGACAAGAGGGCCGGCCTGTAGATATCGACTTTTGACAATGGTTGGACACGGAGAGGAGTTGCGGTTGCATCCGCGTGCTCACTTGTGGCGCAGGGAAGCAGAAAGGGTGGAAGCGAGAACGAGAGGTCACAGACACACTGGTTCGGTTGGGTCGGTTTATGGAGATGAGATGCGACATAAAGGCGGCCATAATCACACGGTTCTCCCGATGTCAAGATCATAGAAGACCTCCTCGGCTATTAGCAGAAACAGTGCGCTGCTTTTTGGTCAAAGGTTTGCCCATTTCGGATCGGATCGTGCCGCGTTGTTGTTAAGCTGCGACGAGCGGTTTAGTGGAGTTGATGGAGAGATCCTTCAATAATACGGATTTTGTCTTGTTTTTTTCTCTTCTTACCAGTCTTTGTTTCGCTCCGATGTTTGATCTTCCTAAGCAGTGTCAACATAAGAGATGGCCGTTATTTGCTATATCGCCTGGAAGATGACGAGGTGGCGAAAAGGTGCGACACGCTTAGAACACAACCGAAACAGCAGAATCGTTTTAACGCAAAACCACTTTGCGTTCGTGATAGATCAAAGGATTGCGAAATATAACCCCCATTAGCACGACGGCTGAACGGTGAGGATCAATCAAGTACAGATTTAGAATATCGACAATCGTTTAGGTATGGGAAAATTTAAATATTCCGAGAAATACTCCGAATGTAGTGATCCGCCATTTTATACTATAAAAAACACCGTAAACATAACGATCAATCCCAGTTTGAAAAGATTGTCTCTGGATTTTGGAGCTCGTAAAATCTGCTTCGTTTAACGAGCTCTTAAAGAGTGATTCTATAGCTTAACAGGCGTCCTTCCTTTTTGCTGTACCTCCTCGTGCAACTATCAAGCCTTACGGATCGTTATGGATTTAGTTCACATAAACTTTTTAACGATCCTCTAATACTGGTGACGATTGTGTTGGAGTTAAGGTTGGCGTCTTCGATGGAGAAGTACATTAATGGTTCATAAGAAGGCCGTTAGACCTTTGATAGGTCAAATATATCGTTTAAACAATCTAGATCCCCTTAACTTGGAATTAATGTCCACGAAATACGTATTGAGTATTTCCATGTTAAAAGTTACCTTAGATAAAATCATATGAATCAATTCTTGCGTACGAAAGATCCCGGCTAAGTAAAAGATCTAATCCACCAACTGACAGCTATTCAAGGTTTTCCATTCAAAAATTTCACCATTTTTTTCTCACTAACCGAGCAATATTTTTTGTGTGCCCCTTTTCTATCTCTGAAGATCATCATCGTGGACCACTTGAGCGTTCATTGTCAAATGTCGACGTCCTTGAGCAGAGCAAAAGCTTTTAAACTCATTCCTACTGGACTCTTGACACTTGACCACGCTGCGGTATGCATTAAAAGTGTCCGGCGTCTATACTTCGAACCAGTGCCTCCAATGTTATCAAATGAATGAAATCGGGCCCGGATCGAGAGCATTAAAATTCCTACCATTTTATTGTACCGACACACACACACACACACCTAACCTTCAGGTCCTGAAACCCATGGACAGTGTGGTAATGCAAAGGTAGAAAAGCCGTCCTCGGCGTACGCTGCTTTGTTGTTGCTAAAAGTTCAAGGAACTCGAGCAATCTCACCCATAATATCCCACAACCGTGTGAGTGGGTGGCCGGCACACAGAAACAATATGGCTAACCAAGCGACCTCGTTCGCCCAAAATGGCGTGCAGCTTTTGATTGATAAATGGACCACACGGAAGGTACTGCCCGACAAGGAAGAGTTAACCGGCGTTTGATACTGGCAAGACATGTAGCATAGCCAAAACTCAAATGTTGCACCAGTTTTGAAGAATTCAACACACCGAAGTAAGAGAAGCATTGCAGTCTGCCGACACGCGAAGAATCAAAATTGAAGTTAAAAATACTTCACAGCGTTTGAATTCTTTGCCGCTAAATACATTGCATGCGTCCGGGGTAAATCCTTCCGAAACTTGGACCCAGGCAAACCCGTATCGTACTGCTTCAGATCGTAGCCACCAGCAGCGCACAGAGTACGCAGCTGCATTCCGTCCTACAAAAACTCCGTGATAAGCGATTGTTTAAGCCATTCCCCGGCCAACCTGCCATCTCACCCACTCCGTGGCACTCCGCAGCTCATAAAGCGTTCAATTGCAGCCAATTCAAAGCCCCTTCTAAAACGCTACGATCCAACAACCGACAACCCAATTTATTCCACCCTTCGCAGGAACTAGCGCACTGTGGCCCTCTTTGGTTTGACGTTTGTGTAGAGTCGTTGAGACTGGTGTGTGGTACGTATTGTTGTGGGACCCGCACATTGCAGAGCTCGGTATGTTCTTCGGACGAGAGTGGTGAGTGAGGTCTTTGGTGCATATGGAAAGTGAAACCTCGCTTAGAACGTGCTCCCACCCAGCATCCATCGTTGTCGAGCTGGGTTTTTTTTTGTGATTTCGATGGATCAAATCCGGGCGCCTAGTAGTTGGCCTTTCACAAGCAGCTGAAGCTGCCCAATAATGCTGGTGGCTTGTTTGGTGTGTCTGTCCCAGCGTGTGCGATGCTCTATGTTGGGCCAGTTGTTCTAAATAAATTCTCAGTCCCCATCGCCATCACCGTCGTCGTTATTCAACTCCGGAGGTTGGGATGGTAGTAATCCTTCCCGTCGTACCGGATGATGAAGTGACGGACGAGGAAGAGGGTCCGGACGTAAGTTTAAAAACAAAATGAAACAACTTGCCATTAAATCCCGCAGCATCCCGCAGCAAGAGCATCAGAATGCAGCGCATCTCTCCCCGGTATCAAACTAGGCAGTGTCATCCGGCGAACTTTACGACGGAAGGGACGAGTGTTAGACGGTGTTGAAGAATCTTCTCACCAACCACGCTACGATTTCGGGGGACTATTTTTAGGGAGTTTCTTAGCATCACTCCCTGCCCCGCTGGATGTGGTGGGTCTCTTCGAACCAACCAACCAACCCAAAGATGGTGACCATTCTTTCGATCGCGTTCGTCGTTCGATTTGTAATGGCAAACCTTACCTTTTCGGCTAACGATTCTACGATTTCTTGCGCACCCAGAAAAACGGGGACATACGATCGCATCAAATCGGTACCACTTCCGCATCCTCTCTTGACTGGCAGCAGCAGCGGCAGCGGGTGGACGTTCCGTGCAGGCAGATTGCACCATGCGGCGTGCAATAATGGGATTCTATTTACGCCACGTTCGTTCATCAACCGCGAGGAACGAACCACTTTTTCGCGGCTTTTCCTGCCCTTTACACTTTGCATCTCAAGGCACGCACTCGGTGGTTCTAGTTCTGGTCCCGTCGACACCGTGACGACGTATTTAGAGCAATACACCTCTCTCAATCCCGTCCGCCGGGACGACAATTCGGTCGTCCCTAGATTTCCTATTTTCATGTTGTGCGTTTGATGTCTGTCGCTTCAGAGAAGATCAGACTTTTTTGTCTGGGAGGGGAAGAGGACTATCACGACATAGTTCGGTGAAGTTGCGGAAACCAACAACCCTCAGCCGAGCAGGATCGCGACAACGAAAACAACAACTTGCGCACACACAAAACAACAACGAAAAAATGGAACGATTCCCGCCAAATAAGGAGCACACCTCGTGCGTGAGGAGCTCGTCGATCCAATCAGCGCGCGACGGCCAGCAATAGAGTGCCCGCAGCGTGATTCAACAGGTCGTCGTCGCCTAGCGGGCGGCAGGCGGTTGTCATCGGGGCCGCGTGTAGTGCAGGTCGTCATCAGTTTGCAGATCATGGTCGCGGATGGTCCTCCCAGCATGTGTTCGGTTCGCGTTCGCAACCGGGCAGCAGCAAGTTCGAGTGGCAATTTCCTTATCCAGCATCGCAGCGTCGGTATGTTGCGCGACCGGAGGGAAGTCGCTCCGCGCGTGACCTTCTGTGTACAGCCGCACAAGGCGACAAGGTCTCCCGAAGTGATATGCGGCGCCAGATCGCAACACCAGCTCGTGGTGGCTCTTCCGCACCCGGAGCAGATACACACGGCGAGATCAACGTACCGGGCGCACGACAACAGCGGGCGAAAACCTTGACGTGCGATTCTAATAAGGCTGCTTCGGTTGGTTTGGGCTCGCGAAGAGAAAGAGCTGTGACAGAGTTCACCGGGTTCACAGGTCCACAACACCGGAAGTGGTTTGAGCAACATTTCGGAACGTTCACCGATATTGGGGGTTCACCATCGCTTACTGATAGGCAGATAGTTTTGTCGAAGATATGCCCAAAATGAATACGGTTTCTTGGGCAGCCTCTACGTTGCACCAAGAGCACTCCATACAGATATCCATAATCTGATCCCCATACCAACGACACCTAAACGGGAAGTTGGAACCAAATGTCAATTTGTAGTATTTAAAGCCAACCCCAACGGGGAAGAGTATATGGTAAAAACCAGTTTCTACCCAGAATTCAGCAGACAAATGCGAGGGCATACCGGAGCCCTCCCTGTCGCTGCTTCTCAGCCATTCCAGGCTTCCGACGAGGCGATGTCGCGGCGACAAAAATTGGAACAATACTCAACTGCAAATCGCTCATGTGCCGTTGCCGAGTGGGCGCAGATTTACGGAATGTGACGGAATGTTCGTCTTGGGAATCGACCGAACCCCGCCCCCTGTCTCTGCCTCTCCGTCTGGGACGATTTGTTTTGAAGAGCTTCGAGGAAAACTCAAAACCTCAGCGACAGTCCAGACAGTCCCGTAGCCGAATCGTCTTCACATTAATTGGTGTTAATGAGTGGCGGGCACAGCAACAGCGTAGCAAATGCAGCATTTTAATTTAAGCAATCAGAACTCCGGCAATCGACGACACTCGGAAAGATTCCAACGTCACCCCGCCCGTTAGCGTTCGGTTGCTGCTCTGATGGTGACAGTGGTTTTCGGAACGGATTGTGAGCGGCGATAAATTCCAAAGCGCGTTATCCGGTGTCGTATGGGTAAACAGGGGCAGTGTTGAGGGCGGAATGCATTCCATAATTGAGACGATTCCAAAACCCACCACCCACCGGTGGACTGGTTGCCGCCGTGAAAGTATGCATATGAGGCGAATGGGGCGAGGTGGCCAATTAATTGATGCAAGGTTAGCGATCACGTTAACACGCGTAGGGTGGTGATCAATTGTTTTCTTGTGTACGCGAAAGTTTCCATTGCAGGATAAATTGCTTGGATGCATATTTTGTTGTATAAGGTATGCATTAAAATAAGTGACAGACTATAACGATTTTTCATAGGATGCCTCGAAGTTCTGGTGCAGTTCAACTTTAAATCGTGATCTTTATACGACCGTACAGCCCAAAAAAAATCGTTGACAGATCTGTTCATACTACCAGCTCTATATCTGAGCTAAGCAGTTAGATGTATCGTGAACTACTTCCTTGTCCGATATACCCAGCAGGTCCCAGCAACTTGACAGTCTCCAAGGGCCTAAAATTCACTAGCAGCTAATGAAGGCTATCCGGCCTTGAAGAATTATCATTCCAGACATTGGTTCCATCACAAATTTTATATTTTTTTTAGTAGAATCCGTCTTTGTTTAAATAGAAGACAATCAATCAAAATAATCGGTTGACGGCGTTCACAACAATTCGCTAGGTAATCCTGGTAATCCAACAGGATTCAGTGTCTCCAGACATTCTATGCCTTAGGCGAACGATCAACCGACTTCAAGACACCAGAAGATTTGATAACGAAATATTTTAGAGCAGACATGGCTAGATCATCATTATTAGGCAGAAGTCATTGCTTCTTCGTAAACGACTTGTCATACAAATATCGTATGGACTTTGACGGATGAGGTCGGGCTATCAGAACTGCCATCAGACCTTTTAATTTACACTACATTCAATGTTTGCACGACTAAGTAGTGACTCTAGCCTTAGGCCAATAGGAAATTCAAACAACTTTCCGAAAGAAACTTACACAAAATAATTTACATATTTTACTACGCCGCTCTAGGTACTAAATCGGTTTTCAGAAATTACCATAATACAACCGCAAACGGCCAACAAGGACAGTCATGATGCTTCATAAATATCAACAAGTCGTCCAGAAAGCATCGTCCAAGGACTCATCCGGATCGATCCTTAAAAAGTGCCGACCCCGAAGATATTGCACATAAATTGTTAAATTTATTGCTCTCTCGTGAGTTTTATAACTTTCGCCGAGATTGTAAAATTGGAGTGAATCACAGTGGTAGCGAGGTTGTGTAAATGTACGCACAATTCGTATCTGTGTCACAGTTGTTTGCCATCCACCGTGGAAAGATTCGTGAGGAGCACCATACCATCGAAACAACATTTGTACAGAGATGCTCTTATGTTCTGTAAATTTAAATGTTTAACAGCAACTTACCTTGCACAGTGCGACGCCTGTGTCCAGCCGGTCCATAAAGTTTTCCACATTGATGCGCAGGTCCGGATACATTGTGTTCAACCATTCGGCTAAATCTTCGCGCATCGCGTACAGATACTCCTCGCTCGATTTGAACGGCCGGTAGGGCCGAGATTCCAGCAGTACGGTGTTCATTTTGAGTTAGCTTTGTTGCTTCGTCGTTCGATAACTCGTTAATCTCTTTCCTCCTCGAGATGTTTCTCCTTCTTCAGAGCACCAATTTTTTTTTCTTATGATTAGCTGTTTAGTTGACTAGCTTATTGTCTATGGTTTAGCGGTTTAGATCTTCCACGATTCTAGCTTATTCTTACGGGTAGTGCAGGAAGTTTGTCGTGTTGCTTAGGCGTTGGAAAGCCTTCCAAATTCGTGTATCGATTGGATTTTCATCGAGCGAAAATCTGGAACGAAAGTGAAACAGTGAAATGGAAAGTTAGATTAACACACTTAGAACCATCGTTAAAATAGGAGAAAGAACGCTAACAACTAAACATTCACAGCCGGCAGCTAATCGAACTGTTAATTAAGCTTAATTAATTTTAACGCAACAAGAGAGAAAAGGTGTACGATGCTGCATCATTTAGCTACAGTTAACACCCCTGCTAGAATGAAGGCATACAAACAAAAGCAAATCAAACACAATCAAAGGGTAAATGAAAATGAAAACTAATCAAGAAGAGAAACGAAAACAAAGTGAAAACGAAGTCAACAAGAAAATAGAAAAAAAGCAACAGGAACTCCAAAACAGGGAGAAAGAAAATGAAAATGAAGAAGAAAAAAAGAGGAAAAGCTAGTCTAGAACCAAGGCCAAATTAGTTAGGGCATCACGAAAGAAAGGAAGCCACAAAACCAGAAGAAGCAAACGGAAGACAAAAATAAAACGATGAATGGCCAGTAATGCGATAGCGCCGGTAGGTTAATTGGAAGTACGATGTTTAACGTGACCGCACCGGGGGCCACCCTTCCTCACCCTTCCATCGGCCTATCTGTCCATCGGGGCACACGCTCTCGGCGACGACGACTCGTGTGATCGTGCGGGCACATTACATGAGCGTGTGGTGTGAATGGACGGGGATGTCTGTCTTCATTTTTTTGCCGACATCTCGGATTTCGTGTCGGGTTTCATGTTACGTGCAGGTGAGATGAGAGAATGTAATACACCGCCACTAGCTGACTGCAACATGCGTCCAACATATGCAACATGGCGGTGAGACGTCGAGCGTGAGGGTACAGTGCACCATACGGCAACAAATGATCCGCTAATAGAGGTATCGTCTGTAGTAACCCACCAAAACCAGAAAAAAGCTCACGATTACCCTCTTAAAAGATGTTAAATCGACTGAGATAATAAGATATTGCTCGCGGCATACCGCGGTGGAAAAAAAAGTGACGGCGAGTGACATAAAACAAAACGGAAAACGGAGTGGATCATTTGAGCTCTAAAGACCCAATTTGTAGGGACCTCCGGTCCCGTAGACCGTTACCGTGAGAATTCAAGTTCACAGGCTCGGCCCATTTGTTCGTGGTTCGTGGACCGATTATCTGTCCCAAGGTGACGCGCGTGCCATGTTGGGCAGAGAGCATGGGCATCTCCTTCGAAACAGGTTCGTACAATGCGATAATAAGCCTGTTCCCTGCCCGGTAAAGGTGTACAATTAGTTTAAATAAATCGTTCGATAAGCAAACGGGGGAAAGGTCCCGCAGGTATTGGGTTTAAGACAGGTTAATTTAATTAACTCTAGCCTCACTCACATACGCTGTGGGTTTGAGGTGGATCATGCATGTTTCATTTCGACTATTATCGGAAGTTAGATGTACTTTAATGCTTTAGTAAATATTTAGGCAGAAATTGAGCTAAAAAATTTAATATTTGTTAATAAATTTTGACATATTTTTTTTACTATTGAATTCTTGCGATATAGTGATGTAACGCAACATATTGCTTGGAACAGGCATTGGAAATCTCAATTATTTTTATATATTTGAAAATATGATAATATTTGCACAATCAAGTCAAACAAACCAGATAGGGTAGACCAAAGTCTCGCAAGGTTGAAGTACCAAAGAAAAAAAAAAAGATTTAGAAGCTCTAAACCCTCGAAATGAGCAATCCGGTGGCCGAGGTGATAGCTGCGCCGATCTTCACATGGCAGAACCTGGCTTCATATCCTATCCGGACCGATCTCCCGTAGCGAGGTCTGACTATCCCACAACGTCGTATCATAAAGTCTAGTAAGCCAGAAATGGCAGGCATTACCTAAGAGGTCGTTAGGCCAAGAAAGAAGAAGAAGAAGAAGAAGAAACCCTCGATTCCATTTTAACTCAGTTTTCACTTGGTTTGATTAGAAATCTTATAGCCTCTCTTAAATCTTGCCTAGCCTAAACTTAAATCGTAGAAAGTAATAAAGATTTTTTTTTTAGGAACAGGATAAGATTTAGAATTTAGGACGGAAATGACTACAAATAGAAGTAGCTAAGAAAGTCTAAAAAAAAACAAGTGTCAAGATATTGAATCTTTGAACAGCAAAAAGCAAAGGTTCCTCCAAACGATCAACTGCAGCGCGCCGTATTGGAAGATGCGCAGTTCAGTCAGGATTGAAAGACACGGTAAGCAATATAGGATGGGATAAACGAGAGGATTGCTGGATCCGTGAGTTGCCCAAGACTAATCAATTGGCATATGTAATACGACAGAGCAGGGAAGTAATCATTTAAGAATTTCTAGGTTGACAAAACTGATGAAGGATCTCTACACTACGATTGTTATGAATTTTGACCGATGGGGACCAGATCATTGAGCAGTATTCCAAAAACCCAATTACTAATCTACTACTGCAACACAAAATTATAGCAGTATATTATCAAAGAGTTCAAATCCCTTCCGGACCGTTCCCCCGTAGTGTGGACTGTCTTTCCAACTACGTGGTATCATTATCCACGTATTATCGAAGAGCGATTATCGAAGAGTGTAGTCCAGCATAGACCACAGGAGTCCTTAATCCATACAGAAGTTCGTTGGGGTTTTAGTCAAGAGTTCCCAAAAAAATGCACAATATGATGTACTGATGACCAAGAATACGTTGTATCCTCCGATATCTTCTGGAGGAGTCATTTGATTATGTTGTTATTTGTTCTCCAACTTTATTTTACAATTTTATTTTATAGATTCTTGACAATACCTCATCTTATCTTTATCTTCAGAATATCAACGGAATATCTGTGCTATTTAATTGCGACAGTGTTTCAAGTGTTAATAAACCATCAAGCCGAGGCGACAGCGGTGCCAGTCTTCACACGGCAGGATCGGGGTTCAAATCACATCCGCATCGGAGTTGCTCCGGGTAAAAATCAAGTCACAGAAAGCCGGAAGAGACAGGCCGAGACCAACCACCAACTGACCTATAATCCTCAATAGCCAGTTTTGTGACACAAAAATAATTCTCCACAGTAAAACCAAACTGTTGCAAATATACAAACGCAAATTAAAACGCGTGAATTGATGTTTAGCAATGTTTTTTTCCCCCAAGCAAACGATATCAAACCTCCACGAAAAAGGCTATGATTTATTGCCAGTTTTACTTCATCCGAATACAATCGGAGAGACAAAATATTGCATAACTTAACAAATTTTGCCAAATTGATTCATTCGCTTTCTTCAACACCTATCCGCTGCATTGTGCTTTGCAGGTTGTTTAACAAATCTGCCACACACAAAAAAAAAATCCCCCAACTCCATTCATGCATTCCACGAGCACCGGGACCCGTAGACGAAACAAAGGGAAAGACTTTTTTAAATTTCGACAATTTCCAACCCACTTGACACAGTTCCCATGGGAGGGTAGGGAATTTATTTATTTGACGCTTTCTGTGGTGCGTTATTATGAAGTTTTACAACTTCACACTGCTTAAAACACAAAAGCGCAATAAAGGAAAATAAAAATACAGCCCAGAGTGCGTGTTGTTGCGTCTTTTCACGTGCCAAAAAAAACTCCAACCTCACGGTTGGCTATTTGTGCGCAACGCTAAAGATTGGCAAACGTTTGAAAATATGCGGAATTTTGTGAGACTGGCGGTTTTTTTGGGGGAGGAAGGTTGGAATAAAAGATAAAGCATACCATTACCGAACAATCCCATGATTGATGTCGAAGACCTTTGGAACTATGGGAGAAGAAGAGGGAGCGAGTGGACATCTAACAATGGTGTGCCACCACTTGAGAAGCTGACGAGGTGGGCACGAATTTGAAGTTTCGCTACCAGGACTACTTGAAGCGGAATTGTTACATTCCTTCTGGCCGCAGTACATGTACCCCCCCCCTTCCTGTACCCGTCAGTCTCTGGGCATGCGATTATTCTTATTGCATCGAAATTTAAATGACGAAATAAGTAATAGCTTCAACTTGAGCCGACCATCGCGGCACGCATCCCGACCACCCTCGTTCACCGGACAACCGAAATGCCAGACACGCTGACGTGTCCGACGGTTGCTGCAGAATTTGCAAGAAATCACTCGCAAAGTGTAGCATAAAATCGGGGTGCCCCCGCACAAACATTGCACCGAAAGAAAAAAATTGACCGCATTTCGGCATCGGGTGCCCGATCTCGCCCCGAGTTAGACGACCGCGTGGAGGAGAGAAGGTGTAGCATTCCGATGCTTTGGAGGTTGGCGAAACCTGGCATGCTTAATGAGGGAAGGAGAGCGGAAAGGAAAGAGGAAAGATAGAAATGGGGTCACTCAACCTTCCACCTTAGGTGGCAGGATTTCATAGTGCGTTTGCGTACACCGGGTGGCTATGTTTTGACGGTTGCAATCGCGTCTCCCCGTGCGAGAGGAGGTTGCGCTAATCTGCGGGCGCAACCGATATGACGACCGCCTGACCGTTGTCCACCGTGTTGACCGTTTTGAGCGCCCGTTAGTGATCGGGTTTTTTGTTGTTGCCTTTGCTGGCACACGACACAACCAACCGCTTCATCAAGGTGCCTGTTAGTTGACAGGGAATTCGAAGTTCGTTAAATGTGGACACTGACACTTGGAGCGAGGTGGATGCGATGGTTTAAGTTTTTTAAGAAAACTAAAATAAAACGTAAATGGTTAGTCTAATGGAATTAAATCGGCTTATTAGCAGTAAAACAGAAACACTAGTCGCTCTGGATTACCCTGAACTCAAGCACAGATTATCAAATGAATAACTAGATATACATCCCTATTGCCATTCTCTAACGGGAAGGCTCTCGATCAACATTGTCAAATTACATGAAGAACAAATCGGTATTATTGGAGTCCCAATTCCAAGTATCGTCATTTTTTTTTTATTCGTTGACTGACGACAATTCTAGCTATCAAGGTGAAAAGTGCAGCTCAAAGCTTATAAATTTGAAATGTGTATAACAGAATCTGTTATACAACTGGGTTTTTTTAAGTTATGGCTGACCAGGACAAACAGTTGTTGTGCATTGAAAAAACTGATTATGATTGTTGAATCTGTAGATCAATTTGTTCTTTATCTTCTAATTTTTCGATTGAAATGTTACTTATACTAATACTAATGCAGAATAATACCATAATTCTAAATTTCTTATTTTTACAGGCTTTAATGATCAAGTCATTCAAATAGTTATCTCTCAGTTTTCCTCAACAAAAAGGAAAGATAGTTACAAAACAAGACATGGTAGCTGTTATCCGTTGAACTCTAGCATTTTAAAAAAGTCATGTAATGTAATGTATAACAAAATTACCAGTTATTCATTGAAAGGTTCCATAATAACTCCAAGTTAAATATACAGTGACAGACGAAAGAATAAGATCACCTAATGTTTTGCTAATGTAATAGTATTAGTTTTTCTTAGTAGAAATTGGTTCAAGACTGTAGGCAAGCGATCCTATTAAATCTAAATCCTAGTATCATATCCATCTATCCAGGCCCTATGAAGTACCTATCAGAATTATCTAAATCAGTAGTATGAAAATCGTACATAAAGGTGTTGTTATTCTATTAACCGTCACTGTATTGCTAAAAAGCATTGAAACCTGGCATTCCGCAAACACTGAAACTTCATTTTACATGAAAAAAATCGTTGGCAAGTTAACTGCAACCCATTAGATAAATTTCCCAAAGCTCTGTAAAAAAAAGCCTTTGATTTTTCTTGGAAATGGCAATGCAAGGGTAAGTGTCACAGAGCTCTTGTCAAGCTTCAGACACTCTGTTTTATCAAACGTTCAGGATACCGAGAGCACCATAATACCAATGTGGTCGGTTTTAGAGAACTTTCCTCTAACACTCGAGTACGACAATAGGTACGATTGTCACACGTTGCATCAATCCCATGTTTGATCGATCGGTTTTGCTTGCTTGGGTGGTATTGCACCTTGCATGAAAACAATGCGCACATTGCGCTATTTCTACGGCAATCGGCTCTCACGCTAGTAGAAACACACGCTCTACACGATAAGCAACATTAGAACCAAGCGTGCAAGGGAAAGCCATAAAAGCGATAAGTACCACGCACAAAGCAGTCGTAAAAGGTTGGATTAGCGTGCAAAAAGTCCCCTTAACAAGGGGGATACTACTTAAGGCAGGTTCTAACAAAATAAACACCATTTGCTGCAATGAAGAGAAAAACTCTCACCAATGGTTGGGAAAATTGCGTAGCCATTTAATCGTCTTCCCGAATTTTTCAACTATGTTAACTCACCCACAAAAAAAGGGCGTGTAATTTGCCACAGCCACTACGACTAGTCGCTATAAATCCCGGTGGAACAATTGTCGCAAGCACTTTGTCGCTTCTTGCCCAAAACACGATCTGTGCCTATCATAAATTTGATAATTAAACACGGTCCCCTTTCGATACTCCACAGCCAGTTGCAACACATTCATTACCCCGTCGGAGGTGCATTCGGAGGCACAGTGGTGCGCGTTATTCAACCCGTCCGATAACCGTGCGTGTGCATTATGGTGCAGAGAGAGAGCAAACGACTGCAGCACCCGTTCAAGAAAATGTGGGAAGATGGATGGGAAAACATGATGATGATGATTAGATTACGATCACTGTGGACGGCGCGCGGTGTCGGCAATCGGCAGACACAACATCAGGAGTTTACTTCTTGGGAGATGATGCTGCGGCCTTCATTATGCTTCTAATTGCCGGATCGAAAACCATTGCCTAACAAGGGGGCCAATTTGCCGAAGCGACAAATGAAGCTGTTTCTTTGAGATGATGCCGCGCGATAAAAAAGAAGTGTAACAAGGCAGGGCTTGTACCGGGATGGTAATGTACTTGCGAGTGCTTTATAGCCCTCGGGACGGAGGATCGTGAGAATGCAGATGGGTTTTGGTGATTTTTGAATTTTGTTCACTGTTTTTTTGGGAGGTCTATTTGTTTCTTTTGATGACAACCTATTTGTAATCTTTTGCATCGATAGTGAATTACCATATTTTCGTGTACATAAGGGATGTTAAGTAACGATGGATTAGAAACCAAACCACCCAACTTTTCTAACCATTTGTACTAAGTTTGCATCGAAAAAATACTATTCGAAGTAGATCAATGTCCAGTGACAGAACAGGCTCTTAGAAGGTCCTGAGCGGAATTAAAGTCGGATGCCCTTAACACATCGAATCTGCTAACTGGGCAAAAGTAGGAGGCCAATTGGAGATATTATGCCTCTAATGAAGATCAGGGCCCTCTAAATGATCGAAGTTCCTAGGATCTAACAATCAGCTTAAATGAAGATACCTCTTGGGGTCTCTTAAAAAGCTCCGATCTATGACGCTATTATAATTTGATTATTATATGTCCTAAACAGTCAACCAACTAACATTTTAAATTAGGTTAGAGCCTCAAGTCCGGTTAAGCCCTAGGTGAAGCAGTTGAAGTTCTTGAGACATATGCTGAGCACAATTTCCAGCTGTTTCTTCAATATGGAACATGGGATTCTTTTGTCTAATAGCGGACAGATCCTGGGAATCAAATATGTCCCTTAAAATTCAAAAGGAACCGCCAAAAAATGCTGAAGTTTTATCAACTGGACGATTTATGGCTTTGAATCTTCGATCGAGAAAAAAGATTATCTGATATGATCTATCTCTAAGATGAAGTCGTCGATATGACAATCACTCGGAATGAGTGACTGATATTGCTTGTGAAAAATATCTTTTAGGGACTTTCAACTGGCATCAGCAGGAAACTTCTCTTGCAGCATGTTACACATGTTATCAAAGAATTCTGGACATAGGACAGAGGATCAAATGATCGTTAATGTCCAGAAAGACCTTTAAATACAACATAAGTTAGATGTTGTCGAACTGTCTAAGTGCCGCCCTCGAACTGATGGCATTTAATTGTAGAATACTTCTTGGACATATGAATTTAGTACAACTGAATTCGTTGAGTTATCTATAGTTGCTCAATTTTCAATGTCATCCTAAAATAGTCGACTTTAATCAAAACAATCTTATGACTTTAACGGTCAAAATATTTTTGTTTTCCGCTTCAAAAAAAGTCTGACAAAGTTTTAAATATTTCCTGCAATTTTTACAATCACCATGCCCAAAACAGACTCCATATCAGTTTCCGGTCAATGAGGAACCGAAAATATACAATTCTCTTCCTGAAACTAGACTGCGAAAGGACCAGACTACTCACGCATTTCACAACCGGAAACCCGTCCATTAAATGCGAACGGCAAAATAACAATGTCAACTATAACATATTGCAACGACGAAGATTCACTGAACCATGGGAAATTGGGTGGCGCAAAGGTGTAAAACGGCACACAACATAGATCAACCGGCCTAAAGCCGTAAGATGGATGAAATTAATTCCTTGGATGCCATCGGTTCAGCTTTAAGCAATTCTTTCACGGTCACCGCACTTGGAGCTGCGTGACTGCGTTTCGGCTTTTACGCAGGTTAAAATGCTTAAAGCCATGTGCAACACCGTCGTTCGAGGGATGCAACTTTATGCAACAAACGCTAACAATGTTGCACTGCTCGTTAAGGAATTTGTAACAAACCGAAAAAAAAACGCTTCAAGAGTGACCCATCGGGTTTACAAAAAACAAAGGTTCATTAATGCGGATTTCAACGAAGCAAGATAACAGCGGGAGGAGCTGTCAATTGCAGGATGTTGTCACCACAGTCACTGACGGCCATTAGCAAACCGCCGTTCACCGTAAGGACACCGAACGCTACGCGCATTTCGTTATCAAAAAAGCGGACTCTGTTTAATGTGCAATGTCTGTCAGTGAAATAGAAAACAAAAACCCGGTGGAAGGCACAAACCTCAACAGGCCAAAATCAACGAACCGGTATTTTATAGCTGGCAGGCCCGCGCGCGTTGAAAGCATCGCGCGCACCAAACCGTCAATGGTGGCAATGCTCAAAGCCATCAACGAGCAAATGCGGGGGGGGGGGAGGGCAAGCATTCGCGCCGTGACGCCCCATACGCGGAAGCTTGATTAAAAAATTCCATTCGTCAAGGTCACTACTACTGGCGGCTCGGGCCGAAGTAAATCGTTGAATGAGTCAACGTGAAAATGCGAATCCGACGTGAAATAAATAGAAAAAAAGCAAACAGAGACACTCGCATGAAAGCGAATCACACAGCAAACGAAACGGAGAGTGAGAATGCAACTGACGGTGAACGAAAGAAAAAAGGCTGGAATGGAAACGCATTGGGGGGTAGATAGATAGTGCACAATCACATCCACCGCCGGTACACTTTGTTCGGAATCATCGTTCGTTGTTTGTTTGTTTTTCTTAGCATTTTCTTGTGCCGTACGGACGGAGCTCGGTGCATCCATCAGTTGCGCTCTCGCCATATAAACGGCCAGTTCTCACAAATCTTTTTATGGAAGTTATGCGCTCGAGCAAATATTTCCAGTTTGCAGCATTCGTTGTTGCTGTTATTGCTCCCATTCGCCACTCGTCGTCACGTTCTCGGCGTTTGGTCGGGAAGTGTGCTGCGGGATGTGTAATCTTTGTTCAGCACACGCGAGCAGGAAGTTGCATCAAAACGGTTTGACACACGGCCGCCGCTCGTCTCGCGTTTCTCGGTTTGCAATAAACGGCAAAGATACAGGGGTTTTCGGAGGATTGCACAAGACTAGCAGTTTTTGACTAGGAGAGAAAGCACGGAGGACAACATCATCAGTTTTTTTAAGGATGTGAATAAAGCGTTCTCAGATGATACAAACTAACTATGAGAAATCGTGTTAAGCGATTTTGATATCATCTGACAACTTTACAGTAAAGATGGTAGTGTTCTGAAAACAGTCCCGAGGGTTCTTGTCGTTAAGCTGCAATATACCCAGGCTGTCTTATATCCCATAAAATTTTCCCATTTTTAAGAGGGAGCTATAAAGAAACTTTGTATTCCAAGGAACCTTATGTACCAATTCGTCTAATGAGGCTCACCAAGAGACCTGATCTACTAAGGAGCCTACTAGTCGAAGGGGTTTTGTCGAAGAAGCTTCTTCTATCAAGAGACCTAGCCATCGAATAGGCTTTGTTGAAGAGGTCTTGTTATTTATTGGGCCTTATCTTCCCAAAGACTTTCACGTATAGCGGAACTCATACCCCAAGAGGACGTTGTCTTCTAAACGTCCTGTGGATTCTGGGGACCTCAACTAGCGAGATGTCTAATAATCGAATGGACCACATCTATCAAGAGAGTTCGTTTTCGAACGTGCCTTATCCAAGCTTAATCTACCAAGGGAGCTAGTAATCACAGAGATCCAAGAGACTTGGTTGTTCATGGAACCTCATTTACAAAGAGACCTTATTTTCGAACGTACTTTATTTACGAAAGGTACTAGAAGGGGTTAGCTAGACTACGTCTCCTCTACTCTACTCGCTGCCCAAGATATCTCACCGTCCCAGTTTACTTAACTCAAGAACCTAGTAATCATAGAAGCTTTTTATAAGAAATCTTGTAGTTCAACAGACTTCATCTACGAAAGGGGCCTCATATAAAGGACATCATCTTGTAAAGGAACTGTTTCCCTTTTCTCAGAGTAATTTTTGCCAAAGATCTGCCCTATTTAAAATTTGTCACTGCAATCATCCGCAACCTCTGTAATCCCAAACAAAGCATGGTAGAACAAGATTTTCTTGGAGTGGTTAGTTTCTTCTTTTAGAAATATCAAGCAAATGCCAATATTCTAGCAAGTCCAATTGCTGGCAGTCGCTAGTGTAAACATTGAGCTCGCGTTCGTTAATCCATACCGGATCGATAGTTGAAGCATTTGGTTCAATGAACCCACTAAGTGGTTCAAGTGTGCCGGTTCAAAAATTACTTTTCTACCTTTTTGCTTACGCATGATAAGATTAAGTGGGAAAACCGATGCTGCAGATGATAGTGAAAGATCGCCCGTTTAAAGTGTCTCGTGTAAAATTGTTTCACAATTTTGATTAAAGCTTTCCAAAATGTAAAAAAGGAATATTTTGTATGCAGATGTATGCAGCAGGAGGTTAGCAGATCAAGAAGTAGTTCATATCCTCTTTTAAATATTGAAACGACCCTATTATGTATACTTTAAGGTCGACAGAAAACGGTCAGAATCCGCTTCTCTTTTGCATTTCAATTCACACGTCACCAGTAGTGTCCGTCCAGTACAATCTTTCGATGCAATGCAAACAGAAACAGACGATAATTCCATATGCCTACCGTGTCTTCTCTCGCGTTAGCTTTCGCTCGCCTTACTAGTGGCGACACAACATCCAACAACGCATGCTAATGGAGCGAATTAACTTCTGTGATTTACGGTAGCGCTTGGTTTGTGGTTCGATCCGTGCTTATGGAATTCTGACACGTTTACGGGCGACCTAAAGTGGCCTAGTTTATCTTCCGTTCCCGTATTATCTCTCGGCTGCGCTCATTACTAGCTGCGCCAGCTCTAGCCGTCACCAAGTTCCGTCCACTCGGCGCGGACCCAAAGGGGGGCTAAGTCTATAGTTGCAGTTTTCTAATCAATGAACGCGCACCGCAGCAGCAAAAGCTGCACAAATAGAACTGAGTGAGACAAAAAAATTATCATAAATCTCACATTACTCACAGGGGCCCTTTTTCGCGTCACGACGGTCGAGCATTATGGTTGCGTTCGCTTCACACCCCCCCCTCCAAATGCAAGTCCAAGTATCTCCACCGTGGGGGTGACACAATCAACACTCACTCACATTGAACGGGCTTGTAAATTACGCGCGACCTGGTGGAACTGGCACACCAGCGGTCCAGCACACTATCAGTCCGGTATCGGAACGCAGCTCAACCGAAGTCGGCGAAGGGACCCGCGGGGTGTGTTTGATTTGTTTCGACATCTCCCCCTTTGGTTGGCCGTGAGTTTGTTGGGGAGGTTGGGCGGGCGTAGCGTATGATAACAGCGCTGACGACGCCACCGCCGATTACATCTACGACCCATTATTAGGGTGGTCAGAAGGTGCGACAAACTACGAAACGAAGCTTTTTTTTGTCGTAGAAAAACCCCGTCCACAAGTCTGGCCAAAGTTCAAAGTTGGTGGTTTGGTTGGTGGGTGGCCGGGCTTTCTCGATCCAGGCGGAGCCCGCCATATTGATTTTATTTCTTCTTCCTGTCTAGACGAGGGGGGAGCGTTTTTCGTTTTGTTTGTGGATGTTAGACTTCCCGAAGGTAATGACACTCTCACGCAAACGGACTACGACTACTCTCCGCTGAAGTTCGATGATCGATGAGCTCCGAAGCTACCTCAAACTGAGAGGTTTCTTTTATTGCTATCCCAAGTGTTTTATCTTGTCCATTTCAACCATAAATGGAAGACTGCTCGAGAATTTCTAGAAATAATAGCACCACAACGTTTCTGATTAAATCGTACTTTGAGTCGGTTTTTGGTAGATATTCACGCATTCTAATGAGCTTTGCCCTAGAACACACCCATTCGCAAGTGGAAAAAAACATGGAACTGGACATACTAAAGAACGAAAGAAAGTGGTCGTTAAAAATGGCGAGTGGGGACACCAAAAAAAACATAATAAACGATGTGTAGTTTGGTCACGTTTGAAAGAAAGAAGTTATTGCTTAAAAGAACAGAATGTGAAAAGAAGTTTGCCAAGGCACACAAGACGAAGTAAAATTGGAAGAAAGAAACGAAAAAGAGGAGCAAAATGCGTATTAAACACTCGAGGGTTTAACACTCAATCACAATAAATTATTAGTCTTAAATAGAGTAGGACAAAATTTAATTAAAAATAAATTAAACATGACCCTGTCAAAACGGAATTGAAATTATACAAATATAAAGACAACCTACGGTCATCCAAATGGTTTTATGAATGGTTTTATGGTTATTTATGAATGGTTTGTCATTATGGTCAAAATACAATGAAGTCTAATCGCTATCGCGTTTTAGAGATAACCGCACGTAACTGTAGCTTTTCAAACTTGTTTTCGCACATTCATATTGAAATTTATGTAATTTTTTGATGTTACCGGATTTGGAAATACCCTATCAATTTGTCTGGACCCTGTTTAGGACGTCTAGTGGAGGATTTACAGGATTTACAGAACTAGACTGTGTTGTACACCTCACGACACCATTCAAGTTGTTGTAGATTAT
The DNA here is from genome assembly GCF_013141755.1 of Anopheles stephensi. NCBI lineage: Eukaryota > Metazoa > Arthropoda > Insecta > Diptera > Culicidae > Anopheles > Anopheles stephensi. The sequence goes on from NC_050202.1 coordinate 50,606,147, forward strand.
TTACCGAGGGGCGGTCCGGTGGTAAGGGGCTATAACAGCGCCGGTTTTCACACGGCAGGACCGGGGTTCAAATCCCAGCCAGACCACGCCTCCTCGTATGTAGCGCTGATTACTTAACTATGGGAAAAATTAAGTCACACAAAACCAGAAATGGCAAACCGAAACCACTAGAGGTTGTAGTGCCAAGAAAGAAGTAGAAGAAGTAGTAGCATATTTTCATGAATTATTGGTTCTAAGAAACATATTTTTTTCTCTTATCATTGATTTTTTTCTGCCGAGTTTTACCAGACAATCATTCCACTTTTATTTGAAAAGAATCCAAACATAGTTTAATAATTACTGGTGCATCTCGAAACCACTTAAAAAGCTTACTCTATGTCACGAGCCTTTCAAATGATATTTAAGTTGTACCAGTGCTATCAAAAGCTTTGCTTGTACATTTTCTATCAACCTTGCATCGATTGTGTAAATGTTATCAGCGACCGAACAATTGATAATCGTATCAAGTGTATCGTTAGCAATAAAGACAACTTTAGACTATTTGTAATGCACCTGCTCAGCCCCTTAGCAAGCACCTCAGACGAGGTTCCTTAGATATGGCCCTTTAGAAGAAACCGCTTTAGATGAAACCACTAGTGGCTTTCACCACTGAATGTTAGATTATGCCTGCTATTTCTGACTTACGCTTACTAGACTTATTAGTCAGTCCTCACTTCGGGAGAACGATCCGGATGGGATTTGAACCCCGATCCTGTCGTGTTAAAAGTTTTCTACCACTTGAAATAGCAAATAAATGTCCCCATCACAAACTCCCGCATTGTCATTGAGCGTGCTATTGATTTCCAATCTTTGCCCTTTGATAAGCTATCAAAACCAAACGAGCCGTTCCATAGTTCGGTTCTACACTGCCGTGCAAGAAAAACTAACATCATAAAAGGGTGTACAGTGCACGCATCGGGAAACTGTCCATCTTATCAGCTGCCCACGAGTCAGTACAACAACCACAACAATGTTATGCTTCCCACTCGCTGGTAATAAATATCGTTCGACTCGTATGTGCTTTTGCTGGGTACGGTGCGACATCATGCTAGGTCTGCGACGTATCAAAACACGCATGACTGATGAGTGCGTTTAAGCGCAACAAGTCAAACAAAGAAGACTTCCCTACTGTTACAGCCCACAGCTCCAGCGCTGGGTCAATGATGATAAGCCACATCAAAGCCAAAACACGCCTGGCCGATCCTTTCGACCGGGAGTTGAACAGAAACAAAGAGGCGAAGGAGGCGAAAAGAAACAACACTGGATTATAGGCCCTTCGGTCTTTCCGCCCATCGAACCTTCGAACCGGAAACCGGATGGAACTATCGGCTACCGGATTTGAGTAGTGCTAGAATTAATTCCACGATCAAGTAAGACAGCAAAAAGACGGAGCGAAGAGTAGGCTACGGTTTTAAGGAATAAAACAACCAGCAAAACAAAGGAGCAACATGAGAAGTATCAAACGAAGTTGCCAAAGCAAAGAAGAGGAAAGAACAAACAGTCAAACGAAAGAAAAGAAAAGCTGTGTTTTTTTTTTTGGTTTTCAATATGCAGATTATGACATACACGACTTCTCGGTGTGAGCGCGTGGTGTGTCTGTGGTTATGCGACTACATACCCGAATGATTTCCGTTCTCTCTGCTGCTGCTGCTGCTGATGAGTCTGCTGGCACTGCTGCTTTCGACGATGCTTCGTTGTTTGGGTGGATTGTTTTATTACTTTCTCGCCTCTCTACAGACTGCTCGCGGCTGCTTCCGGTTCCGCTGGTACCGCCGTTCGCACGCTCTTCACCGTATCTGTCGTCGTTCTAACGCCTTCCAGTGGTGATGGTTTGATCGTAAAGGATACCATGCTGCTGGCACCGCACAGCCAACAATGCACAAGTCTGTGGCTGAGTTTGGTTTGTCATCCACACACACACACACACACACACACACACACACACACACACACACACACACACCGTAGTAGGCTTTGCCTTTTTTCGCGAAGTTGCACTTTTTTCTCGCTGTCACTACTTTTGTATCCCTCAGGGGGGAATAACTACTGTCACTAGAATATTGCGGCAAAAGGTTGGGGGAGAGAGGACCTAAGAACTGGAATTGAAAAAAACGATATGAACATGTTGCTCTTACTTCCTGTCAACAGAGTTGCGAAAGAATGCTATTGTTTTATTCGCCTCCTCATCTATGCTTCAAGGAACTGACGTATCACTGTTGGCGTGGGTTTACAATCCTGGTATGACGCTTTTTTTATCTCAACTCATAGAAGCAGCCATTTTAGATAGGCAAGAGTGTCACAATCACAATGGGTGTTTTTTACCAAAAAACCAATTAAAAATCTTCACACAACTTTGCCGGCAATGTACAGACTGACGCGTCCGATAAGTGTCACTGAAGAGTGTTCTCTCGCCCCTCGGTACTGGGTGTCTCACGAAGTCCGCGGAGTTGTACGGTCTGGGTGGCAAAAGCGATCGTCTTTAATATGGCCGCATCGTGTCTTTCCTCCCCTGTGTCCTTCAACCCCTTCCGAAAAACACCAAAAAGGGCCGCCGACAGAGTCAGAGAGAGAGAGAGATCCCAAACGAAACAAAGCGAGCCGAATGAGAAAAACAACTGGCACCGGCCAGGACAAACGAAATGGAAAGAGCAACAACACACAAATGACACTATCTTGCGACACCCGCGCGATCGTGTCTCCCGTCCACTGCGTCTCCACCGCTAATCGTGTGCTGTTGGGCACCGCACACAACACACTCTCACTTTCCGACCCCCCCAAGCTCCCTCAAGCCCTGCTTTGTCGTGCCGTCATCGTGTGTGGTAGTGAAGAAATGCTCCACCAGCGTGTCGTGACCATAAATACAGTGCTGGGGGGCGAGGAAACCGAAGCGACGGAAGGCCTCAAAAAACATACTGCCCCCAAAACATCCTCCAAATGTCCAATAGTTTGGAGGAAAAACAAGCAAGATGTGGGAAAAGACAAAAATCGTGAGCAAAACTCGGAGGTGGGAAATTCTGCATAACGAAGTGTTTTGCTTTGATTCCTCCACTAATGGGGGTGGTCCAGTCGAGGATGCTGATGCATCCAAAATGGCCCTCTATCATCCCCACCCCCAGGGATAAGTATTAAATTGCCCATAATCAAACAGGATGTGGCTATCAATGTAGCTCACTGGATTGCTTCTTTCAGTGGACTACAATAGACACAGAAGGAACAAGGCCCGAGAAGGACACAACAAGACAGAGGGAGATCTCTTAGAAAACCACAACTTTTCCAATGATTACTGATGGAGCCTGCAGGGTCGAGATGCCTTAAAGGGTGTCGGCACAGATTTACTGGTAGAGGGGAAACACAATGTTTTCGATTCCGTCAGCAAACCAACCAACTTCCAAGGCCTACTAGCCCCGGGCTGTCTACCACCATCGACACTGCCCAAATAAACAATCGAGCTCCTTTTTCCTACAGCTGTCCTAGACCAAAGTCTGACACAGCCAAAGTAGCCTATGAGGATGAGGGCCACGTGCAATGAAGAACAACTGATGTGAGGAGACTTCCTTTCCGTACGTTGCTGACGGGAAAGGACATTGCAGGTTTTCCGACTATATGAACTCCAAACACACAAACACAACACAGCCCTGCAACCGATAGCAAAGTGTCACAACTGTCACCAAAGAAATGGAAGACGACCACACACAAGAAATGTTGCTTTTTTCCGGTGGAAAAAACTACCCTGCCGATTAGTGGGTAGAAACGGTGAGGAAAAACAATCCTCTACACTAGAACTAAAGCCTTCGGGGAGCCTCATCACACATCGCGCTCGCAAAAACGGTACACACTCACAAAACACTGCACATTCGCTAGTCGTTCTATCACTTGGTTCTGTCGCAAACACGCACGCACGCACACACGGCCAGACAGACTTGGAATGCTCATATGGAGAACGAGAACTATATGGGCCCACCAGTCTGGAAAAAGAAAATACACACACGCACACACCAGGGGGGTAGTCGCGCAATCGCGCAGCTGTCACACGCACGCACGGTCAACAGCAGCACGTGGAGGGATAATGCTACAAGAAGTTTTTCCTATCCGTGACTTGGATGAACTGGTATCTCCTTACCGAAATGGGCGTAATTCACACAGAGCACGGGCACGTCCGTGTAGTCGCGGGTATACGAGTGAATTAAACGCGGACGAATCGAAAAGTGTACATTATGTACGCGTTCGTGCGTTCGCGGAACCGTCTACCGTCAATGCGCGTTGCTCTCTCTCTCTTTCTCTCTCGCCAGATCGTTCTCGCGCTGCCGTTCTCTCTTTTACGCACCGTTTTTGGGAGTTGCACGCTGTGCGAAGGAGAGAAAACTAGAGAGAATGCACATTTGCTACAGGGTTTGCGATTCACGGGCAACATGCGTAAGGAAAAAATATACAAAATGATCAGTACATTAAAAACATATCCCATTGATAGTAATTTTTCATTCGATGACCTTGTGGCCTAACGAGCCGCTATTTCAGCTATTTCAAGTCTTTTTTTACAGAGTCTATTATATTCGAACAGCAATTACAGCGTAATAAATTGATTAGTGGGAGATCATTCAACTAAACAGTGAAGAAAATCCTAGACGGGTGGGATTTTTAACAATAGTCGCATCTTTGATTAAAGGGGCTCCCAATTGAGCTCAGCAGCAATCAATAAAATGTTTTGGAACAGTATTTTTGACGCATACTTAAATTTAGAAAACATTTTTCATATTAGCCAACCCATATTCTTGTCATTGGTTTCTGCCTACGTATGTATGATACGTGTAAGATGTAAGTGTGCAAAACTAATAGGAAATGTAAAAGAAAAGCAAACAAAATGCCTGAACGGTATCAATTCCATAAGAGTGAGACCAAATACGCGACGATTAATTAACAAATTAACGAAAATATTGTAGAAATTTTAGGATTTTCCATAGAGGAAAAACACTCTTCTGATAATTTAAAAAATAAAAAATGGCAAAATCAACAAAACACCCATCATTAACGAACCCTGCAAACGTCAGCCTCTCTCACACGATTCACAATCATCTCTCGCGGAACGCATCAGCTGGAATTCTCTTTGCTTCTCGCTCTTTCTCTCCCATGCAGTTACACTCGCTCAGCCTCTCCATTCCGCCTTGATCGGCCCCAGGGCAATGTTGTTATCGTGGAACGAATGCGTGCATCTCGCCGCTACCGGTAGCATAGAGAATGCACATGCAACCGAGAAGGACGGTCGCGCGAATGCACCATCAAAGTGGTGCTGTCTCGCTTGCCATCGACGGAATCCTGAGGCGCATACCGTTTTCGGGGAAGGATGCAATGCCGTCGCAACCACCATCATCATCACCAACACCACCACCACCGTCACCGGTGAGCATTGCAGTGCATCATACAGGCTTGCACGTCGAATGCGTGTGTGTGCGCCGATGACATTGAAAAAGCGTGCGGCGAACGATGACTCAGGCCGGCAGCCGACAGCCTGCGCCCATTCCTGCGGCAACAGGATTGAGCAAAACTACATAAAACTACAATAAACAAAAAAAAGGAAACGGGGACCAACACTCGCGGCAATGTGACTCCCGTGTGCGGAGAGGATGCACTTTTATCTTGTTTTATTGTTATAGCATCAGGAAGGAGATACTACTTCCCGGAGATGTTAGTTCATCGGCAGAAAATATGATGCTTAAGAAATAAGAATGTTACAAGGGTGGGTAGAGTAATAAATTTTAGCCAACACTAGTTAAGTTATGGGATTATGAAACTTATCAACTAAAACTAAATAAGGTACGGAGTACTGCGGGAAAAAAAGACATTAAAAGCTGTACAATAAAAGCAATGTTCGTCGTTATAAAAAGGCAGCAATAAACTTCAATAATACATCCGTTTTATATTTAGCCACACGAGGTTAGTTTGCTAAACAAAGGGTTAGGTTTCGCAATAACTGTTTCAAACAAAATGAGTCCCCGCTTTATGATCGTCTCATGCATTGCACATAAAAAAGGCAGCTTAAAGTGTTTGTAAAAAGCAAACAAACCTAACGATGCCTTCAGGAGTCGGACATGTACTTCAGAAGTCTAAGGCTAAGCCGAGTTGCAAGCTGTTTTGTCCACAACTTTTACTTTACTTATTGCGCAACATCCAAACGTGAATGAAGGTTTAGCGAAAAGGGGTACAAAACGGAAGAGATCACAAGGTTTGTGGTGAGTAGAATAAAAATATTCATTTCAGTACTCTAAAACCATTCAAATAGTAACGATATAAAATTTCTGTTTACTGAGAGAATTCTACAGGAAGTTAACGTTTGGCGAATGATTTCTAAGACTTGCTGAGAGGGAAATTGTGTTTAAAAAGGGACAAGAAAAGCTGCATAAACACTGCGGAAGTCGCGCTTTCTTCGGTGCAATGACCATGGTGAGCATGCAAAGAACCCTTCTTCTTGGTGCCTTTGTGCACGTATTCCCGACCCTCTGTACATGCCACCAGTCAGATACACAGACATAAGTAAGACATTCACGGTCAAACACCAACATCCTCCAAGCCCGGCACCGGATACCCATCCGAGTTTCCAACATCATGTAGCATGACAAGTTGAACAGCTCAATCTCGCGCTTTCTCACCCGCAGGAATGCACCTTCCAAATGATGACGAATGGTAGTTTTCTGTGTATCTGCCGCGTGCACTATTCTCCACTCCATGCAATCTGGAACCTGCAACCACAGCGTACCGGAAGAAGACGCCGGTTCGACCCGGCCTTTTCTTATCAGTTCCGCACCGCGCGCGACTGTGTCACGTGGGCCGCTCCTCGATCGTAGCGACGAGGTGTTTAATTTATGACTGACGCGGTGTGAATCGTCGGCAAAAATGGGTACGTTATTTATAACTCCCTTTTTTCCCCGAGTGAGCCGAATGTGTCAATGTTGCCGCGGTCGATGTGAGGGAATATTAAATGGCTCCCGACGCGGTTGACGATGCTGATGACTTCCTGAATTATTGGACCAATTTCTCAAGAATAGAACCGAATGCGATCTTGAGCTACACACAGAAACCCAGCACACGGGAACAAGCATATTATTTATATTGTAATCCTCCTCTCACAGCACGAGAGCTATCGTTACGCCTAAGCCACTTGATGCTCTAAGCCTTCACTTTAAATGCAAATGTGAACAAACGTTTTCACAGAAACAAAACAAAACAAAAACCCCTCCCGATTTCTGTGAAGAGTCGTAGTACGACTTTCATTCCGTGTACGGTACAATTATTGCTCATTCCAGTCAAAAACCTCAAAATCCTCTTCCACCATCCACCGTAAAGACGATGATGAAAAGGCAACCGGCACAGTACACAACACAATACAACACAAAAAGGCCTCTAATAATAACAAGCCGTAAAAATGTGGATAATAAAACAAACAAAAAGATTAAAGCGGGGCCGGATGCTGGGCGATGGGAAAACTGACTCAGCTGCAGCTGGAGCACGGTTGGACGCACGGTCTTAAATTTGCTGCCCGCACAGTTATCATGTAAAAATATGTTAAAAACATTAGAGTTCATGAACAACGGGCGACATGTAGGGCGGCGAGTCGTCGAGAGTGACCGAACGAACTTAGGTGCTGAACATATGCGCGGGTGCTAGCATCAGCGGGAGCGCGATTGATCGTTTCGCGGGTATGGAGGCAAGCAAACAGTGGAGAATACAGTACACTCTTGGTCGACAAGACACCGACGGACAGCCGAAATAGAAAGGATGTTGTTGGTTTGTTTGTGTGATGGTAGTTGAGCCATATGATCGCTGAGCATATATGCACCATATGCGAATGGGGTTTTAATATCTTTATGCAGCCAGTTCGTGGATATATGTGATCAGAAGACTTTGAAGGAAAGAGTATTTTATGATCTTCAGTAGTTGTTCAACAGAAACCTTGAACAAGACTAACTTCAAAAGTCATGATCAATAAACCTGCTTCAGATAACTCAATGCATCTAATTTTGAAAGAATCCTACTCCTAATCCAAGAAGGATTCCTCGACGATGAGAATTTTCCATGACCTCAGCCTAGACCTTTTGTCTTTTGGATTGACGACGAAAAGCGTCAGGAATTTTTGTCCAGAATATCCAGAATCCAGAGTATTTTTCATCATTTGGACGGATGCTCTAACTTCTGGATCCAGTGGCGGATCAAACAGCTTGGAGTCCCTAAGCAGAATGAACTTCGGAAGTCCCTCACACGTAGATCGTAGGAGAGATATTGTACGAGGCCTCTTATGGAGTTCGAGGCCCTTCAAATGATCTAGGCTTCCAGGCTACAAACAGGAAGCAGCCAGCTTACAGGAAGATACACCTTGGGGCCGTTTGAAAGCTCGGGTGCCCAAGCTTCTGCATAGTGCTCTTTTACTATGAGACATTAATGCCTCGAATATTTTCATCAGTTTCAACTGCATTTAACGGCCACTACACAAAACCGAAATCTGTCGCCTATTTAACTTTTTCTATAGAAGTGAGAAGGTATTGTAAAACTCGTATCACCAATAGCTGATGTTAGGTATGTAACTGATGATTTTCAACTTCGATAGATCAGGGAGTAGCTCATCAATTCGACAATAGATATGCCGAACGTTTTGGCCATAGCTCCCTCAAATCAGCTTACAATGTTTAAGTATTTTGTGATCATCCATTGTTGGATAATTATTAAAAGCGTGATATGTTTTACTCCATGTTAAAGCCTTAATTTTTTTCGTATGATTCTACTTTATGAGAAAGATCCTACAACACGTTTGGATGGCTGGCCTCTATCTCCTTCTAGATATTTTAATCTTTCTCTGGAAATTTTCAACTTGTTTTAAACTAATATAACCGATGTTCTCACTGCAGTTGAAAGTGTAGTAAAGTATGTCCAGTGTATAAAAAGTATACAAGTTCAGACATCTTTTTCGCTCAGAGATTATACTCCTAGTACGGGCTAATCTTCAACTGTAGTTCCTCGAATGTTTCGCCATGGCTACTCTGAATCACCTGATAACGCTGTAATATCGAGACTGTATATAAAGGTTCTGATACAACAGATAATGGGTGATTGAGTATGTCGCTAGGACACAGAGTCGTCCAAGAAAAAAATCATGAAAATCTGTCTACTTTTAAATGCATCCACTATGTTATAAATATAAAATTTTAAACAAATATTCAAAATTTTACGTTGAAAATTGATCCATGTAACCAAACAGGACTCTCTTAGTCAGGATTGGAGATCACCTTTAAAACGACCGTTTTGAACAGAAACAAACAGCCCTTCCGTTCACAAAGACTCGGACTCGGACAACTGTACGATATTGGTACACGATCTTGAGTAGCTTCAAAAGGCACTAGATCAAACTAGATGCCCTAAGCGCTAGGTACCACCAGGCGAGAAAGGCATAGCGTAGCGAATGTTCCGCGTGTAATGGAACCGGGGTCGATTTCTCCACCGGGTTTTTTGGTACGGGCCCAACTACAATGCGATCGATTCGATTCGTCTTTGATGCGATCGATTGTCCCCGAGGCATGTCTACGCATGTTTACACACCCAGTCGTTCGGAGGAGGGAGGTAGTGGACCCAACACTGCCCGTCAGTAAACCGTGCACGGCGTTTAAGGGGATGCAACCAGAAGAGGAGGCACGAAAGCGCACGCAAAACCGTGATCATACCATTCGGCACGATCCCCCAAACCATCGCGCGTATATCGTTTGACAGCTGTTACCATGGCAATGCAACGCCGCTCAGAACGAAGCGAAGCAACGCGAGGCCCTGAAGAGTGAGCGCGAGACACAACCACACACGGTACACCTCGCCGGGTACGGGTTGCAAACGAAAACAACTCCAATGCTAATGTTTATATTATGTTGCCCAGCTACAGACCCGGTCCGCTCCCATCGCGCAACCACCAGGTCTTGACCCTTCCCGCTTCTACCTAACGGCCACGGTTTGTAGCCCTTTAAGGAGTTGAAGATCATTTACAAAGCGCACACTCTCCCATACTCAGGCTGGACGGATGGAGTAGAGCCTTGTGGCCGGCGACTCATGCTCAAGCAAACGGTTTGTTCCGCCAGAGCCCATTACGTCGGTCGGTGGGATGGCGAATGTGCGGTGTTGGGGTTTATGGTCGTTAGTTGTGACCGACCGTTGGACCTCCTAGACGACCGAGACCAACAGATAAATCATTCATGCGAACCTCCCCCAGCGGCAGTACGGAAGATATCGATGGCAGCAGGAGGGAGTTACGGTTGCTACGGGCTGGCATGATCGACGGTCGACGACGATGGTGACAACGATGACGACTATAGCGCTTTGGCGCTAGGCAGCGGCGCTTTGATGGCGTCTGTTTTCATGCCCTTTGGCGAGTTTTGCGAGCTGCCCATCTACTAAACATGTCCCCTTGCAAGATAAGGTGGGGGTGACGTTAGCCACACAGTTATTATCATCTGGTTGTTATCATCTGGTTAAAGAAAGCTTGTTATCAAATGGTTTGAGTTTTACGAGGAATTTAAAAATTCTTCAGAAATTACGAATTAAAAAGTGCTCTAGTTCCCTCCCCAGATTTCACCAGTAATTGACAAACACATAGGAACAGTCCAGCTTTTCAGCTTTTTATCATGCCAGATATAATACTAGGAAGTATTTTGAGGCGGTCCGGTTGCAGACAGCGGCGCCGGTCTTCATATCATATCATATCCCATCCGAACCGTCGCTCCCGTAGTGAAGATTGACTATCCAACTACTTGGTATCATTAAGTCTAGTAAACCAGAAATGGCAGGCATGACCTAAGGAGGTCATTAGGCCAAGAAGAGAGATATTTTGAAGTACGTATAGCAACAATCCATGATGAGGAGTTCCTTTGTACTAAAAATTTGAAGGTATGTCCCATTCCTGGATTTTGCTAATTTACGCAGCTTTTAAACCGTTCCAATAAATAATTGTATTACAGCTTCGATCAAATTACTTCCTGGCTATAAGTTCTTGCCTGTAACTGCTCTTCAGGCTCTGTTTGGATAATCGAAATTTCATTTGGAATTTTCGGGAAAGAATTATAGAGGTCTGTGGTGAAAAGTAGCTAAATTATGAAAGATAAGCTAAGGTTCACTTTAAAGTATAACAATTTTTGCAGAATATTTCTTCTTTCGCTTCGCAAAAACTAAAACGCAAATCCCTTCGCGAAAACAACAGGAAAACAATTGTAGTCACTGTAAGGGGTGGCTTAGCCCCTGCCGGACGGGTTCAGCTAATGGTGATCGTTACATACAGATTGGCGGGGGAAAAAGCTGGAAAGAGATGACATCCCCACAACACTCCACGCAACAAAAGCCCAGGCGCCTCTAGCGTACAGTGACAACGAGATCACACGATCCGGTGTGCTCTTCCGAGTTGGAATCGTCGTCCGGTCCAGTTGCCTTGCTGCACGTGAGTCTACACATCGTGCCGAGGCTTCTGCCACCTTGGAGACGGTTAAATCGAGTATCGATCCACGTACCGGTGCCCTTCCTGCTCGGTGGCGATCTCTCTCTCTCTCTGTTTCTCGCCCCGTACAACACAAAGGGTCACACCGAGGCACACCATAATTGCACACCGGTCCGAGATTGTGCACGGGTTGGACCCGTCCTGGCGGAGGGAGGCGTTGGAAGGTGGGGGGATCGTGATCGACGAAATAGCTCCACGAACGGTAGAGGCTCCAAACATCGGGTCCGATCGGTTGCAGCCACACGCGTTCCCCGATGGGCAGGGTAGTCAGTTGGCGCCGCCGGTGGATATAAATAATCGTGAAATCTTGAAATGCCCTTATACGGTCAGGACCTGGTGGATGATGGGAGGGAAAGAAATATAGTAAAAAAAAAAATAATGCTCGCCAACAACAAGAGCCTTTCGTCATTGACATTGAGCCTGAGGCTGCTGCAGTCGCGGGTTCGGTTCGTGCTTCCGAATTAATACGGCACGATCGGATCGAACGCCGGAGTTCGTTCGCCTGTCGTCGCCACAACCGCGCGGCTGTTGTTCCCTACCCGATACCCAAAATGCAGAAGAAAAAATAAAAATAATCGAAACGTCAAAAGTCAATGCCCACCGGGCAGCATCCCATTGCCATCCGGGAGGGTGACGATGGGCAGCATTGGGTCGGACGTCGCCATACTGTGTCCGGGTGTCCATTTTTGCGGGTCATCCGTATGCTAATGACACGCGACCAGAGCAGATGACGTTCTCGGTTGACAATTGAACCAGGGCTTGGTCTGATGGGGTCGGACGTGACCATGGTGACTCATGAGGGTGACACAGCCGGCCCGAGGTTGGTTATGTCTACCGGGGTTAAGCGTACGTGCTTCTCCGGCGAACTGACCTGCCCGAAGGTCTGGCCGATGATGGCAATGGAGCAAGCGAAAAGAGAGCAAAGCAATGTTTCAATGCTAGTAATTATCGGACGTGGGCAATTGGTTAGCGTTGGAGCCTTGCTGAGTAATTATATGTGCGCAAGGATCGGCGAGTTTAACGTTTGGAAGGATTTTCGAGTCTAGGAGAACCCGTTGTGATGCTTGGATGCAGTGGATCAAACCTCGTTCGGATCGTTGTCCCTTGACCCAGTACTGAACATCAGTGTGGCAGAAGTGGCGGAGCTTACAAGAAGCAATAAACGACATTAAATTTAAACCAACAATCTTACAAGAAAAGCCCAAAAAAAGAGCTCCATACCCCCAAAAAAGGCCTTCACATAAATCAGAACAAACCATTTCATTAGCAACAGTTATTCCGATGAGTAATTTAAAGCCATGTAAGCAGATGCCTTGTGACCTCTCCCTCTCTCGTTGCAACAAAGTAATGCATAATTTGTACTTTAACTTGCTGAACCCACAGGCAAATAAATTAAAGTGCACTTTATGTTCGTGGTCCCGGGATATTACGGATAAACATGTCCGGCTGGTCCAATAAAAGCAAAGTAAAACCTCTCCACAAAACTAAACGGGAACTGAATGTTGGACCAAAGCAGCATAAGGGAATCTGCGTCTTCGTCATCTCTTCGGCGTCTCGCGAGTTCCTTCTAGCAAAGACTGGCGAAATTACTTGCTCCACTCCACTCGTCCCTTAAAAAAATCGAAAACAAACCAAAAAAAAAACGTACCGCGCGAGATGTATAACTGTCGTCGTCCCCGAGCGTACCCCCGCACATACAACATGGACACACACACAGCGAGGGGTCAATTGACCGAACATCGGCCGATCGATATGGCATTCCGAAGGTTGCAAGCCGCGCGAGATTAATAGTGCCTGCTCACACCGTAAGCATGATCGCACGAGCGCAACCATGATCAGCCCGTGTCTGTGTGTCATTACGGGCGATCCTGATACACGTGTGTGACCTCCACGATTGGAACTGGTCAAAACACGCGGGTGAACAAGGAAGAGTTCCCCGGCCCGGTGTCGGAAGTCGAACATCGTCAGGGAGCAAATTTTTTTTTTTTCGTGAGGATGAGTTCTTCACACTCGGATCTCGGAAGCATCTTTACGCCCGGTGAAGGATAATGGGATGTTTCACACGCTTGCAGGCACGAGGCTCAAAAGGTGACACATGGAAAGAAAATTAATAACGGATGCGCATTACTTAAAGAACGACGGAAGTAATCGTGGGACAACCATTTTGATGGGATTTGTGTGTATGTCCTCGAAGCGGGAGGTTCTTTAAATGGTACTTCAAGATGGCTTCCGCCCACCGGTGACCACTTCCTGCTTATTGAATCATAAAACATTATTAAATTTATGATTAAATGTCTTTTAATTAACCGGCCCCTTTAATTAAGTGTGTAAAGATTGAAAGTTGTTCCTAGAGAACGATCGATCAAGGATCGGCAGATCCGGCTAGAATGGAGTGATCAATAAACACACCCCGCTCAAAGGTCAGGTCCACTAAGCCGGCGTCGTTCTACGTCGCAACACGAGTATTGCATTTAACTTATAGCACATCACACTTTGCACGAATCGCTTAATGCAATAATTCTTACAGCAGTCAGTAGAGAGAGAAAAAAACTGGTGGCCAATCATGTCCGAAGATAACGGAAGGATTCGCTTGACGCACAGCAAAAAGCGCCTTGAAACCTTGCTTAATGAGTTTTGGTGGATGGGGTTGCGAGAGCCGTTGTTTGTACCGGACAGCTGTTCGGCACGGGTCCCCCCCAGCGTCCAGCGATACCGTTGTCATGATAGTAGTTCGCAAGCATCCGGACAGCGCGACGAACGCGCGGGTCTCGTCAGCAAACGGTGGACGCAAGGGTACGATCGGCCGTTGTTTTGTTGTTCCGCGGCCACCTTCCATATATGGGCCGTAGCGTAGCCGAACGAATCGGAACGCGTATCGAATTTCTGCAAAGGACGACCGCATTCGTTGGTGCCGCACGCTCGTGCCGTGGCGTTCGCGATAAAGTACACATGTTGTTGTTTGCTGGTTTGGTCTGCTTCTGCTTCTGTTTGCTATTTGTACTTTTTTGGGCTGGCTCAATGCTCACTGGTAACGGAATGGTAAAAACGGGGAAGGATAAAATTATGCTTTCCTTCCGCCACAATTACTTCCGGCCATCGGGTTGGGTTGAGGGACATTCGGGGCAACGACTCGTCCCGGGGCGCCCAATGAACCCATGAAAAGATCGCGTCATACTCATCGACAACGCTGGCAACGCCTTGAATGGCCGTGTCTTGGGAAGGACTTGCTGGAATTCGTGAAGATGTTGAAGTGAATAATTGGAATTTAAAGTCAAAGTGATCTTCAAAACCAACAACATACCAACGGAAACTACGCAGCACGAATAATTCGAGTAAAGGGCACCTCCAAGAGAACACGCCACTCGTATGGAGATCATAGGCTAGAATCTATTTTGCGTACATGACTCCGGCCATCCGATACCGGAGCGTTTAATTAAGCGCATAAACCGCTTGCCCGTTCACACCACGCTTTGAGGTGCCTATTACGGACTGGAAATGTTAGTGTCGCGCGGCCACCATTTAACCTCCTTACAAGGAAATGACACGTCGTCGTCGTCATAGGACGGCTAAGCTCGATCGTGCCGGTCGAAGGGCTGTATCGTCGTTGCCAAGCGGATTGTTACACTAATGCGCCCCAAAGAACCGACAATCCCGCATCCCATCGTTCGGAATGATTGTCGATGGACGTATGGGTCCGAGTCCCGTCGGCTAATGATGCTGGGGTGAGGGCTGCCTGCCTGCCTGCCTGACCGTTCCAAGGATAATGCGCCACGGTAGAGGTTTTGATTTATGATGTGAAAATATTATACGCACCACAAAATAGGAGGCGAAGAATTGATCGTATGCTCATGTTTGGGGCGTTGGTCTTAATTTCCGCGACTGTATTGTTGTGGGGGCTACCATGTACGGGTATTAATGCGGACGCACTGGACCCATGTTTGTGGAAGTGCTTTCCGTGTCATAAAATGCGCGATCGCTATCAGCAATCACGGGTAAAGGGTAATAGAAATAAATCTGAAAAGATAAACTTCATGCCCAAAAGTAGCAAATAATTGAGGCAGTCTTGAGCGCTTGCAAGATCGGAAAGGAAGACAGGGATGACATTGGTGGGTTCATGCCGGAAAGGTCAAGAATTACAGTTAACGAACACGGTGATAGATTCGATATTTCTGAAGAAGATCAATGCCATAAAGTGTCGACAGTAGTAAAGCTGGCTGTAGTTTTCATGCAGTATAACTTTCAATGTCATTCCTGGTTTCCTCATTCATGGTTCCATTCACTCTTGTCTACTTCCGATACTTCTTCCAGGCCGCGAAACTTATTAATGGCGCCGAAGGAAAAGAGATGGCATTTGCTACCGATACTGCCGTTTAAAATAGACCAATTCACGTTCGTGCAGTATGATACAGCTATTATTTGAGAAGGATATCCTCAGCCTCAAGAAAAAGGCAGCACTGGACGTAGCAGCTCAAGGTTTTAACTCGGACCGATTAGGAGGTTCGCCTAAGGGACCTGAGGTATAGTGGCTTTAGGCAAGGAGCCTCATTTATTTTTTCCTATGCTAAGAAGTACAACACCCAACCAAGCATCAGATCATTACGGCGCTCCTAGTTATTGTTAGCTGACCAACGAAGAACAAACAGATATAGGTAAGAAGCTCTTCGATCCGTTCAATTCAATTACGAAAATGATCATTTCTATCACGCAGTTAAACAAGGGGAATGATCGCTGCCAACAACCCAGCGTCAAAAATGTTATCAGAGACCTCAATGCCGAGAGAGGACGGGAAAAGGCAAACCCATGCCATGGACAAACGGTTATGCCTTTCTGAAAGCACGTGAAGATTTGCTGGACCATTTTTCAACTCGACACCTAGCTTTAGCAAAGATCATCTGAAGCTCGCCACATCAGATATGTTTCCCGATACATACATGCAGAGAGGTAAACATCGTCTCAAACCATTCCCTGACTATAAGTTATGGCAACAACTGATTATCACACTGAATCAAGCTGATAGTGAGAGGAGCAACTACGCGATTTCACCCGAAGAAGCGTTGTCGGAGGATACAGAAAAGCGGGATATCCTATGTGGTAAATGAGCAGTTTGCCAGTTGCCATAAAACAGCTAAAATGTTGCTGCTTGCTACTGTCGTGAATTGTTAGGATTTTGGGAACTCCTCGATCGATAATGTATTCTATGCACTCAATTTAGAAACAGCGCAACATGCTGGATTGTGCTAACATCCGAGCCATCACAGTCCTGAAAGCTGTGTACAAGATTCTGTTCCGAGTACTGTTCTGCAACCTTGTGCTCCTTGCTCTCATGATGTCGTACGAAGATGCTTAGCTAGTTTTGTTGGAGGAAAATCAATCACTAACCATGTCTTCTCAGATCGGACTGTGCTGTGTGAACATCAAGCAGATTTACGAATCCCTTGGACTGTGTGTAGAGCAACGTGAAATTTCGGACCTACCGAATCACATGTTACCTTGGAGTATCAAGTCAAAGTGGCATGGTACGAGGAACTGAAACAAACAGAGGGGGGCTGTTCTGAACATCATAGAGCCATCATTGATAGCCTTAGCTGCAAAATCCAAGGACGTACTGTTCGCTTTAGGATTTGTGCCTACTATGGACACCAACAACTCCTGATGTTCAGAAGACTGCAGCTTTGGAAATTGCTGGCTGAAGACACAATTTTTGAACGGTGGCTGTTAAGAACTATCTTCGATCGATTGTGCATAAAGCAAGCAGAATAGAGAAGGAGATAATAAGACTCACTCAGGTGTGCCAAATGGTCTCTTAATTTAAGTATGTGGTTAGTGGATAAAAGCTATAAAATATAAAATATAAATAAAAAAGAAAGCTATGCTGTCTACTTACAGGTTATCGGTTACCTGGTCATCCTGGGCCTGGGAAATAGAGTAATAACCAAATAGTTAAATATTTGGTTATTCATTCTTTCTCAAAAATTCAAATTCGCATAAGCATGCATTCGGACTCATTCGGTAGTTACTTAGACAAAAAAAAATCTCTTTCGTACGCTTCAAAGTAAGCAAAGTCTGTGAACATTCGAACGCTGAAACGTTAGGCTATTCGAAATATAAGTCGATCACCTTTCCTCGAGTAAAGTGGAGATAGAGTAGAATTTATTAGAGGTAAAATATTACACCACATTAACCAATCACCAATACGTTTCGACAGTTCTTACCGTGGCACGCTCACTTTCTACTGATTGATTTCGATTTCCAAATCCGACCACATCGCGTCACTTTCCGATTCCATTTCGTTCGCACCGGTCGTGCGGATTTCGATCATCTCTAGCGGATTGTCCGGCATATCGCTACCATCCTCCACCATCGACTCAAGGTAGGAACTGGACGCACCTGCGTTCGATGTGCCACTGCTGCTCGTACTGCCTTTGTTTTGTCCCACCATTAGCAGTCCGGACATTGCGATACGATTGGTAGGATCCAAGCTAGAAGGAAAGATTAATAAGTTAAAGAGATGATGCTAAGTTAAAGACTATCTATTCGCGGCACTTACTTGAGCGCGATGGAATAGTGTTCCAGCGCACCGGAATGATCTTTTTCATTGTTTAGCATTTCGCCCAGCATCACGTGAAGTTTGCAGTTTTTCGATAGCATCGCGTGCTTCTTCAGCAGTTTCAACCGAGCGCTGAGATCATTGTCGCGTAGATAGATTTCCGCCAGCAGGTACACCGCGGGCAGGAAGTTCTCGTTCATATCGAGCGCCTTGAGACAGAGAGCCTTCGCTCTCGGACGCGTACTTTCATCTTTCATGTATGTACGGGCCATAAGCTACGAGAGGAATGGGATTTTCAATGTTATTTTAAGAATCGTAATCATTGTTTGTTGAAGGCTTTTCTTTCCACTCACCACCAGTGATCGTGCCGATTCACCCAACACCTTGACCGCCTTCAGTGCTTGTAGCTGCGCTTCCCGGGTCCGGCCCATGTTTATATAGTTATCCACCAGCGCTTTATGAATTTCGTACCGATAGGGTGCAAACTGTTGCCCGTACCGCAGGTGAGCGATGCCCTGCTGATACTTTTTCACCTGAAACAGCACTTCCGCCTTCAGCACCAACGCTTCAATGTTGCGCGAGTTCTGGAAGCAAGCCTTTTGCACAAAGTAAACGGCCTTTTCATACTTGCCCGTGGCAAACAGATACTGGCCCATCACGAACCACATCTCCGACGTGTACTCGTTCAGCAGCGACGGCGATGGCGTGATGAGTTTCTCCAGCTCGGCTATCTTTTTATTCTTCGCCATCAGTATGGCCAGAATCTGCAGTCCATTCTTCGAGTGTGGCTGCATGGCATGGGCTCGCTTTAGCGTAATGTACGCCTGCTCGTACTCGCCATTATGGTAGTGACATTCGCCGATTAGCACCAACAGCTGGTGATAGTTCCGGAGACAGGTGTTCGCCTCGATGCTACGCAACGTTTGGATGGCTTCGGTGTACTTGCGGGCCTGGATGTTGGCGTGCGCCTTGATCCAGCTGCTCATCCATTCGTTGCACTGTGGCGCTAGGGTAGCATCCACGATCAGCGAGTTCACCTCAATCCCTTTGACGCCCAGCGTTAACAGCCCTTCGATCGCTTCGAACGCGAGTGGACATTCCTTCAGCACCTCTTTGTACGTCCCGATGGCACTGCGCTCGTGACCGTGATTGTGGCAAAGCTTGCTGAGCAACATGTTCACCTTTGGCGTGCGCTGTTTGAGTGCGAGGGATTGCAGCAGGACGATCGCATCACGATAGCATTTCATTTCGATCAGACAGCGAGCCGTCTTGTACTTCAGTTCCACCTCCGACTGTAGGTCAACCTGTCCGGGCACAGTGGCCGGTGTGGTTTTACAGTTGGGTGATTTGTTTTTCGTTAAAAGCCGCTTCAGCTGCAGCGCTTGGCGGTAGACGGTTTCCGCCTCCCGGAAGCGTCGTTCGTGAAACAGTGATTCGGCATAATACACGAGCGTTCCGAAATGTTCCTCAGCGCTAAGCGTGGCACGGTTTGTGTCGTATATCGAGAGAATGAGATTGGCCTGCAAACAAAATGCAATGTTGTCAGTCGTTGCTCGTTTGCACAAGAACGTATATAAAGAGTGCGGTTTTTACCAAAGTTGCCGTGTTTGAGTAAAGCTCGAAGTCGAAAAGCGTTTTTAGCTGCTCGAACAGTGTTTTCATGATGAAATGATGGTGGATTAATAAACCTGGCTGAACTTATTACTTATTTGATCACTACAATGCGCTACAAACGAAGATCCGCTTGTTTCCAGGATCGTTTTTGTTTACACCACCTTTCAAACTGAATAACAGCTGTCACGTTGACAGCTAACATCTGAGCTTAAGCACTGATTACACGGCGACGGACAAAAAACCTTCAGTTTTCATCTGAAATAGAGGTTTATTTCATAAATACTGGATAGAGTAAAGTATCCAAAATATGTACTAAATATTATTAAGGATTTTTCAACTCCAAACAACGTAAAATTAAATCCAAAACGCTTAGTCTTAAAAATTTCATAACTGACAGTTGCACTGACAACTCAAAACAGCGTGTGGGGGGATGCCGGATCGATTCAAAAGAAAAACAAACCTACTGTGTTGAGTAATTTTGCGACATGCCGGCGAGCTTCAACGCGCAGTAAACATGACCAGTTTCATCAGCATAAGTTTGTTCAACAATTGCCGTAGAGTGTCCTCAACACTAGTGTTAAGTGCTTGCCGAAATGCCTCTACCACCGCAAATGGAAGTGTTCCGCTTATAAAACCTACCAAAGCCAGAACCCTGGCCAGTACCGGTGCCGGCTCTGGACCATTCGGCGTAGCATCGCAGCTGGGCGGAAATCCGTACTTCGTCAGTAGAGGTAGGCCATCGTCCCAGGTGCAACAATGTAACAAAATTTCATCATCCTCCATTATAAGTCTGCACGAAAGTATGCAGCTAAAGAAACGTCCCCGCCGGAAGCGTGAGGACGAGAATGATAAGATTGCACGGGGCTACAAAACAGTTACCGCGTTTGCGACGGCCGAGGAGTACGATCTCGATCGGCTGCTCAGGGCACTGCGCGAACAGAACCTGTACGAACCGAAGCAATTCCTGTCGAGCGATGACATCGACACGGAACCGGACGTACTGCACGTAACGGCCAAATACAAGGTAGGCGACGAGTGTCGCGATCTGTACTTCTTCCGCGAAGGCACGGTGGTGCTGTGGAACTGTACCGATCTGGAAAGCAGCAACATCCTGCGCTTCCTGCGCCCGTTCGAGCAGGATTCGTACGACGAGGGCACTGTACTGGAAGAAAGCGAATCCATGCTGTACAACCATGACGGAGTGGCCCGGCTTAAGTACAACAGCTTCTACGTGTCGAAGACGGAGGATGCGGATCTGGAGAAGTATACGTTCTCGAACGCGATGTCCCTGTCGGTGAAGCTTGGCATCTGGGAGGCATCGCTCGAGCGATACATCGACACGATGGCGTACGTTACGGAGGATCTGAAGAAGGGAAACAAGATTAAAATTACGCGCCCGGAAATGTTACGCCGAACCGGGGAACTGTTTGCGCTGCGGCACGTCATCAACCTCAGCTCGGATTTGCTCGATACGCCCGATTTTTACTGGGACCGGGAACAGCTGGAAACACTGTACAACCAGACTTGTGCGTACTTTAGCATAACGCGCCGTACGCGCGTCATGAACGAGAAGCTTAACCACTGCGTCGAACTGGCGGACCTGATCAGTTCCAACCTGAATGATGACCATCACGTACGGCTGGAGTGGATGATTATCATTCTTATCATGGTGGAGGTTGGTTTCGAGGTGTTGCACTACGTTGATAGGTTTTCCTAAACAATCGGGGCTGTGTATATTGCCATCATCCAAGGGGTGAATCACATCGATTGCACATTATCAAATAGAGTTGTTTAGA
Organism: Anopheles stephensi; assembly: GCF_013141755.1. NCBI lineage: Eukaryota > Metazoa > Arthropoda > Insecta > Diptera > Culicidae > Anopheles > Anopheles stephensi. The sequence continues at coordinate 50,627,652 of NC_050202.1, forward strand.
GCCGTCGAGAGACGGCTGCGGTTTCCGGTTTTGGGCGCTACGATTTTTTTTATCAGTTAATATTTGTGTTATCAATTGTGTGAGAAAGATTCCAGTGTCTTTTGAAGCCATTTGCTAGATAAGAAAGTCAGCAAGATCGGACTGAAAAATGGTTAGCCTTTTTCTTCATCGAACGCAGCGAGCCTACTTGGATTAAAAATCCTTCTCGTGCGAAGGAGCATTAGCAGTTTTACGATTACATTACCGCGCATTTAGATAGAAAGACTGTATGGTTCGCCGAAGGCTTTAGAAGGCAATTGGGCTCAAGCGACGAACCTTAATCCCCCCCCTCCCCACCCCCCAAGAAAAAAAAATAAAAAAATCTAGTTCAACATCTCTAATACACCTGCCATTGTAAATGGTTGTAATGCTAACCTGCATATGTTTCTGCGCGCTCGGCGAGGTTGTTCCACATTTCAAATGCAATTTTATGTCGTTAGCATAAGGTACAGCGAACAGGCCCGCGCGATTTGCAATATCATCATCACCCCTCCCCACCTCATCAGGTTTTGCAATCGACAAAAAAAAGGCATGCGCCTTCACACCAATCGCGGCACGAAGCCCTCACGATCAACGATGTCGGATGCCGATTAAACGCATGGCGAACGCGACCAAACGAACGAAATCGGTGATCCGTTGTTGTCTATAAGCACGTTCTGTTGTCTGCCGGTGGGTATGTCCCGCTTGAATCACCACAACCGGTCGGTGCACGGGTTTAGTTCACGATTGACCACCGGACGCGGAACATACGGTCGGTTTGTTGGTTCACCCGCTCCGCGACCACATTCCTGATGGGCAGAACAACAAAACGCTCGCCATTAGTCGAAACGTTTGCGAATTAGTCGTGCCACCGTCTCATACCGTGCTGCACGGTTTAAGGCCACGCAACCGAGCGTCGATCGTTCGCTGTCCCAGCCAGCCATCCAGCCAGGGTCATTTGGGCTTCTTTCGAGGCACGCAACACCTGTCTGTAACACATTCAATTTCTGCGCGATGGGCTGCAGCTCGTCAAAGGAGGCTGTTCGCAGCTCGAACGAATCCCTTCCCAAAGGTAAGCAACCGCGTGCTAGTGTGAATGTGCGAGTGTGTGTGTGCTTGAAGGTCACCACTGAGGACTGCCATAGCAACCAAGCAGCAGCCAAGTTCAAACGCGCGATTTCAAAGACCTGTTTGCTCGGTATCCGGTTCTCCTACAAGATAAGCCCTTCGACAAATGTTGTAATGACGGAAGCGTGACGGAAGCAAACGGTTGCTGGCCGGCTTACACCAGCAATTCGGAACAAGTGAAAGTTATGTCTTTATGCTTGGTGGTTTTTGGTGGTGGGAGTCATGGCTGTGCCCTGCGTTTACTTGACCTGAGGCGAACCAATACAAAAGAAATAGTACGCACCATGTGGTTTCTGTGACAGAAAGCAAAACGAAACCCAAATTAGTGTCCTTCACTGGTTTGGCTTCTTTTTTTTTTCGCTCGATCTAACTCGTGACTAGCGATCGAGATGGAGATCTCTTTTGCGGCATATAACCTTCGCTAAACCGCGCGACAGTGAACTGAAACCAACCAGAGAGGGATTGTGCGAAAAATTCTCCACCACTTTATGGAGTGTGTTTGCAAGGTCGTGAACCAAATTCTTCAAAACCACAAACACTCACACACTGCCAACAAGAAGAAAGGGAGTGTGGGAAAAAGGCAAACCCATTCCCTAACCACCGCAACAACAGTTTGGTTCATTAATCTTGCAACTAAAAAACCACGCGAATATTTCTCCTATTTTTTCTCTGTGGGGTGCGTCACCACGGTCAGGCCGGTGTCGCGGTTCTCGCTGTGTGTGTGTGTTTTGTATGCGCTCGCGGTGACAGCACGGTTGCCTTGGTAACGCATTAGTGTGTGCGGTGGCGACGCACGGCGATACCGAATCGAATCGCAGAGGCAACGCGCGACAAGCAACAGAAAAAACCCCATCTATCAGAAATTCCGACTCCTTCGATCGATGCGGACGTGGGTTTTGCTTCTAGCTAGATTGTCTGTTCCGTAGTGTGCGTCACAAAATGATGTCGTATCTTGGTAGGTGATGGGATTGTCGTGAACATTCCACCCGCCGGCGGGTACCGGATGAGTCACGCGCCCCGAAAAGTGATTTTGCTACTTATTAGAATTTCGTGCGCTTCGCCCGTGGTTTTTTGGCTTGTTCTAATGTGCTTCCATCTCGAATTTCATCCATACAGCATCGAAAGTGACCTCGGCGACCACTTCCAACGGTGGAAGCACCGCTCACGATGACGATTTCATCGAAGCCGTCGTCTGCCAGGAGTCGGACATTGGCGAGAATCAGATGAAGCAGGTCGAGCTGGGCGAGGGCAAGGTGTTGCTGGTACGCCAGAACGGCAAGCTTACCGCCATCGGGAACAAATGTTCGCATTACGGTGCAATGCTTGTGACCGGAGCGCTCGGTGAAGGGCGCGTCCGCTGCCCGTGGCACGGCGCTTGCTTCAACGTCGAGACGGGCGATATAGAGGACTTCCCCGGGATGGATTCGCTGCCCTGCTACCGGGTGACGGTGGGCGAAGCGGGCGACGTGAAGGTGCGTGCCAAACGTACCGAACTGACAACCAACAAGCGTACCCGCGTAATGGCCAAACGGGTGCAGCAGGACGAACGTACGTATGTCGTCATTGGCGGGGGACCGTCGGGTGCTACCTGTGCCGAAACGCTCCGCCAGGAAGGTTTCACCGGGCGGGTTGTGATGATTAACAAGGAACCGGCCCTGCCGTACGATCGGGTCAAGGTGAGCAAAACGATGGACATGAATCTGGAAAAGTGCCTGCTGCGGACGCAACAGTTCTACGACGATAACGACATCGAGGTGATGCTAGGCACTGCCGTCACGGGGCTGGATGGAGCGACACGGGAAATTACGCTCGACAATGGGTACAAGATCCGGTACGATAAGGCGTACATTGCAACCGGCTCGAACCCACGGCGACCACCGATCGAGGGTGCCGATTTGGGCAACGTGTGCGTGCTGCGGACGGCAGCCGATGCGAAGGAGGTTAACGACCAGCTCGGACCCGAAAAGCGGATCGTCATACTGGGCACGAGCTTTATCGGGCTGGAAGCGGCTGCCTATTGCGTGAACAAGGTTGCCAACGTTAAGGTCATCGGACGGGGAGCCGTCCCACTGAAGGAATCGTTCGGTGATGCGATCGGCAAACGGGTGATGGAACTGTTCGAGGAGAAGGGTGTAGAGTTTGTGATGAATTCCGGCATCCGGCGGTGTATCGGTGAGGCGGGCAAGCTGAAACAGATCGAGCTAACCGACGGAACGGTGCTCGATGCGGACGTGTGCATTTTTGGCATCGGATCGACGCTGTACACGGAGTTTCTGCAGAATTCGGGCATTTCGATGAATCGCAACGGTTCGATCAATACCGACCAGTATTTGGAGACGAATGTCGAGGGTGTGTACGTGGGAGGAGACATTGCCAATTCACCGGTGCTTTCGAACGATGGGCAGCCAGCTACCATCGGACACTACCCGCTGGCACAGTATCATGGTCGCGTAGCGGCATTCAACATGGTCGGTAAGGCGACACCGCTCCAGGCGGTTCCATTCTTCTGGACGGTGCTGTTCGGCAAATCGTTCCGATACTGTGGATACGGCCATCCGGACGAGGTGATCGTGGAGGGCGATTTGGCCGCGCTGAAGTTCGTTGCGTTCTACATCGGTAAAGGGGGTCGTGTGGTCGGTATGTCATCGTGCCAGCGGGATCCGGTTGTGGCCCAGTTTGCGGAGTATTCGTCACAGGGCAAGGTGCTGCACAAGGACGACCTGACGCCCAACCCGTTCGGGTGGATAACGGCTCAATCGGCATGAACACAATCAGCGGACACAAACACACACTGTTTATCTATTTCATAGTAACATTATTCACTATTGGATACCTTTACCGATATACAAGCAGAAAAAGCAAACCACCACTGTCGCTCAAAGCGGCCTTTGTTGTTGATGTAAAAGCTTCTTGTTGTTGTAGTAATAAAACAAAAAAAAGTCTTTTACAACCTAATGCTTGCTTTGTATTACTAAGTCACCCGAAACAACCATCGGCAGCACCTCAATCCCACACGTCCTTTACCCGCAGATGGGCCAAACGTTCCGCTATCGTGACGTGAGGTTTCATCTTGAGCTGTTCCTCGCGCCATTTCGCCACAATCTGTTCCTTCTTGCCCAGTTCCTTCGCGTGGCCGGCGGATTGTTCCTGTGAAGGGTGAATGTCGGGAAAAAGGATTAAAAACAATCGCAGAAGCTACCGGCGAACCACCACGACAGGCAGGTTTACGGACCTTCGTCAGGTATGGATGGAGCAGCAGTTTCATGTTGGCCTCGGTTTGTTCGTACTCGCGGATCTGCGTCTGTGTAGCGCGTGCCGTAACGGGCTTCACCAAACGATATTTACCACGAAAGATGTGTCCATTTACACTTTTCTTGAAGAAATTTACCACCGAAAGCCGCATTTCGCCCTGCTGTTATGAACGAACGTGCTAGGAAAATGCGACGAATGTTTTTATTTCCATCAGCTGTCATCGAGACCAAGGTTGCTACAGGATTCTCTAGCATTTGACGTTTCATAATCAAAACACGGTTCGTACAGTGCAGGTGGGGAAGCGAACGTTTATGTAATATAAAAATAAGGACCGAAAATGGTTTTTTAACTCACAGATAGGAAGTGCATTTTAATATGCATTGAACGTATCCACAGCCCTTTGGCACATAATGCTAGTGTTCGATCGTTTCTATCACCTTCCCATTGACCTCATTGACGGAGAACGAAAGGGATAAATCTTCTAGCGTCATCTCATCTTTCAGTACATGCAAAACAGTTTGCTGTTCTGTAACAAAAAGGACACAAAATCCTAAATTAATGTTCATTGTACTTCATTTATAGACTGTTCGCTCACCGGTACTGCTGCTGTTCGTAGTTTGGCTAACCTCAACTCCCTCGTCCACCACCGAAAGCCCACTCTCGGAGGTAGTCGTTGCCTTCATGCTCGAATTGTTCGTCCGTTCCGTGGTAGTGCTGGTGGGTATACTTTTCACCGAAATGATACTGTTCCGCTTAATCAGATAGTTGTTATCGTTTTCCTTTAGCCAAGCCTGCTGGCTGGAGGGAGCCGTTTTGGGGCGACTATCCTTACGCTTGCGACGTCCAGCACTGCCGGTCTTGAGGCCTGCGGTGCGTGGCCTTTTGATGATGGTGCGCGCTGCATCCGTGCCATCGCGTCCAAGCATCAGTTTGTGGAAGTTGATACGGTTCATGATGAACTGCCGATGGGTAAGTACGGTACCGACGAGCCACTGGATGCCATACGTGAGACCATCGTATTCGTTCGGTTCGTACGATGGGGTGCCCCAATTGCCACACGCTTCCACCAGGCACGGGCAGCGATACCGGTTGGCTAGGTACTCGACGTCCAGATACTCGCAGATCTCGATACAATCGACCGATTCGGAAAGGTCCTGCTTGTTGGCCAGTATGAGAAAAGGTTTGCCGGCCAGAAACTCGTGCGCCATCAGGTTTTGGAATATGTTGTAAGACTCACAGATGTTGTGTATGTTGGAAGCATCGATTACGAAAATTACAGCTAGGGCCTACAACGGTACAGAAAAACGGATTATAAGGCAAATAGGATCTATGGGACTGGTGATGGTAGAGCTTGTATTACATCCAGGAAATAGTACTTCCAGATGTCGCGAAGATCCGATCCTCCACCAATCTCGATAAGCTTCACATCAGTGTCCGCTAGAAGTAGAGAACAAGGTTGAAGACGACTCGAACTTGCTAACATCCGGAAAGAGATCATTCCTACCGATCACAGTTTCAAACAAACGGCATCCCTTCGTCGACGCATAGTCACCACGCTTTTGTCGGCAAATTTTAAACGATATCTCAGTCTTGCCAGAATTCTCCAATCCTAGCACCAGAATGTTTAGTGCGTCACTGAAAGCAGACCAGAAGGTCACACCAAACTCGAATAGATCCCATTTCGATTTCGGGCAGTACTACTTACTCATTGTTTTCGTGACCTTTTCTGCAACATTTTGTAAAAACTGTTCCCATTATAATACGGCCCACAATTTACATGATTTTAATGGCTGGTTCACTGTGCTTCTGTACACTGCATCATGGGGAATTTTTAATGACCGTGCATCAAACAATTGGGGTTTTGTTTAGATTATTTAGTACATCCTTGCCAACGGTTGCTAGGGACATTGATGCGTGTGCGAACGATATGTCAAGCAATTTCTTCCGTGATTTTTGTAACTACATTAACATTACTTAATGAAAGCCTATTATGAATTATTTGTGAATTTTATAAAACAATTTCACAATTTACACGATTTTTTTCAACCCAAACACGCCCTCCTTTAAATCCCATTTGAATCGTAACGACATTTCCAAATGCGACGCCGAACAGTTTGACGTGTGTCACGTACATGTGACAACCCCAAACACAATCAAAACAACAAAAGTGTAAACAAATGAACCTGATTCATCAATTATCGCTCCACACCAAGGTATATAGATTTAGGAGGTAGAATTATATAGAGCAATTTGACATTTCGCGACTTGACGTTTTTGTTCCGTGGTGAGGTGGAGAAGAAATGGTTGTGGAATGGTAGAAGGTATTGGTGGAGGTATTGTTTACAAATATTTACCCTCATAGCTTCTTGTACTTTCGGTTTGCTCGGTTGTGGATTGCGTGTTTTTGGTGGCTTTGAAGTGATATCATAAGGAAGTGTGTTTTTTGAAGGTTAATTTTTTGTTATAGTTATTTTTTATAATCATTTAATAAAAATTATAGTTTGTATTAAGTGATTTTGACTATAACTTGGATAGATGTGTAGATTCTAAATTAAGATCCACATCTACAGTTCTTTGAAATCGTTAGTTAAGTTTCATTTACGATAATTTTCTTATAAAATAGTGTTTAGTTAGGTTAGTTAGTTAGCTCTATGGTAAGATAGTTACGTTAGTATAGGTATTAGTTTGATATTTTGTTGTTTGTTTTCAAGTAGCATTAGTTAAATTTTGTTTCTTTCATTACCATAACGAATTTCATAAGAACTTTTCTAAAACTTTTAAACATGCCTGCTCCCTGTGCTGTTTCACTGTGTCGCAATAAACGATGCGATGCAAAAAAACATTCGGTGGAGATTTCCTTCCACATTTTCCCAAAATCTGAACCCCTTCGTAAATCTTGGGTTCAATTTTGTAACCGGGAGGAAAATTGGGAACCTTCAATAAATGACGTGATATGTTCAACACATTTCCTAGAAAATGATTATCTAATGCCAATTAATAATTTGGTTGGTGCTAAAGTGTCTCGAAGACTTCTTCTTCCTAATGGTGAGTTGTTTTGAATTGCATCTTAATCTTTGTGTGACTAATTCATTATATTTGTTTCAGCTATTCCAACAATTAAAACTGCATTGCATACTGCAATGAGTAATCAACAGGAGGAAGATTTGGAAAACTTTCCTCCCTTAACATCTATTCCTGTTACGGCAAGCAATGATGCATCCGTAAGCACAACGCAATCCACGAACACAAACAATTCTCAGGAAATACAGAAACTTAGAGAAGCTAATTTGCGATTAAAAGCAACCTTAAACTACGTTACTTCTGAAAATTTTAAACTAAAACAAAAAGTTTTAAATTTAGAAAAGGAACTTAACTTTTTGAAGAATTCTTGCATCCATCCGAACGATCTGATTGACAAAATGAAAAACCTTTTACAAGGCACACTATCATCAAATCAGATTGCTTTGATTACGGAAGAAAAGAAACGCGTCAGATGGACGAAGAAAGAAATTAGCAGTGCTCTTACGCTCCGATATTTTGGGAAAAGGGCATATGACTATATGGTACGGGATATGAAATACCCCCTACCATCAATTTCGACCTTACAAAAATATGCAAGGACTATTAATTTAAGCGAAGGCATTTTGGAGGATGTTTTAATATTTATCGGTAACTTTATTAGTACATTGAACAGTAGAGATGCGGAATGCATATTAAGTTTCGATGAGATGAAGGTGCAACATACAATGGAATATGATCCTTCAACTGATGAAGTTGTTGGTCCTCATAATTACCTACAAGTAGTTATGGCTAGAGGTTTGTTTAAGAATTGGAAGCAGCCGATTTATATTGGTTTTGACAAAAAAATGACCAAAGAAATCATTATTATTATTATAAAGAAACTATTTGAAAAGGGTATAAACGTTGCTGGGATCGTAAGCGACAATTGTTCGACTAATATAAGTTGTTGGAAAGAGCTAGGTGCACAAGATTATAAAAAACCGTATTTTGAGCATCCCATAACTAAGAAAAATGTATATGTATTTCCAGACGCACCACATTTACTAAAATTATTGAGAAATTGGCTCGTTGATCATGGATTTAATTATAAAGATCAAGTCATTTCTGCAAAACCATTACTTGATCTAGTAGAAGGTAGATTAGGAGCTGAAATGACTCCTTTATTCAAGCTTACTAAGGGGCACTTGATTTTGTCAAGTCAAGAACGACAAAATGTGCGTAGAGCAGCAGAGCTACTATCTCGTACTACAGCCATTTCATTGCGGCGATATTTGCCAAATGAAAAAGAATTGGCAAATATTATAGAAATGGTAGACTTGTGGTTTAGCATTTCTAGCTCATATAGCCCGAATGCAAAACTACATTATAAAAGATCATTCATGGGAAGTGAAGAGCAAATTGAAGCTTTAGATAATATGTATACTTTCATTTCGAACATGCTAGTGGTAGGAAAAAACAATATACAAGTTTTTCAGAAAAGTATTTTGATGCAGATAACATCCGTGAAAATGCTGTTTGCAGACATGAAGGAAAAGCACAACATTATTTACTTATCTACGCATAAGGTAAAACACATTAAAAATATTTACTTTTCGTTTATTAGAACTAATCATATCATGTTTATTTTATTTCAGCTTAATCAAGATCTACTGGAAAATTTTTTCTCTCAGTTGCGACAAAAAGGAGGTACGTATGATCACCCATCCCGTTTGAATTGCATGTACAGAATTCGTTTAATGATTCTTGGCAAATCGCCCAGCATTATTAATTCTATTACAAGTACATCAGACAGCAAAAATCATATTGCCTCGGATGTATACATAACATCAACAGATTGTGTTGAGTATGAACATGTAACTCATCAGGAGAAATTTATATCAGCTTCCATTTTTGAAGAAGCTGATATAGTACCTGATGTAGTAGAAGTAGTTACAGATAATGAACTTCCAATTCATAATTTGAATGAACAGGAACAAGATGGATTGGAATATATAATTGGATACATCGCACGTAAATTTAGAGATAAATATCCCCAATTACAGTTAGGAGATTATACTTGCAACAGCAGAGAAGATCATAATTATTCACAACCACAATCATTTGTTGATCATGTATCTGCTGGCGGTTTATACAAACCATCTAATGGATTCCTTGAAGCAGGCCACAAAATGGAACAAATTTTTCTTAATTTCCACAAAGATGGAAAACTTAAACAAACCACCCGGATCGTGGAAACCCTCGCTCGCCATTTACAAATTAATTTTCCTGAATATCCAAACGATATTATTAGAACCTTTGCAAAGCAAAGAATATTAGTGAGAATGAGATATTTAAATATGAAACGAATTGAAGCTCAAAGAACATACCTCAAGCGAAATAACCCATGCCAAAGAAAATACGCCAAGAAACTTAAGAAAACTATTAGTTAATTTGAGTAAGTTTGATAATTTTACGCTGGGAGCAAATGTTTTTTTTTATGTTGATGCAATTTTGTTGTTATATTTCATATTTGTTAATTAGCTTATAATCTACAAATATTTTGTGATATTTTTTTAATTATTTATAGAAACTTTTGGTCTGTGATACAATATTCGCCTCTTTTCTTTACATGCGGGAGGCGAACAATTATTGCGAGAGTTAAAGAAATGTATATGTTTGAATTATATTTAATTTACAATTGTACGTGGAAGGGTAGGTTAAGGGAATAGAGTGTGGGATGGAAGGAATGGATGATAGGAATGCAACTTAGCAATTCGGTTGCTAAGTTCTTCGTCGCTGCTGGTGCTGGTTCGGTGCGGTTGATGTGTTGTGACTATTGTCCAGGTAGGTGTGGTGTATTCCGGATTATTTAGTTTTGTACCGATTTGTATAAAATTTTTGGCTAACCTTTACTTACATATGGCAATAGGCTTTTGATTACTTTGCAGGCCGCTAGGTAATCTGGATGGCCACTGAAAATCGAGAAATCGTATATTTTTTCAAAAAAGCTAAGTAGCAATGCTCAAATCAAGCAAACACAAATGTTCGCATTCACGATGGCAAAACGTAATGTCAATAGTGTAGTGATCAAATGAATACCTAAAATTAAATTTCCATTAAGTTGAAATGTGATTTGATTAAGCTCATACATTCAATAGCTAAAGTATCTGAAAACTACGATATGAAATCGTAATTTTACTTGTTTCTTTTGAACACTCTCCACAAGTACATTTTTTTAAATATCGGGGTAAGAGGAGGGAATCATCATCATCTTTTGATTAAAGACGGATTTTCAGAACATTTTGGGTATGGGATTGTCTAACACCGTTAGTGCAATTATAAGCAAATTAATTCTGAGCAAAAAAAAATGAATTAAGAATAGTCACATTTATAATTGTTTTAAGCAATTTACAATTGTTTGCTTATTTTTCATAATAAAAATCAGGGTCACAAATGTAAGTTATAACGGATTTTTTATCTTAATTTCACTTTTATTACGTTACGTTACGAGGATTACGTTTTTCACTTTTATTTACTAAACGACTAGCTTAAGAGGCACGGTTACAGGGGTACGCACGGATGCGCAAGCGGTTACAAGGCTACGCACGGATTACAGAATGAGCAAGCGGTTACGGGGGTGCATATAAAAGGGGTGGAATGGATCGGAGGTCCAAGATGCATCCATGGTCAAGGAAGGATGAAGGGTGGAAGATGAATGAAAGTTGTAGATGGAAGAAACTTAAGAGGCCCGGGCACAGGGCTACGCACGGAAACTCCGGGGTGCATAGAAACTCCAGGATGTACATAAATACAATATGACCATCTATCTAAATACGAATGAGGTGTCACACGGTGAATTTGGGGGGGTGGGGGGGGGGGGGATTCGGAATGCCAAAAACGGTTTTTTGGATGGTGCGCCCCTTGCTGGTCGGAATGATCCGATCTTTGACCGGATCTAGATGTATCTCGATGAGATGCGCAAGATTGCCGAACATCGCGAACGCGTAGCTCCGCTCTAAACCCGGAAAAACACGGAAAAACAGTTTTCCGGCCCTGGTTGCCGGATGGTGGGTGTGATCCGGCCAAACGGTACACCAAACTATCGGTCCCGTTGGTCCGCATCGATCGATGCGTTATTTGTCCGGATCGGTTGAGAATTCGCTGTTTGGAGACGAAAAAACCGGTCCGCGAAAATCTCCCACAGTTTTCCGAATTTTCAGGAAAAACTTGGCACACGGCCGGAGGGTCAACATCGGGGACCGGACACGTGAAACCGACCCGAACGGATGATTTTCCAGCGAACTCCCCTTATACCCTGGGTTTGGTACTACTTCTCGGTGGATGGGTGTATGGGGGGTGGGAACAGGTGAGGGGGAAAATTTATTTTGCGAATTCCTCTCTGCGCCGATCGAGGTGCCTTACGATGTATTTGGGAAGCAAAATTTGGAATGTCCAAAACGGTTTTCCAGTTGTTTTACTAAATTTTAATATAGATGTCTTGAAAGACTCATTCAATCTTAGTCATTCCTAATATGTGATTTTAATCGACATTATTGAAAGATAGATTATCTTTAGGTGTTAAATGGAAATGTAATTACAGTAAGCTTGAAGATATATTGACATGCCTTATTTTATTATTATTGTCAGAAATTAGTGTTTCACATGTTCAGAATTTCAATTTTCGATGATATTAATTGATTTTTAATTGGATTGTGCTGTAATCAGCTAACAGGTGCCGAAAATTTCGGTTATATTTGGGATGATTCGTTTTCATTTCATACCAAGTTTTTTGGGCTATTTGAAACCGAGGCCCGGTGTTTTCCCCAAGACTTATTTTATTTAGGACTACTTCATTTTATATTTTGTTATAAAGCAACTTGGTCTACATGGTTTCAATAGCAAATTCCAAATGCTGATCATCACATAAAGTGACGAAAATATAATAAGATTACCTGGTATCAAACAAACTTGTGATGTCAATAATCTTTAAATCGTTCGTGTCGTATGGCACATAATTATAAATTACCTCTTTAAATGTGAGAATTCCGGAAAAATGAATTTTTTTTATTTTTTTTTAGATTAGTATTTAATAATTCTTTGGTATTTTTTGCAGTTTTTAAGCTCGTTTTTCTCAAGTTAAAATATCTCATTCCTGCAATTACACGAGGTTTTGCAAAGAATTATATAAGAATCGAAGGATGATTCAGGTGGTTAGTTCTGAATGTGTTAAGCAGGAGCCACAATTCCACTTTTTTTAAGTAAGGTTTCATCGGGATATAGATAAAATCTGTTTCATTCTCAATCCCTTTTTTAAAAATCCATTTAAGGACTCAAATAAACCTCCTACCGGTAAATGTCCGACAAGGGTTTGAGGTTGACAATATGTATGACCTGCAGTTGATCGTACGAGATCCTTACTGATGTAGGGAATTTGAAACTAAAATATTTACAATGTAACCTTAAAAGAATTTCCATCCATCTTTTTCTTGTTTTTTTTCTGCGTGTGGCTACTGCTACTCAAGGTATTAATACAGTCGCTTGGATTGACACCTCCAGTGGAACATGGTTATACTCAAACATCTGTCTTACATCTGACTGAGAGTGTCTGATGTCTGTAGAAGAAAAAATAATAGCTGATGAACTCTGAGAGTCAAACAAACTCGTTGAATGCAGATTCAGATGATTGGTCAGAAACACCCCTTATTTTGCAATGGCTGTGAGAAAAAAATATCTCCAAGATATCATGGTTATACTGTAATTCAATAATGCGTAGTACAGCTAAAACAATGAGTAGCCAATCTTTACTGGGCTCCCCTAGTTTGTCGACATGTAATCAAAGCCATGTTTGTTTTTCCTTCATTCGCAAAGCGCTCACAGTTATGATATGTGCATAAGAATTAATTTCTTAAATATTTGCATAGCTTTTTCTGCATTACTTACATGTTCACCACTGACACGTACATTTCAATCGAGGCAATTTTTGATTTTCATTTCTTGGGAATGATTTATAATGATCTATATGTTTAAAAAGAAATACTAAACCAAATATCCACCCGTTTTGAAAATGTTTCTAATTCTTCAAGGTACTAGTGCTTGTAGATAATAGCTGAGCAGCTTTTCAGTTTTTCGTTCTTTCTTGTGGCGTAATCTATTTTTTGTACGTTTGAATAATGGTGTTATATCGGTCTTAATACAATTTATAAATAGAAAGTAAATCCATTTTAGATTTTTTTTTATTATGCAACCAACATCGACCATATAAAGCCAGTTTCGAAGTACTATGTAATATTGTACACGTCGGAACATAACATTTTTCCATGTTATCGTAGGATTCACAAAACAAGGATTTGTAGTTATGTGCTACTATTTTTCCAGTAACGACATTGATGCTTTTTATGATACAGACGACTTACAATTTGCAATAATATATCTTCCCTCACTACTGGTCAAACCCAAAGAATATTTGTTGTTTTCTGATTTTTAAAAGCCCAAGAAAGCTAACAACTTGTACAATCGAGTGATCTCACAATTTCGTTAAATGTTGAATCGTACTCCATATATTTTTTTCACTTTCATTTTATCAAACTTAAAAAACCACTCATGTTAACATGAGGAAAAGCATTAGTAATGTGATAATAAAACACAGTTTTGTTGCTTTTTATTTCGTTCTTTGAAATGAAAAATGTTTTAATAATCGATCTCTTAATTTTTTGTCATTCTATTCAAAACGGTTGATTAAATTATTTTATTACTGGTTACAGGGGAAAGCACGGGACACATAACGTATTAAAACATCGATAAACTAATTTGCTGAGCTGTTTGATGGTGTAGATATCCTGAGACCGAAAGCCGAAAGGATGGTTAATGAACATGAAGCAGATGCCGGACTCATGCCCCACCTTCAAGGTTCGTCCGCGACTCGGTTGGCACAAGGCGTAGAAGAGTATAGCGAACTCGTTAACTGTATCAGGCGGAGTCGAACTCGGAAGCCGCCACGGTTCGAAGATTGCAGCGGTTTACTGAGTTTCTTTCTTTCGGCTACGTGTCCATTTCGGATAAACTTGTTCGAAAGAGTGGGCAAGTAGTAGAAACTAGTAGTAAGATACAATGTGCAGTAACAAGAGTAATGAACACAATGTGATCAACTTTAATGAAGCCAAATTATAAATATTAACATAAGTTTACAAACAAGTTTTCCTATATACTAAAGCAGAGAGCAATAAGAGCCGGTCTCTACATATCTCAATCAACTAGTTCATTCGTAACTTCTAAGCTATGTTTAGTCCGCAAATGAAATAACGATGGTTTTGTAGAAGTAGTTTTAATCACTAGATACATTAACAATATCCTTACTTATTTTTGCTGAGCACTTTGACTCCCTGGACATCGAAGTGAAAGTTCTTTCTTTTCAATCACCTTCAAAAAATGTCTTAAGTATGTGATGATTCTGTTAATGGCAAATTTTACCGTCCTGGCTACAACGTCGACGTTGTTCGTTTATCGCTGTCCATATAACACTGAATGAAATGTGTATTCATATATATTCGTCGTTTTGAAAGAAAGCGTTTAAACGCTGAGTAAAGTTGTTCCGTTTCATTGAATCGTTAAATAAAAATAATGAACAGCAAATACAGCTTTAAAATAGACTTATTGTAAACGGTTGGCACCTGCACACGTTGGGTTGTGTTGTTCACGAATAAAAATTACAAATTTTCCCTCTTGCCTTAAATATTGAATGCCCCGTAAACAGTTTACAGTATCATTCAATATAAACGTTCTTACACCGATGATCGATGGAGTCCTTACCTGGATCCAGTGGAGGCAGCACATCATGATACTGATACTTTACGGTCCACGCACTGGTGGTGCTGGTGCTTTCAAATCATAGTGAAACTTTCCGAACAATCTGATGGCAGAGAATCGAATTAGTCGTTCGTTGAAACCACAGATGAATGAAGAATAGAGGAAGCATCCATACAATCTACTGGACAACGAATGCATAAAATACTTACCTACGCATAATTGCTAATGCTATCCAGTGAAGCATTATACGCCTGACGGGTACGAAAGATAAGGGTTTCGAGGTGGATGCGGCACAATTCTATCCTATTCCTTGTAATTTATGGTACTTAGCACGAGAATCGAACAGCTTCACTTAATCTACCAGTGTAATTTTATCGAGTGGTATGCCGTAATTCGATACGTCCGATAGGCCTTTGGTAGCTGTATGAAGAAAACAACGTCACGCAAATTTCTTTTTAGAGCTGGTAAAGGAACTGTTTATCTTCAGTGCTATGTGCAACGACGATGATAAATGTAGAAACTTGGTTTACTGAACCGAAAAACGATGCTTTATGTTTGTTTATTTTGGTAGTCCCAAACCATATGATTAAGTAAACAAACTTTGAAGTTTCTCGACCGGCCAAAATCCAAAATGTCTACCTGCCAAATCGACAAAAATTCACCTTCTAAATATATACACCTTGCTCCACACCACTAGTGCTGCTGATAATTTCCCCGATTTTCTTCTGGATTATTATGTAGAAATCAGTCGAAATGGAGGCCCACGTATCAGCAAGTAAGAAGAGCGCAAGAAGCTATTGCAGCGCTTTGCGACCATCTACCTCATATCTGACCCTTTTGCAGATCATCTCTACGCAACGCAGATCAAAGAGTACGGCAACTTCCTGAAGGATTACGACCAAAAGCTCGCTCAGCTACATCTACCCACACTGTCCGATGGGCTGGTGCCGAGTACTGTTCGGCTGCACTATGCGTGTGGCAATGAGGAGCTCTCAATCGCTCGCATGATAGCGAGCAACAGTATCGTTGGTGGGAAAACAAATAGCTCCACTGCTGCCGGGTCCAACAGCAGCACCATGCCGCTTAACAAAATTCTATCCACTTTCGCACAGCTATGCTGCGAGATTGATTGTTTGGAGCAGGAGGGCCGTACGCTGGTGCGCCAAATCTACGAACGTACCGAATCGTTCCGTAACGCCGAACGGTCGGAACAACATCCGCCCGTACTGTGGATAGCGGATAACATCGATCTGATGGGCACGGTGCAGTGCCAGTACGAGCGTTTGCGCGATGTCGGTGTGCTGCTGTTGCGTCAAATCGGTGCATTTTTCGACGAAGAAGCATCGTACGGGCGTGGAAAACGAACGAAAAAGAACGGACTAGATGGAAAGGGTCTACCGTCGCTGGAAGTGGACGTGAGTATACTGGACACAGTGGTGTTACCATACCGAATGACGCATGAATCCCCTTGGATAATTTCAGTACCTGTTCGACTACGTCGGCAAACTGCTACGGGTCACCCTCGAGCTGGATCACATGCTGTGGAAAACGTCTCTCAAGGCGCACTGGCGTTCGTTCGCGCAAAAGCTACGCCAGCTGAGAAAGATAACCCGCACCCAGAAGGAAACGTATCACGATCTACTGTCCGTGTGCGGTAAGTTCGGTTACTGGATCGGTGATGAAGGTACGCCCGACATTACGGGCGTCAAGCGGCTGCTCGAGGCACTGTACAAGGTGAAGACCCGCTTCGATCCCGTGTCCTCCGGGGAAGCATTCAGCGATCGGTTTATGAAGTTTTTGAAGCGCAAACTGACGACCCTCGCGTCGACCACCGTTCGGCCACCGGCCACTGCGAATGGGATGGATTTGACCCAAGCGAACGATGTGATCGGGGTGAATGTGTTGCTCAACTTTGCGCTCTACCTGTTCCTGCCCATCGAGCAACGTATGCTGAAGAATCTGTTCGAGCTAAATCTCAAGGTAAGCCATGTATGGCCGGTGCGGTTAAACGGCCGGCTTGCAGTAATATTACCACCACCTTTCGTTGCAGTTTCCACTGATTCCGCTGGAAAACAATTACGCCTGGCTGCCGGACGAGTTCGTGCAGGAGCACGGCCATAAGCTGCTGCGGGATTACGACGCCAGCGCGGCACCCATCTCGGTCAGCACGCCACTGTCGGCCTGCTTCGATTATCAGAAGGCACGCGACAACTACCTGAGCACGATCGAAAAATCAGCCACACATGCCGTGCTGTGTCAGCATGCGGCCAGCTGGCTGGTGGAAGCTCATGCACAGCTACGCAACCGGCCACCGACACCGGGAGCCTCCCAGGAGGCGGCCGGAAACTTTACGCTCGAGAATTTACGCATCAAGTGCGGTCTACTGCTGGAGGGTATTCGGTTGGTGCGTGAAATGGAATACGTGCTGGGGACGCTGTACGCTCTGTACGGTCGTTGCGCCACGGAACGGACGGACCGGCTCATACAGTACCGACGCATGGTGGTGGAATATTTACTCTCGTCGCCGTGTCGCTCCGTTACCGTGCCCTGCCTGCAGTTTATCGTGCAGCACCAGCAGCACAAAATCTATACCATCGTCAACAACGCCAAGGTAAGGAATGTCCCTCGACTCTCGGCACCGTTACCAAACAATCGTTCCTTTCTTTGCCGCGCAGAAAAAAATACTCCGCGAAGCGAAGGAATCGAAATCGACCGCTAACGGTGCGCTGTGGCTGGAAAAGCTGTCCGTTATCGATGCGCTGGAAAAGTGCCTGCACGGTCCGGCCACCCCGAACCGCGTCGGCTTGGCACGGCTAACGATTGCCCTCTGCCACGGCAGCCCGCCCACCTCCGGCACGCCACTGCTACCGCTCGCGGACGATGCTTACCGGCGGGTGGAATCGTTGCTCGCCCGGCTCGCCACCTTCATCGGGTGGGAGGACGAATGTAACCGCATCGATGTGGCCGACCGGTACACGGCCCTGCTCAGTGCAGCAGCCGTTCGGCAGCAAGCCCTCTCGGCCAGCGTCGTGCCGATGAGCAACCGGATCGAAGCCTTCATACGGTGGGATTTCCATGGCAAGTGGCATCAAATCGAACCGTTCGATCCGTTCCGGGATGGAGCGGCCGGTTCCGGTTCGGATGCGATGGCCGGTGAGCAGAACCACACGCAAAAGCTGGTGTTTGCCTTTCTGCGCACCAGGGTCACGCAGGAAGCGAACGGGAAGTGGCTCTGTACCCGGCACTCGGTTGCGCAGCACTTGAGCGACGTGTTCTATACGCTGTCCACGATTTCACCGTCCGAGTGGCGCATTTATCGCGAGATGCGTGCCATTGTGGACCGGAAGTACGGTATCCGGTTGGTGGAGGATCAGCTACCGCGCACAACGGCCGAGGATAGACGGGGGCCGCGCGGTCACGGCCAGGACGATGATGTGCTGGCGTTGATGGAGGACTTTGAAACGTTCATCGGTTCTTACGGGTACGATCTGCACGGTCAGCTGTTTATCGAACGTCAGCAGGCAGTCGGAGCAGCTGGTGGAGGTGGTGGTGGCAGCAGCGGTGTGGTAAATGTGGTTAAAATTGAACACATTGCCAACTCGATCAAGCGACACGGGCCGGGCATTATAAGCACAGTGGTAAGATTCAATTCGCCACACCCTTACCCACGTTCCAGTGAAAGCGAAATGGTTTAAACGCCTTCTTGTCGGTGGTAATTGCAGGTGAATTATGCGTTCCAGTTCCTGCGCCAGAAACTGTTCACGTTCTCGCACTTTTTGTACGACGAACAAATACACTCCCGGTTGGCGGCGGATGCAAAGAAGCTGGCTACTGAAGCTGCTGTTTCCACGAGCACTGCCGGATCGAACCTGTCGGCCGGAGGTGCCAGCACGGCCAGCTACACGTACGAGCGTGCGCTTGCCTTTAATCGACGGATTCGTAGTCTCGGCCTATCGGATGATGGGGAAACGTATGTGGATTTGTTCCGCAAATTGATCTGCCAAATAGGTAAGTCGGCGGGTGGGTTGAGAGTGCGCTGCTGGTGTATCAGGTCGTTTAACGAGCAGTGTTGGATGGATTCTAAAGGAAGGATTCGATTGGATTAGCCTTCGGAAGATGGCACTCTCTTGCACGTGCTTCTAGAGAAGACATGTCAGCCCGTCACTGTATACGTATGCGAACACTCGCTATAGGACCTGGAAACCCATGTAAGAAGACTTTTTCCTACCTCCCCATTCACTTCCACAGGCAACGCGATGGCCTTCGTACGGATGCTTCATGCTGGCGCACTGCACGAATGCACCGGTGCGGCCGAATTCGTCTCCAATCCACCGATGGCAGCAGAAGCGGAGTCGGACGCGGATTCGCACCCAACCCTCTCGCAAGTCAAACAATCGGTCCAAGTCTGGAAACGAGACATGGCGACCGTACGCACCAGCTGGCGTTTGGAGAATGAATTCTTCCGCTTGCTGCTGAACGCTTTCGATGGCTTTCGGCGCCGACGGACGAACCAGCCGGCGGACGGAGAAAACGCTTCTTCGCCCGCGGATAGTTTCGCCCATTTGGAACTGTTCTACCTGATCATTCCACCGCTCACGATCAGCTACGTGGAGGCGATGCTAAAGGCGAAGGAAACGATCGCGAAAAAGGATCGCCACGGAACGTTCCTGCCGACGGACGATGGTTTCGTGATGGGTAGGGATCGAGTCGTGTCCCCACCTAGTGCCATTTAACTGTTTTGTTCCTTTCAGGACTGTCCTACCTGCTGACGCTGCTCAACCAAACGGCCGCATTCAATTCGCTGCACTGGTTCAAGGAGGTACACACCAAGTACGCGCGGGAAATGGCAAAACTCAACCAGCAGACGGCCGGTGGTGGTGCGAACCCACTGCAGACGGCATCGACCGAACCGGCGGACGAAAAAATGCTACCGACCGTGTCGCTCACCCGCAAACGGTTGAACGCGATGCAGCACGAGTTCGACCAGCTGCAGTACAATCTGTCCAGCTCGAAGATATTTTTTAAATAGATTAACCACATAGGCGTGTTGTAAACATTCCGCTGTCTGCATGCAAGAGCATCTTATTTAGCCATGTGCAATATACACGAGTTTTGAGTAAACTTATACAGTCTGAGTCGGGCTAGTTGCGTTAAGAAGGGGGTTTTTACCTTACGGCCAAAATGCCTTTCTAGCTATCGGAACTGCTACCTCGGCCGCACCTGCTTCGTCGCTTGGTATGGCTGTGCTTACCCTTTTTCGACTTTTTACGCTTTTTCGTGAGCTTTTTCTTGCTCCGCTTTTTGCTTCTCTTTCTATGTTTGCCATCACTGCTGCTGCTGCTGCTACTGTCCGTATCACTTGAATCCGAACTGCTCGAGCTCGAACTCGACGACAGTGAACGGGATCGTTTCCGGTGTTTGCGCTTCTTTCGCTCCTTGCGTGCCTCCTTCGCCCTCCGAGCGCGTTCTTTGCGTTCCGCCTTTTCTGCCTTACGCTGCTCCTCTTCCTCTTCCTGCTTGCGAAGTTCCTGCAGCGGGGTAAGATAGTTTTGTTCCGGCGATTCACTACCGGGACGCTGCTGGGTCGGCACTACCGCATGACTTTGTGGATCAACCTGTTTGGGGATCAATAGCGGGTGGGTATGTAGCGGAAGTTTTGTCATGTTTGCATTGGTGTTGCTTACCGTCAGATAGTTCCGGCACTGGTACGTAAGGTGTCCCGGGAAACCACACTTTTTGCAAGCGGCGCGCACATTCTCCTTTTGCGACAGACCGGTTAGGTATTCCATTGGTGTGTTAGTTTGTTGGCAGTGATGGGTAAATCAACTATTGTCGCATTATACCACGGTATAGTAGTACACTTTTGTGGCTGTACACAAGAGGCAGTATAAAGATATGTTTGAGTACGAGAACTATTTTAAATGGTTTTGTTGTGTTTCTGGACGCGTCGTACGCTTGGTTGGTTTGTTTGTTTACTTACTATTTGCCAAGCACATTTGACAGCTGCGATTCGTACGAAGCCTTACAAATGTTGCACATAGTCCGGATCTCTACAAATGATTCACTTTGTCCGGTATTTTCAAACGAATAAAATACAAATAATTCTTTAATTACTATTCTGGCTAATTCTTCTACAGTATTTTTATATTATTTTGTTAATTTGTTGCAGTCTCAACATCAAATTCTATCCTTTGTTGGCCAGTTTGTTTTTTTTTTCCAGCCACAGCCAAACAGCTGACAGTTCTGACAGCGGAAAAGCAATGCGAAAAAGAAGAAGCGAAAAAAAACAACACAATTGTCACAACATTCGGCTGCACAGGATCCGTCTTTCAGCTCGAGCTCCAAGTTTTCTCGATCGTCCCCATCCGAAAATCTATCCGTTTGCCCGAGCATGGCTAGCCGCGAAGCCGTACGCCGGACGGTCCAATCCGTGCGACCCATCCTGTCCGTGGATCGCGAGGAGGCGCGCAAACGCGTCCTCAACCTCTACAAGGCATGGTATCGCCAGATTCCGTACATTGGTAAGTTAGCACGGTGACGTTGTGTGTTATGTCATAGGGAACCAGGCTACCGATATATCGATCCTTTGGCAAGGGTTTGTTATTGTTTGGTTAACAATCGCACGAATCATTTTGCATTGCAGTGATGGACTACGACATCCCGAAGTCGGTTGAGCAGTGCCGGGAAAAGCTGCGCGAAGAGTTCCTCAAGCACAGGAACGTCACCGACATTCGCGTGATCGACATGCTCGTCATCAAGGGCCAGATGGAGCTGAAGGAGTCGGTCGAGATCTGGAAGCAGAAGGGACACATTATGCGCTACTGGAAGGAGAGCCAGGAACCGAAACCGACCGACTTTCTGTACAAATTCTTGTCCGGTCAAAACTGAGCTGCTTGCGTGGGTTTGCGATAATAGCCCGCAAGCGGGATAATAGTGGATAGGCAGGCGCGTCAGCATACAGCTGATGAATGTTGGGTGTAAATAAAGGAACTGAAAACAAAACCCTATTCACCCGTCGTAGTGCAAGAATGTAACGAAACAAAATGTAATCGAACAGCGGAGTTTTGTAGCACCTTCTGTTATGTTGCTCAGATCATCAGCGAGCTAGCAAAGGGACAGTCTTGGAGTTTTGAGAAAAAGCTTAGCAAAATTGCGGATTGAATGTTAAGCAAAGTAAAACAAGAAATATAACGTTATCAAATCTATTTGATGCAAAACAACCTCGTAGAAATGAAAATGCTAAGCTACAATTAGAACACAATTAATTTTGGTTTAGAGACATTTCCTTCTCCAAACCGTGAAAGGGCACCTTATTCCGGGTGAGCTCGGTCAAAATGTTCATTTATTTTCACATAACAGAATAATCCTGCCTGAATAAAATAATTAAAAAACATGTCAAATTGTTTCCATGCTTAAGCGATGTCTATAACACATCCAGTAAAACATTTCCAAAATCTACCACGATATTCTGCACTTCGGAAAGAGTCATGCTAGTGCTAGAGCATTTAGCTCCGTAATGCAAAAGCTTCGTAAAGCTCCGCTGCCTTTCAAACTCCGATAGAGGGCGCTTCACACCGCGAAGCCAAACGGCCTCTAGTGGTGGGTTCGAGAAGCGTTCGATCTTCGTTCCTTTACCGCACTTTGCTCACGTGTTGTTGTACGAATCCGTTACAAAAGTTTAAATTTAAAAAATATTTTCGGATCACTCTCTCGGCCAACAGAACACACGGGTGAGAAGAATACACAACACAATGTTCAATTAAATATTTGCAGTAATTCTGTCTGATTTTTATTACTCGTCTTCCGCTCGTCGTGTTTTGTAATTTTGTTCTTTTCGCTAGGGTTTATCACCATCAGTGGCGCGCCGTTTCAGGAACGGAAGCAAGGGGAGCCAGCAGCCATCATATCATGATTGGTTCCTTTGCTAGCTCTGCCCAGCTCTTGTTTGCTGCTCTTCTTTTTTTTTAAATGCTAGTGGTGATGCTTCCTTGTTTTGTTTTTCCTCTTGCATCCTGCGCCATTTTTCCTTCTACAAACCTATATTTACACCTTAATTTTGTTAGGTTTTCTGTTTTGTTTGTATATATATATATATCGTTTTATGTATATTTATAGATCAATAAATTACTCTTTTTTGTTCTTTTCGCTTACTCGAACACGAACGCTACTACTACAGCTAGCTGAAGATTATACACCCGGGGCTCTCTCTCCCTTTTGGCTAAGGGAAGCCACCGGTCCTTTGTTGCCCGGTTTTCTTCTCTTCTCCCCATTACTTAAAACCATGCATTGCAAAGTCCCTCGGCTTTTGCCACCATTTCTTCCCCAACGAGTGCACAGACGGGGGGACAACAATTTAGCTCCACGGCGACGCGCTCTACACCAACATCAAATGTTCAAACCTCAAAATCGATTCCGCTCTCAGCCCAGATTGTTTTTTGTTTTTTACTAAACGTTTAAATTGTCCCGTTGTTGTTGCGGATTCTACTCTTTGCACTACCACCATGTATACAACATATATAATATTTAATCTCGCTCGTTCGTGTTTCGACCCACTTTTTTTTTTAATACATCACTTCGATTGTTTTCGATTTTGAATTACCGTGCTACTACTGCTACTCAAACAACCCTTGTTTTTGTTGTGTTGAGTTGCTGTTAATGCTTTTAAATGATTTAAATTTTCCGTTTTGCTGGGTTACTCTCGCTCTGGTTGCGTTATTGCGCATAAAAACAATAAAACGAAACAACAAGTTTGTTTTTGTCCCACTTCGATAAAAGAAGAAAAACAGTACACGGCCACACCATTAACACTATTATCTCGACCACACACAAATTGACACATTTTTCTGGTCTTGCACATTTTGTCCTACTCTCCGCCAAGCTTCAGGGGCCGGGAGGAAGTTCCGCCAGTTGGAAAAGGGAATTTAAACCCGATACACAAGACGTGTAAGGACTAGAATAGAATAATCGGCTTGTAATGTGAGGAACGGAAGGAGAGGACGCCCGGATCCAACTTCCTTTTAAGAAAGCAAAATGTTGATGTTAAGAAATTGACAGGAGGAGGACGCTCGGCAGAATCTCACAATCCCTCCCCCTACCCGCCAGGAAACGTTACGGATTTATACGGTTGATGATTGTAGTTGCGGCTGGATGGCGATGGTGACGGCGACTTATGGCACAATCATTTACACACCAAAAATACTGTTTTCCGTTACGCCGTTTGGCCCGTCCGTACAAAGCGTACTCTGGAGGAGAGATCGACCGAGTGCGCACACATTTGCTAACCGAATCGTTCTAGTGATCTAGTAGTCTGTTACTAGCTGCCTACTCTTCGTACACTTTGTTGACGCAACACCTGATAGTAGTAGTAGTGGTAGTGGTAGTGGTGGTGATTGACAGTGGACGACAGCGCGTAGTAAGTAGCAGAAGCTTCACTCAAATCCCTAACATTTCTAGTATCCCGAATCGGCGTGGCCGATCCCTGTACTCCTTCTTATAACCTAACCTTCCCCACACCCCCTTCTAGCAGCTATAAGGAACCATTACACGCATACACACAAGCACGCATTGCACAGCCATCTTCGAATCATCGTCCGGCGAGTCAGCGTGCCGATCCACGCCGATGCACCGGTGCGGTTGTGGTGGTGGTGGTCGTACCCGTTCAATACTAACTGCCGACCATGATGTGGGTCGTGAACGAATCCATCTCGTTGTCCCCACACACCACCTTACTCGGACCCTCGAGCATGGGACCCTTCAGCCCCAGCACGTCCACATGATCGCCCGTGTTGAACGAACCGATCTTGTAGCAGCCCGGAAACATATCGTACAGCTCGTGCGTGGTGCCGAGATCCATGTCCAGGTACGCAAACTCCCAGCAGCTCGAGCCACCGATCGTGCTGCTGCTGCCGGTGCTGCCGTGCTGATGGAAGTGGTTGCTGTGATGCTGCTGCTGGTGATGCTGATGCTGATGATGGTGCTGGTGGTAGTGTTGCAGGGCGGAGGCACAGGATGAGAGCAGTGGAGAGGAGGCCGCACTGCTAAGCGTCGTCAGATGGCTAATGTCTGGCCGTGCGCTACTATTGCTGCTGGTAAGCGTCGTCAGCGAGGTTAGTGTGGTGGTCGAGCTGGGCGAGATCGATCGTTCGTGTTCGTCACTGCCCGCGTCGGCTACCGTGGCGGACGGTGCTGCCGGTACGGTAGGATCGTCCACCACATCACCTTCCGTCGAGGTCGCACCCTCCATATCGACGTCCGTATCAACTTCGCACTTTCCCGGCGAGGAAGAACCCGCGCCGGACGAACCATTTGTACTGTTGCCACTGGTGCTGGAGGAGCTGTTACTGCTGCTACTGCTGCTACTGCTGCTGCCGCTACTGGAGCTGGAACCGTTTCCCGTGCCCTCACTCGCCACGCTACCATCGGCACGTGCTAAGGCATCGGCCCCAACACCACCACCATTCGGTCCAGATCCATTAGCATTACTCCCGTCACTGCCGGACGCATCGGCACTGCCGGAACTCACCGAACCACCGGCGATACCTTCCTCCTGCGATGGCACGGACGAGGAAACCGTTGGGGAGGAAGTGGACGGTAACGAGCCGACGCCCTCATCACAGCTAGCTGTAGCATCGACGATTACATCGACGACGGTCGAGGATGACGGTGCACTGCCGCTACCACCGCTACTGGTGCTGCCATGGTCGTCATCGACTACCACCGGAACCGGTCCGGTAGGGGACGTTACGAACAGATCGCTACCGTTCAGCGGATCCAGCGCCGACTGGGACGATAAGCTTAGCACCGAACCCCAGTTGATCGGCCCGTTCGCATCCGTCTCGAGGTGATGATGGTGATGATGGTGGTGTAGCTGCTGCTGCTGCTCATCCTGCTGCTGCTGCTGTTGATGGTGAAGGTGATGATGATGGCTGTGAATGGCTGCTAGCTGCTCGTAGGTACTGCTGGAAGTACTGCTGCTTGTACTGCTGGTATTACTGCTAATATCACTGCTACTGGAACTGCTACCGACATTGCCACCGTCACTGTCGCTGTCACTGCTGCTGCTGGTGGTACTACCGCCGTTGCTACTGTTGGCGGGGAGTTCAACCGAGGCGTTGCTGGCCGGACCGTTCGATGCAGGGAACGGAGTTGCCCGTCCCGATTGCGGATCCTTCAGCGGGTGCTGCGGATGACCACCGTTGGCGTTGGTAAGGTGCGGTGACATCGGATGTAGCTGGTGCTGCAGATGAAGGTGCTGATGTTGCTGCTGATGCAACTGTTGCTGCATTTGCTGCTGCTGCTGCTGCTGCTGCTGTTGCTGGTGTTGCTGGGACTGAGGGTGTGGATGGTGGTGATGATGCTGCAGGTGGTGATGGTGGTGGAGTGGGTGTAGCATGTGCTGTTGCGAGTGTTGCTGCTGGTCGTACGGCGATAGCTGCATCGTTATCGTGGAAGGATCACCGTATCCAGCGCCACCAGGACCACCTTGCGGTCGATTGGCGGGCGCTCCGAGCCGATTGCCGAAGTAATCTCCCGCGCCCGGCGTGCCGGTAGTGCTTGCCGGAGCGGGTGGTGCTGGTGGTGGTGGTGGAGGTGCCAGCGGAGACAGTTGATGATGCATGCCTGCATGCTGCTGTTGCTGCTGCTGCTGCTGCTGTAGATGGTAATGGTGTTGCTGGTGTTGCTGGAAATGCTGCTGCTGCTGCTGTTGATGGTGTTGGCTGAACTCTTTGTTCTCATTGTCGATCTCTCGCTCGATCGACTTCAGCGTGTTGCATATTAGCACCGATCGGTACAGCGACTGGTCCGACGCTTGTCGGAATCGGGCCAGCTTAAACATGGACAGGTTCATCATCTTCAGCCGGCGCTCCTTGTAGCACTGCTTGTTGCTGCAGGACATGTTGCGTCCGTCGCAGCATCGCTTCAGATGATGAGGTCGCGCACCGGGCATAACGCCAGGCGCACCGAAAGGTCCCTGTTGCTGCTGCTGCTGCTGCTGTTGCTGCTGCGGCTGCTGCTGCTGTTGGGCTCCCATCGGTATGGCCGGATTCATAGGACCGGGAGAACCACCCGCTCCTACTCCAGCTGCTGCCGCCGCATTGCTGTAGTTGGCTGAACCGAGCTCAAAGTAGCTCTTACCATTCTCCGCACAGCGGATCGTTTGCTGCGAGGTGGGCGCTTCGTACGGTGGCGAGTAGTAACCGTGCTGGGCCCAACCGTACCCCCGATTGGCGTACTGCTGTGCACCATTGTTCGCTGCACCGGTGCGCGCACAGTTTTGGTACGGTTCGGGGAAGTAGCCCGGTTTCGGGTAGGCCGGACTCGCGTATCCTGCCCCAGCGATGGAAGCCACCGTTGTGCCACGGTTCGGTGAGCAGGGATAGCGCATCGACGAGTAGCCGGGCAGGATCGTTTCGTCGTCATCGAAATCATCCTCGAAATCATCGTCGTCGTCATCGAGATCGTCCGCTACTAGCAGCGTGGTGGCTAGCGTCGATCGCGTACTGTCGGACGCACTGCCCCACGCCTCACCAGGGACGGCAACTGCCTGCAGCTTGCTGATGCTATCCACAATTGGCTCACAGTTCCAGGCCGTTTCGCCCGGGACGGCCACCGCTTCCAGCTTCGCGATTGCGTTCTCCTCCGGCTCGGCCGGTAATGGAGCGGTCAGCAGAATCGGTGCCGTTGGGCTCAGGATCGTCGGGGCAGCGGTAATGAAGGGACTACTGACCGTGATACTGCTATTGCTGCTGCTGCTAGTTGTGCTATTACTACAAGCGTTGCTTATGCTACTATTACTCTCGGGCGCCGTCGTGGCGCTAGTGGTTGTACTAATGCTGCTGCCATTACAGCTTTCATCCTCCTTCTCCGCAGCGGCCGGAGTGGATGGCTGTTCTTGTTGGTGTGCGGGGGCAAGACCTCCATTGGGGTCCTGCTGCTGCTGCTGCTGCTGCTGCTCCAGGTCGTCATCGTATCGAGGACTCTTGCAAGCTTTAATACCATCGTTCTCGTCTCGTTCGGAACTTTCGTGTCGCTGGTGCTGTTCCGGTTGGACCGGGGACATTTCCGGGGACGTTTCTTGCTGTACCACCACGTCGACGATCATGTCACTGTCTGTGGACTGTGCGACCGGTGCGACCGGTGCGATGATGCTGGTAGAAATTTCGTCGTATTTGCGCTTGTTGCCACACAGCGTCGTACTGTTGGTGGTGGTGCTGTTGCCACTGTTGGCAGTGCTAATGGTGGTGCTGACAGGCATACTGGTGACAGCCGTGACCGTGGTTGCTTCCGTATCTTGACCCATTTTTAGTGTTGAATGCTGCAAGAGAAAGAAAAAGAGAAAAGAGGAGACGGGTTATTGAAAGTGCATACAACGTTTAATATATAAACGATTCTTGATAATATTTTGGACTAGAAAGGCTTAAGACTGTCAAACGATTTGAGAAGACCATCAAGCAGGTAAAGCTATGATTTGACAACAGAGAAGGCTTGTAAGATTGTATGCCTGGAGATCAACAGAGCTTCAACCACCAATCGGCTCAACGCATACAAAAAAAAACCTGTTGAAGTCCATATATAGACCCCAGTAACACACTTCATACTGTAAATCAATTACTACTAGGTGCATAAAACACACACGCAACGCAAACTCAATCAATCAATAAACCCATCAAACAAAACCGGAATGAATGAAAAGCCGCCCGACAGAACGATCATGAATGAATGGCGAATTTCGCCCTCACCCAAAACGTGCAATAATCACATAAATTAGCCAAACGGGGCGCGCGATAAACGATCATAAAAATCATATGGTGGGGTGTGTGTTCCACCGTTTACAACCAGCGTCTTCTCTTATCCAACCCGAACGTAATGGCAGGAGACGCAGTCACAGAAAGAGCTATTCTCGGCTTCCCTTGCCCGAAACTCTTTCCTGCTACCCAAGTCGAAGTTCGAAGCGCATCAATAATTGCGGCCGCGTTTTTTTTTTTGGTTTGTTTTGTGTTTTTTCCTTTCATTAGCATAATAAACCCATGATGGCGAGTCCACGGCAACTACGGTCCGGGGGTCATATTTCGCTAATTGAACGATTGGCAAACGGCTTTTATTGGACCTTTCCCTTCAACAGGTAGGTGGTAGCGGCAGCATCTTCGGGGTAGCATCATTGACGGCTACTGCTACTGATTCATTAATGGAGATTTTGTGGTTGAAATAGAATCTCGTGTTTAGAGGCAACATATTTTGTACTTCCTTTTTTGTTTTAGTTCTAACGTCCTTAAAGAGACTTCGACTCCTGAGGAGCCTCCCGTTGAAGTAGAATTAAACCAAGAAATAAAGCACACACACACACACAACGCCTCACTAGGAATAGGCTTCGGCTGGGAAATGCACGTAGTCATCGTCGTCTGCGCTACTTTTCTTGTGCCCGTTTGATCAATCACACACGACGAAAGCTGCGAGCCCAACCCCACCACCGACAAATTGCCGTCTAGTCTAATAACATAAAGCACGTAGTAGCTTTTTAGGGAAAATCGTTTTAACCTTCCCGGCAACGAAAGGAGAGCAGAATGAGCCCCTGTGATTGAGGGAAAAAGCTTTCGCTCTTCTACTAGAACCTATGGCCATGCCCGGTTCTGACAGCATGGCGAGAGTCACGCGATCTTACGCACGCCATCGACCAAAGACTACCAAAGAACAGTTCCCAGCAACAACAACAAAACCTAATCTGTTGGGTGTTGGAAGAAATAGAGAATAAAAAAAATGTATAAAAATACATCCACAGCATTCCACTTCTACGGGCTTTAAAAATACAAGTATGAAAGCATATCGGCGAGGTTTCCCGTTAAAAATAGACGAAAACTAAAACTGGTGTGTTGTGCTGGCTTGCGAATGACGTATGGTCGTTGTATCAAAAGCGTCAGGATTTTTTGCAGAGGGCAGGTTCAATTTCTTGAGGACTGCTGATAGATCTTAAAGGATCTTCTCCCTCCAATCTGGCTAGCGACGCGGCAAGGACCTTCTAAACACCCGAGTAGTGTTAGGAAAATTATAGCGCCCTACATAAGACCTCCACGCTCCCCCCCCAGAACCACGCTGACTCTACACCAGCAGGCAGGCAGGCAGGCAGGGGCCGGGGGGTTTTGTTTTCCGAAAACGGTTTCTTCACACGACCCCGCGGCACGACTGCTGTTTTCCATCGGATCGGTGGTCCGTTGCGTGACCTGTTTAGGTGTGTTCGTTGTTGTTTCGTTGTGTGCTTCTCTTCCTTTTGGTTCGACAAAACAACAAACGCAAGCACAAGATTGCGTGTCGGCACGGGCGGCGTACAAAAGAAGCGTACGTTTCGCCGAGCGACCAAGACGTCGACGGCGTGCATGGCGAGGTCATCGAGCCAGTTCTTCTTTCACTGCTCTCTCAAGCGACCCGGAGCTCTGGCGTCGAAGGAATGGCGTCGCCAAAATTCTTTCCACGATACCACCCACGCACGCGGGTGAGGTCGGCGTCATCATTGCTCCCCCGTCTGCGGGATTGTATTTGTGAAGGGGGAAGTTTTTTTTTTGGCGTGTTACTCAAAGACCTCACACATCCTACCAGATTAGTGGGGAACATTTGAATGGTGCTAGCAACGAGTAGCCTTGTGCTCCAAATGTGCTAGGTAGAGCAGAAGGCACAGCGCATGTTGCTCGAAATGTTGGTAAAATTGGATACTAAAAGATTCTGAATAAAAGCCCTCGTTCTTAACGTATCCGCTAGAACTAGATGAAGTTTTCGCGCGCAAAGTAGTTGTTTCTTTGGCACATATTGGAGGAGAGACCTCTCACCCTCTCGGCACACTGTTTATCTTTGCCGGAACGCGCCGAAAACGCGATCGCGGGTGGGATAATTTTATCTTCTGCCACAAACCACCATCCCAACTCCCAACGATCCTTGGAGGTTGGGTTGTTGTTGGCGCATCGGCGCACCAGAAAGCGTCCGAACGATCGACCAAATACCCGCGCGCAGTCGCACTGAGACTGTTGACGGCGATCGCAAGCATTCTTGAAGCACGCGCGCATCTAAAAATGGGTAAAATCGGGTCCCATATATTGCCCCATGTCCAGACATTCTGAGAGTGCGGTGATTCGATGATGAGGATTCGTGATAAGGATTGTTCAGGGAATTTGAATATTCCCAGACGTTGATGACGAAAAGTCCACCAGGTCCAGATCCTCCATGAAGAGAACCTCTCTCCCTATCTCTCTTCCATTCAATCAGGGTTTGGGGGGTTGCGCTTTCTGCTTTCTTTTCCACATACACTCACACACAAAACATAGTGGAAAAACATTCACACAATGGTGAAAGACGCGCGCGCCCGACGAGCGATCGCCAGGGTGAGATCGCGATCAAGCACGCGAGAAGGAGCGGCGCGCGCGGCACGGGAAATATAAAGCCACCGCCTAACTCCCCCTCCCTTCCATCCCCGCTTTCTTCCTCTGCTTCTCTTTCATCCCCCACCACCAACATCATTACGCACGTCACCCCGACGTCTTCGCGAAGGGGGTGCACCACACAACACCAGAGCGCTTACAAACGGCGTTGCTATAGCAACCTGACGGGCAGACAGCACAAAAAAACAAGGGAGGCCGAGAAAGATTATTAAACTCTTCTCGTAAAAAGGGGGTGGAAAAGAAAAATAGTTAACGGGTTTTTCTTGGCCCGAGCTCTTGGTTTCTCATACACTTGAGGGTTGGGTACCCCCTTGACCGCTCGCGATCTCTCTCTCGTTCTCTCTGTTTCTCTTTGGTAGCTTTTTTCCTTCTCTCTTCTACGATCGGTTACTTCGGTTGCTATAGTTTCCAACAAGGGAGCTTTCTTGGCTTCATCGCGATCGCGTTTTCCCATCAAATGTGTGTGTGTGCGAATGGGAGTGGGGGGGGGGGGTATATGATGATGCACAAGCGAAGGGATCCCTTCGCCACACGATCGTTGCCTTCTTCATGGTAACAGTTCATCTACACCAACCCCCCCTCCCGTCTTCACCCAACCCACCTCCTTCACCCCATTAGCACGATGGAATAGTGGAATGGAAAAATAGCGCAAAAAGCAACACGCCACACGGCGAAACGGCGTACGAAAAGGCAGCCCCGGATAAACCAAAGACGAGACGGACTGAAGAAAATGTAACCCCCCCTGCGAGAAAGAGGGAGAGAGAGCGAGCGAGAGAGTGTGGGCATTTATGTAAGCAGGCACAGTCATGGAAAGAGATGCAATATCGCGTCGTGCAAGATATTGCGAGGCCGTTTCTTTGAGCCCCCCCCCAACAATATCATCGTCTTCAGCGTGGTGGTGTTTCTCTTGAAATTAACTTTTGATGAAGGCTCGCATTTTTTTCTTCATCATATTTTCCCAACACGATCACAGCGAGAGAGAGAGAGAGAGAGAGAGAGAGAGAGAGAGAGAGAGAGAGGGAGAGAGAGAGAGGAGTTAGACTCCAACAATAGCGCTGGGAGCATTCGCGTTGTCTTGAAGTTGCGGAGGTCTTAATGAACTAAGCCAAAAAAACAAAACAACGCACTCAGACGGAAACAAGGGAAGGGGGAGGGGTAGTTGCGTTTTCTTGGGGTGGTGATGGGCGAGTGGATTGCAGATTGCAAGTTTTGGCGTGTCGTTTTGTGTGTCGGCAAACGTTGCGCGACAGATACTCGGGGTTCAGCTGAAGTCGGGTTGATATAATGTGAGATTTAAGCATTCTGGAGCATTTGAAAAAGCATACAGTGTGTGGGACTCTCCCGGGAAGCTGAATTCCTTTTTCCCGACACCTGCTAATGCGTGATCCTGCCACCTTCGATATCTGTTCAAGATTCTTCAGAATTCTTGGCCTGCCGCAATACTCGTAGCTGGAATATATTCGGATGAGTTCTCGTTGCCCGGCAGTGGCGGATCAAGCTCTGTGAAGGTTGGACACCCCTAACATATCGAATCGGCTGCCAGAATCGGTGCCAAAGGCCAGATGGAGACTTTATACGAGGGCTCTTCGTAAAGTTCGCGGTCCTCTAAATGATCGAGACACTCAGGACCTTAGAGCCTGCTACGCCTCTGTCTAGAAAGCTGCCTGGTCCCAAACATTTGCATAGTTTGATCCACTCCCGATACCCGCTCCTGTCTTGCGAAGTTCTCAACTCTATTGCTGTAACACCACCTGTTTCAGGTTCTTATTTCAGCTTTCACACATTTTGCAACCAATCGTTCAATGCACTTGTTTCCACAGTTGCACTTATAAATGACGACAAAAATGCTCCACTTTTTGAATGGAAATTATTCATTCTACTGTTGACTTTTTTTTACAAAAACACATCAACACGAGCGAAGTCTAACGACACAGAGTCTCTCCAAGCTGACGACCAAAGCTGTTTCTTTTAATGTAATTATTTAAATTTTTTGCCACTCCATTTGTATTGAGCCACATCGCAAACTTATCAACCAAAACCGCCAAAAGGATGCACCAGCCCACGCTTCGCATCTTCCCTCCCGACCCAAACACAAACACAATCATAACAAACGCACACATCACACAACACTCGCGTCATAAGCGTTGGGCGATGCAATGGCCGCTTATCAAGACTCTACTGTTGCGATCATCAGACGGCAATCAAAACAACTTACAGCATAACCGCCGCCGACTGGATGTTCTATGATGCACATTGAGCCGAAGGACAGTTTCCGGCGATGGCAGGCTGCTGGTGGCAGCAGTCACAGGATAACCGAGTTGCACACGTCGTCAAACAGGCGATGCACCGACAGTAATGCACCGGCACCGAACACACACCGGAATTGCACATTCAGAAGTTTCGTACACTGGGCACCAGCACATACATTGAACCGCTTTGGGCAGGTAAATGCGTGATGTTTTAGGACACTGGACAAGTTTAGACGGCACAGAATATACACAACATAAGTTGTGCCCAACCAAAACTCGCCACACGAAATAAGCGAACAAATAACGAAACGAACAAAAACCGCTTAAAACACTTTACACACCAATGTTTCACACAGATATTTCTTTAGCTAACTTTTCTATTTAAGATTGTTTGCACTAAGCATCAAGGCTTTTCATTTTCCACACACAACCACAGTACGTCGTTTTTTTTTTTGTATTTAAAACAAGTGATTGCACTTCTATGAAAACGCGCGCCAGTAATCGAGCGCAGACGAAAAGATCGAACTACGCGCCGTGGTTCGCGTTAGCGCGCTGAAAGATTGTACGTGCGTACCGTTGGAACGCCGGCGAGGTAAAACTTGCCGAAGCGCGTTCGAAACTTCCAGGAAGCGCCGCCATTCGTTCGGGCACAGTGTGCGAGAGCCAAATGCACGCGCTACGCTCTCGGAGAGAGAAAACGAACGAGCGCGAGAGAGCGAACGAACGTACAAGCGAGCGCTGACAACAAAAGGAACGCGCTCGTCGCACGCATACACCCTATCCGACCGTACCGTGCACACACCTATACACCCAGGCGACGCTGCAGTACTATTGCGAGAGCTGTCATTTGAAGCAACATCGAAAAGGGAAAAAAATGGAAGCACAAAAAAAAGGACGACGATAAAGAAGGTCTTGCACACAGCGGCACTCAAGCATTCCAACGACAAGGAAACGTGGAAAGAGAGGAAAAAAAGAGGGAAATAGGGAAATGTACCTCGTCGGTCGCCGGATAGCGACCTTTCGTCGGGGTCTTCTAATCCTCTTTTGGGACCACGCCAGGCTGGGCAGGATCGAAAACGATCGAAAGGCAGAGGAGACCGCTCCGACCGATCGCCCACAGTGAGTGGGACGGGAGAAGAACCCGGCAAAGCAAAGAAAAAAAAGGTGAGTTTTGGGAAAATAAACACGTTTTTCCTGGTGGCCCATACGTGCGTGTGTGTGTGTGCGGGTGTACAGAGAACATGCAAAGGATCATCAACGGTCCCTACGCGTATCCTTCTAAAGGTACCCAGGTAAGTGGAGAAAACAGTCCTCAGCAATTCGAGAATCCTTCCTTCCAACGGTCATGGCGCGTCAGGTAAACGCAACGAGGACTGATGGGATGGTGTGCGTTTGAAAATCTTGCTGCACCAAATTTTTGTTTATATCCGTCGGTCACGAGCATGGTTTTATTCGTGGCGGCATTCGCAGGGAAACATGGTCCAAAACTCCCGCCAACCGGTGGTCTGATGGGTTGCTTATCGGCGTATGAAGCGCAACGCTGGGCATGGCACCTGACGCAAGTCTGTGTTTTGGTGGTGAGCAATTGCGCAAATGGTAGTTGTGCGATACTTTCGAGTCCCTTGATCCTTGATCGGGAATACAGGGGATGAATGCAGGTGAAGGTTTGTTCTCGTTCTCATTGTACTTCTAGCTCATGTTGCTTTGCGCTACACGATTGTTATTGTTTTGATTGCAATTTAACTTTTGACATTTATTGGGAATTGATCTAGTATTTATCGCATGTGCAAGTTTATGCACATCCTCAGGACATCCAATTTGAAAATCAGGAGTAAATATTTGTCCTCAGAATTTCTGATCACCGAATATTTCCTCAGATTTATTCCCAATAATTACAGTTTCTTTTGTGCAATATCATAAGCAGCTCCAACTGACTCACTAGATAATCAAACTCCAGCAGCTAGACGTAGATCACGCACTGCAACGATCTGATGTCTGAGATTGTGCATCTTTTGCCCGCCAAAATCCCTTTAACTCCTACGTGGTCCTACTTAGGTCCAACCACCCATCCGTTGGATCATCGGGGAACGTCTGTCACGCATCAAGAGGTCACTCTCCAAAGAAAGGACTCCTGTTATGCTCTATCCCACCTCCCCCTTATCCAAGATCCTTGTTCTGTGTCTCGCCGAAGCCCACGGATGCACATGTACGCTCTCGCAATCCAATCCCACCCCCAAAGGAAGTGGCAAATAGGCACAACAACAAAAAAAAGCAACCCTCTCCGCTGAAAAGGTTGCGTATTTTCGGGTAG
The DNA here is from genome assembly GCF_013141755.1 of Anopheles stephensi. Classification (NCBI taxonomy): domain Eukaryota; kingdom Metazoa; phylum Arthropoda; class Insecta; order Diptera; family Culicidae; genus Anopheles; species Anopheles stephensi. The sequence goes on from NC_050202.1 coordinate 50,663,834, forward strand.
GTTTTTTGTTGTTGTTGGTCCTCGCAGAGAGATATCCACCAGCTCCGAGCTTAGAATCCGTAGGGGTGAGCGAAGGTGGCCGGATTTTGTGCGGCGGACAAACAACAAAACATGGACAGAAATATGAGGCAAACGACGAAATTCGCTGGCTCTAGGATGAAAAGGCGTACACGCGTCCGCGGGATCCGGAGACACGAAGGCCACCCGACGACGATCTAGACCACGCGCAGAAGAGTGGTGCCAGAGTGTGGCGTCCGGACGGAACGGGGGGGAGATTCAGGGTGTCCGATCTGAATTGGATAGGGTAAGGCGCAAAGTCAGAAAAAGAGGAACGACGAAGGCGACGGATGGAACGACGGTGAAGTTTGTGTGGATGTTTTATATTCCGGTTTGGTGCTTCGAAACGCTTCGTTTCGGGCAATTCCACCGCTGCTCCACCTTGACAGGTTGTGTGCCGTGCTTCGTGCAACACATCCGCCATCCGCCGTTCGCTCTGATCAGCGCTCACATCCAACCTCCAACTAAGTATGCGCCATTCTGCCCCAATATGAGTTCCTGTGCTCCCTGTGTCTAGTGTGCTGGGTGCTCACGAAACACTTTTGGACCATTTTCCACATCCACCAACGGCATACATATCTCATGGGGCTTTCAGAGGTTTCGAGTTTTTCTTCCGCCGAGTCGCCGAGGCTCGGGAACGGGCATTCGAAAGGGCATCACACACACGCACACCAGGTAGGTAGGTGGGTAGGCGAAACAGTGTGTGCATTGTTGATACACTACCCACTATTGCTCCGGCTGGGAGCGCCGAGGATTCGAATCCGACACCGAGGAAAACATTCCAATCCTCAGCGGAAGGACGCATCGCACGGCCTGCTGTGTGTGCGAGCAGGCGAGAAGCAATAGTGAGAGAGCGAGAGCCAGCACCAAGAGCATGTGTCACCCGTACGCGCGCGGGTGAACGCAACCAGGACGGCAAGATGCGGGATGAGTTTTGAAGCTACAAAAACCCATCACCCTTAACGAGGACGAACGGGCGAACGTGTACCGTGAAAGGGAGAAGGAGAACGAAAGATAACCTAAACCCCCAGCCTGCACATCCTGTTCTGCTTCGTTCGCTCGCTCGTTCCCTCGACGCTTACTCGACTAGAAAACAACCCCAAAAATAATGCGAATCAAGGGAGGAAAAAAACATCTCCCCATCTCCATCTCTTTCACGCACACACGCACATCGAGCTGGTGGCATTCGGTCGCTTCTCGCTTCGGCTTGCATACGAACCGAAAACCATCAACGCAAGCAAACGGGGCACAAACGGGGACGAGGGTTCAAAAAGGAAGAGAGATTTGACAGCAGCACGCAAGCGAGCACCATCGGAGTAGGCATCTGTCAAAAAAAAACTTCCACACCATTCGACGAGCGAGATGGACGGTGCGTGTGAGCGAGATGCGTTGCGTATTGAGGTGTAACAACAACAACAGCACAGCAAAAAATCCTCTACCACATTGGATGCTCTCTCTCTCTCGCTCTTGCTTTAAAATACCGCAATGGTTGGAGTTTTATGCCCTGCTCACTCGTCGTCGTTGTTGTTGCGCTTTGCGCTATCTCGATTAACACAGGGCTCTGAGCAAGCAGCAACTGCAGCGCTTTTGAAGCTAAAACGCTCGCACGGTCGTCGACTACTCTTCCCCGCTCGTTTCACCCCATCCGTGTCCTCGCTCTTCCTTCACAAACCAATCCATCGCACCATCTCTGGGCCTTCTGCGCGTACAGGCAGCAGCAAAAAAGCGGCACACACACAGCCCATGTGGAACCAAGGGGATGAAAAGTGGCATAGGGTGAGAGCCGGTGTGTGGTGTGTGTACGGCAAATGAAGGGAAAACGCGAGTGTCAGCTGTGTGTGGATGGTTTCGAAGAGGGTAGCGAGCAAGGCAGGTAGGGGCTGGGTCGGGACAGAGGGGTAGCCGCACGAGGAATGAAGCAACGACGACACGATTCGATCGCGGCAGCAGCAGCGGCAGCGGCAGCAGAAACTAGCCAACGACGAGTGGCTGCGGGAATCGAAGTTCCACGGAACGGAACAGTGCCGCGTTGTGTATGTCAAGGGGGCTTGAAGCAATGTGCGCGGGGCAGTACAATCGCACCGGAGCCGAACACCGGAGTGTTGCTCTCTGCTGGTGTGTCCGCCTTTGGTATGCGGCACACTCGAATTCGATACTTTCCGGTCAAAATGAAGCATTCGTCGCGAAGGCAGGAAGTTTTCGGTTCGGGAAAAATAATACTTTGTGCTGCATTTAGATTTGGTGACAGCTTCAACACTTGTTTTAAATGTAAGATTCAAACAAATCGATACATTTTACATTTTAGAGTAAAAATTATGTGCGAGAAAAGAATGCAAAGTTTTATTTAAAAAATACTATTAATCGAAATAAGTCTATCAAAAATAGGATAATTTAAAATAATATCATTTAATTGAATTTTTGCTTCAAAACTAAGTAAAACTTCATAATAAACACGAATTTCTTAACATATTTCCATTTCATCAAAAGGCAGCGATTTTAAAACTAAGAAAAGTAAAAATATATTTCAAAAAAGAAGCTAAAATGATAAAGCATCTAAATATTTAGTTTTCTTTACTGAAATTCTAGCCTGAGAATAAAAATATGTGCAATATTTGATGTTAATGTCCTGGGTGAAAATAATTTCATTTGTTTTCATTTTTCAATTTAGTAAAATAATATATTTGCTTTTGAAAATCTTTTAAACAGTGTTAAAAATAAATAGTCTAAAAAAAATCTTTGGTAAAATTTTCAATAAACGTTTGATGTAAAAATTTTGACCACCGGCAAGGTGCACCCAACGCCCAACTGTGCCAGAGCCCTTGGTGTGCTGCGGTGTGCCGTTCACAACAGTGTGCACATAGCACAGCGCACCGAACACACCGAGCACCGAGCACACCGGACCGACCACAGAGCGAGACCGGGGCGCGCACACAACACACAACACGAACAAAGCGAACGAACGGCAACGCGAACGATCGATGGCGGATACGGAGTGAGCGTTTCCCGCACCGACCGTTTTTCTGCGCCCCTGCCTTCTCTTCTGGTTCGACCCGTTTGCTGCTTCTTTCTACCGCTCTGCTGCTGCCGCTGGTACGCTGGTCGGCCGTAGCGCTCGAGAGCTGATGCTATTTTACCAATGGCTGCCAATGTTGCCATCAACTTCAAGCGCTGGTGCTGCTGCTGCTGCTCCGTGTGCGCGCTGTTTTCCTGCACAACCAGTCAGCCAGCCAGCCCAGCCAGCCCGTCAGCCAGCCCAGCCGTTGTTCGCCCTTCTCGCGGCGAACGACCACCGGTAACACACAAGCGAAGCAGGGGCAAAAGCGGAAAAAGAAACAGCAGCCGTGGCCTCATCATCAGCGAAACGTAGGAGGCGATTGCGTGCGGCCGGTTGGGGGAGGGTGGCACTGGGTGCCGGGTGCACACACGGGGAGGACGGAGAGACCTCGACCGAAGCGAACGAACCGCTCGATGCCGACAACGACGACGACGACGACGACGACGACGATGATGATGGCTTCGAGCGCTAGTGAAACACACCGCACAAAATGTGAAGAGCTTATGGACACGGGCATGGCCATGCGGTGATGGTTGATGAGGGGCCCACGACGCACCGGGGGGGGATTAGGGGGTGAGCGACGGTTCATTTTCGACGATGGAAGGGAAATATAATATTAAAGGGGAATTCGCCCTCTTCACGACACGGCCACGGACGGCGACATCAACGCGACGATGCAAGGGAAACGTCGTCCACCTCATCACCCGCGCCACACCCACCCACTGCGCACTGACCAACGTCATTCGCACTAAAATACAACGGCATATTTCAAAGTGCGGGGGCATTACGCGAGATAGAGCTGGCTGCTGCTGCTCTCCTTCGAATCAGGTCCCCGGGACCTAGCGAAGAAGAACTCGCCCTGTCTCAATCGAGAAGCCCATCCATTCCTTCCCCAGCCTTTGCCATTCTTCGCCATTCACTGCGATAACGCAATGGTAAGCAGCAGCAACCGTGGTCCATTCGGAGGTCCCGCAACATTGCAACTTTCCGGGCCCCGGGAACCTCGGCAGCACCAGAAAACCTTCTTAAGAAATTGAACGCGACCACGGCGTTTTTTTTTCTGTTTGCTGTGTTTCTTTTCTTCACCCTCCTTCTTAATGTGCGATCACCACCAGTGGGAAACATCAGAAGGAGGACATACGCCGGTACACGTCCCCTTTGGAATCACCCGGAACCACACGAGAGAGTGTTCAGATATTGACCGCCAGAGATTTTTTTTGAAAACCGGGAGATTGGCCAAGAGAAGGAATAAAAGTAACGATGAGTGTTAATATACATTTTTAAGAAAAAACTACCACCACCAAATGATGAATTCTTCCCCCCCTCTTTGCTCCACGAGAATGCCTTCTTGCAGGCTCCAACATTGTGTCAAATCGATCCTTGGTAACGAGGTAAGAATATGCGAGGCAAAGGTAAAACAAAACAAAAGCCCAAAGCGGATAATGAAGGTAAATGAAGGACAGCAGCGAAACGGGGAGAGAACAGAGAGGTGGTGGTTGGTACCAAAACTTGATGCATTTTTTTCGCTTTTGGGGGCACGCAACCTGTTTCTGTGTTTTGGGCTGGTTTTTTTTTTTGTAACACTGGTCTTGTCATTACTGTCATTAGTGTCATCCATCGATGCCGCCCGCAAGCTACTTTGATTGGGTTCTTTACGTTCTCTTCAATGCTCTAGATTTATTCTCGAACCAAACGAATCGATCGTTACCAATATTCGATCTATAGGAAGCCTCTTTTTATTGTAACACTTTTTATCAAATAAACTGGAGTAATGCAAACGTTTTTATGGGACATTAATCCCCAATTTAGATCCAAGCATGTACAATATCTTGTGCTTCCCTACCCGATCATCATTAGTTAATTGATCGTTTTGCATACAACTGCAACGGTTAACCCTCATTCATTAACGGTCGATTTGAATTTGACTTGCAAAGACTGCTGCACGATTTATCTTGCCATTGCACCCGTGGTACAACTGACTGCACACCAAATCACCGCCCGAAGGCCCGAAGAACGAACGCAACAATGGCGCGCAATAGTCAAACGCCATTCGCCGAACAGCATTTGAAATTCGAACACGTGGGAGCTGCTGCTGCAATACGAAAGCGTGAGCCGAAGCGTGTGTGTGCTCGCGCGCGCCTCCATTAATTTTATCTTCTAGGCATAACTACCGATGGGCGACGGATCCGTACACTTTTTCCGATGCCTTTCAACGGAGAGGGTTTGGCGAGAGCGCAAACTTTTTCCAACCTCTATCAACCCTAAGAAGAAAAGGTCGAATGATGCGTGTGCGTGTGTGTGTGTGTGTATTTGATAACAGAGACCAGGGATATAAGGAAAGGAAAATCCCTTTTTTAACCTCACCAAACACACTGGCTGATCCCCCAGAGGCAGCAACATTTCGAAGGCGAATTTTCCCTGTTCTATATCTCGGGGTTGTCTGCGGCGTTTTTCTTCTCCTGCTTCTACTCCGCTTATCTTCTACCTTCAAGGGAGAAGAATATGGGCATTCCATTTTCCAATTCCACCCCCGAAAACATGGACCCATTTTTCCAATTGAAGTTCCCTATTTTTCCCCCTCGGAAGAAGGAGGCGAAAAGCGGGAAACAAAAAGACAATCTTCTCCGAGACGTCAACGGGCACAGGAAACAAACGGAAGAAAGGAAAAAAACCCAAAGCCGGGACACGGGTAAAACAGAAACCCTCATCTTAACACTCCGCGGGAAGTCGGGCTGGCCGGAGAGGCTTTTCCGGAACTAAACATCTGCGCGTTGGAAGCTGTAGCAAGATGGAGAGGATCAGAGATCTTATGGCTGGTGTCTGTAGAGATCGACGTATGGATCCGTTATTTTTTAAGTTTGTTGATTACTAAGTTTTAACATATTAAAATGTTTAAAAACGTTAAAATGGAAAAAAATGGAATGCAGAAAAGACGTTGGCGTACATTTTAAACGTTCGTCGTTTTGAAACGGCACCAAGAACGCTCCACGAACCTCAACGGTCAACGGAGAGATAAGGAACTATCTCTGCGCGGACTTCGGGCTCGGCGCGTTCACGCGAGAAGGCCACCTTGATAATCGCAAAGTGTCTGTGTGTTACGCAGCGGTCTCTTGGTCGGTACGTCGGTTTGCGTCTGGTCCTCTCCCCTTTCCCCTTGACGCTTCACCGGACACCGGTATTTCGCTGCGTGCGCTTTACGAGTGTCTTACGTCCGGAGGAAGTTGCACTCCCGGAACAGCACTTGCAGCATGCAGCAAAATATGTTTATACCTGCTGCTCGGATTTCGATGGAGCAGGAAGCGCGAAATTGGATTGTTTTTTTCTTCCCCAGGAAAGCTTCCCAATATGTGTTTGTGTGTTCTCGAAATTTTAAATAAGTTTAATATAATAAGCATGAAATTATGTTTCTTCTTCTGCATCATCCTTGATTAAACAAAACCTCGAGAGATCGCGCCCTGCCATTACTGGGTTCTTTGATTTAGTATTCAGTAGTTGAATAGCTCTGGATACGATGAGACGGTTCGGGCGGGATTTGATATCCAGTCCTGTCGTGTGAATATGGTGCTACATTGCATCATATTCACAATTTTATATTATATCAGTTCGAAAATTGGTAGTAGTTTTTTGTTTGAGGTTACTTACTTCAAATTCTCAAGCTTTTCATCTCCTTTTTCTGGCTAGACAGTACAACTGCAGACCTGTTCTGGACCAGTCATTTCTGACTTCCTTGACTTGATGTAACCCGTAGCTGGTAATCAATCCTGGCTACAAGGACACTAGTGCGTACGGGACTTGATAATGATCTTTCCGTGATGGCAACTTGAGTTGCTACCAATCGGCGAGATGATAGAAGCTACAGTCTTCACACGGCAGGATCGGGGTTCAAATCCCATCCGCACTGTCTCTTCATAGTGAGCACGGAATAATCACAGTCCGGATAGTCTTTTCATAGTGAGCACGATTGAAACCCAGAAATCGCAGAGAGCCAAGCAGAAGATACGTGTTAATTTACTCTTATTCTTCTCCTTTCTTGCCTTAACGACCTCTTAGGTAATGTCTGCCATTTCTGGCTTACTAGACTTATTGATACCGCCTAGTTGGATAGTCAGTCCTCAGGCCGCATAGTTGGATGAGGAAACGGCACAGACGAGATTTCTACCACCTGGTCGCCCAATTTATTCTATCTTTGCTTTGACTTTTCCTTTATTCCGTTCTTGTTTGGTATCTTTTTATACTTCAAGATATACTTCTATTTCTCAGTTTACTTCTACATCTGTTACTGATTTTGAAGCAATTGTTACATATTATTGATTAAGCATTTTCTCGTCCATTAAGAACAACTTTTCCAACAGTTGTACGCTCTTTAGCTAAAAAATTATCTCCCTGTACCAGTTCTTCAGTGTAAACTCTGCTTCAGAGAAGTAGCAGCTTTGAAAGCAAAGCAAAAACACAGCAACATACTATTACGCCGAAAAGGCTCCATCAGGACATTCAAGGTAGCGTTCTAGTCACTGGAAAGAATTTATTTTCCACCTTTCTTCTACAAGAGATCCACCTTCTTTCTACTACAGATATCAGGCGACAGTTCCGGGATCCTCCAAATCTGCCCCGAAACACCCCCACCTGAGAGTTCGTTATCGTCGCACGGCCTTAGCTAGAAGCTTTCCCAAAAGCCGTAGCAGCCAAAATATCCACGTGTCCTTACCGACCCGACCACGGCAATTGATCCTCCCGGTACATGCGCGCCAAAAAAAGAAAAGGAAAAAGGACGTCTCGGGGTTCGGTTTGGTCTGTGGTCGAGAAATTCCCTTGTGTTTCGACCTCGAACCGACTTCACCGTCATCTCTTCCTTTGGGCTCACGCACAATAGCTCCCCGCCGGCCGCTCCGTCGTATGTCCCCCCCTCCCCCACCGGGCCTTCTCCAAATCATCACGATCATTTTCCCATTTCCTTCCCGTGCGTCAAGCGCGAATGGAACCACCTCCTCCGCCGCCGGTTGCTTTTCTTTCTTGGCGCTGTTTTAATGTTGCCGTTGTCCCCCCGTCTTCTCCCCTTTTATGACCGCCTCATCCCCCTCCTTGTTGAGCAGTGAAACATTCCAAAATCCATCCCTTGCCTAGGTCCGCCGCTTCACGAACTCTCCATCCCCCCCAAAACCTATCCCCCAGTCTGCCTGCCTGCCTGCCTGCCTACATTCCACAGCCAAGCTCGAGCTCTTCAATCGAGCTCCTTCTTCACGCGCGCGAACCGAACCGCCACCATGGTAAGCGACTCTCTTTTCCATAGCCTACTTTCCCCCTTGATCCAAAACTCCACGTGATGTTTCCACCCAGCAACCCCTATACCATCTCTCCCCCTTAGCCCCCCCCCCCCCACAAACCGGGTAGCCCACAGCCGAAAAAAAAGTGCTTGCGACCCCAACATCAACGCCATCAACGCCGGATCGCACTGCGTCTTTCCACCCCAAACCACAACCCTCTCCCCTCATTTCGCCTACTTCGTGCAACGCATTTCATTCCATTTTTCTTCTGTGTGTGTGGTGTTTGTGTGTGTGTGCTCATACTTTGAAACAGTACAATCCCCTTGAAGACGATGGGCGATGTGGAGTCCCCCACGAGAACCTGGTACCACAGCACCAGCCATGGGGGCGAATGGGAATGTGCAAGCGAGACAGGGATAGTAGGGCCATTCTCAACAACGAGCGAGAAAGTGAGATAGCAACAAGAAAAGCAAAAAAGCAATCCCAAGAGCAACGCGCGTTCAAGACGTCGACGCACAACGAACGACAGCGCGAGAGGCAGAGCAAAAGGAAACGAAGAAGGACAGTAATGTGAGTAGGAGAGCGAGAGAGAGAGAGAGAAGCAAAATCAACCGAAAAAGCAATTCCAATTCCCATCTACCGCTGGTTGTTGTTGCGTTATTTCGTTTTCCTGCCGCACAACACACTTCGCTTTTCTTTTTTTCCCTTCCACACACACACATATTTCTTCCCTTCCCCCTTCGTTTCCTCCATTCGCTTCCGCCCTCTCCCTTTCCCGACCAAGCGATTTTGTGCGTTGTTGCGTTGTTTTGCTATTGCTTCGTAGCACCACTGTTGCTGCTGTTGTGTTTCCGTCTCGCGCTACAACACGAAGGAACGCGCGTTCCTTCGATGCGAGGTTTTTCTGCCGTCCCTTGCGAGAATGTGTGTGAGAGAGGGAAGGAACATGTATGCGTTCATTAATCTTCGTGGACTGACGGAAAGAAAAAATAATCTTAGTAACCGGGCGCGTTCGCTGTGGAGCGAGCGAGCGAGAGAGAGAGAGCGCGCGCACTTGCTGTACGAGCAAGAGCAGGACACGGGCTGACAGATAAGGGTGGTGTGAGATGCGAGACAATGCGAGAGGATCTTTTCGATCGACACACGCAAAGCGAGCCGGCGAAAAAAGGAAAGGCAAAGACCAAAAAAATACCACGCTAACGAAACACGGACCCAAGCGCGCTTGATGACGGCCGCCGACGATGCCGTAGCACTGAAGAAAGCCAAGGCGCACATATTACACGCATTCGATGTGAACAGAAGACGACGGTCGCAAGACAAGACAAGGCAACGAAAAAAATAAAATACAAACACACACATTCAACGGAACGGAACGGAAGCGCATGGAGGAAAGATCAAATAAAAAAATACACGCAGCAGCACCACACAACACAGGATGACGACGAACGGCGCGTTCGACATAAGAAAAATGTTGGATGTTGGAGAGACACACACAAAAAAACAGTGTTTGCCTTGCCTGGCAAAGGTGACAGCCACATCTAGCCGGCTCTCTCGCTCTCTGTCGCCGTACGTCAAAGAATGGCGAACGTAGCGAAATAGCCCGTCGTTAAGCTGCGTCGCTGCTCTCACCCTGGCTCAAGGGTGCCTTCTTTTGCAAAATTCTGACTCATCTCTTGATGGTCCGTCCGGCGTCCAGGCGAGCGTGGCAAACGTAACGATGACAGGGACGGCCACGCAAAAACCCTTTGGCAGGGAAACGACACAGGCCAACGGGGGCATATGTGCGAGCAGACAATGTAAGAACCCGGGGTTTACGTTTAGCGGATATAAAATTCGATCTTAGTAGTGACTGGAAGGTGTGTGACAGCGTACCGATGTACGTCCGCGAAAATACTGTCAAATAAATGTCAAACTGACAGTTCGCGCGGATGTACTACAATACTGACTACTTCAACTTCTCAATCAGAAGGTTATGTGGAGTTTTAGGCGATAACTCAACTAGTAGTTCTGTTTTTCTTTTGTCATTAGTAGATTTGTCACTATATTTTAATCAAAATTACTAAAAATACATCAGAACTCTCTGTTCAGATGAGGGATGCTGGATACTAAGAGTACTTGACAACGCACCCAGCTTACTTGACAGCTGAACGGTTTATTTAACCGTTGAACCTGATTTTGAATTCTGGAAGGCAAGTCAAAACGCTTTTCGAAGGAAATAGAGTAGAAAACGTAAATGTGTTACAACATTAAAATTTTAATCTATAAAACTAATTCAAATTCATAACAGCATTCGCGAGAATGCAAGATTTTCATAACAAAATTTGACAGTGCGCAACTACAGGCGGACTGTCAAATATCCCTGTCGGTAATTTCTCTCTGGTGGGATCAGTTTTGCGTGTTGTACTCTGAATTTAAAAACACTCTAGTGCTGCTAGGTATTAAGTATTTCGTCATGTTAGTAAGAAAGTTAGGACAGCTCCTTTCTTTACATTACTATAAAGAGAAAATCTATCAACCAACAATATTTCATGTACAGCATCTTTACTGATGGGATCAACTTGACATATTACGAGCTGCACTACGAGTTTAATAAAAAATAATAATAATGCCCCGGTCCAAAGAGACTCAGTTCGGTGGGACCAATTGTGCGTAGTGTACTCTGAACTTAAGACCACATTAGTGCTCCACGAATTAAGCATTTCGTCGTTTCTGTGAGTAAGTTAGAACAATTCCTATCATTACTTGGCTATGAAAAGCAACAATTATAAACCTACGATATATCTCTAGCAGCTTTTCTTCGGGATCAACGTTGCGTTGTTTAATATGAGCTGACCATCTCTTCCAGGAGAATTTTTATCCAGCGCACTGTTTTACTGTTTTTACTATAGAAGCACTAATATTGTAAAACTATTCAAACGAAAGATTCATTCCGTGCGAGGAAAAGTTTCCGTCGTACGGGCTAGGGAGTTTCGGAACAACCGTATAGCCGTGTACACACCACAACCGAAGGGAAAAATAACAACCCTCCGATAGAGCAAAGCGCCGTAATATACACAGCCCCGTAGCCAGCAGGCCATTAGTGCGACTGGGACGGTCTCGGTGTACAGCCGAGCGAGAGACCGACTCGGGCGAACAGTGAACGTACGTTCACGGGAGCCATGACACAGAAAGCGAGCTCCGGCCGTTGAAACGAACCGCAGGGGGGGGGGGGGGGGGGGGGGGGACACTAAAGGAGACTGGCGGAGTCTTCCAATCTTCCCATCCACCCAACAAGGAGACAAGGTGGTGTGCTGCGGCGGTTCGTTCGCCGCCAAGGGATGTTTCTACCAAGAGCTTATCGCCGAAGCGGGCAGCAGCAATAGCTGACAGGGAACTGAGTTTCGAATGTCTCCGGGCGGGGTTGGATAACCCCCTTTTTCTTGTTTTTCCAACCGGAGCACAGCTTCCGAGCGACGTGCCAAACCTGATGTGATTGCTTGCGGAAAATGGTATAAAAGGGAGCGTTCTACTGCGGTGCGCTAGAGAGCTCCGGCAAACACCACTTGGCAAAAGGCGACCAGATACCGGGACCAGCGGTGCCGAGGCTTACATCGACGATGCTATGCCTGATGTGATTGCAACGGGTTTGGCGGTGTGTGTGTGTGTGTCTGTGTGTGCGGGGGTGACTAAGGGAGAAATTTATTTATATCCTGCCTTCTTCACCAGCGTCGTCGTCGTCGTCGTCATTGGATTGGTTGGGTAAGAAGACGTAGCACACCATCGCACCATAGTAGTAGCATCAGCATGACACACTCGGTAGAGAATCATGTGACGTCTCATCTGACCGTCGTTCACTTCCCTCCTTCCCCTGCTCCCACAATCATTCTCCCCTCTTTGGTGTAGTCAGACGCTCTGCTCAGCAAACGAATGCGAGGGTGGGTTTTTAAGGGTATGGGACACTCAATTCTCATGCCATTCGTGTGGGTGGGTTGGTAGGTGTGGGTGGGTGTTCAGTTGAGCCAGCCGTTGTTTCCGAGCGTTCGTTAAGGTGGCAAAAAAGACGCACACAAACCGAGAGGGGAGGCAACAGTGAATAGTGTGGGGCGGGATGAGTTTTTCCCTCGTCATCAGGTTCCAAAAACCAGGAGGGGGAACCGACCTAGCGCTGGATCCTGTCCGGCTGGCGAAGATGGGTGATGGGACTCCCATAGAAACAGGGAGAACACTACTGGAAGGACCATCAGCATCCCGGCCTGCCTTATGTATAGTGTGGGTAATGGCATAGAGAAGATTACTCGGTCTCGGATGTTGCAGAACCGTCGTCTAAATGCTTCATCCTTGCTCTTTCTTGCCGGTTATACACACAGGGTCGATGGTGAGGCGTACGATATACTGCTCCCATCCCATGCTTTCGTATCAAAAGCAAACAACTTTGCCCGAAAGTCCCAACTCTTCGACTCGACTCGGTTTTTTTCTTTAGTCTCCCCAGTATCCACAGTTCCAGTGTTAGTAAAGGTTATGTTATTTTTTCTACAGCAAATTTTAGCTGTAAAAAGTTAAGTTTTGTTGTTCTGAAGGGTTTTACGGCACACATATTCTAAATGTCAACAGCATCATTCAGTCCTGAAAAGAATGATGATTTCAACATCCGATGAATATTTCGTGTCTGTGGATATGAATTTCATTTTCGCGGCATTCTACTACTACATTCTACTAGCGTCAAACAGAACGGTTTCTTTACATTCTGCAGGGGTTCTCAAGCATTTGCAAAATTAATCATATACTAAAAAAAATGCGTTACGATTCGTTAACCAATTTCGGAAATTTATATGTACAGAAAAATATACACAAACAAAATACTGAAATACTAACTGTTTCATAGTTGAGGCTTTCAGGTAGCTGCGGATTTACTCAGATCAAAGAGCTCATAGAGTGGACAGAGATACCTGGTGAGGGCTGAGTTAGTAAAGTTGCTTTAAGTTAGGCCTTAACGTAGCTCTCGTAGAGTTTAACGAATTGATCGAAAGAAACCAAGAAAACGATGTTGAATAAGCTTAACAAAGTTACAATAGTACAACAATTTTGCGCTAACTTTGTCAAAGAAGCTCTCAGATCCGTTTTCAAATTTTTGTTGAATCGCTCTTAAAACTGAATTTGGTTTTACAAAAATAAAAAAATTTTAACATTATTTAAGAAGCCAAATGATAAACACATATTTGGCGCAAGTCATCAAAGCATTCTTGAAAATCCACTTGCCAATTTTATGTCATTCGATTTGAGAAACACTGGAGACTATAGCAAACCCGCTCGGATGCTAACAGATCATTTGAAACAGAACGATAAGGTGTTGCAATTTAATGCCATACGAATAAATCATCCATCGGAAGTAGAAATAGTCCTTTACAGAAACGAAAAAAGCTGTTGATATTTTAAAATTAAGCTGCAAAACCCTGCATTGAACACAACTCAGGAAAGAAAAAAATGCTAAACGAAAAATCAACTGTCTGTTTAAAGTGATCCATAACTAAAGTAAATGTGACTACATACGCGCATCTCAAAGTTCTTGCACGGAAGAGGATCGACTACAATATTAACGAATGAAGTGTTCAGCTGCCCAATCAATGCCATACCACCACCAGTGGCAGGTTTTTCGTAAATTGCAGCTTGCTTGCCAGAGAGACAGACCATCCGACTGGACGGATGCAATTTTGGTGGTATGTTCTTTTTGGCTTCCTTCTGTTTTGCAATGTTTATCCTTATCTAAAAGTTCCCTGCCCGCGTGCAAACACCTGCCCAGAAAGGCCATGCTTCGCACTGGAGCCATCTTTGCGCTCGATTTCCCGAGCACGTGTTGCACCGGGATGCAACGTCCACTAGTGCACGGTGTGGCTTGCAGCAGCTGTTTTCTCCGGCTCCGTTACCTCACTGCTCCTCGGCGAGTGAGTCACAGAGTGCGTCACGCAAAAACTCTACGCTTTTAATTATCCATACACCCGAAACTGTCGCTCCTATTCCTGCCAGTACGCCCTAGAGCAGCCGCTCTTTCAACCGCCGGATTCTTCACCCTTCCTCGATCCTGAACCTGGGCACGAGTGAATGCCGCGTTGTTTGGATTAAAATCAGCTGATCAGCGGCGAACCGTTGCAGAAACCGGGGCGCCGACGAGATAGGCCGTATATCATAACTGACCTCTAAAACACATACAACGCGAACAAAACAAAGCGAAAAGAAAGAAAAAAAATACACACACGCACACTCTTATACACCCCACAAAAGGCCTCATTTCGCTTGCTGCAGTACCGGTGGTGACTGGCAAATGACTAATCGTAGACCGTAGACGACCGACGACGACCGACGGGACGACAAACAACCGTCTGATGACGAAGACGGGCAAATCTCATGCATAAATTCCAGCCCCTTTGCTGCGCCGCGATACGCCGACAGGAAGCGGGCCAACGACCGTGTGTGCGAACGGGTAGTGTTGATTGTGACGTAAGCGAAAATCCCTCCAACAACGCGGTTAGGGCAATAAAACGTCATCAGAACGCTTAATTGTTTTGATGCCGCTGCTTCGGTCCTGGTTACTGGCAGGTTCGGCCAGAAGTATGTCCTCCAATGCTAGTACGAATATCTGAAGAACCTCATCTCGCGGAACTCTATTGCCTCAAAATGTGATGTCAGTGGGAAGTTTCTCCCAATGCGAAGACGCTGCTTGCTTCGGTCGCCATCGCATTTTCGTGAATGAATGCGATGCTATTTGCAGCTGGCGTTAGTGCGTTTGTTTCTGATTTGTATCTGCCGATTTTCGCTTCGCTTTCTTTGCTTGCCTGCTTTATCCTATTGCTACGAGTGCACACACCACAGCCGATAAGCAATTTCATTCATAAAAACCCGACCCCCCGAGCCGACAAGTGATTGGTGGGGTGAAGTTGAAGTGGGCAATAAAAGTGTTTTGCGTGTGAGTGAAAGCGCCACGAGAGGAAGAAGCAAAACAACAACAAAAAACGTAATCAACAATGTGCAATTAAATCCTACCCCGACTTTAGTGGGCTTAATTTTATTTTTTTGCTTTGTTTCTCTTACCCCCCTAGGCAAGAGCAACAATAACAAAAAAAAAGACGCAGCTCCATTTTGCACACATGAATGGTGCGAGAAAGAGAGAGCGAGTGCGTGAAGTATGGCGAAAGAATGTGCAGGAAGACACAGCAGCGCACATACAAAGCAAAAGAAAAAAAAAAACAAGAAGAGAGTAGACAACTAAACACACACCTCTAGAAGGGTTTAAATACGAGTGGCGTGTTATCTCGCTCACGCTCGCTCTCGTTCTTGGCGCTCCAATCCAAATCTTTAGTACACACGATACACTCGGCGAACAGCCCCCGAGAGATGGCGATGGTGGTGACCTTCATAAATTTATTCCATTGCTCACTTATTATTAGCGCGCGCGGCAGAATAAACAAAGACGCACACACGCGTACGCCGGAGGACGGCGCAACAGATACGGAACTGCATCATCCCCACCAAATGCCGTCCGGGGGTTCCGTTTTAGTCTGGGAGCGCGCGACGACCAGGACAAATATGGTTGGGTGAGTAAGATTGAATGAATGTGTGTCTGTTGCCGGTCCGGTCTCCAGAAGGTGCACCAGCCGCGTGCGTGCGTACGTGCGTGCGTGTACGCGGGGTGGTGCGTATGTACCACGCACAAACCGCGTACGCAAATAGAAACATACACCAGGTCCGGAGTTCTACAACGCTTGCTGATGGCCAACATGTGTTCAGGATCCGCCGGGGGAGGCCTGGTAGTGAGCGACAGTTTTCCAGTAATAGGCCATTTGTACGCACCCGGCTAGTCGCTGGTTCGATTGGAAATAGATACGATTAAAGTATATTAAGCCTCTACTATCTCCACATGGAGGGACGACAAATTGGAATCTGAATGGTAGGCGAAATTGAAGGACCAAAACTTGATTTGCCTTACTGTCCGCAGATTCTCTACTCTAAATTCGTTTTCGCGCTTGTACTGAAGACATTCAGTCTGGTCCGGGGCCGAGGCGATAACGGCGCCGATCTTCACACGGCAGGACCGGGGCTCAAATCCCATCTAGACCGCCTCTCCGTACGCAGGGCTGACTTCATTGCTACGGGTAAAATCAAGTCACAGAAAGCCAGAAATGACAGGCCGAGAGACCTCTCAAAGTTGTAGTGCCAAGGAAGAAGAAGAAGAAGACTGAAGACAATTTTTTTAAAGAGAATAAGGGACTCTCCAGAATTATAGCTAGATTCGGTCGAGTCGGGAACGTTCATAGCTGCTGACCAGAGACTCACATCTCTTCATTAAAAATGTCTGTTAGACATTTTTGGGGATGAAGCCCCTTGATGTCTTAGATACACCATCAAGCATTTTTATGAGATCCTTTTAATGAGGTCCCTTTTTTGAGGTCTCCTATACGATGCCCCAGGTGCCTGCTCACTCCATTCATAGGTTAGTCGGTTAGGTTAGTTCATAGGATTTCTAGAATACGTGAAGGTGGTCTGGATGGGATTTGAACCCCTGTTTGCCTCCCGTATTTTGAGTATATTTTCTTCAGAATAGGCAGAAGTTTATCAAAGTCTTCTTCTGCTCTTTGTGAGGATGTATCACGGTTGGGCAAGGGAGTCCAGATCACATTCCACAATTCCGATACAAGTTCTACCACCTCTTAGGAGTAATGAAACCGACATCTGAAGGTCATAGGTCGTTTGAACTAAAGGATATCCTAATCGATTCATGATGTTCTCGTTTTACCAAGATCTTCAAATAAGACTTTGTGAATATCTACACCCTGAACATTTCCAGAATCGAACAAGGCTTCGTTTGTAGATGTGCAGAATTCTAGAGAATGAAGGGAACCGTGACTCCGAAATAAGTCAGTTACATCTCGGAATGATTGTATCCTAGTAAAGCTCTGGTAGACGGTATCCTTGAAGGGATTTTAGTTTTTTTGAAATTGGCTCATTTGAATCCAGCCCCCAACTGACCATTTCCTAGCGAACAGTTAGTGTTCACCGCCAAGACTTAATATCCAAGCTCCACCATATCAATCCTTTCGCTCTCATTGTGATGCGCGTTCAGTAACTGCTATGCTCCTAATTCAAACACACACACAATCAAAGATACACGTTGACCCCTGCTACATCTCGTACGGTGAAGCCGGCAATAATCAAGGGTGACCTCCAACCTCCCACCCCCGCAGGTGGTGATGTTCGTTACCCAATTCGCGTTTCCACGCGATGCCACGCACCATTTAATATTCTCCGAAGTTCCGCCATTCGCTCTCGTCTTTCGCTTGCCCGTGCTACCACCATTAATCGTTCTCTCTGCCGAGGATGTGGCTCTGCATATGCGTACCCACCCAGCCCAGCCGGGGGAGTCGCACACCACACGGATTAGCTTATCATCATCCGGCATTAGAGGCTGCTACATGCTGAGACGACCGCGTGCTCTGCTCTCGCATAAACATTGAATGACCGCGTGTGCCTCTTCGCATTGTTGCTATTGCTTTCCATCCATCTAAATGTCTGTGTGCGTGTGTGTGTGTAACGGGATATGCCTCACTTGTGGGGCGACCTTGTGTCTGGGAACCGAGACTGACGGTCTGTGGCCCGCGTACTAGAGCTCGACCCAGCCCCGCAGCCGAGAGGGTGGCGATGTCTAAAGTTAACCCACTAATTAAGTGATACCGGTAGCGGCCGTCGCTGCCGACGATGATGATATGATGACGACGGCGACGTCCAACGTCAGACGGAATGAACCGGAAGTGTTCATTTCAATGAGTGTGTGTGTTTTTTTTTATTTGGTCTGTTGATGCTTAAGCTGATAACGAAGGGCACGGCCAATGCGAAGGATTGTTCATTTGAGAGACGAAGCGTTCCAAGCGTATGCTCCCGAAGCGTTAGACGCGTTAGGTCGTGTGAATGTGGTTTGTTGGTTGTAGGGCAGTAAAAGGGCATACATTTAATTCATTTGCTTTGCTGGAAAAGCCTCTTCTGCTTGGGAAAACTCCAACACAGAATTGAGGATGATCTACAGAATTTATACCCTTTTACTTAAAACTTTAATAACCATAACCAATTCCTCGCACAGTAAATGATTTATTTAATTCTAAAAATAATATTCAATTTTCAAATTATTTCGCCCTAACGGAACAATAAAAAAATTGTTTATTGGAAAGGATACAGTTACTTTTTTCTCTCTCTCTCTCTTCGTACTAAAACATGGCTAGAGCTAAAAGTGCATTTTCGCCTACAATGCGCTTCACTATGCATAATACCAACCATTCCAAGAACACTACTCCAACTAAAAAGCCTCGTTCGGGGAAGCTTTTTGTGTTCGCACGCTTGTGTGAAGCAGGGCGCCGGGGAAGAAAAAAAAAGTTTCTACCTGTGCGTGTGTATTTTAATATAAAATTTGTTTTTTCTTTCTTTTCTGCCTACACCGGAGAGCTAGCCAATGCACACAGCACACACGGTGATGTTTTGTGTTTTAAACAACTGTCCTCACACCCGATGGATTATGATATTCGGTCACCGGCCAGAGCACACACTATCGCACCAAAACCCAAAACCACTCAACCACCACCCACCGATGCAACACAATACACGGGTGCAATGGATTGCAACAGGAATGCAGTGGTGGTGGGTTCCATTTTCGGGCAAAACGAAATTAAAGCGCGACGCTTAAAGTGCGCTTGTGTCAGCCAGGGATGTATCAGTGCTGGAGCTAATCAGAAATCTTAAAGCTTGACTTAAAGACGCGCCAGAATCGTCGGTCGGAAAGTTCAATCATCAACATTTAGTGCGGGTGTGATAGGGTGGTTGCGAGTGTTCGAGGGTGTGAGAACATGTTGCCAATGTTTGAAGTGTTTAATGGGATGCAGAGGATTAAAATATTGATCAGCTAAAATTCATGGAGGTTCCCGAATTTCTCATTAAATTGAGGATGGTAAGTACTCACACCACTGGACCAGGATCAAATCCCGCACTATCCAGGTCCGGGATAGATAAAAGTCAAGGAAGTCATATGTGACAGGTCCAGGATCTCTTGAAGTTCTAGTCTACAAGAACTCTGCTTTTACTCACTTTCAATCAAAATCTGCTACTCAAAGTGCATCATGGGAAGTTACCAACCCCTTGTAGGGTTTGTAGGAGATCTTCAAAACCCAGACTCACCTGCATCTGAAAAGAAAAGAAAAAAACAAACAAATTAATCACCCACACATACACTCTTTTAGCGTCAGACAGTGTTACGTTACGTCAAGTTTTGTGTCTCGAAGCGTTAAGTCCTTGCCGGCCCCCGAACACCAAAGAAATCCGTACGCGGGCCAACCTGTTGCCGGGCACCAAAAGTAGCAAGCTAAGAGGTTCCGGCGTCCACCCCTACTAACACCACGCACCACACCCATCCCGCAACAAACACAAACCCGAAACAATGCCATGCTGCCATGGCGGACCATCTGTTGTCTGCAGCCATTCTTCTAACGTCACACCGTGCAACGAGCCCAGATGGGGGTTTGTTTTTATTTTCCACTGAAGGTGTGTGTGTGTGCTTTATTGCTTCTTTTTCCGATATCCGCAAAAAACCCCACACTTTGGTCATGGTGAGGAGCGAAACGCCTTCGACAATCTTACGGCGTGGTGCATTATTTATTTATGCACCCGACAGTTGCAGCACGCGAGTCCTTGCCGCTCTCGACTGTCTCGAACCAACAAACCAAAAGTCGCCAGTGTAGTTTCTTTTGTAGTTGGTGGAAGTAAATAAATCTCTATCAAATTCCCTTATGTCCAAAAACTTGAGCTCCAATACTGCACCTTCCTAAATATCCGAGGATGCGTTTTTGAAATTTAGGACTAACCGTCAAAAACCTTCATTTAGTACGGGCACGCACACCGTCCAAAATGAGGTTTGTGTCCTCGCTGAATGAAGGCGAATAAAATCTAATCCTGCTTTCCACGGTTTTCCACCCCTCCTCCTCCCGCGCAGGAACCGGTTTGGTCTCATGCATAAAACTGGTCTCCTTCGAGTTGGTGTTATTTTATTTAAGTTTTAGGTTCGCTCGTACGGTACGTTCGGAACGGAAGCGTCACATATGTTAAAACGGCGTCGCCAAGCTTGACATTTCCCACCGTCGGTTAGAAGTTCGGGGGGGAGATGAAGGAAGGTGAGAGGGGGATGAGGGGTGGGGGGGGGGAGAGCAACGAGAGCAACACTTTGGATGCTGTGGGTAGGTAACCATGGTAACTACGCTTCGGAAAATGCCACTCCGAGCCGACCGAGCGGATGAACGGTGAAGTTGGAAAAGCTCCACTCGCACACAGACACTCTCAACGCCATCACAAAAGCATCGGTGGAGTTAAGCACCCCCCCCCCCCCCTCCCCCATCCTGCTGCTACCACACCGGGTCCCCTCCAGTACATAGAGTGGGTTAAACTTTTTCAGCAAAAAGCGCTTATGTACAGGGCCCTGCCGCAGCAGCAAAAGCTGCAAAACCCTCTCCAGGCAGGCCGTTAGCAATTTGATGGGGCGACCCCGGTGGTTTTTGCTCTATTTACTTATCAGTTTACTCCTGGTTTTTTCCCTCTCTCGTGCTCGCTCGCTCTTTCATTTGTGTGTGTGTTTTCTGATGTTCTCTCTTATATATCCACTTTCCATGCCTGCTTGGCTTCGCCATATCTAACGCTCAGCATCCGCTGCCGGAAAGGATCAATGTACGGGAATAACAATGAAAGGACCACACCACACCAACATCATCAGGACACACACACACACATAGACATTTAAACGCCAACGCTACGCTTTTATACATATAGGCATATAGGCTTCGTTTGCCTTTCGTTTGCTATTTACAACGATAGTAACAGAAAAAGCTGGATCCTGCACATAGAGACAACCCAACACAATAGGAGGAGGGAAGTGATAGGTAGGTGGGTGGGTGGGTCGGTTGGAAGGTAGGATGTACCGAGCTTTGTTCTCCCGATATCTATCCGAGTTCTGACAGCAGGAGGCTTGTGAGCACGGTCGGAACGGTATTGGGGGGAAAATTTACGGTGGAAACGATTGCGATACGTAATGCGCAAAGCGAGAGCAGGGAAAGGAAAATTGTGATCCTGTGCTTTTTTTCTGTTGTTGTTGCTAGTGCTGCTGTGGTGATCATCAAATCCAACTGTATGTACCTTGTCTGCTTCACATTCTTCTCCCCCACCCCTCCTCCGTTTTTTTACTTGGTTGCGGCGCGGTTCAGTTCAGCTACAGAACCAAAACCAACAAAGGAAAGGACATTTCCACACACACACACACCCGTGTATATATGCACACGAGTACATATGGGAAAGAATTTTCCGAAGAAAAACAAACCAAAACGTATAGTCGCTCAGCGGACGAGACAAGTGCAATGGTAATGCAAGTGGCCGCAAGCTCAAAACTTGCTGCTGCTGCTGCTGCTGCTGGTGATGATCATCCACCCGGACCGGAAAAACGGACACTCTATTCAATAAGTCAAAGGTGAAATGCTGGGGCGAAGGCGAAGAGCAGTAGGGGACAAGCATACATGGCATTTTATTCGCGCCGTACGCACACACATTTCAAAACCAGGACCAAAGCAAGTGGGCAATGCTTACAAAATATGCTGCGGGATGGCCGGAGAGGGAAAAGCGTTTTTCATAACGTCACAACAAAAGCGACATTTGGTCGGGGTGCGCAATACGCAGCAATGAGCGGACGGAGCAAACTTTGTACATTCCGCACCACAAACCAGCAATCGAGGAGCTACGAAAAGCGCTTCGGAGTGGTTGAAAATAAGAAAAGTTTGTGAGCGTTGACCCGTTCACCAAAACCCACACATAGGCACACACACAGAAGTTTGCAGCTGAAGCTGACCTACATTTATTTACCCAGTGGTAGGAAGAAGAATGTGTTCATCGAACTTACCCGCGTACGAAAAGGCGGGTGCAGCGAAACCTTTAACCGCGTGATCTGCCGATGGAGGCGCCTGGTACTTCAAGATGCAGCTGGCCGAAGCGCAATAAAGCGAACAGTTTGCCCGCTCACATGCTGTATGGTTGTGTGTATTTGTAACGCTCTAATCATATTTCAGGTTCGTAAAAGCGCAAGAGTTAAGAACACAGAGAATCAAGAGGATTTTTTAGATTGTTTCAAGACTTTTTTTTCGAGGAAAACCTTGAAAGCTTTCTCGTAAGGAAAATCCACAATCGAAAGCATAAATTGCCGATGTAAAGGCGTGATGCAACAAAATTTTGTAAAAAATCTAGTACAAACACAGAACTAGAAAATCGTGCCAGAGAACAAACTCTCGACCATTCGGCGGATACGATAACAGCGTAGGTGTTTATTTATTTGCCCTATGCAACAGGTTCGGATTCGTCCGGTCGGTGGCCCTCCCTGCCCACGCACAGTACACCTTCTTAAAACGAACGAAACGTTTCGAAGGTGGCATGAATATGTTTAACCGAATCCGTCGTTCCCGCGTGGCGTCCACGGAGCCACACAACGTGTAACCGGCGTCGTCGTCGCAATAATCGGGTGTTTGCCACCACGAAACGATAGCGATCCATCAGCCTTTGCTCTTGGGCAGAAGGGGGGGGGGGAGGGGGGGGGGGGGGAGCCGCTCAATGCGTGACGGGAAAATCCGGCGACTTTACGTTTGACACGGACTGGGAACGTTTTCTCGCACCGAACGGTGAAGAAGTGAAAGTGAGCAGCCGATGATGACGATGACGAACGGTGGTGCGTGGATACCGAAATCGAATCTTACTTTCAAAGGCGATCCCTCATCCTCACCCTAGTAGGCATCGACGTTCAACGAGACTAGACGACACCGATCAACCGTACACAAACCGTGTCGGACTAATCCCGCGTACGAGGACCTAGAACTGTTGGGGTATAGAAACATCTCGCTGATAGTGGTGTGTCGTGGCCCGTTCCATTAGATCAAATCCGATTTCTACATTCGGTCGCCAAAAGGACATACAGTGGTGTGTGAACATTGCAATATCGAAGAACAACCGCAACACTGGTGGGCAGTGAAGTCGTTAAACGGTTAGCAGTCTGATATCTTAGAGTGTATTATATTATTTGAGAATATTTCTTTAGAATTTATTAGTGAAGCAGAGTATCTTTTAGGCTCTACTAAACTGAACAGAGTTCGTTTTTTATCTTCTTGAATTATTTTCTTATTTATCATAAAAAAACATAAATAAAGTCAGAAAAAACTCTACACGACAAAATCATAAATTAATAAAAAATTGTGTTAAAGTTGAAAAGTTTAACTATAGAGAGTAGATTCCCAAAAGTATTAAAAATTGTTCGATAATTTAATGAATAATGCATCAATAAATTTATTAAAAATGTAGTTTAATTTGGCCAGGGGCGGTGACAGAGGCAATAATGACACCAATCTTCACACGACAGGAACGGGGTTCAAATCTTACCCAGACCCCCTCCCCAAACGCAGGAGTAACTATTCTGCTAAGGATAACATCAAATCACTGTAAGCTAGATATGAAAAGCCGAGATCTCACGAGGTAGTAATGTTAAGGAAGAGTAAAAATACTCTAAATCTATTTCTTAATTGA
This sequence comes from Anopheles stephensi, assembly GCF_013141755.1. Lineage (NCBI taxonomy): Eukaryota > Metazoa > Arthropoda > Insecta > Diptera > Culicidae > Anopheles > Anopheles stephensi. Next base: position 50,687,813 of record NC_050202.1, read on the forward strand.
TTTTATGATAGGATTGTTTTGCTAGAATATTCATTTTCATTAAAAAAAACTCAATCAAGGCATCATAACCTCAGTTTAACGATCTAAAAAATTAAGTGATCTTATTACATTGCCCATCACTGTATCTTGCTTTAACTAATTAACTATCGAAAGGAGCATTTTTCCACAGAATTATTTTTTAAGAACAAAGGACAGCTTGGAGTAATGTTAAAAAAGAAAATTCGTTAAAATTAGACCTTGTAATCGAGAACAATTACAAAAATTTTATAAAAATCAACCAAAAAATAATTCCTTTGACAACTATTGTGAACCATCCAACAACGCACTTACAAACCGAACCCGTGAATCATTTTAACTCTCAAGAATCAAGATCCTTTCACAAATGAATTTAAAATTCTCATCATTTATCTCAAGCGTACAGGAGCCGGTCGTCCGTCCCGACCTACCGGGAAGCAGCAGTGCGCTTAGTATTATGCCTTTCTCTCCATCTTTTCCCATTTTATGTATCGATCATATATTATCTTGAGCGTAGGAAAAGTTCCGTACCATCCGCAAGAATGGTTGGAAAACCCCGGTCAATACGATCTCTGCCGGGTACATACTGAACAAAGCTCTATTCCCGTTAGCGTTTAGTGCTTCGGCAAGGGCAAAAAAACAACGCCAAACGGTGGTCCTCCTGATCGTTCTGAACCAATCAAACGATGTTAGGAGTGAAAGAGAGGGAGTGATGTGGAGTATACCATTCCACCTCCCTTTTTTTCTTTCCCGTACGTGTGCATTACAGGAGTCTTGAGAAAAACGGTGAAGGGATCTTTGTGAAATTTTAATCATCATGAGCAGGACACTCCGACCGACCAACGTTAGGGCACATTGGCACAAAACCGGATCATCACCACACCGATTCGAGGCGCCATCAGCCATATCCTCCGTGTGTGTGTGTGTATGAGGAGGATAGTGGAACAGGGTGAAACGGGCACATGGATCCACAGCCATCGTTCCAATGACGTCGGAAGCCCATTCCAATTTACACCTCCTTCCAGCCACCGTTCTCCTAACAGCGACCAATCCCACTCTCCTAGATCGGATCGATCCCCATCCACATAAGGGATTGGTGGGGAGTTGAAGCGAGGAGGAGAGGAAGGACGACGTCTGGGGAGAGAGGAGCGTTGTTCGGGGTTCTATTTTCGGATTCAGAACAATATAATCGCCCCCAAACGGAGGATCCTTCTTCGTTCGGGTTGGCAGAACGGAATTTCGGTCCCCCAAAGCACAAGAGGCACAAGTGTTGGATGGAAGGGAGAGCAGATGGGCGAGGTAGTGAGTAAAAACAAGGATAACGCGACACATACACTACGACCACCGATGGTCCAGGTACAAGGGAGCTCTGGCTGGGTTAGAAGGTGCCCCCAAGAACTCATCAAAAAACTCCATTCAATCTCCCAGGCTATCCCCCCGAAAGCTATCCCAACTGTTTTATGTAGAATGGATCCCTCTCTCTCTCTCTCTCACTTTCTCGCTTTCCCTCCACAGCTTGAGCAGCGTGTATGGGTGTGCTACATAAAACATTCACCCGTGCGTGCCACCGTTCGATCCCATTTTCATGACAAACCCTCGGGAAAGGGTAGCGAGTAGGGAGCAGAGGTAAGTTATGGCAGGATGTAGTGCGCATGCGCTATCGCTGCTGGTTCCACACAAAGAAGGATCCACAGCCACACACACACACTGGACAAGGGCACACAGGACAAAAACCACCGGTCGAGAGCGTTACGACTCCGACTTCCGAGCGAGCCATAAAGCAGACAGAACCGAGTTGTTGGTGGACCGACTGTACCGACCCGTGTAGCAGAGAGTCACCAGAGTCGGTCGCGCTCGGGGAAGAAGGACGACCAAAAAAAAAAAAACCCTAGAGCAAAAAAAAGGCCATATAGCTTCCAGGACTTTTTTTTTAGGTTGTTGTTGTTCGCCTGCTGTTGTGCTGTGCCGAGGACGGCCGTGTGTAACCGAGGACCGAAGGACTCATCATCACCAAAAACCAAGCTGGGGTGGAAAAGCGCCCGAGGAGACAAAGGAAGGGGAGAGGAGGAGGAGTAGAATGAAAGGTGGCGCTCGCCTTCTCTACCAAACAATGGTGGTGCTGATGATGGTTCCACAGCAAGGGTGGGAGATTGAACATTGACGGTACATACAATTTCTCGTCTATGTGTCGCCGTACCTTGGTGGTGCAGAATATATAACGCACCGTGTCGGAAAACTTCCCTATTTTCCTAGCCTCTCCCTCCTCGTTTCGGTACATAAGCTTCGATCTCTCGACCCGTAACACATAAACGTGAAAGGTGCAAATACACAGCGAGACAGAGTGAGAGAGCGTAAAAAAAAGCTCCATTCCGAGGACTATTCGTGCTATCGCCAATTTTCCGATGCTTCTTGCTACTGCAGGACGTTGCTCCGTGTTGTGAACCGGGGACGGGTAGTTTGTGTGCCTTCCAGTGTTATATCCTTTCAGCCGTGGGGGATTTATCCCCCAGATAGGCGTCTTCCATCGCACTCTCTCTCTCTCTCTCTCTCTCGCTCGAGCACTAATAAATGACATAACCATCGGTCGTCGTTGTTTTCCACTCCACAAAAAAAAAGGATTCAAATGGATGGACCAAAGCAACAGAAAAAAAACCCCGAACCAGCGACACAACGATCGACTGTGCTTGAATAAATGATTTCAACAAACACACACACACACACGGGGAGGTGATAATCGGAGGGGCAAAACTGGTGGTTGAAAAGTTTCCTCTTTTTGTGACTAAGCTCCGAAGCTTTTGGCCAACGTCGACGAGATGACGCCACCTCTGTGACGATACCTTCGTTCTGGTTGCTTTGCCGAGGCCAAAAAAGACAAAGGTGACTTCAGACTAATTTTCCGCCCAAAACTTCCCCCAACAAACCGAGGACAAAGTTGTATATGTGCTAGGGGTTCGATTTTCGAGTCCCTCAAGAGCACAAGGTTCTTCGGGGGCTCATGGCTCTATCCCTTTGTGGCCACGCTCTAATGGGGATAAGAAGACCTCCGCTAGTAGCTGTGTGTGTGTTTATGTTGCTCAGTTGCTAGAATTAGTTTGTTTTGCAACGTAGCGTACATAGAGCACGAAGAGAGCGGCGCAAACCTTGAGTTTTAGTACGAATTTGGACCGGATTTTTATTTCGATCGAAATTTCTACTGCGCCACTGGTGGTGGTGCGGTGTGGCTGGTTTTTCGTTGACGAGGGTGGACAAATGGGGTTCGGAACACGAAAAAAAAGTTTTTACTGGAAATTGATTAAGCTTTTCCCGTGTTGGTGATGCCGACTTTAGCGAATCTCGATCGATTCTGGACTAAAGCGTTGAACGTTTCTGGGCTGAGAGATCCTGAGCTTGAGCGATGTATGTTTAAATTTTGAACCTACGGCAAACGTTTAAATCACTTCTTGAAGCTTTCAGAACTTTTGCTTCAAAGCTCAATCTCACTTAGCCCTTGAAAGAGTGCCTCAGTTTGATTGTCGCAACTTCGGAAGTTAAGCAACGCCAATTATTTCCCTCCCTGATAAGCGCTTTTGGCTTAGCGCATGAGCATAATCTAGCTAGCAATTTTAATGCCACTCCAGGAAGATCTTAAAGATGAAGTTCCTACCCGTTCCTCCCGTTGCCGCTCAAACTCCATCTCCAACAAACTCGGCTCATTTTATGTAACGCCTCATGACGTAGTGACCGAAATATCATTTGATAGATTATGTATGTAGATGAGCATTCAAAGCTGAAAGCGTGTCCCTTAAACTCTCTCACACACTCTCGCACAGAGGCATATCTCGCCTCTACATACAATGCTCAAATTGCATCCTTATATACACCGCTCCTCTGAACTCGCTCGGATCTCCACGCATTGTAGCGTCCCCCAACATAACATCAGCGGGAGAAACGCAAGGGGTTGAGAGAGTGCATCATATTTGACCGTAAAAGATGGCAACAACAAAAAAACATGATCGGATGTCCAACGGTACGAAATGCGGTCATGTTCAATGTTTTGCCGGAACACCGATGCGCACAGCTTCACACCACATTACGAGCTTTATGTATTATTATTGTTAAAACTGGAGGGCTTTAGCCCCAAAAGCCAAGGGCTCTTATTGTTTCGGGCAGGTGGATTATGATGTGATTTACCAGATGTTGAAAGATGAGGCCAAATGTGTGTCCTGGACTCAGCCCAACTCTTCCGGCCCGATGTTTGGCGTTCCATGGAGGATCTAATTAGATGGCCGGAAAGCGAGCGGCGAGATTTCCCAGCGACATCAACCTACATTACACCAGGGAGTACCCTAGAAAGCGATCAATGATCGTAATCACGACATCAGTAGATGTTACAATTGAAGCGATTTCTTGAAGAGCTAAAAATTTAAAGTAATTCGCACGAACGTGATTGTGTGTGAGCGTTTGCAATAACTAATCCAAGCACTGGGAGCTCAGCAAGCAAGAAACAGTGGGAGAATTAATCAAGAGTGCATCTGGCTTAGCGAAGGTGTAACCGAGGAAGATGAGCCACCGCCAAGATATCCGCACTCTGCATACGAGTTGTACAAGTTGCGTGAGAAAATATTTTTGCATCAAAGTCCCAGCTCTCAGGGACTCCCTTCGATGCACCTCCCTCAAGGTGCATTCCACAGTTCCTCGTTTTCCGGTTCGAGAGGTTTCTGTACTCCAAGAGAACGCTGTGCAACACAGCTTGTACAGGCAATAAAAAGACACAGGCAAAATAAAATAAATGACCTGCCTCTCCATCCATCGCAAATGGAGGTGTTTCATGTGTTCTGGTGGGCAGGAAATTCCAGCCAACCTTTCCCCAGCCATTTCTACCGAACTGTGCAACACATCAGCGAACTGGTTCCTCGTTTCATCGTTCGATCTCCGGAGGCTGGAGGGTCCCTCGTTACGAGGCTCTAGAGCAAGGACCGGTTTTCCGGGATGCTGTTGGTGGAGGATCGAGGAGTTCCGGGGAGTTACTTTCGCAGGTTTAATCGCCAGTGGAAGTCCATGGGTTGCGCGCGTTGCTAACAAAACCGAGGCTGAACGATCAAGTAACGGATAAACTCAGTATGTGGCTCAATGAAGAGTAAATTTAAAGAAATGCTCTTTGGAAGTCTAAAGGGCTAGGAAATTTAGGAAATTAATTTAAATAATAATTACCAAGCCTTGCACAAAATTCAATACATCGTAAAAGTGTGCTCTATCGGGTCTAAAATCACGGTCATAAACCGTCGCGGCTCTCACAGGGCTCTCACCCGGTCGAGCACTGGACCAAAGATAATGTTACCGGAACACGGCTCAACGCGTAACGACATCGCGCGCTCGGCGTGTTCTTTCTTCGTGCGCATTTCCACGTGTAATGAACGAACCCGGACTACGACGAAACGTGCCCGTAAGACGGCGGCCTCGCCACTATCGCGCGCACCATAAAACGGTGCGACTCTCGTCTGCTGCTGGGCAAGGAGCGAGAAGACATTACTTACGGCGTGAGCACATTTCGGGCGAATGGTGAGATTTAATTGCTTTTCCTCGCACGACGGAAACCCCCCCTCGACATATCCACGGACTAGAGAACTGAGAAGAGAGAATGGACAGGACACTCAAACAGCAACAACAAAAAAAAGCTGTTTCTAAACGGAAAAAATGAGACTCTTCGCGGGGGAAAAGGAAAAACGAGTCCCGGGAGCTAGGTACTGTGTGAGCCTTGTGGGTGAGTTTTGTTTTTCTTGTTGGAGTTCAAACTCCCGGTGCCTTTTTGTTTATTGGCATCGGAAGTAGTTTTGCTTATCGTACTCACACAGAGCATAGCGATGAGCCGACGATGCAAGCTGCAGCTTAGTGAACACATGATGGGCTACTCTCATTTTCTTGATGCTCTCTCGCTCTCGCTCTTTAAATTTTTCTCTTATTAAGGAAAAGGATTGCACATACAAACGCACACACACACACGCAGAGCACCCCCTAATGCAACCGAGAGCGAAGAGATTCACCCCACCACTAACTCCATATTGCAAAGCAGCTATACAATGGCGATTCGGTTCTTGGAAAAGAGAGGGTTTGCTGTTACGAGGGTTTTTTTTTGGGGGGATTTATTTGTTGCGTCTTTTTTACCCTTACTGGCTGACTCTCTACGAAATGCAATTTTCAAAGCGCAAAGCGTCGGTGTGTCGGGAATGGCTGCTGGTGGTGGTGGTGGTAATTCCGCAAAACACGTGAATGTACATCCAAGTTTTTTACGGGTGCAGTTTCAGTTCTCTAGGAGTACAGGAGACTCGAACATAAAAGAGGGAGAGTTTAGTAAGCACGAAAGTATTGCAGAGGCAAATCGGAACATTTCGACGAAACACTTGTCGGGAAATGCTGTGCCTGTAGTTCCCGTTTGCGAGGGAAATGGTTTCGCAGTTTAATGAGTACCGGTTATTGTTGAAGAATAGAGGAACAAATTTGTCCTAATTATCGCAAGTGGTTAGAATAAAATAGTGATTGAAATCCATACTGCGGCTCCGAAACGATAGCGAGGCCAATCTCACATGGAGGATGACAGGGGTTCAAAATCCATCCACACCATCTCCCTGTACGTAGAACTAATAAGTTGGCCAAATAAAATAAAAGAAACCCAGGAATGAAAAGACGATAACTTTCGAGTTTATTTTGCCAAAGAAGAATAAGAGAAGATCTACTCTGCAAGGAACTTATTCTTATCTCTCGAACAAAATAAGATCGCGATTTTGGAGTGGCCTGATGGTCCGCCGGTCCAATAGTACCATGTGCCTGATCCCATCAGGACCATATCCTCGTAGGCAAGACTTACTATCAAGCCATGGGGGATATCAGTAAAATCAGGCCAAGATCTCTAGAGGTAGTAGTGCCAAAGGAGAAGATGATCTTAAATAATGATCCTATTACTGTACATTATTGTACACTTCAAGCTAATAATTTCCATAAGATACTATTCAAGTCCAGTTCATCTCCAAATTAGACATCTCTGGAACTAAATACGGAGTCTAATACGAAGCAAGTTGAGGTATTCAAACGGCATGACTGGGATTCAAATCTCCATCCGGGCCGTTTCTCCGTAGTGATCAGTCATCCAAGTACGACTATCCAGGGATAATCAGTCCTCCAACTACGTGGTATTATTAGATTAAGTTACTCATTAGACAGGCCGGCATGATCGAGAAGATTGTTAAGCCAAGAAGAAGAAAAATACAGAGCAGGTTAGTACTATGAAATATCTTTGCCTTTCGAAGGTGTTGGTAGGGTATAAGCCTTCTTTGAATTGATTAAACTTGTAACTAAAGCGTAAAATAACTGATTGTGATTAAATTAGTTCCAATACTTTTATGACAGTATTAAGATTTAAGGGTTATTAAGGCTCATTTAGGTCTTGTGAAGACCATTCACTAAAGTTCAAGAGAAAAATAAAATAGCATTATAAGATTAAAAATGAAGCAAAATACATCTTTACCACCGTCAGGAGCTCATAAGAGGATAGTCAAATAACTCCATGTCTCTTTATACAAACAAAGCAACCAACCTAAGAAGCTCATTCATTGAAGAATTTCTATCCAACCATTCATAGCAGTAGCATTTTTCATTCTAACCCTATCACAGTTTTTTTTTTCAATATTGCTGCCCCTATCAACGTATCCATCAGCCTCATTGGACACGCGATCGAGAGAATTTGCTCATGCGATCTCGTGAGAGCAACGCTGCTAGATTCCATACCATTCTTGCCAATGGAAGAGCAAGGCGATCAGCGGCCTACAATCGGATACGATCTCATCATCACACACAACACACACACATAAACGATCGATCCGATCGAGTCAATGAAATCCATCATTCATCGTGCAATTAACGCAGCAGGTCGAGCGAAGGACGGCGGAAGCGGGCGATTGGTGCGCTTTGTTTACATTCCGCAACAACAAGCACGACACTCAGCGCATTCGCTTTCCTTTTCTAACAGCACCTTGCCACCGGCTTGCAGATCAGTTCATCAGTCATCCTCAACATCAACAGTTCAGCGTCTCTAATCCAGTCCGTGACGAAGCGTCATTTGAAGCAGTGCGCCAATTACGGCGTACGATCACACGCAGTACTGGCGTAGGTCTGCCCTCATCACAATTAGACAATTTGCAGGCACGCACACGCACACAGACAGGGACGATCGTTTTGGTCGTGTGCCGGCGCCGCCGCCATACGAAATTGGCAATCAAAACAAAACCGACAACTAGACCGAATGCGTTTAACTGATTTGTTGGGGTTTTGTATAGCAGGGACCGCCATGAATCACCTGTGTGTGTGTATGTGTTTTTAACCAATCGAGGGATTTGGTGTCAAACGAACCGACAGCTGTACGGGGTGTACGCACACACAAGTATCTATGACAATTGAAGTTTTACGATGCTGTCTGGCTTCTTTTTTATCGAGTGCAACAGTATCACGAAGGCGCCCTTGTTGACATTTTTATGTCTTGTCACGAATCATTGTATGTGTGTGCGTCTAATGTCATTGTTTTTGGATCGCAGAAAAAAAAAACAACGGGAGGAAAGAAACAAACATACTTTTATGCTTCGGCATACATTATCGCCGGTATGGGAGGGCGAAACGACCGACCACAATCAGCTGGTTTTAGAAATGCACCATCATTATAAGTATTGCGCGCGTCAACAGATGATGATGCTGGGTGTCTCGCTCGCGTGTTCGTGTGTGTGTGTGGCGGTTTGTTTATTTTTTATATCTGTCACGCAGCCCGTTCTTGTCTCCTGTCTGTCTTTGCCCCTTTTTTTAATGCGGTTTTGATAGAGGAAAAAGGGTGCGATATCGTCTAAACATGCCGGGTAAAAGGGCCGAGCAGAGATTGGTGGAATGGACGAACCGCTTATACCCATATCATCATCAGCATCATCAGCGTCGTCGCTCCAATACACTGGCAGACAAGGCCACGGTGGTGGGCGCTGAACACTGTGGAGACGCATAAACATTGCAATAAAACACAACAAAACACAACTACACAACCACAACTGGAAAAAGGGAACCGTAATTGAGAATATGCTGAATTCTCTCTTGCCCCTCCTCCCCCCCCACACCGCCCATTGCCCCTTGTATCACCCCCACACTCAACCCTACCCCACAGGCCCTTTAGTAGCATCTAATAGCACTTTGAACCCAACATAACGACTCGCGCACGCTCTCTCTCTCTCTCGCGCGCGCCATCTTTTTGACATTCAAAATCGCTTGCTCTCACTCGTTTCTACACATCTCTCTCTCTGTCTCTCGCAGGTTTTCGACTACATTATGTTGACGGGAAAGGAAAATTGGCGAGTGATTTATTGCGCGGCGCCTTGGTCTCGTGTCTCGTAAATCGGTAATGTTGCCTGCCTGACTGCCTGCCGCGTACTATGACCGCGTGTGGCCGCCGCTCTTGCCGCTGTTATTGTTCCTGTTTGGGCCTGCCGGCGTCTCGCGTTTGCGGTCATCGTCTCGTGAGTGGCAGCACGTGCTTTTTTGAATAGAGAGATATGCACAAAACTCGTGCGGCAGAGGAGGGGGGGGGGGGCGGTATGGGGGTGGCTGGTGCGCGAGCACATGCTTGTGTGCGCTTCTTTCCCAGCCGATTCTTTGGCGGGTTCCCCATTAGTAGTGGTTGTCCCGGCATCCGGTATTGGTGAGAGCGGCGGTAATCATTTCGCCAACAAAAGAAATACACACAAACACACACGCGCGGTGTTTTAGTGTTTATTTTTTGTTGGGGAGGTTGGAAAAGCATAAAATCCACCGCGAGCAGAACTTTATGATACCGTGGATGGTGCTGATAATCGAACGCACATGCAAATCGATATCGGTTGCAGCCCGGGGAAAAGGAACACGGGATGGGGGTGGTTTGTTTTGAAGAAAATGGGCCCCAAAACATGACGATGGGCGGCAGTAACTTTGCAATTTACGATCGGGTGCTTCTTAACACCTGAGAAAATTCATTACATTCTTGGTTTCGCGGTGGTGAAAGTAAGCGAGCGTTCGAGAGCTAAGATCAGGAAACGCATCCTTTATTTTGGGGGTTATTTGGCTGCGTTTTACGTCTTTCTTATCTGACCAGCCATGCAGGGGTGTTAATATCCATCGAAAAGCGTCCATCAAACGGAGATGGTTTGATTAACCTTTATACAAAAATTAAGGGTTTACTTCGACAAAAATGTATAAAAATATCTGATAACTAAAATGGTTTTATAAACTTTTTTCCACACCTTATGGTTTAAAAAAATGGTTCTATCGATACTATCGATGAGGTAAGTAGACGAGCCCTTAGTTAAATACTTTCGAGCGGTCGACAGACGGTGGTCAAGTTAATACTAATTAATTCAATAAAAAACCTGTTACCAAACCTAAATCAAATGCTGTTTCTGACCAACAGACGCAGTATACTCTTTTCTAAGTTAAATAAAAGAAAGAAGAAAATATTCAAAAATAAAACAGTTAATAATGACTGTTAATGAAAAATTAATATTTCAAAAACAGGGAAAACGTAAGGCGTAATGTAATGATCTTGAAGTGCAAAGATGGTAAAGAATAGATAATCTAAAATGATCTCTAGTGATCATTTTCAGAAAGAGATATTTCAATAAAAAGCTTATGAAAAATCTCAACTTTAGATGGTTCTCAAACATTGAAACAAACATCATCTTATTCATCTTAATTCATCTTAATTAATTATAAAATATTGGTAAAAAGTTTAAGAAAAAGAAAGTAATTTAACCCTTAATCTGCCTCTTCTAGATTAGTTAAATCTACTAAGTCTTAAGTTATTAAATTAGTAAAACAGCCAAACACAAGTTTGCGCCTAATAAATACATAAATAAATCAGATAGCTTAGTGTTTGAGTCGTTAACATGTTAACACGAAGGGACTGGTATCAAGTACCATCTGAACTGTCCTTCTTACCGAGGACTGACTATAAAAAGAAGTACAAATTATGTTAAGAAAGAAAGAAAAAAGACAAGCCCTGGCCTTAAGGTTGTATAATATAAAAAAAAGAAAAATAAATATACTACGAAGAAGAAGCAGAACAAGAAGATATTCAAGAAATGAAAGAAGATTGAAATACAAACAACATAATTAAGGAAAAGAATAGAAGGAAAAGAAAAGGAAATAGATGAATATAGAGTTTAAAAAAACACCAAAATTGGTTCCATGTTACCTCTACAAGATGGAAATATATCTATCTTACTGATAATAGAACCAAAAATATTTTTATCTCATATCAACTGCATGAATCGAAGCACGGCTACTTCCGTGACCGATATGGTCACGATTGCAGGCTTCTGTCTGGAGATGAGTCGATTAAAAGTTGCCAAAACATTAAAATAAACCCCAAAAATTTCCCCTTTTGACCGCAACACATGGACTTAATGGCGTGTGTGTGTGTGTGTGTGGCTGTGCTCACCTTAAATCCATTCATCAAGTGTCAGTGTGTCTTCGCTTCATGCGTACCACACACACAGTGCGCCGTCCGTACGTAATTCTTCTTTCGGAAAACACTCAATTTAGAAGAGATATTTACGAGTGGCGATGTGTGCTACAACCCATAAATGCGCGCGGTTTTGTTAACGTGTGTGTGTGTAACCCTTCCGCTTCCCCTAGACGGTGGGAGAGATGGCCAGGTCAGTGTGATTTGTTTACAAACGCAATTCGCGCATGATAAAGCGCGTGGCGGCGTGGTTACAAATGCATCCACACGCACACGTGTTTCGGCATTGTTTACAAATTCTGCCGTTGGCCAGATTATGGGGTTCGGGGTACATCCTTCACTTACCTGTTCTTGGTGTGACGGGGCGTGGGGTTAGCAAACGTTAGCCGGCTTTTCCGCGTGGAAACACTCGCGATAGGGAAACACTCACTTTGCAAGAAGCAAAACAATCTTAAACGACACCGGGAAGTTCTTTACGTCCTGTTCACGTGCATCACGGTGCTTCTTAAAGATCTGGGCTTAAGAATGTGGCGCGAAACGAGTTTGGAGGTGTTTCTAGAGGGTTTTTTGTGTTAGTTTTGCACTAGGATATCACTACAGTGGTGTGTTTTTTCTACTGGTTTAAATTCACATGACTCTGCATCAAACTTCACGTGCGGCACAGGTATTGCTAGTTTGACAGCTCACCCGGCATATCCACCACATCAATGGTTACTAGGATTGCTGCCGAATTCCATAGTCACAAACCACAAACCGACATTTGCTTCTTTCCTGTGAATGATGATTTAAGCACCATTTATCTCGCAATAAAGGTTCAACAACAATAACAATTCGTCATTTTCCGAGAGTCTATTTCTTCCTGCACAATATTCTACTCATTACCACAGAAGGTTAAGAAAGTACACAAGGTAAATGTTACTGGTTGCTTGGTAATGATACTCTACATACACACACACACATTTTGCATGGTGCACTTTGTTCAAAATTCCTTCATACCTAGGCTTTATCGCACGGTCGTCGCTACTAAACGTGCCATACTCCGGTCGCTTTACGTACTTTTCGGTTACGTGAAAACGTGTCGTGCGATACAAAATACGCACCAAACGCACACACGCTCCCCCAGGACTGTGTTGTGCGGCGTACAGAACGTTACTGGCCCCACGTATCGGGCAGCCGCCATTGCGGTGTGGTGCGGCCATCATCGAGCCGAAGCGAGAGCCGATTTGCCGTGCAACGGGAGCGCACGAATGGCCGAACCGAACACCGAGCGAGCGTTGGATCGTTTTGTTCCACCCATTGCCCGCCCCCCCCCCCCCAAACGTACACAGGGGCGCATACAAAAATCCCCATCAACAATTAGATGCGTGTGTGTGTTAGAGAGGGTTTGGATGGTTTTTTTATGTTGCTTGTGCTTACTCCGATACGGACCGGGGCCGGTGCCGTTGTCAAGTCGTCGTCGTCGTCGGAGAGCCACACAAAAAACGCATCTCACCTACACACCACCCACCGCCCACCACACACACATACACAGTACGTGGTCACTGATTCATGCCGACCGTCTCCATCCTTCGGTGGAGCCATTATTCCGCGAGCTGCGGTTCCTCGGGTTTCCTCGAGCGTACGGAGCTGTCAAATCGTCTCGCATACAGCAGTATGGAAGCTTTCGAAGCATTTTATGCCGTGTACTGCCTTTTTTTTTGTTATAAGGTTGTTTTTACACAATTTTTTTTGCACTACCCTCGCTCGCTATACGGGAAACAGGCGCGCGTGTGTGTGTGTTATCACTATTTGTACATGCTGTTGGTGGGCTAGTGTGTGTTTGTGTGAGTAAGCTCGAGGACGAATCTTATCGGGGCCTAGCATTTACCCTTCGATGGGAAACAGGTGATTTTTGAACGCTTTCTAACTGATTTGCAGTTAATTTGAAGTACAGTATTGCGGTAGGCGTAAGATAACGTATCAAAGTAAGTTTATTAAGCGGAAAAGTACGATGTTTAAATTATAGCTAAAAAGGTCTAAACTGTACCTTTTCAAACCTTTGGTTTTAATTCATAACACTAAAATGATTGCAGCTTAACCCTCAAACGATGTGTTTAGTTTCTTCTACCTTATTTTTTATTTATGTTTAATATCTTTTCCAATTTCTCAATTGTACCGCAAGAAAAAAAAAACTTAGTACAGGGGTTTCAAGATAAACTTGTAATATTCTAGCCATTTCTGGACACTGCTCATGATAAAAAAAAAACTGCCACTGCTGTTAAAAATTAACGACTTTGGTTGTAACTTTTGTTATAATTTTAAAACAATGGTTTAAACAATGAATAAAATATTTCTTATTTGTCTTCTGATTGGCTTCTTCACGTTGAAATGTATCCAGTCCAGTTCTACCAGCAAATAGTGCACTGCATCATGAGCAGATGCCCGGAAATGGTTCGCACATTATAAGCAAATCTCGAAAACCTTGTAAATATAACAATTTAGAAAGAAATAAAAAGTATGAGGCTGGAATCATTTGAATCAGTACGCGGATCGAGATACGCAACTTAAAACTTCAATAGTTGCTTTCCTTGGTTTACTAAGCATTTAAAAAAATTGTTTTAACATGATTTGATAGCCTTTCTTACTACCTGTAATAATCTTTACCAATTTTAAAATGATGATGATTTTTTTTAAACTATGAATTTGGCTTTATAGTACTACTTCTTCTTCTTACTTGGCCTAACAATCTCTTCTAACGGCCTAACGAGGCTATGCCTGCCATTTCTGGCCATTACTAGACTTATTGGTACCGCATAGTTGGATAGTCGGTCCTCACTATAGGGGAACGGCCCAGATGGGATTTGAACCCCGGTCCTACCGTCCGACCGACGCCACTGTCGCAACTGCCTCATGATACATGAAACATTTTTCAACCTAGTGAGAAAATATTTATTTAAAAATATGCAAAAAAAAAAAAAATTTCATTCTGTACAACTTTGCAGTACATCATTTTTACTTACGTCTATACAACTTTTACGGCTATTAAAAAAAATGGAATCATTGTTCCATTACGCATTGCAAACCCTGTAATGTTCTGACCTTACGTAAGCTAATTGATGAACGATTTTGAAACTGAAACTTAATATTTGTTAGCAAAATCATATGAAGAGAATAGTTTAGTAAGCCCTCAAGAAACACAATACTGCACCGGTATTATTGTATAACACAGTATTTTGTTCAATTATTCTTTGAAATATGTAAAATGGTATAACATAAGACAGTACCAACCTCAAACCAATATTAAAGATACCTTGCGAACGTTTACCCAAGAACAAACAGCTTATCATAAGATTTGTATTTATAAAGTTTATCAATGTTGACACCAATATCATCGTCCTTTCCCAACGATTCGACAGAATTTTCTTTACAGATACCTTTTCCAGTCATCCTGTCATGCTTCCCTTTCGAATATGTTTGACGTTCCCTACACATAAATTTGACGTTTCTTGTTTGCTTTAGCGCGGCTCAGCAATCTTCCAAATCCCGTCCATTCAAGGGTTAAGCCCCATATCACCCTGTTCGCTGACTTTGCTGTAACCCTGAGCAGGAATTGAAGACGGGTTTCCCTTCCACAACCGTACCCGAAGCCGCAGCACACCACTGTCAAAGTGACGGCTGTAGTGGTAGTGTACGTGCTGGGAAGCGATAAGACGCTGTCAGGGTGAGCAGAGGCGAACATCTCATCTCGCTCATCGCTCGAAATACCCAGACCCAGGCCCAAATGGTTGATGCTGCTTCCTGTACGGCTTTGACGTTTATCTGCAACCGGCCGTACCGTACAGGGTGAAGAACGTGACAGAAGAGAAAAATGGCTGCCGCCAATGGCAGTGCGAACGAAACGGGATGGAAGAGAGCGAGAGCGAGAGAGAGAGGAGAGTTAAGGAAAAAAACCGGCATGGTCGTCGGTTCCCACCGGTTTCCCTCCTTCATATTGTTTCTTTCCCCCTTGCTCTTCCCCTCTCTCACCACTCGCCCCTCTCCTATCCATTTTCCTCACTGCGTACTCGAACGAGCCGGCAGCATTCCATTCCCAGTTCAGCACGTTGGGCTGGGAGGTGGCTTTTCTTCGATACGTTGTATGGTTCACTCCCCAATCGGGCAAACGGCAGTTTCGAACGTCGCGCCGAAACAAAACAAGTACCGCCGTAGCGTTTTCGAACGAACGCAGTGGTCGACCGCTTCCTACTAGACGAGCGCTGCCACTAAAATGCGTTTCGCGAAGCCTTCTCTACGAATGACGCGCGGCCTGCATCGGATGTCTTGCTCCGGTCGCTCTAGCGCAAACAAACCGCACACTGGGGAAACGGTTAAAAGAACCGATTAAACATTAAAGTCTCTCCCAATGTACGCCCGGTGTGCGCTCGGTACGCACGGCCAAATTCGTTTCGCGTGTAAGGATCACACACGTGCTTCTAGGATGTTGCGCTCTCCGTAAGGCTAATCGAAGCAACGGCAACAGCAACAAACAAAACTGCTCTCCCATCGATCTAAGTTGGCCGTACCGAATTCGATTTCGGCTTCGTTGCCCCCGATAATCGAACATTTTTGTGCAAGCAATTATCTCTCACTCTCTCGCGCGTTTTTCCAACTTTTCCGAACAACATGACACAAAGCAAATGTTTGAACGCTCGCTCTCACTCTCTCTCTCTCTCGTTTTGGAATTTTCCATACCGTCTTGCAATATAGTTCAGTCTCACCTGACGATCGGAGGACACTTCCTTTGGCGAGTGTCCTTTTTCCAAACAACTCAAAAAAAAACAAGGATTCTCTCACTCTCTCTCGCTCTTTTGCTACGATTCTCGTTCACCCCTTTTCCCGCGTGTGTTGGTCGAGGAAGAACACTTGACTTGGCGGAAATGGATTTATACGTACGTATCGCGCAATCAACCTGCTTTTGCCCGGAGACAGAGAGCGAGAGAGCGAGAGGATGTTTATGTCGGTGTTTTATGTACCATTTTTAAAGTCGCATTGTTTTGCATGCTGGACGTGGACTGGGTTATGCATTTTCCCGCCGTGTTGGATTGTGGGACAGTTTTTTTTTCCGAAAACCGCTTCGTTCGTCCCGTGTTCATTCGCTTCCGAACCGTCGTAGGAAGTGCATGACCAGGTGATACTATTGCGCAGGTAGTTTCAGATCGTGGCTGTAACGACGCTCGTAAAACGAATAGAATATTGTACTTAATGTATGGTTAAAACATTTAAGAACAAATCACTACTTCTAGCTCTAAGTTTTCTTTACGAAACAGTAGTTTAAATACTTTATAAAATTATTTCTATTAGTAAAATTGAATTGAAAAAAAGTTAATGCCGTATTATATTTATCTACTCTGAAAAACGACGTTCGTCAGCGTAGTATTTGAAATTATAAATAGAGCCTTTAAAAAACCCCTTAAGGCCCTTTTTAAAAACTAAAAAAAGCAATAGCAAACTTCCGATTCCACAAAAAATTATAAAAGTTTGAAGTATAAAAAAAATTGTTAAACTTGAACGTTTCATTAGATGATAGAAAAAGAGCACTAAACAACAACAACAAAAAAGACTTTCTGAGAGACTCTGCCCAAGCGAACCTAACCGCATTTCATTTGTTTTCTTTTAATGCTAAGACAAACGAGGATTTAATGTTACAAAGAAAACTTTATCTACATTTTCAGTCAATCAGATGCCAACACGATAGTCTTCTTCTTTTTCTTCTTTCTTGGCCTAACGACATCTTAGGTCATCCCTGCCATTTCTGGTTTACTAGACTTATTGATATCGCAAAATGGGATAGTCTGTCCTCACTATGGAGGAAAGGCCCATTTGGGATTTGAACCCCGGTTCTGCCGGCGCCACTGTCGCATCGACTACCGGGCCAACACAATAATACAAACATCAAATCCCATCCAGAGTGTCTTCCTATAAGCGGGAACTGACGATTATCCAGTTATGAGTAATTCATGTTACGAAATCCAGATATTGAAGGCCAAGATCTCTCGAGGTTGTCCAACAATGTTGAAGAAAAATTGACGATAGAAGAAGTGAATGCATCAACATTGCAAGGGAGGACAAGTGTCTGGGTTTACTGAGTTAGGTAAACATCAAATTATTTGTTGCTTTGAGCTTAAATGAATTCAAAAGGAAAGAACTAATCATTGATGATTTGGAATAAGTTGGTCATTTAGGTTATTATCCATAACTCTAAGAATTCTTAACCAAAAATTCAAATAAGCAAACCCTTCCTTGAAAAACATTGCGCCAAAGACGCACAATGTCTGCCTCACTTTTGAAAGGCGGTTGCACTATTTTGAATTTGAAAATACGTAACCTCAGCGCAACACAACACATGCGATCTCTCACGTGCGCGCCCCACAAAACACAAGCCGGGGTTTTTGGCAGTGCTCGCTTTCCTTCCTGCGAACGCGAGGAGTCGCACCGAGTGTGTGTGTGTGTGTGTGATGCGAGGCAAACGCTTCCAAAAATACAACTCACCCCCCACCCACCCATTACAACGGGAGTGAAAATTTTTAAGCCAAGCTCGAGAAAACAGCGCCACGAGATCCCTTCCTGTGCCGTGCTGATCAAAACCGTTTTAGCAAAGTTCCGAACCCAACGTGACAGTTTAGTTCGATGGAGCAGCAGCAGCAGCAGTCAGAATGGAAAAATTCCATCCATTTCCTTCGGGCCGGACCAGCCAGCGGAAGAATAATGGGCCAGCGTGGGGACAGCGGAAGCAGCAGCAGCACCCCGACAAAAGATGACAACGACCACGACGACGACGACGACGACGACGACGGACGAGGTCGCCGGCTGAGCCATTATGATGTAGCGAAGTGTAGCTGTGGACCGTGGATGGGCGGGCTGAGAGATGGATTCGATGGAACCCTCGGCACACTCTGCCTTGCCTTCCATTCGCCAGGAAGGACGTGAACCGCGCGCGTGAGTCACAAGAGGCGCTGGGCGTTTGTCGCCCAGCGAAATGGGTTTTGGAGCGAGCGAGACAGGGGCAGGGCAGCGAACGAAATGGAACGAAATGAAACAACACAACCGTACCAACCACCACACCGCGATGGGGAGGAAAAGATAACGAGCAAGCAAGCGAACGGAACAGGGCGCACCAGCCAGCCAACGCATCAGCAAAAGAAAAGTCACCTTCAGGCATAAGCAGCATTGTTTGCCGCCCCAAAACCGAACGACGGAGGGTGGGAGGGGGGGGGGGGGGGGTGGCAATGGCGACGATGACGACGACGGCTACGATTGACGACTTGGTCCGTGCGCGGTGGTTGCAATGGGGGAGCGAAAAATGAGGACCGCTTCGATCGGTAATGCCTACAGTGATGGTCACGATTGTAGCAGCAGCGTGGTGGTTGCTGCATATCTTATTATGCTCACGTTGCCTAGGGTTACCAAAAAGCTTTCAAATCGTGTATCGAGTAATGAAGATAAAGAAACAAAAATAATATTCATTTTGTAACGTTGACGAGCGAAACGACCGTGTTCTACTGCTCAACTTTTACCCTCAAAATTTACTGCACATTATTCAAAAAGTTTCCAAAAAAGAAAGTTTTGTTTCCGAACTTTAATTAAGTCCTTTACTGAAAGCTACTTGGAACATTTTTGCAAGATTACATTTAATCCTTGTGGCCTCCTCCAGATAACTTCAGACATACCTTCAGTTTCTTTATATTTTTGGAACGTTTCGAGTTGATAGCTAGAGATTTCTCGTCGCATATAAGCATTGTGCTCCAAACTTGTTTCCCTTATTTCTGTTGATATCATAGTCGAGGGAAGCTGAAGATTGTGATGCCTACCTTAATATTAGAATAGAACAATGTGTCATGAGGGGTCAAATATTACGGAGTAGCCTGTCAAATGACATTCGATAAGCTTTAATTTGATCTTTTGTTGGAACAATATCTTTCGAAAATATCTGAGCCTTTTTATAACAGAAAAATCCAGCAAGAATTGCTTGTACTTTGAATACTGAAGAAACTTTCATACAGACTTTGTTGTTGATTATTTGAGTTATCATTGATCAAAAGCTGGTGTTTCATCTTTCTCAAAAGCGAGATATTCTTAAATCAAAATTGATTTTTTTTTACATGTTTTTAAATTTTTTTATAATTTCCTTATCATTTTACTTAAACTGTCTGCAGTTTTAGTGGTTTTCTAAGTCTCTTTTGCTTTCTTTTTGTTTTCTTATAACTTTTGCTTAAATTTTTTTAAGTAAGTTCAATTTTAAGCCCTTCTTATTAGATTTTGTTCGTTTATAAGATTTGTTATCAAAATTCTTGTACACTTCAGTCCCACAAGATGCGCTGCTACATTCGTACGTACCAGTGTATTAATCTATCTAGCCGCCTCGGTCGATGTTATGCCTTACCTTTTTTTTTTTTGCTGTTTTGCTGCTTCCCTGACGTTTTGTGTATATCTCGCTTCCATCGGTTCTCCTTCAGTTCCCGGGTTATGCCGTTCGAAATGTGCCGCTTTCGGGTCGTTTGGCAGCCGCACAGTTCGAATGAGAAATCTGCCGGCCTCATCAGCAGAGCGACGGCGACGGCGACCGGCAATGCCGTCTCTTGCCACACACCATCGAATCATCAGGCAATGAGCTCGCTAGCAACGGATGCCAACGGAGGGTGGATGGGGTGAATAGGCGCGCAGGGTGAGACAGGAAAGCCTGCTGCTCGTTGTGCACGTTGTGCACGTTGGGACAAGGGAACGAGGGCACGCTCTTAATCTACGCCGAAGCCGAAGGGATGGGAATGGGACGACCGAGCGGAATGGAGCGAAAAAGAGAGCGAAGGTCGGTCCGGGCGTATACGTGCAGGCGCGCACGAGCAGGACGCAGCGAGATGGGATTTTGACATTCGAACACAGCACACCACCGGCAGCAACAAGGGTGACCGAACCGAAAGCCAGCGAGGGAAAAAGGCACCGAAAGAAGAAGTTTTGCCCCGGTGCTCTGTGTCCGTGTGTGCGTCGAGTGCGAAAGAGGGTTTCGAAAAAGTGACGGTCTCTCGATTCCCCATTTTGTTCGGTCGTTCGTTCGCCCGCCGTTCGGCGAATCGGTGCCGTTTGCCTGTGTGCCGCTGCTCGAACGCTGACGCTGGTGCTGCTGCTGCTGATGATGGTGGTGGTGATGGTATTGCTGCTGATGTTATTGCTTTTGTGCGGGTTTTTACCACTCGTACGTAATGCGGTGCTCGATGTTTCTCGGTCCCGGGACACAGACTCGGGGCACTCGGTGTGCTGTTTGTGCACACCAGTACGATAGCGCTGACGGGCTCCGGCACACCGACTCTGAGGGCACTGGCACACTGGGTAGCGGGAACTTTGACCATCTTTTCCCTTTATATTTCTTCCAACGAAAAATTTATCCATTTTATGATGTGTTTATGATGGTAGGGCAAGAATTTTTAAAACTTTTTAAAACAGAGCTTTGAAATTTTTTTTGGAAAAACTTAAATTCTAGCTATTTTAAAAGTTGAATATCAGGATTATTTGCATCCAAGTATTCAATATTTTAAATCTTATGTTGGTATTTTTACTTATTATTTAAGTACTTTCATTAAAAGATTTGACCCATACATATATAAACCATTCAACAAAGAAAACCAATCTTCATTTTCAACTAAGTCTAGTTGTTTTGTAATGCAAGTATTTCATTTAAATTTTTAAATTAAACTGAAGTATTTTAGTCATAGTTGTGCTAAAAATAAAAAATGCACATATTTTCTGCTCTTTCTCATTTCATTTGCTCCACCGATTTGACGACAGTCGGAAAGGTTTTCCATGAAAATTTAGGAAAACTTAGACAATTACTACAGCAGCATTTTAGAATTTATAAAATTAGTTTCCACCATCTTTTTCCATGAAAAGAAATCTATTGCATAGCACTAACCAAATATAGCAAACGCGCATGATAAGCCTCTCCTTCTCCAATTTCTGTGCTCAGGAACAAAACTCACAGTAAACAGAAATCTTCAAACAACTCTTCCACTACTGTATCGACAAAAGATGTTCAAAATCTACCATAACGCTGTATAAAATTTTCTACACTTTAAAGACATAATACAAAAGATGATAAATAGTTGGGTAAATTGCTACGGCATAAGGAATGCGAATGAAAAATTGTTCTAAAACCAGCATATCATGACTTATCAACACATTCGATTTCATATCTCGAACCAACCATGACCCAAATATTGTAGAGCTAAAATAGATAACGGCTCCGAAGTAAAGCGATAGAAGAATTGTTTGTAAATTAGTTTTAAGCAATACGATCATGACTTTTCTATTCGAAAAATGTTAAAAGCAGTTGACCGTCCATCTTTCGAGCCAAGATAATACGATTTTCATATTAATCACCTTTTATAAATAATCTAAACACTAATATATCTAAAAGAAAATTTTTGATCCAAATTCCTTTGATGTAAAAATTTGATAAGAAAGTTACAATAGAAGTATGTATGAATGTCTAATGAATTGTCTTCTTCAAATCCATTAAAACTACATTAAATTCTTCTTTTTCCTGCTTTTAAAACATTTCGAGTAAATAATAAAACTTTTGCTCTTGAAAACGCTTTCTCGGTACGGCAACTGTATGTTGACCATCCGGTGGCACACCATCGAACCCACCGTGCCGGTTCCGTCGAAGCTCGGGACGCTCGGTGCGCTCAGTGCTAGTGCCGCTGCTGTGTCTGTCGATTTTGGTGGTGCTGATGCTAGGCGTTCCTACTATCTGGCGCTGGTTGTATGTGCTCTGCTGCTGCTGCTGCCCGCTCGCGTTTGCCGCAGCACCGGGCATTCAGCTCGCTCCCGTCCCATGTTGCTTGCGGTGCGGCGGCCACCGTTGTACGGCTATGAACGAACGAACGGCTCCGTGTACGAAGAAGTATAATCACCGACAAACGAATGGATTTCCATTAGGGCGAGCGCGCGTTGGTTTTTGCCGTTTGTTAAGAGAGAGAGTCTCGGTACAACAGGAAGGAAGGGGCCAGGCAGGCGCAGTGAGGCCAGCGAGGCGGTAACGTTGATGGTGGGTGATGCCCCAGGAGGAGCAGCATCGTTCAGTACTGGGTGGTTGGATGAGCGGGGATGGTGGAGGTGGTGTGCGGTTGGCTTCGCAACCCAGCAAATAACGCAAAAGTGTGATGCGACACAGGGTGGTTTGTGGAGCGTGGTGGGGAGATTATGAAGGGTGGAACTCGAACCAGAGCGAAATTCGAACGCAACACTGCTAAGGCGCTCGAGCTAGGTTGGCAACAAAGCAGCAGCAGCAGCACCAGCACCAGCAACAACAACAACGAGTCAGCGTTTGCTTGATAGAAAAATAACGCTGCTCGAGCTCGGAGCTCTGTCATGCATCGCATTTCAACCAATGGTAGTAAACCCGGTGGTGCCAGGCAAACATGTTCCCTCTCTCTTTCTCACACACACACATCGTGCGTGTCTCGCACGCAACTCACAGTGCAAGGTTTTTCTGTACTTTTGTATTTTAGAAAACCCCGCACTCGTCGAGTTGCTGTACGTGCACGAAAATGCGTTTTATAATACGCGCACGAACGGCCAAGCACATTCGAAACCAATGGCCAGTGCTGCCAGCGCAACGGCAGTGCAGAACCGAGAGCGCGCGCTGCTGTCAATATTATGTGGGGCCCGCACATGGACGAAACAACCATCCTGCGTTTGGCCGCGTTTGAAAGTTTGAAAGGCAACTCGGAGAACTGTTGGCCAGCCGATTGTGCGATTGACGCGGGGTGGTTCGGTTTCGGTTTCGGTTCGGTTGGGCGCTCTGCCTTTTTCGAACCAAACTGCAACAAAAAAGAGGGTAGGCAGCAAATCGCATTTTCTACCGAACGCCGATATCGGCGAAGAAACGTCAAAACTAGGCGTACGCGAACTTCGAACCACAAATGAAGTTTTCTTCATTTCCCTATCTCACTTCGCTTCGTTAACGCGGACCGGGCAAACGTTGCAAGTGCATTCAATATCCGTTGCTTGCAGTTTTTTAAAGACGTCCTCAGTTAAATAATATCATCTTTACGGTTTGCAAGAATCAACTTCAAATCCAATAGATTAGCTCAGCGAATTTAAGCACCAGCAATAAAAGCCTTATCCCAAGGAGGACATGCTCGGAACAGTTGCGATAACCGCCGCTAGAGGGCACCCGCATATTGATCTAAGTTTACTTGGTTTACAAATTTTGACACCTTGCTGTGCGTGAAAATTCTTCAGGCGGATATTACGTGTGTTATTTTCTTTTAAATTTCGAAATATTTCAGAGCTTCGTCGAGCATCGAGTCTTTCCTTCCTCCCCCCCTTAAAAAAAAAAAACACTTTGTGCTCTAGAAAACAGTTGGCCAAGGGTTGGACGAGCACGAGTGCGTGCGTACTTGCTTACAGCTCATTCGTGCGTGAATGTTCCCCTGACAGACGATGCACGGTGAAGAACCCAACATTCAAGGGATATATTAACTCTAGAATTAATATGTCGCTCAGTTTAACAGCGGCATGACCGCGTGCCAAATTCACAATTGTTGTTTAATTTCTAGTAACCTCACCCCGCCGTATCATCATTAACTGTTGCAATGTAGCAGCAACACTCTGCCAAAGCTAATCAAAACTGACAGCCCGCGGGCCGAGCTGACGTCCGTTTGCGACCGGTGAGCGCGTGATGTGCGTGTCATTTTCCGCAACGATGCAGGTTCTAAAGGGTGCACCTGTCCGCTGTTTGCGTGCCCCTCCCTCCCGCAAGGGCACGCGGATGCTGTTGCATTAGATCTCGAGACGGTCGTATTTCAAAAGCCGCGTAGATTCCGCGCGCGCTTCGAACGGCACACGTGTGATCTGTGCGCTGGGTGACCCATGTGCCATTGATGGGTTAATGTACCACGAAAACAAAAAAAAAACCGTTAGACTTTTGACGGGTTCGGGATTCAAAATTTTCGGGAAGCATATGGAAATTTGAATTCGAATTGTTGACTGTAAAAACTTAAGTTAAATACTGATAAGTATTATTTCTCGAGCGGCCCGGTGGTAAATCCGACTGCGGCACCGGTCTTCACACGGCAGCGCCGGGGTTCAAATCTCATCTGGACCGTTCCCCTATAGTGTGGACTGACTATTCAACTATGCGGAAATAATGAGTCCAGTCAGCCAGAAACGGCAGACATCATGACCGTTAGAGGTCGTTAGGCCAAGAAAGAAGAAGAAAAAGAAGCTATAAAAAAACTTATTCTGTTTTTGACTGTTATAGTCACAAGAGTCGAGATATTATACTGCATATTTTGTCTTTAAAATCTCCATACTAATCTAAAGGATCCTTTAAGATATCTTCAAGGAACAGTTCTTAAAAGGTTTAAAAGTTCTATTTCAAAATTATTAAATTAAATAGAATTGAATATAATCAGAAAATGAATATAATAACCAGCTTACAAGCAAATATTTGAAATAACGTACAAAAAAACAACACACATCATCATCGATCGAGCGTGTGGTATAGTGCGATCGGAATGTTTTGCTTGTATCCGCACCCGGCCTGTCTCTTGTTACGGTGAGCGTGTGTATGAGGCGAGGGCTTAAGATGGTAACATTTCATTTTCGTACCAATGCCGATGGAGCACCGTTCGCGTTCAAGAAATACGCCACAGTCGGCTCAATCTCCGTTGTGTGTGCCCGATCGTTGTTGTGTGTTTCTGCTTGGAGCACTGTGCTCCATTATTCCACCAACCGAGAACCAACGAGTGAGAGAGCACCACAGTGCGAAAGCGGGACGGTGGCGACAAAACGAAAAAAAAAAAACGAATAAAGCAAACCAAAGGTAATGGTGACGCTGAAGCGAGCGAGACCGACCCCGAACGAAAGAGAGCAGAAGAATTATTTGGAACGAAAACAAAAATGGAACCACACCACAAACCCCCAGTGGAGGGAACGCCACGGAATGGAAGAAGCAATAGGCAACAATGACTCCGAACCTCGCACTCGGACAAAGTACGCTGGTGGTGGTGGTTTGACAACAGGACCGAGAGCGAGGACGTTAAAATGAAATGCTGGAAGTTCCATGTCGTAGGCCGTCATCCACCATGCCGTCGGTGGACTAGTCCAGCGTACGACCGCACAACCCCGCCAGCAAACGAACGAACGAACGTATGAACGTGTTCACAGCGCGAAAATCATGCAGCGCGCAAACATTGTGAAAATGGCGAGGGAAAAAATTGAGAAAAATTGCCACTTTTAGTATTCACCCGAATTCGGGAAGGGCATGTTTCCCGGTTTCCCGTCCAGCATCGGGAGCATTGCTGGATGAGTGAGAAACTCAATGCTTTTTTATATGAATCAATTATTTGAAAAAAAAATAGTAACGAATTTTAGATAACTCTTTGAAGAGCAATACAAATAGCGAAGAGCTATATTAAATTTAAATTATAACTGAATAAAATAGACATAAAACAAAAATCTTACTTAAAAAATTGCATAGCATTTGAAAAAAAAACTTAACTTTAAGACTAAACTTAGTGGAGAGCATAATTCGGGCTAAAGGACAAATAAAATAAATATTAGTTAAGTTACGAACAACTAACAACAAAGAACATCTGAAAACAGCCTCTTAGTCTATAAAAAGTTCCAGAAAAGTATAACTAAATTGAAAAAAATCTAATAAAAATTTAAGTAAAACATGAATGCAGTAGAGAAAATAGCAAGTAAGTACGTAAAAGTTAAAGTAAATGAATAAATAAACTTGAAAACATGATGTAATAAAAATGAAAAAAAAAAGATAATAAAACATTTGAAGAATGTAGAAAAGCATCGATTTAAGTTTTTCTTTACTTTTCAAACCTAAGAAAAATATAATAAAAGTAGTTGAGTCAAATATACTGCAATTTCATTTCAGATACAGATACAATCATTATATATCATAATGGAAGGAAAAAATAGAAATCCTCCAGATATTGCAGAACCGAAAGAAGAAGGCTCAACGAAATGATTTATGACTTAAAACAACTTAACAAAAAAAAAAATTACAATTAAAGACAGTTATTTTAGAATTTTAAGAAACGAAATTGTGAAAATGTATTTGCAAAAAAAGTAAGAATAAAGACATTATTCAAAGAAAAAACTACCATGAAGCAATTAATTACTTTCTTAAACATTTCCAATAAGAGTATGTTCAGAGCAATATTAAGATGAGATTTTGAAGTTGTAACAGATGAAACAAAATGAAACAGAATGAAGTAAAAGTAGAAAAATATGCGATAAAATAACGTATTTTAACGAAGAAGTAAGAATTTGAAAAAGGTTAACATTGAAAAGAATAAACATTGCTCAAAGAAAACCCCTACAAATATACAAAATATAAATGACTTACGAGAACTTGTAAAATATTTAAAAAAAATAATTAGGAAGAAATCTTACACAGAAGAACATAAATGTTGTAGTTGAAAGTTAAAAAAGTCGTAAATGTGTTAAAAACCATACAAATTTAAGAACTACCAAGAAAAACAAAGAGAAAAGGAAAACAATCAAATATGGAAATAAATAAATAAAATTTTCTTCCAAAACTTGATGACAAAGCATAACATGAAAAAGGTAAGGTGACGTCCATTTGATTGTAAGCAGTCTTCTAACTCGAACGAACCAGCATCAAACCCCATCTAGACCAGACCTTCAGAGGCAAAGACAACTTATCACCTGCTGTGGTTTTAGTGGTCAAAAAAAATGTTGGTTTCGTCTGCTCCTTTGATGCACTCGTTGGTTTTGTCTTATTATACTGAAAAAACATCGTCTAATTTAAAGTTCTCACAAAGTTTAATACCTTTTTTAATAAAATTCTAACAATCAAAGATTCAGTGTATGGTGTTATTATTAAACATTGTAAAGTGTGGCGGACTGGTGGCCCAATAACTGTGTTGCCAACACACCGGCTCCAACGATGATGATGATACATCATGCTACCAAAAATACTTTTACGAGAACGCGCACGGTCGTCGTACACGTCAGGCGCGAATGCGTTCGCTCGGACCAACAACATCATAGCGCGTGTGCGTGTGTGTGTACAAGTGTTGCGAAATGGCATTGGGAGAGAAATGCAATCCCGCTCCCGACAGCAGGACGACGGCGTTTAAGCGCAGCCTGCTTGGAGCTACCAAAGATCTGCAAAACACAACACCACCAATCCCAAATGCTTCCGCCGAGCGTGGCCAGCAAGCGCCCCTTTTTTGTATTCCGCCGTAAAATCGTTGCCCTACTTCCACTGTGCACACTGGGCGCTGGTGGGCGCATATTTCGTTTTGACCGTTGGCGCTGCACCCGACTGATCTCCGACATTCTCAGGGTCGACCTACGGGGGCGCCACAAAACAATCGTGCAGACGACGACGACGACGATGGCCACACTATGTGCACATAGCACCAAGAGCAGCAGCAACCGGGGCAGCCGCATATTCATATAGTTCAATGACGACGTTCCGTAGCCCGTGTTCCGATTGCTGCGAGGATGAGAAACCGAGATGAACCGTTGGTACAAAGTTGGAGCAAAATCACACTCACGCTCGCTAGTGTTTTTGGCCCTTTTGGCTTGCATTCACCGTCATACCAAACTTGCCGGTGCATTCTCATTCAACGTTCCCGATCCCCCCCGCAGTAACCCATGCACCCAGAGAGGGAGAACGAGAGCAAAAAGAAAAAAAAGATTGGACGGTGGAAGTTTTTTTCCCCCAATGGAGGTAGCGAAACCCCAGGGGTCGAGGAGGTGGTTTCAACTTGACATGAGCGAACATGGGGACAGTTTGGTCGGATGGTCGGTCCTCGTTCCGTTTTACGTATCCGCGGTCCATCCGCGCGACTGTACATTCGAGCTCACGAAGCTGTGAGAAGAACCTTCTTGCGGCAGAGCTTTATGCAGAGGTCCGGTCTTGGTAGTGTCCGGTACGTTTGCTGAATGAAGCTTGCTCCGACCGAGGCGATGGAAACATTCTTGAGGCGAGCGTTCCAAGCGGCGTGGGTGATGAAAAGCCGCGAGCGCAATAAGGCGCAAGCAGTGTGGCGCAATCTATTGACAGAAAGTAGGAAGGAATGGGTTCGGTACGACGGAGCAGTTCCGGAACGAATGAAAAGCGGAAATGTTTAACAATGGAAGGCGAAGGATGGAAATGGATTTTATTGAACATTACAGAAGGGCGACCGGTGTGAAGGTTACACTTTTAATTTAAAATATTGTAAACTAGCGACACTGCCGTTAGTTTTGTTGCTTTGTTTAAAGTTCAGCTTTCAATTTTGCTCAAGTTATAGTAAAAAAAAGTCTTTTGTACTCAGGGATGTTCTGCATGGTGCTTTGGCTAACGCAATGAAGCTGGAAACCTAGTATTATATGTGGAATATATAGACCAGACCGCCTCTTCGTACGCAGGGCTGACTATCAAACTACGAGTAAAATCAAGTCGTAGAATGCGAGAAATGGCAGGCAGAGACCAGTGGCGAATCAACCTAAGAGCGGAAGGAAGAACCGCTCGAGGCCTTGTCGGTTAGGAGGGTCTCGTCGGCGAGGGAGTTCAACTATCATTCCACTCGGGGCCTCAAAATATCTTGGCCCACCACCGGCCCGCACCATACAAGTTGTAGTGCCAAGGAAGAAGAAGAAGAAATATGCTTGATAAAGTTGAATTTAAAATACCAGTTACCAGTACCAGTGTTTCTCAGATCATAAAAGAATCATCTTAAATAGTCTTGAAAAATTATGGTGATCTCAAAATCGAGCAGCAAATTAGACATACTAATTTGTAGTGAACTGGTGATCTCATGAGAATGGCTCTGGAAACCCCAGCCAGAACAAAGTTTTTCAAGGTTGTCCACACAGTCTGCAGGTTCCGACTTTGCGAAAAGATTAAAACTGTGGACTGTAGAGAGTCCCATCTGTTTCTTACTAAAATCACACAGTAGGACATCGCAATAGAAATGGCGAGGAGAGATCGATGCAACTGCCGTAGACTATGGAGTGAAAGAAGTCTACGAAGTTACCGAAGAGTTTCAAGATTCTTATAATGGAGATCACTGTTAAGCTGAATTAATCAGACGAAATCAGCATATTGTCAGGTCATCAGCGGATCCACTATTCCAAATACATTTGATCACTCTAGAAAACACAGAGCAGCGTAATGCAAGAGTATGTAAGAGTGCGAGATAGTCAACCTTGTGATACGTGATACAAATGTTGTCAAGAATTCGCATTCTTGTTTGTCTAATATCCTTTCGCTAATGTAGCATGTAAAGACATAGAGTAAGTAAACCTGGTTAAAGGTAAGGAGGCACCTTTCAACATAAATTCAACATCAATCCATACATAACATCACCACAATCATATAAATTAAATCATAAGTAGCTTATGCATACCCTATTTGGCGTCTAAAATCTCAATTCAAGAGTGCTTTTAATTCATTGAACATACATGTGCGTATAATTGTATTTTTTCTTTTGCCCCTGACTTTCATAGTTAAGTGACTGGGACTCATCAATCATCCAATTTATCATGTCCTTTATGTACAGATATAATATTAGAGTAATCAGTTAATTTAAGGTAGCCATGGCGAAAACAGTAAGACCGTCAACAAAATTCTGTATCCTTACGCGGCAAATTTCGATCGATCGATCTACTGGACCATTAGATCGTACATCTCTGCATCTGATCGATAGGGCGGTCCGGTTAACGAGGCGATAATGGCAACGGTCTTCACACGGTAGGACCGTGGTTCAAATCCCATCAAGATCGTCTCCCCGTGCGTAGAGCTGACTACTTTACTACAGGTAAAATCAAGTCACAGAAAGGCAGGCCGAGAGCTCTGGAGGTTGTAGTGCAAAGGAAGAAGAAGAGAAGGACCATTAGATTAGCTATAGGCGATTTGGCTTGCTCAACATTCATTCGCGTCTGAAAAAGAAGAAATATCAAATAGGCCCAGATACTTATTGGGTTTTTTCTTGGTTCGGCCTAAGTAATGGCTAATCAACAGATCAACAGATAAAGATCCAAATATGTTTCAGCATTTGATGTACGAAATGAATGTACACTGAAGAAAGGTCTGGACCTAATCCAGGGTAAACGCCATCCATGCCATCAAGAAGCAGTTTGACAAGTATCTTGAACTCAGAATACGAGACTGACGGTGATTGTTCACAAATATCTGTCTCTTGAACCAAGAGCGCATCATTGATAAAAAAAAACCTGTCAACTCCTCTCAGCAGTAGCCAAAAGAATTTGTTGAGTAAACCAAGGGACCTAAAAGCAATCTTATTGTGATTAAGACTGAAGTGAATCTGATCTCGAAAGACTATAGAAGTTTGTACAACACTTTTTTTTTGTAGGACAATTCTTATACGGAACAACTTGTAGCTTGATCAGACAAGCTGGGAAAGCTTTTATGTATGTTATAAAAGCCGAAGGACTGACTGTTCAGCTACGGACAGGTATGAAGGACTGACTGTTCAGCTACGGGTAACCTTAGTCAAGGAAGCCAGAAATGGCAGACCGAGACATCTCTAGGCTATTCAGTGCCAAAGGAGAAGAAGAATAAAAAGTACCTAGTTTTTGTTGTGTTTCGCGTCGAGCAAAACCGGAAATCCTTCTCGAGAGCCACGTACTGCCTGTGTTTTCCCCGTGTTGTGATAGTCAGCTTTTGTGCTACCACGTTCGCTGAATCGATGACTCAAACCAAGAAGGAATTTTTCTAAGTGAATGAGCGTGATTTCCGTTTCTTAACTGCTATAAGTACAAAAACCCAATCATAACGAAATTTCAGTTTTAACAGCATAAACCCAATATCAAAAGCAGGCTTAATGTAACGGTTTGCTGCCTCTAAACGCATGGAAACAGCAACTGTCCGTCTGCTCTTCTGGCGAACGAGGCCACACCAGTCACTGTGCACATCGTCATGGACGGGATGACGCGAATTCACCGGAATTTGTGCATCGGTTGTGTGACGCTGGTGTGAAGAGATAGAAACCCCACGGACCGTTCGGTTCGGTTCGAGCACCGTCGCGGTGGCCGTCGTCATCGTGGACGTGTTTCGCGTCATTCGGTAAATTTGATTACGCGACCTCGCTTGGGCCACGTGGTGGTGCACTGGTGAGTTGATTGTTGTTCGGTTCCGTTGTGGTGGTGCTGGTGGTGGTTTTGCGGCGATAAAGCGCGTACTGCTGCGCAAGCCGACTCAAAAATGGAGTGCTTAGAGTGCGTCAACACACACGGGCTCCACAGTGTGCAATCGATGAGGAACGATCGAACTGTGGCCGTTTGTGGGTGTTGCGAGAAAACTACCTGATACTTACAAGATTACTTCAGTTGTTATTGAAAACGATACAATTTTGTTGCAAAAACCATAGCGATAAAACTGTAGTATTTTAAACAGAAGGTTAATTTAACAAAATATCCTTAAGGGATGTTAAAACCGGATATTGCGTATCAGAAGGTGTGATGAAAGGTAGATAATGACCATTAGTATTATATCTAAAATCTTGAAGCTCTTCACATGATCCATGGCATGGTTGCAAGAATCAAAAGTAAACAATTTAAAATATTTTTGAAAGACTTCATCAGCTCCAAATATCTCCAAATCATTCCAATTTGTGCTTTAAGTGGTGGGATGATAGGAAAGTTTTTTATTACGAGCCATTAGCAAAAATGTACGTTATAACCGTTAAACGTTGAAGTGTCTTGCATAAAAAGAACTCGTACGCATAAGACTCGAAACTAATTCTTTACTAATTCTAGCAATCACCGCATTCATCTAACTCTCTTCTTGGCCTAACGACCTCATGAGTCATACCTGCCATTTCTGACTTACTAGCCTTAATGATACCAAGTAGTTGGATGGTCAGTCCTCACTACGGGGGAAAGGCTTGCATCCTGTTTTCATGCCCAACAGTTTATTAAACAAGACCTGGGAGTTTTCTTAGGTGAGTCCTAGCACACGAACCCGCCACTCCAGATGCTCAAAATCACTACTAGAATTATAACTTGGTAGTGAGTTGCTAACTTGTTTAATCAGAATAGTGGAGAAGAAATGGCTGAATAGTGGATTGAGACAGCTAAAAAAGATATGTTCTCTCGCCTAAACGTCCTCGACACTACCCTTAGAATATATTCAGAACTCTCGAGGAAAATTTAAAAAATGATTAAAAAATCAACAGATTGTCCTAACCGCTTAAACGGAGACTGTGTTTGACAGAGCATAGCACAATGTTGTCCTGAATATTGTTTAGCTTAGGTAGCTTAACATTTGCTCACTGGAAGAACAATGTTAAACTACTGGTGAAGCTGGTAAAGATGTCCTCTGGTGAAACAATCCACTGTATCAAAAACCAGTTCGTTATCTAACGGAGTAAAGTCGAATGTCCTGCACCACACCACTCCAGTCCCATAAGATGAAGCTGCAACACAGACCGATGTCACTGATGCTGTAGAACATTTTCTTCTCAAAAAAAGCTTATCCAACGAAGAGAGCAAGCTTCTCAGACGATAGCTTTTCGGAAGCGTGGGGTCTTTAAATCTGGGTTGAGAATAAGCTAATTAAGCTTCTTAAGTCACCAGAATCGAAAGAGTTGAAAGCATTATAACCTTTAAAACTTAGTAAATAAAATGTATGCTTCTCAACGGTTATGCTCCCTGCGGAGAGTTTTAGGACCCAGATAAATTCTAGCTGGGTATTCCGATAGCTGAGACGATAGCCGAGGTAGTCACCGTCTTCACACGGCAGAACCGACCGAAGTTCGAATCTCATTCGGACCGTTCCCCGATAGTCAGAGCAAGGACTGACTTTCCAACTACTTACTTACTTACTTATCAGGCGCTACAACCGCTTTGCGGTCTTGGCCTGCTGCAACAATCCTCGATACCGCTCACGGTTTAGCGCCGTCGTCTGCCGTTCTGGCGGACGCATCAACGCCATCACTCCATCTCAATTTGGGCCTACCACGCCTCCTCTGTCCTTGTGGACGGCCTAAAAGGACTTTACGGGCTGGGTCGTCCGGTGTCATTCTCATGACGTGACCAACCCACCGGAGCCTGGCGAGTCTAATGTGCTGTACGATAGTGAGATCATCGTACAGCTCGTAGAGCTCGTCGTTGTAGCGGCTCCTCCATTGTCCTTCCACGCATACGCTGCCGAAAATCCTTCTGAGCATCTTCCTCTCGAATGCGGCTAAAAGGGCTTCGTCAGTTTTGGACAGAGTCCATGTCTCAGAGGCGTATGTGAGTACTGGGACTATAAATGTTCTGTACAATCCCAGCTTCTTCCGTCGCGACAGGTATTTAGTGTGGAGAAGTTTCCTCAGACTGTAGTATGACCGGTTGGCAGCCAGCACCCTTGCGCGTAACTCAACATCAATGTTGTTGTCGGTGCTGACTTTTGCACCCCAGATAGGTGAAGTTTTGGACGACTTCGAAGGTGCGGTCACCTATCTGTAAATCACCCCTGCGTAAATCCGTGTTTGTTAGCAGGGCCGCTGGTGGTGCCATCATCATTTTGGTTTTCGCCTCGTTAATCTCCAACCCGAGGTTCTGTGCCGCACGCTCGATCCTTTGATAAGCTTCTGCTCCATAGGAGAGCCTTAAACCAATGATGTCTATGTCATCATCGTATGCCAGGATCTGGATTGACTTACAGAAGATGGTCCCCGAAGTTTCCACCTCCGAGTCGCGGATGGCTCTCTCTAGCGCCAGATTGAAGAGGAGACAGGTAAGCCCATCTCCCTGGCGCAGGCCCTTGGTGGTAGCAAAGGGCCCTGAGAGTTTTCCATCCACCTTCACCTGGCATGTGATGTTGGCCATTGTCATTCGTACAAGCCTGGTAAGCTTGGCCGGGATTCCAAAAGAGCTCATTGCGTCGTACAGTTTTACCCTGGCTATGCTGTCATAGGCGGCTTTGAAATCAATGAAGAGATGGTAGGAGTGGAGCTGTTGCTCCGCCATATTCTCCAAGATTTGCCGCATCGTGAAGATCTGGTCAGTGGTTGATTTTCCGTTTCGGAATCCTCTCTGATAGTTTCCGACTATCTCTTCAACGAATGGGACAAGTCGATCTTGTAAGATTAGCGAGAAAATCTTGTAGGCGGTATTCAACACCGTAATACCCCTGTAGTTGCTGCACTCTAGCCTATCTCCCTTCTTGTATATGGGATAGATGATGCCAAGATTCCAATCACAAGGCATCGATTCGCTATCCCATACCTCAGTAATAATTTGATGAATTTCCTGTTCGAAAGTCCTGTTTCCTGCGACTTTCCAACTACTTGGTATAATTAAGTGTAGTATACCATTAGATGGCCAGCATTGCCCAGCAGATCGTTGTGAAGAAGACAAATTCTAGCTACTGGTTGTCGTTTCCTTTGTGATACATTTAATAATTGATTCAATATCATCGATCTTTTTCTTCATTTCTCTAAATAAGAATGACTTTTAAAAGAATTATATTTATATTTTTCAACCAACTAGGTCAAAAAACAGTTTAAAGTCACATGTGTCATATGTAGGCCACGAAACTATAAACCATAAATTTAACAAGTTTTTCTAAGAATTTAAACTGGCTTAAATAAATAATTTTCTTGACCAGTTTTTCTATTACGCTTCATTAGTGGCTTTGGTCATCTATGTCTCATGAAATTTGCCTTCAAATTTAACCAACTGTCCTTTTTTTCTATCATTTAAAACGGCTGACATCTCGGCAAAGCCGGTCAGCAAGCATTGCAAGCATCATAGAAAAGGCTGTGCAATGACGTAAAAATAAATTCCCGACCGAAATGTAATATCAATCACAACAAAGGCTAATTCACCAAAATTATAAATCACAACATGGAACGTTCGCCCAATTCAACAAGTGGGTGGTATATTGAAGTGAAAAAAAACCCCTCCGGTCCAAAACTTTAGATCAAATCAGCGAGATAATGTAAACCTAACCTAGTACAACAACCGAAAAGCTTCGAAAGTTGCTCATTGCTGTATGGGCAAATAATTTTCGCTGATTTTCCAGCATTTTTTTTTTTTTGGTTCTTGTTACAACCTGCAGAACACACGGCTTACAGCTCATCAAATGACAGCGCAAGCTTCTCGCATGCATTCAGAATGCATCTCTCAGCGCAGCGCAAATGCATCCACAATCCATTTTACCAGTTTGAACAATTTACCCCGTTGCGGACGCTGACAGGTGACAGCTTTAAAGCAACCAGTCCATTCAAGCCTCACCTGGATACCCAGGGGGAGGGGGTGGGGGGAGGGTGGGAAAAGGAGGGGGGGGAGCGATATGCGAATCGGTTAGGAGATAAAATAAACCCGTGTCCAGGAGGCGGTGTGCGTGGAACGCAAACCCGGAAAATGGGTTTCCATTTATGTGAGCTTTCGCGTATGCGTGTGAGTGGTGTGTGGGGTTGTGGCAGGGGGGAAGGTGACATGGTGATGGGGATTGGTAGATTGTAAAGAACTAAAAAAAGCAACAGCAACAACAACAACAACAACAACACCACAACCACCACCAAACCGACTCATTGAGCCCTGGGAAAATTTCGTTAATTTCCCATTGCACACGGAAAAATGCATACAAAATGGAAGTGGGGAGGGGGAGAAAATCAGGGGTGAGTATGAATGTGGTAGTCATCCATCGAGCGATTTTTCCGCGGTTCACCATTTTGTGCGTGGACAGGGCTGGCAGAAGCAAGCATAGGACAGGGGACATCCCGTGTGCTGATTGACCACCAGCGTCACAAGTAGGCAAGGCGATGGAGGATGAGGTATTGCGTTTCGCGGGTATAATGCATCCCCCCTACCCCCAATCTAACCCTTCTCAGCCCCCTCAACAACAAAAAAACCTCCAACCCTGGGATTGTATCCTTTGTTCCGCTGCTGTACGCTGCTGGTAACATCAATGATATTTGTGTACCCGAAATAGGCAACATGGCGGAATGGCGGACAGGACGCTGCAACAAGCATGCACGGTAGGGGGATTGGGAAAAACCAAAAACCAAAAAAAAGGATAAAAAAATGAACATTATAACGCACAAATAAAATACTCACAATCCGGGACACTGGCCAATCAACGGCGTGTTTCATAATGGCGGCGTCATTCGTGCTTTTCGTGGAAAGTAAACACGTACAAAAAAAAACAGGATTGCACACACACACACCCATACACATATAGGTTGCTACGGCGACGTATGCATGCGGTTGCCAGGGTAGCGCGTATTGAGCTTTTATATTATTATTTTCGACTATCTCGTTTCTTCCTACTGTCCACTTGCATCTATCTTTCTCTCTCTTGCATACTCGCTTTTTTGTTGTTGTATGTTTTATTGTTTTCTGTCAAGCTTTTGCACCCCGTTTGTGCATTAAAGTGCTGCAATGGTAGATGGGTGGTGGTAACAAGTGGGGGAAAGGAGGGGTGGAAGGGAAGGTGAACCTTTCCCTGCATCCATGCACCAATATGCATTAACATGATCACGCACAGGTTCACATACACACACGCACGCACATCACTACCGAAACAAAAGGGGGTCCTAGCGGCATCAGCGTTGGGATCGAACAACCTGATTCCTCTGACACCCTATTCCCCCTCCGCTCCTCCACTCGTGCCAGGTTTCATGGATTGTCGGTTGGACCAGTAACAATGCCCGGGATCTCCACAACTCATCCCAACTGACCCTCAAATATCCTGGACTCGGTTTTCATTTGAACATCGCACTCGATGGCCAGCCGGAGCCGGAATTAACAAATATCAAAACGGGATACGAAGCAATAAACCAAAAAAAATGGCTACCCTGGCGTGGAATGGCGTCATGTCACAGAGGGATGGGGGAGTTCATTGGAGGGTTCAGGATCGGATGGATCAGATATTTTGAATTATACAGGCTAGTATAAGGCCCCTGTAGTAGAATAGTTTTTCAGCAAATCAAGTTTTCGGGGACGTTTTTCTTTTTGTGCCTTCGCTGTGTGCGTTCTCAATACATGCTGTAATTGGGGTGAACGCTGGTGCGAAAGTGCGTTAATCGAATGTGTCAGTTTAAAGGTTTGGTAACGTTGGGTTTTGATCCGGCAAGTTGAAATATTTGAACGATCATACAGTTTTTTTTGCACCGAGTAATAAGCCAGGCAACAAAGTAAGATGTAAGGTTTCGCTGAATGGTTGGAATGCATCCTGGAATAGAACCCTGATCCTGAGATATTGCTAGCAAGAGACATTTCTAGTCTTCGATACAATGGTTGGCTCCTATGATCGCTTGGCTCAATGAGGCCAACAGATCACATCTCTTTCACAAAGCCGGCTCCTTATAGTAGGTTTCTCTGTCTTCTTGAAATAACGACCACTCTTAGGACAGGCTTGACATTTCTGGCTAACTGGACTTCACTACGGAGGAACGGTCCAGATGAGATTTGAACCCCGGTCCTACCGTATGAAGATACTGTCGCATCTACCACCGGGCCGCCCCCTTTCGGTAGATCTTTGGAGATAATTCGTTCACGTTTCTCGCATAACGAGAAGGAACCTCACCGTTTAACTATCAGAACTCCTGAATCTGGTTCATATAATAGTTTTAGCAATTTTGTTCAAGCTCCATGACGATGGACGAAGATCGATTTCAAAGTTCTGTTAAGTGAAGAATTGAGTGGGAAACTTCAACCATACTTTTGAGCCATGCTTGAACGGGTCTACAATTCCAACCAGTTTATTAGGCTCAGAACTCAGAAGCAGCACGCACTATAAACAAACTAAACAGATCCTTGGGATCTTGAGCTTTCGTGGGGATCTCATGCATAGCGACAGGAGCGGATCTTCCTGTAAGCAGACAAGGGCTCGAGTCTTAATCGAGTAAGGCATCAATCGCATCTTAGTTTGGCTTTTCGGGCCTCAAAACAGCCTATCTGCTTACGACCTCTGAAACCATTCATCCGCGACCGGTAGGATTGATTATTCAGCTACGTGGAACTTACATCAACGAGGGTCAAAAATGACACGCACGATCTCCTGAATAAGAACTTCTTCAATTGGATGGAAAACTTAGCTTAAAAGGTCATAAGAGTGATAGTGATAAGGGTAGAGCATAACAGGGTAGAGAATTCATTTTTTAGCCACAATCAAATTTTGTCTACTAGGCTGGACTTTTGTCTGAAGCTATTGATAGTAGACAGCTGGAGTCTAATAGTTAACAGATTTTCTGCGACTTGATTTACGCATTTCACTCGGACCAATTTGTTCAGTCCTTTAGTGTCGATTTCTCCTTTTGATTAGCCTGAGAAAAAGCTCCACCGAACATAAGTTAGATGAAAATGTAATCACATAGATAAACGTGAAAAATGATTTAGCTAATACAATCAACAGTCAATAGCTAGCAAAATATCTAAATGGAACCACTTTTAAGTTGCTCATTCTGCTTGAGTTTGCATAGTTGAAAGTTAATCAGGATGTGTATGAAAAGCTTGAAAACATTTGAGATCGCATTTACACTTTTTAAAAATGCTTAAAATACTTATGTCATAGAAAGTATGACAGTAAAATACTGCCAAGAAAAGCAACATACAATTGGCAGACGAAGGCGGTATAGAGGATTGTTGCAGCATACACTATACATGGTAAAGCGCCACAATGTATGCAATCCGCAATGAAAAAAATAACTCCTTAGGATTTTAAAATACTTTTCGAGCTGTTTACAGGACTTGTTAACATGCCTTGAGATTTTCAAGACGAATACTGTTTAGCCTTTTTTGGAGGGTAAATAAGAAGTCATAAATCATAACAATTTTCGTTTAAGGTTTTCTTATACATTTTTGAGGTTGTAAGAATTGTCGGCACAACAATTAGCAGATTCATGTGTGGCTTCCAGAGTTTTTATAGTGGTCTCCGATAGTTAAGGCTTTCACCTCAACTCTTCAGAATCCTTTACTGATGTAATTAATTCACTTCTTCATGAACATGTCTTAGTGAATGTGAGGATCGCCAATCGTTATCCTTCGTAGGCCTTAACTTACTTCTTCTTCCTTGGCACTACAACCTCGAGAGGTCTCGGCCTGCCATTTCTGGCTTTCTGTGTCTTAATTTTACCCGGAGTCAAGTATAAATCAATAATTTAACTTTGCACATATTCTCCATTTGACCTTACCATAATTGATTCAATATTATAGCAATACGGCCAGGCCGTCCTTAACGAATAAAAAAATTGATTCAATAAGGTAGTGGTTTTTTAAATGTTCAGTACAAGAAGAAATTCTAGTCACAATCACACCATTCAATAAAAAAGTTAGCGTATGATGAGAATAAAACAAATACAGCGTAACCCCTCGTGGTAAGTTGGTGCTAAGGTCCGGAGGAGAACTAATAAAAACCAATTATTTTACAGTCCTCTTTCATAGCGTAACATAAACAATCACCATTGGAGATTGAAGCCTCAAAATTGAAGAGCAAAAAAAGAAAAATTGACTGATGAAAATTTTCCATTTATTCTTGATACTTGAAATGGGGTTTTAAAAAGAATATAAAATAATCACCAAACGTGAGGCAAATCTTAATTGTTTTATAAAAAAATATACTGAAAAGCAAATATTTGTAATAAAATGAAAAGTACAAAACAAAATGAGTATAATAACAACTAAACAACGAAACTGGTAAGTAAGTACTACCAAACAAACCACAAACAACCATGAGTAAACCGTTCCCGCAAATCATTCACAATAATAAACGACAAAATCTTGCGCGCGCTAAAAACCAAAGAAGGCTCCTCGAACGATGTTTTCCCGCTTTTTCGTGTTACAGCGAAAAAAAAAACAACAAACCATCATTGTCCAAGTCTACGGAGTTTTTTCCTGCTTTTTCTCGCACTCTCTCTCTCTCTCTCTCGCTCTCTTGCCATCCCATCATCAGGGTAAAAGCCTTCCGATTTTCCGATTTTTGTCAAGACAAAGAAAACCGGTGCTGAGGGGTTTTGTTTTTGTTTTTTTTTCCTCTATTGCCTCCACCGAAAAAGGTCACCACCACCGATCGTTCTCCAAACCGATGGGGGACAAAACAGAACACCATCCTGTACGGTCTGTGTGTGTGTGTGCGTACTCGAGAAAAGGCAGCCCAAAAAGCGAGGAAAATTTTCGAATCCAAATGGTGCAGATTCGACCCGACGATAAACCGGCGAAATGGAGCTGCGTGCCAGCCTGAGAGGGAAATTAGAAGGGAACGAGCGTACGAACAAGAGCAAGAATATATATAGCCAACGATAAACGCGTAAAAGAAAAGCTCGTTTCCCGATGGTGGGCTGGCATGGCTGGCATGGAACAAAGGGGGTAGAGCGAAAGTTGGCGAAGCGGAAGGTAGGCTTGCTGGAGCTAGAACCGAACGAACGAGGGGAACAAAAAGCAGGCATTAAAAAAAATGGGAGAAAAACTCCCTGGCATAAGTTCTCAGCAGTTAGTGGAAAGAATTTTACTAAGAGTCCTACTAGTAGTACAAAGTGGAAAACCTTCACTTCGAAGAACAAGAAGGCAGAACGACGTCTTCCAAGGACTGACAACGTTTTAGTTACCGCTTCCAGTGGAAAAGTTGAAGTTTTCCAGCAATTGTTACTTACTTAACCGAAGCCTGCCTACTCGTGTTGCTAACAAAACAGCGTATGTCCGTTTCCTGGATTGTGTCCTCGACAAGGTTCCAGTTGCGGGAAAAATCTCTATGCGGATGAACTCTCGCTTCTGGGTGGACAACTTCCAGTAAGCTTTTCCGGGTCGTCAACAAATTCATGCCCACGACAGCAGCAGCACCACACACAGCGGTCG
This sequence comes from Anopheles stephensi, assembly GCF_013141755.1. Classification (NCBI taxonomy): domain Eukaryota; kingdom Metazoa; phylum Arthropoda; class Insecta; order Diptera; family Culicidae; genus Anopheles; species Anopheles stephensi. The sequence continues at coordinate 50,729,127 of NC_050202.1, forward strand.
TGACCTTCTGGACACCTTCTTTTTACCGGCTTTTGCACGTGTATGGGGTCCGCCAAAATTGTGCCGATATAGCGCGACGGCATAATCACAACCCCTCCCTGGGCGAACACACATCCTTTGACGCTACTACCGATAGTAGTCCCGTTCGTGCTCGTTAAACTTTCCCTTTGGACGGCTTGAAATGGCCGCGACGAACGAGTTGGCTTTCGTTGACAGTGCCCGTCGACACCATTACCATGTGGCTACGGCAGCTGTAAGGTGCGCGATGGGCGAAATCTCCGACACGTAGCATCCACGTCCTCTCTGGCTGACGTGCGAAAAGCCCCACTGTACAGTTGACCTTTTTCCGCGCCTTTTTCCAACCAGATAAACACACACGCTCGCGCTTAAGGGGGCACACAGTGCTAAGGTGGCGTATGTGGTGAGGTGTGAAGAACGTCTCAAATAGTTTATTTACAGTGCTGCGCAAGTATGTTCGAACGAGCGCGAAATTTGTTGGAGATTGAGTTTTACACTACAGGACAAAACCTTCATTAGTTGCGCTTATAGACAGTAGGATAACATTAAAATAATTTTAAATAAATTTATCACTGTTGTAGCACATGATATTCCAACTGTGTCAGATGATATGCCAAAAGTGTTTTGAACTAGAATTTTTACCGCTTTGCTTTCTATATCTACTGTATGCTATTATATGTTGTTATTGTGATATTATCTGATAATCTTACCTTACAAATGTCCATTGCAGCACGTTTTAACAACACTACAAGTGTCTGTCCATGTTTTGTGAAGAACTCTGAAAAGAAATAATTAAAAAAAAAACAAGAATCAGGCAAATAAAATAAACACACGAAATAAAGAATCAAAAAATAGGAAAAACTCAGAACATTCCATAAAAAACAGGCAAAACAAAGTACGTATTAGAAAAACCATATAGTAAAGGTACAAAATAATAACTATTTATAAACAGGTCAATAATAAAAGCGTAATTCAAAAACATGATAAGCATAAACACGATACTTGAAACTGTGATGTAGAACACTGCGTTATAAATTCGGTCCATAAAATTTGTGATGGAAAAGAAAACAAAGAGAAAGAAATGGACTGATAAATGGTATTCATAGAGATTGTTGACAGACTGATTGGTTAGTCCTTTTAATCGTAAATAAGTTTTTAAGAAAATAGATAAAATACTGGGGGCGGCCCGGTGGTACATGAGACAGTGGCGGCAGGACCGGGGTTCAAATCTCATCTGGGCCGTTCCCCCATAATGAGGACTGACAATCCAACTATGTGGTATTAACAAGTCTAGTAAGCCAGAAATGGTCTTTGATATGCCCTAAGAGGTCTTAAAGCAAAGCAAAAAGGAGAGAAGATAAAATAATAAAAATGAATTAGTTGTTTTAGTATATTTCGTGAATCTTTTGATGCTTGTAATAGATTCTTTTGTCGACGGTCACACATTATTTAATACCTTTTGTACAGTTGTTAAGAATAATAATATATGGCCTTTAAAGCGTTCTAGAAATGAATTCCCAGTCTCTAACGAAGCTATGTATAGGCTTCCATTACACAAAAAGCTTTTTTTAACAAACATCAGTTGCTTGGTGGAAAGTAGTTCAACGACTAAAGATATTAAAAGTTTGCCAAAGCTTATGAAAATATTAATAGAAATCTAATGTATAAAAAAACGGAAACGTGAAACGGAATCTTTTTTGATATTTTATTACATGTAAAAAATAACAAAAACAAATAAAAAAACATGTTCATAAAACAGAAAAAAAGGTCTATCTTTAGGTGTTCGAATTTGCTTTTGCATCACTGTATCTTAAAGCCTTGTCAGGACACAGTGCAGTGAGAAATGCTTAAACGAGCTTGATCAATGTAATGTACTGAATTTAAAATAGTTATATGCTACTAATTTTGTTTGAAAGTATAATAATAATACTTGATTTATGTTGAGATTATAATTTGATTAAAAGAAATATAATATCTTTTCATTAGAAAACTGTGATAAATCGTCTTCTTGGCGATTAGTGATCGACTGGATAATGAGCTCATTCAATAATATAAAAAGTATAAAACAAATAAGTTACAATACTGGTCTGACATAATAGCTATTAACCTTTGCGTGTTAATTGTTGGTTCAAGTTATCTAAACACATAACCAAAGGACGGTTCCGTCGTATCCTTTAAGCACAAAATGGCGGTTGACGCTCAAACGATCGACAATTCGATTCCAACCAGTGTTAGCTTAATTTCGATCGTACACAAATTACCAATGCGACGGATCGCCATTCCCATCCCTGGGTCCCTTCCATTTCAGTCCTTCTATCCTTTTTTTTTTGTTGGTTAGTTGCCCAACACCGGCATCGGACACAAAGGAACCAAGCGCACGTAAAGTGACGATGACTGTACGACGACGACGATGGGGATGAAGAGTTTTGATTAGAGCAAAAGCTTCCAGCCCAACAACGCCACAGTGGAGGGCACACTCCCGCCCGTGTGCTCAGTTTGGTCTTAACGAAATGAAACCCGTCCGCCCTCTCTTTCCCTTCCTTCGTACCGGGTCTTCCCATTCGCCGTTACGTTGGCGATTTGGAGAAACAAAGAAAGGTTAAGGTTTTACGTTCGTTGACTGCTTCGAAACGTAAGCTCAACTTTTCCACCCACCCGGCTTCTAGCCACCCACACTCACCCACACTCACACAGAGAAACAGGCTTGGCAGGTCACTCGACTCGACGCTCGGGTTTTTGGTTGGGTTTCGGAATAAGTCCTGCGTGTACGTAACACGTTACGATGGCCAAGGGAAAAGGGGAAGAAGCCGGACGGGACGGGGCCCTAACTTACGTTAGCAACTGAAACGAAGGATTCCAGTGTGCCCTGAGCAAAAGGGAATATAAAGTTGAATCCCGGGCCCTTGAGCTCTACGTTCGGGGAGTTCCGAGCGTACCGATGAGAGCACTGCCGAGGAAATCGGCAAAAACAGCGCCATGAAACCGGAAAACAGCAACGTGGGGCGAGATTGGGCGGGCGGGCTGACTGGCGGTGGGTGGGTCTTTGGGATGATAGAAGGATATATTCCAGCGCCATCGACACCACGACACTGCACGAACCGAGGCAGTGGGTAAGACTATGGGGCCGTACCATGGTAGCTGGTGTAAGAAAAGTTGTTGGAAAAGCACCGAACAACACCGAACGGCGCACACGGAAACGGGGCGGACGTGAACCGTGGTGTGGAAAATGAAATATCTCTCCTCGAATTTTACGCCATATTCGTCGGTCCGTTTACCACCTTTGGCAGCAGTAGTAGGCAGCAGCAGCTGTGGCAGAAGCCAGAGCTTGCTACGGACGGCATCATCCACACCACACGCCGGGTGCTGGATAGTAGACCCGGAGATTCGACTATGGATTGCAAACCTTCAATCCTTCACAAGCTAGTGCTCTTCTTTTCTACCTTTATAATGTCTCTCGTTTTCGCTCTTCCTCGATCTTGTAGCTCTCCATTTCATTTGTCTATTGCCGTAGAACGGGAGGCTGGAAAACTTCCCCATTTGTCGTAGGCATACCTTTTTGTTCGCCCGATACAGCTACAGTCGAGGCGGACGGGACGCTTACTTCAGTAGGAGTTTTGTACGTATACAACAACGTATCCTTGTGCTGTATCTGTTACTAGTCCGCAATGGTAGACACTGCAATGACTGCATAACAGAATATCGGGAAACCTCTATACTCACAAAATCAAAATTGCAGTTTAACTGTAACATTTCAGTCTTTTTGTATAGGAAAATATATCTGTAATTAAAAATGTTAAATCAAAACTCTATAATTATTAAAGCTGTTTTAGTCGATTGTCTATTATTGGTAGAATCCAATTCGGTTCGATAGTCGGATGATCCAATGTCTGTATCAGATCTATACAGGAACGATCCTGGGATCAAATACCATTCGCGTTCTATCTCCCACTAAGAAGGAACAACGGACTTCTTCTTCTTCCTTGGGATCCACTGCCTTCAAAACTCTTGGCTTTCCATTTCCAACTTCCTTGATTTGTTTCAGTAGTCAGTCCTGTGAACGCACGCTGGGACAAAGAGTGGACATTTTGGAAGAAAACCCAAACCGTTTCCCCGTATGCAGTACTTACTATTCAACAACGGGTAAAAATTAAGTAAAAAAGGTCCGAAATGATAGGCCAAGATCTCTAGAGGTTGCATTGAGAAACATGAAGAAGAGTTTTATGTGTTATAAATATAAAAAATGTGTTTCAATTTTTTAAACAAATTTCAAGCTATTTCATGCACTTGTTTGAGATAGTTTTAGAGACAGATGGGAATTAATCGGAAGGATTTAATAGGAAGGAAAGGAAAATCTTCACATGTTTAACATGTCTCTTACTGAAATATTGCAAATGTTTTGCTTTGTAAAAAGAATCCACAACATGATTCAACATTTATCTGGTGCGATATAAAAAAAAAAACAAATCAATGCAATTTTCTTCCGTTCCAGAAGATCGAGGCTCGAACAATTTTGTGTAAATATATGCCTTGCTGAACCGTTAGTACAGGGTAAACCAATGGTTTTGGACAATTTCCCATATACTTTTAGTTTTGTCTCGAAATTGACGTTTTACTAGATATGTTATAATTTATTCAAGTTTTTCAATTACTTGACCATACTGGCGTCGGCTGAGCTCACCCGGGATAAGGTGCCCTTTCACAGTTTGGAGCAGAAAATGTCTTAAAACCGATGTGAATTGTATTAATTTTTGTATTCTAGTTTTAAGGCCGTTGTAGGCCGTCCTTAACGAATAAAAAAAAACAATATGGCGTTAAGCCGTCAGATTTTAATTACAAATAAATGAGTGTTAATTCCTTCTTAATTTCCAAAGAATTTAAGTCAACAAAAGAAAAAAGCAAAATCTTTCTAAATGTTCGTTTGAAAGTAAGTAAAAAACTTGAATTGCCAGTTAGCGGAAAGAAATATTTTTTTTAAATATGCAAAAATAATTAAAAAAAGTATGTAAAATCACTCAAATCGAATAAAGAATAGCTCAGAAACCGTAAAAAAATCTTAACAAAGCCAAAAATGCATCAAAAATCGTCTAAAAACTGCGGAACGAAGCCAAATATAGGGAAATTGCCAAGAAACTGCAGGATATCAAGGGTATGTAAGTCAACATGATCAACTACTACGCTTAATGTTCGCCTATCAAAATCAGTATAATTTCTTCAAAAATTCAAATAATACTCCAAAAATTCACTTAAAATTGTTGTCCACATATTTGTTCTGCGCTTTCCCATTGTGATGGTGTGATGCTTTCCCATAGATAGAATGTCAAGGAACGGCCAGCAAAATGACATGCAAGCCAACAATAGCAGGTCAAAACTTCTTGAGGCTGTAATCTTTCAGAAGAAAAAGAGGAAGAAGAAGAAGAAGCAAATTCTCTAATTAAATTACTCATCGACTCCATCACACAGTGTGGTTCGTAACGTACGATTTAAATACAAGCCTGTTTTGAGATAAAAATTCTCCCATATTGATGTTTTGTTTTCGTAATGTTAAGTTCGAAAGGATGCGCAATTCAAATATTATTTTAAGTTTCAATAGAAATATGAACCATATTTTACATATCTTAAAGTTCATTAGCTATTTAAAATGTTAATTTAAAAAAAGGTAGAATTGGTAAAATAATAATCATTTCCCCATTTTGATAACTGTTCCATTTTAATAAACAACAACTTTACGCTGTTCCAATAACGTTCCCCAATACGGATCAACTTAACATACAGACAGATAAGTGTTTTGGGACCTAAAGCCCCATCAAATTTACCATAATTCTGAGCACGGAGCAAGTTTCTCTCGGTAGGCCGAAACGATCGAAGTAAAACTCGACGTCACAGAGTACTACGAAACTCTCGAGCAAACACAAACCGAAATGGAGTGCACGGCCTGGTAAGGGAACCCGTGTAGCAGCAAGGAATAGACATCCTTAGAATCGAAAATGAAATTGAGAAAGAAAAGGACCGTTTCATGGTTGGGCATTTGAGTGTGTGTGAGAGAACGAGAGAGAGACCAAACGCGTGTGAGAGATCTAAGGGACGAATGGTTGCCAGCTGCAAACACAGCCGTACGAAGATCCCAAGACGAGCTCTGCTCCGGGAGACAATCACCGTAGAATTCCATTTTCATTCGCTAACCCAAAACGGAGGGATCGGGATTGGATGGGACAAGGAGCATCTTCTCAGAAATGTTACGCTACTCACGGCAGGCGGATATATACGGCACGTGTGTCCCTCTCCTCGATGCTTCCGGTTCGTGTGTCGAACGACCGTAATGTTACAGACCCATTCCCGGACCCTTTTCGGGTGGATGCGGTGATGAACGGCTCTCGGTATTGGGATTCGTGAAGCGCGTGGGTTGCGAAGAACGGTCGGGGATGCGCACAGTCTTGAGTCATCCAATTTTCGACCGTCTAGGCATTTTGGCGAACGTGTTGCGATGTTTCGTATTCGTTTTGCCGTTTTAGATTTCAGCAGAGTCTCGATGGATACTCCGATGGAGCTCGGATGTACAAGGGACTCACAACAAAGGACACTACAGCATCATTTCAAGGATCGGTCAAAAAGATGGTCTAAGTTGTGTTTCGAACGTGGTAATATAAAGCCGTAATACAAAATTTTGAAAATCCAAGGGCTGTATCCTAAGACAGCCCAGAAAGGAATGTAATTGCTCTAACATTCCTTCAAAATAATGAGTAAGAATAATATTTAAAAACTATGATCAGTAAAATAGAAACACCGAATATGGCGCCATTTTGCGTTCTCTGACAGCACTAACAACTAAACGCAATGGAAGACCTGAACGATCGACCCAAGAACTTTGTGCGTTGAAAAAAGTTCACCGCTTAAACCGGGGTCTTCTACCCCAGTTATCCCCACCCCAGTGGACTTTCACACACACATACACTCATACATTCACTCGCATTCAGCTTGCGTGCGTCATTTCGTGCGACCCAACTGTTCGCAGAAATCGTTCAGTAGGAAAAAACTTTGCTCGGTTCCATCAAATGCAAAAAACAGCCTTTAGTTGGAAAAGCGGAAGACAGTTTTTTTTTTGGTTCCAGAGCAGGGAAAATCATGTAAAAGAGCGAGAGATACGGAAAAGCGTATCCAGTGGAGTGGATGGAAGGCATACTATCCACACGTTGGTGGAGTGGTTTTTGCTTTCCGTAGTGGACATACAACGGTCGAAGAGAGTCTACGTTTTTCACAGCACTGTTCAGTGCAACTACTGTATTACTTCAAACTCATTTTACCTGTTCTTTTTTTCTTCGCGCCTCTTTTGTCCACCGGACCACGGTATTATTTCTGTCATTTCACAAGCGTCGGGTTTTTTCTACATTGTTGAGGATTTCTAGATAATAAATAATTATAACGGTTACTGCATAAAGAGAGAAGAGAAAAAACAATCTTTTGCAGGGAATAACAGATAAAAAATATGGGTTAAAATATCATTACTGTGCGAATTGCTGTGAACGACCAGGCGCCTCCATTGAAGTCAAATGAAAGGTTAGATTCACTCAAGTTACCACCAAAATGGAAAATATTTAAGGTAAGAATGTATAAAACGATATACTACTACATAATAAATAGTATGGTGAATATTATCTTTCTTCTGTCCTGAAAACAGCTTAAAATGTTAAACTTTGAACTACATTTTCATACTACGAGCCGTTGCGTCAAGCTCTGATTTACGAAGTACGAGGAAGCTGAGCGGCACATGATCGTCTTACTAATTGTTGCCCACTGGCAGGATCGAACAGAACATACTATTTTGTAGTGGAATATACTAAGAGAAAACATGGGCACCGGATTTCCCACGACTCGAAGCTCTTTCGGGTTAATACGCTGGTGAAAACTGGAGGTTCCATATAAAAAGCTACACAAAAGCGTTTAAAGGATATCTTCACAAAGATTGGTACAGATACTCAACAATTGTAAAGTTACCAAAAAAATAGGAGTTTTACGTAAAAGAATTTCTATTCATTCCGTAATGTTCCATGATTTTAACTCTGTAGAAAGCGAATTACGCAGGGCTGTTTATCTTGCTACGGGTAAAATCAAGTCACAGAAAGCCAGAAATGGCAGGCCGACACCTTTCGCGGTTGTACGCCAGGAAAGAAGAAGAGAGAAGGAAGCGAATTCAATCTTATCTACATTTCCCAGTAACGGTTAACATCCTTTGGATTATCCTTTGACAGACAGTTTGGATGTAAGCATCAAAACAATATTACAGCAGATTAAACATATGGGAAGCCAAAGTTTGGCTCAAGACTTATGTTTAGGAAGTTTTCTTCAAAAACAAAACCACTGCTTCCAGATTCTGACTGAAATCAGTTATATGGCTACTTAGTTCTGACAAAACAAATGCTTGCATGCTGTTCGATTATTTGCAGACCTTAATCAGTTGTTCCAACTTGTTGTTGATAGATTGTATAACTGGCCAGACCAACTTAGATCAGATGAAAGGATCGATAACTTGCTCACAATCAATATTCTTCAGAAGCGTCTGCTGCCGCTCATTGTGAATAATTGGACTGCTGCATCTCAGATACGGACAGCATATTCTTCATCGTTTAGGAGGATACTAAATCCCCTGGACGAATGAGAGCTAAAAGTCATCTCCTTCTTTGTTAATAAGGTTCTCCAAATACTTGGTATAATTACTGGCTTCTTTGATTTGGTTTTACCCGTCGCTAGATAGTCAGTTCTGCGTGCGGATAGACGATCCTGGCAGGTTTCAATACTCGCCGTACTGACGTGGGCGCACGTCACCGATGCCGCTTCCATCGTAGGATAAAACTCATACGAACAAATCTTCAATATGGCCATATCAGCTCCAGATCAATTGTTAACGCTGTAAAATCATTGTCTGTACATATGAGACGAAAAGATGGTGAACATTTTGGAGGGTCACTATGGTATAGGGCGATCGTAAAAAAGACTATTTAACATAAGTCTCTCCTTTAATGCACACTTAGCAGCTCGTCACTACGAGGACCGTGGTTCAAATCCTATTCGGGTCTCCTTTCCGTGCGCAGGACTGACAATCCAGCTACGGGTAAAATCATGTTACAAAAAGCCTGAATTTTGGCAGGACACAAAATCTCTAGAGGTTGTAGAGCTCGCCGCAAAAATACTGTATACAGTTCAAATACTATATCCATGCATAAAAGAGCGGGTTAAAATTCTTACAGACAAGATAGAATTCACCTGCTTTAGCGTAGACATAACCGATTTTTTTTTATATGCGGAGCTCGATAGGAAACTTTGTTGAAGCTGATCGGTCAAAATTGCACACTTTTACTTGAAAATGATCAGGTTCAAGTAGTTTTCCGGGTGTGGTTACCTGCTCCAATTGTACTTCTCATACCTTAAAGCAGTTTTCTTCGGTAAGTTCGTCATCGTCCATCGTCTTTCACGTGGCTTTCAACTGACATCCGTTTTTTTCATACCCTTCAATGTTTTGCTTCCGTCACCTTTACTTCGTAGCCATTTTGTAAAATAAATGAACTACCGTTTGACTGTTTCAGGCATGTTTCTGTTAACAACTTTCTATTGTTGCAATCAATCTTCGCACCTGGTATAGGAAAATAAGCAAAGCATGAAACAAGCGTTATAAGATATCAATGCAATGCAGTAGAAGATACATTAGGCAGTACGGGCACACGTTCACAGGATATAGGGACAGGATAGAATTAGTATGTAATCCACCATTCATTCATGAGAATTTCTCCAACCAGCAACACCACCAATTCACCATATTTTTCAATCACTTTTCGCACTGTTTTTCCATAACAAAAATAACTTGTTCGTATATATGTGGGTGTGTTTTGGGGGGTTTTGTTTCTGATTCCTTGGTGTCTGGAACATTAAAATATTATCGATTAGTTTATTTTTCCATAACTTTTTGTGCTGTTTTGTTTTTTCTCTTGTGTATGCAGCAAATTAATGCTCGTGTTTTTTTTTATCTCCGTTCCGCATTCATCGTAGTATTGGGGACGACAGTAGTGTTAAGCTTTCTGCCCGTCCTTTAGTAGTAAGTTTCACATTATTACTAAACACTCACTCGCTTGTGAATATTATTCATCCTTCCTGTTCTTCTGCTGCTAGAGCGTTGATTTCATCTCCATGCTATCGGTTGGGGTGGTCATGTGTCCCACCCATAGATCACACACATCGACATAATTCCGGCAGAACATACACGACGGGGCAGGCTAAATGACTTCGTCACCGGTTAGTGCATAAAAATTGGATCGTTTTACATCGAATACTGCGTGTCGTCAAATCATCGTTCGATCGTTCGTCTTGGCGAGATTATTTCGTTTTGCAAGTAATACATTTCTCCTTCACAAATCACAAATCTTTCAAATTGTCCGTTGAAAAATAGGAGGAAAAACAAACCGAATGTATCCGCTATACACTCCCCGAATGATGGGGGGTGTGTTTCTGTATCTACACAAGATATGGATTTCGTTAGCAAAACACATATCAGTTGTCCACCATCGTCGTCGTGCAGTTGTTAAGTGTAATCACAATGTATGAGGAACTAATATTATAAAAATTAACGCTGTGTGTGTTCCGATTTTGAGATGCGCCATTTTCAAATTTCACCTTCCACCTTCGACTTCTGCCTTCTTCACACCAATGAGTTTGCATCATCCTCCTCTTTTCAGTCTTTCATCGATCAGATCCCCACATGGGAATGGGGACAAATTCTTCTGGTTTTAATGTTAGATTACAGTTGCGAGAGAGAGAGAGAGAGAGAGCTCTTGTTGTAAAACGACAAGAAACAGTGGAGCAGCATCTCATCACGGTAGTAGGTGCTTGGCCCTGCGGTTACGTCGTTGCACATTCAGAGGAGCAGCATCGTGTAGCGCCAAATAAATATTAACCGAGACACAAAACCAATGCTTCGCTCTCGACGCAGCTCTCTACTGTTGCATCTTGCGTGTGGTATTATATGCCATATATGTATGTATGTGTGGTCAAACTGTAGACAGTAGCTCTCCTATTAAGCCTAGCCGCGCACAGATTGATTAAGTTCGCTAACAGAAAGGGTGCAACCAGGCCGCTTCTCCATTGTCTTTTTTTCCCTGGCGAGGGAGGCTTTATATTCCATCGGCAGTTCTTCTTGTAGTGGCCATGTGTCAAATCATATAAATATATGTTTATATAAAAGTTTCAATTGTAAGAAATAGTTCATCCTAGTTACGCGCGTGGAAGCGGGTTTGTCATTCCTCGCCTTAGTCCGCAACAGTCCTGCATCCACTACGTACCTAATATTACTATTCTGGTGAAGATAATGCGTCATTAAGTTTAAAGATTCTTCGTTACAATCAGTACGCGTCTGTCCCAGCAATACAGATCTTCTTTGCTAATGTTCTTGCGAAGGAGGATGCTGTTCAAACTATTTACTAACGCCGTTACTAAGCGCCGCTATTAAAATGAAAGAAAGGAATAATATGCTTGGCCGATCGTGTATAAGTGCGGACGACTCTGGTCAATCAAATGCCCGGCAGCTGGGAAAGAACGAGATAACCATTTCCGGCTTATGATTCTGCCTCGATCGGTGGTGCCGGCGTAACTACTGGCGCTGCTGCCACAACCGGTTCAATTTCCTTTTTGGCCTTAATTTCAGTGGAGGTGACTTCTTCGGCATCGGTGCTGCTGCTTTCGGTAGTGGCAGCAGTAGTGGTAGCAGCGACGGTAGTGGTGGCGGTACCATTCGTTTTCTCACCATTCACTTCCTCCGCCGCCGCCTCACAGTTGTTGAGCGAAGTGTCATTTTCTTTGTCACTATCGCCGCCACCATTTTTCTCCTCCTCAGCTACACTGCTGCTACCAGCACCACCGTTAGTGGTCACTTTCGACTCCGTATCTGCTGTGCCGTTTACCTCTGTTTCCGATTTTGCTACCGGTTCTGCCTCACCCTCGCTAGTGCTCTTACTAGTTCCTGTCTCTTCCGTATCGGTTGTCGTCGAAACGATATCACTGTTTGATTTTTCCGCTTCTACTGAATCAGTAGTAGTAGCGGCGGCGGTGGATTTAACATCCTCTGCCACTGTTGCAGCACCATCTTTTGCCTTAGCTTCAGTGGTAGAAGTAGTAGTAGAGGTGGTGGTGGCCACCTCCTCCACCGGAATGTTATCTTTGCTTGGAATGTCACTGGTAACCTTGGCCTCTTCCACCACCTTACTGCTAGCTTCCTTTTCCGTCTCAACAACAGTCGCTTCCTTTTCAACGGGCTTTTCCGCCTCCTTCTTCTTATCTTCGGACGCCACTTCGGGAGTAGCAACTACTTCCGTCGAATCTACAACTGCCTCCACCTTATCCTCTACTGGCTTTGTTTGTTTTTCAACTTCTTTTTCTTTAACATCATCTTTCTGTTCTTCGGCCGGTGGTTTCACATCCTTCTTGCCGCCATCAATTTCATCTACTACCTTTGATTCTGCCTCCTTTTCGTCAGCTTTAACCGTACTATCCTCCTTCTTTTCAGCCGTCTTTTCCTTTACTTTCTCCTCATCTCCAGTCACTTCTGGCTCTTTCTTCTCCACTTTATCGTCAGTCTTTTCACTGGTCTCAGCAGCAGCAATCGGTTTCTCCGGTTCAACCGGTGCGTCAGGTTTATCTAAATCCATCTTTTCGGTTTCTACTTTCGGCGTTTCCACCGGTGAATCTTCTTCTTCCATTTTTTCTACCACTTTCTCCTCTACGGGCAAATCACTCTTGGCAGGTGTTTCTCCTCCATCAACTTCCATCGCCTCAGTGGGTGGTTTCGGTTGAGCAGAGTCGTCTGTGGCGGTAGAGGGCGGCTTAGCCTCATCGACCGTGCCCTTATTTTCTGTGGTTCCATTCTCTTCGGTTGCTTCCGTCTTTTTATCACCGTCGACCTTGGTCACCTTGGACGGTGGTTCCTGAAATTAAATTTAAAGAAAACCACACAAAAATTATAAGTAAATGGCACGATTACAATACTTCCCAATCGGTTTGCTTCACACCAATGCCGAGCATGCTAACGAAAGCTTCCCGATTCCCCAATAGATGGCACTGTCTGCATCTTGTTAGCTAAGACAACAACCAGAAAAGGCAAAGTTAGGAGCAACAGATGAAAACAGTCAGTGCTCATCGGTTGTACAAGTAATAGCCCGGGGAAAAGATTGAATTTAACTTTTTTTAAATTTAATTACAAAAAATGCTCACAAAATTCAAATATTAATTGAACGGTAATTCAAAAACTTAGACCAGCATTTCCAAAATCCGAATTATTATTTAAAAATCTATTTTAGATAAATAATGTGGAATAATGCTGTGCATTAGTCAAAATTTTTGTCAAAGCATATTCTTATACACAATACAGAGCTGTGACAAACAGAGCCATTATCTTGTATTTGAAAATAACGTTAAGCATTCTTGAACAGCTCCCATCAGAGTGTATTCTTAATAGACCCTAAAATAATATCGGTATTAAAGGTATAATTAGCAAATCTTTATCATCGAAATAAAATGTTGGGTAGGTTTGTAAATCACTGTAAACGAACCATTTAAATATTCTTACAAGCACCGACTCCCAAGTAGCAAGTCAACCCGAACATTTGCCTAGTGCAGAGCAAGCTGTCTCCCCTTCTCAATACACACACATGCGCTAATCATCACAACCACCACAACCAAAACTCTCGCCCCAATTTCTTTCTCTGGTCAACAACCGAATGGTAAAAAGTGCAACTTGATTTTATACATGGCAATGGTTTCATTAAACAACAACAACAACTACATAATAAACTAACATAAACGATTTTTAAAGCTTTTAAACCATTTAATCTCGATCGATCAGACTTGACGGGATGTATTTCAATAGATTAAATTTTGAAAAATCGAACCGTTGCGGATGAAACCAATCCCATGTATGGAAGACATTTGTTTTATTTTGTTTTTCTTTTCACTAGTTGATGAAGAGGAGGGGTTGCCTATCATGTGTACTGTGTATATAAAGGAACAATTATTATGCATTGTGTGTCTACTTGGTTTGGTATATAAAATTGTGTTATAAATCAGGTTTAGAAATTCACAAGTACCATCATGAGCAACAATCTTAGAAAAACTCTTACTTAAAAGATCAACTAAATTAAATCATTGGTAAGTATTCTTTAGAAGAGACATCGTAATAAGCGTAATTGTAACAGTTAGCACCAAAAGATGAATTTAAAGATATGTATACCGTTACATTTATCAGTGGCTCGATCTTGTTAAGGTACTATTTTCGATTGAAATGATCAAACTTTAATATTTAATATTTAAGTTAAACCAATAATTCATTCTACTCAGGATCATTTTAATGTAAAATGTAAAATAAAAACAGACATTCATTTACCCAAACATTTGTTTGTTGCTGCCGACTGCTATTCGTTACTTTAGTTTTCTTCTTCGAAATTTCGTATTGGCATCTTAGAAATGCGATTTCAGATAATAAACTTTCATTTCACTCCTCTCTTGTAGAGAAGGGGTTTTCTGTTACTTGCGGCACTAACATACGGGGAAAAGAACAAGGATTGGGAATGTTGCAAAAGGGGATGTTTGTTTTGGGGCATAGGAAGATCAGTTGCTTACTTCTATAGGCAAAATTTATTTTTTGTTTGGATATACCTGTGCTTGGTCCTCCTCGGAAACTTCGGTCGTTTCCTCGATTTTACGTTTGCCGTTGGTAACAGCAGCACCACCATTCTCCTCCTTTGGCACTGCTTCGAATGATAGATCTGAAAATGTGGTAATGACGGTAAACTCTTTGCGTTCCTCGTCGGACAGTTCCGCGTTCCCGGGGCGATCGAGCAGCACCACATTGAGACCAGCCTCTTTAGCCGCTTTTGCTTCTGCTCGGATCAAAGAAAAAATACACAAATGGTAAAAAAATAAAAACAATTGCACATGGGCAAGAAATGAAGGGTTAGAATTGATTGTTGAGTTTGTCTGAGGTAGTGTCTGACCGATCTGAGGAGACACTACTTACCTGCGTATACGTCAGTAAGGAACAACGCTTCCTCGCCCGATGATTCAATGTTCTTCAGGATGGATTCGTAGCTTGCCTTCTCGCGCTTGGCGCCAATCTTGGTATCGTAATGCCCCGCGAGATACTTCAGCAGATTGCCTTGCTCGCTATGCTCGAACAACAGCTTCTGAGCGTCGACGCTGCCACTCGAGTAGATGTAGATCTTGCGACCACTCTCCGTCCACTTCTCAAATGCCTTCTGCACATCGTCATAAACACTAGGGGGGAAAAGTTGTAGAAAAGAATCCCAAGTTAGGTAAACTATATTCAGCTTTTGTCACAGCATAACAGCTCTGCTAGATCACTTACTGTCCCTTGATGGTGCCATCCTTATAGCCCTTCGCCCATACCAATCCTTGCAAGGTCTTCAGCGAGCCCGTCTTACGATCCTTTGACATTTGCCATTCCACATTTTTTACAATCTCCGGAATAATATCTTCCGATTCCTTAAATTAAAAAACATAAACATATCAATTTACCGGAACATAGCAGGGAACTAGTGCAATCATCACACACACTTACCCCAGCAGAGATCGTCGTCACACCTTCCACTTCCGCCTTTTTGTCCTCTTCCGACTGTTCGCGCAAAGCGGCCACAACCGTTTTCGTGGCATCTTCGTTCCAGTTGTTTTTCAGATATTCTTCCACATTTTTCAGTGCATACGGGAAAAGAGTATCCTGCAAAGGGAAATAGTGAAGAAAAAAAACAATTCAATTTTTGCTTTATCTTAGTACATTGGATGGACTGTAGAATAAATTCAAACGTATTGACTCGGATCCTTTTCCGCATGATTATCCTTCCAGTTCACGACAGGAATGTGTTTGTTTACCACCCTTTTCCCTTACGCTGTGTGTGTGTGCCTGTGTGCGGCGTTCACCAAAGTGGCATCGTTGTCCTTGAAAACAAAGTTTCATCAACAAAGTCATTGACCGTCGTCGGCAGCGTCGTCCTCGCCGCTATTTTATAGACGCCGGTCCTCTATTCGTGACTGCGCTCAGAACCAACAACAGACCAGGCAGACAGACACATCATCTCATATGGTCATGGATGGGATGTGCCCTCGTTTATCCCTCCTTTTGCTCTTCCTTTATCCTATACGCTATAGGAATAATAGTATTCAAAGCAACTTTCTTTGATAAGCTTTCGTTGTTCTTATACCTCAATGGTTTATTTTAAATCCCAAGTCTTTAAAATAAAACAATTGATCGACTTTGGGAACGATTTCTTTAGCCCAGAAGCGGGTGATGGACATTTTTCTCACACCCTCCTACTAAACGGCGTGCAAATATCCGTTGAAAAATCTAATTATAAATGGATAAACCAAAAAGGATAAGATATCCACAACCAAACTGGATAAGAAAGATAGGATACAGCGGCTATGAATAAAGTAATTCAAAAAAGCAAGTTTTTTTCTAGGCTTCAAATCATAGTTTTCTTTTCTTTTGAAACACTCCACTTTAACTCCATTTTAACGCTTATCTCATTATTCCTGTATAAATACCTCTGCCTAACTTGTTTTCTTCTTCTTCGATGACACTACAACCTAGAGAGGTCTCGGCCTGCCATTTCTGGCTTTCTGTGACTTAATTTTCCCCGTAGTAAAGTAGTCAGCCTTACGTACGGGAAGGTGGTATGGATGGGATTTGAACCACGGTCCTGCCGTGTGAAGACCAGCGCCGCTGTCTAACTTGTTTTAAGTTTCTTTTCGAAAAGAAATGCCACAGGGTGACATTCTATGGTACGCAGGCTCAAATATTTGTCTGTAGATTGGGAAAATGTTTCCTGGTCAGTGATACATTAGTACATTAGTTGCGTCGAGAAATTGATTTGTGATTCGGATTATTCCAGCATGACTATGACGATTCGTCGCAATATTGTGCTGAATAGTATAATTATCAATTCTGTCATAAGTTATGCTGAACAATTATTTCATTCATGGAATCTGTCTCCTACAGTTGCATGCGACTTAAACTTTCAATCGTCTATTGAATACTGTCATTGTTATTTTTTGTCTTATCAAGTGATTTGGAGAATCTATACGAGGTTAAAGAACTTCAGAGCTATTAGTTGAACTAAGAACTAGGAAAAAGTGAGACATCGTCTGACCGCCATCGATTATAATCGCATCAAATTTTGCAACATTTTTTCATTTCTGAAAAAAAAACCCTAAACGCATAAGAAGTAACAGATTCTGACCATCAAACAGTTTTGTATGACTTTCGAAATGTTACAGAAACTGGCTGTGGAATGCGAGAGGCGTTATTGCTTGAAAATTGTATCATTCAAATATCCCATAAAAACTGAGAAGAATCTTTTGGACAAGATTGATATTATTACCCAAAAATTCTCCGCTGTCCGTTGAACTCTTCGGTCAATCGGACAGGTTTGGCAACGATAAAACCTTAACTTTACGATGTTTTACGAGTAAATTATGGCATCAAAAAACATTCTGGACCGTCTGCCGATTCTCACTGAGAAAACCCCAATTGGATTCATTTCACCACAATCGAATGCCATGGTATCGTTTACAATAAGATCGAAGAACCGATGATTGGAACTGGTTCACTACATTTAAGAACACTATTGCCACTATTAAATGGTACAGCTAGACAGCTATGCCTAAAGGTTCCAGGTTGAACACCCATCAGAAGTTAGTCTATTTTTCCATCCAATTTGTTCAGAAACTCAACAATTCATTTACGGAATTTTTGCACCTGAACAGCTTTAAAGTGCAAGAATCTTTGATAAGTACAACCAATTACCGATCACCCTTCAGAGATGGGAGATATAAAATAATTAAGAAAACCAGGTACAGTAAAACTACACTGAGATGCATGGATAGGAGCATGGGCAACCGTTACGAAAGTTGAGCTGCACCAGGTCAAGAAACCACCTTAATAGTGGCAATTTCCCCCCAAACGGTTTGAGTTTGAAATTCGAAAACAAAACAAAGGGTGAAAAGGTTTTACTACCCCTTTACATCTTCTGCTTCAGCTGCTTTATCCACCCCTAAAGACGCTACAATATCCATTCGCTCTTAATTTTTTAGCCTTTTTTTCCTGTATCCAGCTGGAGTATCGCTAGATTTCATGGTCAAACACCAATTTAGGCAGATTATAGCAGATCATGGTGGGTGTGTCACATAGAGTTGTTCGTAACCATCGCTCTCAGGTACACTTTACTTTGAACGATGTCCATAAATAATTGTAACAGAGATTTCAGCACATTGTCTACCTTCCTTCTAAAAAGGCAAGGAAATGAAGAAGTAAGAATATAAAGAGCCGATACCTTCCCGCAAGCAGGTAAGAGGACTTTAGCACAGAACGCACCCTATAGCAAGGTCGGTAATAAATTCACCACCAGCTCTCTCACACATGCCGGCCGGCAACCAATACCACCACCACCACACACACACATCAAGAGAAGCATCGCAGCAGCCAGAGTTGGTTGTGAAATTAATTTTCATTCCCTTTTACCCGGTTTTTCACTTGGACACACACAGCCTAC
The DNA here is from genome assembly GCF_013141755.1 of Anopheles stephensi. Lineage (NCBI taxonomy): Eukaryota > Metazoa > Arthropoda > Insecta > Diptera > Culicidae > Anopheles > Anopheles stephensi. The sequence goes on from NC_050202.1 coordinate 50,747,738, forward strand.
ACTAGTGCTACTGCTGCTGCTGCTGCTACTGGATGGTGTGATGCATATGTATCTGCTGCGCCGCCTGCATCTAAACATGTTTTGGTTACCCCATCGAGGGGGGAGGGAGGATGTTGTGCTGCTAGTGCCTCCTTCTTTCATTAATCTATGCTCACTGCTCACTTGCCATATTCTTCTCCACCTACGGCAGCGCGCGATTCTTCTTCCCTGTGCACACTCAATGCTTGTTTTACACCGGTTGTGTTGCAGCAATGGCCATTCAATGCTCGCACGTTGCATTTCTTTGCCCTTCATACCTGCTTCTTTTTCATACATGCAAAGGAATTTGTCTTTGCAGGAAAACTAGTTCTTCAACCACCAATAAAACAAAAAAAAAACATACGTACACGGAACCGAAAACCAACGAGAAAGAGAAGAGACAAACGAACGAGATGCTGCTGGCTCTGCTGGCGGCTGGAATGGTTTGGTTCTATTTTTAGATGTCGCGCGTTTTCTTCCCTCTGCCAGTTTCGTCCGTTTCTTGGTCAATTGTTTTCCGGATTATATTGTACCCATCGCTCTCCTTCGCCAGTGCCAATGTGCAAAGGAGCATGCGAACGCAACGAAGAGATGAACATAACATAAGGCCCGGAGAGGTCAAGAGCTTTTCCGCCGGGTTTTCGTTTTCCTGATCCCTTTAAAATCACTCAGCAAATCCAACATTCAAATCTCCATGGGCAGTGGAACCTTAAAGAAAAGGTCTTCAAAACCAGGTGTTGTTAGGCCAAAGAAAAAGGTGAAAAAAGGATCCTAAACTAATGATTTTGTTTTTCCTGATTATGTTACAAGAAATATTTTAAATTTTGCTTAATTATTCAAATTAATAGACGTGAATTTAAAATGGTACACATTCTTGCACGATACACAACATCAGCAAAACTACGCCATTTTAGACTGTGCGTTCCACTTCCCCTGATCCTCCCCCGGATAGCTTTTCCTCTTTTTGACAACCGGTAAAAGCAAAATGAAGGCGTTTGAAGCGACGCATTTTGTGATTTTTGTCTCCGGATTCTAGCAGCCTCAGGCACGGGGTGTCCTTTGTAAAGAAAATCTAACTATAATTTGGATTTAAAACACTATAATTTATTGATAAATGCAATTCCCCCCTCGAAATGCTCTCCACCACAGCGGTGGGCATGATCTACAAGTTCCGGTTACTGCACTCTTCACTTTTCCCAATCTACACTAACACACACACACGAACTCTGCTCTCTCTATTTCTCTCCAGAAGACTCTTGCATAGCAGCCATCGAGTACGAATTAGCAATTTTGCACATACACTAGCGCAAAAAATCCCTGAACTCGAGAAGTTGCATCTCACACACTTCCGAAGCAGCTGCGGAAAACTACACCCGAATAGTGTGTGTAGCTCGCGTTCCCTCGAAACGGGAAAAAGGAACGGCGGTGCACACACAAAAAAAGGAAGTTTTCTTTTTTCTGCCAGCCATTTGTCTGCCTCTTCTTTTTGGCAACACATTCTCACACACAAACACACGTTTTTAACGGTTTTTTTTTCTTGGATCGCAAAGAACAAAAGGAAAATGACGCCCGGTTTGCTCCACATATTAGCGACTGGGAATTTATGGAAATTAGTGGTCGACTTAATTAAAAAACGGATAAACCCAGTTGAAGCATTGATTTCAATGTTCAGCAGCAAATGTTGCTTCCATTTTAGCGTTTGCCAATCTCTTCACAGCCTCCCTAGATGAACGGCCGCTCTTTCTCACGTTAGCAGGGGACCATCAAAAGCTCCCATTGCTGCAAGAATGTGTGTTCTCATCCCATGCAGCCGGTACCGTCCGGAGAACATCGTGTGAATTCAAATGTTTTACCCGTTAAATCTAGCCTTCACCGACACAACCACATGGAAACTGTGTGCGGTTGCCCCATGCAACACACGGTGGAAGGATTTAGAAGATCTTATGGAAAAACACGTTTGAGAGCATGTAGGAAATGTATCAAAAAAAAATTCACACACCACTTTTGTTGCTACCAAACCGTTTTCTTTTTCTACTAACGTTCAAAGTTACCCCGCACTGCTACCCTTCACCCCCCGCAATCCAACATCCGTCGTCCGACGAATTTTAACAACGGGGCTTTGTATTAGTAACGCGCGGCTTGCTCTCTTTCAACTTTGCCGGGGCATGTGAAGGTATTAGTAAGCGAACACCCAACGATCGATCGATGACACCGGGAGAAACGGCAGACAGTGGAAAATGGAGAGCATGGAAACGGAAAATGAGAAAAAGATCGTCGTTCAACCATTGCTAGCGTCGAATGTACGAAAAAAACGGTCCCATCCTGTTCTGTTCTATTGAAAAAGTTTCAGAAAAAGTGTGGATTTACATCTACACGCATCCTGTCTGATTATTCTACTACCACACCACCACCACCCGTTCACCGGGTACCGGAAGCGTAGTACCGGCGCTGGAGCGAAGAGACGGTGGAATCAGCAAGGGTTGGGGGGACACATATTTCAGAAATTAAATTCCATTAAATTGCTACTAACTATTCATCGTCAAGTTTTAACTTACCTTTACGAACGAAATTGACGTGGTGGTCCCTTCGATGTCGCATACGATATTCTTTGCGGCCAGAATCTTCTCACTCATCACGGCTGCCATTTTTTCCGTTGAATTCAGAGACAAGCGCACACGCACGCACAAACGCACACAGGAATACACTGGTCGCAGATGCACTGCCCTTTGAAGCTGAACCGCTCGTTGGACAAAGACGGTGAAGGATAAGGATGGGTGGCCGGTAGTACGCGACAAGGAATCACGTTTTGCACGAAGCCACAACGATTCACGCGTCAGTGCGTCGGAAGGGCAATTGATAGTGTAAATTCAGCAGCACTTCACAGCACACACACACATACATATACACAGGCACACACAGGACCGAGGAACAGTTCAAACGACGGAAAACTCCCGATGGAGACGGAACCAGGCAGTACCTATACGGTTGACGGTGGCGACAAGATTGACCGAAGAAGATGTGCAGGAAAATGACAATTGGACCAACGGTGATGTACGTGCGTATGTGTGTTGCCCCAACTGTCGCTACACCAAAACCTTACAAATGTTCTCGGCGAAGCAGCAGGCACAGCAATGTCGAATGAATATTCTGGTCAAAATTGGGGTGGTTGAATATTGTAAATGCAAATAATGATAACAATTTGAAGCTGAGAATATGTAATTTTAGGATCGCAAGACAAACTACCATAACATGTCAAAAATTGCTGAACTGTAAGAACTGCTGAAAAATGTTGTAAATTACTGTTCACACAAAATTGTTTTTATCACGTCCTTACACCCAAGGTATGTAGATATAGAAGGTAGAGTTGTTTAGAGCAATTTGACATTTCTCGACCTGACATAACAATTCCGGGGTGATCGAGGGGAAGGGTATTGAGAAGAGTGAGAGCAGCATCGGAGGAGGCGCTGGTGGTGGTATCGCTTGCGATTTTTTGACGAAAAATGCAACCAAATATCGTGAATCTTCTGTGGGACAACTCTTAATATGCAAAGATGACCCATAAATTAGCGAAATTGCTCAAGGGACTGAGAATCGAGGCTGTTTGTTCATGTTGGTAGCCCCATACCATATGTTTTTGTAAACAAACTCTGACATAACTCGACTAAAATGTCGCCCTGTCAAATCGATAAAAATTCACCTTCTAAATACATACACCTTGCTTACACCCGTCAATGGTCAAATCAAATCTCCTCCGAGCCGTTCCATGTCTGGCCTTAAGTTGTAGAAACAAAGCAAAAGAAGAAAAGGAATATATTTCTGTAAAAAATCTTTTCAATTTCAAGTAATAAATATTAAAAACTATTTTTAATGCTTGCTCAAACTTTTGCCTTTTCGGCTTGACGGTTTTTTACATTTGTTTTCCCAAGAACTGTCATTTGTGTAAGGACTTTTTTGTTAGTTGGGAAACCAATACGAAAAAAGGACTTTATTTTATTATGTAGAACGCTCCAGCTTACATAAGTTAACATCTGATAAAATTATGCAATAATAAACAAACAAACGACATGATGAGGAAATATTTCGTCAGCCTGCACATTCCGTCAACCTTCTCGAAAATTACACCCATTGACAATCAGAAGCGTTCCCAAAGCGTTTTTGGTGCTGTCACCGAATTTGGAACCGTGTAATCACGGCTTAAGTTTCGTTGCGTGCATTTCTTCGATTGGATTTCCTCACACACAAAAAAAAACTCGTACGGGAACGTAGGCAAAAGTTCTATTCACAAGCAATTCGGTTCTCGAAGCCTTTCGCGCCGTTAAAGTGGGCCGCACACCTAGCCAGAAGCGTTCCCGAGGGGCTGTTTGGTGTGTTCCACCGAACCCTTCCGTGCGCTCGCCACCAGACCAAGCGGCTGCAGCCCCAGGGTTTTCCACAGAAATTTTTCGTCCCGCATTGTCTTCCCCTGCCTGCCCGTCTCACCCGTATCAGCAGAAGCAGCAGCAGCAGTAATTCCAGTAATTGAGAGAAAAGATTGGATAAGCTCAACAACAAAGACCGATCCAGTCGAAACTGCATTGGATCATCCTACTCGGGCTCACACCGCACCCACCCCCTCGTTTGCCGTGACCATACAGTGCCTCGTGACTAATACCTTGCGGTGGTAGGGAAAAGGGTCACGCTTGGAAATAGTGGTCGCGCTGACCGAAAGTTACTGATCGACTCCGTTAAAAAAAAGCAGTGAAGCAATCGAGACCGAGAAAAGCCCAGAAACGACAAAAAATCGTATCTAAAGAGCTCTAGCATCAAAGTAAGCCAACCTGTACCTTACCGTCTTCATTGCGTGGTGCGCAACCACCGAACGCGTGTGTGCGATGGGTTCAATGTTTTTGTTTTGATTGCTGCATGGCCTGCTTGGTTGAAAGGCAACAAGATCGGTGCACTGGAATGCAGTAGCAACAGATTCATCAGTTCGGGTGGGTGGGTTGCTCCGGCGGAAACGACGCAAGACAGTGCTTGAGTGTGTTGTGTGTGCATGATCGGTGTAAGAGACATTCCACTGTAGCGACAGCATAAGCGACCTGAGGTCCTTGGGTTATTCCCATCTGGGCGCAATCTGGGGTAAGCTATGAATTCTCACCGTCCGCTACCGCACGGTCATCATCATGGTGCGCCTTTGCAACCGGCAGCAATGATCGAGCGTAGCGGCGGTGTTAGCGTGGTGGTGAACCCCCGGTTCGAGGCCGACAAGCAAGCTTGGGAGGATGCGATCCGGGGGTACAACGGTAACGATCCGCTCGATCTGTGGTTCAACTACATCACCTGGTACGAACAGAACAGATCCTTCGATCGCACCAACAATCTGCGCTCGATCGTGGAGAAATGTCTGTTGCTTTATCAGGACACGGAGGGCTACAAGCAGGATACGCGTATGATCAAAATATGGATGAAATACGTAAGTAGCGAGCGCGGAATCTCTCAATGGCCTTTGCAATAATCAGTTCCCTTGTTTCTGCTTCTTGTAGACCAACATGCAACAATCGCCCGCCAGCTTCTACCAAATGATGTACAAGAAAAACATTGGCACGCAGTGCGCCAGCTTCTACATTGGCTGGGCGGAAAGTGCTTACAAGCAGGCCGAATCGATCTACAACCTCGGCATACAGATGAAGGCACAGCCGATCGAAGAATTGCACGAAGCGCAGCGCAACTATCGTCTGTACAATGAATCGCTTGCAAAGAAACGGTCCGCCAGCACGATGGTAGAGCCAAGGCAGCAGGTCGCATCGCAAAGTCCACCACAAAAGAGGCTTAAACAGGAACCGGGAAGCTACCAACTGCAGACCGGAACGAATGGAGCCGTTATCCATCACCATGAAGGACCGAATGGGACATTTGCCAACCAGCCACAAACGCAACAACAACAGCCCCAAGCTTACTATCATCAACAGAAAGCCCCGGCAAGCTATTACCTGCCGGAAAATCCTCCCAACGGTGGTACTTACTACACTGGTAGCAATGGGCAGGAAGAACCGTACCAACAGACAACTTCGTTCCCATCGGGTGAATCAGGCCCCTCTTCCGTACCTGCTACTTCTGCCGCTTCCTCTGCGTCTCATGCTCATCAGCAACCCGTGCAGCATCAGACGACGCCCAGCGAAGAAAATTATCTTGCAGCCGCGCCATCGAACGGTAACGGTCGTCAGCACCAGGAACAAGCTCATAGAACGGAGGGCGAACCTAGTGCGTGCGAATATCAACCATCGGATGAAAGCATTATCGAGTGTAATCTCAACAATTCGGCGTACGTCATTTCATCTTCCCTGAGCTACGTCTACGATGATCCCGAACTTGTACAGTACCCAGTCGCGGAAGAGATTGCGCGCCCCGTACCGGTACCGGATGCTGCCGAGCATGCAGCTGATCATCAGACGACGGACGACAATGTCGTTTACGATAGTGATGCGATCCGTCTGCCTCCAAACTTTGCACGGGAAGCTAGATCGAACCACGAAACCTGGGATGTTCCATTGTGCCTGGAGGAACCGTACGATCCGAACCGGAAATGCTGCTATCCGAAGCATCTCGTTTACCCTGACCTGCATGCCGAACGGCCAACGATGGAATTTTCGTTGGAAGAGATCCGTGCCCAGCGGTGGTTTGAACGGAAACGGCACCAGGAGGCACAGAAGAAGCTGCAGGAAGAACAGGAAGAAGCACAACGGCAAGCGAAGGCTGCTCAGCTGGAGAAGGAAAAGCAGATGCGTCAAATGCAGCAAATGAAGTATCAGCAACAGCAGCAGCAGCAGCAGCAACGCATGTATGGTGCTCAACAATATTCCTCAAACGCTTCTGGCCACATGCCAATTGGGCAAACGATGCAAACACAGCCGAACAGCTACCATTCGGCGCAGCAAATGCGACAGGGATCGATACAGCATACGAGCAATTTCTATCACCAGCAACAGCAGCAACCTTACCATGGTTACAGCAACGGTTGCTATACAGCGTCGAGTGCTCCGATGCAGCCACATCATGGCTACCAGCAAGCGAATGTGCCAGCGGCGACGGTGATACAGAACCACCAGCATCATCATCATCATCATCTTCACAACCAGCAGCAGCAGCCGACACATCATCATCAGCAACAGCAGCAACACCATTCGCCAGTGCCAACCAGCCATATGCATTCGCCCAGTGCTGCTGCTGCTCCGTACGGGCAGCACGGACAGCAACAACATCATTATGCACCGGCTAACCACCATCATGGGCATCTGCATTCGCCACAACCCTACCATGTTCCGTACGAGAATTATAACCATCATAATACCTATCCTGCGAGCCAGCAGCCTGGACAGCAGGCACAGCAGCAGCAGCAGCAGCAGGAAGTAACAGCACCCCAACGGACGTACCAGAGTATGACGAACGTTCTATCCCCATATGGCTATAACAGTCCGGGACAGCAGGAAACGATCGCACCACGTCCCGGAAACGCTCATTACGCAATGGCACCGCAAACACCATCAAACCACCAACACTATCCGCAATCTCCGGGGCATCAGCACGCTCACCACGCTCACCACGGTCACCACCAACCGTTGGGTATGGCGGGTGTGTCGCAACAGCCCCACCCAGGTCGAGCACATTCGGTACTGCAGCAATCGCCGCACCAAGAGCACCCCTATAATCACCACCATCAGCAGCATCCTCACCATCCTCAGCATCCTCAATACACGTCCGTACACTACAATGCGAACGAGCAACAGCAGCACACGAAACCGCATGCCGTCGTTCCGGTGGCAGGATATGCGCAGGATTGTGCTCAAGATGCGGCTAAACTGAATCCAACACAGCACAACTACAAGCAGCACGATCCGCAGACGCCATTAAACGGTGACAGTAACACACCGACTGGATCGTACATCAGCAATGCGCAACAGGGACGCGATCATCCGGCTGCTGATGGGCGCCACGGGCAACAGCTGCAGAACAATAACCACGGAAAGTACAACAATGCCAACAACTGTGATGATTTCGAGGAACAAATTGAAGCGTCAACGATACGGTTCTCCACACCGGCGGAGAATGGCATCAGCCGGAAGCAGACGATCACGATCAAGTTTAAGAAGGAGAAATCAGGTCTCGCTCTCGCGGTGGATTCACCCTCACCACCAACGGGCGAAGGTTCTGGCGCAGCGCTGGAGCAGCAGCATGAGCAGCAGCAGCAACCGTCAGCACCAGCTGCTCCGGTGGAAGAAAAATCGAAAAAACACAAAAAGCACAACCAGTTGCAGCGTGCGAGCGAAGCAGGGACGGGCAAATCATCCTCCTCCGCCAAAGGAAAACACTCGCGCAAGAAGCAATCGTTGCTGTCGGTGGTGGAAACGGATGAGCATCCGATGGACGATGCGAACCTGCTGCTATCGTTCTCGCGCCCCGAAAAGGATGAAGATTCCTGCCTGTCGGTACAGTCCCAGACGGACGCATCGTCCGTTGGGTCGAAGAGGAAGAAAAAATCGAAACGATCCAAATCGGGTGCAAGCGGCAAGGACAAGCGTCACCGTCGGCATCGCTACGATCTGGATGAGGATTATCAGGCGGAACAGGAGGAGGAGGAGGAGGATGGGGAAGAGCCAGTGCGAAATGGCGTGCTGCGGGAGCGTGTGTTGGATGATCAGTACTCGGAAGCAACGGTCGGTGGCTATGAGGAGGACGATGACGGTGTACAGGATCAGTACTACGAGGTCGAGGAGGAGGAGGACGAGGAGGACGAGGACGAGGAGGACGAGCAGGAGAATGGGGAAGAGGACGAGGAGGACGAGGGCGATGAGGAGGAGTATTACGGGGAGGAAGAAACGAGCCGGGAGACGACACAACGGCGCCGAACCGTCGGCAGTGATCGCCGGGCGGCTGGCAAGCGCATCATTCGCCCGGATGAGGATGATTCGTCGTACCAATCGAACTCCGAGGTCAACACGTCCTTCAGCAACATTTCCTTCGCCGGGGACAATAGCAATGGTCCGTTCAATTACGGCGGTGGTAGCAACTGTTCGACCCCGGCACGTCGCACGCAAACATCCGGCGGTGGCGGCGGTGGTGGTGGTGGCGGTGGCGGCGGCGGCGCCTTTTCCAAAACGTCTACCCCCGTCGCTTCGTTCCGGTATCTGCGCAAGCAGGAAACGAACCTGTCCACACTCGGCCAGAACGAGGATTCGATGAGCTCGACCGTCGCCGAGAGCAGCTTCTTCCAAGCGGGCGAACACGACGAGGAAGCTCGCCGGCGCCGGCTCGAAAAAGCGCTCGGCACGATCGAGACGCACCTCGGCCGACCGTTCGTGGATCCGTTCAACGGGGAGCTGTGCCGCGCGTTTCTTACCAAGGCGGACTTTCCGTCCCGGAGCCGCGATCCGGCCGCCAACTATCACCTCTCGAGCGCGAATCTGCCAAAGCTGCTGAAGGGACAGACGGCGAATCTGGGCGGGACGGGATACAGCATCGAGAAGGAGGTGGGCCGCGGGTCGTACGGTTCGGTGTTTCGGGCGATCCACACGCAAACCGGTGCGGTGGTTGCGATCAAGTATCAGAAACCGGCCAACACCTGGGAGCTGTACATCTGTACGGAGGTGAAAAAACGACTGACTAATCTTAAGATGGTACGTGTGGCGCATCGGTACAGGAAGCGAGGGAACTGTAATGACACCTTTTTGCTTGCCCGTTTTAGTTGCCCGGTTTCATGGACATTAGTGCGGCGGTCATCGCGCCGAACGCGAGCGTACTCGTGTCGGAGTTTTCGCAGTACGGTTCCCTGCTGGACATTAACAATAAAATACGAACCGCAGCCACCAGAAAGGTAACGCGCGAAAACGCCGCGCGATGAGATGCATTGCAATGGGGATTAATGTATTTGTTTTCGCGTTTATCGCTACAGGTGATGCATGAATCTCTCGTGATGCACTTCAGCTGCCAGATACTTTCGATCGTAGAGTATCTGCACGCCTGCAACATAATCCACGCGGACATCAAGCCGGACAACTTTCTGCTGATGAAAATGTAAGCCCGGGCGGTGATTATAAACGCCGTTCTGTAGCCTAAGAGCTAAGAGTTCTGTAGCCTAAGAGACTCCTTCTCTCTCTCTCTCTCTCTCTCTCTCTCTCTTGCCCTTTTTGCAGACCGTCGCGCGATCTCGAAGAGCCCACACTGCGGCTGATCGATTTTGGTTGTGCCATCGATATGAACTTTTTCGAACCAAATCGCCAATTTAAGAAGGTAAGCAGTCAGTTTCTGAGAGGAAATGGTAGACACTTGCTTTGTACATGGTTGTTTTCCGGCAGGTCATCCAAACGGACGGATTCACGTGCATCGAAATGCAGGAAGGGCGTCCATGGTCGTACCAGACCGATCTGTTCTGTGTGGCCGGCACGATCCACGTGATGCTGTTCGGCGAGTACATGCAGCTGGTGAAAAAGTACGAAAGCGGTTGGGACATCAAGCAGAAGCTGCCCAGGTACGTCACTGTCGTGCAGATGTTAGGCGACGGGTGAGAAATCACAACTAACTGTAAATCTCATCCTTTCTTGCGGTTTTTACAGGTATCTGAAGAAGCACGTCTGGACGGAGGTGTTCCAGAAGCTGCTCAACATCAAGGATATCGACCATATGCCGAGTTTGCCTGATCTTCGGCGGTTGATCAACGAGGAAGCGTACAAGATGGATTCCGAGCTGGCGACACACATACGCTCGCTGTCGAATCTACTAAAAAGTCGATAGAGAGAGAGAGAGAGATAGCATACGATTCGTTTCGCCTTGCTACGTTCTCAGTGTTCCACGTTGTTTGTTGTTATCACGATCGGGAGCACGTACGTCACATGTCCGGTTTTATTTGGTGGTGTACGTAGAGCCTGCGGAGCGTTCGGGTTTGCGCTTGTGTGAAGAGAGAAGTATTAGTAAGCTATACAGTGTACATTGTTTATAGTAGCCGGTTAAGCACTTCTCGAGAAGCGGCACATCGCGATAGACGACGCGTTAGGGGTATAGTATATTCCAAAGATTAATTTGAATTATTAATGTACATTATTTTCGCTAACTAGCTTGCTTATTATACTCCGTCAAACATATGGATTTAGTAGACAAATTTTGTGTCCAAGCTCGCCCCGGAGGGCGAACCGGTTGCACTAGGGATTGGCTTATTATTTATCCATTAGTGGTCCAGTTTCATGCAATCAAAATTTCAAGCGTTATCTTAGCAAAATTGATTTCCTTCCGTCTCCCTCTCTCATTCACCCGCCCTTTCATCCGCTTCCTAGTCTTGGTTTGAACACTAAAAGACTCGACTCGTGTTTCTTGGGTATGTTCGGTAGGGTGTCTCAAAGAGAAATCTTAAATCTACACTCCACGCAACCAAAATATATTCTGTTGGATTCGGTAATAGAGAATTAGTTGCAGGTTACACTTTCGTTCATAATTGTAAATAATTTATGCGAAAATAGACTGGCGGGTAGTAGTAATAGCAGCAGCAGGAGCAGTAGTAGAGCCGTAGTAACGAGCAATAGGACGTACGAGTACTGAAACGCGAGCGGGAAACAAGGAGGCACCGAGATAGCTCCCAGACTGAATGTGTTGGTGTACCAACTACACACACGCCTCGTTGCCATCCCTGTGCTCGCTGGAGGCGAAGTTTCCATGGTAACCGTCGGTATCCTGTCGCCTCCGTCAACTATACCAGCTGCACATGTTGTTGGCCAGATATGACTGATTCTTTCAACCACAAGCAAAGGTGCATCATACGTGTATGAGTGTGTGTGGGTGTGTGTGTTCAGATGTGTATTTTGTTTTCTGTGTGTAAGCTGCTGTGTATGCTGATGTGCTAGATACACGCTGTCACATGCTGGTTGGAGTAAGAGGCGGTCACCATCCAGCAACTGCAGCAGAACGAAGATATACGTAGCTTGAAACAAAACGAGTGATAACGACGAGTGGCAGTAAGTAAAAGAGCATAACAAAAAAACTACTAAGAGAAAGAGAGACAGAGAGAGAGTTATATAGCACGACGATGAAAGATAGAAGAGGAAATAAATGGAACAAAACGCTGTGGATGATGAAAAACAAACCAACCACCGGCTTTCCCAACATTTTCCGAACAGAACTTTCCACAGAGGCGTGGCTGTTTTCTGATCTTAATTTTATTCCTGCAAATCTTTGACAGTATACAAACAGGCTGGCCTCTAAAAAATTTTAAACAAAAAGCCGAAACACACTCCCTAAGGTTACAGAGTACGACACTTGTATATAGATATTTGTATATTTATATATGTATAGGTGTATATAAATACGAGTCAGGAAATGTATCGTTTTTGCTTTGTTTCCACTTCAGCAGCACACACACACATTTTAGTCAAAAAGCCAACAAGCCTACAACATACATGAAAAATGGATGAAAACATAAAAAATCAAAGTGTCAAATAGTGTCACTCTTTACACATGAATGTGTGTGTGCGCGTATGGGGGTGACTTGTATGAGACACAGGAGAACAAACAAGCGAGCGCGGAATGCATCATTAAGCCTAAAACAGTTTAAAAGTACTTTGCTTTTGCTCGAAAACCTAATAAAACACACACACACAAACACTCATACAGTTGAACGTTTGTTAGAGTGCGGGTGTGTGTATGTGTGTGTGGGCGCGGAAAATGGCTGTTTTACAGTAATTGCCGCCTACTTGCGTTCGTTTAGTGATTATAGCTCCTTACAGGAGTTCGTTCCCATGGTGATTCCCACAACAGCAAAGGGACGTTATTGCGGTTCGATGGGGGTTTTGGCTCGTCTGTGGACTGCCTCCTCCTCAACTCGTTGTGTGGTGATTGGGGACGTGATTGCGGACACGTGGCGGACGACGACTTCTAACAGTGTAGTTTAACAGTGGTGCGCCTAACAACCTGCATTGTGCATTAGTAGTTCCGCTTTAAAGCCTAGTTCGTGCCGTACATCGTCAACATCGTCAACACGTTGCCCTAGTAGGGGGCACGAGTTGGGGGAAAACACACCCACACACTAAGTACCCATCGACTAAAGTCCTACGCTAGTAACCTAAAATCCCTGAATGTACTCCGGAATGTCGATTTGCTGCCCGACGCGTGCTTTCCTTTCCGCTTCTGTCCCCCTATCCTTCCTATCTTACCCCACCCTCAGAGAATTCTTCATGTCGAATGTACATTCCAAACACCGTTACGCTTGACCAAAACACTCTGCTGGACCTAACGCCAGAACTTGTTGAACAGATCCATGAAGGAGTCGTAAATCATGAACGTAATCGCCACGTCCAGACAGACCCGGCTCAGTCGCGGTACCGTACCCTTGTAGAACGCCATCGGGCCCTCGTTCTTCCAGATCTGCAGCGCACAGTCGGCGGTGTTCTTGTACTTGGCCGCCTCGAGCCCTTGCATGCGCGTCTTCACCACATCGATCGGTGTGTTGCCAAAGACGGATGCAGCGCCGGCCACCGCACCGAACGCACCGACCACCATCTTCGGTACCGGTTTGGACGGATCGTCGCCCTTGTACATATCCTTCAGCGTTTCCATCACGTAGAAACGGATCGCTTGATTCGAGCCCTGCTTTAGAATGGTCGCGGTCAGGCCCTTGTACACACCGGACAGACCCTCCTGGCGCACGATCATGCCGACACCGTGGAAGAAACCCTTGTACTTGGGAGTCGCACTGCGCTGATCGTTGATAAACTTCACTTTCACCGTTTCCATCGGCGTAACGGCAAGAATCGCTTCGGCAACGCCTGCTCCCAAACCGGCCAGCAGCTTACCGGACGTGCTCAGCTGACCGTTCGTATCCATCAGCCGTCCCTTGAGGCTTTCGAATGCTCCAAACCTAAGCCAAAACAAACAACGGCATTAGTACACCACCTCGTGAACAGCAATTCCTCGGAATAGCTCCAATGCTTACCGGACAGCTGACTTCGGGATGGAACCGTACAGCAGCACGCTTAGCCCCCGGTACAGCCCCAGCACACCGTTCGTCTTGACCGTCTTCTTCACGCAGTCCATAATGCCGTTGTACTGCTTGGTGGCACCCTTCTCGTCCAGCTGCAGCTGCGTTTTCACGTACTCGGTCGGAAAGGTGATGCAAATTTCGATACCACCGGTAATGCCGCCGGCCACGATGCCCTTTAGCCCTTTGGCACCGGGGGCAGCGGCAGCGGCACCGTGCTGCTCCATCCATGGTCGGCCACCGAACGGGTTGCGGAATTGACTAGAATGTTTGTTCGGGTACGGACCGAACGTGGATGACAGCATTCCTAACCGATCCATCGTGTGTCCTCCGGGTGGTTTGTCAGTACTCCTTCACCAGAAAAAATGGCTCCCTTGGAATGTTGATACGGAGTACGGCTTTATGGCAGTGTCCGGGTGCTGTGGTTGGATGGTTAGCAATCGATGTTTCTGACCATTAGCTAGAAATACTGAAATTAAACAGAGAATGGACGATACTTTCTATATGAAACAACTATTTGCTGTTTTGATATACATCTGTCAATTATTGTACGTCGCCTAGCAACGTAAGATTTAGTTTGGTAGTAAAAATACATCTAAGGTGGCCGTTTTCACATCGACCTGCTTCTAATTTGGCAACTGAAGTTACGGTCAAAAATCCAGTTCAAACATGTTTTCAACAAAGTCTAAAAACGCTCTGTAGGATAAGAAATTGCCTCCACAAGATTATGATTGTAAGGTTAGTAGCAACTAACCCAACATTCCGAAAAAATCCACTACTTCACTTCTTCTATTTCTTTCTTGGCCTAACGACCTCCTAGGTCATGCCTGCCATTTCTGGCTTACTAGACCTAATGATACCGCATAGTTGAATAGGACTGATCCTCACTATGGGGGAACGGCCCAGATCCAGCTGTCATCTCTACCACCAGAGCGCCCCCATCCAATAAATGAACCATCCAACGCGTACTGTCAGATTCTTGTGTGCAATGTACGGATCACTACTCCAAGATCACCAAAGTGTGTGCAACTTTTGCAGTGAAGGTGCAAAGTCAAAGCTATACAACTACTTCGTACCATTCTTGTGGCAGGTTTTATGGTCAAGTAAGGAGTATCATCCAAGGTCCAGTGCTATGGAAAGGCCAGTCTCTCAGTACCGTGCAGTCAAAATCTGGTTAAGACATCTGGCTTATTACTTCGGTCAGTTTTCATTTTTTTTTAACTAATCGGTCACCATTGAATGTTTGCTAAGTGTATGAGACACCAGTAGCTGCATAGTATGTGCCGGCATTACCCACCGCAGATCTATTACTAAGACGATTAAAACGTTGTAGATCAAAGTTTAACTATCACTATCGAAAAGCTAGTTAAAATAACAGGGCGACTCGGTGGTAGAGGCGGCAACGGCATACATACGGTATACATACGGCAGAACTGGAGTTCAAATCCCATCCGGACCGTTCCCCTGTAGTGAGGACTGGCTGTGGTATATCATTAAATCTAGCAAGCCAGAAAAGGCAGGCATGATCTTAAGATGTTGTTTGACCAGGAAGAGGGAGCTAGATAAAACATGGGGTAAGACTTAACGCTCTTCTATACATCAATCGCTACAAGCAGTGATACAATTTTGTTTTCTTATCAGGTCATTTAGTTCAGAACTTTGAAGGGCTCCAGAACATCTCCTATGTTAAGTCGTAGGCAAGGAAACTGCCAACAACATACGTACTATAAGCAGAAGATAATTATCCACTTCCAACAACAAAATCTTGTCTTGTTTGCTAGGCTCCGTTAGGTTGGTCTTGTAACTAGAACGACACCGGACAACCAAGCGCGTAATATCTGTGTGGGCCCGTCCACAAGGCTTCCAGAGGAGCCGTGGTTGGCCGGAAAGTAGATAGAACGATAGCGTTAATGAGTGTTGGATAAAGCATTGACAGACGACGGCACTTGGCCGAAAGTGTTGAGGAGAACTTCTTAAGATCGGTTAGTGCGCTCTAAGTAAGAAGGTGAAATTTACTGCAGCATTTTTATAAGAAATCATTTTAGCTTCTTCTTTTTTATTGGCCGAACGACCTCTTAAGGTCATGACTGCCATTTCTAGCTTACTAGACATATTGGATAGCGCATAGTTGGATAGTCAGTCCTTATTATGGAAGAACGGCCCAGCTTTGAACCCCGATCCTGCTGTGTTAACACCGTCCCCACTATCGCATCTACCATAACCAGCTAATGGGGTTAAAATCTCATCTGGGCCGTTCCCCTGGAATAACTTCTTCTTCTTCTGTGGCACTACAACCTCGAGAGGTCTCGGCCTGCCATTTCTGGCTTTCTGTGACTTATTTTACCCGTAGAAAAGTAGTCAGCCTTTCGTACGAGGAGGCGGTCTGGATGGGAATAACGGGGAGCTATAAATAATTCTTCCACCAGCGGCCCTGCTAACAAACACTGATTTACGCCAGGGTGATATACGGATATGTGACCGCACCTTCGAAGTCGTCCAAAACTTCTCCTATCTGGGGTCAAAAGTCAGCACCGACAACTACATTGGTGTTGAGTTACGCGCAAGGGTGCTGGCTGCCAACCGGTCATACTACAGCCTGAGGAAACTTCTCCACTCTAAACACCTGTCGCGACGGACGAAGGTGGGACTGTACAGAACATTTATAGTCCCAGTACTCACATACGCCTCTGAGACATGGACTCTGTCCAAAACTGACGAAGCCCTCTTAGCCGCGTTCGAGAGGAAGATGCTCAGAAGGATTTTTGGCAGCGTATGCCTGGAAGGACAATGGAGGAGCCGCTACAATGACGAGCTCCGGTGGGCTAGTCACGTCATGAGAATGACACCGGACGATCCAGCCCGTAAAGTCCTTTTAGGCCGTCCACACGGACAGAGGTGGCTTGGTAAGCCCAAATTGGAGTGATGGCGTTGATGCGTCCGCCAGAACGACAGACGACGGCGCTAAACCATGAGCGGTATCGAGTATTGTTGCAGCAGGCCAAGACCACAAAGCGGTTGTAGCGCCTGATAAGTAAGTAAGTAAGTATAAATAACTCTAGTAAACCAAAAATGGCAGGCATGACCTAACAGGTCCTTTGGCCTTTGAGCTAAGGATAAATCTTTTATTTGTAATGTTTTTGTAGAACAAATCTCGCCTTCACTAGGCCAAGTTCCAATACAAGTTTTCAAGTTTGTATTGGAGTCAAAAGTATGGCTTAATTTGGAGTTTAGTGCGTTTGTTTTCAATTCTCGGAGTATAAATCGTCATAATCGTGTTATTGCACTCATTATATGTATAATTAAATTTCAAATAATGTTTGAACATGTCTACACATATTAGAAAATTTTGTAAGACCTCCGTTCCTTAATGACTTAACAATCGATTCCGGATTATTTTGCTGTTTTAGTTATACGACATCAATGCTATCAATATTATGGAACAGTTAGTCAGAGCTGAGCAACTTACAAGGTTGCACTACACTTGTAGAACGTTCGGCTTGAGGGGAAAAAATCATTCGAAGGACAGTTTGCTTGTGTAACTTCACTGCAGTTCTCCCGATGATTGAAATGCATAAATCAACAGGCCACATAAACAGTTCCACACAATCACATCAGTTACAAGGCCAAACAGTGGATGGCGCTGCATGTGCCGTAAAGTAAGGTTGGCAAACATTTTAAACTCTATCACTGGTAAGATCACTGGCCCCCGAAACCAGATAGGGTAGGCACAAAAATAGCTCAAATAATGCCCCCCGTTTTATTATCCGTAAGCAAATGTTTATTGTTTGGCCGTTCGTATTTTAGCGACGAAAAATTGCACTTTGCTAAGGACACAAAAAAAACACACACGCACACACATACACAGAATGCAAAACGTGGGATCAAATTTTGTTTTTCACACCAGCAATCACCAAACAAACAAGAGGGTTGTTTCTGTGGTATATAGCACTCGCTTTCCACCACCAATCCATTCAACCCGCTGCCGGTATGTCGCATGACTAGACATAATTCCGCTAACGCACACAGAAACACGACACACACACATACACTGGAGACACGATCGGATGATACCCAAGGGTGGCGGTCAAAGCGTACCCTGTGGTGTTGCCAAACGCACTCCACACAACAAATCCACCCTCGAGATATGCCATTGCCTCTGAAGTGGTGTAATGGAGTCGTCGCCTACTGCTTTTGGAAAAGGAGATGCTTTTCGTCTTATCGCGCTTTCGATTGTTGTCTAGCAACAGTGAGAGCGAGCGAGAGTAGTAGTCTTCGTCTACCAAACCGGTGAAAATGAGACTGTGACAAGGTTTACCAGCAATCCCCCTCCAAAAAAAAAAAGTGCCCAAAGTTGCTATGCTGCTGCTGCTGCTGCCATTAGCAACAAACGCGACACGACTGCTGTGCTGTGTCGGGACCGGAGTCCAGGCGAGTTATAAATTGGCGCTAACGAAAAGTCAATCAACTGCCTGCACCCTTGAACTTGGGACGTTGAGCGTGCTTCATCGGTGGTGAAAGCAACGGAACCCGAAACTTCCTCATTGTGGACCAAGAATGCGAAAAACACCTTTAAACCGGTTTCCCCGATTAATGGGACTGGCCATTATGTAATGTACGTGGTCTGATGTTCGAGCACGGGCAGGCAGCATAATCGAACGAAGCCATACAAGTTCGGGACGTGATAGGGTGGGCCCAAGTGGTATCATCGGTAGCATTGATGATAGTAGGCTCCGTTATCAGCTTCAGGGCGCGTTACAAGTATAGTCCGGACGATTAAGTGGAGTTGCAACAGTCGTGCGGAATGAAAAAAGGTCACAGAACAGCTGTGTGAGCCTGGGAGATAGGTCGTCGGGTGTACCCATCCAGTAACCTTGACTTGCACTTTCCACACCATCATCGACATCATCCCCTGTTGCCAACACGGGAAGCGGGAAGGTCAATACAAATACAATTTTTTTCAACAAAAAGCACGATCTTCTCTCATCCTCTCAGCATATACATCTGGACAGCTCTGACGTCATTCCGTACATGATTGGGTGCGTTTCGTTTCCAATTTGAAGACTTTTGGGATAACTCGAAGAAGGGTTGGACGTTACTATGCGCGATCCACCAGAACAGAGTGTTTACACCGCTTGCACACAACTCGCCTTGCTGTGTGCGTGTTTTGGAGGGTGAACGCGCGTGCACTACATACACACACACACACATTACGCAATGCGTGAACAAGTTTTGGCATTTCTTGTTCGACCGCGGCGCCCGCCAACAAAACAACAGTTCACTACCCAAGTGGCCCACTTTCACACCCCACATCCCAGGCTTCCGTCGGTGGTGACGTTTCTGGCCGTCCAAAACGAAAACAAAAGCTCATACGCGGGTAGGGATAAACTCTGTTGCGTCGTAGTGACAACCTTACTCCACGGCCTACTTTAAGGGTTCGTTCGACAACGCTTTTAGTAGCCAGCTGTTTCTTGCGCTTTGGGGGGAATGCAACTTCACAGTACTACTAACCGGCTTACTAGATGACACGCACTCGGTGTGTTAGCACGCCCTTACACGGAGCGAGAGAGAGAGAGGTACAGAGAGCTAGAGAATTGTTCGCGGGAAGACGTATGCACAAGCGTGCGCGCGCGCGCGAGCAGTTCGAAGTTCGGCAACCAACTAAACGACCGTTGTGGCGGCGGCTGGACTTCGTCGGTTCGATTCCGAATGGGTGTCTATCGCATTTGGAACTTGTCGGGGTGGGGTATGGCACCATCTACATTGTGGGAGAGCATGGGAAAGGGTTTGGTTGCCACACGACGGTTTGGCTCGGGGTCGGACGACGGTGGCGCAAACGGATTTGTGCGTGGAGTGCACGTGCTAGACGTAGCGAAAGTGGCGTGCGATAGCAGTGAGGCACTACTTTACCACCCCATTCGGTAGCTCAGGTGGTTTATTGTTCATCAAAACAAATCTTCGATTTATGAGTGCTGTAACAATTAGCAGATGGATTCGGGTGTTCGCACGAGGGTTCGAAAATGGCCAGTTTTTTGCGTGTATAACAGCTTCCTCTTGTGTCCGCAGTTTTTGTGTAGAAAATGTCGTTTTGTGGTGTCTAAGTTTTTTTGTGAAGAAACAGGCTAGCGTTCCAGATTAATCATTAAATTGAGCCAA
Organism: Anopheles stephensi; assembly: GCF_013141755.1. Lineage (NCBI taxonomy): Eukaryota > Metazoa > Arthropoda > Insecta > Diptera > Culicidae > Anopheles > Anopheles stephensi. The sequence goes on from NC_050202.1 coordinate 50,767,902, forward strand.
AAATCCTAGGTTGGTGTTATACAGGGCAGGTGTTATGCACGCTGGGCCTACAGGCTTTGGGGTGGCCGGTGGTAGATGCGACAGCGGGGCCGGTCTTCACACGGTAGGACCGAGGTTCAAGTGTCATCTGGGCCGCGTACCCCCATAGGACTGTCTATAAAACTATGCGATATCATTAAGTCTAGTAACCCCGAAATGGCAGGCATGACCTTAAGAAGTCGTTAGCCAAAAGCGAAGAAGAAGAAGTGTTATACACCTTACCATTTGGTACTACGCCTTAATGTTTAGGCAAATTGCAGTATTTAAGGTCGTAAAATAAGTGTCTCCATGTGTAAAACAATGAGCGGTTCTGATATTTTGACAATCAAAAGCAATATAAAAATGTCTTATACGGAAATCCAGTCACCTTAATATGGAAAAATTTCTGGACTTTAAAATGCACTTTGTTGGATTGCGAAATTCGGACCCGCTGTCTTCTTCTGTACACTTTGGCCATTATGTAGTGGTCGATTTTAAATTATTTTTTTAAATGACTGACAGAAAGGTGTAATAAAAGATGAATGAAATAGGAATGATGATTGTTAGCCCTAGACCATACAAATCGTCCTGAAAGTCCATATATTGTGGGATTCAACCGATGTCCAGATTCCGGGGCCGGTCCGGTGGCCGAGGCCACACTGGCGCCGTTCTTCACACGGCAGGACCGGGGTTCAAATCCCATCCAGATCGCCTCCCCGTACGTAGGGCTGACTTCTTTGCTACGGGTAAAATCAAGCCACAAGCCAACAGCCACAGAAAGCCAGATATGAGCCAGAAGAGCACGAGAAGATATTTTGTGATTATAATACAAGCTTCACAGATTCTAGTTTTTGTAACATGACCGTCTCTATCGAATAAACCAAAAAAAAAGGCTGGATCTGCTACGATGATGCTACATATAAGCCATTTATGTTGTGATTTGTGAAATTTGGCTAAAAAATCTTACTTCGAAGGAGTGCATTACATGTGTATACGAAAATAGAACAGAAAAGGACAAGAAATTGAACATGTTTGTGTCTTATACACTTTATCATTCTCGTAACAGCCGGTTCTGATAATGCCACCGAAAGCGAAGCGATAGTCAGCATGAAAGTGTGATAATACATGACATTATTATCTATCCATGTTTTACGAGCCATGAAGCGATGATTCGTCTTAAGACTGTCTAAGTAAAAGTATTTCATTAAACAAATTTTCAAACCACCATACGGAATCTTTAAGTTACAATGTTTGTAACTAAAAAAAGGTATTAAATAGTTAAACAAACTTTTTCATAGAAGAGCCCAATTGAGGTTCGTTTGCGATACACTGTAACCTAGCTGAGCCCTTCGACCGTGCGACATTTGTAGGGTTCTAAATATGAAAACAAACCAAACCAAAACATTTCATCTCTGTTTCTTCTTATTCCGTTCACCTTCTCGCTCTCTCTCACACTCACACCACTGATTTGTTTCTCCTTTGCTCACACATCCACATATCAGCCGTCTGTTTTGCTATCGATTTTCTCCCTTGCCGCCTTATCGGTGCGTGGTCACGTACCCGTTTACGGAGGAGTCTACCATTTAAGGTAAGCCTTTAAAGCGCAAGATTTGTTAAACGAAACTCATTTACTCACCACATTCGATACAGACAGCGATTGCTTTCGACGCTTGTTGCTATTTCAGCAAAGCTTCGATGCAGTTGCAAACATAATCACTTGAATGGCACACCACAACCACACGCCTACGCACTTATTTCCGCGGCTTAAAGCAGGACTGTCTGACAACGTCTAGCAACAATCGGAAGTAGTTCTCATCATCACTAGGAAAAATGGTTCCACCATGCACCATGCACTACCGAACACCGAACAATCATAGCAAATGGCACACGCGCTGGTCTGACCGTTACTGACGAATCTCGCTTCTACACTTATGTAATTTCTCCGGCAGCAGCCTTCCGTTGGTGGACGTCTTCTTCTCCATTGCTGAACTGCTTCACGATGAAATGCTTTTGCGGCAAAAGATGAGGCGCATATACGTATGCGTGCAGCACTGGAGTATGACTCAACACGGCCTATTACGCTAAAGCGCAGGCTACACACCACGACGTGTTATATGATGATTTTTTCTCATGACTGCCAAATAATGTTTTCCTTTTTAAAAATTAATAAAACAGGCTATAAATTTACTAAATTAAAATTAAATAAATAATAAGAAGCACTGTAAACCACACATAAACATTAAAGTACCAGATGAGACCGTCTGTAACTGACACTTGGAGGGTTGTGTGAACCGTACTTAACATTCTCCTGGAAGGCGTTGCTTTGCACGGAGGCGAGGATCGTACGATACAAATGACGTCATATTTGGCCAATGATTTTTATGCTTTTGGAGGGTGGCAAAACGAGTCCACGGAGATACAAATACAGTTGTAAAGTGGATTATGTTTAAGGACCCTGTAATACAATTTAGATTCAAATTGGAGGAGTGTTTTGTCCTTTGTTTTGTGTTCGATATAGATGATGATCTATTGGTTATATATATATAAATCGGCTTTTTTGTTTCTTAGTGCACAGTTGCAGTATTATCTCTACTGTACGAATGTTGCTAGTCCTAAAGAAATTGATAAAATTGTCTGCAAGCTGCTCCAGCCGGTCAAAGTCCATTTGTTTTGTGATTGTAAACCCTTATCCCCTGTCGATGCACCAAAACCGAACCCCCCTTTCCATATCCAATCGTCGCGTGTCTGCTTTATCAATGTTCGATGGAGAATAGATAAACGCCCTTTTATCTCCATCTCGAAGCCAACGATACAAATCCCCAACGACGACGACGACGACGACGACGACGACGGTTTACCCGTGCATTTGAATAGCGGGAAGCGTTATCTTCAACCGTTACACACGAGTCACACCTTGTTGTCGCTAGAGGGCGCTCGCTTATCGGAAGGGTCGGCTTACGATTACGAGCCGACGCGCCCGAAGCGGCTGTTGCGGCTGTGCGTATTTAAGCGCCCTTTGCTGAGCAGAGAGAGCCAAGTTCGGTGCCAGACACAGTGAGAGACGGACGTCGCGTTTTCCCGGCCTTTTCATCTTCAGCGTGCAGTTCGCAAGCTTCGTGCATTTTACATCCCCATCCCGTGTGTAAAACCACCTACATCTACATCCACAATGGCCGTCTGGGAAGGAAAGAAGTACAAGATGGAGAAGTCGGAGGGATTCGATGACTACATGAAGGCTCTCGGTAAGTAATGGGGCGTGAAGCGACGGTGCACACGGGTTTGCCAAACGAGCCGGCTTTTCGTGCTTCAATTGTGATAAGGTGATGCGTTCGTGGAATTGGGAAGATTGTTGCGTTCCAGTAGCATGAAGTCATTGTGATACGACATCAGAATCAATGTCAGTGACTCCGGATGTGTATTTCTAATGTAAAAAACGTATATTCACTGCGAAAACATGCGCGAAACCGCGATACTGGGTCAGTGTAATTTAGATCAAGTCGCGTGAGATGATCCGGTGCGGTGGGCTAGCCTCGCTATCGTTCGCTCTCACTTAACCGAGGCTGTCTGTCTCTCTCTCGCTATACGCAACTCGACATCGTACGATAGAAATATGTGCGTTTGCGCTGAAAGGAAAGAGGTGGAGAAAGGAAAAGGAAGCCAAGAACACGTCAGCGGTAGTCGATGCAGCGAATAAAATTCACAAAACAGGAAACCTGAAGAATTCGAGACGCAGAATACCTGCTCATTGGCATCCTGCTGTTCGTTTTTGTCGATGCTGGAATTAGCATACATTTTTGAGCAGCATCGTCGCTGATGTAGCGAATTCCTACCAGCACGCCTTTGCTACAAATTGCGTTGATTTGAGATGCAGCTCTGTGTGTATGAGCGCCATCTCTTTCTCTCTGCCTTACTCAAACGACCGGCATTTTATCCGGCCGGAATACCCACTGCACTGATAGTGCTTCCTCACGATGTGGTCACAGTTGACACAATCAGACACAGTGTGATGCGTATCTCGAATTAGATGGGGAACAGGTCAATGGACTCTCCAGCAGTAGCAAATGCACAAATTGCTGTGTACTTACTTGACAGAGACGACACCTTCTCTTTCGCACCTCCTGTTGACAGGTTGACAGAAGGGCCAGCGTGCGAGCGAGAAGAGAAAAGGCGCGTAATGTGTGTTCTGCTTTCTCTTCTAGCCCACCAAGGCATGCTTTTCTGTACACGTTTTTGAATACTTGCAAATCGGCATCAGCGAAACATGTGACTGAACCGTTAGCCATGCGGTGTGTGATTTATGTTTAAATGACGCCGTAGGTGGAAAAATACATCATCAGCAATGCTTTAGGTGACTCATTCCAGTCACCAGCAGTGGACACACCTTCAGAATACCTCGAAGGAGACGTTCCTTTGGCGGTTTTCAGGTCGCGAATGTCGATTAGATTAATCATGTGTCCCCACGAGAACGAAGAATGCATCTTAAAGAGCTCTTCCGGTCTCGTTGCAATGCAATGAACGCCAGACAGACACATCCGGAGACTGGCGACTGGTCCATCATTCCTTCAATATTGGAGAAAGAGTCACCAAGGGAAGATGACCCCATCGGCATTCGTCAGTCGGGCTGTAAAATGCTCCATTGTCGCCACAATTCCCTTGCATAACCCTCTTGGGCTTCTGGCGGTGCATCAAGCGAACTCCGTGTGACTATTGTGAATCAATTAATTTCAATCCAATTGCCGCCCATTCGGTCCGTTGTTTGCCTTTTTGCTCTGTGCCAGACATGCGGCAGCGGTCACATTTTCTCATGCTACCCGAGGTGACACTGATCTGTCCAAGACAGAGACAACCCATCCTCCGAGAAGCAGCCCGCTTAACGTGGTGGAATCACTGCTCACTAACCGACGAAGACCCGCAGGCCAGGCTTAAGAGGTTCAATTGGTCAAAAGAAGAGGGCAGCATAATTGAATCAAGAATCCATTATATTATCCCATTTACACTGGTTTCACGAGGTGGGACTACGGGGCGGACAACGGACGCCACTGATGTTATCTGCTGCTGCTGGTGGCCACATCGAGAACTGATGAGCCCAATGACGACGACAGAACCACCGATCGTTCCCACGCCCTAGCAAACGTTGATTAGGAAAAGTGACGAAAGATAGCGAAATGGATGACACATCAACTTCATTAGACCCTCCATGGATCGGAGGTAGTCCGAATTCGTCCGTCCTCACCTCTCTCTCTCTCGCTGGGCCATATCAGCTGATGAGTGTAACACGATTAATCCGACCTTCCGCCAGAATATGTGCTTCAATTACATTTGACGCACGTGGACACGACGCCACATTTGCGTAAGGCGCCTAATTATAATGATGCCCACAAGCACGTGTGTCCGTTCCGTAGCTCTTCCTTCCGTCCATGGCTCCATTCGGTGAAGAAGCCCTCACCTGACCTGTTGCTAACGATTCTGTCGGGTTGTATCGACACGCAAAGTTTATTGCATAATTTCGGTTCATTTAAGCGTCAGTTGAAATTACCGCACGCTCACTACAAAACGGTCGTCGTTCGGTGGTCGTTATTTTCCATCGGACCGGTGAATCGAACCGGAATTAATGTCTGTCGTCGTCGCCGTCGTTGTCGCTCGAAACCGCAGTCGATAGCGCTTTGGAAGAGTAAGAGCAAGTGTAAAAAGGGAACGCTTTAAATCGAAGTCATTGGAGCACACGGGCTGGCAGCCCTCGGAGCAGCAGTACAGTTTGATGGATTTATTCGGCTGTAAGCGATGATAAGCGATGATAAGCGATGACTTGGCTGCACTGCACTCCCTCAACAGCCAACACCGCGCGCTTGGTGCTTATGGGCGATGATTAAAGGACTAAAGAGTTCGATAAGCCGGTGGTGCGACATGCAGTTGCCAGTCACTTGGGCGAACTGGTGATCGACGTTTGATAAAAAGTTAACCATATTCTGTACAATCGAAAAGAGTCTCCACCCGAATCGAAAACCCACCGTAAAGATTGCAGGGGGCTAAGCTTGAGATTTGAGATTACCACGACCCAAGGCAGCCAATTGACACCTTTGAACCTTCATCGGAGAGTCGCTTATCGGCGTGCGGGGCTTACCAAGTTGAGCCCTCGTGCCTGTGGGTCGTTGAAGTAAACATAATCTTCTTGCTTGTTGTGCCTTTGGCCAGCCGGTGCAGTGGGCCTTTTCGTGCGGCAGATCGAGAAGGTGGAGCGCGCGTATTATCAAACAAAGGGCAACTGGAACACGGAATAGGAAGGAGAAGGAATGTTGTGTTGTAATATAGCAGCAGGATGTTTACTCTATTTTTACCTCGAGGGTGGAAAATCACGAGCGATTGACGGACCTGCTGATTGCGGCCGGTTTCGGTGGCCTGCGGATGCAGTTTGAATGTTAAACATGGAGCGTCCGTAACATCCATTTCTGGAGGACCAACTCAATGCAAGTACTCAATCCACATGACTGAAAGACACTAGACTTCTCCGCCCTATTCAACTACGACGCACCTGCACATCGGTTGAATAAATTTCCGACTCCACACCAGGAAGCTCTGCGTGTTCCGTTCAACATTAGAATAAGCGCTAGGTTTGTTCGCTTCCAGCCATTAATTCTACGCTGGTCGATGTCCGTTGTCGACTTGAACTTTGTCTGCCTGCCTTTGGACGTGTGTTAGAAGCTAAGTGCGCTGTTCCAACTACGGGCCAGCAATCAGCTGTTGCTTCCAATGCATTGTTTAATGCACCAAAGACACTCGTCACAGCCTGCCGTTTGATAATGATAACAATCCCCATGCTCGAATGCATTTGGTTTGACTTTGACCCACCATCATTAACGCGCTGCTTCTTGTCTTCCTTCCAGGTGTCGGCATGGTTCTGCGCAAGCTTGGCAACAGCATCTCGCCCACGGTGGAGCTGGTGAAGAACGGTGACGAGTACACGTTCAACACGCTGTCCACCTTCAAGAACACGACGATCAAGTTCAAGCTGGGCGAGGAGTTCGACGAGGAAACCGTCGATGGCCGCATGGTCAAGTCGGTGTGCACCTTCGACGGCAACAAGCTGATCCACGAGCAGAAGGGCGAGAAGCCGACCACGATCGTGCGCGAGTTCACTGCCACCGACCTGACCGCCACCATGACTGCCGGCAACGCCAAGTGCGTCCGCTACTACAAGGCCGTATAAGACCCCAGCTGCTAGAGCAGAGCATCTGCCTGTCCGCTACTATCCCTCCTATCCTTCCCTAGCTTATTCGATCCGTGACCGAATGCCGACGGGAAGATTGGAGGGGTGGGGATAGTGTTCGGCCCAGCAGTAGTAGGACTTGCCCTTTTGCTTTATCACAAAACAACATCACATTTCCAGCATCATTCGCATTTACATCATATATTGTATCGCATCGCGAGATACGGAGTAGCAACTAGCCGACTGTACGACGCAGGATCCTTCAACGTAGGAGTAGAATCAGGACCCCAGGTGCGTGAGTGCGTGTGTGTGCGCATAATAAACGTCCGAGTCCGACCAAGGGGTGGGTGGGGTGCGTATGTGTGCGTGTACACGTACACGCGAAAATGATAACGAAATCGAATGGATTCTGCCCGCTGTTTTATTGTTTATGTAAATATTTCGGATGAAATACTATGATTTGATCATAACTGTTCTCGAAGTTCTCGATCGTGTCGGTCGCTGACAGCGGTCGTCCAGAATAAAGAGAGTAACCACAAGCGTAACGGATGTATTAAACTTCTTTTGGCTTTTATTGTTTGTTTTGTTGCATTTTAAACATAGAATTAGAAAAATTTTTTGCATAGAATCAGCGTAAAATGCAAAAGCTTACGAAAATAAATGCAATATTGTATAAGAAACAATAATGGGTGATTCTAATGGGTGAGCTAACGTCTTAACAGTGATATAGTGATCCTTCCAACTCAAAGTAAGTACAAATTTAGGATTTTAGCAATTTAGATTTCGAAAGAAATTTAGATTAAAATATAAGACATGTTTAGGATCATTCATTGAGGCCCAAAAAGCCAGAAAAGAAGCGTTTTCGAACAGATATTAGAAGGTAAACCGATTTTGAACGGCTACAATTACAATTGATTATTCAATCGATTCAATTTTGCTCTTATCTCAAGAAGCAAAATCTGACGAAATACGGCCAACCTATCCTGAGTTTCTTCCAATGAATGAAAAGTAGATGTTCACATATTGTCAACTCTTTAATGGTCCAAACGATCAGTTGATCTTACAGCTGAGTTGCAGAGTGATCAAATGCCGCTTCTCCGATTAGACGCTTGTTTCAATAATTCTTCTGATCGCTTCTAATGAGAGTTGGATATCTACAACAGCTAGGGAATCTTGTCCAGAACCTTCTGTATTATCTGGACGCATTATCAGATCCTTGTGCCCAGTGGCGGATCAACTTAGTAGCACAAGGGGCTCGGGGCCTCGTCGGTTAGAGGTCCTGTTGGAATCCTAATATCACACTTAGAGGAGCCTCGACTGCCATTCCGCTCGGGGCCTCCAAATATCATAACCCACCCACTGCTTGTACCCCAGGTTCAGTACAAGAATGCCACCTTAGTTTCCTCTCATCAGCTTCTGGTGCATGTTATGGCCGAATAGCACTGACGGGACCTGTGAGTATTCATTGTTTTTTGTTTTTCTCCAGAAACTGCAGCTGATCTAGAAGAGCTTCACGGTCTCCAGCTCCTATGCTCGACAATAGAGCCGAAAAATAAATCAAACGCACAAACATGAAAAATTACGATACAAAAGACGATCGTTAGGTGCGTGAAACGTATACAAACAGGATATCCTTAACATCAATTTTTTAAATCTTCTACGATGAACATCGGGAGAGAAGAGGATGTTGTATCAGATTATGAGCCTTACTTTCAACTCGTTGAAAGACATGCTGCTAGGGTATTTTGGAGAAAGAATACCACATCATTTAGTCGTTCAAACGTTCATTGGAGCTATTACTCCCTGAGAACTAAGTTCTTGAATTCAACACTGGTTTTTTTTATTTTATTCATAAAGAATGGCCTGGCCGTATTGCTTAAAACTAAATTACAAAAAATAATACAATTCACGATGGTTTGGTCATCCAAATTCGAGGTTTTGTTGGTAGCGAGGGTCGGTATCGTGAGTGATCATCTGTGAATGCCATCGTCAGTATTCTGCGTGTCGAGACCTAGCGTTCTTCCATCCCTGTGTCTTGTCGGCATTGATTGACCGTTGCAACACGCCATTGCAACGGTGTAGCTTTTGGTCCTGGATCATCCAGGATATTCCGTCTATGCCATACCAAGCCCCTCTATCATCGCACTCATTCATACATTCATTCATTCAATCAGTCATTCATCATCATACACACAAGCGAGATACAACACGTATAACAGACAAACAGTAGGAGTGGAAGGAAATAAGGTAAGGTACTAAACTACAATACCATTCGCTTGGCAGAACTCAAAAATAGTCCTCAGGTAGGCATCATCCCCGCCCTCCAGCAGATCTCGAATTGGAACGTTGGGCATTCTGCCGATGTCCCGAACTGCGTCCAATATGGAGGGTCATGCTACCACGTACTCCAGACAAGACCATAGATTATGATCCATGTCATGGTATCCGAGGCCACAGCCACATGTTTTGGAGTCGGCCCGTCCTATACGCTGGAGATGCGCACCCAATGCGAAATTAGATTAGACCTAAGCCTAGACATCATTCGAATGAACGCACGATCTCCTGAGATGCCTTGGAACCAGGGCTTCAAGCTAACTTGGGGAGTGATCGAATATAAAAACCTCCCTAGCTCATCAGCGTCCCACATACTCTGCCACCGAGCCATGCAGAGAGATTGTGGGGCACGCATGTGCTCGTGAGGTAGGATCAGCCTATCAAAAAGAGACCCTTCCAAAGCGTCCTTTTTGGCCAATTTATCTGCCCTTACATTGCCTAGAATACCGCAATGAGCGGGCAGCCAAACAACAGATATTCGGAAAGATGTTTCAAACTAGGAGCTTAAGACCTTTAAAATTTCTTTCGTAAAGTAGTCTGGGCTCTTAATTGCCTTCACAGACTTCAGGGCGTAGTTGACAAAATGCTTCGGAATCGATGTTAAATACGCCAAAACCGATGCCCTGCTTTGGGAAGGTTCCGTCTGTATAAAATTGGTTTCGGTTCAAATGGCCATACTTTTCCACAAAAATGCTGGCAATTATCGTCCTGCGAAGACTATCGGAGACAGACTTTGTACCCTTTTTTAAAGAGGTATCTACTATAAAACGAGAACTGCAGGACCCTGGCAAGCTGGCACGATCTACATTTTCTGGACTGCTAGGGAAGTACACTGGTTTATTTATTTATTTATTTATTTATTTATTATTACGGACTGATGCCGTATTGTCACCACCGCGTGTGGTGACTGTGAATTAAATTCACGAAAACAAACAATGAAAGAAAATTGACTAGGCATTTCCTCCTAGTCATTTGCCATATCCCGGGCATGCTCGGTTGTGTAGTGAAGATGAGTGGTTGTTGTCCATTTCTATTGTTTGTGCGTGTGTGTGTGTTGTAGATTTTTTGGTCCGGTTCTATTGCTGTGGCTATGGCTTCGAAGGGGGTTGGTTTGGTCCGGTTGTCTATTATGGGTCTGGACTGAAACAAACAAGCACAGTTATTTGCACAGTACAAACATGAATTTTTCTGCGTGCAATGTTCTCCAAGCAGCCCAGCAATGACACAGCCCGTGATCAACCAAGTCAACATCGAACTCAAAAAAGATCGGCGGATTCCATCTCGCAACAGCTGGAGTGACTCCACTGTTTACGAGGCTGTACCCGCCGACCACTCCCGAGCCCAACGCCAACCCAGGCGACCCCGCTGTTCCAAAGCTGGACTGACTTGGAGCACACTACTACAGACAAAAAAAAAACACACAAGCCTGCCTCCTTTTAACGGCAGTAAGAAAATTGCCCTCGAATGCAATTGCTCCGTCAACAGATCACACATTGCACAACATAAAACATTTACCACAAAGACAACACAACATATAACAAAAGGAGTGGCGGATGTGGATTGGAAGGATAATGAGGATGTGGAATCAAAGGATAAGACCGTTGTCTTTGGCGAATCGGAAGATGAGCCTCATGTAGGTGAGGTCCCTAGTCGCCAAAATTTCTCTTATTTCTGTACCCGGTCGTCTGCCGATGCTCTCGACTGCGCCCAACAAGGAGGGTCTTGCGGTTTCAAACTCCACGCAGGACCACAGAAGGTGATCCACATCGTGAAATCCGTCACCGCAGCCACACACCTTCGTCTGAGCCAGAGTTATACGCTGAAGATGAGCATTCAACGCGAAATGATTCGACATAAGTCGAGACATCATACGTATGAATGCCCGATCAACAGAGAGCCCACCGAACCAAAGCCGCAGGGACACTTGCGGAGAGATCGAGAAAAGGAATCGCCCGAGATCATCCGCCTCCCACATGCTCTGCCAGCGGGACAGGAAAAGTTGCTGTGGTAGGCGAAGAAACTCTCGGGCCGAGATCGGACGGTCGTAAAAGGCGCCTTGTTGGACGCCTGTTTTGGCCAGTGAGTCTGCCTTCTCGTTGCCGGGAATTCCACAATGAGAAGGTACCCAAATTAGCGAAATCCTGAACGCCTTGTCGAACATGGAGCCAAGCAATTCTATGATTTTAATGACAAGGAAATCCTGACTCTTAACAGCCTTCGGGGATCGTAGTGCTTCAATAGCACTAAGGCTATCTGTAAAGATGAAGTACTGATCCGAAGGTCTCGCTGCTATAATCAATAGTGCGTACAAGATTGCGGCTAGTTCTGCGGTGTAGACACTACACGGCTCCCGCAATTTGAAAAATGCTTCGGCGGACTCACTAAAAACGCAGTAGCCGGTGCCTTCCTTAGAGGATGATCCGTCAGTGTAATACTGGCTACTTTGGTCTAAATGGCCATACTTATCCCTGAAAATGCCCGGAACTACCATCGGGCGAAGATCATTCGGTATGGTCTTAATTTCCTCGTGCAACGAGGAATCTGTTGTTAAAAGGGAACTGTAGGTCTCAGGAAGGGCAGCACGGTTTAATGCCTGTGGAGCGCTAGGATGCACTTGTAGGGCAACAAAATCTTCGTAGATTTTCAAGATCTTGCTCTTAGAACCTGTCTCTAGAAGCGCTTTAAAATTTTCTTCGATCAAGGGATTTGATACTGAAGAACGGACTAGAAGGCGAAGCGACAGCATTTCAAAACGAAGTTTTAGCGGCATCACTCCGGTCATCACTTCTAGGGACATGTTGTGTGTTGATTTCATGCTCCCTAGTGCGAGTCTAAGACAACGATACTGTAGCCTCTCTAGCTTGAGGATATGCGTGTTGGATGCCCAATGAAAGCATATGCTTCCATATTCCAACACGGATAGTACCGTTGTCTTATACAGTCGCAGGACGTCTGATGGATGTGCGCCCCACCAGAATCCTGTGACTGTCCTTAGAAAGTTGATTCTTTTACTGCATTTTTGCACCAGATGGGTGATGTGTGTACTCCAGTTTAGCCTTGAATTGAACCAAACACCAAGGTATCGAAAATTGTCGGTGGTTGATATCTTTTCACCGTACAAAAAGACATCAATTTTCGGGTCAAATAGTCTTTTCTCCCTGTTTTTCGGCGTGTCGCTGAAAGGAGAAAAGACTACCATCTCAGTTTTCGTTGCAGAGAACTTGATACCAAGGTTTTCAGACCACTCAGAAAGGTTGTCCAAAGTGGTTTGTAAAGCCAGTTGTATTTCGGCGGCGTCCCTGCTTGCAAAAGATATGACGCCGTCATCAGCCAATTGTCTAATGCTGCAGTTTGGTGCTAGACAAGAATCTATTTCGCTAACATAAAAGTTGTATAACAGGGGGCTCAAGCAGGACCCTTGTGCTAGTCCATGGAAGCTGGTCCGCTTTAGTTGCACATGACCATTGTTGAAATACATAGCTTTTTCCGACAAAAGGTTGAACAGCAAGTTGTTCAACTTTGGACCCAGCCCCACATTTTCTAGTTTTTGACTCAGCTTGTATGGTGATACTGAGTCAAATGCCCCCTGTATATCTAGGAAAATAGATCCCATGTTCTGCTTGCGTGCACGTGCAAGCTCTATTTCTGTTACCAGAAGGGCTAAGCAGTCATTAGTACCCCTGGCTTTACGAAAACCAAACTGGGTTTTTGAGAGAAGGTTGTTCGATTCCAACCATTCTTCTAACCGAAAAAGAATCATCCTTTCAAGGAGTTTCCTCAGACACGACAGTAACGATATTGGCCGATACGAATCGTGTCTTGATGGCGGTTTGCCAGGCTTCAAGATAGTGACAACTTTCACCTCTCTCCACTCTTGCGGGACGCTGTTGACCTCCAACATATTGTTGAAGATACTTAACAGACGCTTCCTCCCTATGTCGGGCAGATTTTGAAGCAATTTGCTACCAATCTGATCCAGACCTGGGGAGGAATTTTTGCTTGATAGGAGAGCAAGTGACAGCTCTACCATTGTGAACGGTGAATCCATCCTAGGGTCACTACCAGGCGCATGTTGTGTAAAGCTTTGCGCAGGAACGAAATCGGGGCAAAGCTTGTGGGCAAATTCATACAGCCACTCGCCAGAAAAGCTTTCGCTCTCATTGACGTTGTTGCTGTTTCGCATCCTTCTAGCCATTCTCCAAAGCGAATTAAGTGAAGTGGCAGGGTCTAGATTATTGACGTATCTACGCCAATAACCCTTTTTCTTCGCCTTCAACAGGTTTTTGCACGTTCTCTCCAGTCCTTTATATTTTTCATATAAGGACCTCGAGCCCGTGTCCCGGAAGGCTTTAAATGCCTCACGCTTCTTGGTGAAAGCCGCTTGGCAATCCTTATCCCACCAAGGAGTGGGAGGTTTTTTAAATGTCCTTGCTTGGTGGGAGCGCCTTGTTTGGGCCTCAAGGGCGCACTTGTTTATAATTGAAACAAGTTTTTCGTACTCCTTGACAGGAGACAAATCTTCCAAGTCAAGTGAAAGCGAAGCGGCTATTAATTCGCCGTATCTCGTCCAGTCGATGTTCCTCGTTAAGTCACATTTAACGGGGATTCCTTCTACTGGACATCCTCCCTTGGTGTAGGAAATTTCTATCGGCAAGTGGTCACTGCCGATAGGGTCCTGGATCACCTTCCAACTAAAATCCAGGGCCATTGCTGATGGACATAGAGACAGGTCCAGTGCACTCACCCTACTTTGAGGTGTCTGCATCCTAGTTGCCTCTCCTGAGTTAAGAATTGAAAACCCAAATCTGTCGCAGAAATCTCGGATGATAGGAGTGCGCATGTCATCCTTTTCGCACCCCCAGTCGATTCCATGAGAGTTAAAGTCTCCCAGGATCAAAAGCGGTCCAGGCAAGACCACTGCTAAATTTCCAAGATCCTCTTTGAACTTTTCAATTTTTTCCTTTTCACTATTGGGGAAGTACACTGGTTGTTGGTTATAAAAAATAATGCAGTAAAATAGATTTAGGCCACACACAAGTAGTGGTAGATAATCAAAGGAGGCACTGAGAGTTTGTTGTGCCAGTCGTTCACGTAAGATCACCTGTTAATGCACACTTACCTTCAAAAGCTTGTACAATCCCAAAACTGATAAATTCACACAAAAGAAGTATAATAAATCCGTTACGCTTGTGGTTACTCTCTTTATTCTGGACGACCGCTGTCAGCGACCGACACGATCGAGAACTTCGAGAACAGTTATGATCAAATCATAGTATTTCATCCGAAATATTTACATAAACAATAAAACAGCGGGCAGAATCCATTCGATTTCGTTATCATTTTCGCGTGTACGTGTACACGCACACATACGCACCCCACCCACCCCTTGGTCGGACTCGGACGTTTATTATGCGCACACACACGCACTCACGCACCTGGGGTCCTGATTCTACTCCTACGTTGAAGGATCCTGCGTCGTACAGTCGGCTAGTTGCTACTCCGTATCTCGCGATGCGATACAATATATGATGTAAATGCGAATGATGCTGGAAATGTGATGTTGTTTTGTGATAAAGCAAAAGGGCAAGTCCTACTACTGCTGGGCCGAACACTATCCCCACCCCTCCAATCTTCCCGTCGGCATTCGGTCACGGATCGAATAAGCTAGGGAAGGATAGGAGGGATAGTAGCGGACAGGCAGATGCTCTGCTCTAGCAGCTGGGGTCTTATACGGCCTTGTAGTAGCGGACGCACTTGGCGTTGCCGGCAGTCATGGTGGCGGTCAGGTCGGTGGCAGTGAACTCGCGCACGATCGTGGTCGGCTTCTCGCCCTTCTGCTCGTGGATCAGCTTGTTGCCGTCGAAGGTGCACACCGACTTGACCATGCGGCCATCGACGGTTTCCTCGTCGAACTCCTCGCCCAGCTTGAACTTGATCGTCGTGTTCTTGAAGGTGGACAGCGTGTTGAACGTGTACTCGTCACCGTTCTTCACCAGCTCCACCGTGGGCGAGATGCTGTTGCCAAGCTTGCGCAGAACCATGCCGACACCTGGAAGGAAGACAAGAAGCAGCGCGTTAATGATGGTGGGTCAAAGTCAAACCAAATGCATTCGAGCATGGGGATTGTTATCATTATCAAACGGCAGGCTGTGACGAGTGTCTTTGGTGCATTAAACAATGCATTGGAAGCAACAGCTGATTGCTGGCCCGTAGTTGGAACAGCGCACTTAGCTTCTAACACACGTCCAAAGGCAGGCAGACAAAGTTCAAGTCGACAACGGACATCGACCAGCGTAGAATTAATGGCTGGAAGCGAACAAACCTAGCGCTTATTCTAATGTTGAACGGAACACGCAGAGCTTCCTGGTGTGGAGTCGGAAATTTATTCAACCGATGTGCAGGTGCGTCGTAGTTGAATAGGGCGGAGAAGTCTAGTGTCTTTCAGTCATGTGGATTGAGTACTTGCATTGAGTTGGTCCTCCAGAAATGGATGTTACGGACGCTCCATGTTTAACATTCAAACTGCATCCGCAGGCCACCGAAACCGGCCGCAATCAGCAGGTCCGTCAATCGCTCGTGATTTTCCACCCTCGAGGTAAAAATAGAGTAAACATCCTGCTGCTATATTACAACACAACATTCCTTCTCCTTCCTATTCCGTGTTCCAGTTGCCCTTTGTTTGATAATACGCGCGCTCCACCTTCTCGATCTGCCGCACGAAAAGGCCCACTGCACCGGCTGGCCAAAGGCACAACAAGCAAGAAGATTATGTTTACTTCAACGACCCACAGGCACGAGGGCTCAACTTGGTAAGCCCCGCACGCCGATAAGCGACTCTCCGATGAAGGTTCAAAGGTGTCAATTGGCTGCCTTGGGTCGTGGTAATCTCAAATCTCAAGCTTAGCCCCCTGCAATCTTTACGGTGGGTTTTCGATTCGGGTGGAGACTCTTTTCGATTGTACAGAATATGGTTAACTTTTTATCAAACGTCGATCACCAGTTCGCCCAAGTGACTGGCAACTGCATGTCGCACCACCGGCTTATCGAACTCTTTAGTCCTTTAATCATCGCCCATAAGCACCAAGCGCGCGGTGTTGGCTGTTGAGGGAGTGCAGTGCAGCCAAGTCATCGCTTATCATCGCTTATCATCGCTTACAGCCGAATAAATCCATCAAACTGTACTGCTGCTCCGAGGGCTGCCAGCCCGTGTGCTCCAATGACTTCGATTTAAAGCGTTCCCTTTTTACACTTGCTCTTACTCTTCCAAAGCGCTATCGACTGCGGTTTCGAGCGACAACGACGGCGACGACGACAGACATTAATTCCGGTTCGATTCACCGGTCCGATGGAAAATAACGACCACCGAACGACGACCGTTTTGTAGTGAGCGTGCGGTAATTTCAACTGACGCTTAAATGAACCGAAATTATGCAATAAACTTTGCGTGTCGATACAACCCGACAGAATCGTTAGCAACAGGTCAGGTGAGGGCTTCTTCACCGAATGGAGCCATGGACGGAAGGAAGAGCTACGGAACGGACACACGTGCTTGTGGGCATCATTATAATTAGGCGCCTTACGCAAATGTGGCGTCGTGTCCACGTGCGTCAAATGTAATTGAAGCACATATTCTGGCGGAAGGTCGGATTAATCGTGTTACACTCATCAGCTGATATGGCCCAGCGAGAGAGAGAGAGGTGAGGACGGACGAATTCGGACTACCTCCGATCCATGGAGGGTCTAATGAAGTTGATGTGTCATCCATTTCGCTATCTTTCGTCACTTTTCCTAATCAACGTTTGCTAGGGCGTGGGAACGATCGGTGGTTCTGTCGTCGTCATTGGGCTCATCAGTTCTCGATGTGGCCACCAGCAGCAGCAGATAACATCAGTGGCGTCCGTTGTCCGCCCCGTAGTCCCACCTCGTGAAACCAGTGTAAATGGGATAATATAATGGATTCTTGATTCAATTATGCTGCCCTCTTCTTTTGACCAATTGAACCTCTTAAGCCTGGCCTGCGGGTCTTCGTCGGTTAGTGAGCAGTGATTCCACCACGTTAAGCGGGCTGCTTCTCGGAGGATGGGTTGTCTCTGTCTTGGACAGATCAGTGTCACCTCGGGTAGCATGAGAAAATGTGACCGCTGCCGCATGTCTGGCACAGAGCAAAAAGGCAAACAACGGACCGAATGGGCGGCAATTGGATTGAAATTAATTGATTCACAATAGTCACACGGAGTTCGCTTGATGCACCGCCAGAAGCCCAAGAGGGTTATGCAAGGGAATTGTGGCGACAATGGAGCATTTTACAGCCCGACTGACGAATGCCGATGGGGTCATCTTCCCTTGGTGACTCTTTCTCCAATATTGAAGGAATGATGGACCAGTCGCCAGTCTCCGGATGTGTCTGTCTGGCGTTCATTGCATTGCAACGAGACCGGAAGAGCTCTTTAAGATGCATTCTTCGTTCTCGTGGGGACACATGATTAATCTAATCGACATTCGCGACCTGAAAACCGCCAAAGAAACGTCTCCTTCGAGGTATTCTGAAGGTGTGTCCACTGCTGGTGACTGGAATGAGTCACCTAAAGCATTGCTGATGAGGTATTTTTCCACCAACGGCGTAATTTAAACATCAACCACACACCGCATGGCTAACGGTTCAGTCACATGTTTCGCTGATGCCGATTTGCAAGTATTCAAAAACGTGTACAGAAAAGCATGCCTTGGTGGGCTAGAAGAGAAAGCAGAACACACATTACGCGCCTTTTCTCTTCTCGCTCGCACGCTGGCCCTTCTGTCAACCTGTCAACAGGAGGTGCGAAAGAGAAGGTGTCGTCTCTGTCAAGTAAGTACACAGCAATTTGTGCATTTGCTACTGCTGGAGAGTCCATTGACCTGTTCCCCATCTAATTCGAGATACGCATCACACTGTGTCTGATTGTGTCAACTGTGACCACATCGTGAGGAAGCACTATCAGTGCAGTGGGTATTCCGGCCGGATAAAATGCCGGTCGTTTGAGTAAGGCAGAGAGAAAGAGATGGCGCTCATACACACAGAGCTGCATCTCAAATCAACGCAATTTGTAGCAAAGGCGTGCTGGTAGGAATTCGCTACATCAGCGACGATGCTGCTCAAAAATGTATGCTAATTCCAGCATCGACAAAAACGAACAGCAGGATGCCAATGAGCAGGTATTCTGCGTCTCGAATTCTTCAGGTTTCCTGTTTTGTGAATTTTATTCGCTGCATCGACTACCGCTGACGTGTTCTTGGCTTCCTTTTCCTTTCTCCACCTCTTTCCTTTCAGCGCAAACGCACATATTTCTATCGTACGATGTCGAGTTGCGTATAGCGAGAGAGAGACAGAGAGCCACGGTTAAGTGAGAGCCAACGATAGCGAGGCTAGCCCACCGCACCGGATCATCTCACGCGACTTGATCTAAATTACACTGACCCAGTCCAGTATCGCGGTTTCGCGCATGTTTTCGCAGTGAATATACGTTTTTTACATTAGAAATACACATCCGGAGTCACTGACATTGATTCTGATGTCGTATCACAATGACTTCATGCTACTGGAACGCAACAATCTTCCCAATTCCACGAACGCATCACCTTATCACAATTGAAGCACGAAAAGCCGGCTCGTTTGGCAAACCCGTGTGCACCGTCGCTTCACGCCCCATTACTTACCGAGAGCCTTCATGTAGTCATCGAATCCCTCCGACTTCTCCATCTTGTACTTCTTTCCTTCCCAGACGGCCATTGTGGATGTAGATGTAGGTGGTTTTACACACGGGATGGGGATGTAAAATGCACGAAGCTTGCGAACTGCACGCTGAAGATGAAAAGGCCGGGAAAACGCGACGTCCGTCTCTCACTGTGTCTGGCACCGAACTTGGCTCTCTCTGCTCAGCAAAGGGCGCTTAAATACGCACAGCCGCAACAGCCGCTTCGGGCGCGTCGGCTCGTAATCGTAAGCCGACCCTTCCGATAAGCGAGCGCCCTCTAGCGACAACGAGGTGTGACTCGTGTGTAACGGTTTAAGATAACGCTTCCCGCTGTTCAAATGCACGGGTAAACCGTCGTCGTCGTCGTCGTTGGGGATTTGTATCGTTGGCTTCGAGATGGAGATAGAAGGGCGTTTATCTATTCTCCATTGAACATTGATAAAGCAGACACGCGACGATTGAGCGTGGAAAGGAGAGTTCGATTTTGGTGCATCGAAAGGGGATAACGGTTTACAATCACAAAGCAAATGGACTTTGAACATACTGAGTTTCGCTAGCCGTTAGCTTACGAATGAAGGTATAGGTTTATTGCTGTTTGATTTTACAAGATTTAATTTCGGTGTTGCAAAAGATAGATAATAAAGTTACGGAAAGATAAAGACACATTTGAAGTCAGTTGAAAGGGGAGCTGTCGTCATTTTATGCCGAGAAGTTATGGCTAAGAAAGTCGTAGGGCTGTGATGAAGATTACAAACAGACTATAAGTTTATCCCTATGTTACGAAGTTGGTTTATAACCGGTTCAAATTTTGAACATCGTCTTACTTATGGGTACAGAAGACATCGTGAAATGGGGGGCAAATTCTTGATACCCGAAAGGGTTGTGTGCAAAAGAATGCAACAGATCCTTATGAATCCTTTTTATCCTTATGAATCTTTGATCGAGAAGGGTCAGAAAAGCTATGATATATATGATGCATAATATTCTACAGAAGATAGACAGATTGTTATCCTAATGTCGTCGTTCATGTCTGAGACGGAGTCGTCCGGATTACAATAATTCAAGAAGCTTATAAAAATATTTTTCCCACTCCGAGCATCTCATCGATTGATCGATTCACCTGACTTTTACATTCGTCAATTTAGGGTTTTTTAGAACAACTCTTGTTTAATCGCTTTTAGAGAATCAAGAGGAACGAGCAATCGTTCGTTATGGCCCCAAGGGCCGTGTTAACTGTTGCGAGAAGGCCTAGAAAAGGATAGTAATATTTTTGTAAAATATTTCCTGCATGTCAAATTCAGTTAAATGGTTTATTCAGTAATTTAATATTTTAATCAAATAGTTCATATTATTATTGTATGCGTAAGTCAATGAGGTATTCTTGTATCAGTTTAAAGAAATTCGTTAGCACAAATCTACTATTTTACATGTTACTTTCATCAAGTGTTAGTATTGAAATAAACGATTCTTTTCGAAGTGACCGAAGGCTGAGATACGCCAAACTGAAGCTGAAGTAAGATTTTAGGTTCTTCGTTCCTTTGCATTATTATGGCTTCAAGGAATCAAACAACACAAGCTCACACACACACACCCGACAACCACAACCTCACATCGACTAGCAACCCGTCTTCGGAAAGCTCATGAAAAATGAACTCAATCGTTGATGGATAAAAATACATTCTCTGCTGCATGGCAGCACTGGCAGCGTATGCTTGCACCATACAACTACATTCTAAAAATAAATCTCCCCAAAATATGCCCACATCTGCGTCTCTCATCTGCCCAGCGCGCCCAAGATGCTACACCGACCCAGCATGCATATGTGCATATTGTCGGCCATGCCCTTTGGTCCGGCAATTGGTCCTGGGTGTGGCGAAACGAGAGTGAGTGTGACCGCTTTATCGATTTTGATACGGGATCACCTCCAAAACGGCTCTAAAGACTTTTCTACCGACTCTTCTGTCGGTGTTTCTTCTGAGCTGGCTGGCATGCTGATCCGATAAGAAAATCCGTCCCACTCCGTCAGAGGTCGGAAGATAAGATAATTGGACTCTCGGTTTTCGTGTCCGGTTTTCGATCGAAAATCGCTCTACCGATGGACAGGGGATGTGTGTTTTTTTTATTCTTTTTTTTCTAAACTCTTTGCTAAATCATTTGCTGTCCATGGTTGAGCGGCATTCGGGGTTGTGTGTCCGCAAGGTAACCCCCCTCCAGCAGTTCTTAAATCGAATAAATGTAATCCCTTGAGACAAACATTGAGTAAGAAAAGAAGGAAAAAACAAACAAAACAAGAAACAGGCTAAACACACCAGCGTTAGAGCTCCCTGTGCTGGTGTTGTTTGTGCCATCGGAAAAGGTCGTTATGTCCTCGGCTACCCAGTGTTATGATAGCACATAACGCGCCGTTTGCCTGTTTTTCTTTTTTTGTTTTTGGCCAAACGGACCATTGCGACCCACGGTAGTTGGGTCGGGATTTAGAAGTTTGTCACGAGAAGAAAAACTTGCGAGCGCCGTTTGATAAGGTGGAAATGGGGAGGCAAACACTTGACGAAGCATGCTGCAGCCGGACCAGAGTAGCGTTAACACAAGGAATAAGTAATGCTGTTGCGTGGATATGCGTAACAAGAAGAGAACATATTTTTATTTTTTTTTGGTTACCTTAACACAAATACAAAGATAAGCCTTAACAACAGAGGAATACTGCTAGAAGATATGGGACCTTCGCATTTGAATTCAGAAGCAGATATAGATAATCCGACCTCACCATGCCCTATTTATTTGGTTAATCCATCCCACAGTTTTTTGACAATTTGTCAGATAATATTGACTCCGTATCATCTTGAATCTGACCCACACCTACTAACCGGTTTCCCTAATATGGTTGTGTTGATCCCGAGAAGTATCTTTAAATATTTATCGAAGTTTTGGTTTTCCAAATGCTGTTGTATTCATCCCTAATTTATTTTGAAAATTTCTCATTTTTTTTTTGCTACTCTGTTCTACAGAATTTTCATTGTTGCTCAGTTTTTTAAATTTCTTTTGAAGTTTTTTAGGGTTTTAGGGTTTAAGGTAATTTAGGGTTTACAAAGAAATTTATAATTTAAATTTTGAAATCTATTTGGTTATACCATTAAGCTACATAAATAACCTTTGTAGCTAAATTGTCCCTATTAAAAATTTACATCCATAAAACGTGAAATAAAATATTAAATGAATAAATTACTTTGCTTAGCAAATGTAGACTAATAGCAAACCTTGACTTTATTTGCTATTTTTTTAATACTAATGTTTTCATTCACAGGGGGAACATAAAGACGGAGTTGGTTGCGGCGTTGGTGTTTACAATCCCGTCCCTACCAAATCCCGGTACGCAGGACTAACTATTCAACTACGGGTAAAAATAAAAGTCAATGAGGGTTAGTGAAAGCACGCTAAGACCCCCGCTCGAATTTGCAGAATCAGAAAGGTGAAAGATGATGAAGTATTTAATTGAATTCTTAAGACCATAACCGGTTAGAACATCTCTTCAAGTTTTAGTTTTGTTCTAATAAATTATCAAAACCCCTTATGATGAATCCAACAGTACCTGGAAAACATTCAATAAACTGTGGAACGGAGTAAAAATCATAAGAGAAATCGTTAAAGAAATGTGGGGCACCCTGCAGTCAAATAGCGTCTAACAAACGCCTAAAAGTATGCAATATTGTCATCTGCTGTCTTCTGAGTATTCAGTTCGTAGTGCATGGAAATGGCGAAAGAGAAGTATTACATTTGAAATGATAAATTGTGAGAAAGTCACAATTCTGAAGCAACCTTTGAATGAATAAAACTTACACATAGATAAAAGCTGTAAACAAAATAATTCCTATTGAGAGAGAGATAGTAGACAATCAGTGGTGGCTATAACAGAACTTGTTGCATGCTGTGAGGGTTTGTGTGAGTTATTAATTAAATGTTTTAGTTTTAGTCAAATTTGACAAATCACAAATAATACGCAAAAAAAAAACCGTACGGAGCCTATCATTAAACCTTCTAAGAGCAATTTTAGTCGAACCTCACTGATCATTTGAACGAACCCGAAAGGTGGAATCCTTTTTGTACTTTTGCCCCATTTTTGTGGTGTTGCCTACACCGCAGAAGTACTCTATTCGTATCTGCGCTTACAGTAAAAGAGTACGCAAAATGGGATGGGAAAGGTCGGAATGTACTGGTAGAAGAGTTTCGTATGTAAACTATTGAAAAAAAAACATCTCCCTGCGCTAAACGCTGCTAACGGTAAGAATAACCCAAAGCTTAAAGGATAAGTTTGCGAATGTGCCAAGCACTTCTTGCGGACAGTTTTCGAACAGAGGGAAGGGAAGCTGTCGGAGGTTGCGGTGGTAGGTTGGAACAGGTAACCAAAGTAATGCGAGAAAAAAAAACATTCGCGCCCCCCCCCCCCCACCACCCCCCCTCCCATTATCACACAGTAAGTAACCCATCCCGTTGATGCGGGAGTTGATGCTACAAAACATGTAAACATTGCTTCTGGTTATTTCCTGTCTGAAGATGTTCGTTTCCTGTGTGTGTGTGTGTTTACCCCGAGTGTCCTTTTGCCTCTGAACTCATCCGAACAACAATCTTCTCCTCCCCTCCCTCAACCCCCCCCCCCACACTCTCCTCACAGACGCACACACTTTCACGCATCGTGCACCTGCGTGTGGTCTGAACGGAAGTTTCTCAGGGCTTTTTGGTGCTGCCTCTGTCAAAGCACCTTTGTGTGTGTGTGTGCGTGTTGGGGGGGACGCTCTGTGCTCAACGGCAGACAACGACAAGCCGACGCGAGTGGTCGTGCGTCGCGTTGCGCTTGTATAAGTAGGCCAAAAGTGCATCCGTGTGTAGCCGAAGTCTAGCGGGCGTGCAGCGTGTGTCTCGTGACCTACCAACCGAACCGATGACGAGAGGAGTGTGTGTGCGTGTGTCTGAACTGACGAGGAGGCAGGCAGGACAGCGCGAGAATGGCCACCAGACGGGATCCACTTTTCCGGCCCTACTTTTCGGAAAAGCGTTCTGTCGTTCCCCATGCAAACTGCAAACGTTCGGCAACGTTCGGGTTTCTACTGCCGAAGGGGAAGTAGTAGACCCGTAGCCTAGTGGGACTGTTCGTCTTAGCAGGCCGAGAAGCGGGTACTGTTGCTGCTTGACAACGGAATTCGCTTTCGGAATCCTAATAATAAGCGGGGTGGATGGTTTTTTTTTCAAACCATTGGAACGAAGCATGTGTTGTGCAGTTGTCAGAAAATTCCCGCGCTTTCTGCTAATGTGCAACCGGGTTGGGAGGGGTGGGCGCTGGTTACGGTATCGATTAGCTTCTTGGGAGGGTGAGTGAAATTAAGTTCATATGGAATTGGGGGGGGGGGGGGGAAATAAACAGGAAAGGAACAAATGAAATCAGACTCGCAAAATCGGCAAAGCCTCCTGAAGCAGGAAGGAACCAGAGAACCTCCAGCGTTGGTGGTGGCCCCCTTGAGGACTTTGTAAAATTACGACCAGTACGAATGGGCATGTGTTTTTTCCGTACTGGTACCCATTCCGGAACATCCACATACCGACCCGCGTCTCCAGCGTGCTGGAGCGTGTAATGAGCGAAACCTTGAAAACTTAAAGCATTCCAATCGATGTCCGGTACCGCGCGAGCTATTAATAAAATGCGAGGTTTGTTTACTAATTCAGCGCGTGGCCGTACAGTGTGGTGTGGACCTGGTTGGTATTTTTCCATGACCATGTGTGTTGGGGGGTTAGATTAGTCGGTGCACAATCTTCTTGACTGTTGACAGTCAACCTGGCGATCGATATGCAATATGGCGCGGGGGGTTCGTTTTTGAAGAACGAATGAAGTCATAACTTTACCTCCAAGAAATTCCAGCTCAATTCTCCAAGTTTTCACCAAAACTCTTAAATCAAATGCAACAAACAGTTCGTGTATTACTCACCTTAAAGCAAATCCAGATCCGCATGCTACTCACTTTCGACCACGAAATGACGAATATCGTACAGAACTCATACATTTGAAAGGATTTTCGTTGATCATTTCAAGGACGACGGTGGCCGATTCCTCCAGTCCACGAACGAAATTTATGTAGTATCCGTGAGTGTCGTTAAATTACGGGGCTCCCTACCAGCGCAGTGTGGCCAGCGCGGTGTGTTTTCACCTTCACCTAATTTCAGGTCGCGTTTTTCACACGGTTTCCCCTGCCCGGCACCTGTCCATACCCCGTTACCTGTATCTCAGCTCCTCTGTATAATGGGAAGGAAGGGAAAGGATTCTCGGGCGAAGGGACGCAGGTTGGTAAGGGTAACAAATCCGTTCGTTTTCGTCGTTCGTCGGTCGGATATAGGCCTCTGCAAAACATTGCAGAAGGGAAAGGGATAAAAAACGACCGTTTTAAAAGCACGTCGGCAAAGGGATCCGCTAGAACACACGCCGTTAACTTCCGTATCCACGCGCTGGGGATACGACACAACCGCCACTCGAGGGAGCTTTCGGGATTCGGGAGTCGTGTGGTTGCTTCGGATCGGCACACGAGTTCGTACGAAGGAGAGGGACGATGGTTGAACGACCAAAGCCAAAGCAAGACGGCACCAAGGATAACCGAGACACGGTCAGAGTCGGTCAGTAGGGGAGACCCGTCGACAAAACAGGATGTTTGCTGTGGAGCACTGAGTGGAGCAATGACACCTCACAGCGCTCAAATCCAAATGGAAAAGGAACGATGCACGAGCATATGAACCGTACGAAAGCTTCCCGCAGCTTAGAGCGAGACAAAAAAGGGAATCGGGAAGTTCGAAATTCGAAAATTGCGCACGCAGTTGTAGGTTTTTGAACTCTTCTTGCGCCCGCTGAGAAGTTCGTTCCCACCAAGCAGGGTGGTCCCCCACTCGGTCGAAGCCTATTCTGAGGCGTTTGAATTTTTTTTCTCTTATTCTAAGCCATCCTCCGCGTGGTACGCTAGGCAGGAACATTCGGGACAGGCATTGCGGGAAGCAACCGTGCCGAACGCGGACAAACCATAACCAGACGCAACAGCAACACGGCCCGAAGGAGCAATAGCAGCCTCGGACGAACAAAACAAAACCGGGTGGGAAACACGCTCCGCTCGTCAAACTCGATCCCTTTCCAAGCTACGCGCCCTGGGAAGATCTCCGGAGCGAGGCAGGTGACTCGGATAATAAAAAAGCCGTTTTTGAACACACACACACACACACGTACTGCACGCTCACGTCGGCTGCCTGGGAACGGGAGGGCGGAGGAGTACGAGCCTCCGGTGCTGAAGGCGCGAGCCCAATCGGGATCGGGTCCGGATCGGGTTTGTTCTCAACCAGTGCCACCAGGCAGGGAAGGAGAGTGGCGGTTTTGCGACGAGGTGAACGTGCAACGAGCACGACGGCCTAGACCACGGACGCTGACGGTGCTGTCGGTGCCATCACTACGTTTACGGCTGCGAGGGTGACCATATCGTGCGCATAGATCATCATCATCATCGTCGTCGTCGTGCTGAATCGACACGCTGGCTGGCTGGCTGGTCCCTAGCTGGTCCCTGTCCCCCGCCGCGACAGCTCATCACCAGGATCGAGGTCCAGGGTTTCGATTTTTCCGTTCGGTTCCGTTTTACAAAAACCTCTTGTTGCTTGGATG
Organism: Anopheles stephensi; assembly: GCF_013141755.1. Classification (NCBI taxonomy): domain Eukaryota; kingdom Metazoa; phylum Arthropoda; class Insecta; order Diptera; family Culicidae; genus Anopheles; species Anopheles stephensi. The sequence goes on from NC_050202.1 coordinate 50,794,864, forward strand.
CGCTCTAGCGCTCCGTACCTACGGCTAGTTCCGGGATGTTCGTCAGCTGGACCACAACCTCGATGTCGGTGTAGTCGGTCGCTCGCTCGCGGTTCGCGTCCAGAGTTCAACGGTCACTGGTGGTCAGTAACGTCCGGTCGTTAGCCGTCGAAGGTACACCAAAAGCAGAAAACGGAAGTCCACGCCACCCAACCCCTTAAAAGCTAAACCGGGGCTGTTGAAAAGCTCGATCTTGATCCACCGAAAGCGTTCTGAGCCAAATATAGGTCATCATCCCGCACGCCTTCAGTGGACATAAATTGGTAGGTTTAAGGTTTTTGTACAGCAGCATCCCGATGCTGGATGGTGAGTGAAGTTTGGTGTTCTCAAGTGGTAGAAAAGTGCAGCAGAATTGTGAGTTGTTAAGTGTGTTTTTGCCCGCAACATGTCTGGCACGAGCAGGACTCTGGCGAGGAATTACGTGTGTAGCTAATAGAGTTAAGGCATCTAGCCGACTTTTGCCGTTGCGTGTGAACGTTTGAAGGAGTTCCCGAAAGCTCCGGGTAGTGTTTCTAGTGCGTTTGTGTCGTTCCCGAATCATTCCTAAACCCAACCGTGGTGCAAAAGATGAACGTCGGTAGATCGGTAGTCGTGTTGTGCGGTCCGTGGCTCGATCGTAGCGAGCCTCAGTGTTACCAGCCAACCAAAAGCTTCTGTCAGGACAGTAGCTAGGTTTTGCGGGGCAGCCCGCTGAAGAGTGCGTTCCGTTGCCGTGATCCGTTCGCTACGTCGTACCGCGGTTTCTTCCGGCGGTTGTGCTTTCGGGATCGTTTTGCAAAAACTGTTTTAGCACTGTCAGATGTAAGCGTGGTGGTGCATGAGAGATAAAGTGCCCTTGCTAACCGCCCCGATGGAGCTGGGCGGCGAAGTGTTTACGATGGGGCTGGCCCTCAAGCTGCAGAAGGTGCCGCCGGGATCCGGGATGGTCGATTTCACCGAGTTCCGCCGGGAAAACTCCAACACTGCCACCTATGCCAGCGACTGGGACAGTTACCAGGTGAGTGAGTGAGCTAGTGAGGCACTCCATCTATCGAGGTTACCTGCAGTCCTTAAATACAGACCGAACTTGCCGACACCGAAGAAGCCGTTTTTTTTGTGGTCGCCTTTTGTAGGTGGACCCCATTTTCTTGCGGAATCGAACATGCCTGTGGCATTCATGCATTATTATCAGTTTATTGATTGAAAATCATTATCGACATCAGGACCCGATGGCTTGTGCATACCGATGCACAACTAGGTACCTGAGTCCCGGGGCCTGGCAGAAAACGCAAAGCTTTCGCTTGTGTAGGAAAATCGCCACCCCTCAACCGTGCGCATGTTTGTGTTTGCGTCCGTGTTTGCAGTTGTATGTGTGTGTGTGTGTATATTGGTTTGCATCGGCGGCTGCAACCAGCCTTGTTTGTTTGGTGGGTCCGTTTTGCAACGAGGGGGAGTGCGGGCAGGCAAATGTGAACGTTTGCTCGGCACGGTGCTCATTAATGGTGGTTTCAGCTACGTTCGACTGCTTTCATCGTTTCTTTAGGGGTTGGGCAAGCAACATCGAATAATGCATGTTGCACCTGTACCGGACTGTTAAAACTAACTAACTCGACGTGGAAAAATAAGTTCCCTAGCATAAGTGCTCGATGGAGATATGCTGCACGTAGTGTCAATTTATGTGGATTTAATTCGATGTTTGTAACATTATGGCAAGACATCATCGAACCCACTTTTGAAAACTTTATTTATGCTCTCTTAATGCGGTAATAAATGCAGCAATGCGGAGATTCTTATTGAAGGGTTTTTGAGGAAAAAACAGGTAATTACCTGTTCCGGCAAAAAGCACAACCACTTACCGGGTATGCTTTCGATTCACTTGACTCAATACACCGCGGACGCTGAACGGTTCGTCGAAAATCGATCGAACTAAACGCCCGAAAGTATGCAATTCGTTTAACATGGCTTCCATGATGCGTTGACAGCTTTAGCGTTGTTTTGACGGTTATGCCAGTTTGTTTACATATGGTGGCAAGTAGTGTTGTATAGTGAAAGTGTAATTATCTGTGTCTTAAACCCCTTTTACATAACAAAAAAACAGTGAAATAAGTCGTTTTCTGTGCACGGACAGTGATGGAGTTCTTCCCGACCAGCCAAGCCATGTAAATATACAAACGAAAACCACAAACAGAACGCTACGGCACAAACAGTGGCCGAAGTTCGCGCTTAATCAAGTGAACACCGAACCGCAAGTATCTGTAAAACGGCGTAACAAACTTCCGCCACAACGGGTCGCCCTTCCGTTCGCACGAGCCCGCCTGCCGCATTCCGTTGTGAACGGCGGTGCGGCGTACCCAAATGTGTGCGCGATTCCGAAACCTTTGTCATCCGGCGTTGGGTAAATTTATTCGAAATGTCTCTTTCGGAATAGGAAAAACGGGACAAACGTAGCCACCGCTGCCCGTCAGCTTAACGTGCGAGCGCCTCCCATCCCTCTCCAGGGGGACAGGGCACCGAAATTAGGTCACCGCTAATTGGAATGTAGTTTTCCGTCTTGAAGGACATTCGGCTGTGATTGCCAGTTCGGCGGCGGTTCTGTTTGGTCGTTTCCTCTTGAAAAACAGCGAGCGTTATGTGCCACGCGTGATTGCTGCGGAGAAGGTAATGGGTGTGTAAGGCGCTGTAAAGGCACACACACAAAAAAAAAACGACGGCGCAAAAGACGGACGGACTAAACCATACCACATCACGGAAAGAATGATGGATAAAGCTACCAGGATAATGGTTAGGGATCGTGCCAAATGATGGCAGGACGGTAGACCGGAGGGGGGTATTGATGTTGTTTCTGTTGGGAAGCGATTATTATTTCCGCCCGGGAAGTCGTACAGATTTCCTGGCCACGATAGGGCCAGTGCACATCGCCGTCATCATCGACATCGTGTGCTGGGTTTGGTTGGTCGGTTCCAGCAGCGAAAGCCTGGCAAAAGCTGGATTGCTTGACGCGCACTGGCGGATGATCGGGGAAAGGGTTTCGTTCTTTATGGTTATGGCTGCTTGAGATCGCGAGAGAAGCAATTAACGATCGAAGGAGATGGATGTTTTTGTTTCGATGGTTCGTGGAGCAGAAAGCGGCAGCAAATCAATTACCGCTGGGCGAGGCGAACCCTAATTTGTCCACGGTTGGATAAGACGGAAGCTACCAGTGCCGTTTGGAGGCGAAGTGCAGATAGATGGCACGGCTAGAGAACTGTGGTTATGATTTGAAAGTGGAGAAATGCACAAGCGTTAAGGGACTTGCCATATGAATTGGACATTCTTTCCCTCTGGAATGTCCTTCGCAGCAAGATACGCCATAGTGCGCCTACGATTCGAATCCGAATTGATCGATTGCATTGTAAGTGTAACGTGCATGCATCGGGAAGAACGGTCACCGTGCACACTGAAACACAGAATACAAAACGAAAACGGCGCTGCAAATTATGGTCCAAATAATTATCCGTCTCTCCGTCCTGCCGTCGTTGTCGTCGTTTCCATTCGCTCTGAGGGAAAGTTTCCCTGTCCGTCGTATATGGCAAGTGACATACTCACACGCACGACACACACACACACACACACACACACACACACACACACACACACACACACACACATTACTACTGTCTCGCGTCGATACGGGCCGACCGTTACCTGCTTTGAACGAAAGCTTCGGGGGAAAATGGTAACAATGTTGGCAGGTTACATAACGATCAACCGCGAAGCGAACGGCGACCGATCCTTTTTTGTCCTCCCCCACCACCCCCCCACCCCCAGTTATGTGTGCCCGTTTATGTGTGTGTGTGTGTGGCAAACGTCAAAGCGCGTTAACTAACCGCCGTGCCAGCCGCCACCATTTATCCATCATTTACTGGTTTTAGCTCGGTTTAGTCCCTGGGAAAGGTAAAAGGTATGAAAGGTCTCGCGAGACTGGCGGAGATCGGCAACGCCGACAGGTGCAACCAGGTCCAGCTACGCTCTGGCTATGCATACATCAGTAACACACACACACACATACCAACACGCATGCACACAAAGACCGGCATCGCTCTGTCAATTACCGGAAATGCAGACCGACGAGGCGAAACTAACGATTAAATAATGATTCTTTATGCAACTGCACCGTGTTCGCGTTTCCGCGCAGGGCAGCCCTCCTTCCCTTGCTGCCCTGGGTTCGTGGAAATCAGTGGCAGGGTTAGCAGTTTTCGATGGAAATCTGGGCCGCTATTTATTCACCTTCGCCAGCAAAACCCGGCGCAAAACGCGAACCCCCGGGTACAACATGCGGGCGGGCGGGCGAGTGAGTGAGTGAATGTTTGCCCTTTTCGTACGTACTCTCGAGCCGTTTGGTAGCGTAAAGATGGGACGCTAGGGAGCTGGCCGGGGTACGGTGTAAGTAGTCGCTTTTATCTCGAAAAGTGATTCGGAGCGTATACATATTTGGACATTTCTATTTTAAGTCCACGTCGCTCGATTCGGATTGGAGATTGTTTTGATAATTGGTAGACGGGAATGGATTGACGTATGGTAGGAGATTAGACATTGTTGCCGTTCTAGTCATGTGCGACGGTGTGCTTATGCGAGAGTCGCTCTGAAACATTAACTACCAAATGGATGTAGGCCAAAAACCCTGTTGGTTTTGTTTGCGTCAGGCTACTTGCTTGCTTACTTGGCATGCTGCCGAGATCCTTGAAATCGCTCACGGTCTCCCGTCGTTGTCTGTCAGTTTAATACCTGGGGCTTCCCGGCGAATTGTATGCTGTTACTTTATTTGAATTCGGGCCTGTAATGGCTCCTATGTCAAGTCTTCACGGGCTATATTATCTTATATATTATCTAATGAAACTGGATTTCAAATGAGTGAAGCAAAGCAGTAGCGATTCTGATGGTAGATGCGGTAAATTAGATCCCCGATCTCCATAAGGTAGGACCGAAAAACGAATCCCACCCAGACAACGCAGGACTGACTATTCAGTTACCAAGAGTAAAACCAAGCGAAGGAAAGCTAGGTTTGGCAGGGCGCGAGACCTTTAGAGGCTGTAGTGCCAAAAGAAAAGAGGAGATTTGTTAGTTCTATTAGTTTTTTTCTCTAAGCGAGATGAAGTTGGAAATTTTAAGGCACATCTGTGCAGCTTCTTATTACCACAAATACTGGCCACCTAATAGTGTTTATTGGGGGGGTTCTTCAAATGCAGTAGAAGTTGCATGGGAAGAATCAAGGATTTATCGTTGTTAAACTTGAATCTTGGGGTTTGAGCTTAGATCTTAGAATATCCTAGGTAAGAGAGACATAGTTTGAACAAAATAACCACCTCTGTCTAAGACGAAGCTACTCCTATTGCAATCGTTCCGAATGATTGCGCCCAATTTACCCAATACAAATTTTCAAGTGAACATCTAATGAAGGAAGTCAATACGGTGTTAAGCCGTAATACTAGAAATACAAAATATCTAACAAAGGAACATTCCGAACGGTTTTGGGGCCTATACCTAAGAGCCAGCGATCGCTAAAAAGCTAAAGACATTCAAAAAATTTATCTTAGGAACAACAATCGCGAGATGGTCCCTTGGAAGAAGCGATAGCGACGCCGGTCTTCATACCCATCCCGATCGCCTCCCCGTACGCAGGACTGACTATCCAGCTATACGGATAAAATAAAGTCACAGAAAGCCAGAAATGATAGGCCACGAGACAATTCATAGATGTAGTGCTAAGGAAGAAGAAGAAGATTTAATTGTAGTAGGGTCACTTAAAAGAAGATACAGAATGCTTGTAGAGTGTCTTTTGGACTTGGTGTTCCAGTAAAATTGATTTCATTGAGTAGAAATGTTTTCATTACCTTCCAAAACTAGTGTCGCTTGCAAATGTTATTGGGTTTTTTGTGACTGTTCCTTAAAAAGGCGATAAGATTATCTACTGTTATTAATACGCATAGTGCACGTGACACTTAGAAGCCCTTTTTGCTCTCATAATTTCGCAAATCTTTAACCGTATTCATCGAACGCCATTCAAATGTGAATTTAATATGGTATTAAACTTTAGTCATATTTTCTTAGAGCTCATCGATGAGGAACTCTCAGTTACTCTCTACCAAGAACTATCTTGCTTGTTTTCTTTAAACATTCCTTTATTTTTACAATTATTTTCGAATACTTCGAAAGCTCCATTGTCGCTCTGCATGGTGCAATGCAGAGCATCAAAGCCCCCCCCCCCCCTCCATAATCTCAGCCTCTTCGAGATCGATGGCTGTTATTGAATTTTAAAATTCAACATTCATCAGCAGATCTCCGGCGCGAAACCATACGAGCTCGCTTGGATGTTTCGGTAGCAGCCATTGTTGTGATAGATTCTGGCTCATCACACTCGGCCCTTTTCTTCTTCCCGGTACCGAAAAATGGCATATTTGTCGAAGGACGAACCAGTCGTTGTCGGTGCCGCCACAGTGCTGAAAGTATGTTCGAACCGGAATCGTATTGAAATACCGGACACTCGAAAACGATTTCAAAAACCCCCGCTTTTTCTCGGTGGCAGGCGGGTGCCCGGGAGGGGGGAACGGTGGGGATTGATGGGAGAATTATGCAAAATTTATGCGGTATCATTCGCACTGCGGAGCGGACTATTACCCCGGGTGTGTGCTCGCCCACACGCGCCGGCTGGATAAATCGGAATTCCGGACAAGTAGTAGCATCCCGCAAGGTGTGTAGGAATCGGTCGAAGAAATCCTTTTGCGAGAATGTCCGCTTTAGTCGATGTGTGTGTATGTGTGTGTGTGTGGGAGAGATGTAGTTCTGCATAGCCAGTATATAATGCAGATCAAACATGGCCCAAAGTAGTACTTGGGAGCGTACTATCGATCCTCATTTTGAATGCGTAAAAGCGTGTAGGAAAATGCAACTCGTGAGGTCATTTGTTTTCACAGAACAGAAGGGACGTTTGAAGTTTGAGCCCCGATTTTATCGGGCGGAAGTAGTGGGTGAATGCGGTGGTGGTGTCGTGCCCTTCTGTTTTCCGAAGTAAATCCGAATCGATCTGTAATCGAGCTGCCCACAATTGGCGCCATTGCAACAGAACTATAGCGAAGATAATTTGTTCGCGATAAGTGCTGCAGTCGATGCAGTAATGGACGTGGACTGTGTGTATTGCCCCGGGGGGTGGGCAATCCCGATCCATGAACCGATAGAGTGCTCGCACTGGATCGGAATGGAATCAGGAAATGACCAAGGATGATGATGGTGGCATAATTTTTAACCTCTTTTTGCCATTCTCTGTCTCCGGGCCGGTGGTGGTGGGTGCCTTGCGACAAGTAATGTGATGTGGCCGGTAGATAGCTTCTAATTGTTGTTTGGCACAGTGAATTGTGGTAAATGGAAGTGATCTGATAATGACCGTTGTAGGATCGATCTGGTTGGGTCAAAAGATTGGAAGCGTCCTTAGGGCTGCAATATCCCTTTATGGAAATCGACAATGTATCGGTTTTCAGTTTCCAGTCTGTGGGAAACTAGAGAACCTCCACATCAGAAGAGACTCTACGATGATAAATACTTAAAGTTTATTTTTTTGTAAAATGATAAAAATATATTTATTTAGTTCAACAACTGTTAAAATTAATACCGTAAAACGAGTGGGGAAAGTAATGTTCCAAATGACTCTTCAGATGGTCCATTATTCTTCAGATCTGGGTTTCCTGGAGTTATTCTCAGGGCCGATTCGGTAGAGTCTTGCGTGTTGAGCTCGCGAACTGGAGTATGTACTCCGATTGGTTAGAGGAGACGGAGTACTCATCCAATGAATACTGCAGTCAACCTAGGCAGTGCAGATCTTCCTAAGATCTTCATTTTAAGGCCCTTTTTCTTCCTTCTTGTACCTCACTAATTTGGATCGTGGTCTGCACGTGATACATAGATTTTCATCGTCATTTTTCGCGCTATCTCTCTCTCTCCATCTTCTACACCAAACGATCTCTTAAGGTCATACCTGCCATTTCTGGCTAACTAGACTTAATGATACTGACGGATAAATTTGGATAGACTAGACTTAATGATTCTGACCGATAAAGTTGGATAGTCAGTCCTCATTACGGGGTGAAACTCAGATCCTGCCGTATGAATTTACTAATCCTAATCTTAATTCCTGGAGCGGTCTAGTGACCGAGGCGATAGTGGCGCCGGTCTTCACACGGCTCCACGAGCGGCACGGATAGAGGCTCAAATCTCATCCGGATCGTAAGTATCGTATATCCAGTTACGGGTAAAATCAAACCATGGAAATCCAGTAATGGCAGACCAAGACCCTTAGAGGTTTTAATGCCATAGAATAAGCAGAAGATTCCTAATTCCTTAAATTAGTGTTGTATCGAGCAGTTTGTTTTTATTAAAGAGGCGCCCTTCGAGAGTTGAGTCTGTGAGTTGAGCTGACTCAGGACTAATAGCTATTGGCGGACATTTAAACTGAGAGCAGAGCATGAAAGAGTTAACAAGTTGGAGAAAGATTTAAGTTGTGAAGACAGAGCTGTCTAGTGATGATAGAGGCAGAGTTCCATAGTGAGGCCAGAGATTCACAGAGAGCATCACAATCCGAGAAGAACTATAAAGTGGAGACAGAGATGTCAGTGGAACACGGTGACGACAAAGCTTCATAGTAAGAGCAAGCTTCATGAATGCTGAGTCAGTTTTTAAAAAGTAGAGCAAACTCAACTCGATTTATTGAGGTGAGGCCGCAATGTAGTTCGCGGTATTCACTGTAAGAATATGATTGTCAGTAAAATAAATGCAGCTGTACAGGATTCGTTAAACTAAGATAAATAGTGGCACAAATCAATGCACAATGTATTTCTGGATGTATTTTAGTTTTCAATCAGCCAAAAAGGCAATAAGTGTTTTGGCATTTTATTATCGGGTGATGGATTCGTGCGTATGTGCATTTCGTATGCATCGTAGCTTGCCGAGCAGCTTAAATCACAAACCCCCGAAAAACCTGCCTAGAATCGCTCATTTAGCATGAAACCGATGGCACACTCAAACGATGTAACGAGCGTTTGGAGATGGACGAAACTTTTCGATCCAATCTGTGGATGAGCTTTTTTTTGCCTCTTCTGCCCTTCTTCTGACTCGTTGGCAGGCCGGTCCAGTACCGGTGCGCGGGGTTTTCGTAAAGATCTGTGTGACGTGCAAAACTGTAAACTTTTCCATCCCTTCTCCCTTCAGCCTGCTCTAGCCAGACCACCACTCGCACCCGTAGCGAAGTGAATCAAAGAGTATTTTTTATTGCTCGAGGCACTTCTGGCTCTGGTTCTTCGTGCTTCTTGCAGCAGAAGCCCACAGCACGAGAGCAGCGGGCCGAGTGTAAGCGAGTCTGCTTCTCTTATGCATCCATTTTTGGGACGGAGCAGAACTATAACGAACTAAGAAGCTTCTCATCGTTTATTCCTGGTTCGGAACGACTTTTCCCCCTGCCTCCTCGTAAAGCTGCTTCGCTTCCGGGCGTGTTGTCGTAGTCCCGTCCATGGTCCTGCCTGCGAGATCCAAATGGACTTTTATAATCTCTGAATTTGCCAGCCAGCCAGCCAGCCAGTCGTTGTTGGTGACCTTGGCTGTGAAATTGTAACTTGCACTTCCGCTGGCCACACTAAACCCCCCCCCTTCAACCACCCTTCGAATGCGTTGTTTCGTCTGGTGCACGATCGTCTCACGATCATGCCATTGTACGGTTTTAATCCATCACCGAGCCGTCGTACGGAACGTCCCGTCGCCCATGCCCGTTCGTTTCCGGCGTCCCGGATTTTGGGGATGCATTCGGCATCACCTCATCCCGTTGTCCTTCACACGAGGCTAGCAGCAGCATCGGCCGAGTGCCGTTTGGCTTAGAATGTGGCACAAAGTTTACTTTTCGCTGCCGACACTGACAAGTCGAAATGGCATCGGTATGGGTAGCGCTGGTGACGAAGATGGAGGCGCCCAGCTTCCCGTAGTTAGTGCGGAGCGGAAGGATTTCTTCTACTTGGTTGCGTCCGGCCAAAAGAAGTCGCTAAAGTGGAAAACTGTAAAAATGGAATCTGGGCACGTGTGTGAGCGTTAAAAACCAGATAACTCGTCCTCGGAAAATGATGCAAAAAGAGGAAGGAAAAAAAAAAACGCTCGATGAAAGTGGAGTTGGAACGTGGAACGTGTTGTTGCGAAAGCGGACGGTACAGTAAATGATTTATGGGATTGTTCTAAAATCGGCCTTTCCGGCACAGCTTCCCGGATGCACAGGATTGGATGTTATTTGGCAATGTTCTGCCATTTCTTTTCGCGTTCTCTCTCTCTCTCTCTCTCGGCTTCTTGGGGATTTCTTTAACGACAGCGGGGTGTTTTTTACCGGTTAAATCTAATTTTAGCATCGCAACTGTACTTGTCCACCTATCACTTGAACCCCTTCGGCCTGGCGTACGTGATGGATTGGTCGACTAATCTCTCGCTCTCCGGTGTTTTGTCTTTCCAGGGTTCGGATGTGGCGGGCATCAGCAGCAGCAGCAACAACACGGCCGGCCCGTTCGAGGAGTATGAGCTGTTCTACCGGCACTCGTACACGATGACCGCCGTCTACTGTGTCGCGTACTTTATCGTCTTTATTGTTGGGCTGGTTGGGAACAGTTTCGTGATCGCGGTCGTGTTTCGGGCACCGCGGATGCGCACGGTGACAAACTTCTTCATCGTGAACCTGGCACTGGCGGACGTGCTGGTGATAGTGTTTTGCCTGCCCGCGACACTGATGAGCAACATCTTTGTGCGTAAGTACTGCCCGATTATCTTGGTGACGATCAATCTGAATGTCGCGATCAGCGACTATACGTGAAAGAGCGAGTATATGGACACTCTAAATCTCCTTTGCTTTGAAATCAATTTGGAAATCCGTTACTCGCTACACCAGTACGTGAGGATCTTACTTGTACGCTATGATTTATTTAATAATTGCCCGCTCACTGGTCTTTCTGCCTCCATTTTATGTGCTTCAAGAAACGATCCCATGTCTAGTTGATTGTTTGGGCGTATATTGTTTTACAGTCTCTTATAATCTACGCTATCATACGTGAGCCACCAGCGCGGGACTATATGATTCTACTAGCACCCCACATCGTTCTATCGCTAATCGTGTACGTCTATGCACTTTTCTAATTGGTTCCTACAAACCATCTCTACGTCTCCCTGTCACGACTCTCCCATACCAACGAGTCAATATTGATGGGCGCAGTATCGATCGATCGATAACATGCAGGAGCCGTTGTTGCGGTTGACCGAAGCGCTATGATTGCTACCGTCGTTTTTTGTTTGCTGTTCGTTATACTAAACGGGGTTGACCAGCGCATGGACTTTCGCGATGGAAAAGAGCTCTTCCGGTGGACTGTGAGTCATCAATGTTTAACTGATCCACCTCGGAATTTGTTTTTGTTCTATTGTAGATGGGTTCACTAGACTTTTTTTATGGGCGTTTAATAATCTGGTATTTAGCAGTACGGCCAGACTTTCCTTCAAGAATAAATAAAAAAATAATCCGGTGGTTGGTATTATCAGTGAAGAAATTTTTAAATTGGATCGTAATCCGGTATTAATGGATGGTTGATAAGGAATGCTATTGTGATGGCTTCTCTTCATGCGAATAGCCTAAAGATGCTTTACGAGCTGTATTATCTGGTGAAATTCTCATAACATGATCAAGCTACATGAGATGAGTCTAATTTGCTGCATGATGGTGAGATCACCTTACAACTCAAAGAGCTCGTCATTGTATTATTCGTTCTTTTGAATTCGAATTTTGACGAAGAACGTTCGTCCGATTCGTTCTTCTGCACATACGGGACCAAATATCCTTTTGGGCATCTTTCTTCCAAACGCAACTCCGAGGAATTTATCAGTTTTCTCATGTGGGTGAAGTTTGGATGACTTTAAGAGTGCGATCACCTATCCTTGCATGTGCCATCATCAATTTGGTTTTGGTCTCGAGGATTTCTACCCCTAGAGTTTGTGAAGTCAGTTAGATCCTTTGTTAAGCTTTTGCTACATGAGAGACCCTCAAACCAATAGGGAATATGTTATCATCGTATGAGAGGGCCTGGATTTACTTAACGATAATTGTCAACCTTGAAGCTAAGCAGGATGAATATTCAAATTAAAAAGAAATGCAGAAAATTGAATGATTTTCCGATCGTCGCCTGTAGTTTATCTCTGTGCCTTGTGCCAAAATCACGTGGTTTTACATATCTTGATCAAGGATGCTAAAAAACTTTTTTTCCTTTTCCAAACCGAGACATTTCCTTCTCCAAACCGTAAAAGGGCACCTTATCCCGGGCGAACTCGACTGTAAAATACTTGTTTACAAACAAAACTTAAATTGCCTCATATTACGATGGAGACGCCCAGTCCTTTACTCTTCTTAAATTGTATTCGATGTTGCTCTTATGAATTGCTACATGAAAATTATAATACTATTTTTGAAATATTCCTTTGAATGTGTATATAAAATATGAATAAATCTCATCTTGAAATCAAATTTGAAATCAATATCAACTCGTTAATCCAACATCTAATGGATATTGAATTTGTTTGACTCAAAAGCTGATTAGAGATTAAATTTTCAGTTCTTCATACGTTTTCAAAAATCTAACACTCCCCAAGGTCAACCATTCTGCGTGCAAACCAAACCAAACACAACTATCGCCATTTACTTTTTTTTTCTCAGCTGTCGATAACGATTTCGATCGAGCGGCAAGTAACTGTTTGACCTTTTGCACGTACAAAAAAGTGGAACGGACACAAAAACAAAACAAAACAAAACAGCAACAACAACGGTGGACGACAAATGCACAAAAATCCATTACAGTTGTCCATCTGAATATTGGAAAATCGTAGCTATTTGATGGGGTGTAGATTTATCCCCAGCCATTCCCTGTATTCCTGCCATGCGCTGCTGTGCTTTTTCCCATCGTTTTGCAAATGTGTGTGTGTGTGTGTGTGTGTTGTCGATCTTCCACCAGTTGAGATAAACTACCCGCCAGTCTGATTTACGTTCCGGTGGTGAAAAAGTTTTAGGAAGGTTGTTGTGAAACTTTTATTCCCATTCCCTGCAGCAGCAGCAGCAGCAGTGGGTAGCAGTAACACAGAACCGGCACAGACAGTTTCGTTTCGTTGTGTGGTTTTGGCCATCGGTCCGTGTCGAGTGCTGTGTTGATGATTTTTGTGGACAACACATTGGCGTTGGAAAACAATTTCACTGCTGACATTGCAACCAATTAAAAAGACATTAAATTCACTGCTGTGAAGAACGGGCCGTGAGAGAGTGAGAGAGGGAGATATAGAGAGAAGGACGATATGGGATAGAGAGTTGAAAAAAGTTGCCTCTCTAATCCATTTTTTCTCCCCCGGCTCGGCGGGCACAAAATGCAATGGGGCTAAACAAAAACTAATTAAATTCTATAAATCAGTGTCCTGTCTGGTGTTTGCCCTTCAGCTGCAAGCAAATTCGTTATGGCCTTGATGTGTAGCCCTGTTCCCCCCGGTTCATCCGTGTCTGGGATAAATTCCCCCCCCCCCCTTCCCAACTGCTTGTTCGAGATTTCCTGCTTGGGGTGTGCTGGTTGGTAAGCGTATCGGCACGAAATTAGTGTCTGCCAGCAGAGCCAGGGAGAACTGAATCGAACTGTACTGTGCCACCGATAAGTTTTTGTGCTGCCAAATGGCACAAGGGCTTTGTGGGGAGGGGGGGCTGTGGACTGTGGTTTGTAACTATTAATTTCGAAACGTTCCAATAAATAACCACCTTCACGAACGTCACGATGCACCAAGCTGGAAGGTGCTACGTACGTAATGGGAACTCACCAGCACAAACCCGGTAATGACCAACCGTGTGCACTATAATTTCAGCTCTGTGTGTGTGTGTGTGTGGAAAGTTTCGTGTCAAGTTGAGCTCACCTCTCAATGTCGCATTGAGTGAGGATAGTTACTGAGAGAAATGCGCATCTTGGCGAGCAGACCAACCTACACATGGTGCATTCTTCCTACCGATGACGGGATGGCGGGACCCTTGCCTGTACAAGCGATAGTCAAGGGTTGGGTGATATGCAATCGGATCACTTTTGGAACCATCGAGGTGTAAATATTGAAACATCATGTTACACTGTGCATGCTGCGAACAGGAAAACAAAAGCAAAAACAAAAAATGGCCAAAGGTGCAATTGCTGCACATCGTCGCCATACACATACGGTCGGATGACTTTATTGCGCTTGGGCGGTTCGTGTGCGCTCTCCTTCGGTGGCGATCCGTTTGGCCAATCTTTTGCACCGCCAGTACCGTTGTTGGGTGCCCCTGTACGGTTCAGGTGTAATTCTTTTGTCATCCATTCGGGGGCATCCGATGAAACCGATCGGTCCTGTCCGGATCCGCGTGGGAAGGCAGTCAAATATTCATCTTTGCGTTTGGAGCAACTTTTTTGCTCCCCATACTCGCTCACTCACCTGCTGGCATTCGACACGATCTGGGAGCAATTGTCAGCTGTGGCGGAAGTGCATCGTGCAAGATCTCACTCCGCCCTAACACCGTCCTACGCCGTAAGTGTGGGATGTGTCTGGTTTTTGTCGAACTTTTTTTTCTTCAGCGAAATACATTTGCCAACATGTAAACGAACTTCCGGTAAGTTCGGTATGTGTGTGTGTGTGGTGTGAAGTAGTAGTGCTCGCTTTCTTGGTGTATGATGAATAGTAAATTCAATTATTTCACCTTTTTGAGTGAGTGGGAACGGGTGTGAATAGCCGGATGGATTGACTTTTGAATACACACGATAGCTGGAAAGGAATGTGGCTTCTGCCGAGCTGGCGAAGGTGCTATCGAAAGATGGAAAGATATATTCCTGGAGGACTTCTATTGCAAGTGAAATATGATGTCGGGAAGCGGAGTATTCCAGGGACTGGGGATTTTTTTCTTTGTGTTGAGCGCGTTTGATTGTGTTGCGTTTAGTTGTGTGAAGAAATTGCAACCCTTTTATCATGTCATAATGCTGTTTGTGATGCACACAAGTACCTGTCTGGTTTCCTGAGTTAAACCCTTGACTTTTGAAGAATTTCTGTTTGCTTTTAATCCATCGATCTATAATTCTTAAATTGGGTCTGCTCAAGAGTTGCACAAAATATGCTTTAAATATAAACCCGATTCTAACCGTACGTTACTAAACAGCGAATGTTTACAGTGAACTAAATGTGGTCTACAACGAGCACGAAATGGTAATAAACTTATGTGGAAATTGAATACTTGTTACATGGAATTTAAATGTCAAAGAGCACACAGCATGGGGTCTTTGAATGCTGTATTTGCTCTTATCAAAGTAAGGAACAACCTTTAATGAAATTGGTACACACTTGAGAATTCTTTGATTGATGCTCCATGGAAAAGATTCTACACATTCCTTTGAACTTCCTGAAATAAAAAATGCCAAACTGGTAAAGCAATATTATATGTTTTTCTTGAATATCTTAAATTTTCCTCTCGGGTATAATAAAATGTTTAATTTGAAGCTGCTAATTTGAAATAAGTTTTGAACCATTAATAAAAGCTTTCCTCACACATTAACATTAATATTATCATAGAATACTGGGAAAACAATATCTGGTTTATTAATCTACCTTTTGTGAAACCTGACTGATGTATTTTATACCAGATATTGCTGAAGCACCTTCGCTTTTAAACACTTCACTGTATAAATGAGGGGAAAGATTCCACATTATCGTTAAAGGAACTCAGAAATTGTAAAAGATTCTGAAGGTCTTCCGGACGTGCATTGAACATCGGTAGTTTAGCTCGAAAACCTTATAACATGTTGGAAAAAGTGTCTCTCAAATAGACAGGTGAGAGAGTTAATATTGATGAATGATATTTAAGCTTTACTCTTTTTTAAACCATCTTGGTGCTGAACATGTTCTATGTGTCTTCGGGGGAATTAAAGCCTATTAGTGTTTTCAGCTCTATGCATCAGGTGAAGTCAAATAATAATCAATCTCATCGGATTGAGGAACCCTTAACTTGTTCTCTCTATGAGTCTGCTCTACTTATTATAAATACACTCAAAAAGTGCATTTTTACGTATATTTTACAGCAATTCTTAATTGTATCATTTATTCTACAACACTTCAGCTTGTAATTAAGCGTAGCGATACGACGGCCAGGCAAATTGGGAGCCACACCGAAAGCAACGCAAAATTCACCGAACGGTACTAATTACAAATTCGTTTGATTAGTTGAGAAAAGTTATTAGCGCCACGCGGGACAGGTAGCGGAGTGGCACAACGGAGTGGGAACCAAATCGGATCGGATTGTTTAGTGGAAAGAATTAAAAATAGTCATCGCTAAATGTCAGCGAATAGTGGGCATTTTGGAGGACAAAGATATTTTCCGAGTTTTGATGTGCTGAAGCATTTTAGAAATTTATTTTCTTAATAAATGATTAGCGCAATTTTAAACATTTTTTAAATGGTTATCCAACTATAGAATATTATAGTTTATTCAATGGAGGCGCCCAGTACTTTTAGATTCCACAAACCAATTTTTTTTTACGAAACTAGTCCTATACGCTCATAATAGTAAAAAAAAAACATGACCATGAACTTGAAAAATTCCATGCAATCGGTTAGTGAAAAAAAAGAAATTTTGGTCTTTCAGATGGGAAAAAATGGCCCAACGTGCAACGATGTCCCATGGAACCATGCTTGCCTGTGTCAGCCGATATTGTTTCCCCCTTTTTCGCTTTGATGTATCAGCCTGCCAGATGTTGCATGCATTCCCGATGGGAATCCGCTTTCGTTTGCAAGCGAGCGTAATTAGTTTGCTGCAATACGAGCTTTTTAAAGTTGGTTCGCATTTCATCGCCCAACAGCAGCACCTTCTTCGTCACGCTGCGATGTGGCAATCTATATCCCTTTTTTGTGTGTCCGTTTCGTTTGCGCCTTAAATTCGATCGACGGATTGAGGGATTGTATCGGGTATTCGGTTACGCTGTCTCGCCCCTCGAAAGGGCTTTTAACTATCGAATTAATTTGAAAACTTTCCCCAACGAAGTGAGTGATTTTTCATCGCGTTTCGTATCATTAATCTCAATGGAACTTGTACACACACACACACACACACACACCCTACGGTACGGCAAATCCTGTGTTAGTTTCTACTCTGATGATTTTGTTTTTGCAGTTCAATTCCACCATCAAAAACTAGGGGAAGCAAAAAAAAAAAAAAAAACAGCTCTCAGCATGATGTAATGCTTTTTTTTGCTCCCCATTTCACTATTATTATGTGGCCAAGATCAGCCAATAGTGTATGGCGGCGCACCCTTGTCCTTCTTACCCTTCTAGGCTTGGGTGGTTCGGCTGGGATCGTCAACAAAATTCGTCTAGCCTTCGTGTAGTTGGCCAGCACGACGGTAATTTGCTGCAGTTGTTAGTGCCCGACCGTGTTGGGGTTTTCGTCCCCCTTTTTTGTAACCTCCATTGCGAACCCGACGACCGCACGGGCGCTGCCCGGTAAACTGTTCTGCAAGGATGCAATTAATGAACCCGTGAAGCACACTGATTGATATTGCCAGCGTTTCGGGTTTTGCTGATGCCGGTTGATGATGAGGTTTTGCTGGAAAATTGCGCCAGATGTACCGGGTACGCGCAGAAGCAGGGGCAGCCGCTGCTGAAAGCCTGCCTTTGGTAGGCTGGGAAGGGTGGAAAACCTCAGCACTGACGAGACATTTCACTCAGCAAACGGCTGGCCAACTGGCCAGTCGGATAGCGTCCCGCGTGGCATCGCTACCCGGTGATCAGCCGGGACCGCAAAACGTAAACATGGTATCGAAATATGCACTAATCATGTAAGCCGATTGGTTGGTGAACCTAGGCCCGTACCACCTCACAGTAGGTTCTGCCTTGGGCCGGGAAGCATATCCGTTCCACATCCGGGCGAGGTTGTTTGTTAGGCTTGGTTTCCCCCGAGCGTCGACAGCGAGACCGGTGTGGTTTAGACAAATAGAGAAATTGAGCCTGCGTTACGGGCATGGAGGGAAATAAATATGGAAATCATTTTTCGGTCAGCGCATCGTGGATCGGTATGGAGGAACTAGCAAAATCGTACGGCAGTCCCGGTGGTGCGCGACAAGGGGCGAAAGGTCACGGTTTGCAAAATTCGTAATTTATTTTGATCGGATAATGCCCAGAATAGGCTCCGTGGGATTCGTTCAGCTTTCAGCAAAACGATCTGTATCTGTTCGGTGCAAAGCGTGCTGCGATTGTGGTGTGCAGAAATTGGAGGATGAATATTTGTACCGGATTGATGAGCGAAATGAGTGACAATGTCATCGGGCCTGTGTCTGGTCATCGGCCGGGCACTAAAAATAGTTGTTTGTCGCCATTATTGCCAGCCATCTGTTCCGGCTGTAATGGAATCAATTATTACGTTGCTTAATTGCGTGCAATTGTGGAGTTATCATATTTTATTATCTCATTCAATCTCAATTATTGGGAGGATTATGGCGGTTGTTTTTAACTGCGCGTGGATGTTGCGCGAGTTGAATAGTGTATTTGGTGGACAGATGAATGCAGCGCGACACAACTATGCTGTGGGGTCTATGATGGTTGTCAAATATTCGAAAAATGTATATAACGGTTATAACTCTTTTCCTTAATCAGCTCTACAACGTCAAGAGATCTAGCTCATCAAGAGGCTTGTTATTTAGCTTCCTTGGGTTAACTTACACCCAACAAAAAAGACACTCTTTCCTACGGGAGGCCAGGGTGGATGGACGTTTATACTGGTCCGTTTGG
The DNA here is from genome assembly GCF_013141755.1 of Anopheles stephensi. NCBI lineage: Eukaryota > Metazoa > Arthropoda > Insecta > Diptera > Culicidae > Anopheles > Anopheles stephensi. Next base: position 50,813,731 of record NC_050202.1, read on the forward strand.
GTAAGCAACTGTCTCTGCTCCTACTAGACCAACGGATCATGTGCAAAACTTTAAAGAATAATGGCATAAGCTAGGAAACTGTGTGGAAAGTATGTTAAGGTTTAATACATTTTTTATAACTTTACTTCAACATAATGCAGCACAAGGCTGAAGGACTTAAATTAAGGATGACGGTTGAACGAAAAGTAAATAAAAAATCATGTTGATTGCATACTGGCAGGCGTTATGAATTCAATTATCTATTCAATAATCGAATAGATAAATTGTTACAGGTCTTTGATTCGGTAATGTTGATAACATTAGTTTCAAAGGTAATAGAATACGGATATTACTTATTTAATTACTTATCAGGCGCTACAACCGCTTTGTGGTCTTGGCCTGCTGCAACAATCCTCGATATCGCTTATGGTTTAGCGCCGTCGTCTGCCAATCCGTTATCCCGGCCGTTCTGGCGGACGCTTCAACGTCATCACTCCATCTCGATTTGGGCCTACCACGCCTCCACTGTAGACTAAAAGGACTTTACGAGCTGGGTCGTCCGGTTTCATTCTCATGGCGTGAACAGCCCACCGGAGCCTGGCGAGTCTAATGTGCTGTACGATAGTGAGATCATCGTACAGCTCGTAGAGCTCGTCGTTGTAGCGGCTCCTCCATTGTCCTTCCACACATACGGGGCCGAAAATCCTTCCGAGCATCTTCCTCTCGAAAGCGGCTAAGAGGGCTTCGTCAGTTTTGGACAGAGTCCATGTCTCAAAGGCGTATGTGAGTACTGGGACTATAAATGTTCTGTACAATCCCAGCTTCGTCCTTCGCGACAGGTATTTAGTGTGGAGAAGTTTCCTCAGGCTTTAGTATGACCGGTTGGCAGCCAGCACCCGTGCGCGTAACTCAACATCAATGTTGTTGTCGGTGCTGACTTTTGACCCCAGATATGTGAAGTTTTGGACGACTTCAGATATTAGGGTGGTTTTATTTTTTTGCCCGTTGCAGTACATCAACCCTTGCAGGTTTTAACCTGTGTTGCCAGCATTGGAGGCTATTACAATGGATTGAGCAAAAGTATTTACCACAATAACATGGCATAATAAAATAACCACAATCGCATGGCTGTCGTGTGATAGACATACTTTTGTACCATCGGCTATTTGATGAAATCTTTATGGCATCGAAAAAATATTGATTGCGTTCGCGACTGAAATAATAGTTACGCCACATAATTTGCCATTTGCATAGCACAAAGAAAGTCTGAAATGAATTAACTTACGAGAAATGATCATAGAGATATAGAAGAACCCCTTTGAAATAATGTACTGATAATAAAGCCAGACTAAAGCAAACAAAATTGAAGATGAAAATGTGTTTTTAGTCAAAAATGGGTTTTTGTCCCTACGGATTGCATACTTTCAGGCGCTATGAATCTGAGAGATAATTAAATTGCAATTTTTACAGTATGATTAAATGTTTATTTTTTGTGTCAAACTTTGTTTCACAATCGTCAAAAAAATATTATTAACTGCTCCTTCTCAAACCGTCCTGAAAAATATTGTAACAAATCCAGCAAGATAATGCATTAAAAGTAATTCAGAACTCATTGTTTTATTGAATCAATACTATGAGCTCACAAAACAAAAGGATCACAATGGTACTGATGCTTTCCGTACAGTTTAACCAACTCGAGTTCTATTTTTAATTCAGTGCCAATTTCGCTAATAACGTAGCATAATTTCCATCGGCGAATTTCCACCACTCGTCGGAGATGGAGCGGAATGGTACGCGACGCCGGCACACACATAAAAGCTACTTATCTTACACGACGCGAGTGTCAGTGCAAAAGTAAACAATACAATTCTATCTATAGCACTCGCCGTTTCGTATCGACCATGCTGTTTCATGTTCCCTCCCTTATGTATGTGTGTGTATGTGTACAGCTTCTTTGGCCGTAAAGCTTCAAGCAACAAGCAACAAGCATAAAAGTAAGCATTAATGAAGTGCCTCCTGACAGGCGAATGGTTTATGTCGTTTGCTGTGTACGTGAGTGTGCGAGGCGGAAATCATTCCCGAAACCCCGAAGGTTTTCCAGCCGAGAGTGTTAGCTGTGCACTTCGACGTTCTTCGCCAGTGTTTTAGTGACGGCAGGTCCTTGCCTTTTTGCTCCCATTTCCGGACAACCGGATTGCGTACGTAGCTGTTCGATCGGTTGACAACTTTTCCGGAAAGGAAATAGCCCCAAAAAAGTAAATACACAAGAAGCAGCTAGAGCAGGCAGGCTTGCGTCGGCAAACACGAGCTAAAGACGGCTGTCAAAATGTCGCTGAATTGGGATGTCAAGTGCAGTTAAAGTGCACTTCCGCTTCACGATTCGTAAACTCAGACGAATTAATCTGAGGGTTACTGAAGCGGACGTGTGTTAAGGATCTCAGAGCTGCGATGTTTCAATTTTCAGCAAAAACGATCGAAATCTTATGTATAATGCACTGAACTATTTTAGTTAAAATAGTTTGAGCTAGGCTTAATGAAATTGATGAGGCAGAAAACAGCAATTGGTACATAAATAAATACCAAAGATACATCTCATTCGAGCATTTGCGCAGCAAGGACCATGCGACAGAAGCTAACCCATTCTCCGATGCAGTCATATGCCGTAGTGCCATTTATCGTTTTTTATGCATGATGAAAAATGTTTCTCACTAGATAGTGAACAAAAAAAAATGGAAACCCCCCCAAAAAAAAAAATGGCTACGCTTTTCACCCACCCGAAGGTCATAAAGCGAATCCACGCCACCGAATATGTGCCTACCCATTTCGATAAGAGCGATGCTCTAATGTAAGAGGACATTTTGTTATTTTTTTTATTTCCGCCCCGATGCATATGTATGTGGATGCTGGTTGTGCGCCTTTTTTATTTTGTCACATAAACGGGGTCTAAGCTTTCTGCCAGGTTTAGCTTAGCGATGTCACTGGTAGGCTTACGGCGGCAAACTTGCATCGTGGACTTTGTTTGTTGTATTACCGGTCTTTATCGGTTTACCGTACAGTGGCAGTCTCCTGGAAACGGAGCGAACCCCTTGTTTTGTCCGCACCGATCGTCCGTCCGTTCATCAAACCGGTCCCTGCCAAACCATTCGTGGCACTGAATTTAAGATAGAAGGGTTGCCCCAAACCGATGGTTGCTTTTTGGGGGAGACCATTTTTAGGTTCGCCGTCATTTGATCGCGATTTTAAGAAGCGCAATAAAAAACTGCATCCATTTAGCAGTGGCAGAGAACGAAAGAGAGAGAAAGGGAGAGACCTAGAGAGCATTTTTCTTCTTTTTCCTCCTTTATCTTGCCTATAGTCGGCACTTTTTGGACCGCTGTGCCTCTCTAGCCACGGGATATATTAGATTAAGCTAGAACAAAGTGTGATTTACGGAACGTACATCAACGTGTACATGCACAATCACATCGCAACCGGGCACCAAACATTGTATTACGAAATGTCCGTTGTCAGGGATACAGCGTTTTTGATCGCTCGACCCCCCCCCCCCCCCCCCCGCGCTTTTTTGTTTCAGGCGCAGCGAGTAAATCGCTGCTATCGTGCTATGGGGATTGCATAGCAGCAGGCGCTTTGTTCGTATGGAATGAGCTGGGCTGTGCGTGAGGTGAGATCTCAGAACAATGGAGTTTGATGTAATATTTGCAATGAAGGTGCGAATTAAGGGTTAGAAAAGTTTTATTGAAAGATTTTTTTTCATCATCTATTTTCTAAGTATGTTTTTGGGCGCATCTAGGAAGACGAATGTAATTATTATTTGAAGCATTTGTTGCGGTGCCTTACAGATTGTTCGAGAAACAAATTCAGATCAATTTTCTGTTCCGAAAGATACCAATAACTTTTCAAAATAACCCTTCAAAAACACTGTTGTTCTCCACGAATTTATAATTCCTACAGTTGATTAACGAGCTGTGCTTAATTTCTTTATAGATCTTCAAATTACGCCAAATGCTGTTCGTGTGAGGTAGTGCAAGGTGGTCCGAAAATTCGAGCTCGAGAGGTCTCCGTCTGCCATTTCTGACCTTCTGTGACTTAATTTTACTTGTATTAAAGTAGCCAGCCCTACGTACGGGGAGGTGGTCTTGATGGGATTTGAACCCCGGTCCGGCGCCGTTATCGCCTCGGCCATCGGACCACCCCAAAATAGGAAATCTCTTAGAAAAGTTTAAATTAAAAGAACTTCATAATGTATTTTAAAGGCTTCATTTGTATAAAAAGTTTTGAAGAATTTTGTCTTAACTTTACCACTTGTTGGATATTAATCCACAAGCAGATCACCAAATCACACCAAGTCTCAAAAACTCATTTTTTGGCTGTGTATTTCTTAGGTTGGATAGAGTCTAATAAGTGTTGATTATTGTGGTAGAGTTAGGCCGCATGTCCATAGAGGAGATTCAACTTGACTTGTGTGCCAAAGTTGTGAAATGTTTGACCTGTCCAACGCTCACCACAACGCTTAGTTGTGGCAGGAGAACGCTTAGTTGATATCCCTTTCGGGTGGAGAGAACCGGCCCACCGGATGGGTTTTGATCACCGGTGTTTTTATTTGAGGATAGTTTTATTTCGCAAGATGGTCCGGTGGCCGAGCCGATATTCAAAAAGGCAGGACCGGGGTTCAAATCCCACCCGAACCGCCTCCCCGTTCTCATGGCAGACAACCTAGCTACGTTTAAAATCAAGCGACAGAGACCCAGAAATGACTGGCCGTCTTTTAAGGTTGAAGCGCCAACGAAAAAGATGAGAAGTTTAGTTTGTAATCAAAAATAGTGGTTAAGTCATAGGATTATTTTGGTAGTTTTTGGCATACTAATATTACATAGGTAGTTTTGAGCTAATTTTGATAAGCAGTAACTGAGCTTAATTTTTTAAACTGCAGAACTCAACGAAAAACAAAGGGGGGTCTCAATTCTCCCTTATTGACCTGCCCAAAATTCCTTTTCATGTTGGGCTTTTACCCAGTAAGGCAGTTAGTTTAGAGATCGCTGATTTACACTGATAAACTGTGACTATCGTAACACTTGTGACCTGTTGATAGTTAGTGTGATTTGTTCGGTGTTAAGTAATTCATTAATGTTTAGTAGTGCAATTTGCCTTTTGTTTTACTTGCTACAATTTTTTTCCTAATATTTCTATATTTTTCCATATTTTTTTCTTAATTTACATTTCATTAATGGATTATCTCTCCCTATGTAACAACGGCTATTAATTAACAATTAATTCGAACAATGCACTAATGCGCTGCGGCCAACAATTCGATAACTCTTCCAACACTATGTACCCACGCTAATAATCCTACCACCGTGGAAATGATTTAAGCTTTGTGTTTGTTTTGATAAGCTATGCACAATCGGGTAAAACATATCACCATCCGTGCTGTGGAAACATTTGTCACCGAAAGTTTGTCTACAGCAGAGCGATGCGTTTGTCGCCCCTCCCTGCGGACGGTTGGTCGTGCCGGTGTTTTCTCAACAATAGCCCACCCGAAACCGGCTTCTCCCGGTGACCATCACGCGGGGCGGGTCACTATTTAATTTTTGTTCCTTGGAAAATTTTCAGGATCAGGTCGGCGGGGCACCGGTCCTGTAAACGATGCAAATTAGAGACACGGACCGAAGCCACACGTCGCAGCGGACACGATGTTACAATGTTGTTGGCTAAAATTTTATCCGTCTCAACATCCACTTCGCTAAAGGGTGTCATCGAAAGGGCAACGGTGGAACGTGCCATTCTGTGCGACGGTCGGTGTACAGTGTCCATGTTTTGTCGGTTGGCCTGTCATCACTATCAAACGCTGGACGCCCGGCTGGGCGTTTACTACGTGCGGCATTAAATCGCGATGGACAACCGGGCTGGTCAGTGCGAAGCCGGCGAACGAATGCTTGAGTGTGGGCTCTTCGGGCGCACACAAGTGCACACTTGTGTCGCGACCAGGGCAGTCCGTGCAGCAGTGAGCAGGTGAAGTAGCGCGCCGTTGGTCAACGTGACCGACGTGATAAGGATGCAGGAATAGTTGTGGAGGAGCGAAAAAATAATAACAATACCGTGTACCAAGCTAAGCGCTGAACGGTAGGAAATAGTCGCAAGCAGAAGTTGGAGTTCTTGATCGCCTAAGGCACAAGCTGTGTGCGCTTGTACAATGATCGTGCTTGCTTTGATTTGTGACACTCCGTAAATGACCACGTTCGTGATTCGGATGACCAACGGTAAATGTGATCCAGTTGCAACAACTGGTTAGGAAAGAGACAGACCGCGAGAGCGAGAGAGAGAGAGAGAGAGAGAGAGAGAGAGAGAGAGAGAACGAGACTTCGGCTACATCGTTCGACAACGTCAACGTTTGATAGTGGGCCAAGTTCGCAGGAGGCTACGACGATGATTTCTGAAATCCAAATGAACAATCCCACAATCTGAGCAGCTAGCACAGTCATTTGAAGTGTGGAATCGAGGCATCTCTTTTTTTTTACATCAACAAGTACATCCACTCGCTCTGATTGCACTACATGCAGATATACTGGCGAGTGCATGCATTATCGTACTGCTTGAGTAGCGAATGGTAGGTAGCGTGCTCCACTCGGACTCGGCCGGTTGAGACCACTTGAGACAGATATGGTCGATATCCTCGGACGGGTGGTAAGTCCTACATGTGGGAGACTGTTTGTTGTTCCATGTTTAATGCCATGTCACACTTGCTCGCCCATGGCAAGCATTTCAAATTGAAATAGAAACAAATGAATGTCAACATCGCTGTGACCGGGGAAGGTCTACGGAACAACCGGATCGGGGGAGTTTTGTGTTCGCTGTAAGGATGTGACACAAACAACAACTTGGTTACACGCGATTCTGTTCTGTCTGGAAATCTCCACCATTAATCTCTTCAATAGGCGCGATGTAACAATTGCACAGATGGTAAAGCAACGGAGAGCTGGATGTGATTAAAAGGACAATTTATTCATTACGCCTATTTGGAACCAACCAGCCTAAAAGGCAGTGATGAGGCCAATAACTGTTTTAAATTAAAGGGACTTCTAATAACTCTTACTGTTGTTCAGGGTCTCAGTATTGGAAGCTGGTTGAGGCGGTCCGGTTGCCGAGGCGACAGCGGCGCCGGTCTTCACACGGCAGGACCGGTGTTCAAATCCCATTCAGACCTCCTCCCCGTACGCATGGCTGACTGCTTTGCTACGGGTAAAACCAAGTCACAGAAAGCCAGAAATGGCAGCTCGAGAGCTCACGAGGCTGTAGTGCTAAGGAAGAAAAAGAATTGGAAGCTGGTAATGTGAAATCTGACGGTATTTATACAGTGGTTCTATCTAAATTACTATGGAGTGATGTAGTGTCAAAGAACTCATACAAATATCGTTTGTGATCGAATTGATTTATCACATTAACGTGACCGAGAGGATTGCTGAAGTAGCCCTCTGTTGAATACGGAGAACACGCTTGAAGAATATGATGTGCAAGATGTTCCCAGAGTGTGGTGTAGATCATGTAACAGCCGACAGCCGAGAGCCAGAGATCTGCTCTCAACAACTTTAACTTTGTTGAGGTCTCTGTGGAGACACGGATGGACTTACTTAATGATCATGCACAGTGCCGTGTGTTTGCTGATTGGGGCGTTAGAACGATTTCTGTTCATATTAATCTTAGGCCGAAGGTCCTGGTCCTGGTGTCAAAGGACCACCAGGTAACGGCCCCAAATGGTGATTCCTATCAAGATCGACTTTCGCTGGGCTTATTATCCAGTTACGGGAAGGGAAGGGGACTTGTGATATTTGCGCTGGTTTAGTCAAACTTGTGATGCTCGCTTGGCGTTCAGTTAGTCCGTGACTTCTATCGGAAAGTGTATCATCTTCCCGTTGTGCGTTCCGAGCCCGTGGATGAACTGGCGCAGCTGGATGACGAGTTCACTCGTCACGTTAACGGACTAAAGAAGCTGAACGAGGCGGTTGACAGTTGGGATTCGCCGCTCACCATGATGATGTTCTTCAAATTGGATCCTGCAATCATCCTGGCTTGGGAGAAGCATTCGTCAGCGAGCCCCCGAGATAAGTATTCGGATCTAATCGATTTTCTGCAGGCCAGAATCCGAATTTTGCGATCGTCACAAATGTTGACATACTACAATGGTTTTGGGACGTTATACAACCTTCGAGACAAAATGAGTTAGACATCACAGTTTCAGAGTTCTGGATGTCATCTTAAATAGGATTGATAGTACGTAGCTTAGGAGTGGAAAGAATTGGGTCTCCGGTCTTCATACGGCAGGACCGGGGATCAAAACCCATTCAGACCATTCGTGATTTTGTTTAATATGCCAATAGATGGTTGGCATGATCACGCTGGTCATACAGCCAACAAGAACGAGAGTACAAGGTCCTCACACGCTAGGACTGCGCATCAAATCTGATCTAGGTTATTTCACAGTGGTTTCGACCGACTTGGCTATCCAACTACGTGATATCATTAAGTTTAGTAAGCCATTAGACGGCCGGCAAGACCATGCAGGACGTAAAGCCCTGAAGAATAAAACTTCTTTCACGACAATCTTCTATTGCTTTATTTGATAAAAGGAAAATTTTCAAAGCTCAGTTTCGCCACTTTTAAAATAAAGCAATCATATCTGATTGAAACATGAGGTGGTCCAGTGGTCGAGGCGATAACGGCGCCGGTCTTCAAATCCCATCCAGACAGCCTCCCCGTACGTAGGGCTGACTACTTTGCTACTCGTAAAATCAAGTCACAGAAAGCCAGAAATGTCATGCCGAGACCTCTCGAGGTTGTAGTAAAAATAGAAAGAATTGAATGTAAGTAAATAGGAGAAGAAGGCTCTACAATCCTTATTTATACTCTAAATGAATAATAACCAGCCATACCGCTTACATTCAATTTGTTTGGTTACGAAGTACGCCACCACCCAAGCACTAACACCATCCAGCCGAACAGCAAACCCTGTAGGCAAGTGTGCAAATTCTTCTAAAAACGAAAAGAAGCAATTACATAACTTCCGTTCGCTTGTTGCAGCCTGCATCGCGACGGGCAACCACTTTCCCGTCGACGCTGCCAGGCTGGCCATCAAAGCGAGCAGCACGCTTTATCCGTGGCCCGAAAGCCGAAGAAAATCCATTCCAATTAGGCGATCGATTGACGCTTTAATCGAATATTTCCATGCTCGTACGTACGGTGTGCCGACTCTCGAGCTCGACGGACGTGGACAGTAGCTGTGAGTAGCGCGTTGTGATAGTGATATGCATTTTTCGGTTAGTTTGTTTTCGGCAGTGCGTGTGCCCGAATGCCCGTCTGCTGATCAGTCCAGACGATACCTATCGAACGACGAATCGCGAAACACACAGCGAGCGGGTGAGGCAGAACAAAAAAGGCCAACGATGGATTTCTAGGCTATTTTTTGGTCCACAACGAGGATGGTAATAGAGCAGCCGATAGGAGTTATCGGACATTTGGAATGGGGTTTTTTTTCGGAAGTTTTGCTGTGTCGAACCGATAGAATGGTTCTGCACCTGAATTCCCTGCATTCGGAGGTTTGGTATGCATCTGTGTGCATCGCACACGCATCGCCTAGCGACTGGCTTCGTTCCCGAGACATGGCGAGTTTGATCGTGAAGGTGCAAAACCCGGGAACCGGAATGATGCTCGTCTGTTTCTCTCTCTGTGTGTGTTTCGCGAACAGAGCAAGAGAATATGGCCGATGATGCACTCAGAGTGTGAGAAATTGACACAAGAGTTGGAAAGAGCGTACGAGCGAAGCTTTGGCCTGGTGGAAAAAGCTTTGGCCAGTGGAACACACCAACTCCAACCATGGCAACTGCAGTGCTTTCGGTCGAAGTTTGGAGAAAGTGCGAGCGAAAGGCTGGAGAGCGAGCCAGATAACTCGGTGCACATCGTGTGTCCGAACGGCGATGGCGAACCGGAAGTAGTGAACGTATCCTTGCACGGAAGGTTCATGCACCGAGCGTCGACTTTAAACTAGGTCGAACGGTCAATAAACCATGTACCTACGGCGTCGACTGCCGCTACTACTACTACTGCTACCACTCCTACTACTACTACAGCTGCTGCTTCACCTGGTCATGGCCGTCGGTCGGGTGGGCAAAGCGCGTAGCGAACCGTCACAATCGTTGGGTTTTCGAAAACCCCCGGAAGGCGCAACTACTATACGACCACGGCGGTGTTAGCCGTTACGATTATGGCGTGGGTCGTTCCAGGATGGCAGGCACGATCCTGGCTTTCCATCGAACCGCACGCAAGTGACTGTGTGTGTGTGTGTGCTTGTGAAGGTGGGTGTGTATTTTTGCACTTCCTTCCAGCCATCCCGGCCATTTGTAGTTGAGGATCAATATTTTTATAGTATTTTGCACACCTTTTCTGCTGTAGCTGGCTGTGGTTCCGGTGGTAGGTGTCGCGATTGTATGACCCCGGTCCGGTACGTGCTTCGCTTCGGTTGTGTGCAAAGTGTGCAGAAAACAAAAGCTCACTTTCGCACACTGTAAAGGACGGTTTAAAATTGACAGCGCGGGTAGAGAATGGCAGAGAGAGGAACGATGATGGATCGCATGCCAATCGAAACGCCCTCGCAATGTATCGTGTGGCCGTGCCAACGACCTGGGAGTGTGGAAGGACATATCGGTGCCCGTACGTCCTGGCGATCCAATCACGTTCCCCGATGGATGATATGGTTCCGCAACGACACTTACTTTGCGTGGTGATAAAGATGGAAAGGTGTTTGAAGCTGTTAAAGCATCACTTCAAACTTTCGCGATACACGATGTCACGTAGCGAAGGAAGAAGGGGTAATCGTTTGTGTATGATACGGTGATGGTTGTGTACTTTTAAACTTCACTTAGAGTTGAACCGAGAGCAAATAGTAGTTGTAATTGCAAAACTCTAAATATTTCTATAAAAGGCCCTAGGATAACGAGGCCTTGCTGATGCGAATTTGCCAAAAAAAAGAGCCTCGTTGTTCTATACCCTTATCCTACTTGTAGCTTTATACTCCAAAGAACCTTCACCTGAAAGGCTCAAGGTCTGGAAAACCATGTCGTCTAAGGTATGTCTTCTACCAAGAGACCTCGACATCTGACAAGTCTCTTCGCTCAAAGGGGTTGAAGTGCTAGGAGACTACACTGTCCAAGAGACTGCTTTGTTCAAGCAATACTTATTAAAAGACTTAATTGAGCATCAACTTACAAGACACAATATAACCTGATCTGCTGAATGCAATATAAGCTGACCAAAAGACTTTTATCTAAAGGACTCCGTTCAAGAAACCGTGAAGTCCAATGTAACTCCTAAACAAACCTCTACGTTTGTCAAGCCTGTTGGTCCGAAGGGCTTGAAGTACAAAGAGAAGTCACTGTCGAAGAGACAAACGTGGCTAGCTACGTGCTATCATTAAGTCTAGTTCACCAGAAATGACAGGCATGACCTAATAATACCTGGTCGATAGGCCGAGACGAGAGAGAGATATAATTGAATGGGGCTAATCTTGCAAGCAGATTTTTGCTCCGAAAGACCATCATGTAAAGGACCCATCGTCCAAGAAATCTTGTCGTCTAAAGTAGCGCTTCTAACAAGAGACCTCCACGTTGTGACCAGCCTTTTCGTATAAAAGGAATTGGAGTACTAAGAGTTCTTGCTGTCGATGAGATATCTTTGCCGAAAAAATATAAGAGACGTAATTGGAAGCAGCATGTCCTGCAAGTAGTTTTATAAACAGCTAAAACATCTTCGTCTAAGGGACCTCGACAAGGGTTGTCTAAGGTTGGTTTCTCTTGCACCCAGAGGCTTCGCCGTCTGTCAAGCCTCTTCGTCCGAAGGAGATGATAAAAATGGAGTACTAAAAGATCTTGCTATCGAAGAAACCTCTTCGGCAATTGCTTGGCTCCAATAGATCCAAGAGACGTAGATAAATGAGCCTTATCTTGCAAGTAGCTTTATATTCCACCTTCATCTAAAGGACTCTTCGTCCGAGAAACCATGTCGTCATATGTACCTCTTCTACCAAGAGTCCTCGCCAAGAGTTCTGACAAGCTCCTTCGTTAATATCCTCGCTGTCAAAGAGATGTCTTTGCCTTAGCAATATTTAGAACGATACGTAATTGAAAGAGCTTTATCTATCAATAGGCTTCGTCGTTCAATCCTCATCTACCAAAAAATTTTGTAGGGGGGGGGGGGGGGGATTCTTGTCTATCAAAAATTCGTTCAATTCATTTACCTAAAGTCCTCATCGTTCCTTTGCGGGACGAAGAGACTTGTCGTGTAAGAAATCCTGATTTGCACAGATTTCAAAAGCTTTCAAGATTCGTGCTCAGAGTAATTTCTGCAAAAGGCCTTTTCAACTGTTTACTCTGTTTTCTTTTTGAAAAAGATGCTCATCTTTAAAGCGAACTTTTCTTTTCAATTTCTAAATTATAGCACAATATTCTCAAGCACTGTACAACCAAAGCAAAAGGTCTCACTGCCGTCAAGAAGTAAAATTTTAAACCATATCACACTCAACACTTTATTATGTGCATTACCGTTTTGATTTACTGAAAAGTTACGAACTTTGCCTCATACGTTTAACGACCATCATGCCGCAATGTTTCCATTTCCAAAAGGACCAGCAAAAAGAAGGTAAAAAAAACCTTTCCTTCTGAGTCAGCGAAGCCAGTACAGCGCCAACGCCGGTTGGGCTCACGAGAGGAAGTAATAAGAATTTACCGCCACAGCCGGAACAAAACTGGGTTTCCGTTTGGTAGCAGTCATTGGAGCATTAAACGGCTTGATTTTATTGCCCCAGCAATGCCCCTCATACGTAACGGGCGCACGGTGCAGTGCACGGCACCCGCACGGTTCGAGTACCTATTGGCGGTGTAGCGATGGGCCGTGGGAAACCAGCACCGTTCTGCCAACCGGCAGCAGCAGCAGCAGCTTTGAAGTGCCATTTTTTATGCCCTGCAGTTCCTTGTGCCAGTCGGTAGCCCCCGTTTTTCTATGTCAACCTTGACATAGTTGTGTGTTCCGGTGGTAGCGCAGGTAAGCACCAGCGCTCTGTGCCTACGCTCGCTCCATACGCCGATCGTCCGTTCGGTGTGCGCGTATGCACAGATATAGGAACTGGGCCAATCGACACATCATCATCCTTGCAATGGGGACTAGTACTTGGTTGGGTGGGTCGGTCGGTGGTACACTTGCTGGCCGCCCGCACTAGACCACCTGAATCATCGGCGACCTAGTGCAGCAGCGAGAGGAGAGTGCCTCCGACCTAGCAATATGAAGCTTGAAATATTTGTCTATTTATCAAAATATTCACACCACCGGTATTTCCCTACCGAATACGAAGCCTTTCCGTGCAGGTCAGATCGTAGCGTGAACGCCGGGTACGATAAATTGCGAGTACCAGTACCTTACGCAAAACCTCAAACCACGGTGACCACCGAACGCAAAACCGTCCGAAGCATGCATTCGGCAGCAGCAACTTAACATGCGCTCGGGGATACTTTCCACAGTCGCATCCATCATCATCCTCTGCTCGACCGACGGTAAAACGCTTGCTAAAGAGGGCCCGGGGGCACGCTGGACCACGTTGCTCTCGTTTTCGGGTAGCTGGCAGCAGTGTTCGTGCTGGCAATGGTAATGTGGCCGCATGGCAAACGATAGGTAAACGGAACGGAACTAGTATGAACGGGAAAAATCTTCACCAGAAGCAGATGAAGCTCCAAATCTTCGAGACATCATTAACACGAGCGTGACGATTTGTAAGGTTTGCGGAGAGTCCTTCGTGGGAAATAAATCAATGAGACTTAATGTTAATTAGACGGGCCAAGAGGTGTACGGCCAATGTTATTTTGAAAACTGTTCTTGTTATATGAATGGTTGATGCTTTTAATATTTAACATTTTACAAAATTGTTAAAAGTTAGCACTAGAATTTTTTTAATGATGTCAGTGGATGGGAACTACCACCATGGGAAGATGTGGTGGTAACAATGGCGTTAAACTATCAAGACAACTTCGCCGTAGGATATGCTCATATCAAAGGATCGTCTGCTATCTTCACACTGCCCGAGGCAAGTGATCTAAATATTCTCTTTTTGCTTCATCACCGGTAAGCCTGGAAAAGCCGCAACTACGGACACCGTATCGTCTATGATTATGGAACCTTTCCAACGATCCGCTGAAGCGTTTAATTCGATGTCATACTGTACCGGACATTGTTTCAAGGTTTCCCTAGTATGAATGTAATAGGACTGAAGCAGAAGGTTGTATAAATGTTGTAAGCTGTACGAGCTATAATCTTTATAAGATAATTAGTTGTATGAATTTGTCACTGAAGCTCCTATTTTCTGTATTTAAATCCTTAACTAGAAAGTGGAAGTATAATATATTAAAGTGGTTTCATCATCCTAGAAAACAGGTCACCAAGGAATGGCACCTTGATTGATCCTTCATTGGAACTCCATTTTGTGAGACCCTCCCCAGATCGGTGCAACCGTACCGCTGCACCGCCAAATGGGCAGCTCGGTATAGCCTTTGGCATGATATTCAATTGAAGATGTTTTTCTAGAAAATTCATTGCATACTGTATCCCCACGGCACACCTGCAAAGATCGCAACTTGATTGCCAATAATCGATTTGACACGGTAAATGGTTGCAGATGCCCGGGCGCTTGCATGAGAAAAGGATGAGAGAAAGAGAGAGAGAGAGAGAGAGAGAGAGAGAGAGAGAGCACGAGCTGCGGGAAAAGTATATGTACATCCCAGTGCTGGTGATGGCGTTACCAACCCATCCCGCATGGTAACGGCCGGACTCGCGTGGCGATAATAATTGCTCAACTCAATTCTGGTCCACTTGATTATGTTGATTTATGCTTCGCGTCGTATTGATTTTCGACCGCCGGTTTTCCTGCCTGTTTTTTTTTTTGTAGGTTTTGTTTCGATGTTCTGTTAACGAATAGATAAATGTGTGTAGATGTGTTGGACACATGCATCACAGGATGTTACATTACTTGCCGTGAATGAATAATGGGATGCGATTTGTGCCCGAAATTTTATTGACAGTTTTGACGTTAGAATCATGTCATGTTCTATATTTAAAAAAGATTTATTTCTCTTTATGATGATTTGCATTGCGTGCCCACACCTGGAAAAGAGCGATATTTGCTTTTGTTTGAATTTATTTACTCAAAAATCTGTCATAAACGTTGGCTACTTGCAATAAGTGGTTTATCTTCAATAACCGTGCTAAAACCATGGTTCATGGAATTTGGCATAGAAGAGGCGTCGAGTGGTATTTGCAGGTTAGTGTAAATTATAGCCAAACAAAAAGAAACAAAAGGCATTTTTAACTTAATGGCGAGTTTAGTTGATGTTTTTCCAGGTACTAGGCGCCTCCATCGGAGCATAATTTCTTCGTGTTGTGTTGTTTGGACTGATCTTTTGGGGGAGCAAATCGTGTTTTCCCTGGAAGCTTTATCGAATTATGGTTTGCCAACTTGGTTATTTAATTTTTATTTTTCGAATAACTAACTTATGCACTTGAAGTGAAAATAACTCATATAAAACTATTCATAGAAATTGCCTACCTTTAGGCGTCACGCGTTAAATTGCGTACTCGAAAGGCGAAATGCATGAAAAAACATCGAATACCGCTTTTAATTAACTGTTGCAATATCCTGTTTTTTGTATTTATTAATCAACTTTGCTGTCTTTCCTGTACACTTTGATGCAAAAAAATCGACATCGAAACACGCTAATGAAGACATTGTAGTGTCGTATTCCGGCATCATCGGGAAAAAGAGCTCACTGCTCAATAGCCATCCTTCATCCACCGATAAAGAGTTGACAATGGTAGAGGCGACTAAAAAACCTACGCTCACACACACACACACATAGCAAAACCAGCTTCCATGACGCTACTACCATGAATCATGCCATCAAAGCGTCGGCTCATCGCGTTGAGTGAACCGCTTAGCGGAAGCGGAAAATAACATCACAAGAAATTCGCACAAATAGTTGGCTAACGTTTTGCAGCGTCGTTGTACAGCTGCACAACGCAAACACAACAAACCAAAAACAAGAAGCACACAAAAAAAAAAACAATGTGAAGGAAACTTTCATCCCAGCGCTACGCTTGCTGGTTGAGATCGACACCGGTTAGGAGCGCCGGTTTACCGCATCCACCAGCCGTCCGTCTCTGCTATTTTCTATCGATAGGTCTATTAGTCAATCAAATCTGTCTACCAACTTACGCGAACGCTCATACGTTAAGCGGCGGTTGCCGTACCGTATTATGTGTTTCAGCCGTGTGACACGTGCGCTGGATGGTGGAGCGTGCTCTCGTACCAGCTGGAACGTGATGTTTGATGGCGATGGTCCATGGAGGATTCCGCATCCTTTTTGTGCTGTTGTCTGTGTGTGTGTTTTTTTTTTGTGTTTTACTTTTTCAATCTTTCTATCGAAGGAGGAAGATGTATGATACGGTCGTGTCTGCGTGCGATTTATTCAATCATCGCGGTTCGCGAAGATCCATATGATACGCAACCGATACGGGTGCGTCGATTGAAAGACCGTTTTGCAGTTTGTGCAGATTGTGGTACACAAACATGGTATAAACTGGTAAAAAGATAACCATACTATCGATGTCATTTTTTATCTTTTGTTAGCACCACAAGTTGCAAATTTGATGGCTTTTCTATTATGGATAATATTTAAGCTGAAACGAAGCATGATTTGGTCTCGAAAATGTAACAGTTCGAATGCTTCATGTTAACCTAATGACAATAAGGCCTATGTAGACCTCACGGTGCCTGAAAGTATGCAATTATTTTGCTCAACATTCCTTTGTAAAAAGTGATATTTTACTTTAATTAGTCAGAATGAACGGAGCCAAGGTTTTTCGTCTCTCTCTCTTCTCTATCTTTTTTACATAAGCCATAGCCGGCTGTCAGGTTCATAGAGTTGAGGTGACGAAGCTAACAAAGGTGTCTAAATATAGTGCGTTTTCACCGTTTTTGTTTTATTTAACTGATTTGCGTCGCATTTTAATCTACTTTGCATACATTTATTATTTTCCTGCAAAGTCTATTATTGCCAGATAAGCAAAAGTTATATTTTATAGAAGTTATAATTTCAGGGTTGTAATGTAAAAAAATCTACCCATAATATTTGATTAAAAAATCACTCAAAATATTCCATAAAAACTGCATGCCAAATGGCGAGAAACATTGAAAAACGTAATAAAAAATTATATTTTTTTGTAAAGTTTGTTTCAAGCTTCTGCTTGGCGCCGTTGGCGACCTCTAAACTCATGCTGGCAACGGCGTTTAGAGATTTGATGAGATTGGATACTCGGCCTTGCCGTCTTCTCTGCTAGCTTCTATTATGAAAATATTTTTTTTATTTATAAAAGTGTTTGAAAATTTTTGTTAATTAAAAAAAAAATGTGTTGTGGTAAGACAGGAATGCATTGTATGAATATTTAAAAGTAGCCATCATTTAAACTTTATTTTCCAATTAATACAACTGCTGCAAACACACCCTGCTCTCACTGAGTTTGTCGGATACTTGAAAAAAAAAAAACCCTTTTGCTTTCTGCTGTACGTCCACACAATGTAACACTTTTCGGTGTAAGACCACTGTAGCCAGTGTTTATTTGTGATCTAACGTACACCGAACAGCTTCCGGCTTCGCTCATCGTTGCTTCCGATTGCAGCAATCATCCGGCTCGTGCCACGCCACCGTGGTGGCACGTCTGGTATCATTTCACGCCGGAACGAACGACGAACGATGCAATCGCTCGACAGTCGGAATAGGAAAAACGTGTTACGTGCAGTAAACACTGATTATCCTTGTTACGTTCGCGCTTCGCATGCCAGATTACGGCTACTCCCGTTGGCAACATTTGTAGCGTTTCATTTGGCAGTTTTTCCTTTCGCAGTTTTTTGTTGTTGTTGTTTGTTGCAACCTGTTAGAGATCGAAATTATGTATCTGCCGCATGGTGGGAGCACTGGGAAAATGGAGCGGTGTAAGAGGAAAGAGTGTGTTTGCTTCTTCCCCGTTTCGCACACCGGGTTTCGATTTGCAAGTTTTCTGTCCCTCGCAACATCTTCATCATCCTTCATCGATAGATTTTATGTTATTATCATCCGCTTACGGCGAGGAGGCGTTTTTCTTGTTGCGCGTTGTGTATTGTTGCGCACGGTGGAGTAGAATTTCATCCCCGACACTCAACAATCGCATTAGGAAACCATCTCGAAGCGAACGGCGGAAACGCTGCGGGAAGCAAAACGATGACTCGATGGCCCATGCTGAGATGGCAGAAAGAAAAAAGGAATGCTTGCCGTTTATTCTTCCCTTCTGTCCGTCCTCGTATCGTGGAGAGGGGTGCGCCATACACGAGGGCTAATTCTTGGAATGACAATTTCTTGTTTTTTCAAGTGATAGAGGACAACGAAAAAGGGCAAACGAAAAGTCATTGCAGCACGGACACAATTCGTTTGATGTTAGGAGCTTTTGATATCGGGAGTCGAGGTTGGTGAGAGATGGAAATGAAAAAAGGCTGTAGTTATCGTATATTTTGGAATTGATAAAGATGTCTCATTCATGGTAAAGAATAGAATTAATCAATCAGTAGTTGTTTGAACCTGCAAAAATTTAAAAAAAATTCCAGGCAGCGCAACATGACCAAGCTAATATTATATGCATTCGAACTTTTTCTTCTCTTGGCCGCACGACCAAGAGTTCTTGGTAGTTTTTCCTTGGCCTAACGACCTCTTAGCTCTTTACCTGACATTTCTGGCTTACTAGACTTAATAATACCGCGTATTTGGATAATCAATTTTCTCTACGGACGGACGGTCCGGATGGGATTTGAACCCGGGTTCTGCCGTATCTGCGCAGATCAGATGAGATTGGTCGCTGAGGCCCATGTTTGGCCTCAGCTGATGACATTTGCTAAGAATCGACCTCTTTTCTATAAGAGTTTGGAAACAATGATCAGAATACGAATGCTTCATCACCATACAAGAGGAGCTCAAGTTCCTTCAATTTCTTGGTTCTGGCTTTCTGTGACTAGTTTTTACCCGGAGGAAGATACGCACTCCTTGCGTACGGGGAGTCAGTTTGGATGGGAGTTGATTGCCAGTCTTGCTGTGTTAAGACCATCGTTGCTTTTGCCTCTGTCAACGAACTCCTTGTTTTACGTTAAAGAATAATATCAAAACTAACCTGTGCGAACCTTAAACCATACGTATTATTTTTATTTGACACTTAACACCGCAGTAAGTCGTGGTTTATCATTTTTTCTCCTAACTTGATAGACCTTCTTGCGCATGGGATTCAATAGGAGGAGCCATGTAAAACACCGGAGCCGTTTCCACTGTGGTTTCTGGCTGCTTCAACATTTTTAACGTCATCTTATCAGAAGACATTCGAAGGAAGTTAGAAAACCTAAAGATTCTAGCAATTCTTTGGTGAAACTGTTCCTTTCGTTCCAGAGTAGCGTCCTTGGCTGCTACATTTTGGCCTTAAAACATAGAAATGCGAATACCTGGAAAAGACGGCTAAAAGTAGTGCGGCTAAAGGTACCGCGACTAGCAAATATTTAAAAAAATGGAATGTGTTGAATTGGATGAGTAGAAATTGTTTAAACTAAGATCTTAGACACTATCTAGATTCAAAGAACTGTAGCTTGATACACTATACTGTATTCAACCTACCAGTTATTGGTTGATTTCATGCCCGGAAGAATACAGACAGAGCTACGAATCGACGTGCATGCTAAGAGGTACTAATTGCTTCCTACGATGATGTTGGTCTTGTATTATTGCTGGCAATATCCTTATGCGACCAAGACTGCAAGATATTGCGCTTGTTCTCTCACGTGCCCCCAATTGAAGGTGGTCTTATAATTTCATCTAGGCACTGTACACAGCATTTCTTCAGGCGCGTTCGTGTGTCCTGCGGAGTAAAACCCAAATATCTTCTACAGAAATAATAAACACTCAAACATGGTACATACTCATATCGTGAAGGCTTCTTCGCATTCCAAAATCCCCAAATTTGTTTTTACACGTGAAAAGAATTTGAATCACTTTTCCAACGGCTAAATTGCCACCATCCAAAACATCATCAAATTCCACGCATCCCGCAGTCAAGTTCTGTACCACCCAAAACGGGAATGGCTCCCGAAACTAACATCAGAATATTAACAACGGAACGGTCAACCCATCCCGGTCCGTTTGATGTTTCACCTGTCAGATAGCTTCTTGCCTGGTTTGTTTTTTAGGACAACGCTACAAGCTACAAGAAGGCAGAGAAGTGGAGAGCGTCCGTAAGCAATCCGCAAAGTAGACGGAATCTCTCGGCAGATCTAGGCGGACTACTCAAGCGTATTAAGAAGCGTGGATTATACCGAGGACCGAGATTCCAGGTCAATGGTAGCTAGCACGAGCCGCGCCAGGGAAAAACCGCAACTCACACCCAGCATTCCCCATTTACTTCCATCTCCGGCTAATCCGGACAACATTCTTTCTCGCCCAATTGTACTCAGCGCCCTGTTCCCGGAATTGCGTATCGCCCGCGAGCAGCCAAGGATGCGAGAGTCATGCGTGCGAGATGTTTGTACTACGATTGTTTTGCCCTTCTTGCTGGTTCCTGCCCTTTTCTTCCCCTTCTGCTTCCTACCCTACCCCCGTACGGTATCCCCTCTATATATGGTGGCCAATTTTTCGGCTCGAATGCGTCTTCCAACGGGTGGGCATAACGGCCTCTTTAAATGACATTTTCCTTTTCGCATGTCTGTTTTTCGCCCCCTTTATTACTGATGCAGCTTTTTTATACGGGTGATCGTAAAGCGAATGCTGAACGAAGGAAGCCAGGAGGGAAGAGAAGGAATGCTGGGGACGCGTTTTTATCGCGAATCCTTCACCCGTTCCGCCGGTACTCGAACCCCCGGAAAGCGGAAAGGAAAATCAATTCTGATATGAGTGGGAATAAAATAAATAGGTCATCGCAAAGCCTCAGCCTGTACATAAGCGCGATTTGGGGCGTTTGGGAAGCTCGCACACTGCTACACACAGGCGCACAACGGGGTGGTGGGACGCACACAGGCAGAGCTAGCCCACCGATCCAACACACCAACACTTGCACCTGCGGAAACGTTTCGCAGTTTACGGGTGCTGCGCCGTGGTTCTCCCCGAAAGCGGGCCCAAAACCCAAACTAGGGGAGAATGAACTTTCAGCATGCTTTTGCAGCATATTATGCTGGTGTTTTTGTGTCGGCCTGTCAGCATGGGCGGGTCGGGTTCCGGGGGTTGGGGCGCAAGCTCGGCTCCGGAGCAATGAGATAGCAATCCTATATGATGATTTGACCAAGTTTTATGTGTATCTAGGCGATGAAGCTTTTGCTGGTGCTCAGTGCCCTCGGTCGATCAGGCGATGACCAGCGCCTCCCGTTTTTATGGCACAGGCGGGCCGTTAACAGGTTGGTTGTAAAATTGCAACCTAACGGAACCCCATTTCGTTTATCTATTCTCGATAGCCGGCCGTCTTTTCCAGAGGCCACTATGTGCGAGACTGAGTGAGCAGAACCTGACGGACCGAGGCACTCGGAAAAGATGCTGTTGGAATGCATCAATCAGAAAACTCATCTTCAATTACATGGCACAGCACCGCTGCGGGGCAGCTCGGCGGGAGGTTTCCAAGTTCATTGGAAATGCAATAATTACAGCGCTCATGTGGTTTTGATGTGCCTGCTCCTACCAGACGCACACGGCAGACGGATGAAAAGGTTCAAGTTCAACTTCTGTTTACCACCGTACCGCCGTGTCTGCCTGGTACGTGGTAATGATTTGAAGGGGAGGTTGAAAAGTCATTTGCAAACTGTAAACTAATAGCTCGGTGACTGTTGTTACCATATGAACCATTAAAAGTACTGGCTGGCTGGCTGGCTGGCTGGCTGGCTGGCTGGTACGGTTCCCCAGCATTGCACTGTACAGTTTTGTAGCCTGGTTTAATTATCGCTTACTTGCTACGCTGCACTTAAAGGTGAGCTTGATTTAAATACTTTTGCTAGCCGTCTGTGTTTGTGAGTAACGGTCTCTGATGGATACATAATAAGCCAACTGGTATTGATTCACTTAATGTAGGTAACGCTGAAACGGCAGAAATAACGTTGATGAACTTATCAAAAATGTTTTAGACACTCGGGATCACGTTCGAGGAATTTGCAATAATCTCTCTCAGGGTTGAATCGGTGGCCATCGATCGAACGAACCACCACTGGAGCTGTCATTAACGTAATTTCCTTGCTGCCGTAATGCAGGTGCGCTATTTTACCAATGTTTTGCCAGGTGCCTGGAATTTTTCTATTAAAACTTTAGTTGAAATACTGGAATTTTAAGCCAACATCTGTCAAAAATTTGTTCAATTGTTCAGATTGTTCAACCATACTAAATCTACAGCAGGTCAACGCATCCTGAACCTCATGAGGTTTTGGCTTGTCATTTGCGGCTCCCTTGAAGAAGATCTCCTCGAAGTCGGAAAGTCACCCCTGCCTACGGGGACGAGGTGTCAGGACGAGATTTGATATTCAAACCTGGTGTTTGTTTGTTTTGTAAAATTCAGTCAGAGAAAGCCAGAAATGGCAGACCGAGACCTCTCAAGGTTGTTGTGCCAAGGAAGAAGAAGAAGAAGGATCTTATTGACATAGAGTTCTTCTTCTTTGGCACTATAAGTTTGAAAGGTCTCGGTCTGCCATTTTTGGCTTCCTGTTACTTGAGTTTACCCGGTGCTGGATAGTCAGTCCTGCGTATGGGGAGACGGTCTAGATAACTAAGTTATACGTCTGCATTTAGATATCTAAGCTGAATTCCCAGTTTTTATGGAAAACTGGCAGCATTTTAGCTGTCAAACGTCAAAACGCCTACCTAAAAACTGACTTAAGTCATTGCGGATCCTATTGACAGTTAGTGTCACAATTATGTAGACCATCGGTGGCTGTCGTAGTACGAAGTGTTTCCATTAGAGGGCGCTGCTTACCAAACAAGTTATATACAGAGAGCTCCGCTAGAGAGTATAAGTACTTGGTACAACAAATAGAGACCTCGGGAACATTATGTTAACTCTTATGTAAGATTTTATCGAAAGGAGTTCGATTTCATAGCCATCCTAAATATTTCCAAATATTATCTTTTAAATGAATTATTTAGAAAAGCCCATAAAATCGAAGTCCTTTCTTCAATAGCTTACACAAGTGTTAACATGTTGTCCTAAAGGTCTCTTTTAGGTACTTAGCTGCACTTCAAGAAAATAATCTTTATTCAATTATTATACTCTTATATGTGTACATTTAACATCGGGGAAAAATATTCTTGTATCGATGATTGATGTATGTTTCGTGTAGTATTTCATTCAATGAACAAATTTCAATCTGCCTCGTAAAAATGGAAATTAAAGAGAGTTTAAATCCAATCGAAAAAGATAACATTCCTACCCGGTATGATCCACTTACTTCAAATACAATATCAATATGAATCTTCAACCGGAAGCACAACCGAAAAGCCCACTTTAAAGCTAGTGCTTTGGATAGTTTAATTCTATTTCTCTATTTACCCACTACTACCACCACCCTATCCTGCAACCATTCCTTTCCACTAGGTTGGGATGGAAGAATAGTAGTGAAAGCTATTGTCATACGCTGGCCGGACAATGGTTTTTCGGATTTACGTGATGCACCGTTGTCTGGCGTTGGCCGTGCACCATCCATAAACGGCTCACGTACGGCGATACCCATCCCCTATGCATGGTCGGTTTTTGGTGGAGGGTTTCCGCCAAACGTGACCAAACTCCAAACCCAGAGGCAAGGAACTTCATCGCTTCCTGTAACTGGGCGAGTTGGAACAATTGAACGAACAGGGGCTCTGTCTGTCGACTGGGACATTCTTACGGTTCTGGAGGAAGGAAAACACCTCAAACTCAACACGGGTTGGATTTTCATTCGGGGTGGATTAGCAGTCTAAGCACAAACATTTTACAGCAACGTGCCTTAGCAGGCAAATGGGCAAACACACACTGGCACTACGTGTGAGAGTGACAGTTGTGACAGAGCGCAACATGAAAGTGTGACAGAGCAAGAGCGCGTACGAGAGAGAGAGAGAGCTTTTGTCGTGAAGTGAAAATGCATCCGTAGTGTTTTCACTTCCTGCTTACCTTCCGCACCTCGGGTCGTTTACGCTCAACCCCTTTTCGTCTACCTTCGCCGGAAAATCGGGCACTGGGTTCGTCTGCAACGGCTCTACACACGTCGAGCAGTTGAACCCATAAATTTTCCTGCCCAGACAGCCGAGACGGGCCCGAGTCAGAAACCAGGCCAAACGCACACCAACGCACCTTGAGGACGTGTGTGTGTGTGTTTAGGTCAGTCGAACATCGGAACCGATCGGTGAACGGTGGCGTTGCACTCGGAAAAAACAGCACCGGATGCACTCCAAGTCGAAGCCCGAAATTCTACAAAATAAGAGAGAGAGAGAGAGAGAGAGAGAAATATAAACGGGAGAGAATGAGAATAATATCCCGAACGATTGCATTATTGCCATTTCCTTCAGATGCATCCAGCGAGGATAGAGAGAGAGTTGTTCGATTTTTCTCCAGCCTTTCCATTAGGGGAAAACCTGTTTTGGTTCGAAATCCGAAAGGATGTAAGGTCGGATGTTCGAAAACCCGAATCCCCGTACCATCGGTTGTGTGTGGACTCGCTTTTTCCAACCCGACCGGGGCGAATCATTCCGCTGCTGGACGTACGATTGGGATGAGCTTTGGGCTTATGCTTTCCTGTACGAAATTCCGGACACGGTTGCCTAGTAACTGGCGAACCCCAGTCGTCTTTGGGGAGCCGTTGCACTGAAATGCATCCACCCTCACGGAGGAAAAGCCGAAAAAAATACACAAAGGGTGTTTGACCTAGTTTTCTTGCTTCCGGCAGTTGGGACAGGCCTTGGGTACCGAGTTAGGTTTAAGCTTATATTTTCTCGCCCAGATTCTTTGTATATTTGGCACAATAAAAATACTAATCCCTTCACGTAAGAATAACAACAATATGCCGTAATCAATCACAGTTCTCGTAATTTTCCCGATGAAACAGGAACCATTAAGTTTCCCCTGATGGCTGCTCGCTGAAAGTTCAAACATCCTCAAATTAGGTTTGTTTTTTCGCTTCCTCGAACGTATAAAACATTATTAGGTTTTTTGCTTTTATTTTTCAAGGACTCTGTCGCCGAATTTTATTACTATTGTTTCACCGTGACCTTCACTCTAGCACTGCGCTGCTCACGTTAGGCACGGCCATTACGGCCAAAGAGCAATGCAAGCTGCTTTGATGGCATAGCACACATAACGTCACTCAAAGGAACGGAACAGAAAATATGCTACACTTAAAAAGTCGGGCGCGTTTGTTTTGTTTGTTGTTGTTGTTTTTGGCCTGGTGTTGCTTGTAATGCGCAATAATACTTTACTTTTTAGAAGGAGATTGCAATGAATAGTGCAAAAAAGGAAAAAGCAAACAATGGTGCAATTTGCTTCTTAGAAAGGTAATGAACAATTACGTGGCGCCCAAGAACTGCCGCAAGTAAATTGTTGGAAAGATTAGGTGCAGTTTTTTTCGGTCAGACTCAGTTTCACTTTTTCATTGTGTCTTTGGGAAGTTTCAGTTTTTCAGAACTATAATTAAATTTACTTGAAATAAAACTGTACCCGATTTATGTAATGGAAAGGGAAAATTATTAAACTGAATTTGAAAGTACAGTCCCGAAACGATGCAAAGCCATTCCGGTACTTCAATCGTACAATGCGACGGGCTATTTTTTATTCAATTCGAATGAAAAGTTAAATTTCCAATGAACAAGTCCTTATAATTTTTAAGCTCCAAATTGGACCTAACAGCAGTAGGGATGATTTTTACACGGTTGGATCGGCTATCAAATCTCGTCCGAATGGTCTCCCTGTAGGTAGGACTGACTTTTCCGTTACTATTTAGCTAGACAACATTATCTCAAGGAAGAGACAGTATTGGCCGGTTGCCTCAGCTTAGTCAATAATGTTGTGCGTTCTGCTTCCTGTTTTGAACCTCTCATATGCTTTGAAGCCTTCTTTAATGCCAGTAGATGATGAAGACGTATCTTGTGATGTACTGTGATGTATGTTCAACTTTGATATCTGTTTCGTTTCGTTGCAAACGCTTTCCAGGTCGTCGCGAAACTCCTTCCCGACACGAACAGAAAAAGCTGTTGAAATTTGACATCCAATTAGATGGATAAAAACGAAAAACATAAATTTCAAATTATCGCCATTGCTCACTTGCTTCGATATCGACAGCAAACAGTATAAAAAATTCAAAAATTTCCAAGGAATCATAATGCTCGTTTAGCGAAGTTTTGGTCGTGGAAAAGAAGTAATTACATTGCATTACCCATTTTTCCTTTTAAGAGTAGTTTGTTAATAGAGCTATTCGTTTCGAGGTCAATGGTATTTTTATTGCCAAACCGGTAAAAGACTCGAGAAGGCCCCCACCTGACAAAATTTGTTAGGCGCTGTAGGATTTACGCCAAAAGGTATGCAATCCGCAGTACACGTTGCGAGAGCTTCACAGTGAGCTTTCAGTGTGCTTTCAGTGTGGTCAAAATTGGTTGAAGAAAGTCGAATAAAATATTGTTATTATTTCATTAAAATCCCCTCTCCGCTAACCCTACCATTCATTTTGGGTTACAGGGGCTTCGTACTAGTTTTCAGTCGCAGTAGGGGTGAACAATCGGGCCTAAAACATGCACGGCGTTCTCGGACGGTAACGGAACAGTAATTCGATGAATACTTGTTACCTTGCATTGATATTCAGCAAAGGAGGAAACATAAGAATATCATAATCTCAAACCACTTGTTACAATGTATTTTATCAAGTTCTACTCGCTGTCTATTAACAATATTAAGGAACAATGCACAATGTTTACATCAAATGGGTTTTGACCATACAGAAATCCCACTGTACAACAAAAATGACAGACCACAGTGCTGCACACAAAAGATTCTAGGGGGGGCCTTCTCGAGTCTTTTACCGCCAAACCTGTTTTATTGTTCGTCAATAATGCTTTTGTAAGGGTTAAATCTAACAGTGATTTTATGTATTAGAAGTGCAATTTAAGCGTCTCACAGTTCAAGCACTGCTTCGTTGATTGTAAAGATTTATTAAGAAAAATTTACTTATGGTGCCCAACAATTGCCTACATTTAGGCGCAAAATTATTCAACAGCTTATGCTAAACCATAAGTAGTTAAACCAATAAAGGTGAGCTCATCCCAAAGCGTCCGACACTTGTTATACCATGCTGAAAGTTTATTTATTCAACATTTCACAAAATTGATACAAAAAATCAGCATGGAATTGAGACATCCTTAGGGAAGCTATTTATAAAATGCTATGTGCCAAATTCATATCGGGGTCATATAAACTTGTTATGGCTATAATCTCATTAAAATCTTTGTTAAAAGACTCGAGAAGCCCCCCCCCCCCCCTGACAAAATTTGTTCGTCACTATACGTTTTACGCCTAACAGTATGCAACCCGCCCGTACACGTTGCGAAGTGCTTCACCATGTGCTTTCAGTGTGGTCAAAAATGATTGAGCGAAATCGAACGAAATATTGCTTATTATTGGATTAAATCCCCCTCCCTCTATCCTGACCATTTATATTGGATTACAGGAGCTACGTAATAATTTTTGGACACGCTGGGAGGTACCAATCAGGCTTGCAACATACACAGTGTTCCCGGACTGTAACGCAACATTGGTTCGATGGATACTTGTTAACGGGCATAGATATTCAGAAAAGGAGGAAAAATAAGAATAATAAAATTTCAAATCACTTCTTACAATGTATATTATCTTGCTCTACTCGCTGTCCAGTAAAAGTATTAGGGAACAATGCACAATGTTTATATGAAACTTGTTATGACCTTACAAAAATCCCATTGTGCAATAAAAATGACAGGCCACAGTGCTGCACACAAAAGATTCTAAGGGGGGCCTTCTCGAGTCTTTTACCAAGTCTTTTATTTTCATTTTTAATGCATAGGTGAGATAAGCATACATTGAAAAAATAAATGCTTAAAAACAACCAAAACAAACAAATTTGGTGCATTTGCTCTAAATGTCTGTATACATAAGTATGTCTGCATGCATGCATAAAAATGCATATTGCTGTTGATAAAAAATTGCATACCTGTAGGCGTTTACATTCAAACTAAAATCAACAAATCAATAATCCAACTAAGTAAAGCACGAACAACGGAAGAACTTCCACGAAACTATCAAACAATCCAGCGTGAAGAAGAGAAAACCCGTGCAAACAATCAAACATAGATAGTTTCGATGACCAATCGGAAGGTCACAGCAAAAAACCCCCCCCAAAAAAAAGAATGTTGTTAATGGCCGTTCCGTATGTTCGCCATTTTGCTTCCGATTCTCGATCAATACTCAATTACAGCGCAAGGGATATTAATATCAATTTTTCAGCACACTTACGTACGTGACATTTTCATTCAACATCGACATCTTTTCGCTTAACTAACCACATGCATCTGTGTGTGCTGCTGCTGCTGCTGCTGCTGCTACTGCTATGCGCCGTTTGTCTCATCCAAAACTTCAATATTAATGGTTCAATTCAATGGAAAAGCATCCATAAACGATCGTTATCTCGATGTAATCTCTCGCAAATGAGTTTGCCCTCCAGGCCCTACCGGGGGACGTGGAACTGTGTGTGTGTGTGTGTGTGTCCGGCAGGCGTGTGCAGGCTGCAGTGACGATGGATGAAGGGCACTGAATGTATGCGGTTTCGTTTAAAGATTGAGTGCAAAAAAAATGGACGAAACCCTATCCTCTCGTCCCTCCTTATATTGTGTCCTGGGCGGCAGGGCAAGAAAAGTATGTCAAGATGCATAGCGTGAGCGTGATGCACTTGAGCGAAAGAAAGGCTGTACTTGGCGTACTTTTTGTGGGTAATTTAATTTCTACCAGCGCTGTCAGCTGCTTCACACCACCGCCATCAGAATACCCGCCAATCGAACCGTTCTTAAGGCGTCGAACCGTGATCATCATCTAGCCTCGAAAAGCCTCTCGACTGTAGAATATGTGGTTGCATGTGGCTCTCCGTGTGTGCCTGTGCCTGTGTGTGTGGTACAACGGGAAACCACAGACTGCATTTGTGCACCTCCCACATACACCAAACACATACGCTGATGAGGCGAAGGCGTTCATTTCAGTGCAGCTATGCTCTGGTTTTATTGTGATGATGCGAGAAAATTGAAAGAAAGATCATCATCCTGCTCTCCCGCGCCGTATCGCAATCCGACCGCCGGCCATACCGCCGTGCCGGATTTCGATTTATGACTTCCAGTCGATAGTCCCCATCGAACGTCAAAATCGCGTAGGAGTTGTCCGCTTCCGGTAGATTGAACCGCTCGGTTCCCACGAACGATGAAGGATCGTTCTCGAAAACTCTTGTACTCCCGCCCATAACTCGGGGGCCAGAGCTTATCGTCGTCATTAGGGGTTCTTGAGGCAAGAAAGGCGACGGAAAAAATACACACACACACGGACCAACGACGTTTCGACAAATGTATAGCACGGGGACTCCTTAATAGAGTGTCACCATGGGAAAAAGGCACTCGGAGAATCGGTATGAGTCAAATAACACGGACTGCCGGATACTACCCACGTTTTAGACCCCCGTTGGCCTTGAAATTGTTTCTTAAGGACTTGCATGGAGCGGATGGTTGCCCAGCTGCGAGTCAAATATTTACACTTCAATGCAATCCACAGGGGTGGGACGGCTAGCGTGGAAGCGAGTCTTGAGGCAGACACTCCGGAAAGCATTAAACCCTTCCCACTCCTAAACCGGGAAGCCTTAGTGTTGGTCCTCCTACAGCAAACTATCTTCTGCAAAGCTCTCACAGCTTGTCCGGTGGGGATTAGTGGGCATACATTAATAGTTGCACAGTTCCAATCCGATGGAAGGCGAGCACGCTGTAGAAAGGGAGATCCCTCGGTGACATTTAGCGGATGGTTAATGATGTTATGATTAACCTTTAACGGATGCTGGTTTTAAATAATTCAATTAGAAGTATTTGAACGGAGAACAGGACACACGACTCACCAACGTTTGCAGCGGCGTTTGTTTCTCATCCGTCTTTCTCTGCCATGTGCGCCTCCCCACACATATTTTGTAAAATTTTTGAGCAGCATTTATAAAATAAAATTTAAGGAAAATAGAACTTCATTTTTTTGTTAAAGTAAGTTTATTGTGGCTAGTGACAAAATATGCTTAAAAGCCATTCGAGCCGCGGAATCCCTAAATCGCCGTATGCGCCTGAAGGTATGCAATACAATGTTGAAAATATATAATTTTCTTCATCGTTGTGCTATCGCAAGCCGTTTCCTCACAGTTGGCTTCCCGCTAAATTGAGCTGTCCAAAGTTCCACAGTAATATTACAATAATTTGTCATGTAATCCTTAAAGGTGATAAAATAAATTCGAACAATATTCTAGGACGCAGGGGTTTTTTTTTATTAAAACCTCACAATTGATTTTAATGGATTAAAAAGCACAATGCTCTGTACAATATATCTTTTACCAAGAACTCACCATATTTTAATTAAATCGGAAGAGCAAAATACTTCAGAACAGTGGATTGATTTCAGCTCGGGATGAAATTCTGAAAATTGTAGATCGTTTTTTATTTTACTTTTTAAGGCATTAAAATGTAGGATTGTGTAAGATTTTTTCGTGCAACTTTAATGTGCCTTGTTTTGACTTTGGGTTGATGTTGTAATTTTTATCTAAAGTTAAGCAAAAATTATTCAATAGAATCAATTTCATTAATGATATTAATCATGAATTATTTAAGTTGTGTTTGTTCAAGCTATTCGATACATGTTACGCATATCATGGCTTACTTTTTGATATGTCATAGCATAATTTTAGGCGTTTTGACATAACGTGTCAGTACATTGCCATTCGGGTAATTACACCAGATTTAAAGATAAAACAGCAACACAACAAACAAAAATTTTTAATGACGATGATACGTCACCTTGTACTTCCTACCTGTTGGAAGCTTCTACCATGCACCATGAATCTAATGTCACATCTCAATGGAATGGTCGCTCCTGCATAATGCTGGTGCTTCGAAACCTTTGCTAGAAAACGACAGCAACAAAAAGGATCTATTCAAAGAAGCTACCACGGAACTCTTTACCGTGATGACGGAAATAATTTTCTTCACCATTTTGTGTACGCCAACCATCTTACAGCCTTTTTCACTCGTAGCTCTGTACAGCAGTCACACAATTGGACGCACTATGAATTGATAAGTCCAGAGCACACGTTCATATGGAGGGGTTCCCCTGGAAATTTACTTCTATGAAGGGATAAGGAAGAATAAGCTTTTGAGACATGTTTGCTAAAGCAGGTTATTTCGAGAGTAAAAATGCATATCAGTTTTTTATAATAATTCTTAACTTATCATTCACTTCGGAGGAATAGCTTTGCACTATGCACCGAGCAAACCCACCAACATCGGGCGGCTTGTAAAATCAACTCAACTCATCATAAACGTGAGCAGGACAATAGAACCAGACCGGCAGTCGACGAAACATACATGTTTGTAGGATTTTGCGCAACACCATCGCCACCATCACGGGTAGCTGACCCACGGCGTTGTAAAACAAGAACTGCTGCTGCGTTGAAGGTACAGCGAACAAACAATGGTGGCGTGAATGAAGAGCAAAGAAGAAAAAAAAGCGATCCTGTCACAAGGAGCATGCCAGCGAAGACGGCATTGAAGTAAAACTGTGTCCACGGAGAGCGAAAAGCCATTGTGCATATGCACCGAACCTATAAACGCCATTAATTTAATGCCTACATGTACATGTGTGCCCGCTCAGGAAAGGTTGCAGTGGGAAGCAAAACCGTCTCGAGGACAGGAACAGTGCAGGGGACAGGAAGCGACCCATTATGGGATGTTTGTGAGATCGCCGCCATTATGAGATGGGATACGCCATGGTAGGCAAAACAAAGGCGAAGAACAAGACGCACTCTCTGTAGTATGGGGTCGGGAAGTGGTTGAACGTGTGGGTAAATGGTGATAATTGTAATTGCTGCACTTTTGCACTTTGCAAATTTGATTTATCGTCCACTGGCGGTGAGATTGATTCATCACTTCACATCACTTTCGTCTCTTCTGGCCTGGTTAAGATGGGCCTGGACTAGAGGCGATGTATGAGCAAGCAAACAAGCATGGGAATGTGGAAGTGAAATCGATATTGAATGTTCTTTAAAAGAATCATAAACACAATCCTTTTTTGTGGGGTAACTATTATGCTTTAAAGCTACATCTCATTATCACCGCAGCAGCCATTGAACGGAACAATAGGCACCGGCTAAAACAATGTGACAAGTTCGGTGCAAAACCGTGGCTCCCATTGTGGCGACAGACAGAGCGAGGATTAATTTACCTGAAAGCACTATTGTACTAGTAGTTGAAATAGGTAGCTGAAACAACACATAATTGATAAGAATGTATCTCGCTCTCTCTCTCTCTTCTGTTAGTTTTAGTGTTATATGATCGGTGTTTCAGACCGGTGCCGACGACTAACGTCTAAAGTAAGGCATATAAACGTAAACGGGGGAAACCCTTTCAGAAACTTCAAGAGACTCAGATCTCACAAGACGTCTGTCGATCAATCCGAGTCGAGATGAAAGATCATCCTGTGATTTTTACCTGTTCTCATCATTGCATTAGCTTGGCTGACATCAGATACATGCTTCTAGCACGGTCGGGCAAATTAAACTGATGTTAAATATGAGGAATTGTCAGCTGCTCTTCTGCTCTTCTGCTTTGCCACTCGGAAGAACTCAATTTGGGAAGGTCTTGACCTGCCACTGCTGGCTTCCTTTGATATGATTTTACCTGTAGCTATATAGACAGTTCTGCGTACGGGAAAACGTCCCGGATGGTATTCGACCGCCAGTTGTGGGTCTCGGAGCACTGCACTGATGGCTACACTCCAAAACGCAGGTCTGAATCCACTTGATTCAGCCAATGAGTTCGCTGTGCTCCTTTACGCCTCGTGTCGAACGGGCAGCTAGCGAGCATCTTCCTGGTAGGACATGAGTCCGTCATGCTCATCACGTGCCCTAACCAGCGTATCCTTCTGGCTTTGGCAACTGTCAGAATGTCTACATCGCCAAACAGCGCAGCTAGCTCGTAGTTCATCCTCCTTCTCCACATGCCCTGCTCGCACACACCGCCAAAGATTTTCCTTAGCACCCAGTGCTCGAAGATGCCGAGTGCATTGGTGTCTTCTACCAGAATAGTCCAGAACTGGTGGCCGTAGCGGACTTCCGGCCTTATCAGTGTGCTACATATGGCGTCTCTTTTGGATCTCAGGAGACTGTGGTGCCTGTCGGTTTCGCTGATTACGATATTATCCGAAGTTACGATCGTGCCAAGGTAGCAAAACTCCTCCACTACCCCAAGATCGTCGCCGTCAACTAGTACTCTGCTTCCGAGTCGTGCTCTTTCACGGTCAGAGCCTCCGGCAAGTAGGTACTTTGTCTTCGTCGCATTTGAAAAAGTATATCGGAACTTTGATGCGTATCCGATGTCAAGGATATTAATTGTAGTCAGAGACGATATTAAACAAGTTGTAAAATGTAGAACTGCTAAAAGTTCAAAGTTGAGGAGAATTTTAATGCTAGCGGATCTCTAACTTTTACGATCACAACACGGCATTAGAAGCCAGAATACGTGTTTCGAATAAAGTCGTCCGACATTGACTGCCAAAAGCATGAAATAATAGACTTCAGGATCTTCACAGGGAGAGACGATTTTCAAGCTTGTGTCCAAACATATGGCCAAATAAAGAGCCAGAATCCTTTGGACTAAAATTGTATTTTCTCCATTAGCCATCGTTGGGTGTTACAGTCTTTCAGAGACCTCTGGGTCTCTGGCCTAATCCTTCGAAGCCTGCTATCAACTTAAAAATTAAGATTAACACTAGCGACAATGATCCCTGGCGCTAGTTGTGGGCCTAATAGTTGGAGGATTTTAAACTTAATCTTCACCATTTTGGGTGCATCCTCAAAATTTGCAGAGGGAAATAAATGGACCTAAGTGATGGAGTATTTTTTGTAATGGTACATCCGAAAACAGGATGATGTTTTGTTTTTATACAAGTTAAAAAACTTTTCGGGACTTATTGCATCCGGGTTTAGAAAATGAAAGTAGGAAGCTATCTCCGGATGGTTTAATAAATTACTTTAAAAAATGTCACAATATTCCTGCCTAATCTTATGGGGACTGCCTGCCATTAGTCAATGTTCTTGACCTCCCAATTCGAACCACGAACACAGCCGCTAATGAACGTTTAGCTACATGTAATTATTAATGAACCTTGCGCCGCCATTAGCTGGAAGCCTCGCACACCTTAAGGTGCCATTATTTGTTTCAACTTTCCCGACTGCACTGGGCTTTAGTCTCAGCTCGCTCGAAACTCAAAGTAACAAACTTTAAGCAAACTTTCCGCTTTAGCCGCTTATGTGTAACCGTTGGGGGACGCTGCTGCTGCAGCTGCTAAAAGTTCTTCGCCGGTAATTATTAGTAACGCGTTAGATGTGTGGTGATGTAAAGTACGTACCCTAGCGTACCCGAGACGTGGCGTTAAGGTGTGCCATGGAGAAACCGTTTCGGGATGTAAAGGTTCGTTCTGCGGAACCTGTCAGCCAGAGCGAAAGAAGAGAAAGTTCCCCGCTGCAAGTGCTGCGTACAGTGATGGGTGATTCGAGCAGCTCCTGACGAATGCAGTGCGTGTGTGTGTGTGTTACTTTTTTTGTCTTTAAATTTGAATCAAGATTTTTGACAACATCCTGCTCCTGCTGGTAACATTTTGCACGCATTATGTCACCAACTATCACAGTGACGATTGTTGAGATAGTACATTTGGCTGTTGAGGCTGTCCTTGGTTGGTGCAGTTGTCATTTTATGATGGTATCACATCGCATTGCAGTGGTGCATATGGTTTGCCGGCTGGCACCCATTCGCGCCACCGTACGCTGTAAAATGGTTCAGTTACAGTCAGTGCATAACGCGCTGACATTAATGACGTAACGAGGCCTACCCATTTTCACATCCTTCGCGGTTAATGAGATTCGTCTCTTTTGCGCACAGACAAGCCCAACATGAAGCCTCTACACTTCTCCTTAGCGACGGAAAAGCGCAAACAAATGCAGCAGCACCGGTATAACCACCCATACTCACCCCCCCAAAAGAGGGGCAGGCTTCCTCCTGGGACGTTCCTCCTCGCGCGCACTAGACTTTGCGGTTTGCACTTGACGCGCGGCTGCTGGAGACGGTTCCCTGGCAAGCGCGTAATCTACCATCCGGTAAGAACCGCAAGACGGAGCTGGGAAATTTTCGATTTCAAAGCAGTGAGCGTGCTGCACTATGTAACCCCGTGACATTTGTGGATGGCGGATCGTGTGGACCCGGCATCCGGGTCAACTCGCTCGCGTCGACGAGTGATGGAAAAGGAAGCTTTTGCTGCCCTCGTGTGGTTGATTTTTTTTCTTCCTATTGCTCTGCAGCGTTGAATATTCTTCGTCCACATGGGTACGTAACGTTCCGGCGGCGAACGACGTTACGAAGCAAATTATTTGAGTACGCTGTCGAACGGAGTGCAGCATCGCATCGAAGGTAAAGGTCAAAAGTCAGGTGAGGTCTTTGAGGGTTTTATCTGGTTCTCGGGTACGAGCGCTGCGCAGCGCAGAGATCAGCTGTTCTCCAATTTCACGAAAACCCCCAGCACCGGGTTGGGTTGTTGGAGATTGTTCTGGTATCTATTTTTGGCGCACTGAATGCATTTTGATGCCATTGCAGCATGGAGTGAGGCGGTGGAAGGAAACAACAACAAATACACCGCTCGGATATCTGTCGGATAGATAAGCTGTGCGAGCGGGAACTACATTATACGAACCCTGATTGACATTTTGCAATTACTTTCATTCCCCTCTCTATCCTCAACGATGGGGTAGAATTTCTTTTAAGAGATTCCTGCCCCGGGAAACATGAAATTATCATTAGCTATTAATTAAATTGAGCTCTCGCTGCAATATGGTTGTGAATATAAATCGGGAAAGCCTCACTTAACTGCACGTCCGTTATTGAAATGTTTTAAATACAGCAAGCTGTAGGGAATTTCAACTCTCCACCACAACAGGATCGGAGCTTTCGTTGCCAAACTTTCCAGCAATCCAACTCCGATCTCAGCAATCGGGCCGGCTTTTGATTGCTTCGGGAGAAATAACGCAACGGCCAACAGTCTAATCAAACTTTCGCCGGAAATGGTGCTGCTGTTTGTGTTGTTCTCCTCGGTCGGCAAGACAACAATCCTTATTGTGTCCCGCGTGTCTAACACCGTTCTTCATTCACCCTTTCCCTCTCTCTCTCTCTCTCATTGCAGCGTGGATGCTCGGTTGGTTGATGTGCAAAACCGTACCCTACATACAGGGCGTTTCCGTGGCAGCATCCGTCTACAGTTTGATAGCCGTTTCGCTCGACCGGTAAGTAGCCGCTTGGTGTTGTTGTTTTTTTTTTCATCCCCCGTGAAGCTGAGTAAAAGACCAGGTGGAACCGCAAAACATTATGCAACGGCTCGTTCCAGCCGGGATTTTCGCAGAAACCTCGGCAACCATTTTGCAAAAAAAAAGCCCCCGTGAAGCACCAGGCTGCTCCATCAGGCCCGGATGTTAGAACCTTATTATCAAACCGTCGGCCATTGGGATGCTCGCTCGCACATAAGCTTGTCAACATCGGTGTGAACAAACTCCAGTCACAGTGGGGCGCATTGTCAACGGGAGGGTGATGCAAGATGCGCGTGCAAGTAAAGTTTTCGCAAATTGATCCCGCAGTGGCCGGACAGATATTGCCGGTTGCAATCTCCCGAGACTGGTGGCGAGACTTGCCGGGGGGGTTGGCGGGTGGAGGGGGGTAAGCCCGAAGAAGTCCTGTCCGGAATCTATCGGGCAAATTAACGCCGGTCGGGCGTGGTGAGATGAATGCTAATTTGGACGGTATCTCATCGGTACGGTTCGCTGGTACGACGCTCGCTCTGCCTCGAACTGCGTGCGTGAAGGTAGTGTGCCTTTGGTTCTGACTGACAGATAAATAGTTCCCAGTGGAACAATCGCTTCCCATCTTCGGAAGCCGAACGCCGAACGGTAGATGTGTGCGAGAGGGTAGAAAAAGCAGCTGCATAGTAATCTGTTGCATGTGCTGTGCTGTGCTGGATGTAATGTGATGCTGAGGATGATGGCGGTGTGTCCGTTGGCGAGGAAAAGTGCCCATCAATGCAATGGCATAATACCATTGTGCCTGTACCAGTCAGGCGTACGCCAACAATCCTCGACAGTGCCTTATACATATTCAATTCCGGTTCGGCTGAGGGGGCCACGGACGGACGGACGGTGGACACGTAGTAGTAGAATCTGCTATCAACAATAGTAGACGCACGGGTTCTATTGAATTTAGGCACATTACCAATGCGCTCTCAGCTACTCGGGATGGATGATTACCGGTCGCTGGGTATAGGGTCCATGATTGAGTGAGCTCGGAACGGTGATGGGCGAGCAATGTTTATGAACATACAGTTAATCTACTTTCCCTGTCCATTCCACCAGCATGTATTGTATCTGGTTGGAC
Organism: Anopheles stephensi; assembly: GCF_013141755.1. NCBI lineage: Eukaryota > Metazoa > Arthropoda > Insecta > Diptera > Culicidae > Anopheles > Anopheles stephensi. Next base: position 50,851,560 of record NC_050202.1, read on the forward strand.
ACGGTCGGGGAGTGGAGTAGGTACGATTTCAAATTGTGTCTGCGCATATATTATTCGATTCCATTTTTCAACCTGTGACTTTGGACTTACAGGGAAACTGAAACACTGAAGAGTTGCTTCAATTGATGATATCGCCCCAGATTCTGTAGTGCAGTGTTGTATATTAAAATCGGCTTTCCGTTTTTTTGTTTTCAATACATCAGTTTATCGTGTTGACTGTTATGGCCTTTGAGAGCGTGATCACAAGAAACTTTCCAACAGAAGCACTAGCCTGTTTTGAAACTGGAGCCAAGGTGTTAAGCTTTAATTCAAATTGATTTAAACATAATTAAGGGTAAAAGACTCGAGAAGGCCCCCCCCCTGACAAAATTTGTTAGGCGCTGTAGGATTTACGCCTAAAGGTATGCAATCCGCAGTACACGTTGCGAGAGCTTCACAGTGAGCTTTCAGTGTGCTTTCAGTGTGGTCAAAATTGGTTGAAGAAAGTCGAATAAAATATTGTTATTATTTGATTAAAACCCCCTCTCCGCTAACCCTACCATTCATTTTGGGTTACAGGGGCTTCGTACTAGTTTTCAGTCGCACTAGGGGTGAACAATCGGGCCTAAAACATGTACGGCGTTCTCGGACGGTAACGGAACAGTAATTCGATGAATACTTGTTACCTTGCATTGATATTCAGCAAAGGAGGAAACATAAGAATATCCTAATCTCAAACCACTTGTTACAATGTATATTATCAAGTTCTACTCGCTGTCTATTAACAGTATTAAGGAACAATGCACAATGTTTACATCAAATGGGTTTTGACCATACAGAAATCCCACCGTACAACAAAAATGACAGGCTACAGTGCTGCACACAAAAGATTCTAGGGGGGCCTTCTCGAGTCTTTTACCTAATTAAGCTTTGAAGAATTATTTTATTCTAGATAAGTCCGATACAGGATTCTAATTAAATTAAACCCTCTCCTGAGCATAATAAGCGCCTGAAAGTATGCAATTTTGTTGGATTGTAATTTCTTTGTGCTTCAAAAGCCTCAGAATCTAAATACTCGGGCTATAAACTGTAGCCGAGAAATGTCCGCGTCAGATCGTGACAGGTGCTGCAATGTGGATTTTTATTTTTTTTTTTTTTTGGCGAATCTAGACTTGAGAGGTAAGGCGGTCCGGTCTAGATTCGCCGAGATTCGTAGTAGAGGATTCGCAAGGCGGTCCGGTCCGGTGGCAGAGTCGATAATGGGGCCGGTCTTAACACGGCAGGACCGGGGTTCAAACCCATCCAGACTACTTTACTACGGGTAAAATCCAGTCACAGAAAGCCAGAAATGGCAGGCCAAGACCTCTCGAGGTTGCAGTCCCAAGTAAGAAGATGAAGAAGACTTAAGAAGATCGGTGGCGGAAATTACTCTGAGCATGACACTTGGATCCTTATGGATCTCATGTACGCTAAGATCCCCTTTATATAGTTAGTTAGTTGCAGATATTATATAGTTAAAAGATCCATTCTGCGATAAAGTTGCTTGGATAATAAGGCAACTAAGACGCCAAAGGCCTATTAGTAACTAAGGCTCTTCGACTGAATAGTTTCTTGCTGGACCTCTGTCCTATTCATCCGTGATGTCTCTTGGTAGATGACGCATCGACAAAGAGTTTCCTCCTAGTTGGAATCCTAGTAGATTGCTTGGTAGATGAACGAATGTGGAACTTGTTCTACAGCGAGGTCTCTTAGGTGATGAGGCTTATTCCATTTTGAGATCCCTTGCTAAATGACGTCGTCGGAAACGACTCCCCTCTAGTCGAAAAAAAATTTTGGCAACCAAGATCCCTTGAACGACGTGAATGGAACATCATTAGAAGGACTCCTGGTAAATGTGGTCGATTAAATTTGGAGGTCCTTTGGTAGATAAGGATCAGACAACCAGTTCCCTATTGCTAAAATATTTTTTACTTGACGAGGTCCTTTGAACGACATGAAATCTGTTCCATTCCAAGGTCTCCTGGTAGATGAGGCGTTTTCCATTACTCTCCTTCTCCCTGAAGGAAGCCTCTAGATTCCTTTCGGTGGTATTTTATCTGGTTAATTATTAGTTCTACAAGGACACCTGAAAACATATACAAATAGTTCAAATTAGTTCAAGTTGGGCCTTGTTAGTTTTATTACTGGGCTTCAAAAAAGCTTCTGAAATTTGCTTTCTTAAAAAGTTTTGCATTTGAGAACGCTGGGAAAAAGTTTGATTGACACAACTTACCGATCAAATTACCGCACGGTAAAACATTGACCAGTCAGCCAGGTTAGAGATCAACACCCCGGTCAACCGTCAACCAGTTCGCTTTTGTAAAGCACTAAATTATACTTTATTTGTGTAATTATGACGCAAGCTTGTCCTAACGGCCAGCCGCTTGTTGCTGCTGTTAACATCCGGCACTGTTCAACGGAGCATAAAATTTAGCCGTCGACCCCCCCGGTGACGGTGGAAAGAAGAGTGAAGCAGCAATATTGTCCGACTTACAATCGACTTTAGTAATCGATTATACGGTTGATTAAATTTCCCATTAAACTGTGGTGGCGTAGTTGATGGTAATGATGATGTGATTTGATATCGCTTACGGTTAGCCGAGCCGACCACTCCCACCAGCTGTGGGCCGTACCGCCGTTTTCACGAACGATTTAAAGAGAGCGAACCAATTCTTAGGAAAACGGTGATTGCGTGTGATTTGCGATTTGATTTTGATAGAATTATTTTAATCACTCACCCGGCCTCTCTCGATCTCTCTCTCGCACGGGCTTTGGCGTTCATACGTGGAGGAAGAAAAATCTATTACCGCAACATGAAACAAGCGAACGATTGCATTACTTTCCACTTGATCGTTTAATCGACACGCGCTCGCGCCCTATCGCAGCCGGCCACGCAAATGCTATCAATTTATTATTTACAAGCTAATTAGTGTAATCCTCTCTGCGCAGCTCGGTCCACGGACTGGCAGACAAACCGGTGCCCCCCAGAGTAACGGCAAGAACGTGTCGCAGCCTCGGCTGCACCGGAATTCAATCAGCGCCAATCAATTTCAGCGCTATATTGCAAAATGTCTCTAATTCCTTGCATCGTTGAACTTCGACAGCCAGGCAGCCGGTTCGATAAGGCACTCATGGCAACGCGGTTCGTGTGCAACTTCGATGCATCGGTTGCAACGGCACTGCGCGATATTAAGTCAATTACGGGATTTTAATCGATCGGGCTCACGAAATTGGCCATCGGGTGTGGTGTCGGTAGGTTTTTCGGTCGGGCGTGCTGGCGTGCTATTGCAATCGTATGCCGCTCGCAAAATTGACACTTTTTTTACTCTGGTCCTATGTTCCTACACATGAAGTCGTGTATCCGGGACGAATATTTGTACTGTTGAACACGCTGAGCAGGAGTTGATTGTTTTTTGTTTGTTTTTGTTTTGGCAAGCAATCAATCTTGTGGATGGTGTTTTGCTTCAAATATATGGTGTAAGGGATACTGTAACTGGTAAAGTTATTTTAATTTTGTAAACAATAATTATTCGTCAATCTACCTTAAAGACAAACGTATTCTAGGATGACACAAATTATAAGAGATTTTTCACAATATTCGTAGATATTTGAAATTGATCCCAAAATTCAATTTTGGAGCAAATTTTAACAAATATTTTGGTAATCGTTAAAAAACAGTGGCATATATTGAAGACTATCTGAAAAAATGGTAAAAATAATTCTGAGCTTTATTCAATACCCTGGAAAGCTTCTAAAACCTTCAGGATGCCTTGAAGTGTGATTGAACTGGAGTTCACTTGTTTTATCCACTAATATGCTTAACGTTGGTCTGCCCATTTTTTGTGCAGCAATTACATGGCCTCTTACGGTCAATGGCACTCCACACTGTTGCAATTGTCTTTGCACTCATAAACAAATTGATGGACGATGAAACAAGACTGCGAAAAAACAAAAATATCATTAGATCCAAATAGACCTTGAATCTCTGTTTGTTATCCAGTTGAAAACATAGCCTAATTACGTGAGAGTATTCGCTGCCTTTACTTTATTAATTGTGTTAGACGTGTTAAGATGCTGGTAGCCAATACTTCCGTGATTTCGGTGGCCAATATTCGCGTTTGACTGCGCTCATCAAGGCAGATCTTGTCAAACATTAAGCCGAGCAGATAAATATTTTTTATAGCTGGACTCTTAACAACCAGTCAGGATTTCAGTACTGAAATTACACTAAGGCCATCTGTCAATATAATTCCCGCGAACAGTTCCCCCGTAGTGGGGACTGACTATCCAATTACGAGGGATCCTTAAGTCTAGTAAACTAGATATAGCAAGCATGACCTTAAGATGTCGTTAGGAATCGAAGACAGAGAGACTTACTTGTTCTTAAAATGACCCATAGCTACCATCGGGCAAAGATCTTTACACTTAATTTCCTTACACATCGAGGATTATCCTGTAACAAGGGAACTGTAGATCTCAAGAAGGGCTAGAATGTTTAAAGCCTGTGGAGCGCTAGGATGTAATTGTTGGGAAACAGAATCTTTAATAATCCTTAAAATTTCGTTGGAACGTTTCGCCAGTGGCGCTTTTAAATGTTCTATTATCAAAGATCCATGGTCAAAGAATTTCATTTCAAAATAGAAAATTAAAATGGCACTAATATGTTTTTGATACTTTGGAATGGGTTCTAATGTCTAATTTTATGATGAAATTCCCATTTACTATTGACAAATCTGGGAGTTGAGAGATCATTTTTCGATGTCTGGTTTGTACGTAAATTAGACTATTTTTATTTACGTTTGTGCTTCAATCATACCTTCGCGTTCGATTCAGATAATTGTTGCGCCTGTTGGTATGCAATGGGCATTGCAAATAGCTTGAGTACGAATCGAGGTGAAATTTGGAGATCAGACCCTAGTGTAATAGTGAAGTAGTGTGTGATTAATATAAATCAGACTGAAACCAAGCACAATTTAAGAGTAAATTGTTAAATTATCAAACAACACCCGTATGACGAAGAAACCCCAGAATCGCATTGCTTCTAGTTTTGTGTATCGATCCCTGAAGCATCACGACCTTGCACATCGTGTAACAAGCTTGTATTATGCATCGTTATTGTAATTGTCTGCTTGTGTAGATCATCCCGACGGATCTTGCCGATAGTAATATGGTGCTGGTAATGCGTGAATGCAATATGATTATTGCGTTTGCTTCACAACCCAACTGTTGAATCGATGCCTGACTGGAGGTTGCAACTCTGAAAAGATGTAACAACCTCAACACCAAGCTCACAATATTCGGGACGTTCTGTCGAAATCGTTCCATCGGAATATGATTTGCCGTTGATGTGTAGCAGCGAGCGTTTTGGCGAAGGATGAGCGGCACACGAAGTTGACTGGCGGTAAGGCACTTGCTGTGTAGTTTGCTGAATTCCAAAAACCGAAGCATTCTGCACACCCCACCCACCGCCCGAACGGCGTGTTAAGTCGCGCACCGTGCCCTGCTGTGCGATTGTGGAATGTTTATTCGCATTTATATTTCACCAAACCCAAGTCCGTCCGAAAGCTTCCCGCGCAATGCAGCACATAGCGTTTTTCCGGGCTTCCCCGGGCACGGGGTATAGGTTTTCCCGACCGACCTTTGCTGCACCGATCTGCACATCCCCGGGCGTGTCGATGGTATGTTTTACATTGCACCATGGAACCATGCGGCGTACGTAGTAGGGTGAGCTTCAGCTTTGCTTTACTCGTGGATCGGAAAGAATTGGCATGCGGCTCCCTCACACATTCAGAGCGATGGATGGATGTGAGTGCAGTTTGTATGCATGTTTGCCCGTTTGTTTCGTGTTCAAGTTACGGTACAGACGCTCCGCTTGATCATCCCCTGGTATGTACACGCAGTGAAGAGATTCTTGGAGAACGTACGATTATTTTTCCACCAGTCAGTCATCACCGGTTGTGTGGGGTGCATCTTTTCTTCCCGCTTGTTGTGATGATGAAGTAGGTAAGCTTGGGGGTGGATGGTTCTTATCGCCTTTTAAATTACGAAGCGATGATTTAAAGTTCGCATCAAATTATCATCTCAATTCAATTTATTACTTCCCGCTAGAACTGTACAGCATTTTTCCTTTTCCATTTAAAGCTCAATAATTGCTTTGAAAGTGTATCGCCTTTCAAAAGAACAAGTCAAAAAGGGAGAACCTTGTTTCCGTACACCGGGAAACGACAGCATTGAGGGAGACTCTTTCCTGAGCATCCACTGTACATATATATATGCTGTACAACTTTGCTCCATGCTTGAAATGCACTCCACAGCGACAGATGAAAAGCTTCTCAGGTATCATGGAAAAGCTGGAGGTTAATATTTTGAATAAACATCAACCTGTGAAGCTCATCTTACCCCGAGGTTCTCCGCACGTCCACCAGGAAAAAACCATGCTCCCTAGCCCAACCGAGTCAGCAAACGAGGCACCAGAAAGAAAATGTAAGCTTCTTTCCAAATGTGTACCGCCAGCGCCAGCAGAAGAACCAACTCCCGGCAGAGCTTAAAGAGCCGAGATATTCTTTTTAAAGCTAACCTTTGGTTAACCTCCGAACCGAATGGCAGCTGAGGTAGTGTGTGACCCATCCCTACCTTTCATTGAACAAAAGGGCTCCTTCTGGTTGCTGTAATGCTTTTGCAACGGTTAGACATTCGCTTCGTCGAGGTGCTGCAGCCAAAAAAAAAACACTTATTGACAAGCGAGTTTAGGCTCTTGGGCACACGCACCACACGATTTCAACTTCAGCAGCTCGCGCAAGCACGCACACTGCGCTTGGGAAGGACAGGGGAGTCTAAAGGGTCCGTAAACAGGGTCAACTTTCGTCATCTTGCGGCGTGCCATGTACGGCATCCCCTTGGCGGCTTTTAATCGAAGGGCTCGTTCGCCCGCTGCCGATGCTTTGTGTGGGGGGGTAAATATTAATCACGAACCCCTCCCCCGGTGGACGACTCTGTGGTCCCTGAACCTTGAGCTTCGACGCTAAGCCTCTGCAAGTGAATTGAAGGGCTCCATGGTGCTGGCTCTCGGTTGTGGTTCTTGCATTAGGATTTCACGCAAAATATAGGTCACGTGCGGGGTCCATTTTGACTTGGAAGCAACTACTTTTGCTTTCTTTTGGGTTTCACTTCAATGTATACATTCTTCATTGGGGGTGGGTGATGTATACCTTACATCAAAGATGCAAACACTGTTTGCGATGCTCAGCCGATTGCTTCCCACACCGAACCCAACGCGTTCGCGTGATTCGCTTTGCTGTGCTTGCGTGAAAGTTAAACTACCGTTTAGAGAACCTTCACAAAGTTGGTCGAGGGCCTCGAGGGACGGTGGGTGGTCTGGTGCGATGAAGGTGCGGCATACGACAGGCCGTCCATCAATCAAATGTGTTGAGATTATGACACCCAAATAACCGAAAAAAAACTAAACCCAGCATAATATAATTCGGTGATGCTTGAATGAAGATTTTTTTTTCTTCCTCTCTTCTCTTGGACTTTGTTTTTGCTCCCCCTTCGTTTCGTTTCGTTTGCCAAGAACGGGTTTTAATGGGGGGAATTTAGTTTTGAACCGATGCTTCCACAATCTGCGTTCGACGCAATAGAACGACCTTACGAAGAAGATAAATCGACCATTTTTTGGAGGCTTGCCAGCCAGCCAACCGGCCAGCCGGCAGATAATGATGGTGTTGTGCTAGAGAGGATGGTACCGCAAGAGTGTTGAATCGTAACGAATAATGCTTTTGTAAATACGAGAAAAAATAAAGAAAACAAAAAACTGTAAATCGAGCTCATTATCTCAGATCAGATCTATATGTGCTTACGGGGAGAGGAGAAAGTGATTTTTTGAAAGCGTGATAGAATGAATTTCTTGTTTGAGGATAGATTTTGTGGCGGCTTTTTGTAATTGTTATTTTCTTCACTTCTTCTGAATATTAGATTCATGACCATGCATTGTAATTTAAAGATGCGGAAACATTTTTTGTACTCTTAATGTAAAAAATTTTAAATATTTTTTTTGTAATTGTTTAATTTAATCAAAAAAATAAGTCTTTGGATAAATTTAATGTATGGAGCCTCTACTTTAATTGAAATTTATATAATGTGTTCAAATATATATCTTTAAAAAAAATTGAAAACTAGAAATATAGTAAGACGTTCTTTAGTAATAACAAGGCGTTAAATTATTAACTCTATTTGTTTGACTCGAGGCCAAAAAATTAAACATACATAAGTTTAGAGAAGAAAAACGAGGCTGTAGAGCAATAAAAATTTATTGCGAAGGATAATAGGATATCTGATTCGTTTAATCGTTAGTCAAAATCAATCTTTGAAACCTGTGAGACCTGATAATTTTAATTAATATGTTAAAAACTATTCTTAAACTCATATGCCCTTAGGGTGGCAAACATTTCCTTCTACTACGTTTATCCCTGATGTGTTCGGTAGTAGATGAAGTGCCTGCCAGATGTACAATCGGTATTATTTCGATTATTATGATTATGAAACTATTAAAAACTATATATTAAAAACTATTCGAACCCAGTCGGTCTTATCCAACCCCTGTCAAAACTCTATCGAATCCCAATCGGATCGAATTGAATTCGAATCCCTATCGAATCTGAATCGGGGTCGATCGAATCGTCATTTGGAATTCAAACCGATTCGAATCGTTATAGGGATTCAATCTTTGAATCTTAAAGTCCCGAATCTCTCTGCACTAATCAGAATGTTGAGACAGGTTTCAAAGATGATGTTTTTGTGTTCCACACTAGCAACCCTCATGAGACCTGGTTATATCTCCAAACCATTTTCCTGGAATCTTGGTCCGAGATATTATTCCTCCATACGCGGCTGCCATTCAATCTCCTTCAGGTTCGACGCCACGTAGTCCAGCAAACCAGCTCGTTATGCCATCCAGATATCCACACCGCCAAACAGTTTGCTTAGCTAGTGGTTTATTCTCCTATGGAGAAAGGACGTCCATCTCTGTGACATTGTGCAAAAGTCCTTAGTTCACGCTACTTGAAAATGGTGAGAGCATCGATGCGCTCTCCTATATAATTCTAATTGATCTCCGGATAACGTATCCGGATATCCCAGCTGAGGTCCTCTACTAACTCGAGAGTCAGAGTCTCCGGTAAGCTGGTATTTTATGATTTCAGTCAGTTGCACACACCTCCACCGATAAACAAATAGTACAATCTGAACTTTCTGAAAAGTGAAATTAGCAAATTGCGAGGAATACCTTTTACTATACATCCTACAACACCGTTACGTTTTTCCATAAATTCTACGGTGTGCAATTCAATCGAAATTTTGCAGAATAATCTTCTTCGAAATTGGCGAACAAAAAACAGAGCAAACGCGAATAGAACTGAGTTGAGCTCAATTTGAACATCTATCTCCTGGATGGCGGTTATCTTGGGGTTTCAAAGAAATGATGCAGTTCTGAGGAAAAGACGAGCAAAATCATTTGTTGTATACTCCACTCGAGCTTTCTGTCTCGGTTAAATAGTTTCCAATATCGTACAAATGAACTCTACGATGCAGGCTCACTTTTGTTGTAAAGATGTTTTAATCATAAAAATACTAATAAATAAATAAGAGATTTAAAATTTAAGAGAAAGTAGGGACAGCATGTCAGTAATGAAGTAGTTTATCGGTTGATTTTACTTGTCAGAATTTCATGAGTGAACCTTAGTACTTTCAAGCAGTAAATGAACCATGCTCTGTGCGAAATCTAAGTACTGATCTATTAGCTTTCAGTACCTAAATGCAGATTTAGGTAAAACTTTTTTGTTACGTTTTCTAAAACTGGACTGTCATTTTATTCCGGGTATTCAAATTACAACATTGACCACATTTGGTGATGAGTTTGGCGAGTTAAAAGGTTCAACGAGCAATGGTTCGTCACCATATCATGGAACATAGAATTATGCTGAATTCTGTAAAAGCACACAACACATCCACTCGCTGCTTAATCGTGAGTAGATTAGATGGAAGCCGAAAATGCCGACATTCGCTACCGAGAAAACACTATCAGGAATCGGCACTCAATTTCCATCGAAGAAACCTAAAATAAACATTCCACTGTAAGCGAGGGTTTAAGCTCATTCCGCAAAAAAGCCAGCTAACCATTTTCACTGTAAGAACTACCACTAGAAAATTGCTATCAAATTAATTGCACTACAGCATGCATTATCCGAATGTCCACCAGTTACCAGAGCTCCCGAGACACACAAAAACACCCGACCCGATTACCCGACGATGAAACATTCAGCAACATTAAGCTAATCGTTGAGCTCGTTCTTTTGAGCTGTAATTCCAAAATCTGGAGTGAACGATGAAACGGCGCAACACTTGTTTCCGGTTTTTGCCTGACGACGGGGGGGCCACTGCACTTGACACGGTGAAGTCAAGGCGAGCCGGGAACCACGGGCAGGGTCGAGTTCTGCGACACTTTCTGCCTAATTGGCACGTGGCCGTTTCGATTGTCTAGCTGGAAAATGGATGTTAATAAGCCGAGAGCATTATTATTTAGCATTTTCTTTCGATTGGGCACAATGCCAACCGGGGGGAGTTTCGGGACTTCCGTGCAGCATGCTGACCGACGTGTGATACGGCCGTAGTACCTAGAATTTGGGATTGTGTTTTCGTTTGTTTTGGATCCGAAATAGACACAAACACACAGATTGTCGCTTTAGTAGGTTCTTGGGAGTATCATTTACTGACCAGCCGGATGTTCACCGGGTGTGGAGCTTGGAAGATGTCTTTCTCGCGCGGAAGAAAAGGACACTAAAAATCATTTAAAAAGCGAAGCAACGGGATGAGGACACGGCAGGACAAGTAAGGTTACGTCTCGGAATTGCACCACGGAATAAGCATAATTGAAAAGCTACGGCTGGTGCGCATAATGAACCGACCATGACTATGAATATGCATTACCCGAAGCGGACGACGAGCGGATGATGGAGTTGGTTGGCACATCTGCTGCTCGGCCAATCCTGCCAAGCACCGTCTCACACTAAGCGTGGGTAGCCCACTTGCAAGCCCTTTACGCGTCCCGTGGCCAGAAACCGAAGGGTGCCGGCGAATATTGTTGGCTATTGTTTAGCGCCTTCCGTGCCACGTCGCGTTCCCTCCCCACTAAAGGCGTCACTTTTGCGCGTCCAGCGTGTGGGAGCCTGAAGAATGCTGGTCGGATGGACGGCATCGACCAAAGGACCTTGGAAGAATGCTTCAACGTCGATGCTGCGGCCTTGATTGAAGATGGTGCGAAAACAGGCGACTCCCAGCAGAGACGATGACGGATGCAGTTTGATGCAGGAAAGAGGATTCTGAAGGATCTCTCCCCGTTTGGAGAGGATTGGCTTACTTGCGATTTTCTCCGGCATTGCGCTTGGTGGGGCAATGTGTTTCTCAGCCAAAGGATGAGAAGTGACATTTTCATCCACCGGTTCGACAGGCACTCCGGTGCCACGCTGTGTGTTAACCTTGGCACTTGGAAACCATTCGTCACTCGGGGCGTCAGACACGGGATGCGTCCCGTGAACGGAGGTTGACATCGCGTTCCGAAATGAAATTATTCCCATTTTGCCATCACGCCCCCCCACTCGTGATCTGCCACCTCCCTTCGGTTCCACACTGATGAATAAACAAATTTAAAAGAACCGCTGCTGCAGCAGCGAGATCTTTGTCAAACTTAGTTTAACGCGCCCGGAAAGACATTGGCGCCTGGGAAAGAAATGTCCCCTTCCTCGCCTCCGTGTTGGAAGCGGGACGGTACAAAATCACCACCACCAGGCAGAAGTAATTGGTGTGTGCAACTGTGTAAACGCTCAGCTTGCTGCCCTGCAAGGTGCAAGTTGCCCTGGTGGCAAAAAAAAGCCCAGCACCAACTGTCGCTGACATATTACAGATCACCATTCACCATTGGGAAAACTTTTGCTTCCGGACGGATCTGGATAATTTTCCATTTGCGAGATGGTCACCTTCACCCAGGTGGTAGTTTGAATAATGTAAAACTAAATGCAACGCTGAAGTAAATTAATGTTAATCATGTTGTACTGGAGTCGACAAGAAGGAAAAAAAGTGCGCCAGGAATTTGTGGAATCAAGACAATCGTTTTCAAACTGTAATTTCTGAATCCTTTGTGGCTGAAACTCTGATTCTGCCGCAACATGAATTAAATCAATCTACACAAATTGTTTCATTAACCTTATCGTTCAAAGGAATGCGACAGGACCGGGTATAAAATCTCAGCTGGTCGATTTTCCAGTTCGAAGGGCGAGCTTTCCAGCTGACGATGTACGAAACGTCAAGGAAACCTGGCGCTTTATGTGGCAGATGAATCTGAAGTCTTGGAGAGTTAGTGTGGAAGGACAGTAAATGGATCATTTTAATGACGAATGTTATAAGCTATTTTTAAGCTAAAATTCATCTTGTAATATACCCAACGGAGCGTTCTTCCGTAATTTTTACATAGGACTACATCTTACGACAGCGAGCCTTCTTCTTCAGCGAGGATTTTTCTGTACCCAAATCGGCTGAAAACCGGGGTTAAAAACTTCCTTATTCTCATCAAAAGCTGTGGCACGTTAAATGTATCTATTGTCCAGAGCATTTTTATTCTTCTTCTTTGGCACTACAACCTCCAAGTAGTCAGCCCTGCCATTCGGAGAGGCGATCTGGATAGGATTTGAGCTCCGGTCCTGTGCTGTGAAGGTCGGCGCTGTTATTCTCTTCTTCTTCTGCGTTTGCAATACAACCACGAATGGTGACGACCGGCCATTTCTGGCTTTCTGTAACTTCATTTTACACGTAGTAAAGTATTCAGCCGTACGAGGGGGGGAAGTGATCTGGATGGGATTTCACTGATGGGCTTCAGTGATAATAAACTTCGCTGTACTCTTAAAAATTTATACTCAGATGTAGATAGAATTAGATCTTGTCTGTGCTAACTTCCAAATCACAGTCCTGTATACTGTTATCTACAAGATTCCGTTCGGACTACTCTTGTTCAGACCCTCAGGAGGTCAATATTGTTGGCTATGACCTCTTGAAATTTACTGAAAATTTTGATTTTGATTTGATTCTTTGCTGCAGGTGATTCCGGATACACTTGTGTTGGAAGTTGTCCAAGTGTTGTTTGATGACGGCTCTATTTTGCCTTTGAGTATAACTTCAAGATCGAAATCGACTTATCATATCATAGCTCTTTATTGAATATCTGAAGATTGTGAATCTCAAACTATGTCGCAAAAGCTGAAAGTCACAAACCCTAATGGGGAACATCGCCCCTGTTGTAAGAATGATCTCATCTACATTTTAAACTTATTCTGCTACTTCATTGCTAGTAAACAATGAACACCAAGCTAACAAATTTCTCTTTTACTTTGATTCAGCTTTTCTTTAGAGCAACTTTATATCACACAATTCAACATCAGATCAAATCTACCCTAGAGTAGTTCTCTCATTATACTAGCCAGAATGAATTAACCTTTTATTGCTTTCTTTTCTCCAGTGAAAGATTGCTTTCTTTTCTCCCTTGGTAGATTATAACAAGAAGTAAGTTTACGGCAAATATGTTTGTAAAATTCGCCAAATCTAAAACACTGCATGCTTCCATTTGACTTAGAGGAAAATATGGCTATAGGTCCAGAGGCCCATAGTCAATAGACATGAAAGTCCTCGGCGTGGTCGATATGAAATTCGTTAAGAATAAAAAATTCTCTTCCAATTTTGGAGCACTGGTTAGTTGGTTTCTGTGGAGCCCTTTCATGTATTCATGGAAGAAATCTTCTAAAATCGATCCTACAATGTTATCGGAAGAAGCGAAGCGATGCAACCTCTTCTGCTCTGCTTCATACACTTACGCTTAATTGAAACTTTTTATATTAGTCGAACCTTTTCTAAAAATCAAGCTCAAAACTTGAAGATCTCATACTCAAACCCCCTTTTTCAGGCAGCAAATATGTCAAATATGTCATATATGTTCCATCAGTAAACTCGTTGTCACGTTCCGGATATCAATCATGCTCCCGAACAGCAATATGTGTGACTAACGCTCGCAACTTTCCATTCTTTCTTTAGCTTTACAGCTTTTAGTTTTTCCCACGAACTAAAAACAACCCATCGTACCAGCAGCCAGAGAGCAATTTTCCCCATTACATTAAACCCCGTTCAAAAATCACTTCACAGGAAAACATCCGCCCTGTTTTCGGGCGGTAATTTTTCCTGACACCATGGTCGGTCGTCATCTTCACACAGGACCTTGACATTGAGCGTACCCGGATGACTCAAGCATCCTCTTGACACTGCTGGCAAATACGTCACCAACTTACATCGCCCAACTTTTCAGGCAAAGTTTCCACCAAACTATAGCCAAAAGTGGTTGAGATAGGTGGACACTTCCGTTGGGTTGGATATGTAAACGGAAGGATCGCTCAACCCGGAGATCCTTTCAAATCTGTCGCGAGCAAAAACAAAAACATACAGAAGAATGCTTTGTGCAAGTATAGCATGGATGAAGACGACCGCAGCAAACCCCATGCCGACACGTCAAGGCCATGCAGTGTAGTGTCTTGCAAGTTAAAAATAGTCTTAATTATAATTTGTTCTTGTCCTTCACGCGAAACTGTGCGGCAACTGGATGAAGCAGAATTTACTACTCGATCGTACACCCCCACCCCGTCAGTCCGGGTGTGTCAGTGTAAGTCGGCGGGGGCCGATGCATCTGTCATCGGATGCGAACCTTGCCAGATGTGTATGCAACCCGATTAGTTGAACTGCACTTGACACTCGAAGGACGAAGCGGTGTCCTGGCTGGTAAGGCTAGAGAGGGAAGAAATTGAAAAAGATTTATGATCCCGCACACTGTCGCCCGAGGGAGCGACATCGGACAGGAATTCGTTATAAGATTGTTAAATTTGTGCAAAGAAAGCAAGCGGAGTCTCGCCTGCTCGCGTCAACCTTTCCGGGTGGGTCGTCGTCGAAACGTTAAATCGGTGGTAGTGCACTTTGTCATCTGCCTCGACTTACCTTGCAAATGGCAGGCGAGTTTTTCACCGCCCGTTATTAAAACATTCCCCAGCTTCCGCAGGCCAAGAAGCTAATAAGGTGCACTACCACCGCACAAAGGATGGGAGACGACTTTTGCGTTCCCGTCCCGATTGAGTACTCGTACTTTTACTCACTAAACTTAAACTCTACTGACAAGTATTGATTTTATCAACTGCGACTGTGTTTATTGGGAAAAGGTCACAACATTCACCGAAAGAAAAAAAAACTTCAAGATTTCACCAACTTGAACAAGCAAGTCCCTCATCTTAAATCAGGCTGAAAAACGGGTCCTTCAACGATAACGAATCCAGTCGATGCTGCGGCAAAAGACATCGTTCAGGAAGTAATTCAGCATTCTGATGTTTGTTGGTACGTTTTTTTTTGAGACGGGAAGCGGTGGCTAGGGTCGGGTTTAAATCTCTTTTCCTTCACCGACGACACAACAACATTGTCGCTTGTGTCGGTTGGAAGAGCGAGCGAGCGGGCGATCCACCCCCCACATCGGTAGGAAAACTCGTTCGTGGTTGACGTTGCGGTGTGAAGGACGAGGAACACCGAAACCCGGTGCACCATGCTGATTAAATTTAGTTGCAATATTAAATTTGTAATATAGTTCCTCGTTCGCTGTCTAGTCGTCCAACTATCCAAGATGGTGGTGCAGGTTGATTCAGGGAACACACACACACACAAACTGATGCACATACCAGTGACAGATACGTCCTTGTTAAGCTACATCGCTTTCTAGCTTTTGGAGTTGAGCACCGGTTATTTGCTGAGCGGTGGACAGGTTGTTACTGGTAGAACTTAGGAGGAGAAAAAGGGACGAGGTCGTCCAAAACTGTGCAGTCAAAGTTGTAAACAGTTCGATTGCATTAATTGGCCGATGGCTGCATGTCAATTATGATACAAACTAGTTAGCAAGTCAGAAACTGTACCACTTCTGAATCAAATCCCACTTAGTATGGAACTGTCTGCTTTCTTCTGTTCATATCGGGAAAAAGATCATATTAAGGATCATATTGTCAGGTATCCTTCGAATGACATGATCGGTTCTTAACTAGTCAGTTTGTGGTCCTCAGAAAACCGCCGAAGTCCATTCAAGTTACTCACGAAAGAACATTGGCGGATTCCTGGCAGATCGACACTTCCTTCCAAGTATTTCCCGGCATCCAGCCATTTTTTCGCATATCCGGCCCAACAACCGGACAGCCGCTTCGCGGTCTTGATCTGCAGCAAAAATCCTCGATACGGCTCCCGCTTTAGCGCCTTCGTCTGCCAATCGATTATCCCGGTCATTCTGGCGGAAGCATCAACGCCATCACCCCATCTCAGTTTGATCCTACGACGCCTCCTTTGTCCTTGTGGACGGCCTGAAAGATCTTTACGTGCTGGATCGTTCGGTGTCATTCTCATGTCACGAGCCCACGGGAGAGATCACCGTTCGTCATTGAGCATCTTCCTCTCGAACGCGGCTACGAAAGGGTTTCGTCAGTTTTGGACAGAGTCCATGTCTCAGACATTAAAGACATTAGACATTAAATGTTTTGTACGGTCCCAGCTTCGTCCGTCACGACAGGTATTTAGTGTGGAGAAGTTGGCATATGAGCGGTTGGCAGACAACACTTTTTCTGGCATGCTAGGCTTATTGATGAAACTTTTTGGGGTGGTCCAGTGGCCGAGGCAATAACGGCCTCGGTCTTCACACGCCAAGACCGTCAAATTCCATCCAGATCGTCTTTCAGTACGTAAGACTGACTACATGACAACGGGTAAAATAAAGTCAATGAAAGCCAGAAATGGCAGGCCGAGGCCTTTAGAGTTAGTAGCGCCAAGGAAGAAAAATAAGACTTATTGATACCTAGTTGGATGGTCAGTATTCACTACGGACGTTCATCCGAATTGGATGATAATGATATAAGTGCTGATCACGGTTCTCTAACAGACAAAATCTCCCAAACAAACCTTATCAATTTATGGATAAGCTTATGGATTTATGGGCCAGCTGGATAAATCAGAAATTTTGTCAAAATCGAGTCTCCGTTTGACAACCGTAATGCAAATGCTAGAGTAAGAGCTTACGTTAAGTTACAAGTCTATGTGCTATCTAACGTTTAGAGAGCTTTTGTCATACACCCGTGCATGGTAATTAGGATCGTTAATTGTGAGACATCAATATTTAGAACTTTATAAGACTATGGATTTTTCTCATGTGTACAAAATTGCAAGCGATAAACTAAACTATACCTCTTTAGACTTGATCTGGTATTTCTAGTTTCCTTGTTTATCTTTTTCTGAATAATTAGTTCTTATGCCCCTAAATTTTACGAGCTAATGCTCTGCAACGAATTATAGTTGAGATTTAGATAACCCTTACAAATTAGTTAACCAAAAGCAACGATATTCCCCAAAAATATATATTTCTGAGGACTATTTCCTTTCCTTCTTTGATATTCCAGTTGCTGGGCATGCTCAATATCAGTCGATTCTTCGCTAAGAACATGATTGAATCTAAAATCCAATTGCCAGCTGCCAGGATTTTATTTCTATGACGGCTTCCTATTTCCAAACATTTCATCAATAAATTCTAATGTACAATTTACAGCGGAAAAGCTCTGTCGGCTGCATTTAAATGTCCCCATCGCAGCACCACAAAAAATGCTAGATATTTGTGCCTCAAGAGCCAGCCCAGGATGCCATTATAATGCGCACCGCCGTAACTTCCCCCATTCCGACTCATCTTTATCACTGCCGGAACCGTGCACAATTAAGAAAATCGAATCAACGCCGCTTACAAAATGTGGTTTTCCACTTTCCCGAGCACATAATCGAAGTGCAGCCCGACCGGACGACCGGAGCACAGCTGCGCTGCGAAGCCTGCCGATAGGATGGGACGCTGCACAATCGGATAGTCTAGACCTTGAACTTGACCATCCATTCGGTGGATGCGTTTAGGCGACAGAAGGGAAAACAGTTGACCCGGCCGGCCCGATTGTCGATGCCATTTCCACCTGGCACTACGAGCGTCCATCGGTTCGCGCGCTTAATAGGACGCAGTTGTTGGTTCACATTTTTCAAATCACGAACCGATGGCGTGCCGCGCGCGCGTTTTGTGCCGTACAAATCTGAAAGAAATTCAATATCCCATTTCCCGGGACGTACGTACGCGCCATTCCGATCCGATTTGCTCTTCTTCATTATTGTTTTTTTTACTTTTGTTTCGTTGCGCCGGGCGTTCCTTCATCCCACGGAGGCGGAAGTCGTCGCTGGGCAGCAGCAAACAAATTGGTCCGGTGGTCCGGAGGACAGACCACTTTTCCGAGCGGTTGGCTTTGGAAACGACAATTTTCCCACTTCCGCAGCGCACGATGGCGTGAGCCGATAAGCACATTATTTATGTCCTCCGGGATCTCGGTGGCACGTACGTCACGCAGCATCCGGTCGGTCGCGTTCGCGGTCGCGGTTCGCGGACATTCCCAGCGCGGCGAAAGATGCTTTACCGCCGGTGTTTTTCCTTATGGCGAGCGCAGTGCATCGGCCAACCCAACCCCAAACGATGACGACGACGACGACGACGACGGTTTGCTCAATAATCTATTTTCTTCCCTTGTGCCTTCCCTGGCTCATCGCACTGCACTGCACGGTGGCGCAAGTGCCGGGATCTCTTATTCGCAAGGTCAACCTGAACGGTTTGCCGTGACAATCGGTGGCTTCGGGCAATTGCTTCATCCACCGTTTCATCCACTCAACGCCGACACCGGGCGGGAGAGCTTTTATTTCCGCACGATTCGCGTCGCCAGTGATTATTGAAAGCGCTCTTATCTGTCCTGCTTTAATGCACCGGCGGTCCTCACTGGCGAAATGCACCGCGAACCGGCGGAACGGAGTGAAAAATGCATCGTTTGTGTGGAGAAATCACTTACTTTACGGTATAATTTAGTGGCCGCACGATAATCTTGTCGCTTCGTGGAGCGTTTATTAAGCGGGCCGAGGGGTTTACAAAAGACTAACCACACATTTTAAGTAAGCTGCATGTCGGTCGAGGAGGAATGTTTGATGGTAGGAATTTAAGCTCGTACATCACTGCATGCGCTGTTGGCTAGTTTATTCTGACGTTCAGAAGCTACCAACGGACTCTTTATATTTCAAATCTGTAGCCATGAATTCCGAAGACTGATTTATTTAGCACAGATTTAATAACCTGAAATGCGTTTTAAAATACAGTGACAGACAATAGATTAAGAGCACTTTCCAATGCTCGATTTTCAAACCAATGTAATACGTTTACTGGGTATAATCAAACCTAAAATTTTATAAACTTTTTAACTTTTACTTTTTACATCGATTACGTTCTAAAATTAAGAAAGCATTGAGTAAGAATAAAAAAATGGTAAATAAAATCAATGTTTTTATTATTTTACAAAAATCTAACTTTTTGAATAACAAAGGAAAAATGGAAAACAGGAGGGTTGAACAAATTAAAAAAAAAAAGTGTGCACGTTTCTCACTTTAAAAACTGTAAAAAGCTTCTATATTAAAACCATTAAAAAAATTAAAACTAAAAAAGGTGTTCGACTATTTAATTTGATCATTAATCTTATTTGATTTTACAATTTTTTTCTCTACAAATTACTAAAACATTTTATTTTTCTTACTCGTCAAATTCTTCTTTTCTTCTTAAAAACAGGTGTTCGAATAGTTGTGTTAAGGACTATATGAGATATTCAGAATTGATTTTCTACATCAGTTTTTTAAATGAAAATTATTGTTGCGTATTTGCTAACAAATACTAATTTCTTTTAGAGTTGTTTAATCAAATGCAGTGCGTTTGCGATTTATAAGAGGAGTTGATTTTTCGATTCGTATTCCTAGAACTATGTTCTTTTTTTAGTGGAAGTTCTGAAGTTCTGTAGGTGGATGTCATGGAGCGACTTAAACTATGTAAAAAACTTAATCCACCTATTCAAAAGTCCAAAAACACAGACGTACAGACATATACACAAATTACAAAACAGATTTTCAACATCCTAAACAATTTTTTTCTAAAAAAAAACTAGAACGATTCGTTGAACATTGGCATCATAACCTCAATTGTACGAAAACTAGGTGGACTTATTCCAATATCCACCACTGTTTACTGGCTACAAGCAGTTTCTTCACACATGGGTCCTGTTTTGGTAAGTGATTTGTTATTTGTATAGTTGAAAGTCGAATTCTTCAGACTTTGATTCCTAGGCCGTATTTTCGATAATGCTAAAAAAGGAATACCTGAAGCTTTCTTAATTGTTACAATTGATTTTTGACTTAAACACTAGACTTTTCTATGTTGTTTTTTTTCTTCTTCTCAATTATATAGAACGGCCTGGTACTGTGTTAGTTATAATGTTTACAGTTTTATTAACTGCCATTTTACTATTCAAAGTTCCTTCTTATTCTTCTTCTTTGGCACTACAACCTCGAGAGGTCTCGGCCTGCAATTTCTGGCTTTCTGTGACTTAATTTTACCCGTAGAAAAGTAGTCAGCCTTAAGTACGGGGAGGCGGTCTGGATGGGATTTGAACCCCGGCCCTGCCGTGTGAAGACCGGCGCCGCTGTTGCCTCGGCCACCGGACCGCCCCATTCAAAGTTCCAGGTTCACTTAAAAAGCTGCATATTTTTAGCAAATGTTATCGATACCAAAATTTTCGTTCGTTGTTAATGTGATAATTTTTTGAGCTCCTCAATTCCCTATCGTACTCTTGTTCCTCTCATGCAGCACTGCCCAACAGCACAGTGCTGTCTTCAAAGTCTTGGATTATCTTAGATAGTTGTCCTTATATTCTAGTTTCGCGACCGCTGAATTTCTTCTATCTGTTTAAGTGTTGAGTATTGAGTCCAATAATACACTGAGGTTAAGTATTTGCATAATTGATATTGTTGTTATATTTAAGTCGTTTCACAAAGTACGATTTCAAGAATTGATTGATACGCATCACAAGATTCGCCAATGATCTGCAGCCGATCGATCGATGATCGATTGTCTTCACTGGCCATCAATATCGTCAGACAAAGTAATCAGTAAGTCAGGCACAGTAGTATGCCTTAAGTTGCTTCCGTGAGGGACTTTGAAGCTTGCTAAATTTCAAATGCTTTAGCTAAGTTTACTAGGAACTGAGCCTGGTCATACAGGATACGTACGACTGACTATCTAGCTAAGGGTAAAATCAAGTCACAGAAAACCGGATATTTTCGAGGTTGTAGTGCCAAAGAGGCAGAGCTTGATAGCAGCTCCTTTCTGAAAGCTTAGTTTATTGAATCCTGCCTTATGCAACTACCCGTACAACCCATCCGCTAAGGTCGATATCTCATGCCTTGGTTAAGCTACATATATCTTGGAATCAAACCGAATGTGTCAATTATGGGATATTGCTTTTAATTTAACCTTAATTTGGTCACAAAGTTGCAGATTCTTTGTCTAGTTCATATCTCGTAACCTATTTTCGTCTTTGCATTTCCATAATACCTAGTATATTCAGGAGTAACAATTTCCCTTCCTAATGAAATACTATGCCAATTAACAACGAAATAGCTTCCTGGGTAAGAAACAATTCCCTATTTAATAAAAATGAAGGAAAACTTCCCCGCTTAGTAATGCTATCTCACCATCACGCACGCGACAAACCCAACCTTACCGATATCAACTATCTTGGATCAAAGATTTTCCGCGATAGGAAAAATCAATCACCTGGGCGTGAGTAAGATTGATCGGTGCTGTGCGGGATGATGCATTCTTTCGCTGTCATCGATTTATTCCCATGTCATGTCGCCGTAAGATGCATCTTGCACCACACCGTTTGATAAGGTTTCCCGCCCAGTGTCAGTCAGCCGGTTGCGATGTATCGTGTAATGCGCGTTTTCGAAACAACACCCCCAGTGCTCGGTAAAGGATGACAAACAAAAGCGTTTGCAACCGTGAAAGAATGCAAGGTGCATCCTTTATTGGACGACACGTGTCGGTAAAAGTCATCACGCCATCCGGAAAAGATTGGAAAATATTTATTGTCTCGATTTTGATTTGAATTTCCCTGGCAATATAAGGTGGCAGCATCATCATCTTTGCACTTGGCGCCTTGTCTCCCTTGTTAAGCTGTCCGGTCCGGTGTTGGACTGCTTCTAATTGGATTGCAGATTTGCTGCAAATTGTTGCACGCACTTGTCCGGCTTACGAAGAAAGTGGAAAGCTCCCAACACACACACACTGTGCCAAAGACAGAAGCGACCAAGCGTCTTTTGCTTTAAACTGTCTTGGCTCAGGGTTTTTTTTTTATCTGTCGGAGTACCTTCTTTTCCTCTGTTTGCTCATCTCTGACAGGCAAGCCGCAACAACTAGCGCAACAACCAAACTACTCTTGCCACTACACAATCTCCATCGCTTAGTCTCAGTATAATGTTGCGGTATGTGGCAGCTTACAGGGGTTCGTTGTTTTTTTCTTCCCTCCTTCGTTCGTTCGTTGGTTTTGTTGGATTGCTAATGTTGCTAGCTCTTCGTCCGGCTTGTTATCGTTTCGCACCACGCCAAAGGAAAAGCGTATCATGTTCCGGGAGTTCCTCGCACGATGGAAATTCAAGAAGGATGGAGAACCGCTCACGCAAGATGGAGAACCGAAAAACGACAAAAGAAACACTCGACACACACACACACACTTCAACACCGAGCGCATCAACGGAGGCGCCTTCGGAAGCGTTCATAAAGCTGGTAAGGCTTTGAGCAAGCAAAGAACTTGAGAACAGTTTTCTCTCAAGCACAAAAAGTCATTGTTTTTTTTTTTTGTTGGTTGGTTGGTTGGTTATTTTCTATTTGTTCCTTTCATCGGAATATTTTTTCTTATCTTCGCCCTCCCTCCCCTCACACACACACACACATACAAGCCCATCTTGCGAACGGATGGCTTCAAACGCACTGTGTTGCAGTTTTGATGCAGCTGGATGTAATCATGAAATCACTCTATCATCGCTGTCATATACCGGTTGTGTCCCATGGCTTCAGTGTGCTTCCGGGTAAGACGACGATGATGATGATGACGGTGGCGAGGGTGACCAAATTTTTAAAGTTATAGCAAGATTCTTTTCGTTGCACACCAGGTTTTCCAGCTGCAGTGGACCGTGGACCCAACTTGCGACGACGAGTTTTGTTCGAGGGTTTTCTCTTTTTTTTATTGCCAAGTGCCTGTTTGTGTTCCAATATTTGTGTTGGCTGTGTCAAAAGTTTTCCAATACCGGTAAACCACCGGTCCACACACACACATTCTAAGTGGACATTTTCAATTACATCGCTCGACAATGTTTGGCGTGGTGGGCGAATCGTGTGTTGATTCGTGGTCGTTCCGCACAATTTATACTTCAGTTTGGTTTGGTTTTTGCTTGCTTAATCCAATTCTTCCTTTCTGTTTTCCCAAGTTACAAGCGGTGTAGTTACAGCTTGGGCTCAAAATCTAGTCTAGAAGTGCTGTTGAAGCAGCTCTCTCCCATTACACCTTTGGCTTATGATAAGTTTTGTTATCGTGTTACGAACTTCTCAATTTCTGGAAAAAGACAACCTTGTTCTAATTCCTATAAATGGTCCTTAAAACCTTGAAGTCCTGCCTGGAGGATTTTCAACTCAAGTGCGGTAAGACAACACGAATGGAGAATATTCTTCAGACAATAATTATCCCGAAGTTTTCATCAGGACGTTGAATAGCTACTGGAATATAATTTTTTTACATCGTCTGCTTCATAATACAAATTAGATTATTGCCGATAGCAATTCGAATATCTATTTCTTATCTCTCTAACATAATATTTTTCCGCGTTGGACTTAGATGCTTAGGGGCGGTCTGGTGCCGAGGCGACAGTGGCACTGGTCTTCACACGGCAGGACCGGGGCCCAAATCCCACCCAGACCACCTCCCCATACGCAGTACTGATTATCCAGGCTTCGGAACACCAAGCCTAGCTTCGGTTCCGGAACCGGTTCCTATCCTACCGCTCCGGAGCCGGCTCCACTTATTGCTGGCTCCGAAGCCGATTCTCCTCGCTACTATCCAGCCATGGATTAAATCAAGTAATAAAAAGCCAGAAACGGCAGGCCGAAACCTATCGAGGTTGTATTGCTAAAGGCTTCTTCTTCTTTGATGGACTTAGATGCCACTTTTGGTGTTTTTCACTTAGCTTCGACTTAGTATTTCTGACTCTAACATGAATCTTAGATTTTCTGCTTAAGACCTTAGTATTTCGCACTGGCTTTATCTTTGTCTGGTATTTTTCTAGAAAATTATAGACTGTTATCTAAATTATTTCTTAATCATTTATTAAAAATTGATATGCTTAACTGGAGTCCGTCTAGCATATCGTGTTCCTAACGTGGCTTTGTTGTACTTGGTTAGTGTTAATGTTATCCTTCTCTAAAAATTTACAATAATTACAACAATAGTCTTTACAATAATAGTCTAAATCTAATTTTAAAACTGAAAACCTTAAAAACTATGGCTGACTGTAGGAGCTTGAGTACATAGTAAAGAGGCAGGACGAACAAGAAACAAAAAGAGGAGAAAGAGACAGAAAAGTAAATAGCACAAAGTTAAAGGAAAAAAAATAGTCAAGAAGCAATCTTCTTCTTTCTTGACTCTACAACCTCAAGAGTTCTCCGACTGCCATTTCTGGCTTTTCTGTGACTTAATTTTACCCGTAGCAAAGCAGTCACCCCTTCGCACGGGGAGGCGGTCTGGATTGGATTTGAAACCCGTTCCTGCTGTGTGAAGGCCGCCGCCGTTATCACCTCTGCCACCGCACCGCCCCATTAATAATAGTTAAGGAGTAATAGAGGAAGATAATCTCGAGCGAAACGCAGACGTGGAATGTCGAAATGATCAGAAAGAGCATTGAATTCTTTAAATAAGAATTAAGCAGCTGTTAAGGACTCCCAGATATAGTATTCTCTTGACATTTTCTTCTGCTGTTTCTCCTTTGATACTACAATCACGAAAGATCTCGGCAAACCATTTTTGGCTTCCTATGCTTAATTATAAAAACTACCCTGCTAGTAACTCCAGCGTACTGCATTCAATGTTGGGTCCTGCCGTGTGAAAACTAGCTCCTCTGTGTGTCGCAACAATAGTTATATCACTGATTTAATGTTGCTGTACAATAAAACATCATCCAATACATGGGCTTCATCAGAACCTTCCACATAAAACTTATCCTCTTCAGAAAATTAGCTAAAATTGAGAAAGAAAAGGGAAAGAAGTAAGCAGTTAAACAAAACCGCGATGAAAAATGAGGAAGAATTATAAAAGCTGTCTCGCTCGGAAAGGCAAAACTACACGGCCATTAAACGTTGCATTGTCTTGCAAGTAAATGTCGGAAAGGTTTAGTAACCCGAAGACGTTTGCAAGACGGCAGCTGCTTGCAGTGTGCAGTATAGTTACATCACGTTTGAAACTACACAACCCATGTGGTTCCCGCCAGCAGCCAGATACTCCAAAGTAACAAAACTGTCAATCGTTCAACCTGATCCTACCCACACGAACGACGGCTAACGTCGGTGGGAAAAGGTTACATCTTCATTAGTTGCCGTCAGCCGGTAACTCCCCGGGACCGAGCGAGCGAACACCCGACCGGTAACAGTTGAGTTCTTGGGCAGTAAGTCGAGCATTGGCCCCCCGTTGAAACCCCTCCGGTGTGCAGTTGACATTCATTAAGGCAATCTCCCAAGGATGCACACACGATGTATCGTCAAATGGGTTTCGGTCGGGAAAGCTTGCGGGACCAGAACGCATGGGGCGAACCAAAAGGGTGGAGATGCTGTTAAGGCCTGCATTGCTTCTCACCGTAAAGTATGGCATTATCGGTACAAGACAAAGCCCTTTTGCTGCTGTGCTGTCCCTGTTGCTGCAGCAGTCGATCTTGGTCGGTAACAGGAGCATCGCAGCAAACGGAACGCACGGGTGGAAAATTTGTGCAACACCATGTACCATAGTGCAGTGTTGCCAGCGTTATCGGCGGTGCTCAAAGTTCAAGGACGTGTGCGAGAAACTCTGTGCCGGTGACAGACACGCTGGGGAGTGTAGATGGTGGTGGCAAAGTGTTATGCCGTTTTAATTTGATCGTTTTGCAAATTAATAGCACCAGCGAGCGTCACACAAGCGAAACAACGATCCTCCAACCGACAATCATTTGCTGCTATTCTATTCGCATAAAAATTAAAATAACGACACACGACGTAAACACTTTAAGCGCGTCCAAAGTCCAACAAACCGCTCGCACTATACACTCGTACAGTGCCGTCGTAACGCTTCCTAATCTGATGAAACTGACGAGCGGTGTTGCGTAGTCAGCGCAGCGTGAGGATTGGGCTGTAAAATTTAACGGACATCTGAAGCAGGAGGGCTGCAAAGAAGGGAGGCTAACCGTGATGGTGTTGGAAGGGAATTTAAAATTACACACCGGAAACGGGGACAATGATAGGCATCGTCGGTGGACCATACGATAGTTCACAAACTAGTTGTCATTGGATCGCCAATTGCTGCGCGCCACGAATGGAATGATCGTTTGGCACGACAGGAAACGCTCACGAGACACTCATTCTGAGATGTGTGAGAGATGGAGCCATATGCAGACACTGTAGGCGAGAGGGAAGTCAGTATATTGATTTCTAACAGTCGCGATCACTAAAATTGCAAAGCAAACACTTGCGTGTGTAATGGGCACGCTAACCATTGCTACAAAACAACAACACGTTAGAATGATTTTAATCGACGGCAATCGTTCTGATCTCTTCCCAAACTCTACCATTAAAAGCTCCTTAATATAGTCTAGTTGTCTTAAGTGACATTTAATAATGTAAACGAAGTGACGGGGAGAAGCATTATTCGAAAGTAAACCGTATTATAAGGTGATGTGAAGGAGGAAAAATCTATGTCTCATTACGATTCATTTAGTGTTTTTATAAAATGAAGACATATACGTCAATTTTTACATTTCTTACCTAAGATTAACTGGTGGCATTCTAACTAGTTTCACAATAGTTTCAACGCATGCATTGGCGAATTTTGCCCCTTGGAGGCCCTGGGCAAAATTGAGCTTGAGGGATCGCTATCACATTGATTCTCCTGATCGCAAGCGAGATCTTGGTGCGTTCGATGTCACCTGCAATCACGAGACACCACGCAATTGCATGTACAATTAAACAAAACATCACAAACTTTTTATTATTGTGTTCACTAAGGTGAGTTTCCGAAATCAGCTGATCAACTTCTCTTTCTCTGATTCTCTCTCTCTCTCTCTTCTTGGCCTAATGCCTAAACTTACTCTAAGGTTCATGTAGTTGGATACCAGGTAGTTGGATAGTCAGTACTCACTAAGGGAGAACGGTTCGGAAGGGATTTGAACCCCGGTCCATCCGTGTGAAGACTGGCGCCACTGTCGCATATACCACCGGCGCGCTCCTTTGACAGCCATTGTGAAGTTAAAAAACATCCAAACACCATCTGTTACACTTTCCCTATTAAAACTCGACTATTTTAAAATTGATTAGATTCTGTTCAGACATTGAAGTTCTGTAGAACAGTACGGAAGTATAGAAGCAGTATGTCTGTCCTGTCATTGATTATTCCATACTGTGAAAGCTCATAATAAACCTCACCAAGCTGGTGTGAAAGCTCATAATAAACCACACCAAGCTGGTGTGAAAGCTCATAATAAACCCACCATGACAGACAAAGCATGACTTCGATAACGTTTTACCGTTTTATAAATAATTGTAATCAATGCAATGAACAAATCGATCTTCTATGATTGATTTTAAATTTGACAATGTTTACTGATGTCATCCCTTAGTATACTCATACTCCTAGCGAAATCCTTGGGAGAAATGGGGAAGCGAATTTAATCGAGGAATTATGCTACAATTTCAACAATACCATAGAGCGTAATATGTATGCACTAAGAAGCAATTCCAATATTTTTGTAATGAAATGTGAACTTCATTTGATTGACTATTGAACGGCATTAGCACGACAAGTAGAATATTCAGGGAGATGATTTAAAACTATCCAAAGCTACGGACGATCAATGCGTTACCAATTTCCCATGAGTCTATCTATCGATGGATTTCCTTTGCGGCTTCTTATTCCTTGTACGACATTTGGGCCTTTAAGGTATCCCCACCAAGTGCTCCAGCCCATCATCGGATCGCCGTCGGTAGTTATCGTGTTGCAGTCATTTTGAGTAGCATATTATCCTGAAAGCGGATAATTTACCCACAAAAGCTTTGCCACTTCCCTATCGGCCGGAAGTTTTGCGGACAATTGAATTCGACAAAAAAAAGGGAAAGGGGGTTACAATTTTTCTCCGCCCACTCCACTGGAAAGCTCAAACCATCCAGCTGGACAATTCCACAAATCTATCGCACCGGGTCATTCCGTCGTGGTGGATGCAGACACGAATCTTTCTACACTCACTTACAGTCCAGCGACAGCGAGTTGTGTTGTGGTGACATTAGGGAAGGAATAGGGGTTGGGTGGGCTGTGCGGCAGTTCATGGGAAAAACCATTTACCAGCACGGGAAGCCACAGAGTTTCCTCACAACTAAGTGTGGCCAACGAGAAAATCCATTCTTCGGGCGATCCTGCCTGCGAACAGATCTAACCTGCAAAACCTGCATCGCCTTGATGGTGAAAGGCTCACCCCTTAGGCTCTCCGGTACCGGTTGCATATAAACCTTAGATTGCTACAATCTCTTCCTTCTGTTTCCGTGTTCCAGGACTTCCCAGGACTTTTTCAAGTTCAATATCGCTTTTCCACGCCACTTTACGGCCACCGCCACCTTGGCTTCCGAACACGGAACCATCCGACGGCGTTCGGCGAGGCGTACGTTTGTGACAAGGAAGATTGCAATTCACCACCACCCGCCTTTCACAACTTGCTGCAACTCTATTTCGCACTTTAAGCCCTCCTTCCCATTTTGATGTGTTCAACCAAAGGAAAGCTGCTAGCAACTCTCGCATAAAAAAATGGCCGACACACAGAGCACCGAAGAACCCCAGCGGACCTGGCGATGGTTGGGGATTTTTATTCCAGCCCGGCACGTTGCATTTAGCATTTCGCTTCTTTGTAGTGCGCTCCTTGTGTGTTCCCATCCATTTTGTATTTCACCCGCGTGTATCCTTCCGGTTCCTGTAGGAAGAAAAAAGCAACCCGCCGTCAGCCCCGGAACATTCCCCGGACAACCTCCGAACGCGCCCAACGATGGAAGATAGCTCGCTACCATGGTAGATGGTAGAAAACGTCGTCCCCAGGCGAGTGCTGAGTGGGATCGTATCGTTGTTTTTTGTCGTTGTGCCGGTGGTCCCACTTCCCCCCCCCCCCCCCTCGGGCAGCCGAGAGTTTCCTTCGCCTTCAAAGCAAAAGACGAGATGACATCCCGTGGGAACACTCGTTATGCATTTGATTTGTCATCGGTTACGACGAGCAAATAAACAGTGTTTCGATCCGGAACAGCAGCTATATAAGCAATATGTTGGTGGGGGGGGGGGGGGGGGGAGTAGGAGTGCGGGGCCACGGGCACGGGTCGGTGGTACGCGGTAAACCGATGTACCGGTAAACGGTGCTATCTTCTCCGTGTTGATTGCAACTGCAGCGTTCGCGCTTCGAAGCGATGGTCGTTGGCAAATGGGTTTGGAAATGGGTTTGGATGCGAGATAACGAAGGCGAGATGACGACAGAGAGAGAGAGAGAGAGAGAGAGAGAGAGAAAAAGGCGGCTGAAACTAGTAAACAATTCGTGCTTAAGCTTGCCTATCTCGGCAGCGCACGTTTCAGATGTGTTTCTGTTTGATGGAATCCCCAACAGCTGGCCCGCCGAGCAGCCAGCGTCTTCCTATTAAAGAGTCTTTAACAGGACACGAAGAGGATGATTTTGGGAGAGTAAAAGCTGTGCAAAAATGTGAGTAAATTTTGAATTCTTGTAATGGTTGAATTATCATATTCAAATTCCATTTTTGGGGAAATTTAAAGCTATGTCGTCGACAAATTCCTCCCCTTCTGAGAAGTGCATTCAAGGTCAGAACTTATCATACAAGATGACGCTTTCCTATTTCTTGATCACCATACGGTCTTTAACAGAAGCTGTCAGGTAAGGTCAAACTGGGTTTGACTTCCAAATAATTTATCTTTTAACAGAGTTTTCCCTGTCCATGACTTCGTTTTCTTGATGATCCAGTGGACTAGTAGACTAAAACGTAAGTCGTAAAAGAACTCCAAGACTCTCTTGCCAATTGCAAGGTATTTTCAAGCCAAGCTCAGTAGTAAACTATCGAAGGCAAATCATTGTTTTCTCAACGAAAACTGCAGAAAAACAAGGAAATTTGAAGATTTTTTTTGTGTTTAGCACTACAGTCTCAGGAAGCTCTACACCCCGAAGATATACTGGTTCATATGACCTAGTTTACCCGTCGCTAAATTCGAGGTCCAAACCCTACGTACGGGGGAGACTTTCAGCTCTTTCCTTTCCAAACTTCTTGACAAGTATGGTCAAGGTCAAGTGATTTTGCGCCTGATTGGTCTCAAGATGTCCTGTCCCAAATTTTAACGTCCTCCAGAATAATATGTTTTACCGGTCGAAAGTAATATGATTGTGAGGCTGGATGGAATATTTTTTGTTGGTGTACCACGTTGCGGTGTCTGCCTTCCATAAGAAATATCTACATGTGATTTGTTTCATCCCTGATGCCTCAGTATTTCTGAGGGATGGATGGATCTCTCAATCTTAAAGTCTCATCATAAGATTATCTTCCGAGATCCGTGATCCTCTCTGTATGATATTCCTGATGTATTGTCTAGACTTCTTAGTCCAGCTCGGGCTTTAACATTTAAACAAACACTCCAATTGGCAAGCGTATTTTCATCGTCAAACTCAATTCCTATAATCTCAAGGCCCTTCTTGTACATTTGTGACAGTTCCTCCATAACCTGTTCGATCACTATGAACCAGTATCCTTCATTTCGTATTCCCAACCATCTCATGTCGACTACCATTGTTGTTGCTTCAATATTTTTAAGTTCATGAAGTACTAGAGGCCAAAAATATCACATAGTTGGAAAAAAAACATTGGATGTTCCATGCTGGGTATATCACAGGCAAGCACTCTTGTGGACTCAAATTTTGAGATAAAATTAGAAATTTAGAAATTTAGAAATTAAAAATGCTACAGTTTTTGTGAAAATAGACCCATTAACACCCCATTAATAGACTAAAATGGAACAATACGAAAAAACAAATCCTTGGATTTTCACACCTTATGTTCTTGTCCCATCTGGATGGACACTATAAACGCTTAACGATTCCCAACGGCCATTTCGAAGCAATTGGCAATGAAAAGTGCAATTGGAACGAAAATCGCGCGACACTTTTAATTTCATTCATGTTGCACACCGGTTGGCACGATGTCAAATGGCAGCTGTTGTTTGCCTTATCATACGCCAGCTCAACCTGCAAACTCGAATATGACCCCGAATGGTTTCGTCGTCTATAGCCAAATAATACTCTTTAGACTCTTATATTTTTTTTTATAACACGTAAAAAATCCTCCTCCACTAGAATTCAATTACATTTCTTTCGCAATGCAGCCTTCAAGCCAGCATGTGTTTCAAAGTCAAATAAAAAGTTTTACAATATTTTGCTTCCGGTTACGGGTACCTTCGCCCGCCGACCATCGATCGAGCGACATTTCAAATCGGTGTTTGATCCATACTTTGGCCCAGACCGCTCTCGGGACGCAAGTTCGTTGCAAACTATTTAAAACTTCTTGACATACAAAACATTTACGATTTCAAATCGTAACTCCAGCGTCAACTCAAACAGCAAATGTTTGAACTTTGTGCGGCACCATCCCCCTCTTTATGCAGGCTGCCAAAAGATTGCATCGAAAACTTTCATTTGCATACCTTTCTACAAAAAAGAAAGCAGAAAAAATATGTTTTCTTATTTACATGGTATGTTTTTTAGGAGACTGGGATAAGAAAAAGGTCCTGCAAATATTTTGAAAGTTTTTCAAAGATTTAAATAAACAGTTTAAATCAAAGCAGTTTTTTGAGTGCAATCGTTGCTCAAATAATTATTGAAATTTCTAAAAAATACTCACATTGGTAGGAAATATAAAGCTAAAAAAGCACAACATAATTAGATACGTTGACCCGCGGTTCACCTGAGCTCAATCATCGCCTTCGCGAATCCCACCATCAAAGCGCAAAGCCCCGAATCGCAAGTCAGTGAGCGTATGCCGCGAAGGTCACCTAGTTCATCACGATGTTCGGATATCTTCCGACGCAGTAACATTTCATTTTCAACCAAAAATAGACTAATCTCATCATAACAAAGCCATAAGCAAGACATCGTGCCATCGGTAAAGATTGAAGCCCTTGAACCTGAACTCGGAAAAGCGCGGTTTATGGTGACACATCCGCGCTGTGTGACGACGGCCCCTGTAAGACCTTCACGCATTTTGGAGACGTTCCTGTGTTGATTGCTGGCTCGATCGGCAT
Organism: Anopheles stephensi; assembly: GCF_013141755.1. NCBI lineage: Eukaryota > Metazoa > Arthropoda > Insecta > Diptera > Culicidae > Anopheles > Anopheles stephensi. The sequence continues at coordinate 50,884,229 of NC_050202.1, forward strand.
CGGTTCGCACGGTTAAGGTTGATTGAACTTCATCACGGTCAGGCAATGCTTTTCTGAACTTTTTAATTGCTTCGAGCTCGATTAGCGTTTGATTTTTTGTTATTCTTAAGGAGTGGTCGAGTCTTGTTGCTATTAGCGTTGAATGATATTTAAACTTCTTCAGAAAAGCAGCCCCTTCTCCTACTTCTTGTCTCTTTCTTTTTTGAAGAACGATTATTTGCTTCTATATTGAATGATAGCACAACAATCAGCGCCCCAATCAGCTCTTTATTTTATTTTTATTTATATGTTAATTCTGACGGCTGGCCGTTGCAGGCTGGCTGATATTTCCATCTGTCAATTTCTCCATAAAATATTTACCTTCCATACAAAAAAGGTTAATATTTAAAAAAAAATCAATAATCCTGAATTAGGATGCCGAGGCGACAGCGACAGGACCGTGGTTAAAGTCCCATCCAGACCGCCTCCTCGTAGCCTTACCTTGCTACGGGTAAAATCAAGTCACAGAAAGCCAGCAATGGCAGGCCGAGCCAAGAGAGTTTTATTTTTATCCAACTTTTATTGTTCTGATCCTTCGGATTTTTTAGACCAATCTTTTAACTGAATTGTACGTGATTTGTCCTTGTCTATCTTGTACAGCTTATATCCGGCTGGCTGGTGTACTGATTCGATTTATTTATATTTATAATTCCAGTATTACGGCATGACGCCGTATTGTCATACTGATCCGATTTATTTGGTTTTATCTTTTATGGCTTCTTCTTTGTCGTTTTTGGCATCTGTCATTACCCGTAAACCACCAAAACCACAACAATTTTGTTTTTGAACATAGTTAAAATACTTTGAATTCGACCCAACAATTTGCTTCACTAAAAAATTAGTCTTTCCTCGAATCCCTAGAATACCCCCTGTATTTCGGTAGCTGTTCGAGTGTAACACATGTTCCTGTCATTCACATCCATGCATCCCGGCATTGCCCAGAATTCCAAACGATGCGTGTTTGGCAATGCAAAAAGAGCATCACGAATGAAATTTCACCCTCAAACCAACACAATCCCTTTGCCAGCCCATTTGCACATGAATCATTAGACAATTTGTTCCGAATAGTTTTCGAATGCACACTTACACGTGTTTTTCACACACACACACACACAACAAACAGTTCGATTCCACTGTTCCTCATCATCATCAGGCGACCGTTTAGGGCGAATTGGGCCAGGGGTCGGTGAAAGATGACAGACTGTCGAATGTTCTTAATTCATCTCATCGCATCTGGTCGTATCGACGGGTGAGGAGCGTTGTGATGCGGTGAGGACGAAGAAAGTGTCCATTTGACAGAACAAATTCGAACAAGTGCTGGTGCTCCGTCGAGTAAGCGCATCGGTGTATTGTTTTCTTCCTGAGAACTCTCCAAATAGCTATGGTTGCTCTTGACTCGAGTAGGCTTTTGTTGTCCTTTTTTTGGGCGGGGACATCCCATTTCCTCTAGATCACCACACATTTGACAGCACCGCGGAAGAATGGTTTAATATTTCATGAAGCTTCCACGGCCGCTAACCTCAAGCTTTCATTCGTGATGGTGTTGTCAAACAGTAAAATGAAACACTTAAACTTTATGATACTTTTCCAGTAATTAAGCTTCCAATTTAAATCACGCTCGTGGGTTTAATTTGCACCACTGACAGGGTTCTGCCCGCCGTGTCGTCGATCGATGTGTGCTTCCGTCACGTCTCATTTACCTTCTCATTAGATCTCGCACTCTGCGACACAACATTTATCTTCCAGCTTAATTGAATTTAAAACTCTAACCCAAACGAGACACCGTGGAGAGGTAGGAACGGAGGCACTGGATGCTGGATGCTCATGAACTTGCTGCCACTTACCGTTGCGGGCTGTGTGTGTGTGTGTTTGCGAGGTCCGGCACATGATCTTGAGTAGTCACGAACTGATTGGTGCCGCTGTCAACGAAAGCGAAAGCCGGGCTGCTGCGTGGTGGCGGGCTGAATTGCATAACCGAACTGCAGCTCCAAAGGGCGGGGAGGGGAGGGAAGGAGGAATGGGGGAGGGTCTGCATTCCGCGCTGCTTGAAGACGGCCTACGCGCTCACGATCGCACTCCCCGCGTGTGTGACTGAAGTGATCGTCATTCGGATGACAACGACGACGTGAATCGCGCCGAGCTCATACTGTTTTACGATTATTGCCGTAATAATAATCTCGTTGAGGTGATTTGCTGCCAGCGCCAACCGGCGCGAGAGCTTCCATTCGCAAAAGGTGCAAGTGGACAGAGGACGCGCAAATCGGCGCAATTCCGCTGCTGCGTTTGGGCATTTTGACCCTTGGCCGCGAACCAGATGCGATGAAATGTGATGCCCTGCGGCCGCAACATGCCGTAAATGTGGATCAGGAAAGACCCCTTTCTGTCCCGATAACTGACCCCTAGCTCAGGCCCCGTATCGGCGACCCCGTAAATCGCAAGGTCACAAGATGGGCACTTGAACGGAAGCACCGACGGACCTGAGTGTGTACTCCAGCTACTTACTCGTCTCTCGATCTCGATCTCAAGGTCTTGGTGACAACAGCATACACGAAGCTTACGCTGATTAATGCCTACCGCTGCTGCTGTGTAATGAGATACTGTACCGCACGAGATCAGTTCTTCGTTGTGTCGTAGACCCGTAATGCGATCGTGTGCGCCGCGGTGTGGCTGGCTGCAGACGCACAAGACGCAAATCTGGGCCAACTTTAATCTTGATGATGTGTTGGGCCAACCTGTGCGTAAGGCCTTCGTGGACGAATGAAAATGTGTCACAAATCATCATCGTCGCCCACCCTTGGGCTGAAGGATCCGTTTGCGTATCCGATCGATTACGCGGTGGCATTTGGATGTGGCACAGTTTGAGGTTTTGGCCCCCTGTCTGATATCGCGTGTAGGAGAGTTCCAGAACAGTTGGAGCATTCAAAGAATAACGAATCGAGTCGAATGGAAGTCCGAAGTTATCGAGGTACGGTAGCTATATAGAGAAGATCATTTGCTGATCTCCACCAAGCTTTCAACATCAAGGAAGTCATGTTTTAGAACAGCAGCAAAAATAGATAAAAGCCTACAACCTACTACAACCAGCTTAAACACGGCGGTAAAACATGTAGATCATTTAGCACGCTGGCGCTGGTCGGTAGTCAGGTACGGCCGTCGTGCCGAAGTAAGGTCTAAAAGCTTAGGCGCGCGGTACGAAATCACGTAAGAAAGGGAACAGGGGAGAATAAAATACATCGGAGCACGAACAAAAAAACCCGTCCTGGCACTGGATAACCCTCGGTGCGTATCGCGTTGGCCAGATTTGACAAGAGGAAAGCATTGAAACGTTGTAGACGCTCGCTTACGCGCACACAGCTCTCCGCTTCGACCCGTACAACCCGGCCGGCCTATCCATCGAATCTACGGGGGGTCGCCATAGGTCGCCCTTTTTGTCTGCCTTCCGGACCCATCGGTTTCACCCGGCGCTTCCGCTTCAGGTACACGACGCTATGCTACGCTCCGCTCTTCGAATATCCATTTCAATTATCCCCTCTGCCGAACGCTCTTCACTGATGACTCCCCATACAGCCATGACCTCAAACCCGCGCTGACCCACGTGATGACCCGGTACGAGAAGAGTCAGCATCGCCAGCAACATCGTGACGATACCTCCGCAGAGGCGGGCCCTTAATGCGCACCAGAACTCTGCGCGTTGTCCACGTTAAGTTGTGCAGAAAAGTTCATGACAAGCCTGCAGGATCCAATGGTCCGATGGGATGTTGGGTTGGGCGTCGAGAAATTTCCGTAGAACCTTGCGCTCGATCTTACCGAGGGCTGCAATTAATTGCAGATCGGGCGCGATCTATCCAACGAACCGATCGCATAAATTATCATAGTTCAAGATCGCACTCCGAGTCATCCTTCCGTCTGGGCTTGCCGTTTGGGATCATAATTTTTATGCAAGTGGCCGAGAGTTCCAGAATTCTGAAGAATCGGGGGAACACTATTCTAAAATACAATAAAACCTAGTCGATCGATATTTACGGTGCTCGGTGGAAGCTCCCCTTAATCAATTAGCAACACCTGGCGCACACGCAATAAATGCATCCCGCTCACTCCGACACGTGACGAATTGAGGACCTACAAAAACGATTAAAAAACAGTTCTACTTTAACGTTAAATTAACCGCTCAATTATATCGTACGCACGCGGCACACAAAAAAACAGGGGGGCAAGTTTGGCTGACCTCCTTTAACTACCGACTACATGCCGTGAGGGTTCGTGTAAAAAAAGTGTAGGAAGCTATTTATTGGAAGCACCGGATCGCTTCGGTATTGTGGCCAATTTAAATAGTTTATGTGATTTAATTATTTCGCACCGGAAAATGGTGCCATTTTGGTGGGATTGAGCAATGTTTATGTCTCGGGCTCGGTGATGATTGTTAATTACAGTATGTTTATTAGTACGAGCGGGGCACAAACAAAACCGCAGCACTATGTACGCCCACTAAATTTTCCGCTAAAAAAAAATGATTTAATCTCAATCTGCTTCAAAGGCAATTAAATCGCTGACGGTATTTTCAGTGGACCCAAAAACAATATCACACCTCAAACTCATTCTTCGACTCAGCTTTAGCTTCGACTCAAACTCAGCTTCGACGCCTTCGGAGTCCATAGTACAAAAGTGAGGTTAGGACAAATGAAGTAAATTCTACCATACATTCCATAGTAATCTGAGTACTGATAGCTAGATAGATGTCCAACGAGCAAAGGATCTCCAATAGTTAACCTTAAAATACGTTGAACCATTGGCTATCGAGACCTTTTTATTCCGCCCGTCTTCTTCTTCTTCTCGGCTTAACGACTTCTTAGGTCATGACTTTCTGGATATTTCTGGATTACTAGACTTATTGATACGTCATAGTTGGATAGTCAGCATTCACTACGTAGGGACGGTCCGAATGTGATTTGAACCCCGATCCTGGCATGTGAAGACTAAAGCCTCTACCATCGGGACTCCGAGAAAAATATAAACCGTCGGTTACAATGATTCAAATTTAGTGTTTTAACCTTGGTGATTTGCTGGAACTATATACAACATTTACAGACTCACTACTTACATACGCCTCTGGACAATCACAGTGGATTCTTCGCCTCCAGAACTGACGCAACCCTCTTAGTCGCGCTCAATGACAAGTTCTACGATCTTCACGGCTATCGCCATCGTGCAGATAATTAGACTCGCCAGGCACCGGAGGCATGACCAGAGATTAAGAATTGCACCAGACATCACACCCCGAAAAGTCTTTTTAGGGCTTGCCACATGATTTTCTTTCCAGGGGAAGCGTAGTAGACCTAAACTGAGATGAATTGGTGACGTTTATGCTTCTGCCAGTAAGACCTCTATCTTCCTTGGCATGATAGGCTTTCTGTGATTGGCTTTTACCCGTAGCAAAATAGTCAGACCTGCGGTGGTCGTGACGATCGTAACACCGGTCTTCATACGGCAGTATCGGAGATTAAATTTCGTTCAGACCGCCTTCTCATACAGAGAACTGAGTATCCAGCTACGGGTAAAATCCATGACGTAGGAAGCGAGAAATAGCAGACCGACATCTTTCGAGGTTGTAGAGCAAAAGAAGAAGAAGAAGATTGCTCCCTGGACCTAGATCGGGTGGGAACAGTTACACGATTTGCACTACGTGCTGGGGACTTTAAGCAAAAGCAGAATAATTGATTGGAGAATATTTTATTGAATTTATTACCATTGTTTAAGACAACATTATGAACAAAAAACATAACAAAACTTGATGGCCCGCCTAATCATAGCAGGGTTCTAATCGTTTCGTTACGTCCAACTGACATTTCGGTACCCTTCGCAAACTTGAAGGTTCATCATGCAAATCCACTCAAGGATAGGAGCTGCAGATAGTATCCAAAATTAATTAAGCAATATTTCTTATCGAGATGTCATTTCTAACGGCTGGCCCTCCTTTTTTACGCTTCTAACTCTCCTAAAAAACCACCTTGAATTTTTTTTTTTTGGCAATTTCGTTTTATGATGATCTCCTTTAACCCGCATAGGTGCCACTCTTCCGCGGTCCTTCATTTCCGGACGCTGTGAAGGTTCGCATACATCTCACGGGAAGTGCGGCGGTAAAGTGTGATAAAAAAAAACTCAGACCCCCAATTCGCCCAGCCGTTTTCAAGCATCATCAAGGAAGAGTAGCAAAGCGTCAGGGCCAACCGAGGGGAACAGATTCGCGAGCATTGCTAATTTGAGCTGCGGCTCAAAGCTCTCGAGCGCTTGGGATGCTGTAATTGGACGTCTCCTTTAGGCCGTTTTTATGCCCCTATATCGGCTCGTTTTTTGGTATTGTTTCGGCGGGGTTCTTCACACTTCATCTGGGGGTCAACATAGCTTCGGAATGAGCTAAAAATAAACATTACGCCTTGGGTTTTACAATTCCCTTGTTTGGTATCTCCACTGGGTCACAAGGTGTCTGTGGGTTTTTATTCCTGTTTGTTTGGCAAAGGTATCGGCTTATCGACAGGGACTTTAAAACCCACATCGACCAATCTGCCAATCATTAGACACTCAGCCCAGAGCCCACTTGGTCCAAGCTACTGGCCTAGGCTGGCGGCTGACATTGAACCGGTGCGAGATCTCTTGCGCGAGGTTTCTTCACTCGCGTGTGTGCCTAACGCCGGGCACACAGCCCCGGACCGGCCCGATGCCGCACGAAATGAGCAGCTGTGGTGTCGAGAGCAATAAAAATTATAACCCACAGCGCCATCGGTAAGGAAACCCGTTCCTCTTGTTGCCTGGCGTGTGTGTGTGCCTCAGCTGTAATCAATCAGCTGACTGACTTGACGATTGATCGAACCCCGCGCAACAGGTTTTTTTTTGGTTTTCGTTTTGTTAGTCCCCTATCATCCTCCGCCGCAAAGGAAGGGTCCTCCATTCTGAAAGGGCCGCTCGAGCCACGATAATGAGCTATTGCGTTGATTATTATGATAGAATTGTTGTTGGACTGGTACGCACGGACAGGCAGGCGGGCTTCACTGGTGACCGATCGAGGTCGATCATCATCATCGTAGAGGTACGGTTGGGCTTCTAAAAGGGCTACCGCAGGTTCAGAGCTCTAACGCATAGAAGCATATTAGCACACCACCAAAACGGACTCGATTAATTGTGTGAAAATGATTCAGGAAAATGCTGTGTGGTGTGAAGTAATCCGCTTATTCTTTATATTTGTTGGTGTTAATGTCGTCGCAGGTGTGTGTGAAGGTTACAATAGACGGATGGCAACATGGGAATGGTTTGTAACTAGATTCGCATTAAAAAAGACATAACTGTCCTTGTTGAAGATTGCCAAGATCGTTAGACATCACCAAGAAATTCTGCGGTGTCAATAAATCGCTCTAAACTGCACTTGACTTGACTTTCTACGCTCATAGACCGAGATAATCCCACTCAAAATCCACTTAAAGTCCCCAATTTATTCTGCCCTGCCAATAAATGGCCGATAATTGAGCCGCGAATCAAAAACAAATAAATCATACCCCAATTGTACCGCACTCGTCGAACCGTCGAAGACGACGCAAAAGAGCGGGTTCCCTACCTATTCGCGCCACCTGTTACCGATTAAAACGCAATTTGAACGACGGCACTGAGCGATCGGCACTTTTTCTAACGACTTCTAAATCAATTTGCACGTCTAGCTCCCATCCCGATGCGAGACGAGCTTCACGGTTGGATGATCTATCGCGAACCCAAACACCGAATCAAATCAATCCCTCCCCAACAGAATCGGAACTCTAGTTTCAAAACAACAAAGTGGACCGAAAAGAACGCGGAAGAACAGCTAGTTCTTACTACACTGTTTTAATGTTTGTTTCACGCACCACACACACAGTTTACCCTTCGGCAAGATCGTTTGACGCTCCGTGCGAATCGAAAGGAAGTACGCTCATCGCATCCATACTCGGGTTGTGGTAGGCTACTCGTGATCGTGCATTGCTGTTCTGGGCTTGTTCCTTGATTGGGACATACGACATCTAACCCCCGCGCCGAGTTCTCCTCATCCGCGGCAAGTGCATCGTGGAGATATGATCAGCACGAAGCCACGCACCAGCCGTGGAGCTGAAGTCGTCATGAGACCCATGAGAACGAACCCTTGCTGGAAGCGTTTATGTCTTGAGCACTGATTGAGCAATCCGAGGACGGGATGACAGTGGACGAAGAAACACGAAAAAACCACTTCTTGACTTGTTCCGCGACAGAAAACACCAAACACTGAGCGAGACGGCACGAAAACATTAAGCAAGAACCTTAAACTCCGAACCTCTGACACTCAGCAAGCAAGGGGAAGGACGGCGCTGTGGTGGAGTGGTTTACGATGTTGCGGATATGATGTCGCGCACAGGTAGAACCTTCCTGTACCGCCGGCGACGAGGATATTGAGACGAGGACAAAGGGTGCGAACTTGAGATGCTGGTACTACCGCCGTGTTTGGTTCGTTGGTGGTGGAACCCGTTCGTAACGTCAAAGGGTAGAAGGGGCACGCGCTCGAAGGCACAAGTCACTTGACTCAACCTCACCAGACGGTCGGCCTGGCCGGAGTTCGTAAACCGGCAAGGCTTGCCGTCGCACGCCTCGAAAGGAGACGCTTGAGTGTGGTTGAGGTGGGAGAGACCTTAAGTGTGGCACTCGTGTTCTCGCGTGCCCGCTCACATGGACGCCGACGGGGACGGGGACTGGTGAAGAGGGCTGGTGGGGGGGGGGGGGAGTATGCTGTGTGCAGCATAAGATCGGGTACGATCGTCTACGGCTGCGGTAGGCTCGACTCGCCAACTTTGACTCGCGATCTTTGACTATAAAAGCTGACGGCAGGCTGCGAAAGATCGTCAGTCAACTGTGTGTGCTCTTCCAGCTCTAAGTGTTACCCAAACGCTTCGTTGTTCGTCAACTAAAACCCTCCACAAAAACCACCCAAAATGTACAAGCTGGTGCGTAGTCGTGGTTTGCTGCAAGAAAGCTCCAACGTTTCGTCGCTCCAACGCTCGGAAGTGTGATTTAATGTGTGATTTTTCTATTTCTGGGGTTTTTTTCTCGGGATTCGCTGCCATTGGCTTACAGTTCGTTGTTGCTTGCGTTCTGGCCGTCGCTGCCGCCGCCCCAGGACTCGTAGTCCCAGCCGTCCCGGTTGTGCACTCGGCCCCGCTGGTCCATGCTGCCCCGGTTGCCGTTAGCCACTCGTCGTCGTAAGTGTCCACCACAGCCCCGGGTTGTCTCATCTCCTGTACTTACCGAATCTCCCCCCACCATCCGATCCATTTCCTTGCTTCACAGGCACGTGGTGCATCATGCCCCAGTGGTGAAGACTGTTGCCGTCCACTCGGCACCGGTCGTCGCCGTCCACCACACCCCGGTCGTGAAGGCTGTCCCGGTTGTGCACCACGCCCCGGTCGTCCACCATGCCCCGCTCGTCCACGCCCCGGTCGTCAAGACCGTCGTCCACTCGGCCCCGGTTGTCCACTCCGTGCACCCAGTGCCGGTGGTCAAGAGCGTCGTCGCCAGCCCGGTCGTCGTCCACCATCACTAAAGTGTGGTACACTTAGAGATCCGCCATCGCCACCAGTAACTTTTTCTAACACCAGACACCAACAACACCTCCAACACAACTTCCGGCAACCCGGCCCGAACGGGTGCATGTAAATATCAAAACACACACACACACAGAAAAACTCCCCAACTTCATCAGGCGAACAAATTTGAGTCAATCGAGAGCACGAGTGTGTGTGTGACTGTGAGAAGAGGAGCGATAGAAAGAGCTATGAACAACGTATCAATACAACTTTGTTGAAAAAGTTAAACATGGTGTTTCCTTTTCTGTGCGTACTTTAATCTCCTAAAGACTTGAGTCCTCAAGCAGTTCCATCCTGGCAGCCCCTGGAAGCTGTGACATCTACAAATCGATTCAAGCCGATCCCTATCCTCCTCGAATCGAAGCTCACTTTTTGCCTGCTTTACAAGCGCAATTAATCCCGACGGCGCCGCCAGAACCAGGATGCCCGTGTTGCTCGCGCCACAAGCCGTAAAGCAAATTATATTGCTTAACAACAACCCTTCGAAAATGGCCAGTAAAAAGTGACGATTGCATTATCGAACGGTGTGCTGATGCAACTCTTCACCGTTATCACATCGTGTTCGATGCATCCGTTTTTATCTGTGTCTCCCAACTCTCCCTGGCTTTATGGTGCTCTGCTGATCGAGATGGGAACAATTTTATGGTCATGTTATTGGTCAACGCGTGGATCTCACTCTACCTCTCGGTCTGTCTCGTCTTGCCGGGCAAAAGATTTCTCGCCGCCGAGAACGACGCGATGTACCGTGGCGCGATGAAGATGGTTTGGTAAATCAAGTTCAATAAACATATTTTATGCATGAAAAGAGTCGTGCCACCACCAGGGGGAATGGATGGATGCGCATGCAAACCAGAAGACAGATCGACCAAAGCCCCGGTAGATGGTGTCTTTGGACCGCTCGGTACCGTGTCGACTGCATCGAACGTAATCGGAATCACATTCGTCACGTGAGACGCTTTACGACGCCTGCCAACATCCGACGGGGGAGCGATGAACGGATGCCCGCATGTTTATACGCTGTGTCGCTTCCCTCGTCGACGAAACGTTTTATAATAGCATAGTTTTATCGCTTCCTTCGCATGGGACGGAACACGATGCCAACAGACTCACATTTTGCGAAAAGGTCACCAACTTCTAAACCCACTTGCTGAAGATGCTGACTTTGCTACTGTCGTTCCTTCGCACCTAGGAGCTTCTTAAATGAAGATGAACAATCGGACATGGATCAGAGTAAGGAAAAGTAATGGCGGACAAATAGATATATGTCGGCATTGCTCTTTGTCCTTATTTAAACAGTCTTTCTTTTTTTTTCGCGTGTCACGACACGAGGCTTGGTGTCGGGAAACTTACTAGTACAAATATCAACCTCATTTAATAGCTTCTTCCTTAGAGAGTCCGGAAATCACTAACTCTGCAAGGACTCTAAATTTAAAATATGAAGCACTTGTTTTCACAGGGTATACCGAAGCTTTCCTCCATAGGCTATTTGAAGGATTCCAAGATATTTTTATCTTTGTCCCTTATATATTATATATTTTATTTCTCCCTGTATATATGTTTTTTCCCTGAATATTATAAGACCTAGAATATTATAATAAATCAGTATTGAATGCATCTGTAAAGGTCCAGAAAAGAAAAGCCTTGGAGTTCTTTCTTTTATTCACTGAAGCACGGCCAGGTCGTAAAACTTATTACATTGAAGATCTGCAGCCAACGCCAAACATCGACTTAAACACTATCCTGTGAGAAGCACAAGACTCGCGCTAACGGAGGGTCGATGCAGATCGAATTTCATACCAGTTGCATGTCATGTTCGTGTGACCCGTGACCATTTATTAAAGTTATGATTATCATCTTTATTGTCATTTGTTCAGTTTGTTCAAAAGGCATAAAAAAGATTATTAAGGGAGTAAGAAACAGTAAGAAACACGATTGGAAGATGTATGTAAAGAAACTGAGATCAAAGAGATAGTAATGATGGTTGAACTACCTCAAACAATACAGAAAGGGGTCATTAGGACAATATAGAGTTACTACTATTTTCGTTAAGACGAAGGACAGTTGGTCGGGCGCATCTGTAAACTCAATATTTCGACTTGCTTCATGCGGAGGCAAGGGTGGAAAGCCAAACATAATATTTAATGTGACTCGTGTGAATTGTTTGTGAATGTTCTTAACTTATCGAACTTAAACGACAATATTATGCTCCAAAATAGAAGGGTGAAACAGGGCGTCCTTAGACAAATATAGGTCCTAGACATCTCCAGTTGGATTTTATTTTATTCTACAGGAACGGCCTGGCCGAACTACTTCAAAACAAAGCTGGACATCTGGAATTATCTCGCTCCCTTGGCATTAACAACCTCGAGAGGTCTCGACCTGCCATTTCTGGCTCTCTGTGTGCAGTCAGCCCTTCGCACGGGGAGGCGGTCTGGATTGGATTTGACCGGCGCCGTTTTCGCCTCGGCCACCGGACCGCCCTTGCATCTGCAATTACCCGGATGAATTTATCTAAAAATCCTATTAGCTTTAGATAAAATTGCATCAACACGTTACTATTACAAGAATACTATTTTGTCTCAGTACCCAAAACCTCTATAGACGAGTTCCTAATCCATCCTTCTTAGTGGTATTCTACTGAGTGGGTAGACTACTATTAGTAACGATTCTTGAGTTATAGCTCCAGCTGTCAAATGCCAACACTGCCTATCCATTTCTCCCTTAACCTTAAATAGCGCTATAAATTTCTAACATTATTCAAAAATGGCCTTTAAGCTTTTAAGCTGGTTAAATAAATGTATGATAAGCTCGTTATTGCCTAACTATCTAACCATCCTTATCAATCTATTAATTCGGAAACTTCACGCTAGTGAACAGACCCAGTAATACGTACTCCTCGCGACCAGGACTCATTATTGCATGCATCAAACTTTTTAATCAAACTCCAAACTACCTTTTCGGTTCGAAAAATTCCTCGGACACCTCACACGGCGTCTCGTGGTTACTGCTTTTCTGGCACAATTATTACTGTCGGCATATTTTGCGCGACCAACGCGGACGGATTCTCGTAAAAGTGATTTAAATTCTCAACCCAACCCCAGTGAGCCCCCTATAAGATGAGAAACACCCGGAAAGTGAGAACCATTTTGAATGAGTTTCCAGTTCCGAAAACTCACACCCACCCATGTATGTCCGGGCAGCAAATTTACGCCAATGTGTGGCCCACATAAAAACGGCCGCAAGCGTAACGAGTCTGTCTCCGCCAGACACCCAAACCCGAGAGGTCTCCGGACCGGAAACACACACACACACACACACACAACGCTCGGAGTCGTTCACGCGACCGTCCAAAACTCCCGAAACCGAACAATCAGACCACATGGTACTCGCAACGGTGGTGCCGTCGCCCCATTCGCCGCTTCCTGGCTGTATGGTGCAAATTTTAGAAAAGTTGATAGTTAGTTTTGGTCGCATCCCGTCCCACTCGGCAGCTGTCACATGAATCCCGGCGCACACATTCCGATGTGCCGCTGTGGCTGTGCAAACGAACCGGAACCGCTTCGGTTCCAACACTGGCCACAATAGTACCGCATTGTTAGTGGTGGCCCGGCGAGCTCTACACATCTGCGAGCATGGCCACAACTCACTCGCTCGCTGTGTGTCAGTGTGTGTGTGTCAGTGTGTACGCAGTTTGGCGAAAGTTGTCCGGTTTCGATGAGTGTCGGTAAGCCACAGTGAATCTTCGGACTTTTTCTTTCCACCCGTTCCGAAGTTGGCAAGACTTATGGGTGTGGGGGGGGGGGGGGGGGTAGAAAGAACACGGTTTATGGTTTAGTCACCGTTATGTAGTTTGGGCGAACCGAGTTACTATCGAGCAATTACCAGCCGAGCACGCAACCGTTCAATTGAATCATCTGTCAGTTGACTGTCATTTGTTCGACTAAAGTACACTAACAGACACTTCCAAAGATAGTGCACTTCAATGCTTCGGTGCTTCAAATAGCTCTGGTAAGTAGCCGTAATGGATGGCAATCCGCTGGAAAAACATGTAACCGCTTAAGCATCAGCCTGGCGCACTGAAACGTCTTTTTAAAGGACCTGCTAATGGTTCCGGGGAAGAGGCTACAACTTACTCACACCACACAGCGCCGTTCGTGTTTTGATTGGCAACTGTGACATTCGCTCGTACAAAACGATTTTAACACCACGATCTCCCGTTCTTCTTCAATTCACAGATTCCTTGCCATCTGGTGGCCGCTGAAGCTGCAGATCACGAAGCGTCGGGCACGGTTCATGATCGTGTGCATCTGGATCATAGCGCTCGGGTCGACCGTACCGTGGGCACTGTTTTTCGAGCTCGTGCCCATCATCCCGGAAGCGCCCGACATCAAGCTGTGCGTCGAAGTGTGGCCACCCGGGACGGACGGTGCGCTCTACTTTCTGTTAGCGAATCTTGTTGCCTGTTACCTATTGCCGATGACGCTTATCACCATCTGTTACATACTGATCTGGATCAAGGTAGGCCGTGTTTTTTTTTTACTGATGATGGTTGTTACCTGACGTATGCATTAGAGAGAAAAGAATAGACTGACTTCAGGTGGCAAATTTGGTAATGGGGATAATTTTGAATATAGTCTACACTCAAGCAGCACCGCAGACTGCTCTTCAAGAATATGCTGGAACCTTTGACATTCTTTGACTATCTTAAAAATAGATGTTTTCATGCTCTTCAAATCTTTAGAGACCTTAGCGATCAATTGATCCAGGGCAGTGGTGGATCAAGGTCTTTGGAGGCCCCGACCGGAATGGCAGTTGAGGTGACCCCCTCTAATTGTGATTCGTTTGTGAGTAAGATTAACAGGGCTTCCCTTGTCGACGAGGCATCGAGCAGTCACTCCTTCCGCTCCTCGGTTGACCTGCCACTGATCCAGGCTACAGAATGATTCGATAGGGTACTCTGTTAAGGATTTGTCCAAAAAGCAATTCTTGGCCGCTGTTGAAGGGAGTCAGAAGTCAGAAGAATTATACGACGCAATCTTCATCAACAAGACATTTTAGCAAGCGCCGTTAGACATGGAAGGCGACTTTTGTATAGCAATGTCCAACATGTGGAGAATGTTTTTCATCTTTTAGACAGATGCTCTGGTTCCTGAATCCACGTTTTGTAACGATTAAGCCTCCAACAAGAAGCAGGCAACAAAGCTCCTTTACGCCCAACTACAACACAAGGACCATAGGAATGTATTGAGGAACAAAATGTGATATTGAGATGGTAGAGGAGTATTACTACTTTGGTACGATCGTAACTTCTGATAGCACATTTTCTAGGGACAAATTCAACAAACTCCCTCGATCCAGAGGAATCCAGCTAGACAAAAAAAAACACAATATATCGCACACTGACAGGAACACGAGTCCTGGACTATCTATGGCTGAGCGGTTGGACGGTGAAGATATCTTGGCGGTCGCTAAAGACGGTCAACTCTTCATCAGTTGTCCTTCATTCGATTTCTTCGTCCTCTCTGCGTAAATGAGAGGTGTTCAGGTTCAGGACTTGCCCCACTATTCCCGTAGCTCCTTCATGTAAAAAGTCCTAAGATACAGTTTATTCCTTTTTCTTAATGCATACGTTATGTCTTCAAAAACCCAAATAAAAAGCCACTCTGTACACCACTATAGATCAGCATCATTCAAATCTCTAACGATTTGCCACTCGTTCTTGCAGGTCTGGCGCCGCTCGATTCCGGGCGACTCGAAGGACGCCCAGATGGACCGGATGCAGCAAAAGTCCAAAATCAAAGTTGTTAAAATGCTTGTTGTAGTTGTTATACTGTTCGTTCTTTCCTGGTTACCTCTGTACGTTATCTTCGCCCGCATCAAGCTGGGCGGGGCGCTCGAAAGCAGCGAGGAGGAGCTGCTCCAGATCGCCACCCCGATCGCCCAATGGCTCGGTGCGTCGAACTCGTGCATCAACCCGATCCTGTACGCGTTCTTCAACAAGAAGTACCGCAAGGGCTTTGCGGCGATCATACGTTCGCGCAAGTGCTGCGGACGGCTACGGTAAGTGGCACACTTAGCGTTGGGCGAGTGGACACAAGGAATCACCTGATTGCATCTTTCGCAGGTACTACGAGACGGTTGCAATTGCTTCCTCGTCGACCAGCACACGCAAGTCCTCGCACTACCACAACAGCACGAAGCGGGCCGGTGGCAGTCCCTCGGTCAAGTCGGCTGACGTGGTGTCGTACATTTACGAGGAGAAAGGTGGCCGCAAGCACCACGCCATCTCGAAGCAGAACAGTGACCTGTCGCGGCATATGCTGCTGAAGCAGGACAGCAGCATTTCGCGGCAGTCGCTACTCCTCAAGCAGGACAGTGTTGCGTCACGGTCGGGTAAGTAGCGGACGATGGAACGCTTTCGTCAGGAATAAAAACGATTACCCGTGTGTTTGCCTCCCATCCGCAGCGATCCTGTACCGGCAGGATAGTGACAACTCGCGCCAGATGCTGTTGAAGCAGGACAGCAACAGCTCGCGGGACATGCTGTCCAAGCAGTGCTCGGCGTCGGATTCGATTTCGCGCCAGGACTCGCAGATCTCGTACATCGATCCACCGCGCAAGGGCATCCTGTGCAAGCAGGACACGCAAATCTCGTACATCGAGCACACCGGGCCGGGTGGTATGCTGGCCAATGGTGGTGGTACACCCGCCAGCAAGAAGTACTCGGCGTCACTGTCCTCGCAGGACAGCGTGCTGTCGATTATCGAGCACAAGCGCCACAAGCTGGTCAAGCAGGACTCGATCTTTTCCTTCAACGAGCCGAAATCAGGTAAGCCGCTCAGCGCCCTGCGCTTCCGCCTCCGGTTCGCCGGTCGCCCATCGCGCTGCGCTGCCCATCACCACCCATCACTATCTCCTGCACGTACCACGACCACCACCAACACCACCAACACCACACAACCACCACCACCCTGCTCACCATCAGCTAGTGATGATGTAGGCATTCCCGCCGCCGAGTCAGTCATTGCACGAACGCACGCATGCACGCACCCTTTCACGGCATTTCCTACCATGACCCCACGTTGCTCCACCACCGCGTCTACGGCCAATCCCGACCCGCTCAATGTAAAGATGAATGTGAATGTGAACGTTAATGTGAATGTCAATGTCGATGTGAATGCGAATGTCGATGTGAGTGTTTGTAGCGAACTTCCCGGCCGCAGTAGCGACCCCGCTTCACCGCATGTCCCGCATGCCGCGCACCGGCCCGCACCCGACCGGATTCACTGTACGCTCGGTACGATACCGGAAGCGCCCGTCGAACACTTTCCCCGCCATTGTAGTACCCAGCACGCAGATAGTGTTTGTCAAGCATGTTACGCTAGTACGGCCGCGGCCACAACCAGCACAACCAGCACCACAAGCACCAACACCACCAGAAGGCCGGTGTTCCGTCGCTGGAACCGTCGCCGCCGCTGGTTCCCGTTTGGCACGAGCGAACGTGGCAGGGTGGCGAGCGGCGCCGGCCACGAGCTACAGCCGCCAACCGCCACTAATACGCGACACCCTCTGTTGTTTTTGCTTATTGTAGTGTACGAAAGTGCGACGCCGGCACCGTTCAAGCGGCACCAGCTCGTCAAGCAACACTCGGTCATATCGTTCGCGGATCAGAAGCGCGGCGGCAGCCTCACCAAGCAGGACTCCGTCACGACCATCCACCGGGCAGGGAATGGGGAAGGTCCGTACATTTCCTCCATCCTGAAGAAGACCGATTCGCAGTGCAGTTCCGCGTCACCGGTACGCAAAAATATCGGCTTTTTCGACGGCTAAACGATCGTGAACCACGATCGGGACTGAGAAGTGGGTTTTCTGGTGTTTTCCGTTGTTCGTTGTTCAGTCCGTTTCGGGGTGAGTGGTAGCGTATCCCCGGGTTTGGTTGGATCCCGGATTTCTTGTAAACCTTACCTCACACTTACACACACATACACATGCATTACCATTCCTACAACCCTTGTCCCTTTAGGAGGTGGTTCTGGGACCGAACCGTGGACCATCGTCGACCAAACCAAATCCTTGCATTTTGTCTCATACGAACGGTCTTGCTATCAACAAACCTGCCAGAGAGTGGTCTTCATACTACTTCCTTATATTCATTCGACAGGTTTCTCTGCAACGTTGACTTTGGCTTTTAGTTCTGGGTAACTTTGTCACTTCTTGCTAGCTAACAGTAGCTTTATGTCCTTAAGCACTCTTCGTCTCTACCTCGGCATCTTTGACAACAGCAGGTCCCGTCATGCTAGGGAATGGTTTACAAGACTTATTTATACTACTTATGCGGATGGTTAGTCCTGGCTACCATTATTATTACCATTTGATCGATTAATGGATCCAACACTGTTTGGAGCTAAGATATTTGGCTGATGATCACTTCACTTGTTCATCCAATATCCAAGTCTTCTAAGCATTTATGCACTGCTCCCCCTTCGGTTCGCATTGCCAGGTTGCCAGCTGTTGGGGTATTACTTCAGAAATGTGAGGCAGAGAGGTTGTATGAAGTTGCATTCTCTCTCCTTCTTCTTGGTCTAGCGACCTCTTAGGTCATGTCTGCCTTTTCTGGCTTACAAGACTTAAGGATAATGCATAGTTGGATAGTCGGTCCTCACTTGGGATGGGATTGGTACCCCGATCCTGCCGTTGTCGCCTCTTTCTCTTTCCAAGTCCAATTTTACGAGCTTATGAAATTCCTGCAAAGTTTAGAGAAGATTTACTGTCTGTAATTTCAGCGTATCGTCCTTCAATAGGAAATGGCCGGCGCTATAATTCTCTGGGCTGATGTACAGTCGAACACCTAGGTCGATCTCAATACGTCACAAAAAATCGCTTTCGATACGAATCCTTCAAGAATTGATCTAGTTGTGTCGTCCGGACAAGCCCAGCTACTTTAGTTGCAGCACCTGAGGAAAGTCATATTTCTACCAAATCTCTCTGACATCTACACCTTAGTGGCATTGGAAGAAGCTGTTCCCTGTCAAGTCAAGTCACAGTAGCTCCCGTAGATACAATTGAAGAAAAACTGTTCGTTCCCTCCGCCTTGCTATCCGGGGATTGCAGCGTGTTGAGCGTACTTAACACAATACTTCTAGTGAGTGAGATGGTTTGTGCGTTTCACATTCAGATGGCGCAACGAGCACAACAATTTCTTTCCCTAGTGCATTCTAATGGCTCACCCTGAGGTGAGCTTTTCCAACCCACGAGGAAGATAGGGTCCACGTTTTTGGCAGGTGGCACACACCTTTACACATTACTCTCCTCATTCCATCATTCAAAGTGTCCTTAACGCATTTGCCCATGTTGGATCTCCCGAAATCCGGATAATCCGGACAATCCTGACAAGGCTAAATATCTTCCCCAAAGCCTTTCCACAGCATCGAACCGAATCGAATCTTCAGCCGATCGTAATCTCCAATCTCACATCCTTTCCAACGATGCTGCTCACCAAAAACTCCGGTTCCGAAATTACAAAAAAAAACAAACAAAACAAAAGCGCCTCCCTGTTTACAAACCTACCTAGCGGTGGCTGAGCGAGAAACAAACACAAAAATACTAAACTCCCATTTACACATAAAAAGCTTATTAAAAAAGGTAACCCTTTTTTGTCGAGAAGAATAATAGAGCTTGCAAAAAATGCGGTCAAACTCAGCACATAAAAAGGAGGTAGAAGAAAAGAAAAAACGTATCACATCACTATTTTGCAGAATGGGAAAAGAAAACTTATTTAGCAGAGTAGCGCAACGGAAGATGAGAACAAATTTTAAACCCCCCTTTCACCTCTTGTGGCATGTTCCATATGGCCAGCGAAAACACTTAACAACAGTCATTATATATAAAGAATATATCAGAAGCTAAAAGTATTACAACTAAACTCCATCGAAAAGCGTGCATAATTAATTGAAGAGGCAATAAGAGGCAGCGGGTGCTTACAAAAAGGGTTGTTTTCGTTGTTTTGTTGAAGCAAAAACGGTTAAATTCAAAATTTTGCAATCGAACTAAGGTTTTGGCAGAGTTGCGCAACTTTAACCATAATCCAAACCCAAACAAAACCAAACAAGAAATATTTGAATGTATTTTTTAATAGTGCAAATTGCGTCTGGTATTGTTATTATACGGTTAAACATCTTAACATAAAAACACTTTAAAAAAAAACCAAGCCAATCATCACGAGACACAACTCGACGCGATCTTCTTCTATGTACGATAAATATGAACAACAACAAAAAAATAACAACAGTTTTCAATTTAAAATAACCGAACCGCGAAAACCCAAAAAAGGACCAGTGTTATTGACAAAACTGTACAAAAGCAGCACAGGTACAGGATAGCCCCTTCTTTGCTGTTCAGGTTATCGAATAATAAGCATTACATTAGTCCCCTTTCCCCGATTAGTGTGAAGCAAAATCAACTCAAAAACCCGTTACCGACAAAATACCTTGTTTGAGTGGATGGCACAAACGATTTGACCACTGGACGGGAAGCTACAAGCGATGGAAATGCTAGTGAGAAAGAAGATGAAGAGCATGTATTGTCATATATTTTTGTATGCAATCTAACCACTTAAATGTAATGCTAGTAAAGAAGGAAGGAAGAAGGATAAAAATCAGAGAAGCAAAAGTTATACTATAACAAAACAAAACTAAAACCAACACACACACACACAACAAAGAGACAAGTAAAACAAATGTAGTGAATAAATAGCGCTAACTAAATAGAAACAAAAATATCAGTTAGGAGAACAAGCGAAGACGGTTCTATAAAATGTCTTGCAAACCTGAGACAGCAAAACAAAACAAAACACATGGCAGCGCCTTTTTGAAAGTGAAGGTGGTGGAAAAACCCCCCCTCATTGCATGACTACTAGTCCATAATTAGTGCACTAAAACTGAATGCAATAACTGTAAACAAAGCAGGCGGGATACGGTGCGCGAGTTTGTGCCCCGTCTCGTATCTGTTAGAGCGTTCGGAACCAACCGGAAGCTGTGTGCGTGTGCGTGTATGTATAGGCAATGTAAGCATAAGTTTAATTTATTTATCGTTATTCGTCTTGAGGTTTCCGTTTTATGTATGTGTGTGTGTGTGCATGTGTGCGTGTATCTGTGTATGTGTAATATGGTACATTTCGTTGTAATCGTTTAATGTGAGCAAACCACACTGAACAACACAAATGAACGAGCAACTCATAATTGTGATAAGAGATAGACCATTAATGTTACTCGCAGCAGCAGCAGCAGCAGGGAAGGGGGCGCGAGGGAGGGAGGGAAAAGGCTTACGGTCTCGGATTAGCGTGTCTGGGCTGGCCTGGCAAGCAAAGCAGCAGCATTATTTTAATCATCCAAGTGAACCCCCTTTTGCTAGCAAACAAAGCAATCGCTGCCATGTGCACATTTCGCCGAGTGTGGATTAGCAGAGTGTGGGGGAGAGAGAGAGAGCAATATATAAGTACGAGTTTTTTACTAATCGAGCTAGTAAGTAGGCTAATACAGTAGGTATATTAGGTAAACCAAACTGCAACCGTGCGGTAGGTCTGCTGGCCTACTGCGTCCAACGGTTTTCTAAAGTGCTATCGTACCAGATGGTCGTTTTGTGGGAAGCAAACGGCAAACAAAAATAACCGTGTAACGTTAACTCTTAACAAACTGTGTCCATTGTGGGAATGTACAGTGCGGTGATGATGGAAATGATACAGGTTTTAGCGTTTATATGAACCATTTGCGCGAATTAGTCGGCTTGGCAATTTGATTCGTTCACATAGTGTGCTTTTTAGATGCAGCCATAACGGTGCGTTGATACCACTGTCTATTAACTCATGGAAAAGACTTCTGTTTTTCAATATGGTGCCCTTAATTTGTGCATAATCATGCGTCACTTTTTGCTAAAGAATTCAAATCCAAAAAATGGGGAAAATTAGCTTAGCAATTCTTCGACAGCGTCATGCCACACAAAATCACTCTAATCGAATCGATAAGTTACTTTCTTCAATGTTAAAAAGTAGTTAAATTTTTATCAAGGTTTAAACGAAGTTCATGGATAAATCAAGTAATAATGTTTTTTAATTGTTTTTTTTTTATAGTTCTAATTGATATTTCCAATTAATAAGTCTTATTAACGAATCATACTGTGACTCTGTGGCTGCGGTCGGAAGGGTTCGTCGCTTTAAGTCTTTCGTGTTGTAATGATTTTTTTCAAGTAATTTAGTATTTTAGTTACTTGGTCAACTTCTATTGAAATCAATTGAGTCTAGGCTCGATTTAACAACCCTTCTTGGATCGTATCTCTTTTTGCTGGATGTTGAGAGTATTAAGGAATTTACCCCTATACCTTCTGGACTATTGGAATCCTCAACTCCAAACAAGAAAGTGAGAGTTTAGACAGCTTTAGCGTGTTTTGGCGCAGAAGGGATCTTTTTTTATTACTATAAATTACTTCAGTGAGGAAGTTTAAGAGATTAAGAACTAAAACTTATCCTTATTTTGCTTCCTAAATACCACTCCCTATATTCTACGATCTGTTTCCTGTGAAATTACCGTACTGCTTATTCGATTCTATCTACTTTCTAATCCTACTAACTCTCTACTAACTATTTATTCCTAGTTCCTAACAGTCCATCTTTCCTATTCCTAAAAATCTTCAAACAACTCTTAAGCTACCAAATCATTTTCCCTTGAAACTAATCTCGCATATAAACTGTTTTGCTTTACATGTTCTGCTAGACATGTTTAGTAGTCGTTATGAGTTAGAATTATTTTTCTATTTTAAACCGGTTTCAATATTTTTTTTATTTTACCTATCGTTTAGCTACCTATAAATTAACATAAATTGGCCAGCTTGAAATTGATTTGATTAGTGAAGCTGTAGCAATTTTTTTAACTAAAATTTGGGATTTTTGCTGGCTTATGCTTCTAACCGAATGTAATGAAGTCTCGAGCAAAA
Organism: Anopheles stephensi; assembly: GCF_013141755.1. Taxonomy (NCBI): domain Eukaryota; kingdom Metazoa; phylum Arthropoda; class Insecta; order Diptera; family Culicidae; genus Anopheles; species Anopheles stephensi. The sequence continues at coordinate 50,906,881 of NC_050202.1, forward strand.
ATTATGCGCTTTTGGGCAGTGGTATCAGGGTAGAATTATAACAATATTTTAAATTGTGGTTATACATGAGCAAATTTAGCATTTAATCAAAAGAGCAACGGTTACACAGTTTGGCCGTGGGGATAGCTCATCTCATTAATTCTAGTGTGAAAGTTTGATAATGTTCCCCCATTCTGTATGACGAACTACATTAAGCTCATTTTTTCAATCAAATTACCAACAAGAAAAACAAACCTACGACATATAAACCACAACAGTTGTCAATATACAATGTCTGCCAGGTACGATACGATACGATACGAAGAAGCGATGGCACTACTCCAATATTTGTCGGTTTTTTTTTTTTCCACGTGACCATTTGTCTTTTGCGAGTGAAGTTGAACACGAACAGGGGGCGGTAAACATTAATCTTCAGCTTTCAAAACATAAAAATCACTCTTAAAATGGTGCTTTCTTCTATCGAACCCATACTAAACTCCGCAATGGGCATCATCTTTCAAAGCTTTTTGGCAGCATAATAGGGGGGGGGGGGGGGGTTTCGGGAACGAGCAACAAAGCAAAGCAATATATTGACGAAGGAGAGAGAAAAAAAAACCTATCACACCATGGTTCTATTCTCCCATACACCCACGGATTAAAAACCGATTGCGTGATAGTGCGATTTAATAATTTTTAAAAGCTGTCGAAAAGCTTTAGGAAAAAATAAGGCAAATTAAATAAAGGATTACAATTAGGATAGTTTGTTCGGGGTACTAGGTAAACCTCGGTTTTTTTAGGGTGAAAAAAGCGATAAAATACAGACAGTGCCCGGGACACGCCCCTTGGGAAAGCTGTCTATCTATTTCGGAGGCACACGTTTTTGACACTGCCCGTAAAGCGGTCACGGTGGAAGTTTTTGCGACACTAACCAAAAACCCACAGATCAACGTCATTATGCATCGAAAGCTGAACATAACAACCGTGTCTTCACCATACTTAGCTTCTTGAACCATCGGAAGGGTTCGTCGCTTGTGTCGCAAGTCTTTCGATTTTCAAATTCAAAATTCCACGTGTTTGAGTGGTTTTCCTTCTTCTTCTTTTTTCTTATTTTCCTTTTGAATGTATTTTAACTAATTCCGATACAAAATGGTAAACCTCCTCTTCCCTTCCTTGGCTGTTACTGAGCTGGAGAAACTCACCAGCCCACGCCACGCCAGTAACCAAGACCAAGGTACGACAAAAGCAATGTGTTTTTGTAACAGTTACCTTTTTAAAAAAAATGGTTAACTAATAATTAAATTTCAAAATCAAAAATACTTCCTCCACTTGCTTGTAAACTGTTGCACTTTCTTCAGAGAAAATTTCCAAAACAAAAACCCTCTTTGCTCTTCTACTACACCAACAGCCAATTTGCTGTTAATGGCTGTTTAATAACAGAAAAATAAATAATTTAAAAGCAATATATTCCATGCTCGTGGTTGCTGCCGGTTGTGACTCGAACAACCGACCGTGCCGGCACGGGAACCTTACGAGACGAACGGCAACCGTTATGGTTTTCACCGTGGTCCAACAACGCAGTGTGTTAACCGGGTAAAGTGTCTCCATTTTTACACTCCGCCGTGGGCAGAATTTTGAGTGAAAAGGTGTTAGTTTTAATTGGTGCTGCCGAACTGATGCATAAACGCACCTAGAATAACTAATTAGGAAATCCAGCTTAAAAAAAGGAAAACATACCAAGTGGACAAGGAAAAGTAATGGGAGTAATTTTGACGGACGCTTAAATTTTGTCACCCCAATGCTGATCCCTGTTAGCTATTTGTAAGGTTAATATGGTGAACAAGACACACATATAAACCCACAATAATAACGTTCAAATTGAACTGCTAACGGCTAGCTGGGAGGAAATGTGCGTATAAGTTTACAGCGTTCTGTGTTTCATTAGGTGTATCACCCATCGTACGCTTTTAATAGTATAAAATGGTTCTTCAGCTTAAGTAAGTAACCATAAAATCTCGCTATCAACACAGAAATCCAAAAAAAAACGAAAACGGTTCACTATATAATCACCATCACACCGATCACCAGTCTGCTGTTAAAATCATATCGCAAATCCATACTATAAAAGTGTAGTGTTAGAAAGAAACAAACAAAAAAACATACAACCAACCAACATGGAAACACAAATAGGAACAGTACGGGAAATGGTAGGTAGGCGTGCTGCGATCGCGAACGGTTGGCCAAACGAAAACCCCTGAAGAAAGCAGTGGGCAACCGTGCCAACCGTACTCGACACCGATACGCAGACGCTACACACTATAGTTTGAGTTTAGAGCAACCAAATGGGTTCTGCACCACCACACGGCGTGGTGTAGAAGAAGAAGCAGAAAAACACATGCAAAAGCTAAACAGCAGTAGTAGTAGTAGTAGTAGTAGCAGTCGCAGTAGTCTGCGAGGAAGAAGGCGAGATGACGATGAAGAAAACTATCCAAACCTCAGCCAGCTGCGACACAAATGTTGCTAGGACGCATAGTAGCAGATCGAATTGTTTGTTTTTTTTTATCTCAGCTAATTCCTCGTACAACATCCCAAGCAACAATAACAGGAAAAGGGTAGTTATAGCAGTCTGTGTGAGAAAAGCTATGGGTTTTTCTTTGTTTTTGTTCGTTTCCTTATACGAGTGTGCGCGCTTCGTTTCCGTTTGAAAATAGTTCGATGTTTATGTATGTATATGTGCATGTTGTATGTGTGTGTGTGTATTTGAGTGTGACTACTGAGAGTTTTAAAAAAAAGGATAAACATTTTAATGGAACATTAATAGCATAATTACTCATCCACACACAAACAAACACCCCAGTGCAATAGTTCGCTGCGGTGACATAACAATAAAGAAGCAGTAATAGGAAAAAAAGGGGGAGCGTAGGGGATATTTAACAATAATCGCAATTTGTACAAATACAATATTAACATAGTACGAACGACACTATCTGCCGATGAAACGAGCGTACGCGCGTACTCATCTCTGGCAAAAAAAGAGAGCGGAGGCCGAAAGAAAACCAAAAGCAACTAGTAGTAATAGTGTGTTAGTGAGTATCATTAGTAGGTAGTGGTGGTGCAAAAGCCCCGTGGTTCAGCAGTGCGGCCAGACTCGCTTCTGGCACGCTGCTCTGTCCGTTTGGGTGCACGCGTAACGCATAACGCATTGCATACTTCTTAGGCGTAATGCTAACTAGTAACTAGTCCATACTGTACGTTTGGCTGTGTGCATGTTTTTCCCCCTTTTTTCTGTAAATGAGCGCTCTAATTTCTCTTCTTTATTTAGCATATTGGTGTGACCTCTAGTAGTAGTCAGTATGTAGCAACTAATGTAAATATATAGTGAGCCATTTTAAAACCCCAATTCTTAAATTGAAGCATTATAATTTTTCCCAATGCCTGCTTAGCGTTATCCCACCGGCAATAGTAGGGCAAAGATAAGTTACACTACCGAAGAAAAGCCCTTGAGGTGTTTGCTCTGCGTTTGGATGTTTATGTTTGAGAGAGAGAGAGAGAGAGAGAGAGAGAGAGAGAGAGAAGGAGAGAATCAGAGTTTGTGTGTGTATGTGTGTGTGAAATAAATGTGTTTGTGTGTGGGTGTATGATAGGAGGAAAACACTGAAAACCCCCCCAAAACACTGTTTGTAGTAAACAAAAAATACAATAAAACAAGCAACATAATCAAGATGGTGTGGAAGCGTGACTATTTAGAACGGTGTGTTACCATATCCTGTACACAAAAACAATCGTTAGTTTGGGAAGGAGATAAATGCAAACGCAAACTATAGCTAAAAAATTGTTGTTTAACCGTTTTTATTTTTATTAATATGTTTGTGTAAGACAGCACGCCGAGCCGAAACTATTTGAGAGCGAATGGTGCTGTATTAGTGTATTGCAAAACTAACCATTGTAGCTGTGCATCTTTATGTGTATGCGTGTGCATGTGAGTGCGTATGTGTATTTCATTTGGCTTCTCCTGCTTCTGTTACTTTAAAATTCAAACCAAAAATCAACAGTTTTGTTATGCGGATAGTATACCTTGCAGGCGCGAAATTTGCTCCCGCAACGTAATACAAACGCCCTCTTAACCCTTGATGTACCAGCAACAACAACCAAGACCGTTTAGTTTCTGCCAAAAGTTGTTAAATAAATAAAAAAAAGTCGCAATACATTCGCTCCGTTTGCGTTGCGTTGGTAACGGGTGTACAAAAACAAATCAGTCTCGAACGTACAACAGAATAAGCGGCAGCCTGCTGCGTGAACCTGAATGAGTAGTGGCTGTAATGACCGTAGATGAGCTATGATGATGCAGATGAATTGATGAATCGTTTTTAAGCTGACCGCTTGTGTGAATTGTGAGGGACGAAAAACAAAACAAATACTCTATTCTGCTGGTATCACAGTTGCAATGTGGGTACAATTGTTGCCAGTTACGGACCAGACCGAATAAAGGGTTTGAGATAAAAATACGGAATGGGTTAGGGCAAAGGAAAATGGGGATGAAGAAAAATGCATAGCATAATACAAACCAAACAAAACACACAGATACAGATGACATTTTCATGTTCATATTTTAATCGCATCAAATGCATACTAGCCGTACCGTGGATGAAATACTGTTTTGCAAACGAAAAACCCGATGGATATCATATTCGAGCCAGTTATTTAAAGCAAACCAAAAACAAAAAACAGAAAAGAATACATATAAATATATACATACATATACTATACATACAGACGCATACATATATAAATATATATACATATATACTAAAATATATCGAACACGCTGGTTGGTGGCTGAGTTGGCTGCGAGAAGAAGGAAGGAAACTGCTGACAGCTGAATTAGGCAGACAAGCACAAGGAACAACGAAATCGAACACTAAACCGAAATCACGCAAAGATGTGTCCACAAATATATAGACTTTAGACTGATTGCTGTCACTGATTGTACCGGAAGGAATCGAGCCGAGCCACGAGACACACGCACAAGGATGTTGTGGGGCGGCCTCCGTTTGGGAGCCCTCACTAGCTGGAACGGGATAGTTGTGGTATGTGATGACGGACGGACGGGCGGATGGACGGTTGAGGTGTGGTGAACCAGGTGAACCAAGGTATCATTTTGAAGCTTACAACAAAACATAAAGCATGTACTTCGTACAATAATAATAATAAAATAACAATATTATTAAACATAAAAGTAATAAAAAAAACAACAACCAATGCACAAAATGGGATAGGTAAGGTAACAGGTGTCGTACACCTGGTAGAACTGTCGCTGGCACGGAAATGGCGTATAACAGAAGCTTTATGAGCAACTTGGAATGGAAAGGCGGGTTTTGAAGGACAACAAATTGGATAAATAAAATACACACACACTACGCATATGATGCACATGACACTCGAACGTTTGTGTGTGAGGGCGCGGTTGTTCGAAATAGTGGGTCACAATGCAATTTGTAGCGACTTACCTAAAGGCCCCAAAAGGCACAAGATCGCTAACGAAACACATACACACCGACACAAACGAGAAGCACTATAGAGACAAAACAAGAACAAAAAACCGAAGGCTGTTGGGTCGATTTTCACACCGGGATTCGCGCCGGATGAGTAGATTTAAAAAAAAAAAAAGAAAAACACAGAAAAACACATTTTGTGAGCCACAGCATTGGCTTTGGAATGATGTTGTTGGCCAGAGCGAACGTAACTGTATCGGTTGGAGCAACCGTGGATTGGAATTGTTGGGCAACGGGGCGGATGTGCTGTCGGGAGCTGGGAGAAACCATGTTTATAAATGTAATACAAAAAGTGAACAATAAAAAGAGAAAAAAAATCTCAAAATCTTTAAAAACACCGTTCCCCTTTCATTTGCACAGTATGTGTGGAAGTTCAGTAAGTATTAAAATTTTCAAAAAGTTTTTTTTTTGCTTTTCACAGATGCGCTTCAAGGGTTAAAAATCGTTAGTAGACTAAAAAGTCGTTAAACAAACGATCGATTTGCTTGCTTTCGTTCAAAATTAGGAAATTGCGTTTTGTCGTTAAGATCAAGATTATTACAACAATCCGCATTTCTACATTCACCTTGTGCTCGTTGAAGTAACGAAGCACGCTCTATAACCCCGGTTGACGTCCGAAGAAAACAACATGCAACACACACGCAAGGTGTATGTATTTAGAAGGTGGATTTTTATCGATTTGACAGGGCGACATTTTAGTCGAGTTATGTCAGAGTTTGTTTACAAAAACATATGGTATGGGGCTACCAACATGAACAAACAGCCTCGATTCTCAGTCCTTTGAGCAATTTCGCTAATTTATGGGTCATCTTCGCATATTAAGTGTTGTCCCACAGACGATTGACGATATTTGGTTGCATTTTTCGTCAAAAAATCGCAAGCGATACCACCACCGGCGCCTCCTCCGATGCTGCCATCACTCTTCTCAATACCCTTCCCCTCGATCACCTCGGAACTGTTATGTCAGGTCGAGAAATGTCAATTTGCTCTAAACAACTCTACCTTCTATATCTACATACCTTGCACACACGCACACACAGCTGGAAGAAGTAGATAAACATTCGCAACACTCCACACCGAAGGAAAAACTGTAAATAGCGGAACAGTAAACCCCATTTACGTACTCGCGTTCCAGAAAAATCTTTTGCATCGAGTGAAAACATTTTCCAACACCTCACACAATCGTTTCACCGTTCTAAATGGGTGATAAGATACCAGCACCAGCACAGGACACTTCCAAAAGCGATGACGAGCAGTTCGAGGATGCCCAGTGTAAGGAAGAGTTCAATGAACGGGCGGTCGATGAAGTTATCGAAAAGGTGACCGGATTGTCCACCCGGAAACCACCCGATACCGAGACGGACGTGTTTGTCGATTGTGTTACACATACCGGGGTGGATCCCGGAACGAACAAGGCAGCGGATGACGGTGGTGAGTCAGCGCAGCAAAACAGTGGCAGTGATGATGCAGTAGAGCCAGCGTTCGAGGACGATCTAGTCGATGAAGACTCTCAGCGAGACTACGAGTGTGGCCTGTCGGAGGAGGAAAAGGCAGCGAACAAAACCAAAGCGGATGAGCTGAAGCAGCAGGGAAACGAGCTGTTTAAGCAGGGCGAGCACTTGAAATCGTTGGACCTGTACACGCAAGCCCTTCGATTGTGTCCGCTGGACCGTGTGGAACCGCGAGCCATACTGTACGCGAATCGTGCCGCGGCCAAAACGAAGCTGGACCGCAAACGTTCCGCACTGGACGATTGCACCAAAGCGCTAGAGTACAATCCAAACTACGTGAAAGCGTTGCTAAGGTAGGTAAACAATTGAATCCCAGCTCCACATAAAACTATGCTCAAATCATTCCTGTCGCTTCCCTTTCAGACGTGCTAATCTGTACGAAGAGACTGACAAGCTGGACGAAAGTTTAGAAGACTATCGGAAGGTCCTGGAGCTGGAACCGGCAAACAGTGAGGCACGGTCCGCCACGGTCCGATTGCCTCCCAAGATAGCGGAACGAAACGAACGGCTAAAGGAGGAAATGATGGGCAAGCTGAAGGACCTGGGCAACATGATACTGCGCCCGTTCGGTCTTTCGACGCAAAACTTTGAAATGAAGCAAGATCCTCAGACCGGTTCGTATTCGATCAACTTTAACCAGGGCGCTAAACAATGACGTGACGATTTTGCCGGGCGGAAGTTTGAGCGAAGGTTCGGATGATTTGGCGGTGTTTTTGAAGATATGCTGTAAATAATCCTCTACTGGCGCGCGCGCGCGCGCATGAGGTTAAAAACACACGACAACTTTTCTCTGTGAGTCTATTTTACATTAACTTCATTTTATGAGGGTCAATAAATAAAGCTAACATAAAAAAGGCGATGAATGCATCACTGTACGGAACAGTTTTGTCTTTAATTTTTGTGTGTGTATATTATTGTTTTATAAAATTGAACATAGTGTTGGGATATTGTTAAAAATACGTCTCTTCCCAACCATTCTGTTGTGTTACTACACAATCTACCCGTTTAGCGCCATCGTATCTTAAGCCTCCTTCGGTATGTCGAACAGACCACATTCGCGATTGGCCGGAACCGCTTTATCTGTTGCGATAATCATGCACAAAGCCAAATCAACGTCGGCGGGCAAAAATAAGGTGAACCGTACATTAATAACTTACCAATCATCTTCGGATACGGCAGGTTCAGGTTGCTCATCAACTCCACAAACGCATCGACATCCTTAGTAAGCCGTGGGTTGTATCGCTTCTCCTCCGCCACCGTCGTTTCCATGTTACCTCTAAACGGGGACGTAAGCAAAAAAAGATGGAATTTAAGTAAGCCATTGGCCACCACACCATCGGTGACATCCTTTCTTACTTGTAATCGTGAGCCGGGAAAAGGCGGAAATTTTCCGGCAGCGTAAAGATGCGCTCGTGCACGGAACGGTACAGCGAGCGTGAATCTCCTTCCTGAAAATCGGTACGACCGCAACCCCGTATCAGCAGCGTATCGCCGGTAAACGCAATGCCCTGTTCCTCCACCACGAACGTCATACAACCGTTGGTGTGGCCGGGCGTACTCATGGCCCGCAGTACGTGCCGCCCAAACTGGACCGTTTCATTGTCCACCAGCGTTTTGTCCGCCTTGGCGCCACTGCTCTGCGATATTACGCTTACGGTTCCGGGCAGCAGCTGCTTCAAGTATCCGGTGCCCGTAATGTGATCCGCGTGCATATGAGTATTCACTACGGGAAAGAAATTAATAAACTTAAACGCAAGCTTCATCGATTTGTGGGGGTGTATGAAATATGTACTTACGGGCATATTTCAGCGTGAATCCAAGCTCCCCGATCAACTGAGCGTCACGTTTTGCTTGCTCGAGCACGGGATCGATCAGAATGGCCTCCTTCGATGTGATGTCTGCCAGCAGGTACGAGTAGGTATGCGATTGTTCATCAAACAGCTGAAACAACACACAAGCACTATCATTAAACTGTTCTTATCATGTATCTTTCCAGTTGCTACTCTTAACTGTATCTTAATCATTGTCGTGCTGTTGAAAGGAAACGATAAGTAAAGATCAGATCTCCTTGCTTGAGTGACACGGTATTTTATCTATTGCATCAGCATTATGAAAAGCGCAGCAACACGATAAGAGCAGGCAGTGGTCTTGTTTTTGTGCTGCACTTTTTTCTGTACAATTTGCTAAAAATAGCGCGTAATATGAAATTCACTAACAAATCGCTTCAATTTTTACAAACCCACACTCAAGTGTGCATCTTTCAGGCCGTGGCGTTACCATGGTTATTTGAAACTTGCAAACACAAGATGCTTGCCACAAAAACAGGTTCACATAAATAATAAAAAAATCATCATCCCATCTTCCAACCATGACTCGGCAGAAAATGTTAAATTGTTATTCTCCTCTCAATCACTTCATGAATTCCCCCCGCCCTAAACTCCTTAACTAAATCAAGCTCACCTGTCTGAAGAAGAAGTCTTCCGTGAAGGTTTTGCGTGCGTCCAACATTTTAACACCCTGCGCAAGCGATGCTGCTGCTGTCTGAGCGAAGGAACAGGTTGTTGACGACTTTATGTATGCCGCGGCACTGCTAGCAACCGTACGCGTCACAAGCCTTGTCTGCTGCTGACAGGGTAGCACAAATAGCCCCGACCCTGCTGCTGCTGCTGCTGCCCGTCGAAATCCAATGATGAACAACCGCATGATCTCACCCTCCCCGAACGAACTCTGAATCGAAAGGGAGGGAATATAAGCAAAAAAAATATCTTCCATTTCATTGCGCATTACATGCAACCGAAAATTAAACCATTATCTACAGCCGGGCACGGTATCAGAGCTTGGTGTGTTTAGTACTGTGATAAGTGAGAGTAAAATTGATTCCTACACAGAATTATATTTCACTTGGCGACAAACCTAGGCGAAGGTTGATAAGGTTGACAAACGTGGAGAAAACGTGGGGGGGTTGGATGCAACCGAACTTGGAAACCGAATAAAAAACCAATTGTGTTCAATTAGTGTATTCTCCTATCCAAGGTCACCGGCGTTGTACATAGCGGTGAGACCATCCGGCCAAACAAACCTTTCGAAGCAAAACACGACAAGCAGCGGGATTAATAGCAACTGTCTAACTGAATGTGATGCACTCGTTCGATTGGTTTTATATTTTGCTCACTGTTCCTAATCCGGACGACGGCGCTGAACCGTGAGCGGTATCGAGGATTGTTGCAGCAGGCCAAGACCGCAAAGCGGTTGTAGCGCCTGATAAGTAAGTAAGTTCCTAATCCGGCAACTAATGCATTTATCGGGCGACAACCGATGATAACGAAAAAGCGAACTAAAGCAACCCCCCACCCACCTTCTTGGGGGAACAGCTGATTACGATAAATGCGTATACATACGTTTCTATTTACAAATAACAAGCGGATCTGACATCATCAAACTTGCAAAACGTCAAAATCGATGTTGGATGTGCTGTGTGTATGATCGCGTACCGTCGTTTTGTCATCCCCATTAAAGCGTGATTTCGGCAGCTAAATTTACTAAAATAAAGCGTTATCAATCCACTTGAATATTGTTCTATGTAAATGGCGAGGTTTTCTTCACTTAAAGAGCAATTTTACACAAATTTCGGCTAAATGTTCCCTTCTGACAATTTTGACATTTCTCGCTAAACCCCGAAATGTCAAACACGCTGTTCTAGCCCGCAATAACAAAAAAAATCGTATCGCTACCAAAACTTTGTTCCTCGTTCGGTGTCGTTGTACAAAACTGTTTGGCTATCCCCAAACACTTTACACCTTTATCTGAGTTTATATTATCTTAGTTTCTATTTCGCTGTTTGTTAACTAGTGGTTAAGGATTTTGGTTTGTTGCTAGTGATTGTTCTTTATTTACACCGCACGCCCATTCTTAGCAGTAAGGATCGGTGTACAACGCAGCTTTACGAAAACAAAGCGCAAATAGCAGCAATACAGTCTCCTAGTGGAATAAAAGGTACTTAAAAGCCGGATGCTTTAACCGGAACATCTAACACCGTAAAGCGCCACCATCGTTGTCCTTTTACGGTAACGATTGCATTGTTTTATGTAATGCGGCTACCGTAAAACTGTTATTGCGTGATTAGACTAGCAGCGGGATACATCAGGGAAAGATTGATGTACACACGGTGCTGTATAACGCATGTGCCATGGCATTCACTATCTTCTTTCTGGCTTCCTTTACTATCCTCTCCACCGATTACCCTAGCGCCGGCACGAGAGATAACACAACAAGAAGATGCTCCGTATCTTCCGCAATGCCATACTGGACAAACGCATCACCCGCAAGACGTTCTCCTTCTCGGCCATCGCGGCCAAGCGCTACGTCATAAAAGATCACTACGAGTTCGATCAGAAGGTAAACAACGGCAAGAAACGGTGTTTTTTCAGGGGTTGAGGATTTGCGTCGAAGGTCACAACAAACCGCGCACGCACAACAGCTGATAGCCCAAGCCAATGTCCGACCTTGAGCGGTTTATTTACCTTTTTGCGGCTTAACCCTTGAGCATATTACTGTGGGGTCCTAAACTAACGACTGTTTTTTTCTTCATTCCCCTTCATCTGGCAGGTAATAAACAGTGACAACCCGGTGATTGTAAACTTTCACGCGGAATGGTGCGATCCGTGCAAAATACTTACCCCGAAGATGACCGAACTGCTCGAACCATCGGACGAGATCGATCTGGCCATCGTGGACGTGGACGACAATGCGGAGCTGGTGCACACGTTCGAAGTGAAAGCGGTCCCCGCTATTCTTGCCTTCCGGAACGGTGTGGTGGTAGACAAATTTATCGGTCTGGTCGATGCGAACATGATCGAAAATTTGATTGGCAAATTGACGAAAAAAAAGGCCACCTAAGAAGTACCTTCCGTTCTATGCTAGAAAAGCTACGCCTGGACCGGACCGGACCCCCCCATGTGCCTGTTACGAGTTGTGGGGCCATTTTAAAACAAAACAAAAATCGACGACGCATTATTACAAAGGGAAACCCCGGGTAGCTTGTTTTAAGGAGGAGGTGGCGTCATGCACAACGACACGCAAAAGAATAACTAAAAATCAACCCCTAGGAAAGGTAACGGGAACGGCATTCAAACAGGGGGTTCTCGTTCGTGCAGTGGTTGATACGAACCACAACTCCTCTACGTTAGGCATTGTGATGTACAGTGATCGATTTTATTGTTTTCTGTAAGTGTGTCCAAACTTGGTGAAACGATTTTATTTTTTAATTTACGAACGAAAATATAAGGGAAAAACGAACGAAACCGACAACGAAGGCGCATTCCTTTTCTGCCCGCTCCTACACTACGGCGCATGCACACCGTTACACTTGGCAACCGAGAAACGCTTCCAACCCGTTTCCGTTAGCAACAGTATATTTACGAAATCCCAAATGCTACCACATCTAGTGCGCTTTTCTTGTCGGTCGGTCGGTCGGTTATGTGCTCGCTTTGCTGAACTGCATTTAAGTCCTTTGCGTGTAAAAGTGCTGCTGGTAGGATGATGCTACGGTGCTCCGGATTACCGTTTCTACCCGGTAACACGTTCCAGGATGTGAGTTCTGCCCCGTAGTTTCCCTTCATTGGCCAGGCATTTTAAATCGACTCACTCTTTGTTCCACCTAAAAAAAAAAGATTGGTCGCTCCAAGTTCCACAAATCGCACCACTTCGACCAGCGCAACCAGGTGTGCATTCTCGCCGATGCCAAGCGGCCGGGGATCGGTGGCACACCGCTGCTTGCAACGGACAGTCCCGAATACACGCTACCATCGCTCTATCCGCCCAAGTACGGTCCGTCCCGGCCGGGATGGTTGGAGTACGATCGGCAGGTGCTGTGTTTCTACGGTTACTTTCAGGAAACGCTTGGCAACGTGGATCGCATCCCGTACCAGGTCCGGAAGGTGCGCATACTCTACTACCTCGAGGACGACACGATGCAGGTAAGCGAACCGCGTACGCTCAACTCGGGCATACCGCAAGGTTGCCTGGTAACGCGTCAGCGCATTCCAAGGCCTCCGCCGTACGATACTGAGTTTACGTCGCTGCTGGACCTGAACATTAACCACACGGTCCAACTGTTCGATCGGGTCTACACCATTACCGGGTGTGATGATTTTACGCGCCGTTTTCTTAACCGACTCGGTGTCGCTGTACCGGGCGCGGTCGAGCAACCGAAGTGAGTACATTTAAGCGGATCCATTTTTCCCTCCTACTAACAATCCAATCCCGACCGCCCAATGCCAGCGATCCTGCTACGGACCTTCGCCGGCAGCAAGATTCCGCCAAGATGGCCCGACGGCCGGCGTACAAAATTGATACGTTGGGCAAATTTCTCCAGTACGACCGGAAGGTGCTCCGGTTCAAGGGTGTGTGGGACGATCGGGGCAGCGTGTTCGGGGACGTGCATGAGCTCGACGTGCTGTACCATCTCAGCGACGATACGTTCGAGATCAAGGAGAAGCTACCGGTCAACTCGGGTCGCGATTCGAACGGCATGTTCCTGCGCCGTGGCCGTTTGCCGAAAACGTTCGACCATCTACCGACGATGGGTGAAAGTACGCCCGTGATGGTGCTGAATGTGGTTGGCGGCGGTCTGAAAGGTGGCCGGTATCTCACCGATTGTGTCGGGATTGGCAAATCGGACGGGAACTACTATCGGGACGCGGATTTGCGCATAGGGGCGAGAATCAACGTGTACGGTCGCATGGTACTGCTGACCGGGTGCGATCGGTTCACCGAGGGTTACTACCGGGAAATGTACGGCGTGGAAGATTTCACCCCACTGTACGGTTACAGTGCACCGCGGGAACAGTTTGTGCAGGGTCGCCGCCCAGACCGCGAACTGCCACCGTTCAACGGGTGGGGCACACACGAAGATTCCGAGGGTAACTGTTTGACGCTCGAACCGAAACCGCCCAAAATAAACTTCCGCAATTTCGTGGTGTACGATCGGTGCAGTTTGCGGTTCGGCGCCCGGATGATATCGCACGTGCGGGAAAACAATGATCGGTTCTTCGTGATCAGCTACCACCTCAGCGACGATACGATCTCGGTGTACGAGATTCCGATCCGCAACTCGGGCTTCCTGGGCGGGGAGTTTATCAAGCGGCGCAAACTGTTCCTTCCCCGGCAGGATCCGTACTCGGCCGAGCGGCCCGCCTGCTACGGTCCGCAGCACTTCTATCTCGGTGCCACCGTGCGCCTGCAGGACCATCAGTTTCACATTACGAATGCGGACATCTATGCGCTGCGCTTCATGGAGCAGCACTGCGAAGAGTTCCCGCTCTCGAACCTGGGCAAGATTGTGCGCAAGCTGCGGGACGCGATGCAACCCCAGTACAAGCAGTACGTGGCCAAGCATATGGCAAAGGTGACGCAGAGCAAGATCGATGGCCGTGCGGTCAGTACGATCCCGTACGAGGGGCTGCGCGAGATACTGCTCGAGCTGCTGGGCGATCGTATCGTCGATCAGGAGATTGTGACGCTGTGCCGACTGTTTTCGGCCGAATCGGAGCAACCCGATCGGTGCGATCGGGAGCTGGTCCGGTCCGCGGTACATGCCGAGCTGAACCGTGCCCTGTGGAGCGATCTGGACCGTACGAAGGAGCACATCTACCATCTGGAACCGACCAACGCGCAGTGGCTGCCGCCGCAGCGTGTCCGTACGATCGTGAAGGCTTGCAAGATACCGCTGGACAGTGCGTTGCTCGATAAGATGCTGCAAATGTAAGCTCTCCCTCTCTCTCTTGAAAGACTTCAAGACTGTAATATTCCTACTCTTTTCACAGATTAAATACAAATGACCAGGGCCACATTTCAACGACCGACTTCCTCACGATGCTAGATCCGTCCGCCGTCCCTAGCAAACCGATACAGCCGCTTAACATCAAGCACGACGTGTGCCACTTCACGCCCTATCGCGTAACGGGCAAGCTGGTCAACTGGGACGAACTGCTGGCGCATATCGACCTCGAACGGACGCTAACGAATCAAACGTCCTGAAAAAAGAGCTCCTCAACAGCTCCATTTCTAAATTAAACCGTGTGGGAGTGCTTGCGTGTGTGTGTTTTTATACTCAAATATAGTCCTAAATGAAACATGTGCCGAAAATTTGTCCTAACTTCTTTATATTGGCTGTCGGAGGATCAACAGATGACCTCACGACCGTCGTCCTGATGACAGATGACACCCACGGTCGTCAATGTGGTCCTGTTTGCCGGGCTCCACTGCCGTTGGTTGATGAAGATACCCACCATCCTGCCATCGAGATATCTATCCCGATCGCTCCCCTGCTCCTGTTGGACCGCAGGAAATTTGACCATCACATCAACACCCATGACTGGAGCTTCCTGGAGTCCAGTCCCACGATCGACGAGGCTGTTGCAAGCTTTACGTTTGCAGTTTCGTCTTTCCTCTCCACATGTTGTCCTCTTCGCACCCCACCTCCCAAACCATTGCGGTCTGACTCTCACCTTCGTGGCCTTAAGGCGGATTTAAAACGAGCGCTTCGTGCCTATTGTTTGCATCGCTCCCATTACCATTTGCGCGGATCCGTAGGTACAACAGGATCCGTCTTCGCACTCATATTGCGCGCATCCAATCTCAGCTCCATTCCAATCCTAAATCCTTTTGGCGCTATGTCAATAGTCGTCGGGGTAGCTCTGCTATTCCATCTACGATGACTATGGGCGACCGCTCTATATCCTCTCTCCAGGCTCTTGAGGGTCTTTCTGTAGACCCAGCGGACTCTTCTTCGCACTCGACGGGACTCACGAGCCTGAAGCACATTCTCAACGAGGAACCCGTGGTACTCTCCACACTCGCTCAGCTGAAGCGTTCCTTCTCTCCCGGTCCCGACGGCATTCCCTCTTCAGTGCTGATTGACTCTAGAGAGGTGTTGGGTCCCATATTCCGATCTTCAAGAAAGGATTGTCGCACTATCCCATCCAATTACCGAGGCATCTCTATCCTATGTGCTGCGCCTCTAAGTCCTCGAGTCTGTTATCCACTCTTTAATCCTTCCTATTGTCCACCCCCTTATTAGACGCTCCCACCCTGTCGAATGTTATGTCTTTGATGCTTGACCTGTTTCCGCACTTAAATGCTGGTAGACAGGTTGACGTCATTTACACGGACTTCAAAGCTGCATTCGATTGCTTGCCTCATAGGCTGCTTTTAGATAAGCTGGAACGCTTAGGGTTCGGTGGTTCACTTCTTCTCTGGCTCTGTTCCTTTCTCAAGAACCGCCCTCCGATCCTGCCCTCCGACGGTGTGCCCTCCGATCCTGCCCTCCGACGGTGTGCCCTCCGATCCTTTCGTAGGCAAGTCAGGGGTTCCTCAGGGCAGCGTCTTAAGTCCTTTACTGTTTTCGCTTTTCATCTCTGACTGCATCAAGTCGCTCCCTCCCAAAGGATGTCTGCTGTATGCTGACGATGTTAAGTTCTATCTTCCTGTGTCCTCGTCTCAAGGCTTCCTTTGCCTTCAAAACGACGCCGATGCATTTGCGGATTGGTGTTTCTTTAACGGGCTCATCCTTTGTGTAGAATCTCGTTCGCTATATGGCTACCAGCTCGGTGGCTCACCGTGCTCCTACGAGTCACTCTGGTAAAGGACCTTGGAGTGTGGCTCGATGACAAACTGTCTTTTGAGCCACATATCAACTCAGTCCTCGAGCGAGCCACCAAATTATTGGGCCTCATCACCCGAATGGCGTCTGAGGTCCGTGATCCATTGTGCTTGACGGCGTTGTATTGCTGCTTGGTCTGTCCTATCTTGGACTACGCCAGCGTCGTTTAGTCCCCAGCAGGCGTCACCTCTATGGATAGTGTCAGTCGCTGGGATTGGTTGGCTTAAAAGACCGCACCTGTCCCGTTTCAAAAATCAAAAAATGCCTGAATGCAACAGATAACCCTGCCCTGTTCCTGGATGAAGTTTGGAAATAGAGTTAGAGATCTTAGTAGCAGACCAAGACTGCAACAGAGCAGTTTCAGAGCCTGCTAAGTCAGTAAGCAAGCCACCGTTACCTTCCTTCATAAATGTACGTTTTATTCACACCGTGTAAAGTTGGAAACATCTTCACCATAAACCTGGACAAAAAAGTCTGAAGAATATACCTTACCTTCCTGATTTTGAGGGCAGTGAGCATTATTGTACGCCGACGAGGATCAGAACGATAGTTGCTTCTCGGTTAGCTCATCCTCATCCTCCTCATCGATGGCGTCCTGCGGTTGGTCTAACGTTCGCAGCAGTATCGTCAGTGGTTCCGGCTGTAGACCGTTGTGTATGGGATCCGTTACAGGCTCGAAAACTAGTGGATTCTCTTCCTCCATATCTTCGTGTACAGTTTCCGCTGCATCTTTATCGATCATCATCCTTTGCTGATCATCACCAGCAGCCCCATCAAGATCATCATCGTCAAGCATTAGGTCAACGGCTGCCCCGTACGAGGAAAGCTCTTCGTCCGATAGCTGGGCGGCCAGCTGGTCAAGCATAAGGACGGCCGACGTTGTGCCGGTGGGCGGAAGCTCACGGCTGCTTGGATGCTGCTGTCCCGATGCTTGCAGCCGGAATATATCACAGGTACGGTCGTACGACGTTAGGCTGATGTCGTTCGTTGAGGTTACGGAGGTGCCGGTCAACGATTGCTTCGTTATGCTTCCAGTTCCGTCCATGTCCGAAACTGAAGGGAAGAAACGATGTTGCTTCATTATTCGCAGGGCAATATCCTTTCCAACAAGGTTTGCTACTTGCCTACAAACTGAGCAACACTTAGAGAACTCGTTCATGGTTCATGCTTCGAAAAAATAATAGCTGCACACGTGGTTAGGGAGATGGTCATCCCTCAGCAAAACGGAAGAGATTCGTATTTGGACAAGCATAATAAATTCACACAATTCATGCAATACTTAAATTACTTCTAGAAAATAATCTAGTGGGTATCAGGATAAGAACGAGGCAACCTACGTCGGTCACCCGGCAACCGAAACCTAGATTTGATGAAAACAGCTTTTACGTAACAACTCTGAACAATCTCCGCATAATATAGGATGTGATCCGAATGGGTAGAATGAATTAGTGAGGACTTTAAAATCCTAAGGACACAACCGACTCAGTGGTGGATCAACCTACGAGCGGAAGGAGCGGCCGCTCGGGGCCTCGTCGGCGAGGGAGTTCAACTGCCATACCGCACGGGGCCTCCAAATGTCTTGACCCACCACTGAACCGACTTGAAATCCAAACATGGACAAAGAGCCCATAAGTTGGACTTAATAAAAGAACTAGAGTGGAATACTACTTGCTCCAAAATGCATGCACAAAGAGACCCTGAAATGCTTCCGCCTTTAATCAGCCACAAATCCGAAACCATTCATGCTTTATTTCCTTCCATCGTCGTCCAACCGGCCATTAGCACACTTTCGTCGCATTGTAACACATACATTCCGAGATCGGTAGCGGTGGGAACGGATTTTTGTACGCTTCGGAAAACGACGGTACTGGCGGGCGCTTCCGCACACAGTCCCGTATCGGTAAGGCAGCCTCACATTTCGGCGGAAACTTTACCTTACCGCAACCGGGCACCTGTACACGCAGGCAAAGGTCCTCCTTAATTTTGATACACTCCGGCGCCTCGATGCTAGGCGCGGGCGTGGTACAGCTGCTCTTCTTCAGCACCGGGTCTCGCTTTCGGCGCGGCATGTTCAGCAGCGCCACATCGTCACAGCTAAATTCACGTGGTTTCGGTGGGTCCGGGCATGGGCGCCACATCTGCGGACTGACCACGTGCAACCGTTCCGGGACCGTACCTTCGAACGCGCCCAAATCGCGGGCACGATCCTCGCAAATCTTCTGCCTACACTTCTCGCTACCGGCACCGTTCCTGGAGGCTTTCGATGACATGGGCCGCACGACTTTCGGCAGCATTCCCAGATGGCCGATGGTTTCTCTTACAATTCGGTACATGTTTCGCAGCGGTTTGGTGACTTTCTTTCCTTCGGTACAATTGAGTGTTTCACTAAGAATTTGGACCCAAAAGCTAAAGACTCTTAAAATTTTGCTTCCGCCACTACCGACAGACTGAAATCGAATGACCGAAATGGGTGAGCCAAGTGTGGAAGTGCTTTTTTTTTTTGGTTTTTCAACCGCCAATGGTTGCTGCGATGGAAACGTAGACATGGAGCCGGTTGCTTGATTTGCTGGAGCGCATTATCCGACCAACGAGCGGGTTTATTTTGAGTATTAGTGGGCGCGTCCCTCGGATCCGTCGTTTACGGGTAAGGTGGCGAGGCAAACAGTGGGTTGGCCAGCAACAGGGCAACAGTGCGCTAAACAGTTTACTTTCCTACAGGCGAGTACTTTCTTCGATAATTCTATCGTTATCACAATAGTCATCGATCGAGTCGATGATGACGAGGGAATTTAAGCTGGTCGCCAACGAGGTGCCCGTGTCGAACGTGGTGAAACTCTGGATTGTACGCAACGAGCCGGTACTAACGCCTGCGTTGTAGGTTTGGGGTAGCACGGTGGTGGCGGGACATAAAGGCGTAACATAAAAATAAAATAAAACATAAAGAAAACGATACATTGTTTGGAGGCTTTCCGTCTCACACGGGTTAACCGTCTTAGCATCATCTGCGCGAAGGTTGTTAGACTGCGTACGGACGTGCCGTAAACCATTACCTTTGACTATTCGCGAATTTTTTGGCAACCTTTGCAACCCTTTTACGAGTTAGCGCGGCAGGAGGAGAAGGGCAGACAATCATTGTGAGGTTAGGAGAAAAAATTGCAATCATTAGTGGGAAGAAGCTTACTTATCGTAATGTGGTGTGTTTGGCATTTGCGGATGCTTTCTAGCTTGAGGGCAGTGGCTGCTGAGAAGTGCCAAACCCCCGGTTCGAATTTAAGTGATTTTCAAATGCATATTGACGATATCGCGTGAAAAGCGTGAGCATAGATTAATCATACGAACACAATTTAACATACAAAACCCGACAAGCATTACTGTATGAATCTATCTAGAACAGTCAGCTCTCTATAAGCTGATAAACATTTTAAATATTCAAACCGCTACGGCACACAAACAAACAGTGTAAATATACTTTGCATGCAAAGACTACGTATTAAAAGCGGAGAAGCAAACAAGCAATTCGCGCATGCCACCGATAGGAGAAACACACGTTCAGCACTCACCGGTATGCAGCTGGCTCACAGTATCTTCCGTAATATCATCGTAATCTTTCTCCGTCCGTTCGTCCTCGTCCTCGTCGTCCGCCGCCGTTGCAGCAGCACCACCACCACCAGCACGACCGTTATTGTACTGTTCGTCGTCGTCCTCCTCCTCCTCGTTCTTCGATTCGCTGCGATACAGCACCGTTTCCTTCAGTGCAATCTCTCGCTCGGAAAACTGTTCATTACGGTGGCCGATCTGTTGTTGGGCGGGAAGCGGATTTGTTTCGATTACCATCAGTACACAGCTGCAGGTTCAGAACCGGTTGAGCTTACCTTCGCCTGTGCCGATGGTTCCACCACGGTTTGGCCCCGTGGCACCGTTGGAAGCTCGTTGGCAGAGGCGGGTGGCAAATTTAGCAGCTTCAACTTCTTCAGCTCATCCATCGAACTCTGGAGAACCTTTATCACATGATCGTCATCATAGCCGAACTGTTTGTGCAACGATGTCTGTTGGGTGGAAGACATGGTTATGAATGTAGTCAGGGTCAAGGTCGCACTACAGCAGGCTAGCAGAAGGTACGGTAACGAATTGAAAACCCACCTGCAAGAAATCCGTCACCTGATCCATGTCCTTCATCCGAAGCAGCTTGGATTTGTGTATCTTTAGTATGGTGTACGCCATGACCGTAAGTACACGTTCGCCAAACATCATATAGATGTCCCACACCCGCAAACACAGGCTAAAAGGTATCTGCAGGACGAAATACACATTCTCATTCTCAAAACGAAACCCGTACGGCGGGGCGACCACCACCGGTTTGCCGATAGTTACCCGTTCGATGAAGATGACAAAGAACCATTTCAGCGAGTAGAGCACGGAATGCACCTCGTGCTTGTCCAGGTGCTTCTTCAGCGAAGGCATACACTTCGTAAGGATCCGGTCGTGGTGCGCCAGAAATCGCATCAACTTCGGGAAGCCCACAATGTACAGACCGTGCATGGCGTACCGTGGGCTGGTCATCAGCACATCCAGCGCCCAGAACGTGTCCTCCTCGTCGAAGTACATCAGCAGCACGGCGGCGACCGTCGACATACCCTGGCAGTAGCCGATCTCCGTATTGTACATACTGTAAGCGGCCAGCACGCGGAACAAGCTCTGCTGCTTTACGCTGTACCGCTCGCGGTAGAACAGATGGTTCCGAAACTGTCGGTTCACGTCGAAATCGATCTGCCGTATGTCGGGACTGTGCTGCCGGGCACACTGCAACATCCGCTCGTACATACCCACGTTCTCCCGTATCTGACGATCGAGGTCGAGCAGTTTGCGCCAGATCGCCGAACGCATGCGATCCGGTATACCCTTCATGATGCGCCGGGGGAGATTTTTCTTCGTCGCCGCACCGTCCCAGTTTTTGTCCATCTTTACCCACTTCTTCAACCGTTCCATCTCGATCTTGTGATGCAGCAGCTCCGCCTCTTTGGACTGTTTCGGTGCAACGGGATGCAGAAACCCGTACCGATCCGCTTGCGTGTAAACTTCGAACAGTGGATCCTCCCACGCATCGATACTGTCGCATTTGCGTCCCTGGTCGTAGCGCAGAAATATCTCATCGCGTTCGGCGTTGGCACGCTCGAGCAGCAGCAACTCCTCGTCAGTCATCGCCGTGCTGCCGACGAGGATCACGTCCCCTAGCTCCTGGCGATTCTGTTCCTTTTGCTTCTGTTGCTGCTGGTGCTGCTGCTGCTGCTGCTGGTCGGACGACAAGCTGTACCGGTCGTACCTGGTCATGGACGGATGGGCGTGAGCAATCCGATCCAACCGATCGCTGCTGTCGCTGAGGTACGTTACTGTTGCTGGCGGGAATGGCAGTGTGCGGCAGGATGATGCGTTCTGGCAACATCAGCATCGCTCGCTGGCACATTTTTCCATCCACACTCCAGATGCCACCCGAAGCAGCTGGACCACCAACGGCGGTTGGGTGGGCGGTTATTCGGCACACGGTGCACTCCGGGGTCTATGCTAAGGCTCCGACAATCTAAAAAGGGAAGAAAAAAACATTATTCATTTGCTGATGTTGATGTCTATCAGTTTTTTCTTCCTCAGGTTTTTCTTTAGTCAAAATTGCCCCAAATTTTCCTACACAGGAAAGCAAAACCCCCAACCGCCCCACACAGGACTCTGACTCTCTCTTCTGGCATTCTTGACTGTGCATTTACCAGTAGCTCGATACTCGGCACTGCCTACGGGAGGGTTGAGTACATTTCGGTCACGGTTCGATACCAGTTCTAACTGAAACTATTACTATGCAAGTATTTTGATGAATCATCTCACACAGTGGGTAGCAAAACAGCCAGGCAGTTCTTTAAAAAAATAGAGTGAAGCTAAAGAGTGTAGCGCTTTTAGCATCGGTGGATAAAGCAAGGCTCTTAGTCACTGATGTTTTTGCAGTAATTCTTCGTCGAAAATAAATTAACATCTAGTTGATCGTTACAATAATTTATACAAAAATGTCACCACCGCTTCTTCTGCATCTTCTATGCATTAAGCTTTTATTCCGATCATTAGCGATCAATTGATTATTCGCGCTGGCCCCAGAATATTTGGAGAAAGACCTCCAATAAAGACTAAAAATTAGTGATGGGAATAACCACTCAGTTGCGTACATTCAATCAAATTGAATGAGTTATAATAGTGAGTTACATCTTATACTCACTCTTTAAGAGTTTATTCTTGAATAATGATTTAACTCTCCATGCCGACTAACCACTCACTCACCTCGTTTTAACTCACTCACCTCGTGTTTACTCACTCACCTCGTTTTTACTCACTAGAGAGTTAAATGTCGTATTGGCATATCGCATTGATCGCAACTCAACAGGTAAGCACAATATTCAAGGCAATAACAGGGAAATATTAAGTAGTACTGGTAGCAATAACCTTTTTCTTCTTTCTTGGCACTACTAAAGATCGCTTCAATATCATATAATAACTGACGAGCAGTATAGTTGAAAATTTTAGAGCGGCCGTACACACAAGCGAAGGATCTGCATAGTCCCTTTTAAAATATTTTTTTATGAACAATCTATCTTTACGGCTCGTTACCGTATTGTATTTTGTACGACATTTAACTCTCTAGTGAGTAAAAACGAGATGAGTGAATAAAAACCAGTTAAAACGAGGTGAGTGAGTTAAAACGAGGTCAGTGAGTGGTTAGTCGGCACGGAGAGTTAAATCAAAAGTGAGTTGAAATAACTCTTCGAGATGATTTAAATCATCTAATTCATTGCTAAGATTTAAGTCATTCACACATTCTGATTCAGTTTGCACATCACTACTGCTAAATGCTATAGGTCCCTGATGAGGTCTGTTTTAGTCTTCTCTTCGGTCGACTCGACTGATTAACCGTCAGTTAAATATTTTCCATAAGTCACGTCAGCTGCTCGTTCTGAGTGGGTTTCCATTGCTTAAAAATGCACGGCTTGGACTGAGAGGGATCTTATTGATTTTAGAGTGTATGCTACAATCTAACAGAACCAGGACCTGATCCTGAGTCCAGTCCAGTGGCCTAACGAGCCTTAAGTTCTATAAAGCCGTTTTTCTCAGGGATAAGCCGTATAGAACGAACAACTCTACAGCTGCAATCGTAAAACACTCAAAAGTGTTGGCCATAGCAGCAACAAACCAGCTGATGGAGCAGTTAAATTTAGATTTAGATTTCAGTAGGAGTTGAAGTCGACGTAGAATGGACTTGGGAGGATGGATATAGCAATTTATCTCTCTAAAATCCTTTAATCATCTTCGCAGCACTCTAGCATGCTACTGAAGTCACCGTTTGATGCATTATTTGCGCAGACATAGCCATTGGTCCGCAATTATTCCGATTCGGAATTAGATTTCCCGAAAAGCACCCTACTTTCTAACGATTAAATGACAACTTGTACAGCGAAGTCTCTCCAATCCAACCCGAAACACTCAAATAAAGAGCCGAAAGGTACCGCAAATGGGCGTACTGCTTTTGGCGTCCAGAAGCAACCACTAGACCCGGTGGTACCTCCTCTGGGTGAGAAATCCGGGAAAAAAGCTCCGTAAATTACATCTTATTCCTATCAAACGTTAAAAAGTAGAAGATAGTAACCCTTCTGGTAGCGGGAAGGCAAGCAATCCATTCATTATTCATAAGCTCAAAAACTGCACTTATCACGCGCAGAGGGGCGTAAATAATAGGAACTGCCCCAAGGCAAGGGTGAGCAATCGATTTTGCTCTTCGTTACAGCTTATCGAACAGTAAAATGAGCTGCGTGAAACAGAGAAAAAAAAGCCCTCGTTATCGTAGCTGACCTTCTGGCAGTGGCTGGCCAAAACCAGCCCCATTGGGAAGCGTTGTGTGTAACAACTATTTTAACAGTTAATTATTAATCCCTCGGATGCATTTCGATTATAATCAACGCCCCAACTTTCAACAGCAACACGACAAATTCAAAGCATCGACTAGTTGCATCGTCGTTCGTCGGGTTTTCCCATGACGCTCAAGCATGCTGTGGTTTGCTAGCACCTCACGGATCGTGCGTATTTGGGCACTGGGCCAACATTATTTATGCTGCGCCTGCTGCGTTTTTTTTTCCTCTCTCTATGCACCAGTGTTAGCACTTTCGCTTCCGTATCTTTTTTCGATCATCGGATAGGTGGGCTGTGCCGTGTGTGTGTGTGTGCTCTCGTCTTAAAGCATTACGTGTCTCTTAAGCCCCCGGCCAAACAAACGACAGTAGAGCACACCACCACCAGAGTTCGCACGTTTATTCCATTTCGTTTGTGCTTAATTTGTCTTGAAATTCAGCAAGAGCCGGCGAACCGTGAGAGATGTTGCCATTTTCCACAGACGTGCCTGGCCCGCTGCGATACCGATGCCGATGCCGATTGTGCTGGTTCGTAGCTGTAGCCGTTGTTGAATTATCATGCAGAAGCAGTAACCTTGACTGCCACAATTACGGGAAAATCTAAAAGCCACTCGGTTGGGCTCGATTGTCCATTATGCAATGGGTTCCCTTATCTGTGAAACTATGTATTTATCGGAAAAAGCAATAGGTTTTAAACTGCTGCGACAAAATGGTGAATAAGTAAAAGTATTAGGATCAGCAAAGTGTCATGCCAGCAGGCAGAAAATGTGAAGCAATGCGAACGATGTGACGCCACCATCGCTCATCAGCAACAAGCATAACCATGGTGTACATCGATCATCTTTTAAGGGTCATCTACTCGTCCGATCCGAGAGCATGTGGAGCAATACCGAGCCAAAGGCAGCTCAAAGCACTCCAATCATATCAAGGTGTAATAAGGTGGCGCGGCACGTGAAAGTTTCTTCATCACATTTTAGCCAACGATGTTGTTGCACGCATCGGTTACTAGACCGCTTGCCATAAATGCCGGTCGGCAAAAAGAGAAGCAGCCGTGGTGTCCAAGTTTATCCTTGATCGGTGGTGATCGGGCTAGTGTGTATAACCGTGGCCACGAATAGTTTATGCTGTGCATTTACACTCTCTCGTACATCCAAGAATGACTGTCCAGAGCGTCATGAAAGAGGTAATTGCTCGGGACAGATGTTACCGGGAGTTGTTACTGATCGTTGTTACGGGTTCGACAGCAGGCATTCCTGCTGGGAGGCGTGCGCTTCTGCCAAACACTTAGTTGGCACCTTTTCGCCATCATCAGGCAGGTGTAAAATAATCGCATATGAAAATGGGAATATTGATCTGTTTTACTTCACATCCGGCGACGTAGTTGGGGCTGTATGCGTTGACCGGCGTTGAACGGTCGTCGGCAAGCAAACAACAGCAGGAATCACACTCACACAAGCACCACGGGGCTAGCACAGAGCAAACACATTTAGGGTTTTTTTTTTACACTTCTCACTGAAACCCAAGCATCTCTTATTTGCGATATTGCCACGAACAGCAGCTGTTTATCTTATCTACCACCCGGGCTGCATCAACATTGGCGTCAAACAACGCGCGAGCTAATGAACTTCGAAAGAATGCGGAACCCCAGCACGACGCACCGAGTCGTGAAAGGTTAAAACCGTACGCGGAATTTACTTCTGGGTGCCAGACGGTGACGTACTCGTGGCATCATCGTTTTTCACCACAAGCTATTGCTTACAGCATCGAGCATTCCGGTTATGCAAAGTGTATCGGCTCGGTATCACGGGACACTCACGTATCGAATCCAAAGGTGGTTTGGATTTGGTAACAACACTGTGAAGCTTGCACCGACCACGTACAATGTACACACACACACAAACACACGACTTTTATAGACAAAACATAATCAACATCCTTAGCAGTCTGATTACTGCTACAAAAAGAGAACAATCCAAAGGGCGACCACCAACTAACTTAGTATGTGTGTGTGGGGGGCAACCGTTGCTACTGGCAACGTGACGCGATTTCACGATAAGGGCAGTGCAGTGATGGCGGATTTTTTTTTCGCGAGAAATCTTTCGCAACCATAACAGTAACCTCTGGAACGCCACTGCGTTTCGCACTCATTCCGTACGGTGGCCACGCTGCAAAGGCCAATTTGTGTTTTACTGGGTGGATTGGTTGCAGTAGATAGAAATAAAACAAGCAGCTAATAAGGGATAAGATATCGAGAATAACAACACGCCAAAAACACATTGAACACTAACTAGACTTCCTGTTTACGAAACATGCTTTGGGAGGCTTTGATAAACAGCGCTTGCTTGGGCAGCTGCACAGTCAACACTATCAAACCACACACTTTTTCTTATCGCATTCTACACAGCTTTCCCGCTCGCGGGATGGTACATTTTACGCACAGCAACATTCCTTGCTTACCGGGCCACTTCTTTTCTGCAACGCCCACTCCACCCGTGCTATTTCGGGCAGGGATAAAACACGCTCAAACAATTCTACGAAACAGCAACACAACAAAACGCGTCCGACGTCCCGAAAAGTTTACAACACACAGGCAAACCTGGTTTATCCGTGCTGAAGCTGTTTTTTCGGCAGCACGGATAAACGCACATCACCGAATGAACCGATACCGCTGTCATCGTAAGGCATCAAGGTGAACACAATATTTAAGCAGAGAATATCTTCGTCAAAATAGTTTATTTACAGGTAATTGCGCTAGTGTTTTCACTTAAAATGGCACCAAAAGGCCGCCTCATTTATATAGAGTGCCGCAAATAATATACTATTGCCGATAATTCCCTATAAAGCCAGCACAACCTGCCAGCGACTCACCTTAACTTCATCTACCTCGGTTTCTACCACGCATCTGCGAGCGGCATTTGCTAGAACACTGCCTAAGCTACAAGTAAAATCACGTTTCACTATTTGGCGGGCTTTTGCCTGTTGTACACATATTGCGTAAATTCTAATTCTAATCGTTGTGCTGTGTGTTCTTGTGTACTGTGTAAACTGTAAATAGAGTAGTATTCCAACATGAGCGACGAAGACGACTTCCAATCCGGTAGTGAGGAAGATGCCGACTTTTCTGCCAGTGAAGACGAATGGCTACCCACAAAAGAGGGCAAGAAAAGGGCCGGCAAAAAATCCAAGACCGCCGCCCGCAGCTCTGATGACGAAGATGAGGATGATGAGGATGGTTCCACCTCCCCCGAGGACAGTGATGATCTGGAGGACTTTGCTAACAATCCCCGGAAAAAGAAAGGAGCAAAGCAAACAGCATCTAGGAAAAGGTTTGTATTTCTTTCCTTTATCTTCTCACATACACACATCGTTTTGTTCTAAACCATCTCATCTTGCACAGATCGGCCGCTAAAGTTACGTCGCCTAAGCCAGCGACGGGTGGTGCGGAAAACAAAAGAAAGCGCCTGACTCCCGGGCTGCGGGACAGGCTCTATCAGCAGTATAAAAGAGACTTGCTGAAGGAGATAGCTCCGGCAAAGGCTCCCCTGAACAGCAGCGTAACGGACATTTTGGACAAGTGTCAGTACCAGCGCAAACCGAAATCGGTTGCAGACGACGACGATTCGGACAGCAGCGGTGACGATCATTTGGTTAACCCGGAGAAGCTGGATCTCGGTGCAAAGTTTTTCAGCAAACGAGAAAACTCGGCCGAACCCTCGGGAAGTGCGGCGGCCGCACCGCCACACTTTGACGTGAATTCCGGCATGCGGCTGTCGGACAGCTCGGCGGAAGAAGGTGAGGGAGATCGGACGAACGGTGAGGAATCACTGCCAGCCTCGATCCCGAAGCGGGCTGCTGACCGTTTGATCAGCCATCTCAACCAACAATCGGGTGAATACATGAATTTTACTAATCTCGACCAGTTCACGGCCAAGGTGGAGGAAGCAAAGCGGTTGCTCAAGAGCTACCAGCAGCGGGAGCAACTACCACCGGCCGGTAACAACGAGTCGACCGATGCCGCAGCCAGCTCGCCCACCAAGGGACCGCAGGAGAACGTGTCCAGTCTGCTGGCCATGGGTGAAAAGGATGGCGAAGGGGGGAGGGTAGATGTGAAGCAGCGAAACGAGCCCGCCGACAACAGTTCGGACTCGGAATGGGAAGAGGTACAGACGGGCGATGGAGCGGCAGTGGAAAGGGAGGAAGAAGCGTCCAAACCGGCCACCGAGCCCGGTGGGTGGCAAGTAACGATCGAGATGGAAACGGCGCAAAGCAGAAGGAAGCGCCGAGAAGAGATAGAAATGGAACTGTACATAAAGCGTGAAATTAATCGTGTGAAGCGGAAGAATCAGCTGAACTATCATAAAGCTAGCGTGCTGGGTGCGATCTGCATTGGACAGCGGTTAAATCGCATCATCGAGACCGGCCCGGTGCGTGGTCTGCTGATGTCGCTCATGCAGGGCAAATGTGCGGCCGATTCGAAGGTGAAATGGGACGACAAGAAGATGCAAAGCTTCGCCGCCTGGTACAAGGAGCAGTTTGAGCTCGGCTCGAATGATTTCCTGGTACAGCGTAACGGGCGTAACCTTGGCTTCGTGCTTTCGTTGGCCATTTACACGCGTAAAGTGGCCTGCCGGCATGATTATGTGCTACTGTTTTTGGCCTGTCTCCGTCTGGCGGGCGTGCAGGCACGCCTCGTCCTATCCGCCAACGTACCACCCAAAAGACCGGCGTTGAGCGATCTGTGTCCAATGTCGGAGCGCCAGATCAAAGAAAAACTGGAAAAGCGTCAATCGAACGGGAATGTTCCCGGCGAAACATCTGCCGCAACGGTACAAAAGGAAAGCACAAACGTACAGAAAGACATTCCACCGCTGAATGTAGCTGAATGCAAGGAAAGCAACGAACAGCAATCCCCTCGATCGCCATCAGCGACCAAAGAGAATCCAGCGCCACCGGCGAGACGGTCCCGACGACACGGCAACAACGACGCTGTCACACAAAAGCCTATCGAGCAAACGAAGGGCCGACTCACCACAAGAAGGAAGGCACTGTCCACACTAAACATTCCCCAGCTGGATGGTGGTGACGACCGGATCGTCCCGTCCGCCGAAAACAATAATCCCCCCGCCGTGACACGTGCTTTACGCTCACGATCGGTCTCCACGGTCCCGGCACAATCGCCCGTCGGATCGTCACCGTTCGCCAGACGGCAGTCCAACACACCGACCGTGGGCAAAGAAGCTGTGTCGGTTGTCGCGAAACCGCCACGCACTGCCACACGCAAGCGAAAACTGTTTGCAGCACAGCCGGAAGTAAAGCGGGACTCACCACCGCCAGCAACGCGCACATCGGCCCGGAAGAAGGCACCGACTCCAAAGGAAGTGAGTGAACCGAAAGTTAAGCGAAGGACGACGGTCCGTTCAGCTACCGCATCGGGCGACGATGGGGATGATGCGTTTGAGCTGAAACCCAGACCGAAGAGCAGCAAGTCATCTGCAGAAAAGGACGCGCAAACGGAAGCAACCAAGTCCAAAGTGCCCAAGATTTTGCTGGTCGATGTGGTTAAATCTCCCGAAGCAGCAGCTAAAAGCCTGTCTCCTCAAGCAGACAGCAAGTCCGCTAGCTCCGATGTGAAGCCGAAAACGTCCGCCACCGAGAAGCAACCGCGTCGACGAGCAGCAGCCGCAGCAGCGCGTAACAAAAGCTCCCACGCTACCGATGGGGACGATTCCGCCGAGGATAGTGACTTTGAGCTGCCGAAAGAATCATCGGCGAAGGTGCCCCGGAAGCGGACTGCCTCTGCGAAGAAATCGCCCCGGGCAACCAGCTCCAAAGCTAAGGGCGAGCAGGAAAAGCAACGCAAAACGGACCTTTGGATTGAGTTCTACAGCGACAAGCTGAAACGGTGGCTCACGTTCGATCTTGCCAGCGAACAGATCGATTGTGTGGATTTGATTGTGGTAAGTCTGCCGACGTTTATGTTACAAAAATGATCTGTTGATGTGGCCTAACAAAGAGAACTCCTCCTCGCTTTGTTTTTTTAGCGCAACGCATCCAGCCCTATATCGTACGTGTTTGCCTGGGACAATGCCGGACATCTGAAGGACGTAACTGCCCGGTACGTGAAGAACTGGAACACGGCATGCCGGATGCTGCGCGTCGAACAGGCCTGGCTCGATGTAGCGCTGCGTCCGTTGGCCGCGCCCGGCCAAACTGAAGCCGATCTGCTGGAAGCGAAGGAACTGAACAAGCTGGACTCGGACAAACCACTGCCGAAAACGATCAGCGAGCTCAAGAATCATCCACTGTACGCGTTGCGCAGACATCTGCTCAAGTACGAAGCCCTGTACCCAGCCGAACCCCCGACGCTTGGCTTTATCCGTGGCGAAGCAATCTATCCACGGGAGTGCGTGCATACGCTGCAAACGCGCGAGAAGTGGTACAAACAGGGCCGTGTCGTGCGTGCATTCGAAACGGCTTACAAGGTGGTCAAATGCTGGAAGTACGATCGGCCGAACAACAACTGGCTGAAGGACCAGCCGTGCGACATCTTCGGGTACTGGCAGACGGACGAGTTCGATCCACCGACGGCCGAGAATGGGCTGGTGCCGCGGAACGAGTACGGCAACGTCGAACTGTTCACCGAGAAGATGCTGCCCAAGGGGACGGTCCATCTGAAGCGTGCGTATCTGTCGTGTCTCTTGTCTTACAATCACACCTGCTTTTACCATTCCCTTCTTCTTCTCTTCCCGAGTGCAGTGCCCGGCTTGAACAAGGTGTGCAAAAGGCTCCAGATCGATTGTGCACCAGCGTTGACCGGGTTCGATATGGCCAAGATGCGCGTGGTACCCGTGTACGATGGATTTGTCGTGTGCAAAGAGTTTGCGGAACAGGCCGTCGAGGAGTGGTACAAGGAGATGGAGAAGGAGGAGGTTCGCGAGCAGGAAAAGCTGGAGAAGCGTGTGTACGGCAATTGGAAGCGATTGATCAAGGGGTTGCTGGTGCGCCGCAAGCTACAGAACAAGTACAACTTTGATAATCTAGCGCTGTAGCGGCAGCCAGCAAGCTCCCAAGCAGCTTAAGGATTGGGGGATTAATTGTACGGTACAACTTTACAACGCGTCACTTCACTCATGTACCTTTTTTCGTTTATAGTATTATCAATTTTATACCTTTTTTTTGAGTTACATTGCCATAAATATAAATGTCTAGTTTTTCATAATGTTCTGTTTCTACTTCTTCATGGATTGCTTATGGTTATGGCGGAATCGGTCATGTCCAGGGAATGCGTTCCTAGACCTTCAACCGTGTTATTTAGATTTCTCTGAGAGAGTTCTCTAGACAGAGCTCCAGGAAAGCTTCCCCTTCCTACAACCGTTTGTCGGTTTGTACTGCTAAAGTCCTCGATACTGCTCCCGGTCTAGTAGTGCCGTCGTTCATTCGTCCCGGTCGTTCTGGCGGACCCATCAACATCCTCACTCCATCCCAGCTTGAGCCCACCATGCCTTCTCTGTCTATTTGGACGACCTAAAGCGACTTGACGGGTAGAGTCGTCCGGTGCCATTCTCATGACGTGACCAGCCCACCGGAGCCTGGCGAGTCTAATTCGCTGCACGATGGTGACGGCTCCTCCGTTGATCTTCCACGGGGAGAGTCTATATCTCAGAGGCGTTTGTTAGTAGTGGGACTATAAATTTTATAGCTAGTCCTAGTCTAGCTTCAATCTATCGCGACAAGTATTTTAAGAGGAGAAGTTTCCTCAGGCAGTAAGTGGGACCGGTTGGCTCTTGAGCATTACTCAACATTAATGATGTTATTATTATTATTATTATTATTATTATTATTTATTTTAAACTGGTCGAGGGCTTTCCAGTAGCGTCAGATACAATAAAAAATAAAAAAAACATATAACTAAAACGTCATGCACGGGACGAAACACATTAGGACAAGGAAGACAATACAAGGGAACGGAATGAAGCAAAGGACATGCTATGGTCAAACAAATCACCTACTGAATTGAAGTCAGATAATGCGCGCATCCAAGGGTCATTTTGATCAAACCGCGAGCGTCGCAATGGGATGAGAAGTGGAGGGCGATGGGAATGGCTGCCAGGAGGGTAGGGGAGTCAATGTTGGCAAGAAGGATGTTGAAATATAAATAGCCTGCACGCCTGACAATGACGGTCTTTTAAGCCAACCAATCCCAGCGACTGACACCGTACCGAGTATGGAGGAGAAGCAGCACTGGAGTCGTTTAGGAAGCGCCTTACCAACCTATCCATAGAGGTGACGCCTGCTGGGGACTAAACGACGCTGGCGTAGTCCAAGATAGGACAAACCCAGCAGCAATACAACGCCCTCAAGCACAATGGATCACGGACCTCAGACGCCATTCGGGTGATGAGACCCAATAATTTGATGGCTCGCTCGACGACTGAGTTGATATGTGGCTCAAAAGGCAGTTTGTCATCGAGCCACACACCAAGGTCCTTTACCAGAGTGACTCTTGGAAGTGGTGAGCCACCGAGCTGGTAGCCATATAGCTGCTTGTTGTGAGAGCGGCCGAACGAGATTCTACACAAAGGATGAGCCCGTTAGAGGAACACCAATCCGCAAATGCATCGGCGTAGCTTTGAAGGCAAAGGAAGTCTTGAGACGAGGACACAGGAAGATAGAACTTAACATCGTCAGCATACAAACAGACATCCTTTGGGAGGGAGTGACTTGATGCAGTCCGAGATGAAAAGCGAAAACAGTAAAATACTTAAGACGCTGCCCTTAGGAACCCCTGACTTGCCTACGAAAGGATCGGAGGGCACACCGTCGACCCTTACCCTGTAAGTGCGGTCCTTGAGAAAGGATGATGAAACTGCTATGACCTGCTGTAGAAGTTCTCAACACCGCTAAGGGTTGAGGATCCGTATCTATAGACCCAGATGCTAGACTTTCCTTTAAGGACTCTCCCGTATATGCTTTATATAGAAGAGTTTCAAAAGTTGTCTACACCCTAAGCGGATAATAAAATCTGGATTGACGTATAGAAGGTGCTTCCCGAAATGTTCAACCTTTCATTCTCGGATGGCCGACTCTAGCGTAAGATTGCAGACATGACAGACATTTAGCTGGGTAGCTCCAGAGTTCATTCAGCGGTCAGTTCAGGAGAAAAATCTTGTCAGCGGTCGTACAACTCCTCTCCCATCTTCTCTCGACCTCGGTGGCTCATGGTTGAACCAGGTCGTCCAAGGATCCTCTTCCATCAAACTACCCTTCGGTAGGTAGCGATCGAGCTGCCAGCAAGCCTGATGGCTTAGGCCAACCATCTTAAATTCATCATTTCACGCTCCGCACATTGCTCATGAACCTTCAGGTTTATACATGGCGAAAAGGAAAGGCTTGCCGTTGCCAACTTGAACCTCCGGCGCACTGTATTTTTCTGATAGCCATATATGTTTGCCACGAGCCTACTGATAAAAACAAAATCGGAGACAAGTAAATGTTTGATAAACAAAATAACAACCGACCGAGAGATAGTCAAATTGATTGGCACAAAAACCGATTGTGCCAAACCGACGGCGGCGGGCCTGACTGTGGAACGGATGTGACTGTGTGTGAACGCTACCTTTTGCCATTTATTTTTAGCATGCACCAAGCGAACCTCCCCCCAAAAAATGAATGTTATCTCCATTAACCGTCCACTAACACGCGCGAGAATTTCCGCACCGAATCGATGATGATGATGACATCCCTCGTCCAGAGCGCGCGCACATACGAACCGGCCTGAGTCCAGAGCGCCGGGGCACATTATTTGCTTCCAGATCGCGGTGCGTGCAGGTCGTCAAGTCAAGATGTTCGTCACCGTCACATTGCTGGTGACGGCCCTTACGGTCGTGTACGTGTATCTGGCATGGTACAGCAACTACTGGACGAAGCGGAACGTGCCGGGGCCGAGCCCCCGTCTGCTGCTCGGCCACTTTCCCAGCTTCATACTGCGCCATCGATCGTTCGTGGAAGACTTCCAAGAGATTTACGAGTAAGTGGCCGGTTTGCTTCGTTCGTTCGAACCGTAGTGCCATAATGTGTCGTGTCGTGTGCCCCTTTCCAGCCAATTCCGATCGAAGGCCAACGTGGCTGGAGTGTTCAACAGCCGGCAGCCGGCACTGATGGTGCTGAAACCGGAGCTCATCAAGGATGTGCTGATAAAAAACTTTAAAAACTTCCAAGACAATGAGTTTGCCGATTCGGTCAGCAAGGAAAGTGACCCCATCTTCGGACGCAATCCGTTCATGCTGAAGGGTGAAGAATGGAAGGAGAAGCGTGCGGAAGTCACGCCGGCATTCACCACATCGCGGGTAGGTCGTCGCACGTCCGAAAGCTCAACGCACCGTCTAGCCTAACACTGCTTTGTCCCATGTCCGTCCCGCACAGATGAAAGCACTCTTCCCGTTCGTGGAGGACGTATCGCACCGGATGCGGCAGTACGTCACGCAGCACCGCACGCAGGGACCGATCGAGACGCGGGAACTGTGCGCCAAGTACACGACCGACGTCGTGTCTAGCTGCATTTTCGCGGCCGACGCACAGTCGTTCACCAAGGAGAAGGCCGAAATACGCGAGATGGGCCGGAAGCTGCTGGAACCGAACTTCCAAGTCCTGCTCATGTTCCTGCTGATCGGTGTAGTGCCGGCGCTCAAGAAGATCATCAAGATCGCGTTCGTGCCGAAGGAGATTGAGCGGTTCTTTACCAATCTGATGGAGAATGCGGTCGCCTACCGGGAGCAGAACAATGTGAAGCGCGTCGACTACCTCGACCATCTGATGAGTCTGCGCGCGAAGAAGCAGCTTACCTCGCTCGATATGGCTGCCCACGGTGTGACGTTCTTTATCGATGGCTTCGAAACGTCCAGCCTGGCGATGTGCTTCACGCTGTACGAGTTGGCCAAAAACCCGGACTGCCAAACGACGCTACGGGACGAGCTGATGGGCGCACGGAACGAGGACGGTACGATCGATTACGATGCCCTGCTCGAGCTGCCCTATCTCGATCAGGTGCTGTACGGTAGGTTTCAAACCCCCAGCCGACCACCACCAGCTGTCCTCTTCTAATGAACCCCCCTCCCTTGTTTCGCTACAGAGGCACTACGCATTTGGCCACCGGCAGCCTTCCTGTCGAAGGTGTGCACCGTGCCGACCGAGCTGGAAGTATCGGAAGGTAAGACGGTACGCGTCGAGCGTGGCATTGCGCTGATGCTACCGGTTTGGGCCGTCCATCACGATGCGGAATATTTCGAGCAGCCGGAGCGCTTCAATCCGGACCGCTTTGCACCGGCGAACGGTGGCACCAAGGTGTACCGGGAGAGGGGATGCTTCCTACCGTTCGGCGATGGACCGCGGCAGTGCCTCGGCATGCGGTTCGCACTGATGCAGGTGAAGCGGGGCCTGTTCGAGGTTATCACCAGGTACGAAATTTCGATCAACGCCAAAACGCAGCAACCCCTCAAGCTGGACCCGAAAACGTTCATCGTGTGTCCGCTGGGCGGTATCTGGTTGGATTATAAACCGATCCAGGCGTAGAGTGAGATAAGCGCGATTGATAGGATCGCTGAAGGTTGCGAAGGGTCCAAGGTGTGTGTGTTCAGTGATTCAGACGCCCGGAAATGTTTGTATAATGTTAGTAGTAAGAATCACGTTGTTTTTTGTTTAATTCAAACCGAATAAACATGCTGAACTACACTCAAATTGTTCTAAATAATCCAAAACTATTTCGCACGGAGTAAGATGTTAACTGATGTCAGCTCTGAGCCTAAGACCCATGGCTGCTGTAAAAAAATCTAAGCATTTCGATCACAGACCGATCAGTTGATCCTCTTGCTTGACTCTTTATATAGGACGCGCCAGCAATCAGTCAAAAGTCATCGAGGACTTCTTCTTAGACATGGACGGCGAAGAATCCGGGAGCGCTGGATTATGTTTTCACAGGGTTAAAGCCTTCAAGCCTAATCCCTTCGCAGTCGGACTTTATTCCCTATTGGATAGGAGTACAGGGATTGCAGTTCTTGATCTCTTTTTGCCATAACTTAAACATTAAAAAGCTAGAACATTTGTGTAATAGCTGCAACGGTCCTGGTCACGAATGGACCAACTCAAACCGTGGACTACTGTATCCATTTAATTAGTTTGGGACGGAAACTGGAACCGAAATATGATCCAAATATAAGCGCCAAGGCAAATGAGTAATTATCTTTTAATTTCCCGTTGATTTAATGACTTTCCCGGGAGTCATTATCACAGAATAATAATTAAACATTTAAAAAAAAGTAAGGTCCACATTCTACATTCTACTGGGCCTTTACCTAGATCGAATGCTTACTTGTGCGTGTGTCAATTGCTGGTATGGACTGCACCGATGCTACGCCACACAGCAGAAGGAGGGTGTCGCATCCAATTGAACTCAATTGCTCTTGACTGAGCTGGGATGAGATTGCAGTTTCTCCACCGCCAAACAACAACTAGCTGGGCGTGAACAATGGTGAAGCTGATTGGTTTCTCATTGCTCGAGTATTATACAATTTTTACCCTGGGGAAGAACTTGAGCAACCCATTAGCAATCGGTTGCGTTGTGATTGTCGACTACCTAGACAGGTTTATTTGTTTGTTTGTTTAGTTGGTTTAGAAGCACGATAAACGAAGCTCTTTCGTGTTTGTTTTAAGCTCGATAATATGTGTGTTATACGAACTGTCTCCCAACAGCTGGAGACCCCACAGCTGGTTTCGTGTGCAATCTTTGGATTTACACCAACACAAACAACTTTTGAATCAAATTCGTTTACAGCGCAGAACGAATAGCTATAACGAACATTTATTAAACCATGCCATGTAGAGACATACGTTTGGGCCCATATGGACCGCAGCTGGAGCGCGCAACAGAAGCGATAGAGTGTGGTGGCGTCATACGTTTTGGGAAGCTAAATCAAACCACCTATGAATATGACCTTGAATTGGGAGCATATCACAGAGCAGAGCGGTCGTGAACCGGACCGGAGAGCGGACCATTGGAGTCCACAATCAACAAAAGTGACTAATTTATCACCTTTAAGATTACAAACTTGCTGTGCATTATTATCAGCAAACGAAAGCATTCAAATTTGAGCCGGGTGTGGAGTTCAAATTCCCATTTTTCAATTTCTTTTTCTTCAAATTGTATATTTTAATATAAAACGGGACCTACAAAGAGAGTCAACATAGTCAAGAGAAACGTCTCTGATTTAAAGTCAGTTTGCTAAAAATAATTTTCGCCGTTGAGGACGTAAATATTGGAGCAAAGAAATGGAAGCTTGTCGGCGGATATTGTCGGTGGTGCAAGCAAGACTTTTTCTACCGCCACTTTCTCCAGCAGAGCAGCGCGGTGGGAACGATTGTCGGCAGGCAACGCAACTGCATTTATTAGTTTAAACTAACACGCGTTTGCAGGCTGCAACGGACACACGAACACATGTGGGACACTTGTTGGGTGATCAGCATTCAAACAATGTTATCGCCTTCGCACTCGCATATTGGACAAACGCGGCGGGCTGCGCAAAATCATACAAAATGTCTATGCAGCGGCCGGCCCAGGCGGGCGAGAACTTCAAATACGAGGGGTCGTGCGAATTCAAATCTTTCGCCAACGCGGACCAGTTCTGATCGGTCGATTGTGTCGATCGGAAGCATTCGATAGTGGTACACACGCTGTGCCAGGCAGTAGGTTGGTGTGATTTGTGTGATCGTTTCAAGATGTTGCTGATTCTCGTTGGCGCCGGTGTGGCATTGGTTGGGCTGGTGTATCTGTTCCTGACGTGGGAGTTTGGTTACTGGGAAAAGTATGGTGTGAAGGGGCCGAAACCTAAGCTGCTTTACGGCAACATACCGAATCTGCTAACCAAGAAGCGGCACATCGTGTACAATTATGATCAAATTTACAAGTGAGTAAACTGTTTTTGAAATTTTGTTAATGAAAATGGTTGATTTTTGAGTGAAATGTTAGAAATTAACGCTCTAATGAGAATTGTTATAAGAAGTTCGTTTGCTTTGATCTACTACAACAAGCCTGATTACATCCAATCCGCTGTTTGTGTCTATTCAAGTGATACGATTTCTGGCCTTCAAGTGGGCTGCATAAAGTTAAGGCGAAATTTTACAAACTTGCCATGAAATAACCACTGCTTTCATCGTTCAAATCGTGTAAAGACTGGGATAAGGCAGGATTCACCAAAGAAAGCCTATTGCTCTGTGTTCTCCATATTGGCCTTGTTTGTTCCCCACAGTTTACTCTATGCTGATTATCTGAATATTTACAAAGCTTATTCAAGCGTTTAAAGGCGCCTTTGGCATTATATGGCCGAAACCAAATAATTGATTCTGGTCTCTCTACATCCCGATTACCTCTCGATATTTCTTAGGCACAAAACACATTTGCTTAACACGCCCCAACATATATTTGTTTATAAAAATATAAACCTAGGGAAAGAAAACGTCACGATCATTCCGGGAATGGTTTATCTCGCCGCGCAGATGCTTTCTTTCTCCCTAACCATATTTATAGATTACAGTTGCGTCACAATTCGTGTGATAGTAATATCATTTAGTTTAATACCGGAAACAATCCGCTGCTAGCAAGTACTCCTTATCAGGTTGTTTCCATTCCAAAAATTACAAGGAATTACAAGGAATCGCCACGACGTTCTTTCAACTACTACAGCTGTTGAGGCCATTTAATGCACTAACAAAAAGCCACTCACACCGCAAGCAACCCGTACGCGTGTAGTTACAACACAGCATTGAAGAAGCGCCCTGACAGGGACGTTATTTATTTAATCGGTTTCATCTGCCACAGTCCATCGTTGAGATAATGACAATTTTCCACACCAACGCCCTTATTTACTTTGGCACTGTGTTTGCGGTAGAAGAAACAAGCATGAAGAGAATCGATTACATTCATGGAAACAAGACAAGAAAAAAGCGGAGGTTCGCAACCACCGATACTTACATATCGTCCGTCGACAGGGTAGTCATTCCGATAGCCAGCGCGTGCTGTTTGCCTTCGGCCATGATCGCCACTACCGTGCCCTTGTCCACCTTGGTCATGCACGCTCCGGGCGACGTTAGCCCGGGGCACATAATGTTAGCCCCGCTCAGCACAAACCGGATGGCACCCTTGTCGACCTGCTCCATCGGCAGAAAGAATGGAAACCGATGGAACAGCTTCAGCGTTGGCATCCACGGACCGTCCCGGTGCCGGAAGAACACTTGCTCGCCGGCGCCATTGATTAACAGCTCAATGTGATCGTGGCTGGAGACGGTTCATGAGGTTAGGTTTCATTGAAAAGGACCAAGCCGTGGCCATCGGGCAGAGCACGCACTTACCACTTAACTATCCGGAAAGCATCTTTCTTCGGTAGCACTAGATCGATGTGATTTTCGATGGTAGGAAACTGCTCAATCAGCTTCGCCCGGATGCCCTTCTGGACCGAGGATTTTAGCTGCTGCACACCAGAGACGCTTTCCTTCTCATCGAACCTGAGAACGATTGGGGGTTCGTCTAATAATTGATGCACATTTTCACCGAGCAAACAGCAAATTTACTTACTTTTTGAACATCGTGCTGCGTGAAAATCA
Organism: Anopheles stephensi; assembly: GCF_013141755.1. Taxonomy (NCBI): domain Eukaryota; kingdom Metazoa; phylum Arthropoda; class Insecta; order Diptera; family Culicidae; genus Anopheles; species Anopheles stephensi. The sequence goes on from NC_050202.1 coordinate 50,947,163, forward strand.
GCGTCGTGTGTGTTGTTTTGGATTTGGAATCGGGCCTTTTGACATACCGCGGGCAATCGGTGAGCTGTCAAAAGTGACAGCATTGCATGCTGGCAAATTCCGTGCTGCCAGCCAAACGATGCGATTTTAGGAAGAATTTGAATATTGTTTAATTTATACGTTGAATTACGATTCGGAGCACGTGCATCGGGAGTTTTATTTTTAAGGTGCGTCCAATTGATTGTACAGGTTGTAGGCATTAGCTAAGTAGGGACAGAAACACTTGTAAGCTGTGCTTGAATGGCGCATTAAGTATTCTGGCCACTAAGAGTTGTCTATGCAATTCTGACATCATCATGACTTGTTTAATTAAATCTGACTCATTTTATGCAGCTCTTTCTGTGTATGACCGGTTCTCGTAGAGTAGTAAATATATTTTCCCTTTGAGACCTTGGAGACGGAATTTCGTTTCCATACTACCCGACGGCATCATATAGTCTGAATAAAATATAATCCCTTTAACACCTTTTAGTGATTACAAAAACGAACCAGCCGTTGGATACTACAGCATCAGAACGCCCCAGCTGATGGTAAGAGATCCGGAGCTCATCAAGGAGGTCCTCAGCAAGGGCTTCAACAATTTTGCCGCAAACGATTTCTCCGATACCGTCGACGAAAAGTCTGACCCACTGTTGGCGCGCAATCCGTTCAGCTTGAGTGGTGAAAAGTGGAAAAATCGACGGGCGGAAATTACGCCCGGATTCACCAATAATCGGGTAAGTTTCGAGCCAAAGCGGTCCTGACCAAACGTTTCGATTGCCTGATGTTCCTTTCCCAATCTCTAGATTAAAGCGATGGCACATTTAATGGACGAGGTGTGCGAACGTATGACTAAGTATGTGAAAAATCAGGCCGGTTCCAACGGTGGAGTAGCATCGCTGGATGCCAAAGAGGTAAAACGATGGTTGCTGATTCGTGTGAAACGCTATCATATAACTTTCAATCCGAATTTCTACAGCTGATGGCAAAGTACACCACGGACGTGGTGGCTAGCTGCATCTTCGCCATAGACGCGCAATCCTTCGAGAAGGAAAATCCGGAAATTCGTCTCATGGGCAAACGGATCATGAACTTTAACTTTGTCGTCCAGCTCGCACTGCTCGTGACCACGTTTTTCCCGTCGGTGAAACATTTCTACAAGTTTACCTTCATCCCGAAGGACACGGAAGAGTTTTTCATTCGCATCATGCAGGACGCAATCCGCTACCGGAAGGAGAACAAAATCAATCGAACCGACTTTCTGGACCATCTGCTGCAGCTGCAGGATCGCAAACAGATTACGGACGTGGATATCGCGGGCCATGGTGTGTCCTTCTTTGCCGACGGGTTTGAAACGTCCAGCATTGTGCTGACGTACTGTCTGTATGATCTCGCGAAGCATTCGACCATCCAGCAGCAACTGCGCGACGACATACGGAAGGTGAAGGAGAGCGGGGACGGCAGCATGTCGTACGAGCAGCTGGTGGAGATGCCGCTGACCGAACAGATTATTTGCGAAACGATGCGCATTCATCCGCTGCTTTCGGTCATGTCCAAGCGGTGCACGGCCGATACGACGCTGGTCGGTCCGAAGGATCGTAAAATTTTCGTCAAGAAAGGAACCACGGTGGTGCTGCCGTACTATTCGATCAACTTCGACGAGGACTACTACGCGGACCCGCACAAGTACGATCCGGAACGATTTTCGCTAGCAAACGGGGGTAGCAAGCTGTACCGTGAGCGTGGCGTTTACTTTCCGTTCGGTGATGGGCCTCGCATGTGCCTGGGGATGCGATTTGCTATGACGCAGGTAAAGCGAGCTTTGGTGGAAATTGTGGAGCGTTTTACCATCTCGGTCAGCAGCAAAACGATCGAACCGTTCGAAATGGATCCTGATTTGTTCATGCTTATGCCGAAGGGTAGTATATGGTTGGATTTCAAACCGATCGCATAGTTCAGGACACTTTTCGGTACAATAAGCTAATCGTTTCTGGCTTGGAGCATGTGGAATGCCATAATTTGTAATTCTGTAATTCAAGCACAAATAAGTACACAACTTTAAAGCACTATACACTAATACATATTATAAATGCGACCACGCGAAGGCGTAGACTACACGTGGCTAAGTTTTAAGTGTTCGCAACACTAACAGCAAGTAAAGCAACGTAAAGGAAACAAATGTAAAACATAATATCATGAACAATAAAACGAAGAAAAACTTACAGATAAATGAGATTTGAATGACGCAAGAGTGACGCAACGTCTACTGATTGAGATTGTCAAAGTTGTACTTGTGCTGGAGCTTCCGGCGTATGAGCAATCCCTTGATTAACTTCTTCCAGTTACCGTACACCCGTTTTTCGTACTTTTCGCGTGCCCTCTGCTCTTCGGCCTGCTGCTCCTGGTGCCAAGCGTCAACGACAATGTCACGGTACTCTTCGCAAACGACGAACCCATCGTACACGGGGTGGCTGCTGCCGCCGTGAAAATCGAACCCGGTTACGGCCTGAGCGCAATCGATCCGGAGCTTTTTGCATATGCGGTTTAGCGCCGGTACTGGAAAACATTTGGGAAAGGAAATCAAATAATTACACAGATTTACTAAATTATTTTTCAGACCTAAAGCGATCGATTTCAACGTGAAGATGCGTTTCGTTTTCATTGCGTTCTATTTCAACACCGACTTGGTCTACATCAACAAACTCTTTCCAGTGTTTCTCAAGCCGAAAAAAAGGAAATTGTTAGTGGATTTTTATTTATAAGGCATTCCCTAGCCGCAAAACCCCTGATTAATGACAACAAACTGGCTTGAGAACCATATCAACTGTTGAAATAGAACGACTCAAACATTAAATTCACATCCAGAGTTACGAAATATCCATCCTATATTGAAATAGTCGCTTTCGAGGGTATGCAAAACGGGCTCGGTTAACTTACACTGCAGATGGACCGTTTTCTTTGGTAACATGCATGGCTTGAACAGCTCCACATTGCCGTACGCATTCCGGGGAACAATTCCATTCTCAGCCGTCGGTGGTTCGTATTCCTCGGTTTGCCAATAGCCAAATAGTTCCAGCGGCTGCGCAGGTAACATTTGACCGGATGACTGCAAACAAAAATCATTATTAGTATCCTTCTACCCAAAACCTCCTAGAGAACCTCCTCCCTCTCCCCACTTTCGACTCACTCTGTCGTATTTCGGCCGACCGGATACAATCTTGTACGGTGTTTCAAACATTTTAACCGTTCGCGCCTGCTTCAACCAAACTTCCCGCGCATGCAGCGTGTGAACACACTCGCGAGCGTATACCGGCTCCTTGCCCGTGGTAAACCCAAGCGTTGGTGCGTCCGGTGGATAAATTGCTTCAAACTTGAGCAAATGTCGCTTCAGCGCAAAGTACGGATGATTTTTGTATTCCGAAACCGTCCTCGGCAAGGGGCGCTCCTCTAGTATGCGGTTCAGCTCACGATCCTCGGCGAGATCACGGGCGGCACGCCGATCACCACCGTACGGGAACAGTAGATTATCCATCCACTGCTGCATGATCCGATGCTTGATCGTTACCGTCAGATAATCCGCACAGTACCTCGCCGATACGTCCTTTATCGAACCATCGTTGTTCCACGCGAGTACGTAAAGCATTGGACTGGACGCTTGCTGTACGAGCTCGGTGACACACTCCGCCAGTCCGCGCGTTACATCCAACGGAACCCAACGTTTCTCCTCCTCGGCGTATGCTTCTATCCAAAGATTGACTTTTTTCGACGAGCTGGCACTGGAACCGCTTTCATCATCGGTAGAAAGTACCGGATTGTGAAGCAATTTTCTCGTTTTAGCATTAAAACGTTCAATTTTAACGATCTTTTTGCCGCCGGTGGATGATGACGGACTGCTTGGAGTGGTGGTCTTTACTGGAGAACGTTTGGCCGGTGGTTTTATAACGCTTTCTTCCTTCTTTTGAGCATAGTCCCGTCGAATCATTTTTGAAGTTGCGTCGCTCTTCCCCTTGGCACTGTTCCCTTTACCGGTGTCGGGTTTAGGAGTATTTTTACTAGCCTCCGTAGGACTCGTTACGTTATTCCCAACAGACTACAACAACAAATATTAATAAATTTAAAAAAATAACATCGTCATGCCACAATTTACCTTTTTTATCACGGTCTTTTCTTCCGACTTTGCTTCATCTGATCGTTGTTTTCGCGTTTTTCTCGGAGAAATACTGGCTGGTTTAATGATTTCCTTAGGAACGTCGTGCGATGCCGATTCGCGCCCTTTTCTCGACCGCTTATTGCTAGGTTTACCAAAATCAGCTTCAGCTCCGTCCAGTTGAGGAATTTCCACCGGACAAGCTTTCAAGCCCCTCTTCCGCGAGCTTGATTTTTTCTTCTTTTCCTCTCCATAGTCATGGTCACTTGCTACGTTCTTCTTCGTATCGGCGGATACTTTCACCTTCTCTCTAGCTGGCACCACCTTCAACAGGTCCGAACTGGCCAAAACTTTGGGCACCACCTGAAGCGACATTATCATCCGACACTGGACGCCAATCGAGCGGAGCAGTATGATGAAGAGCAGAATGTAGTCCCGCTTGCAGTTGGCCATCTGCGACAGCAGCTGTAGCCGGAGTGATTTTTCCAGTGTAAGCTTCTTCCAGCTGTTCACAAACATGCGCCTATCCTTCAGGTCTACAATCTCCCGGTAGTATTGCATTATCTGCCGGAAGTACTCCACATTTGTGTGACCCTTCGGGTAGCACCGTTCCGACGGGATGAGCGCATTACCGATGGCTAACAGGGCGGGAGAATTCAGCACGGAGTTCGTGAAGTTACCGTGCGCAACGCCCATAATGATGGTCATCTTGTGTAGCACCAGCTGTGCGTCTCGTTTCTCCCGATTGATCATACGCTTGATGCATGCTTCCACATCAATTTCGGTACATTTGTTCTTCTTCTTCTTCTGTGTCGCAAGTTCCGGTTTGAGTGTGATCTGTACGGACTGTGTGCGGGATGTGGCGGGTTGGGATGTGCCCTCCTCGACCTCTTCCCAATCGGAATCGGAATCAGCCTTTTTGTTCGCACCTTTTTTCGCTTTAGAAGCTTTTGTGGAAGCGTTCCTCGGTGCTGGTGCGGCGCTCGGACCCTTTTCACCCAAAGCCAGCAGATGTGACACGTCGGATAAGTTGCCGGAACTAGCGATCTTTTGCTTGTTCGTAACGCTCTGCAGTTGATTCTTGGCCGTTTCGAGAGTTTTAGTAAAGTCCTGAAACTGGACATATGCTTGAGATGCTTCGTTAATTTTCTTAATCAACTTTCGCGAGCCCTTCGCATCCTTTTCATCGTGCTGCGGAGCATCATTCTCGTCATCGGAGCTATCGGAAAGTTTCCCTATGCCAGCGTTGCAATCAAATGCCGGAACTGGTTGTGAGGCAAGGTTAGGATCCAAGGGATTGGACGAAATTGCGTCAAAGAATTTGGAATTTAGGTCGAGTTTGGTCGGATCGACAAGATGTTCGTCACCACTACTGTCCGAATCTTGGTGAGGCCGCTTTAAAGATTTCCTTCCAGTCGTACCTGCAGCTTTGCCTGATGATCGTTTGTGTTTTGTATCGCTGAAAAGACCAATATGCATATTAGGATTCCATAGCCTTCAGATGTTTTGGGTACCGTTGAGCTGTGCTTGCTACCTGTACCCCACTACGACCTTTTTCAAAGCAGGTAAAAACCCAACACAACCTACCCAATCCCCAACAGTTCAAAATATAGCTTCAAGGTCAGCATTGGCACAGCCAAGCACGTGGCTGTCGAAATGCTTTCAGTACTTACCTATTGCTGAGTCCATTCTTGCTCCTGGCCAAGGTTTTTGCTTTTCCTTTTGTTTTGCCCGCGGAAGTATCATCCTCGGAAAGCACTTCAGATTCCGCCGAATTTCCACTACTATCATCGGAAGAATCTTTCCTTTTGCGGTTGTGCTTTCCATCCGCTTTCTCCGGCAACCATTCATCTTCACTGGCTGAAAAATCACCTCCATCTTCATCACTGTCTGACATAAATGCGTCACTCATCGTCAGCACTATCGAATTCCACCAAACTCTATGTACTTTCGTGTGTTTTTGATAAAGTTCAGTTAATATGCTACACCCAAACTAGATTGCGAAATAGACGCCGCCTGTTTTGTGTTGCAGGAAAAGCGTGCCAGAATGTAAACAAATGGAGCTGTCAACAACAAAACAATAACAACATTATGCTGTCAAATCGTCACATCGCAGCATATCGAAGAATATGTTGGAAAATGCTCGAGGTGGTTTGAATTTGTCCATTTCACGCATTTGCAGGCACTGTTACGCTTGATTTACACTGTGCAATGGAGAATTACCGGAGATAACCACAGTTTTTAAATCCTTCTAGCAGAGTATGTTGGTATTTAAAAACGGTTAAACCAGGGTTCGGCAAACTTAAAACAATCAGCTATTTTTATCTGAGCAACGATTTTATCCGCATCGGGCTAGTGACGTTGATTGCCAAATATCCCGGCATCAAATATATCAAATAATATACACCTGTTTACAGCTACAGTCAAATCGCTCACCGTTTGCTTCGACTCACGAGCTGCCTGCTGTGATTCACATGCCATTACCATCGAATGCGCGACACTATGATCGAATCGCATGCCGTTACCATGGAATCAAGTGCCGGTAGCTATTGTTTTGGAAATGTTATCAAATTTTAAAGTTGCTGACTCTTTCGAACAAATGATTATGTCCTATAGCTAAAATTCAAGGGTAGTTTTAAATACTAAAAGTAATAGAAAGCAATATTTTAAACTATTTTACACATGTTTTACATAATCTTTTATAGCAAAAATGAACGATACATACAAACTATTTCATGGAACTCAATGAAAGAATCACATACCGAACGAGAAAAATGTAAGCAAATTGCTTCAAGATTTTTCCAAGTTTTCTTTGCCTTTCGAACACGTTCATTTTCGCTAGTTTAATGTATAGATCACAAATGAACTCTGAAAAATTAGTTTTGTTTATACCGTTCGATGTTGATATTGTACGACTCATTTTCTCGTCATTTACAGTTTATTCGCCGTTTATTCGTATAAAAACCCAGCAAAATCTTTTCTAATGGGAACTGCCTAACCGGGCTATTCATTACATCAAATGTTTCATACAGGAGCAATCAAAAATCCATGTATATCGGCACGTGATTCCATGGTAACGGCATGTGATTCGGTCGTTATGTCGCGCATTCGATGGTAAGGGCATGCAAATCGAAGCAAGCAGCTTATGAATCGAAGCAAACGGTGAGAGATTCGACTGTGACTGTAAACAGGTATATATCAAATATCCCGGCCATCACCCTATTTGAACGTGGATCTACCAAAGGAGCCTCTGTTCATGGGAAAGGCTTAAAAATATATTATAGGTTGAGTCGTTCGGTAACATTCTCATGACGTGATCAGTCCATCGGGACTTGGTACTACTCAGCCTACTGTTCACAGAACACTTTATTCGACTTCCTCTCGAATGCGATTATTGTAGAGTAGAATAGTCTAAGGCCAGCAGCCCGGTGGCAGGTTGAAATCCCATCCGGACCGTTGTGAGAATTGACTATCCAACTACGTGGAGTAAGTCTAGTAAGGTAGAAATAGCAGGCATGACCTAGGAGGTCGTTGGATCAAAGTCGAAGAAGAAGAATAGTCTACAAAAAAGACCATCATTTATTCAAAAAACGGTTTTATTCCGCTAAGATCCGCGTGGAACTTAAAGAAGTGCGTGTAGTGATATGATATAATTTTACAGGAAACGCTTGGTGTTTGTGGGTTAAAATATATAAAGTGGAAAATCGTGCACTTACCATAGTAGTAGACGGCTTCTCTTTAAATTTCTCAACACGCTCAACAGCAAAACCAGTCTGTTTTTCGGCCAATACCGACGTAAAAGTACGAATATTCATTCCGTGCAGAATAGAGCTTAACAACCTACGCATATGTTCTTCTGCTTCGTCAGCTTTCATGTGTTCAAGATTTTGTGGTTTAATGTTTAAAGATGAGCGAAACTTAACACCTTGACCTACCAACAAACCATGTTGAAGGGTTTACCATTCCGTTATCCCTTTTTTCGTAAACGAGCGCCTAAATTCTCCATCCAACAGCTCTTTCCTGCCTGCCTGCATCTGCATGGCTCATGTGTAATGGATGATGGTTTGGGTTTTTTTTGTCACAATAAATTTAATATCTTATTCTGATACATATAAAATGGACCTTCTTCGTTCACCCGAAACAGTGCCGCCTCCTAAATGTTGTGTAATAGTTTTAGTACAAATAGTTGAGAGTATCCGTCTGAGCGCATCCAAGATTAATGCAGTTCGATGAATATTCATCACAACACACCGGGGAATGCGCAAGTAGGACAGTGCAGAACGGTCATCTAGATTGTAAAAGTGCTTTCTTCGTGGGTTTGACCGGGTTCACTACACTAAAGTTGCTGCAAGAGCTGTTGAAATATTAGTCGAAAAAACTCAGTCGTGCATTGACAAACTAACCGCGGCAGCTTACAGTATGCTTTAAGGGGGTCGTAAAGTGGTGAAAGAATTGCTAAAACCATTTACACGGGCAAATGGGCTGTGAAGGCAAGGTAGGCAAACGCAAACAATTTTTACATTAACCTCATTTAGTCAGTAGGACCGTATTACTCATCCATCGCTGTAACAATACATTTACAGCACATGAAATAGTGATGAGAATGTTCATACTTTCAACCTACAAATTGCTTCTTCATCGTACATCTGTTTCCTTTTTTGTTCTCACTTCTTACTTAGCTAATTAATATGCTAATCCATTCACGTCCAGAACAGAATGGATTATGCATTTGTTGGAAAGAGTGCCATCGAAGAAAAAACGGCCACAATCACTTATCACTTAGGCTAGGCTAGAAACATTTTACATATATAGTTTTGCAATCATTCTCACCGCTCACGTCGCCTATCGCCCAGCAGCTCAGCTCTTTTTACCGGGACTGATTTGAATAGTACTGTTTGCAAAACATTCCGCACACATTCTGTGACAGTTTCCCACCTCAATAGATTTCGAAATAGACATTCTATTTGCTTCATGTTTAGATAATATAGCCAGTAAGAAAGACGATTAAAGTTTTGCAAAAATTAGGCTGGAATTGAATTGTGTAAACTATGAGGCGCCGCGAGCTCAATCCACCTCATCACCGTTGCTAGCGTCGGCTGCGGTAAGGTCGGCTTCCCCTGTGTCCAACAGCAAACCGGTAGCTTCGGCCAGCGTCGGTTAGCTGGAATGATTGCCGGCGGTTGCTATCTCCGTACACTTGTTGGCTGCCAGTTGCTGCAGCAGGCTAATACTGTTCTCCTGCCCTGTCTTGGTCGCGACGCTGCCCTTGCCGTTCAGGTCCCCGTTGTCATGGTCGTCCTGCTCATCGTCTTCGAGGAGAGCCGTTTTGGCGCTGTTTTGCACCGAAGCGAAAAGAATATCTTGCTGCCCGACGCCACCGCTACCGCCGATCGCTTTTGGCGAATGCTGCTGCCGGTTGTACTCGTTGTTGAGCGCCGTTTGTATGGGCTTGAAGGTGGTTTCGTGTGCACCGCCGTTGCCGGTTAGATGATCCGGCGAGGAGGAGGTGGACGATGACGATCGCACGTTCTGTAGAGCCGCTCGCAGTGAATTTTCCAGCAGGGAATCAATGTTGGCGCTCGTTTGGGGTACGAAAGTGGTCCACTCGTTGGTGGCCGCGTCCAGATACTCGACCGTGCTGAGAAACGTCTTACCAGAGAAGCCGCCGATCGCGTACAACCGATTCTGCACCACCGCGACCGATACATTGGAACGGGGTGAAGTTAGATTTGGTCCGGCGATCCAGCATTTGCTTTCCTCGTCGTAGCATTCGGTCGTGTTGAGCGAGTGCGTACCATCGCTTCCTCCCACGGCGTACAGTTTGCCGTTGTACTCGGCCAATCCACAACCACGTCTAGGAATAAGGTGAGAAGACAAGATAACATCGTTAGATACTGAGGCCCTTTTGTTCCAATGGTTCCCTGGCATTTAGTCGTTACCTGGCCGTTAAAAGCGAAGGCCCAAGAGTCCATTGGTTTGCTTCCACATCGTACACCTCCACCGAACCGAGACAGTTCCATGCATCGCTTCCACCAACCACCCACAGTTTGCCACCGTACGCCGTAACGCCAGCCTGATACCGTCCCGTGTTCAGCGGGGCAATCGAGAACCAGCGATTTTCGTCCGGTTTCAGCACATCGCACTGCTTGATGCCGCTCTGCCCATTCCAACCACCGATGCAGTAGATTTTGCCATTCAGCGCACACACACCGGCGTTACTCCGCGCGAGAGGTAGTTTGCACATTTTCTTCCACTTCCGTTCCGTCTTCGCGAGATACTCGACCGAATCGAGCTCCGTCGTTCCGTTGCAGCCACCGACCGCGTACACCGTACCGTCGATAACCGCAATCTGGACGCGTCCGCGTGCTTCGCCCATATTCGACTGCTGGGTCCAGCTGTTTGTTTCCGGGCAGTAGGATTCTACCGAGCGCAGACACTCGGCCCGATCGTAACCACCGCAAACGAACAGCTTTCCCTCGAGTTCAGCCACACCGAGACCACACTTTGGCCCGGACATGGTAGCTACCTCGCAGAACAGTTCCGGCTGCTGGCATTCGTCCAAATCTTCATCCCGGCTTACGCTGGTGCTCATCACATCGGGCGTATTGATCGGTGACGGAGTTGTCGGGATGTTTAACCGCAGCTGGATCGATAGACGGGCCAGGTTTCCGTTCAGCGTAACTAACGCGACGTACGAGTGGTCTAGGAAAAGAGCATAGAGATGGGAACGATTTTCCCATTGAGCGATGATCGCAGCGAAAGAATGCAGTAAACTTACCGGAAAGCTTGCTGCAACCAACCAAACTCCAATCCATTTCCGTGGCGGCAGCATCCGTAGCATCGCTACGATCACCGATATCCCGGCTGTACAGAATCATTCGTGGCCGGCCCGGGGTCTTCAGCGCCTTGCGGTGTTTCTTGTTGCTTGGACACTTCAGCACTAGTCGCTTGTAGTCTTGCACCAAATCGCTCTCCGATTCCTGCCCCGGGGGCAAATCGGCACAATCTTGCAGCGAATTATCCAGCGCCAAATACAGCATGTGAGAGCGTTCCAGCAGTGCGGATACCTGTAATTGGAGCGTAAAAAAATATTGCATCCAACAATTCGTCTTCAGAGCGCGCTATTACTTACCGATACATCCTCGTCCGTCATTTGCCGCCGAATCCAATCGATAACTAGCCGACCGAGCGAACATTCGGCCACCAGTGACATTTCCTGGCGTGTCTGATACAGCACCTCGATCAGCACGCAGGGCAGCTGCAGAAAGCCAGCCGTCTCCGATACGAGATGAAAGTTTTTCGCAATGTATGCATCCACCTCCTGCACGAAGCGTCGGTTCCGTTCGATGCCGGGCAGCGAACGTGTCTCGATGCAAATGTCCGGTTCCAGCTCGCTCACGAGATGACGGGCGCACTCCTTCACCACACTATCGATCTTCAGCTGCCAGGCAGCGAGATAGACATCGCGGATCTAGAAAATGTTTTGTCGTAACAGTGCCAGTGTCTTTCTCGTGTGTCACACCACCCTAGCGGTATTGTATCGTGCCAAACGCGCGGCGCACGCTTCACTGTGTGCGTGTATGTTTCGGAGGGCCGCCAGGAGAGGGCGGAAGAATATGAGGGATGGGAAGAGAGTGTGGTGCCGTTGTTTCCGTTTAACCGTCGTCTTGCACTCCAAAGCCGACGGCAGAAGCCGCGGGCCCGTGGAGAAGTGGCAAGTGGCGAGTCGAATGCGTAGTGTCACCGTAGGCAAATCGCTACCGGCTGTCCCTGGAGGGGAGAGCCGTCAGCCATGGTCGCGCTATCTGCCGACTGTGATCACTATTGATCCGTCTCGTCCATTGAACGACAAACTTTTCTCTAGGCTATTGCATATCTAGCCACAAAACACAATTGACGTGTGCTTTTGCTCTGTTTTCGTACGGGGATTCTGTACGGAATCGGTTTGGGTTTTTCGAAATCTCTAGCCGCACGCGGACGGAAACAATCTGCGGGCCTGTCTTAGATGCGAACGCATACTAGCACTCACCATCTCATCGGGCACTTCCAATGATCCGGTGTAGGCATACTCGACCAGATACATCAGACCGTGCTTCGTGATCTGCCCGTTCAGCCGGTAGCACGGCAGCTTGGCGTCACTGGCAGCGGTCGGTCCACCGTTCAGTGTACCCTGCAAAGATAACGGATTTGTTCATACCGGATACCATTAATGTGTATTGTGTTGTCCGCCCTTTTTGCGGGGGGCGAGCATTGCGGCACTATTGCACGATCTTTACCGCGTCCGTACTGAACAGCTCCATCAGCTGGGGTGAAACGCAAGCCAGCACATTGCGGTGCGCATGGATTTCCGTATTTTCCACCTGAAAATAGCAACGGGAATGAGGTTACAATCGGACGGAACGATTTTATTTTGCTTTCGAGAGAGTCCAATAAAGGATTTCGCTATGCTTACCAGCAGAACCACGTCGCAAAATAGACGGTTTTTGCGCATCGTGCTAAGACTCTGCAAAAAGTTGGACTTCATGCTGTCGTCGGTGAACTTCAGATAACCGCAACTTTCCATGGCATCGTCTGTAAGAAAAGCGGATTACAAATTTAGTAAATAAAAGCTGATAATATTTTAATCATAAAAGAAGTATAAGTAAAACAGAAATAGAACAATGCCCACCCAATCATTAGATATTTTATGAACAACAAAACCAATTGACCATATGCCGCTATGGACAAAATAATAGAGGAACAACACTTGAAGATAGGTTAGAAGATCAACTGATCGATGTGACTTCAGTACTGCAGCAGCACATGTTTGCGTCATCCATGACTAATGCCCCAGTTAATAATCCAGAAAGTTAGTTGAATTTTTTTTAATGGCAAAGCTCTTTTCCTGATGTGCGATATTCTTAGCAAAAGCCTTATCATTCATGGCCGCTTACGAAACACTTCCGACCAAGGTATCTTTCTTCTTTGTCTACATAAGATAACTGGGGATTTTTTGTTTTGCTTTGCTGATGACTTGTCCCATAAGACCGTAACCTATGTAAATCCACAAATCAGACAACCGCAACCACTCACAAAAAGGAAGACGCGCTGTCACCCTTATCATTGAAGACTGTTTTTGTTATCATTGCGGATAATTTAGCACACGGGCGGGCGGGCGGGCGGAACACTGTCTCGAAAGCACCCATCATCCACTGCAACGAGCCTACGTAGGCGAAAAGATAAACGTTTGCCTGTTGTGAGTAATGGTGGGCTCCCACACACACACACCAAATACACACGCGGCTTGCAGGTCGATGATTTATGCGAATCACGCGATTCCCGACGCGCACCAGCCAAGTCCCGGTGCATCGCGAACTTGCGTGTGTGTGCACTTATTGGGCTCGTGTAAATGCACGACTTTATACTGCCGATGATGGGGTGACGCACCACCGCCTATGCGTCGCGGTTGTTGCATGTCCAATATGGTGATCGCGACACAGCAGCTTCCACATGTGCGCGCACGTGGGGCTAAGCCTAGCAGGTGGAAACACGTGGAGCTTCAATTCCGGTTGAGTATAATTAGTTTCCACCTCTTCCAAGAAAGTTTTGTGCAGTTTCTTTTTGTTATCGCATTTCATCGGAGGAACACAATGTGCAACCATTTCGCAAATACTGTTTGACGCTCAAGTAGCGGAGGTGGCTGTCACGCGGTATGACAGTTGACCTCGGATTTTTTGGTCGTATTTATGAGCATCAACGACTATCGGCGGGAAACAAAATCCAGAACTGTCCCCAAATATCGTTCCAAGTTACGATAGGAGAGCAACTAGCGGGGGCAAAACAAAATTTTGAACGAACAACAAGCGAGTGGATGAAGGAGCGTTTGGGTAAGACGTGCTCAAGGTAAAAACGAACCCTCCCCCCCGCGAGATGGAACCGGCCGGTTCGTTTTGGAAAAGCCCGGCAATGTTTGTTTACAACATGACGCGTGCACTGCGAAGGCGAGAGACGACCCGGGACGATGGGCGTAAACGAAGAACTGGCAACATAAACAGTGGTAACCAAGAAGACAGGTGAGCGCTTCCGAACTGTTGTTGATGCATAAACCTGCGACGCAGAAGAATTTGAATGCCAAAGCTAACAATATGCTCAACCCCAGGAACAGCCCAAAAAAAAAAGAGGGTTAGAACGCATTACATTCATTGAACTTGGAGTTCACCCATTTGCTGACAAGCGCAAAGATGCTCCATCCACCGCGATGCAGCAGTGGCGACCCTGGACGGAAGTTTATTTTGGTCGAAAAACCTTGATTAGATAACTGCTTCGCTCTGCCACCGCCGAACAGGCGATTTAGATGTAAGGCAGTCTGTTTTGTTGAAGAACAAGCTACCATCGAAAGGGGGGAGTTGGGTGTGCGTGGCTTGGCTTGAGGCACGTATTGATAAAAAATCGTCAGCAGTTCCTCTGGGTTGTTTTGCACGAGTTGCACCGCTACAACCACCGCCTATCGATTAAACAGTGTAAAACTGGATGAAACTGGAGGCCGAATGTACCGGAGGGAATTGCAAATCTTCGAGGCGTATTTTTTTGCGCATCAAACTCAATTTCTGTACCGGTATGCCGGAGGGAGGGGGGGGGGGGTTGCCATTCATACATCGATTTATACAGATTGTAGTTTAATGTGATACCAGCAAACGATCGCGTGATAGCAGTGCATTTTAAAAATGAGTATAAACTCTCCAGGGCTCGAGTTTGTATCGTTTAAACGAACATGCAAAAATGGCGACATATTTTCCCAAAATCAATAATGAGCGCGATGGAAGAATCGTAACTAGTACAGTTCAGGCTTTTCATGATGAACTAGTTCAGACCATATCCGGCTACTGTTCACGATGAGTTGGAACATGAGCAAGTACAGCTGGAATCTAATGCACTATCCTCAATCCTTATAACATGAAGTGTAAGCGTTGTGACACAGTCCACTGGGGCGAGATAATAGCGGCCGTGGTCTTTACACGGTAGGATCCGATATCGAATCCCGTTTAGGACGCAGGACTTCACTATCCATCTACGTGTAAAGTCATTTCAAGGAAGCTAGACATTCCAAAAGATATTGAGATCCTCTCAAGCATTTCTTGCATTCAACTTGTGAGTCCTGTTTTTCCCTAAGCCTTAATATTCTAGAAACTCTGACAAATATTGTACTCCCCATAATGAAACAGCATCGAGAGAGTGCAACAGATACCAGCTATACCTACCAAAGAGATTACACCACTTTGTCCTGAAGAGGATCTAGATAAAATCTGTACCCAAAAAAATCCTAATCAATTAACAAATTTTTTGATTGATTGTACAGAAAATACTCGAAAATCTGCTTCCAGCCATCGCTATCAAAAACATTCCATATTCCATCCAAGTAAGTAATCAATGTTTTTCAATCTAATATTAAGTGACAGTATTAATAAAAAGGAAACCGCCATAAAGTCGTCTGCCGTTGATAACGGGCGTAAAGATACTGGAACGACAATCAGGAAGCTGGCTCTCAACACCGTCACCGTACGTAGTAATTGAGGACTTCTCGCACGAAACAAACGGTCGCACGATACAATAAGCGACCAGACCAAGATAGCGCGCACCTTTATTGCCATCCTCCCTCCCACCTAGTAGTGGTGGTAACTACCTTCATCACGCGAAAATTCCACCAAGTCATTTACGGCTGAAAGTGTCACAAGAAAGTCACGTTCCCGGTACGTCGTGCGGGTGTTGGCAGTGTAAAATAAGGTCACCTAGTGGATCGCAATTTGACAGATGAATCATTTTTGTAGCGCGTGACCAATAATGTGATTGTAGGGCAATAAAATTATGTGATACTAATACAATCCCCCATCAAATGCTTATCAACATTGTAAAACAGAACTGTATCTTCCCTACTGACTGTTGTCGATAACGACGCTAAATTTAGTATGATTGCAATTTAGAATATTAGCCACGAAAGCGGTATCGTGATGCCACATGTGAGTCCAAACAAAAAGGTAATTTCGTTGGCCAACTACTTCCGCATTTCAACTACCTACCGAGGCAAGAACGCCTCCGTGTAGTATATGGCTATAACTTTCACTTAGTAGATCGTCCGCGGTAATGGTTTACAATGCTAAATTTAACTCTCAACCACTGCGGGACACTCCGCCCGTGCACGACGACCCCACTATTGCTGATGCAAACCTCAGGCCAATTCTTCAGACCTCAAATCTGCGATACTTACGACATATTTCTTACCACGCGTGAGAGGAAAAAAAACCCGGTAGAATGCAAATCAGTCGTTTCGTTTTTGCTTTCACTCGCCATGTTTATTTGGTTGGCACACGTGTTGATGCACGGTCATTGACCTGCACTGCACACGGTGATGTGGGCCATCATCCATCGCCTCGGCACTGCGCGACCACGATCGTCGAGCTCTGCCAGTCCGACGGTAGTAGTAGGAGCAAACTGCATCAATTAAGCCGGAAAACATTTGTTTCAAAGCCGGTCTCTGGGTTTTCCGTCGCAGCGCGTGAAAAGCGAGTTAATTGTATGTGGTTCAAAGTCTGGCCGGGGTATTTCCCAGAGACTGTTGGGTGCGGAGATATTTTAGGTTTTACTCATTCTTGCTTTGCAAACGTTCAGACCGAACGATGTCACGAACAGCGTGTACGTGTCCAACGGATGACGTTTTCCGTCGTGCCTTGGACAAGTGCCAAACTTTGATAAATTTGGCGGACAGGCTGCCGCTACTACGCCAACTTATTTTTTCCACACTTCTTGCAGCTCTTGCTCTACTTTATTAATAGACAGATCATAAACGCGATGAAGAGTCTAAATGAAATATTATACAGAACGCTACTTAAATTGTACCCAATACTACATTTAAATATAAATTCTACAACAGTAGCAACGTTATCTGACTCTTCACATCAATTATAGTTGGACTTTTTGAGAGCTGTCAACAACAATAAGTCAATCAGCGATTTGTCGGGAGCAAATTAGATGGTAAGAGCTGATCTCCATCTGCCTCCTTGTAGATGAGTCAGGAAATTCATTATTACAGAAGTGAAAAGGGTGCCAAAGACACAATCATGATCAACATTTTGGAAGAAGTATAGATCAATCATCGGCAACAACTTTGGTGACAGTTTGAAAGAGGATGTTAATAACGAGTAAAGCTAAAGCTTTACGGTGGTTACCTAGTACACACGATAAGTCCCTGGAGACTTCTTTCCAATTATTTTTAACCTAACGAATAACAAAAAAAACAGAGTTAAAAATTCACTTTACACTTTCCTTCATAGCTATGCCAGGTCAATCCATCAATCAATGAATAGATCACTTCAAAATGGGTTCACAAATTCAAAAATAAAATTACTGAAAATTCTCCTGGAAGGTGAAAAACGAAACGGTAAAACTTTCAAAGTGCGTCAGTAATGTTCACCAATTACCGTGTGTAAATATTGTGCAAAAATTCATTCACTCTTCCGTTCTGCCCGCGAAATGAAATCGACGGTGTGAACGATTGTTTGCATACGAGTTGCAAGACGTTCATAATAAACTAAAAATAAATGGCGATACGTTAATTATAAACAATCGCATCGGTTGGCACGTGGCTGCTGTTAAGTTAAATAAGACTACATCATTGCACTAGCCCGACTGGGGTAGTGGAACACGATCAGCAGAGCCAAAAAAACACATGGCGATCTCGGGCAAACAGTCATCAGAGTGGTCAAAAGTCCAAGCAGTGCTATGGTGATTGGTGCCAAAGTCGTGATAAGTGGGTAAACACACACCATTCTATTTTGCAATCACTTTCGCAGCAATCATCTTTCACCACTATTAACCATAATCGGCTTCTTAGCCAGTGAGCTGAGTTATTACGGCTCGTAAAGGGGTGGGGGAGGGGGGTGGAGGGAACAACAAACCCATTATCTTGCCACCTTACACCGGTGGTGACGGTGGAGACGCGCGCGATGTAATCCGACCGCATGCAATCATAAATATCCACAATTACCAGTCACTACTTCCCGGCAGCAGACAGAGCACTTGCTGCCGGTGATCCAATAAGGAAAAGCGGGAAGGCGTTCCGGGGGAGAACACGTCTCGCATGTGACCAACACCTCGGGCCGCTAGGGGATATAATGAAATAATAATACCTAGAGACACCGCAGACAGCGAGAAGTTAAAGAATTGGAGCGCGAAGCCACGCGTGGCTGAAAATTGCAACGTGCGATAATTTGAAGTGCATACCTTTCAGTTTATTGCCGCAAATATGCATTGGTTTAAGGAAAATGAAGCTCCTATCCTATTAGTGTAGGATCTGAATGGAGGAAGGTAAATAAAGGCATTCAATAGGAGACTTCGCATGAAGCCAGTAAATGAGTCCTTATTGGGCCTTTCTTAAGTGCCCTATCTGCTTTTAACGTAAGCTGTCGGAAAAAAATCCCAACTGCGTTCTAGACATACTCAGATTTTCTTTTATTTACTGCATCAGCAACACAGATGTGGACTGATACCGCATTTGTTTACAAATGTAACCTCATTATGGCGCGAATTTCAACCAATTTTCGGCACAAGCATCCTGGCACACTCCACGATACACAGTATGTTTAGACGTTTCGAACCATTCAAGAAAGTAAGCAGCGAACGACGATCTCCTGACGATCGGCAGCTTGACGTCAGCGGGTAACTATAATGAACGAGCAAGTTCCAGTTTGCAAAAATGTACATCATTCCGGGTAATGCAATTAGAGGCCTAGTTGTTGGTCCTTCGTCGCGCAAATAGCCGACGACGTTTTCCCGCAAAGTTGCATGCCCTTCATCAGTTCTTTTAATAACACATCTCCTCTCGCGCACGTCATTGGGAACTAAAATAATTTGATCCCAAGGCCTCAACCGAAGATCTACGATGTGCTCGGGACAAGAGTTAAGTCATGGTAAAGTATTTACTTACTAGGGGGGTTTTAAGACAACACTCAGCCATTGCTCCGTCATTACTTACCACTATCGTACGAAAATTTGATGGTATTTTTTCTGGTCATTTTGAATCACTCAGAGAAAAAAAAGGATCAACCAATCAATGTTTCAAAGCCTAGTTTTAATTACTCAGTTCAGGTCACGTTCTACGCACTTGAGCCGGGATTGCTTGTTTTACTGCGGTAACAGTTGTCGCGTGGACAAGGACGGAAGTAAACACACACACTAATATCACACACTTGTTAGGTACGGCAAATATGGTTTAACCAGCTTTTTAATTATCAAAGATCACAGATAAAGCACGACCGTTTCCGCCACATATGCACCACCCGTATACATTTTCCTTAGCGTCCAGAGTTTAGCAGCAGCAGCTGTTTGTTGAAAAAGGGACTAAAATGTTTCACCACTCGCTGACCAGGAAGCGGGACAGTTCCTGATGTACTGCAGCATTCCACTTGTTTCGTTACAACAATGTCGCAGAAATACACCGCCAAGCAGAACGGACGATTTAGCGCACCCGACCGAAATGGTACATCTTGCTGAGCGCTCGTCAACCGCCTCCTCCATGTGCACGAAAATGTCGACGAACAATACTCTGACAGGTGAATTTTTCTTCTCGCAGCAACTTGGCCTATTTTTGACACTGTTTCGCGACCACACTACGCAACACACGCGCCTTACGTGAGCTTCAAGAAACTTCGATTCCTCCAAGGGCTTCTGGAAGAACGGCACGACACCGGACCAAAAAACCCGCGGTCCTCCCGGCGTGTCTACACACTTGGGAAAATCTCCCGAAGGACTACTCTCGCAAAAGTCAACGATGAAGGTTGAACAAATAGGGAGGAAGGCCTTACTACTACTTCGGGGACCTACTAGTCTCACACGGACTGGATCAACGTGAGGCAAGTGCTGTCCCGGCGAGTACTACCAATCGACTGACAACACTCTTCTTCTGGTTCAGGTTTCGATCGAAGGCGGCCACCACCGACGCAGCGTGAAACCTGTCCATTGGCAGCAGTGTAAGGGACGGTGGCGTATACCGGAGACGGAACGCCGGCTATCTTGCAAAAAAAAAGAAAAACACGACCCGGCGCTCTGTGTCTGTTGCATGTATTTACTACACAATTTGGAAGGCACGCTGTGCGCTCTCTCTCTCTCCTTCCAACCGATAGCAGGCGAGCTATCGGTATTGGTGGTCCATTCGCTACTATCCGCGTGTGTTTATCATCCTTTCGGAATATCGGACACCCATACACAGGCGCGGCTGTTGCACGTCAGCGCCGGTTTGCCGAATGCAAATGGCGTAGTAGTAGGGCTACGAGTAGTACACATTTGGGATAGATAGGAGGCCCCCTCCCCCTTCTCTCGTGCTATAGATATTGAAGGGAAGAGATGGGTAGTATTTACGACTACTACAGATAATGCACACCATCACCAGTGGCATTGCCCCCGTTGTGTATATACACTTGAGCCTTGAACATTTGAGGGAGGTCAAGAACATGCGAACGTCAGCTAGACTCTCAGATAGAATCAACAAACGCACGGCCTGCTCCCGGGTCCCAGGAACCCGGCCGAACGAAAGAAACCCTGTCAAATACTTGGCCTCCGAAGTTTGAATCCATCGATCCATTGGCATTGGTACACTGAATTGCAAGCATGCCGGTGGTAAAGAACGATAAGTTAGATTGAGTAGCCATCCATCATTATCGCTGAACTTTGATCAACATCCTGAGCCATCTGTCGATCAAACTCACGATAGCTGCCATTAAAGTTGGTAATTCCTTATAGAGTTTCTTTACAATTCCTTAACATTTACTACTTAACAAAGCCTTTCTTAGTAAACTAATTGCTAAGTACCGCAACCAACACTGATGAGCAAGCAAATGCACACTGCAATAGTGTTCGCGTACACACCAACAACACGGAGGTCAAGTTCTTTGTGACTAACTTAATTAAGACGAGCAAAACTGTACATAAGACTTCTATATTAATTGTATTTATTCATTTTTTTTTGCTTCACGTGCACACTACATCGACCAGTTTCTGAGTCAGCAGTTGGAAAATCCAGCACGAAACAAGAGCTGTTACACCAACTTTGTGCAGCAGGGTTACAGGAAGCTTTACAGAGTTACAGAGGGTGAACACTTTATCACACAGTTCGATTTTACACACAACTCCACGCGAATGCATCAATCATGCATTGCGAATGGAAATATGAACTATAAACCGACCGCAAAAGTGTCTTACCAGCAGTGTGATAACTTTGGCCGGGCAGTGTATTTAGCATATCACCATCAAAAAGCATCACATGGACATGGAATATTGCTCCGTTTCGTACCAACGCTCGAAAAGAGTTCCACTTATCGTGGCGCTGTGCAAAAGCAGGAAAAAGAACGCCGATAATAGTTGATCAAACTGCTTTTAGCACGATTTTTGTGGAATAAAGTGTGTTACCTAACGTGTTAATTTTATATAAAGGCCATAGAGACTAAAACCGATAACGTCTTACTTTTGGCAGTATGTGAATGCGTTTCTGAGCTACACTCGGATACAGATTCCAAGTATGCAACTTGTACTTGTGTGTCTGTGTTTCTCGTTACCCAACGAAGCCACCCATCAAGGACGGAAATAAACTTTAAACTATCTTTACGAATTTCAATGCTAAAGTGACGTTTTAAAGCCGAGAGAAATGGCCTCCGTTTGAAAATTACGCACTAAACCCTTTTCTCGTTTGTCGTAACTCTTGGGTCATGCATTCAACACTTATGTGCCTGTGGTCCCGGTCTAGTTATTTCCCTTGACCACACTTCTTATCCGTCAGCAACACACAACTCGAGTCAGCGTCTCCTTGCTTCTGCGTTTGCATACACTTCGTGACGCAAATCACGCACCCACCCGTTACCAGGCCCTCGTGTCTGTAAGGGCGTGTGACTTTGTGGGCGGATAAAGGGATCAGTACGAGCCGGAAGTGAGGTTAGGTCATTATCACACAGGAGAGCAAAAAAAAAACAGTTCCACTAACTTCAAAGCCAAGGTGTTTGATTTGTTGGTGCTTGGTGTAAGTAATCTGGACCAATTGAGCTGTGAAATGATATGTGCACTCATATCCCTTCAAGCGAGAGATAAAAGCGAAACATTAGCTGAAGGTTTCAATCACAATGTAGGCCCCCTACTGGTTGCTGGTGGAAAATGATACTAGCTGAGCCTATTACAGTCACTTGAGAACTGTTGCTCACTAGGTCACATTCCATGATATGTACCAAGTGGTTGCGGAGGGAAAGGACATTGTAGAGTTGATACGTAAACACTAATGATTTATTTGAAAATAGAAAATAAGGTCAGATAAAGCATATGTTATATCTCTGTGCCCTCTCTATGTCGACCGTCTAAATCTAGAATTTAGACTAGAGACTACCTGGATCAGCAATGAAGTATTTTAGTTGCACATTGGTTTGTTTAGATTTACCTTAGGGCCGTAATTCAGAACAAAGGCAGCACAACTCACTTCAATTCACCATATAGACGTGAGGACATTCCCGAGAAGGTGAAGTTGAAATTCAAATCAACCAACCATCTTTGTTGGTGACCTGATCTTTGGCTTGGTAGAGTCAACCAGATTGAAAATATCACCTGTTTTCTATGGCGTTGGTGTTAAAATGAATACCTCCGTGTATGTAGGGATTTTGAAGGTCCACGTGCATGGTTAAGATCTCTGAATGGCTCTTCAATGGCTGATGGAAAACTTGAAGACCAAATAATTGTGACAATCCTAAAACGGCCAGATTGTTTTAATTTGAGTGTATGTTTGGGCATAAACCCGGTCCTGCCGTGTGAGATCCAGACCACCTCCCCGTAGGGCTGACTACTTTGCTACGGGTAAAACTAAGTCACAGAAAGCCAGATATGGCAGGCCGAGACCTCTCGAGGTTGTAGTGCCAATAAAGAAGAAGAAGAAGTAACTCGTCATAGCGTGAACATCCTGACGTCTGTTGTAACACATACGTGACAGTGAATGTCAGAGGACTACTTCCGTTAGACATGTTAAGTTAATAATTTGCTTGCCAATTTATTGAATACTATAGAACTTAAGCATGTTCATTAGAGTCTTGCGACGCTGCACATGCTGGAGTAAATGATCAATCTGCTCTACCGGCACATGCCGTTACGATGCGACTGGCCAATAATTGGATTGCAATCTATCGGAATCCCTTCCCTGTTTCATAATGAGCAAACGGCCGTGTACTGACGCCGCAACAAATGGTCCGAAGCCCTACACACAAACACACACACCCTCCCCGCGGTTGTGGAATGGACGCACGCGTGCTGTTCTTTGCCGATATCACGTTGTCACTAATGTGGCTGACATGGTGGTTGAGCGAGAAACGGAACGGTTCCTTACTTTTTGGCAAACACATGACGCTTCCCAAACTCGTCCCCGTCGATTGAAGAAACGACCAAGTGACCAAGAACGCTTCTTCCTTGAGAAAGGGAACGTGGATACGTGTGTGTGTATTTTTTTATTCCTTTTGCTTCTTCTAGCTCTCATTACGTATCTCTTAACGTGAGGGTGTTAAATTATGCGCTTAATGGTGATGGATGTCAGCACCACCCCTTGACCGGTCGATGTTAATTCCGTCCTCGATATGCTCTACTGTAGCTCAGTAATTTGTTTAAATTTCATTGTCCGTCTTCTTCGTTTCTGTGAACGTTTTTCATAGCATCAGTGAAAAAAAGCGAATGATGAATGAACACGCAATAGCTACCGCACCCTCGGTACGACAAAGATCGTCCGTCCTAGCAACTAAGATCGCGAACATTCCACTGAAATAGCAAACCTAGAACTCGTGCTTGGTAACTGTGTCATATTGATAAAACTGATGACGATTTGCTGGCCCCGCTGAGCTCATCTCAGGGAGATGTCTCAATTGCTCAACCTTTACCAAGGGCACGATCATGCGCTAGGTTATCATGAGAATCTCAAGGTCTACAAACAATTCAAATCAGTGATGTACATCCAAATGAAATGGATACATTTTTTTGATATTTGGAATCGGTAGTGATGTGATTCGTCACACCAAAGACAAAATTACACAGAACTATTGTTTTAAAGACACGATTAGTTGTGTCTTCAAATACAAGCTGAAGGTCCCCGTGATCGAATCTCCATACGTTTGCTCGTGGGAATCACCCAAAGCTAGCGCTAAAGACCAATGCGGACCACCATTCGAACAGTAAATAAACATCTCCAAATTCTTTGATTGACCGACCAAGGACAAGAGCAACGGTTCTTCCTGACTTGGCGAAATTGCTTTCGGGGGACGTTTTTGTGTGTCATTCTTCTGACGCTGCACACTGGCCAAAAACGAACAGGATGATGTGCTCAAGAAAGTCAACCCCCAACCGGCCCGCTCATCCTCCATTTATCAGCATCACAAAAATACACATTACAACGCTTGTTACTATACTACGGAGTGGCGGAAGAGGGTACAACACAACGGCGTACCTAAAAATATCGAACCGCCTAGCCGCCGTAAAGTCACGTTCGACGCGTGGTTCGAAGACAATACCTTTGCTAAATTTACTGCTTTACTCCGCAATTGTAATTTGTTCGACATCCGCACGAACGAACGGACGAACGATCGAGCGATCCTCAGGGCTGGGATGCATGCCGTTTGGCGCATGGTCGGGACGTAAATAGAATGGGACGACACGCGTTTTTCCCTCCCAAAAGTTTATGTTCTCGGAATGATCTAACTTTCGGTGCGCTTGTACACCACAGATGGCCAGTGAAGGAAATGCCTGGGCCGAACACGACAGTATGTTGCAGGGCAGTTAATGGACCGAAAAGCATTGCAAAAGATACAAACAATTTTGACACACCTCCAATTCAAGCTGGTGTGCTGTTGGCAAAGTCTTAGAAACTATGCTTCTTTGGGGTTTTATTCTTCAGCTAAGCACAGTGACTGACAGAAAAAGTGATGATTTTATATATTTTTTAATTTTTCCTTTTTTTAATTAAAAATGAAGCGTTTATGTTCAAGTCTAGATCGTCCGCGCGCTCTCAGGCTTCAAATCAATGTCCGTTTGTTCGTAGAGTTCCTCAAAGATTATCTTTGTTTAACCAATCCTACTAGCCAATTCATCCACCCAAAGAACTGATCTAGAATTGTAAGGGCTTGTTAGGACTGATGTTCAATGTAGCTGGACCGATTCAAACGGCTTTTTTGTTTTGTTTTGAAAGAATTTCTACACATTTTAGCAATAGTTTAGTGTTCTGGACACCAACCAACTTACTACGATATTCAAACATATTAATAAAAAGCCAAAAGTGATGTGTCCCTTCATGAAGTTAAATGCTCTGAGTATTACCTAAAGCCAAAACAAACCGAGCAAGACGACAAGTTGGATACATTTTTGCACTAAACTTTTTGTACAGCGTATTTGTAAAATTATAAATGATATACTTTTGGTTTAAATAAATTTCTCATTTTTTAAGTGACTCAATATTATATCTTTAACATCATGTAAAAATAGCTTCATTTTTAACCAACTAAATGGAAGAAATTTAAAAAAAGGAGAGTGAGCAGTTAATTTTGCCTGTCACTGTATATCTGTATCTCACATTTTTTCACATAATTCCATAAAAAAAACTTTATAGTTTAACTGCGCTATGTAATAAATTGTAGGCATCTTTCACTTACCGCCAATGGAGTTTTCAATACGTGGCCTCATCCTTCGGGAGATTGGGGAAATGCCGTTTACGGAAGTTGTTTTGCTCGAGTGTGCCCCGGCCGACGATGGAACGGACGCCGTCAGTAGACTGTAGTGCTCGAAGGCGCTAAAATGTTGACCCCTAGTAGAACGAACGCACAAAGACAGGAAAAATAACACATAAGTCCAGTGCAATCGATGACGTTTTCTAGGGGAAGGTGAGAAAAGGAAACATATCGTGTGTACGGAGCTAATTCACCCGCTAGTGTTAATGAAATGCTTTGGATCCGAACGAGATACGACGCAAATGAACCCTTTTTCGATAGAATGCTTGTTTGAATCAAACAAGGCACCCCATATAGCACAAAACTTTTGCAAAATTGCATATTTTTATTCATCGAGAGGACAAGAGAATGTCAGTAGCTTTTACTTTATTTTTATCGCTCTTTCTAACTTTAACAAACGAAAGGTAGAGCTGTAACAGTCGCTTAAAATATACCACCATCTTGTGCAGCTGTGGTTGCCAACCTCCCCCAAAACAAAGAGAAGCCATTTCCTTTCGTTGCAGAACTTAATGTAAGCAACAAGGTTACTTACTACACAACCGCAAAAGAAAATGGCTTCCGTTGTACTAATTTTAACGAAGGACAAAAGATATGGGTCGTCATCGCTGGAAGACGTCCAGAACCGACCCCATTTAGAGAACAGTAGCAAAAGCAGCAGAATTACACGGGTGCAGAAGTGATGAGCGTACTGTTTTCAACCCAGTTACAGCAAAAAGAAGACGACATGCCGATGCTATTGATTTATGGTTCGGAAATTTGATGAAAGAGTTATTGAACGTTCCGCGAGCTTAGTAACGAAAGCATTAAAAATAGATCCGCTGGATTGTGTGCACGCCACAGTGCACCGAGAGGAGAGTGGCATAGAATCAAAAACGAGCTATTAACCAGCACGTTCCAGAAACGCCATTCTTCGTATCGGAATCGATGGACGATAGACTATGGTACGCTGTGGTGGCGCCTGATTTCACACATTAGAAACACCCACTGAGACACTAGTGAACGGAACGGAGTGATGCTTGCCTTGAATCCATTCCGGATGATTTCGAGCTGTGGTCGACCAAACGATGAACTTGTGGACAAGGATTGTTTCTGCACTTTGCAATACATTCAGCCACGACACAAGAGTGTACAAACTGAGCCGGAAGCAAATTTATTCGCTGTTGTATAGTCGTCGGCAAGGACCGAAATTTGCTATCTCCACCAGCAAACAACAGTAGGCACTGAGTGTATTTATGTTTTGCATTAGAAAATCCCTTCTCTCTAAGGGAAAACAGAAGGTGGGTAGTTTTCTGCAGCGCACCTATTCAACACAACTTATTCACAACACTTTCATGAGAACTTTGGTCAGCAGTTGATATGGCGTCCAAAGGCCATCACTTCATTGTCCGTCTACGTAAACCACCAGGCGACTCCACCATGCTATCAACTCCCTGCTGCCATCCAGTTCCTTTGCACGTTTTTATTATTATTGTACGCCTACTCGATTCAATCGATAGCACAACGCCACCAGTGCAAGAGAAACGAGGTTGCACTACGCGTCGCGATTGAAAACAATCGACACATTTGCGGAAAGCTCGCCAAAAAAAGTTTGTTGAGTGGGGGTGGAGATGTAATGTAAAAGTGCACACACGAATTTATTTCAACGTTTCGCACAACAAGCAGCAAAGTAGCTAAACCGTCCGATGTGTGATAGGTAAACGCACGTATGGTGCCCAAATTGTACGCGGGCGTTAAGGGGTAGAAAAATTATGACTCAAAGTGGAGAGACATACTCCCACCGTGCTCTCGGAGTAGGAGGTTGGTTGCTGCCGTATGGATGTCGGCCGGTGGTGCAAACGAGATGGAGAGAGTTTTTCCTTCAGCTTCCTATCATTCTCTATCCCAATGTTTATCATTTGCTTTCATTTTCTTTGCCTTTCTCTTGACTTTAACATTCTCTTTCGAATCTATAAAAGCGCTCTCAATTATTCGTGGGAAAAACCGACCGAGCGAGAGAGAGAGAGAGAGAGAGAGAGAGAGAGAACAAAGTTCGATGCCAGTGTTTGAAGTGTGAAACAGTGCTACGAATATTTTTAGTACTATCCAGCGAAATGAAATAGTAACATGATAGAATGATATTTAATGGGTTATTATCGCAACAGTAGGGATGTTAAATAAAACGTTTAACGAATGATCTACGGAGACCTTCACTTGTCATATTATAGTAACAAGTACTTTATCTGTGACTTAAATATCTTAATACCTGGACCGGGATTCAAATCCTATCCGGACTGTTCCCTTGTAGTGAGGACTGACTAACCAGCTAAAAGGCAATAATCAATTCGATGAAACCAGTAATGGTAAACTACGATCTTCCGAAGTGAAGGCCTTCCGATGTTGTAAAGCAAATTATGGAGAATAGCCAATAATTCGTAATTGGGCTTAGCGTGGATCTTGGTAACATTTGACGGTGCTATAAAAATACTGCAACGACTAGGCCCCAAATTCTACAACAAGCTTTAACAATGATGCTTTTCTCTAACATAGTTTAACCAGTTTTACTCTTCTGTTACTTTCATTGCATCTTTATCTATCTTTCGTTGCTTTGTTTATTTCTCCTTTATTGTCACCTAACATTAACTTTCAACTCATTTAAGATTTGAGCATTTGGCATGTTTTTGATGTTTGTTTTGAAACATCTAATTTTATTTACTCAGATTCAGTTTTATTTGGAGCAAAACAAAATGAAAATAAGTTAATAAAACATGAATATATTCAATAAACAAACAAAAGCTTGTGTTTCTGATGAACTCAACTCTCTATTCTCCATTAAATAAATACACAAGTATTTGACCGTAATAAGAAAATATTTGGTGGGTTTTAACAGTCTGCAACTTGCAAACTTCTTTTTATCAAAAAATGACCAATTATTGTTAAATTATTTTTCTTTTTTTTTCTTTTTCAATTTCTACACCGAGCAGAAAAACACCAAAAACGTCCCAACAAATGTTTGTTTTGCGACAAATCCCTCATATGCCGTGTTCCTCGCAAAATGATTAAAACAAGTCACTCGCTACAAGAAGGTTGTCTACACTTCTTCAACAATTACAGAGCTTCAAATGACTAATCAAACAAATTACCGTTCGAAAAGATTACAACCATTACCACCACTGTAGCCGATTCAGTACGGTCGAAAGGTAAAAAAAGAACACGAAAACACATCACACTACACGTAAAATCGATTCGCGTAGCACGGGACAACCGTTTCGACGATACCCAACAAAGAGTCAACCAGCAAAGAATGAATGAAGCAAACTCACCCATTGAACGATCAAATGAGAGCAGCGTGGTGAGAAAATTTACGGCCACTTGATGGTCACTGGGCTCGCCGGAAAAAAGTGGAAAATGCGTGTGTGGTTGCAGGCAGTATCACCATCATCATCATCACTTTCGCCGTTTATTGGGGGATGCGTATGAGGGACGGAAAAATAAAGATCTCGATCGAGTATAACTGGTTTAGCCAGAACACTTTTTTCCTGCTTCTGCATTTTTCTTGACAGCTTGTGAATAACATCCGTTGCGTTAAAGCATGTTTTGTAGATGCTCTCTGAACCTTTCAACAGGTGATTAAAATGGCATTTTATCGCATCATTTTGGGCAATAATAAATAAAACCGACATTGGAGGTTGTAAAAAAAGTTCGCAATTATGGTTGATTTGCATTACTTTAAATAAAAGAGGAAGAAAGAAGGATCTCGTATGCCAACACCCAGCCAGAAACGCAGAAAGCCGGTGCACGATGCAAAGTGGAACTTTCTCTCATTGATGTGATGGAGCATCTCTGGCTAACTTCTATCACTATACAGTAAAAAGGGGTCGCGACTGTCTGTCTACACACCCATGTTTTAGGTCGTTGAACGTCAGCAGCGACAGTAGTGTGATCCAAGACGGACCACTTTCGAGAAACGTGTCGGACGGCTCTCCCAGACGACGACGACGACGACGACGGACCCGAACGAGCAGACCCGCCGTTGACACAAAAGGTCAGCTGCTGACATACTTCGCAAACGCTTCTCCCTTGGCTGTTGGACACCCTCCATTCGGGGGGTCTCGAAATTTTGTGCAAACTCGCGTTAGGATGTCTTGCTGGCCGACGAGTGACAGTCTCAGACAGATTGCCTCAAACGACCACAAAGCATGCGTGGCAAAGCAGATTTGATCAATTTGACCATGTGCTTTATTAAGGCAGGGACGTTAAGACACGTTTTACCAAACTTGTTCGTTTTCGGTAGATGACCTCCAATAAAACGTTCCAAACCGATGTAGATTATTTAAAATCAATCGAAGTGGGGAACAATTTTCTATTCCTGCTTCTCATAGCAACCATCGCTGGTAAAGGAAGTTGGGAACCGGTGAAAGCAGAATGGGTGCATCTATAGCAACCAAAGGCATGGCGATGCTTTTATTGAATCATCAAACTTTTCAATGGATAAAACCTGCCGATAAAATACCGTTCAGGGTGTAAAAACTTGTTATCTAGTCGGAATTTCACTATAAACACGTGTGATTCCAGCTTGTCGGACAACACTCATTGGAGTTTTATTTTAAGTGCGTATTATACCGAGCCGGTTCCAGCTCGGAGCTGATGAATTGCCCTTCAGCTCTCCACTCGATAGATAATTTTTACCGACAGCACCAACACTCACACAGAGGAAAAATGCCGCTCATAGATGCGGCAGGTTGAGTTTCGGAAAGCGTGAACAACATGGCCAAAGTGTATTCGCCAGCCTTGCAAAATGATGCGTATTTAATTTGCGATGCGTGCACCAGCAACTGAGACCTCGAATATCTTCGCCACTCACACACAATCAAGCCCTATCGTACATCCACATGACGGAAACGGTAAATTGAAACGAAATGCACGAGCAAACACGTTCTCGACGCAACGAGAACGGCCTCAAACGACCTCGAGCACCATCCAGAAAGATGTGGAAGAAATGGTTGATGAGGTGGACGGAGGAATAACAGCAAGACAAGGGGGAGGCTCACGCATCACGGTGGCACGTCATCCATCTTTCGCGCTGCTATTGGATACACCCCGTACTATGATAAAAGTGCATTTGTCGCAAAGGATTGAAAAAAAGCCGGCATGAAGGCGTACTACCTACCTGTTGGTCACTAAAGATGACACGCACCGATCCTGCTGCTACAGCACACAACAACCAAGCAACCAAGATGGGCTCGCTAGGGACAACGTCACAAAACGAGCATAATCATGTTGGAACGAAAAGGGGCCAATTTGCATGGAATGTTAGCGTCTTGACACGAGCTGGGCGAGAAACGCAGGTCGTGCCGGTTTTTGCTTCCGTCGCCGATGGTTCTGCAACTGTGATGTTAGCAGCTACAAACACACGAACCGCACAATACACTTTACAATCTTCACAAAGCAGCACACAATTCACTTGCAAACCGGGAAGTAATTCGCAAACGCATTGGCGAGTTTCCGGACCGACCACGGCTTGCTTACGCGTGTGGTGGAAACATGCAACTGCAACAGACCAACCGACCGAACAACTACCACGAAAAGTGCGTACGTGACGAGACCGTGCCGCTGCTGCTAAAGCAAAACGCACCACCTACTTGGACGAACGACTGTTTCAGTGTGTGAGGCGCTGGTCTATGGAGGGTTGTGGCAACCGTCGGCTGTCAAATCATTTGGAGCAGCTGTCAAATGGCCGTTTGCTTGTGTGTGAATGTTTGGGGTTGCGGGTTTTTTTTTACTAAAATCCGTTTTTTACGTATTTTCACAAATTCTAATTACAGTATCGTATTGTTCCCCACAACTTGTAACAATTTGATTTTTCTAACGATTTTCCGCAAATGTTCAAAAACGTGCGCCTACGTGACTCCAAACATGCATATCAGCATGGTATGGGATCTAGGCTCCCCTATTTCTAGGTGGAAATTAGGGCAATCTGATAAATAAGGAAGAAGAAAGCAAATCAAGAAAACCTTCCGGTTCTGATGAAATGAGTGAAAAGAATGTTTATTTTTACAAATTTAAAAATTTGCACTCCAAATCTTCGTGTAGTGATATTGATGTATAGTTTTAAATATTTCTTCAAATAAATAAGAAAAATAGGAATAAAGAACCATTTCCCGTGCTCCAACAAGCACCATTAAACCTGAAGCGATTTTAACGTACAATCATGGCCAAATCCTCCTTCACAATCATTGATGATTTCGGAAAAATACACAACAAAAAACAGTTTTCTTTTTTTTCTTTGGAATTGGTAAACTTTGTAGTTTGTAGCTGTTTTATTCATGTTCAAGAGGTGCATGCGAATTTGGAACCCGGAAAAACGCTACAGAGCATTCACACCGGCGGACTCCTCAAGCCAGGCAGTCGAGCATTGCCTCCTGATCCCGGTTTTTTGTTTCAATTCTTCCTATAGCACGAAATTGCCGAATGAATCGCTCTTGGCTGATTTAAATCTACCTGTATATCATTACAACCTAACCGCAACCGTAATAGTTTACAGAAATACCATCCCAGAAATGCGTATCACGTCCTAGAGCCCTTCCTAATCACCCGAATGATGCTGAACAGTGTGTGTGTGTATGAACGTTTGAACCATTTTTGTTTTAAATCACAAGATTAAACTAATCATAACATCTAAACCGTTGCTGTGTCCCTGCCCTGCCTTGGGAGAGAATTGGCTTTTTTGCAATTTTAAACTCTACTACCTACCAAGCACCGAATCCGAAACGGAATGAGTTCCTTAACCCACTTTTCCCCTAAAAATTACAAGACTTGGGGGGCCTAGGCCCTAGAGCAGAAAGGAGTGCTTTACTCTGTATTTGTGTTGAATGTTTAATTTGATGTTTGTTTTTTCCCGTACCACCGCGAGGGTCGTATCTGTGCATCACTAATTGCTTTTCGATAGTTTCTAATTTTGCATTTTGCTTTCCTCTTTTTGGCTTCACATTTTATCCACACAGAAATCATCGTTTTGTTTTTCAAGACGTACGGCCTAGCCGTTCTTTCTGCGCACTCTACTGGTACACCGAGAGGCTTCCATCGGGAACCTCAACACAACACAACAAACGAAGGTGAACGAAGTAAGGATAGTAAGAAACAGACGGTAAATACAACTAACTTATAGCCAACACGAGACAAGAAAAACATTGCACAACAACTAACTTGCAACTTCCACTTACACGTAAACCCTTTAAGCGTTCTAAATCGTCGTCGAGAACATAAATCGTTGTTTAAATAAATATGAATATCTAAACAATGCGCGCTGGCTGCTGCTTACTCACTATTTCTAAGCAAACCCCGTCCCGTAATCCCACAGTTAAAGCCCTCCCATTTATTGGTAAGAATAAAATGGTTAAACTAACGTTCGATAAGCATAGAAGGGCAGTAAAGGACGAATGAATAAAATGGAATTATTATTCAACCAACTAACACACTTGGGCACACCAATACCAGGGAGATGGAAGATGGCTCTTCCACCAGACGAAAGCTAACCCGGAAAAAGAACTGCATAATTACTGTAAAACGTAACCATTCTAACGAAGAAATGCGATATACGAAAATGTTTCACCAGCTCCCGCCCCCGCTTCGCGCTTCATCGTAGCGATGGAAAGCGGAAACGACGCAACCGTTCTCATTTCACGCCCTCACCATCCTCACCACCGACATGCTCACTAACGCCATTCAGCGCTAACGGTATCACCGTGGCACCGCCGTCATCGTCGGCACCATCGCCCCCGTCAATCAGCGTCCCATTGCGTCCACGTGCACCGCTGCTGCCCGACTTTCGGCCGGCCAACTTTTTCATATACTTCATCTTTAGCTTCCGCCGGCCGAGTGACATACCTCCGGCAATTTTCTCCGTCACCGAGCCGGCGGACAGTGTGTCCGCGCCGGTTGGACGATGGTGTCCCTTGCGGGACGACGTTTTGGCACTGGAAGTGGTCGAGGGCAAAGAGCTGCTGCCAGTTTTGCTATCATTGTCGTCCTCGCGTAACTCTGCGTCCTGATCGTGGCTGTTTGCACTGCTACTGTTGGTCGGCGTCGGATCTACGGTCGGTTGCGCTAGTGATAGCAGTGACGCTAGCTCGTCCACAGTCATTTTGCTGGTGGTCGTTTGTCCGGCGAAAGTAGGAACGGAGACGGAGCTGGAAATGGAGCGTCCTCCTCCATTCATGCCCACGGTAGAGATCGAATGAAAGGATAATGATTCTGTCCGTGGAAGTGTCGAGTTAGTGTCGGGACCCACAGCAGTAGCGTCTTTTCCTCCGTTGGCGTAATCGTTTGATGAGCTTTGATATTTGCCTAAAAAAACCAAAGGTTGCGAAATTACGTTACACCATCGCTCCAGGAAGGCAGCAAGCTGTAGTTTATTTAATTAGGATTCCGTTCGCTTTCGCTTACCTTCGGGGCCAAAGAAACCGTTCGCCTTCATCAGGCTACCGCGGTGTCTTCGATCCTTTTTGCTGCCAATCTCCAGATGCTCTACACCGCGTACAGCGGCACTGACCGCAGCTGTCGCCGTGTTGCCCGCTCCTGTACCATCGCCATTCATCACCGGAATTGCCTCCGACTGATGCTTACCGCTCACCGGGTGCTGCTGTTTGCGTTTGAAGCCCGTTGGCATGGTTGCGTCAGACGGTCCGGACGTTTTGCCGCCCGGCTCATGACGGCGCGATGAACCCGTAGTCTTTGTGTGTGTCTTCCGCTTGGAGGTAGGGGCGAATGATTGCTGCTTCATGGAGCTGTGCCCATTCTCTTCGCCTAGTTCATCGCCGCTGCTGTCCTCGTCGTGATACGCATCCGTATCCTCAAACGAAACACTTTTCTGTGGCCTCGTAGCGCCAGAAGCGCTTGCCACGTTGCTTGTTGACGTATCCGAATGCTGCTGCTGCTGCTGCTGTGGCGGTGGTGATGGTAACGGCTCGCTTATGGTTACTTCGATCGCTGAATCTTGATCCGTTTGCTTGGTAACGGTGGTCGATCGGACGACTACTGCTTCAGGCGCTGAATATCCTTCTTCTGAAACATCCATGGATTCTGGGACCAGTTCCTGAAAAGGTGTGAATTGTGACAAAACACTCTCGGTCCCTGTTTCCATCGCTCGATATATCCCTTTTGTTGGTGATTTCTTTAGTTGCTGGTACCAATTTCTCTCATTAGAACTATTCTGCATAGTTTTTAGCTAATGAAACGATCGGAGAGAATGCCAAAAGTGGAAAGCGAACCAACAACCAGATCTTCCAACTCACACCACTATCCCAACATAGTTTACCTTTGGTAGCTGTTGCTGTTGTGGCTTTGCTTGCTCCTCTTGCTGGGCGGCCGGTACCTGGTGTAAAACCGGCGGCGGAACCGGATTGCCCTGCAAAACAATTTCCGGCCCACCACCGTAGATGCCGTGGAAAAAGTGCCAAAGGTTCGCGTTTATCTGCGCATAGTCCGAAAACGGACGGACACTCCGCAACGGCACACTGGTGTCGCCCTGGATGGCGATCGATTTGTTTTGAATCGGTCCCGGATCTTCGTTCGTAAGACCACGGGCAAACAGTTGCCACTGGCGAAACCAGGCCATGGAAATTGCATAGATCGTGGTCGGTTTATCGCTAACCTGCAATGGAAAACGCCGTTAGAAAACCATTTTGACCGGTGGTGGATTCGTAGGAGTGGGCCCCCTTTACAAACCTCAACCATCATAGCTACCATAAAGTCGTCATTGTAGGCGGTAAACGTTTCCAGCTCGTAATGCTGCCGGCGGGACAGCGTTTCGGCTGCCTTCTTGCATATGTGGCACGGGAAGATGTGGTTGCACACCGGACCGCCGCCGAATTTTTTGTACAGAAAGTCCCACAAAGCCTGCGGGAATGGCACGACCAGCTTCGAGAAGTGGGACGCTTTGTTCGGCGGAAAGGCACCGTGCGGGCACAGCAACGTCCAATTGTCGATCGGTCCCGGTTCGGCGAATGTATTGAACCTGGAAAGGCGGTATGAGTGGATGAACTTGAGGTGGCACTTTGCTGAAGAATACGTACCGATGAAGCCAATTGCGCGATACGTAAAAGCGAATGTCGGATGCATGCTCCTGCATCGTTAGCAGATTGCTCGCCTGCGCCCGCACCGTGGCCATCTTTGCGTTGTTCTTCCGATAGAAGAACACGTACGCTTCGCAGCTCTGCACGTGTTCCGGCGTAACCTGCGTGACGAGCTGATCGTCAAACTCGAACCACTTGCCGGTCGGTTCGTGTTTCGCGAAGCTCGTATAGTGTCCTCCGCCGACCGTTCCATGATGGCAGATAACGGCGCACAGATCGTACATGGTCACCTCGGATCGGCAATCCTTGTGCAGGTACGGTCTCATATCGAGCCCGTACAGCGGAAACAGCACCGGGCTAGAAATTTTCGAACTGTACGACAGATCGTGCCGGAAACGCTTCAAGTGCACGCACAGCATCTCCGGCAGCGCAAGCACACGCGAGTACTTTACACCGTTGCGCAGCTTGTTGCACCGTTCGCAGCTGTACATGTTGTCGCCCTTTAGCTCGTCCGCACTGAAGAACGCCGCCATACAGTCGTGCAGCGTAACGGCCGGTCCCCAGAACCACGACCGCACCCAACTCCAGAACGGTGAGTTCCAGAACCACCACAGCCAACTGTCGCCGTTCACCGGGTACACCGCGTCCGAGCAGGTAATGCCGCCGCCAGTACTTCCACCCGATCCGCTGCTTGATCCCGCGCCCAAAACGCTTCCGCTCGCACCACTACCGCCAGACGACACGGACGAAACACCGGAGCCCGGGCCGCCTCCCGAAGAGCCCATGCCCGGGTGGGTTTGGTGCAGCACCGCCAGATGATCCTTCCCCGGGATTGGCAACGAAAGATCTTGGAATGTTTCCTCCCGCGTCGAAACCCGATCGCACGTCAAACATTGCACCGACGACAGCAGCTTGCCATCGAAGATATCACTAATGATCGAGCGTTGCGGCAACTTTTCCTTCGTGCTGCCACCATCCGAAGGATCACCGCTTCCGCCTCCACCACCACCACCACCACCACTTCCCGGACTGCCCGACGCACCCCCAATATTCACGCTAGCTGTCGAAACGGTGCTCGCATTCGAGCGATTGCTACCGACGGGCGATTGCTGCCGGACTGAGCTGGACCGTGGAACCGTTCGAACAGCTGGCTGGACCATTCTTTGGTTTACCTCACCACCGAGCCCTGATCCGGGTGGACTCGGCGAGCGGGATGAAAGCTTGCGGAACCGCTTACTGCCAGACAGCTTCGTCGGGGACAGCTGATCGTCGGAAAGGCTCGACCGTTCCGATACACCACTGTCGCACGTTTCATACTCACCCTCCGATTGCGACGGCGTGGGCGACGAGCACGGTGACGGCTGTCCAT
Organism: Anopheles stephensi; assembly: GCF_013141755.1. Lineage (NCBI taxonomy): Eukaryota > Metazoa > Arthropoda > Insecta > Diptera > Culicidae > Anopheles > Anopheles stephensi. The sequence goes on from NC_050202.1 coordinate 50,984,501, forward strand.
CCGAATGGTCGTCAAAGTCATCGGCTGCCCCGCGCGCCAGTACCACATCCGGTGGTGGTGGAGCCGTCACCTCCTTCAGCTCCTCGTGCAGCTGATCCATAAAGCAGCGCAAAAACTCTTGCGTGTCGTGCTGCTGGTAGCCACGGAACATCGGATGCACAATGCGGATCCCGCACAGGATGCCGCTCGGCACGACGTACCGCCGGTTTTTGCACCACATCTCGCGGATCAGCTTGTGATAGTGCTTGGCCAAACCGGGCTTCGCGACGGACGGGTTGGTGCCGCCGAGCAGATCCGTCTCGAGAATGGCGCCACAGTCCAGGAAGTAGCCGGTCAGCGGGGGACTGTTGCTTAGCGCTTGCAGGGCCGCATTCATGTAGCACGTGTTGGCAAGATTTTGCAACCCGACCAGCCCGTTCCATTTGCCATGCCGTTCGAAATCGTCCTCCTCGCCGCTGCTATCACAGGAATCGCCGGTCGTTGTGCCACCACCGTAGCCAGCGGACGCGGTGCCACTTCCGGTTGGCGTGGCGCCCGATACGAGCTTGTCCTCGTGTACGATCAACTTGTCATTGTTAACAGACGAATAGCGGCTCGTTTCGCTCGAATCGTTGCTCACCACTGACGTCCGTCGATGGTGGTGATAGTGGTGATGGTGTTGTTGTTGCTGCTGCTGCTGCTGCTGCTGCTGTAGATGCGGATGGGGTTGCGGCTTGGTAAGGAACAGTTCGGACTCGCACAGGTAACACCACACCCGCTGGGAGGACAGGTTCATGTGGATGCAGTGCGCTCGGTTCGATTGGAAGTGGATGGTGCTGTGATCCTTGTACTGTTCCGAACATCCTATATGGAGACAGTTCTTCTGCAGACATATCCACAGGTTTGGTCCGTTGGTTTCGCAATCCGTGCAGGATTCATCCTAAAAATAAAAAACAAAAGTTTTTTAGTGATGATCACTTACAACAGGAAGCAACACGGTGGGAGAAGATTCTTCCAACTATAGACAAAAGGGAACTACCATTCACGCAAAACAAATCGCACCCAAAGACAAGACGCAAACGGTGATGACTGCGCGAATGAACTGCGACCACCGATCGCCAATCGCGGTACAGCAAGAAGCCGATCGTGAATCGTCAAATTAGTAATGCAGGAAGGAGGAGCACAACAATCAAGCCTGTTTTACATATTTTTTGTGAGCTATTGTCGCCTTGAAGCTTTTCTACCAACAGTCGATCCTTCAGAAGGCGACTGGCTGAGCCCGCAGGATAGCCATAAATGCAACACTTGCTGATGGATTTGAGGATTTTTTTTATCAAATCAAGTAGCCTTTTCTTATGGTTTGCAAGCGAGCCCGAGCTGGGCATCATATTGATCAACGAAGGGGCTTTGTTTCTTTGTTTATATCAGCTATTGACAACAACAACAGAAAAAAACGGTTTCTGACACATGCCGCTGCTAGCAGATCGGTGTGGGTGGGGGGCATAACATACCTTTTTCAGCTTGCACAACTCCACCAGCGAGAGCTGCACGATGTTGTGCAGGTGGGCGCATTTCATCGTTGCAGCAGTTTCGGGGCCACGCTGTTCGGGGGCCGCTGCAGTGCTGTTGCCGTACTGAAGACTCTAACTTCGCCCGGGAAAAGACCGATGCAGCGACTCTCTGCAGCTGCACACCGACGATGGCGGATAGGATAAATGTGCGCTGCTGATTACTAGCACCCGGTTTTCCTCCGGACGTCTATGCTTAGTGGTGCCTTGCGGACTGTCCGGTCGGCTCGGTTCAACGAATGGCTTATATAATGCAGCTGCTGCTACTTTCTTCTGTGGTCTGTGCGAGACCCATACGGACGTACAAGTACACCTATGCGAAGCAAGCGTTCCTGCAGTGGAGCAGAGCTTACGAAACACAACATAACACGGCGCGACATTGATAGAACATTATGCACGGTGGACACGATGATGAGGCGGTAGCGCACGGACGGTGGTAGCGGGCACTTGATGGATTTCTGTGCTGTGGCGGTCTGCCTTCTGTTCGGGCGCAAGCTAATCCCGCTGCACGTGCAGTGGGGGGGGTATTCGCAATGCACACGATGTGGTTCGATTTATCGGATTTTTCGCTTCACCGAGCCACAAAATCACCCCAGAATGGATTATCGCGTACGTATCTCGTCAGGATTTTTCGGTGATGATGTAAATCTCTGGATTCGGAACCGAAGCTTCGTAGAATCAATTTGAGCAAATACGAACGTCGAATTCCGCTGCCAACTTTTTTTGTTTTGTTGTAAGTATTCCAGACAAGATGTTTTTGCTACGGAATGTGACGTTTGCACAGCCAATCCTAGCAGGCGGCGATGTTTACGTTGTACGACGATCTTCGTCGATCGATGGAGATGGATGGTACCACAGCTCAGAACAGCTACACACGCAAATAAACCCCCAAATCTTCCGGCAAGGACACACTTCGCTAGACACTAATCAATGCTGGTACTATCATCATCGATCGGTTGCCGATGGTGGGACGACTGTACGCACTTTTTGTTGCTGCGAAAGGCTTGAAATTTATTGCGCAAACAGACTGCTCTACTGCTGTTTCTGCGGGTGCTCTTCAAGGGGGGAGTTCTTGTTGAAGCACTTGGGGCACGGCACGTCTACGGGTTTATTGCATCCCGGATGCGCCCGGGGACGTACAAAAAGCACACTAGACAACACTCACATCGACGACCACAGGGACTCACAAGCTGACCGTGCAAAATTGGTAAATTATGATGAGATACGATTTTACACTGACCCCTGCTGCACCATTTTTTCGGTTGACAGTTCGCTCTCGGTGACAGTGGAACGAATGATGCCCGATGCGCATTTTTGACAGCCATTTGTTAGGTGCTACGGGCCTGAATGCAGCTTGCAACACGTGAAGAGTTATTTAAATTCTAGAGAGTCGGGTGATAGAAAGTTACAAGAGTGAACTATCCTTTTTCCGTGTTTGGCAAATGCATGGTAAAATTTAAAACGAACCCAACCGTTCTCCTTTTGTGGTGCCATATATACACCTTGACCCAACACCAAACCAGCCTAGCACGCCCAAACGTCAAATGGCAATTCTGTGACGGTGCTGTCAAAAACGTTACACCTTGGTCCAGCCTTCGCAGAAACATTGTTTGAGTGTGTAGCATTAAAAACAAAGAAAACTGCGTAAAAGAGTTACGAAGTGTGAAAAAGTCCGTTTTGCTGTGTTTTCTACGTGCCAGTCGTGAACAGAAAAGTGTTTTCCCGTTCTACATAGTCCTTTGCTTTGCATTAACGTACCACAGCTCGCAACATACGATGCTCGATCTCGAAGTTACTCCAGAGCGTTCGCTCGGTTCGACCACCGAGAATTGGGAATTTGTTCTCGGTAAGCTCGCCCTCCTCCTCCCCCCCAAGCAAGAGCAACAGAACCAAACTCCGAACTGGCATCTCCTGGTGAATGATGAAACACCTGAAATTGCGTGTGTGTGTTTACTTGCGATTGCGAATGATGTGTGTTTGGTCAGCCGTCTGTGATTATGATTAATTCAATTTTCCCCAACACACCCAACAAGGTGGAAAACAAATGAACGCGAAGAAAAAGAATAAAGGGTCACACACACAAAAAACGGAATTACTTACGCAGCTTTTGTTGACACCAAAAGCGCGTAGTTCATTTTGCAATCCACTCTTCTCTCTCTCGCTCTTTCTCTCTACCCGCCCAGGGAGTGTGACCTTGGAAAGGGAAGGCAGTTTAGCAAATTGAACCTACGTTGGTCCCAAAATGGCCCCTTTCGATCATTCGCGAAAGCAAACGCGCATTTGCTTCGCGAAGTTCGCATTTTCCATCCGTACTAGGCGCTACCAAAGCCAGCCAATCCGAGTAGCATTCGATTCCTTTTGTTGTGTGTTGTTTCTTCTTTTTACTTTTGTGGGTTGGGACGATCTGTGTGTATGCGCTCGGTTGCCCCTGTGTGTGTGTGTGTGTGTGCGAAAAAAGCTCCCTGCTACACTGTGTAAAAGCGCGTCATACGCATCCATCAGATGGCAACAGATGTGAGTGTGGTGGTGAGAACGTGTTTGCTGAATGTGTTGCTATGCTACCAACACTGTGACATGCAATCAGCTGACAGTCTGTTTGAGATTGCGTGATGCATACGAGAAGCAAAATAAACAACACAGCTGCGCGATATCGCGTTCGCCGTTTTGCTTGTGTACTTTTTTTTCCTCCTGTTTTCTGTTTGTTTCTATAAGATAATGAGGAAACGGAAGTACGTTATTATCGTAGCCGTGGTAAAAAACGGAGATTTTAGCTCTCGTTTCATTTTTCGATTCAAAAAGTTAAATTATTTCTCGTCTGTTTGCTTTTTTAGGGATGCATTTTTCTCAAGCAGTTGCCATCATACAGTCTCAAGTAGGAATTATAAAGGGTGTACAGGTGCTTTATTCCGATACGGTAAGTGCTTTCTCGCCACAGGTTAGCGTGTATCGTGTTTCACTTACTCTTAACACGACCATCGTCGTCCTCTCTTGCAGAATCCGCTCAACGTAGACATAGTCATAAACATGCCCCAGGATGGTATCCGCCTCATATTCGACCCGGTGCAGCAGCGGTTGAAGACGATCGAAGTGTTTAACATGCAGCTGGTCAAGCTAAAGTACTGCTCCATGCCGTTCAACTCGCCCGAGGTTGTGCCATCGATTGAAGAGATCGAACATTCGTTCGGTGCCACGCACCCGGGCGTGTACGATGCCGCCAAGCAGCTGTTTGCGTTGCACTTCCGGGGCCTCAGCTTCTACTTCCCGGTCGACAGCAAGCTGCAGCCCGGCTACGCGCACGGGCTCGGTTCGCTTCACTTTCCCAGCGGTGCCTCACCGGTCGTTTCCAAAATGGCCATCTATTCGGGCGTCAATGTGATCGATAGCCGGCCGCCGCCCCTCCCGCTTTCCTGCTACCACCAGCAGCTGTACCTGGAGGCGGCCACCGTGCTACGCAGCAGTGCGCACGGTACGCGAGGGTTGCGGTTGCAGCTGTACACGGAAGGATCGATCCGCACGCTGGAACCGAGAAAGCAGTGCCTAACGCGCGAAATTTTGTTCGGCGACAGCTGCCAGGACGTGGCGAGCAATCTCGGCGCACCGTCGAGGGTGTTTTTCAAGAGTGAAGACAAAATGAAAATCCATTCCCCGAGCGCCCACCGACGTGTTCAATCGAAACGGAGTGACTTCTTCTTCAACTACTTCACGCTCGGCATCGACGTGCTGTTCGATGCGCGCACGCACAAAACGAAGAAGATCATCATGCATACGAACTACCCGGGCCATTACAATTTCAACATGTACCATCGGTGCGAGTTTCAGCTGGAGCTGGCAGCGGACAAGTAAGTGGCTAAGCCCCCTTTATTGGATGTTCTGTATTGTCTTTCCATATTTCCATCGCATAAATCGTATCGTTTTAATAATATTTTTCTTATAAGCGATTAATTCTTACTATGTTGATTCTTTTCCTCCCAGGGTCACCGAAGATGCCCCACTGGATGCACCGGTTACGATAACGGCCTACTCCAAGTGGGACACAATTGCGTCCCGTCTAGCACCGGCCGAGCGGCCCGTCGTGCTGCACCGTGTCGGGTCGACCAATACGGCGAACGTGTTCGGCTCGACGTTCAGCTACGGGTACCAGGACATCATTTTCGAGGTGATGCCAAACAATTACATCGCCTCGGTTACGCTTTACCAGCCGGCAAACCCTTACCATGTGGCCGACTGGAGTACCAGCACCGCCGTCACCATCACCACCGGTCACAGTAGTAGCGTCGGAAGCAGCAGCATAACGGCAGCAGCCAGCAGCAGTAGCACTGGTCGGAACGTGCTGCTCCAGGATGCCAAGCCAAATCAGGCCAACATTCGCATTACCGCATGACCGACGACGCCGAAGACGGCCGGTCGGAGCGGTGAAACAACCGGTGGCAACCGGCGGGGGAACTAAACCCTTCTACAAAACATCGCGGGCGTGGTGTCTGTAAGTTGTTTACCGCGCTCTCTTCACACACACACAAACACACACACACACATCGGCTTCAGCATGATGCAAACATCACCCCATCACTCGTCGGTCGTCATGCAAATCACCTCTCATGAACCTGCAGTATAAAAAGCTCCACGATTTGGCGGAGCCAAACAGAACACACAAAACAAATGGAAACTTAAAAGGCGAATTCAATCGAAACAAAAAGCACCAATTGCATGGGCATAATATTAAAGTAGGATGTATTTGAAACCGCCGACCCTTCTTTTCACATTGGATCGAATCGAATCGGCCAATCTCCGGTCGGTCGTACGCTATCAATCGTTGTGCTGCTCCTCTTCCGTTTTGTGGGGGTTGTTGTTGTTTTTTCGTTAACCTCGGGGCAAAAGAAACTGTATGTCCGATTTTGTTTCATTTTTCACCAATTTTTTTTTTCGATTGTTTTCTTTGTTAATGTCGATTCTTTTCTTTTCTAAATACATATAACCTACACGTGTAATGGGTTAGGATGCAAGAAGAAGTAATAGGAAGTGTTTCAAACGGTTGCTTCCGTTGCTTGTATTCATTTGGCCAGGCGGGAAGAAGGGTCTAGCGGTCGCATGAAACGTCCGCATAGGTCGAAAGCGTACGAGCGGATCTAGTTGGTTACTAATTCCAATTTATTGAATAGCTTTAAGAGCGTTGATGCATAACACAACACAAACAAATAAACAAAACAAAAAAGTTAAAAAACGGAGAAAAAGAAACATAAGCTAAGGGTGATAAAAAAAAGAAGCATGCAGCTGAAAACGGGAACTCATCAACACTAAATGCTACCAAAAAATGTACGTAAACAGTGTGAAAATGTTTTCCAGCGCAGTGCAGTGCGAACAGCAGCAGTAATGGGGACCGTTGGCCACCTAAAGCTGGCCTCAATGCAGAGTCACGGTGGTCAATCGTAACGGTCCCGGCACCCTGTTCTACTGCTGCGCTGCTACGGGAATCATTCATTAGAAACGAGAGAGAGAGAGAGAGAGAGAGAGAGAGGGAGAGAGAAAGTGAAAAAAAACACCGAACCGCCGGAAAGCGATAATTGTGATTTAAAATATCTTTTTATGTACGTGTGAAAAGATACCATAAAAATATTAAAAAAGGAAGAAAGAAAATAAAAAATAGATTTATTATAAGTAAGGACTCTTAAATTTTGCGTGTTTCATTTTATTGTGATATATCGGTTAAAAAGAGCTCGGGAGAATTGTTCTGCAAACAGTGGCAGTCTACACTGAAAATGGTACTAGCTTTATTATTATGTACAGAAGCGTGCGCCTACCCCCAGCAGATTGTCACCTATTTGTCCGCTACCTCAAACGATCGGCTAACCTGGATCTGTTTCCGCATCAAATCGTCCTCGTTCACGCGTATTGTCATGGGAGGGATCAGTGCTGCGGCAACGACCCGGTTTTCCGCGTTCAGGAAATTAAACGTCGAACAGGCCTGCTCCGTACCGAGCACCTCCACGTTAATCTTGTACCGTTTCATAAAATCTATAATCTTCTTCGAGAAGGCGGGCGTTATCGTGTGATCCCCGATGCCCACCACAAGCACATCGATTTTGGGCTCAATCGCGCAGAACAAGCTTAGCGAGGCGTCGTTAATGTCCTCGTGGCTTTCGACGTTCCACGAGAGTACGGTGCGGGAGAAGATGGCCATCGGCCCGATCACGACCATATCGTTGTTCAGCCGGAACCCGTACTGGCTGTAGGAATTTATCATCAGGCCCGCGTCCGCCTCCTTGTTCAGGATCGTCACAGACGTTTTGCCATCGCTTTCGTACGTTGACCGGCGTGCCAGGGATGTGCTGCAGAAAACGGAACGGACCGCAATCGAAACATTACATAAAACGGATCACGAGCGGGTCGGGTGCAGTGGTGCACAGCACCCACCTACCAGATGGTTCTTCGCAACGATTGGTGAGCAATTCTGCCCACTCCCTGCAGAACGTTCATGGTTTATTCGCGAAAAGTATTGGAAGCACCGCCTGAATTCTTCACCGACGCACCGAACGCACGAATTGCGTTCACTTGGGAAATGTTTACAAATTGTGCGATGGATCTGTCAAACGAAAAGTCCGCACAGCTGATGTCGCCCCTGTCACGGCGTTGTTATTTTTATGTTTCTCCCGTGTAAAAACGTGTTATTTACATAATTTATTAATAGAATTGATTCTGCACTCTTACCTCAGACGAAGATCACCCAGTTCCACGCAAAAAAATTAATAAAACAAAAAAAGATTGCAGCATTTTGAATTTGACAGCTCATTTTGACATTTCTCCTTTCATTTCACCTCCAGCGTGCGTGTGCGCGCGTGTGTGTGTGCCTAAGTGTATACGCGTGAAAGCATAGAGGGCATGCATGCCAGCCTGCCGAGCATAGCTAGGAGGAGGATCTTTTTGTTTTACTTCACATCTTTCCTGGACCGAAATACCGCTTCTCGTCCGCGGACTTTGTTACGTCGTTGTGTGCCAGTGAGTTTTTTTGTGCAAAGAAAAGCGACATTCCATGCAGTGCTGGTGCAGCTCTTTGCGGCTGGCAGTGCGTTGGTTTGCTGCGTCGTCCAACCAAAATGACAAATCGATTCGCGGAGTGCATGTTGCTGAAAAAGTTAGAAACCGAACGTACGCACTACCACACCACCTTGTGCACAAGTAGTTCTGAGTGAAACAATTGTGTCGGTGATTCGGTTAGTGCTGTGGGACTGCGGCTGCTTATTATTGTTTATTTCCGTGTAAAACAGGTGCACCCGACTGGTAAGCGTTCGGCGCAGGGCAAAGGAAAGCGATAAACATTGATTTTATTGCACAATTTTCGTGTCGGAACCGAGTGAAAGGTCGTACGCGTGAACACGGCTATGCCAACATGGTCCTCCTTTCATTCACAAAAAGCAACCGATTGATGGGGGGTTGTGGTGATGTGATGTGTTAGTTGGTGGGATGGTGCTCCAGAAACCCCCGAACGAACGGTGTTTTCCACTGCTGCCGAGACCCCTGTTTTTCTCGCCCGGAACTTGCGCTGGATGGTGAAGTTAATGAATGTGGTGGCATGCTTCCGGGGCTCCCGGGTAGAGGCAAAGTGGGTCAGATGAGCTGATGAAAGTAAGGCTAGGAGGAGAAGGAACGGGAAAGAAGACGAAGAGCCTAACCAGTGGAAAACTGTTGGGAAAGGCGACGCGCAAACGACGAGCTTCTGCTTCTCTGGTGTTGCTGATAATGTTGAGTGTTAAAAAGACAGAGAGAGAGAGAGAAAAAACGGTGACAGGTGCATAAGCAGCAAACAACACAAGTGGTTCCAGTGGCGCATATGATATAAGGAAGACAAGAAAATTGAAAAAAAAAAACTACTGTCAAGATAAGAAGACTGCGTGGTCCAGTTGCATGCCAATCGGTGGTGAGAGTGATTTGTTTTTGATGCTGACATTTTACTTCCTTCCGCCTGCGACAACGTTAACATCGCCGACGCCTACTACCACTACCACATCAGAGGCACGTCCTGTTGTTCTTGTCGCAAAGTGGCACAGTATTGTATTCATTAACTATTGCTAGTGGTAGGCCGTGGCTGTGCTGGCCGAGTGAAATTAATCGGTGCACTCTTCCTCTGCCCAACGCGCGCGACCTTTCGCGAGTGTGCCTTTCGCCTGCGTCTGCGATGAATGAAACGGGGTGGTAACTAGTGAAAATATAATCATCTTCCCTACAAAACAGCATTCCAGCGGGCATTAAACTGAAGTGCCCGAGAGAGAGAAAGGTGTTTGGTGTGATTGGTTTGAAACGGTTTTAACAGTGCAATACAGCAGCAGCACCGGCAGTAACCGAGCACAACAATCGTAAACGGTTTCCATTATAAAACGTTGAATATATCATACCCAGCCCCGCTGGTCAAAATGTTAAGTGGCACAATTATGCGTGTACGTCGTGTGTGTGTGTGTGTGTGGGAGAGAGAGTCGAAACTTCTTTAGCAACAGCAGCGACAGCAAACGGCTGATTAAAACGCGTTGACTAAACATTCCCTTATACGTCGAATCTAAGGAGGCGTCTTGCCATTAGCTAGCCCCTCCTAGTGGAACGACGTCCGGAAGGAAGCATCACACCGTGCATAATAATAAATTGCTGGACGGAAATTAACGTGTATAAGTTTGCTAACTATTTTATCGCCAGGTCTAGGTAGTGCAACTCACCAACCACCAAACCAAATATAAAGTGTGCAGAAGTGTGTGGAAAAGCTGCCGAATGATGGCATCCTTTTTCATCTATCGTGGACAAATCCATCAACAACAACGATTAAAGTGACAGTGAATGAACGACAGAAAGCGTTTGCAATCGTGTAAAAAAAAAACCCCACGAATCTCAGTATACGGAAAGTCTGTTGTAGAATTTGCAGTCCATAAGCGGTAGGCAGGCATAATCGACAACCATGGACGAAGAAGCGCTGATAGCACGAGCGAAGGAGGAACGGGAAAAGATTTTCCAGCGCTACGATAAGGGCCGGGAACCGGGTGCCGAGATCGATCCGTGGGAGGATCCCCAGTTTGAAGTGTACCATCAGACGGATAGGTAAGTACGGGCATCCATCTCGCTTCCGGTATCGCAGTAAGCTGTGTGCAGTTTTTCCCCCCCTCTCTTCAGTTCAATGCTTACTTGGGATTGTTTATTGCAACGTTTGTTTTGTGTGGTTGTTGTGAGGCGAAGACGTGTAGTGTGGGTTAGATAGATGGATGGTCGTGGTCGGTTTCGAAAGACTGCGTGTGTTATATTTCGTCTAAAGGCGCACAGAGGCGTTCCGATGCATGCCAGACCTGTATTTTGATGCTGTAATATACATACTCACATCCACCCACAGCCAACTCTCCCAAGCGGAGGGCAAACAAACATCTGTGGGATGAGCGAGGTTTCAAGCGTGGGCAGTAGATTGCCTTGGTAAAGTCTGCGGTGTAAAAAGCAGCATAGGGCGAGTACGTGTACGTGCTTTATGCGATGCTGTCGTGCCTGTGCCTCCAGGTTTGAGCTGTGTCACAGAAATGACAGCCCTTAGAACTGGAGATGGAGATATTAATACTATATGATCCAATGTTGCTTGCACGACTCGAAAGGATGTGTGACTTTTCATTTCATTCTGCAGAAATATTGGCATCCCTTTCCCAGGCAGTCCTTCGGTTTTTGTAACAATTTCAAATTCATATGTTTTCAACTATTTCTGGTTCTCGACGATCAGTTCCTATTCCATCGAGACACCAAAATGATCAGATTTCTATCTGATCTATTGGCTCGAAGATCTATTGGCTGCTGCTGAGCCCAGTTGGGAGTGTATTTGATAGGCGACACGACCACTTCGGCTACAGGTGCCGTCAACTGGTCAGTTTGTGGGGCCGAAGAAATTATAGCCAGTGGTCAGGGTGTTCTCAAGTACTGCCAACATTATTTATGTTTAATTTAGAGTATTCTCATTGTTTCGTTAACACTTCAGGAGAAAGAATACAAACTGAATAGTTCGAACTCGATGCTTAGCTTAAAGATGGAACAATTGTAAACAAAGACAGTAGAACATGTAAGAGAAGAGAAGATGGATAAGGATAAACCTATAGGACGCATCGGAAACATAAGCCTCATGTAGCTTAGACGTTAGGTATCCAAAAGTTAGCGTGTTTCGAGTGTCCATGCAGGACCAACTAACCAACTAACTAACTCTAATTCCACTCGCTTTTTTCCACCCCTTCCAGGTATGGATTCATCCATGACAAACGGCTACCGCGCAAACGGGAACCACACGAAGCTAAAGCGCTCGAGATCGAGATGGGCCGGGTGAAGAAGTGGCTCAAACTGCTCGGCCTGTCCTCGCCACCCATCAAACGGTCCTGGGACGACAAGGCGGTACAGGCGAAGGTTCGCAAACGGGTGTTCAAAGGCATACCGGAGAAGATACGCGGTAAGGTGTGGTGCAAGCTGCTCAATCTCGAGCAGGTGATGAAGGCCGAGGAGGGCAAGTACAAGAAGATGCTGGAGCTGGCCCGCAACTGGAGTACGGAGGCGCGACAGATCGATAAGGACGTGAACCGGCAGTTTCGCGATCATATCTTCTACCGGGAGCGTTACAGCGATATGCAGCGCAGCCTGTTCAATGTGCTGGTGGCGTACAGTATGTACAATTCCGAGGTATGATGGAACCATTCCCCCGCCCGTTTAGCTTATCGTTGGGACACATTAAAAGAAGGCAACTGTTTTTTTTTTTACGCAGGTTGGCTACTGCCAGGGAATGTCCGGTTTGGCTGGCGTGCTGTTGATGTACATGAAGGAGGAAGAAGCGTTCTGGGCTTTGAGCGTCCTGCTGGCGGATGCCAAGTTTGCAATGCACGGTCTTTTCATTGAAGGTATGCAACCATTCCTCCGTCTCGATTATCTGGTGGTGGCAGTGGCGGTACGTCGCGTGTAAGCACGGAACCAGTTCTAATCCCTTTTGCACAACATCCTTCTATTGCAGGCTTCCCGAAACTGACCCGCTTTCTAGCACATCACGACAAAATCATAACCAAATTCATACCAAAGCTTAAAAAACACTTCGACCAGTGCAATCTCGACTCGATCCTGTACTCGTTGAAATGGTTCTTTGTTGTGTTTATCGAAAGGGTACGTGTGATGGGGGTGTGTATGTGTGTGCGTGTGTGTGTGTGTATGGGGGGAGCGAAGGGCAAACAGTCGCTTGTTATCACTCTCGTTGCTTCAAGCATCTAACTGTCGGCTCTCTTTTTCATGTGTGTTTTATGCCTGCTTCTGACGACGCCGGTCATCCGTCTCCCGAACGATGCACCTTTCGTATGCAATAACATGTGTGTTTGCTTGTGTGCGTGTTGCGTTTGTTTTCGTTTGCTTGGTGGCATCTTGGATCATTGTCCACGACCAATGCAGATACCGTTCAGCTTGTGTTTACGCGTCTGGGACATTTATCTGCTCGATGGGGAAAAGGTGGTGACGGCAATGGCCTACAACATACTGCGCATGCACCGCAACCATATACTTAAGCTGCGGGATATGGATCAAATCGTACAGTACATCCAGGTAAACGTTCGCTTACCACCATCGCTAGTTGGTGCAAAAATCGTAAACCGTTGATATGCTAAACGTTTGCTTAAATCTGCCCCATTACACAGACGCGGCTTTGTGAAGATTTTGGTTACGATGACGATGCGGTGATTAAAAACCTCGAACAATGCATGGAAGAGCTGCGGAAGGCTGGGTTAGAGTTGCCTCCGCCACCGAGCGAAATTGAACTGCCGAAAAAGGAGTTCGGTGTGTTTGTGGAGCCTACAGCGGCAGCACAGGTAATTGTATGCATACCGGAGAGGGGGAAAGCAAAACCTTTAAGCTTGAATCATTTCCTCTTCTCCAGATCGGTCGACGGAAGCAAGAATTTACGGAAACGGAAAAGGAAGTCACCGAAACGGTCAAACTGAAGTAAGTCAAACTGACTGCCGGTGGTGCGAAATTGTGAAAATAATTCTCTAAACGTATCTTGTAGGCGTGAAATAACCGAACAAGAAATTGCCAACCTTAATCGAATCGCAACCGCACCGGGAGGATCCACCCAACAATTGAATACAGGTAAGCAAGGATGTCTCGCAGCGCGCGGAAACGATTTATCAGTTATGTGAAGCGATTTCGGAGGTGTTTGAGAAACTATTCGAGTAATTGTTTTCGTTTTCGTTCTTGTGTTCTGATTCCGTTCCTTCTTACACGCAGTGTTGCCTCGGGTTTGCATTTAAGGATCATTACGCATCTCTCTTCTTGTGTATCTTATTCAAGAACGATGCCCATTATCTGTGGCACAGTAAAACTAGCTAGCGATGGAGGTGTGTAGCAATAACGATCCTTCCTTTCTGTTGCTTTTTTATAATCTTTGGAAATACCATATCGAGTCCTCTGAACGCGCACCTTCTGGACGCCTTGAAATTGAGCACGGGTGTACGTGTTTGAGGACGGTTTTGGGCGGTTAAAAACGTATACAAAAAATCCACTCCGAGATCACCAATATCGGCCTCAAAGTTCGAATGTTAGGTGCGTTTAGCGTTAAAGGCGCCGTTCACGTGTATTCGACGTGGATAGTTGCACTGTGCACTGCAAAGCTTACGATCTCTCAATCACCTTCGATCGGTTGTAAACACCAGCTTCTTCGTGTAAATGCACTGTTTGACACACACAAATAAGATCAATCGACAACATTCTACCAAAATACAATCTTTGTTTACGTATTTTCTTTCCTTGCTCCTTTTTCCAGTACACATTCCCGAGTCGGAAGATGGTGGATCGCTGCTGGGAAGCTCGCGGAAATCGTTGGCCGACACGTCGGTCACATCAACGGCCGATCTGAGCGTGCTTTCCGGTGGTCAAAGCCAACGGTCCCACCAAGCGTTCGATTTCTGCGTCGAGGATCAGAACGTGATCCCGAGCGAGGACGAGGGCGATGGTGAAGCTAGCCCGGTGTAAGTAAATTGTCTTCGGCTTCGCTTTTTTTTGTGCTGAGATTTGTTGCTTGTTTTAATGTTTATTGTTGAAAGTGTTGGCAAGAGCAGCAAGCATCTTGCTTATTGCTGAAAGTCGTTAGCCGTTACAGCAGAGCAGCTTCCTCGGTACTGGGATATTCTAGATATCCCCTCCATCATCAGCGCTCATCGACCGATCATGCTCGAATGGTGCTGGCCAGGCCTGGCCCGGGCACGTTGCATCCACCCATAGACTGTTAGATATTATGCATTCCTTAGACGATCATAGCTTTTTCGTTCTGTTGTTTGCACATCATCGTAGAGCGTATGTGTGTGTGTTTTTGAGCGTGTGCCGCCAACCGGACGCTACCGGAGCATAGTATATAGTGTCGTTCAATGGAGTCGCATTGTTTTTGCCACGAGCGCGGCGCGTTATGGCTGTTGGATGTAGTTTTCGTGTTGGTATTCAGATCGTCCACCCTAAGGAGTGTAATAATATAAACTCTCTATTCTCTGTACCGTTCTTGCCTGCTGCTTCCTAAGACGTGGTTTTGTTTCAGATCAAAGCGCAAACAGTCGGCAGTGCCATCGGCGACGCCTGGTACCGGGCACGGTACCGCGTACGCCACCGCCTCCTCCACCTCCTCGACGAGGCCGGTCAGGCTTAGAAGTGCAACGTAAGTTTGGCTAGGGTGTCGGTAGTGTTGTGCGCCTTAAAGGATTAGCTAGCCTGCACCACTGTACCATAGTAGCATACTGAGCACGGTACATTCTTCTCGGGATCGGACGCTTGCCGTGTTACGGGAGATCATCAATGTTGTTTTTACTGATTGGCTTTTGGTTTTTGTTTTGTGTTAAACGTGTACATCTATTACTGATCCTTTTATTTCTTACTTTCCTGTGCGATAAAGTTATTTTTTAAGGATTTTTCATACCTCTACTTTATCACCCCTAACTGTCATGGATTTCATTATCATACGATTTTGATCCGATTTGACGAGTGCTGGACGTGTGTATTATAAAGGCATACCAGCTCAAATGATGAGTCTTACGATAGTGCAATCAAAGGCGAAACCGTGCTCATCGATCATCGACACCGCTCACGGCCAGCCAAGCACCACCGTCGGCCAATCTTATATCCTGGCTTTTCTGGTGAACACAGCAACGCCACCATTCCATTAAACTTTGGACATTACGCCTCGCCTGTTCATATAGACGGCCTAAAACACGTTCATACCATCTTCACTGACATCACTTTACACATCGGCAATGTTACAGGGTGTTCGAGATAAGTTTGACAGTTTCTGAGGGAATAGGAAAGGAATTTTTATCAAATTTATGTTAAATATTTAAAAAAAAAATTCTACAAAGTGTAGCTTACCATTTGGGGCGGTCCGGTGGCCGAGGCGACAGCGGCGCAGGTCTTCACACGGCTGGGCCGGGGTTCAAATCTCATCCAGACCGTCTCCCCGTACGTAAGGCTGACTACTTTTCTACGGGTAAAATCAAGTCACAGAAAGCCAGAAATGGCAGGCCGAGACCTCTCGAGGTTGTAGTGCCAAAGAAGAAGAAGAAGAAGTAGTTTATCATGTTTGCCGCATTTTTTAAATCAAAGTACCCCCCCCCCTCCGCGTCGATGGCCGCCTGCACCCGCTTCCGGAACCGTGCGCAAGCCCGGACAACCATGTCTCTGGGGATGGCCGCAAACACGGCCTTTATTCTGGCCACCAGCTCCGCTTTGGTATTGCAGGACGCCCTGTTGGTGTCCCGCTCAACTGTGCCCCACACAAAGTAATCCATAGGATTAAGGTCAGGGGAGCTGGATGGCCAAACGTCGGTGCTGGTGTATCGGTCGAAATTGGCAGTGAGCCATTGGCGTGTTTTTATGGCCCTATGGCATGGTGCAGAATCCTGCTGCCAAACCTACGGCCGCCCATTGGCCACCGTCTCAATCACCGGCTTCACCACGGTGGCCAGCAGGTCAATGTACCCGTCAGCATTCAGCCGCAGGCCCTGGGGGAAGATGTGAGGCGGCATCACGTCTCCAATGTCGCCCGCTGCTGCAATCCGGCCAGGAACGCGTCGGTCCGCACACAATTCGACCGCCTGCTATGCTGTTTGCGAACAATAACACTATCCACGTCTTCACCACACTCCTCGAGCTGTACGCGTATTGTTTTTACGGTGTTCAGCGAACACATTGCCGCCTTCCGAATTTTGGCATTCGTATGGCCGGCACGAACCATCATAACACACGTTACGCGCATTGTACAATTCGGACGGGTTCCACATATTTACGGAGCTAGACATTTTTTACACTTGTTCGCACAACTTTTAGCAATCGAATGACATATAACCCAAAGGGCAGGTGTCTAATTTATCTCGAACACCCTGTAATTGTGCAGCGCTACGTTATTAGCGTATTTCGGGCATCAGGATCGACTAACAGAGGATGATCCTCAAAATTTCTACCACCGAGTCTCGACTGACCCTTTTAAGTATAGACAGCAGATCTAGCCTAGCTACGGGTAAAATTAAGTCACAGAAAGCCAGAAATGGTAGGCCGAACCCTTTACGAGGTCATAGTGCCAAGGAAGAAGGTATCCTGTACTAGTAATAACGATAATGACGAGTCAGGTAAAACATTCCATACAAGGAGGAACATTGTCCTGGGTCATATACTGCAACAGTAGTGAGATCTGTTCGCTACCGTAAATCACCAAGAATAAGGATAAGGATGTTGTTATGATTAATGTACAAAACCACAAAACTAGACTAGAACCGGTCTATCCTGCACACGAATCGTATCACTACTTTGTACAGCAACCTATCGCAATGTTTCTCAGACCCAATGATTGTAAAATATGTACCGAGGATGTGTTGACACTAACCTCTTCCACGCGCGATTCACCCTTCTCTCTCTCTCTCTCTCTCTCTCTCTCTCTCTTTCTCTCTTTCTCTCTTTCTCTCTCTCTCTCTCTCTCTCCCTCTCTCCCTTAAAGATCCGCCATCGGTTCAACGAGTGTGGTAGAGCGTAGTCCTTCCGCCCTGCAGCTAATGACTCCGCGGGCCATGTCTCCCCACGATGTGGTCCGCATCTACGTACCACCGGCCCCACCGGAAGAGCGGGCACAGCAGGCTACCGATGCATCCGCACCCGCTCCAAACAATCACGAACCGGCCACAAACGGAACGGCGGGACAGAGGCGTCAGCGTTCTTCGCGTGCCAGTTACAACGACGAAGATGGCGAAGAGGACGACTCAAAGACGCGTCGCAACAGTGAAATCGATCTCTACCTTCAGCAATCGATGAATGCTGGCCCGGTAGTGGGCAATGGGAATGCCGCTGGAGCCGCGTTCGGAAGTGGAAGATTTTCCGACTTTACGAGCGGTGATTTCCAGAGCCAACAGCAACAGCAACAGCAGCAGCAGTACGGATCGCTGCTTTCGTCCGCACCATTATCGCCGGTGGCATCTCAGAGCAATAATTACGCGTCGAATGGCCGGTCCACCTCGTCATCTCGGCGGGGCAGTATGTCACGAAAATCGCCGGCTCCAACACTCGACAGTGAATTTATCATCGAGTGTAGTCACTTGAAGAATCGCAAGTACGTACCACCGGAACATCACAGCAGCCACAACAGTCTGGTGTTGAGCGTGGGTGGCGGCTTACCACCGGCGCCGTATGGTAGTCGCAACGGATCGGAATCCAACCTGAATCGCATGACGTCGTTCGAGGAGCTGGCCAAGGCGAAACTGCAGCATCATCTGTCCGGAAGCGGTGGCAGTGGAGCGATCAGCGGAAGTAGCAGCAGTCTGTTGAAAAGTACCGCGGAAGATTATTACGCCGTGCGGCAAACGGTGGCGATAGCGAAGACGATCGCTTCAGCCACCCACAACCGTATGGCGAGGAGTGAAATTTACGAGTCAATCGAAAGCCGGGAAGAATCCCATTACGATAGTCCACGTCGACGGCAGCAGCACCAGCAGCAGCAGCAACCAATCGATGCATCCTCCGACGGTGGCGGTGGTTCAATGCACCACCACAAGACTTCCCGTGGCCATAAGAGCGACTACAACATCCAGTACCGAGCGCAGCAGCAACAGGCCGGTGGCGGTGGTGGTGGCCCAACCTCACCGCTGAGCGATGGCGGAGGCGATTGGGTTGAGTATCGGCCGTTTAAATCGGCATCCCGGCAAAACAGTGGCAACGATAGCTCACCGTTTGATTACGATCCACTACCCACGGATGGTGGTTCGTCCGGCGAACAGGGCAACACGGTCACGGAACGCTACAATCGTTTCTTCAACAATGATGAAGAGGATGACGAGCGGGAGGACGCGTTGAATGGAGTAGCGGCAGCAGCAGCCTCCTACCGCCATCGGGAAGACGAAGATAAGCTGTTGACGAAATCGTCCGACGATTCGTCCACAAGTCCACCACCTACCACCACCAGTCGTCCCTCGCAGCTGCCACAGTACCAGCGGCAACCGGCCAGTGGCGGTACGGGAACAACGGGCAGCATGCAACGACAGCGACCCCGCCAAAGACAACCACCAACAAGCCCGTCCCATCAAAACGGAACAACGCCAACGAACGAAATGGCCCCCCTGCTACCCGTCTCCCCGTCCTCATCGTCGTCGGCCATTCCCGTCAGCAGCATCATCGGTAGCGGTAGTAGTAGTAGTGTTAAGCGTAAATATTCTACCGAATCATTTTCCCGCGTACCGGTGGCAGGTTCGGCGTCGATAACCAGCACCCCAACTGGAACGAGACGCCGTGGCTCGAACGCATCATCTGCCGCGAGTGGCACCATGTCTTCGCCGCCCGTCGTCCATTCACGCATACCGGTGGGATTAAAATCGCCCACATCGCCCACCGGTTCGTTACAGGGTTCGTTCCGGTCCGGGATACCGACGCGTGGACCATTGCCGTCCGGTGGTTCCAAAGCACCGCCGGACGTTGGCGACCGTTTGCCCCAGTACCAGTACGGTACGGTTTCTTCTGGGCCGGCCTCGTTAGCGCTGTCGTCGCCGCCGTCCTCAAGGATCGCCGGACCGGTGCAAGGGTCGGGTTTGCATTCTAGCAACAGCCGGGTAGGTTCGTCCCGGTCGGCTCATCAGATACAGTCCGACTCGAACAAGATACGCATCCAGATTAATCCATCACAATCGTACAGTAGCAGCGGTACGACGAAGGGTGGATAGAGCCCCCTGCCTAGGCAAGAGTTATTTAATATATTTTTTTAAGAAATGTTTCGGCCAGCACATGCTGTTGTTGTCGAAATTGATTCCCAATTTAGTATTTTTATGTGTATGTGTGTGTGTTAAGCAATTGTCTCCTCTATTCTTTATTCTCGAAACTAGCCAGCTGCCTGTTTTTCACTCAGCCCCGTTATTGCATTGCATTCCACGATCGAATTTAGGATTAATTAAGCCTTTTTTCCTCTCAAAGCGCAATCGCTGTTCCATGTTATCGATTGCGATTAATTATAATAAACGAAAGAGTCGTAAACGAAAATCTCTAAACACACACACACGGGATGGAAATGCGGCTTAGCTTATCTCAGCCATTGCAAAGCAATAACAGATTGTCCATCATCGTTATAGCGTTTCGCTGGCTTCTTTCACTTTCTTTATTTGTCTCCCAACTGCAAAAACAAGAAGGAACAGTAGTTATAGAGCACGGCTTGTTGTTTCAGCCTAGAAGGCTAGAATCAATGTAGTGGGCATGGGCAAAAGGGAAAAAAACGTACAATTCCAAACACAATATGCCGATAGACAATATCGAAAGAGAGATGAGAGAAAACTGTTCTGACTTGACGCTACTTTACAAAAGTGCATTTATCAGTTAAACATTTACATTGTTTTGTTTGAAGGGTTACAACAGGTTCCTGGCGCCTAATAACACACACACGCTTCTCACAACCATGACGATATATAGGCGTTCAGAGACACGTAGAAGTGTTAGTTAAGAACATAGAGCAAACAGCAACATTCGTCGCGAGGCACAAAATCAAACCGTTCCAAACTTTAATGATTAAATCTCCTTCCCTCGAATGAATGATATCGAATGCAATTCGCCACACGGATGGTTGTTACATGGTAAACATAACAAAAAACACGACGGTACGTGTATGTGTGTGTAGGTAGGTGTGTAGTTTGTCAACTCTCGTTGAGTCAAGAAGGACGTGTTGTGGTTCATTCTGACCATCCTTTTCGCCTTAGGTGGGATGGACAACAAGCAAGCAGTGCGAAAAACACAAACCAGATGCTATTAAATATATATACATACATATATATCCTCTATATACATACATATGCAACAAGCAACAGCCATGCTATCGAGAAATGGGGGATTTTCTTAATTGGTAAAATGTAAACCCTCATCAACCCTTCTATCCGGGTATAAGATTTTCCCAGCGAACCACGGAAACCGACATTGTTCAGTGAGAAATACATCCAGCATAAAACACATGGTCAAAAGACAATTGCATTTGCCAAAAGCGGTCCCAGCTGTTTCGTTTAGTGTATATAAAAGCAGCAAATATATGTACAGACACGATTAGGAAACCAATTTCACATTCCACTCGTTTTTGCGTTCCGTTGAGTCAACAACACTACACCAAATCGTAGTTCCAACCGGGGGGGTAACGTCCATCCACATATCCCTGGGGCATATGTATAGTTCACTTTATAGGACACAACACAACGTACTAGTTTCTTTTTATTAACATGTTTGTGTTTATATTATTTATCCCAAGCTTGATCGTTCATGCACGAAACCGCCGCACACAACACTACACAAAGATGCTACTACTACGGGTTGAGAACTGCATTATTTTAACTCTGTTTTGCTTATCACAGTATCGCAACTAAACACAAACAAAACAAAGACTTTTCCACCGTGTGTGTGTTGCCGTGCGCATGTATGATGTATGTGTAATAATGTTGTGCTGAAACGCGCTCTTTTTTTAATAAAACAAAAACAGATACGCTAAAAAAGCAGCAAAGGTATTGTTTTTTATGTTTTGAGAAAAGTAAAATTGTGTGGAAGCTTCGGGGACCATCTTCTATAAGTCAATCCAGATCCTGGCAGATAGGCTGATGGCATAGACATTATTGGTTTGAGGCTCTCCTATGTAGCAGAAGCTTATCAAAGGATCGAGCGTGCGGCACAGAACCTCGGGTTGGAGATTAACGAGCTAACAAACACTGATTTACGCAGGGGTGATGTACAGATAGGTGACCGCACTTTCGAAGTCGTCCAAAACTTCACCTATCTGGGGACAAAAGTCAGCACCGACAACAACATTGATGTTGAGTTACGCGCAAGGGTGCTGGCTGCCAACCGGTCATACTACAGCCTGAGGAGACTTCTCCACTCTAAATACCTGTCGCGGTGGGCGAAGCTGGGACTGTAAAGAACATTTATAGTCCCAGTACTCACATACGCCTCTGAGACATGGACTCTGTCCAAAACTGACGAAGCGCTCTTAGTCGCGTTCGAGAGGAAGATGCTCAGAAGGATTTTTGGCCCCGTATGTGTGGAAGGACAGTGGGTGGGTGGGCTAGTCACGTCATGAGAATGACACCGGACGACCCAGCTCGTAAAGTCCTTTTAGGCCGTCCAAATGGACAGAGAAGGGTGGCAGGCGACGGCGCTAAACCGTGAGCGGTATCGAGGATTGTTGCAGCAGGCCAAGACCGCAAAGCAGTTGTAGCGCCTGTTAAGTAAATAAGTAAGTAAAATTGTGCGCAAACATATTTATATAAATGCAAGATCTAGCTAAGTACTGCGACATCACGTACAAGACTAGAGAAAACAAGGATCAGGCAAAGTAAATTTGATTACGAGGGTCTTTTGATCGATGAATCTTGGACTGTAAAATACTCTTGGTAGATAAGAGGCGCCTGCTTTTCAAGGTTTGAAGCACTAAGAGCTGGTAACAAGAAGGATGGTAACGGTAGAATGGACCGACCATAACGTTGCACATACTCCAGCAGAGGACAAACAAGACCACAATGCAGCGCTTTGAAGCATCAGCAAGGATCAGATACTTCTTCTTCTTCCTTGGCACTACAACCTCGAGAGGTTTCGGCCTGCCATTTCTGGCTTTCTGTGACTTGATTTTACCCGTAGTAACGTAGTCAGCCTTACGTACGGGGAGGCGGTCTGGATGGGATTTGTACCCCGGCCCTGCCGTGTGAAGACCGGCGCCGCTGTCGCCTCGGCCACCGGACCGCAAGGATCAGATAGTTCGGAAGTAAATCGTCTGTAGATAGCACGGAAGTCAACACCCTCGTCGAAGAGCTATCCATGATCGACATACGGCCGTGAAACGGAACTTGGGGTTGGAATGAAAGGGGAAAGGGATATTCCGTAACATTTCTCGATTCAACGATCGAGGACCAGGTTATACGCAGCCTAAGAAGACCAATCACTGATCACTATTGAATGAGGAATGAGAAGATGGTTGAGGAAGACCTCAACCAGGATTCCAACGCTAAACAGCAGGGAACGATTTTACACGGTCGAAGGCAACTGGTAACCTGAGTCCAACTGACTGATTTGTGTGGCAACCTCGAGAGGTCTCGGGCCTGCCATTTCAGGCTTTCTGTGACTTGCTTTTACCCGGAAGCAAAGTAGTCAACCCTGTGTACGGAGAGGCGGTTTGGATGGGATTTGAACCCCTGTTGGGTCGTATGAAGAGCGGCGCCGTTATCGCCTCGGCCACCGTACCGCCCGCCCATCCGTGTGACTGAGACCACAGGACTAATCTTTGAAGAACATTTAAGGACAAATGTCTGATTCACGTAGACGTGGTTCGGCACAAATGGGGCTGATACACATGGACACATATTTTATTATTAATAAGATTTATTACGATTTGTTTTTGTTCATTCTCTTTAATGTTGTTACCTTTTCTTTTTTTTCGTTTCAGTGCATTTCATATTAGTGCTGCTTGCTGCTATGATGCCGCTGTGCTAGGTAGCGGCACAATCTCAATGCTGTTTGCTGCGCCTGTCCGTTTGTAGTAGTGGATCATGCGTGTGTTTGTTATGTTTTGTCGATCACTGTTTCCCCCCGGGTTTTCACTCTTTTTACTCTGTGGTGTGTGTGTGTATTTTGCAGAAAATACTACCACCCATTTCCGTTCGCGTTTTGGTCTACTTTGATCATATTTCCGGTTTTGTTTGCTTCGTTTTTCTCGTTTTCATTTGCATACCAGCCAATCTTCCGCAACAAACCCACACACTTGAAGAAGTATGTGCGGTGTTGTGTGCTGGTGTGCGTTTTCGTTTACTATGCTTTTTCCTAGTACATGGTTTAGTTGTAGTAGTTTGCATCATTTCACACCTGTCACTTGTTTAGGGTTTGCTCGTGTTGTTTTTTAGTATTTTTTATTTAGTGTTTTGTTTTACTGCTGTCTAAGTAAAGATGTATTTGAATTTATTCCCATCATCGTCTCGTCAGTTCATTACTTTCCGGCTTTTCCTCATAATCGTACTAGGATCCATAAGGATGATGCTAAGCCCTCCACAATGGATCTGTGTTTGGTATCCTGTTTTCATTTCGAGTTTCTTTTTGTTCGTCTCTCATAATTTTTGCTACTTTTCCCACTTTTCGTATTTAGCTTGCGTTGTGTTAGTGGTTAGGTTAGGTTAGCCGATTTGTTTTATATCGTGCTTAACAATTTTCATCATCAGTACCGATTGCTAACAAAGACTTTAACCAACCAACGCGTTGGTTTATTACGTTTATTTTGCCTTCTTTTTACGTGTCCGTCGGAATAGTTTCGTACTGTTAAAACCTGTATAGCGAGACACACTGATCGTGAGTGTTTGTTTCGGGATTGGTGGATGCGTGTGTTAGTGTCACGTTTCTACATTGGCGTTGTGGCAACGACAATGCTTCGTGTGTTGTTGCAAATAACAGAAGTAACAATTTGTTTTCAATCCATATCTGTTAGGCTTTCTACAGACGCGAAAAGTCGTCCTGCTCGGAGCGGCAACTTCTACTCGCTTCGATAATACAAGGTGTAGGATAGTGACCTTAACGGTTTCTCGCCTAACTCGGTTGCTGTGCCGTTGCTACACGATAAGGATAGCGTGAAATAAATAGCTCTATGGAAGGGACAGTGTGTGTCCCCGTATCAACCACAGCATCAGCATACGGAAAAGTCACTCACAACTATACTTACAGAAAACCTGTAGAAGCCAATCGCCTGTACAAAGCCTTACACTACACACGCACACGCACAGATTGTGGAGAGTAGAATCAAATACCTTCCTACGAATAAGTGTTTTGTAGTGTTTGGAAATCGGAGGATGTTGTTCACTTCTACATGTGTCCACTTGTCAGAACTTGTCATGCATTATTCAGTATGCACTTTGTTCGTTTTTGATTAGGTTCATCTGCATTTTGTTGTGATTCGTGTTTGGTTACAAATCACATGAAAGATTCCAAAAAGAAACATAATTAGTTCGTAAATCACTTTCTCCTATGCTCATCCACTGCTGCTTTACTACTCAAACTTCCCGATAGGAAAACACTCTCGAGAAGGGGGTGCTGCATGCAGTTAGCTCGTGCATATCACTCCCTCAAAGCACTTTAGTCTTTTTCCGTGTGGCGGCGTGCCCTCGGCTGTTACCTTCTTTTTTGAAGATCAGATTAATCCTAAAGAAACGAGTTGTTTCGTTCAAGACAGCTATAATTACTGTGGGTACCACCGTACAGATTAGAAGATGTAAACGACAAAACGACAGCACAAGCAAACACATCATCATCTAAAAGTGTTTCTCTCTTTTTTAAATAAATAAACACACAATATTGTGTTTGTCTCCAAATTGTGTACTAGGTTCAAGGGGCCAGAGCTTGCTGAGACACCCAACGGTTTTAGTGGCATTTTGGGGGGATTAGGGGGACTGTTTAAGGATTATCTCATCCTTCCACGTCTGTTTTTGTTCGTTTCACCGAATAATTTAGTTATCTATCCACCCTTTTGAATTGGGCTGTTCTATTGATTCGAAAGGAGCTTTTCTCGTACACTTATTCACTCAACACACTCACTCATCAAACACGAACACACTCGCGCGCTACTTTGATGAGAATTTACGACAACGTCAAACACAAATGTCGGTACCGGGCAGGAGACGTTTGCTACGGGAGATAAAGCACAATCGAAACCATAACAGTAGTAGTGGTGCATCAACCGTCATATACTCTGTGTCTTCACACCGTACGGGTTTTGGTGGTGGTGCAGAGCTACTCAGCCCCAGTTTACGTTTCAACAGTAGTTCTGTGAGTTTACGAAGCAACATACAGGAACACCTCTCGCCAGATTTGTAGCTGCGACAATGCGGCGCACGATCATTTTATTGTGTCCGGACCATAGTAATAATTCGACCGGGGCGGTGTTTAGACACTTCTTTAAAATCATACTTTAGTGTTGATGTTAGAGCACGAGCAGGAGAGCGAGGATTAGAGGGGTCATTCGCTTTGCCAGTTCAGTCGAAGGCAGCACACCACCCTTTTTCGGTCCTCGATTCGTCCCCGTCCTTCAGTCGCTGCTCTCTGTCTCTCTACCTTTTGCATCTGTACCCATGCCTTACCGTAGCAGACACGCGGACAGCGTTCTTAACGTATATAATTTAAGTTACAACTTAACAAATATTTATCTGAATATAGACGTTGTATAGTAGAGCAAAGTTGTTTGCTCGTTTTCGTGTTATACTTGTGTGTGTGTGTGTGTTTTTTATGCGCGGGGTTTCTGCTCGCAACGACGCATTTT
The DNA here is from genome assembly GCF_013141755.1 of Anopheles stephensi. NCBI lineage: Eukaryota > Metazoa > Arthropoda > Insecta > Diptera > Culicidae > Anopheles > Anopheles stephensi. The sequence continues at coordinate 51,010,832 of NC_050202.1, forward strand.
GTTTACGATTCTCGCCTTATTCGTATGTACGTTTTGATGATTTCTCCATCATTCATAATTTCTTCCTCCGGTTTTTTTTTGTTTTTCCATTTATATGTTGTGTTTTCCCGTTTATTGAGGGGGTTTAGTTTGTTATATACGTTACATTTTCCTACCATTTAAAAACATACTTCATTGATAAAACATACCTTTTGTTTTTCGTTTGGAGCTTCTTACACAACTCTCATTTTCCTTGCCTCTCCATACACTCTGTACACTCGCGCTTCTTCTTACACGCTCTGCGCTTTTTCCTCTTCTGTATAAAGTCTGTTCATTCAGGCGAATACACTAGAGACTGCTTCATCAACAATGTTATGGGTTTGTGTTTGTTGTATGCAACTCTGTCTGGTCTGGTTGGTGTGCGGGCTGCTTTTTGGGGGGGCGGGTTAGTGGGTAGTAAAGGGTGCGGAGGGTGGGAGAGGGGGAGGTGGTGGGCTAATCTCACGTGGCCTAGCGTAATTGCATTTCGAAAAGATTCAATCAATCAACCACCGTATAGAGCGCCACGCGAACGTTCGAAAGTCTCTCGTTCGATTTCTTAGTTTTCACACCTACTTTTACTACGTCCGTTGTGTTTACATAGCCGCCAGTTTCATATCGCCGTGTTGTGACCGTTAGTTAAGCACTTTAGGATAAATAGTCCCCGACGACGAGCATATTGAAATTTGCTTTTTGTTGCCCAAACTCACAATTTGCTTAGCTTCACCTTACCCGAGATGTTCTAATTTATGATGCACACCATCAGCCATATGCTGAGAAAAAAGGAACCATCCGGCTTTTCGGGAGCTTTTGCTGGGACCACACTCTCTCTGGCAGTAGTGGGACCATGCTTGTCTGTCTGTTATGATTCGGCATTTTGGACTGTCGCAGTTGTGGTGGTGTTGCTCGAAAACGTACTCACTTAATTCGGATTTCTGTAGATGTTGGAACCGCTACCGTTACTGCCCGGTCCGCCACGGCTATTGCCTGGAGGACCCATCATGCGATCGTTGCGGTCCTGGAAATGAAAGGAGAAACGTCAATTAGTAACTTTTGGTCTAACTAAAAATGATATTACTTTTACGTTTTCACGAGTAATAGCTCGATGTACAATATGGACAATATTATGAAGAAATATCAGAAAAGAGGATGACTGCTCTCCAAGCATCAGAGCAGAACCATCTCAAAAAAGCGTATGAAATTTATTGTTTCTAACGGAGCTGCTGTAATGGGCATCATGAAAAATGAGACAGCGCCAATGTCGCATCGGGCATCGCCACCAGGTGAGCATCCTCGATTGCTCTGTCGATCAACAATTTTATCATAAACACCTAACCGTTAGAATATTAACATAAGAGAAGCTTCTTGAAACACTCCGTTCCTTGCTTGCACGCCGAAAAGTGAAGTAGTGTCGTTTAGTAACGGCCTGGGATACTGTGAAGAGTTGGGTCGGTCTCCGGTGGCCGAGACAATACCGGCGCCGGCCTTCACACGGCAGGATCGGGATTCAAATCTCATCTCATCACAGAAAGCCAAACAAACAAGGGCCAAAGAAGAAGAAGGAGGAGTCTTGGTCCACTTTGCTAAGCAGTAATGTCCTTGTCAGATTTGAGAACAGATCAGATTTCAGTGCTTACCCGGAAGTGATCCCGCGAGGAACCTCGATCCCGGTCGCCAACACGATCACCGCGGTCGCCACTTCGGTAGATGCCGCCACCGTCGCTGTCACGCCCGTTGTCGTAGCTGTCGCTGCCCCGCGAACGCCCGTAATCGTTCGGTCCGCGGCGCTCATCGCGGTAGTATTCGCGGGAGCGATTGTTGTAGCCGCCGCCCCGCGAATGATATCCACTGCCACCTGCTCCTCCTCCTCCTCCGCCAGGTGCGGCAGCATCATGATGATCTTCGCCATTATTGTTGCTGCCACCACTGTTGCCATTGTTGTTGCGACGGTCGAAACTCGGATATCCACGACCGCCCGTGTCGTCACGATGGTTGTAGCTGTTGTTGCGGTTGTTATAGCCTCCTACCGGTAGAGAGAAACAGCAGGTGTTAGCAATTGTTACAAGCCGATATAGCATAGCCAACTTTCTTACCGTAACCACCGCCGCTACCCCCTTTGTTGTATCCTCCGTGATAGCCACCACCACCTCGGCTACCGTAGCCATCGTAACCGTCATCACCACCACGGTCATTGTATTTGCTGTTGTAGCCACCACCGCCGTGATACTTGCCCGGCCCGTCATAGTAATGGCCACCGGCCGCCTGATTCTCCCGGCGATCTCGCTGGTTGTGGTACGAATGGTTCGATGGTGGTGGTGCCTCGTGCTTGCGCGTGTCCTCCTCCATCTGGCGCTTTTCGTAGTGCTGGAAATCATCGAATATCGACGACTGATGCTCGAAGCTGTGAATGATCTGCAGCACCTGGATGCCCTTCGCGTTCGGCACCTCCTGCGTGTCGCGCGAGTTGGTCATCGATTTGTTTTCATTGTTCTCGAGCCGAATGTGTCGCAGGTTCGAGTTCGGTACGTCCTTCACGTAGATCCAGCGCACTTTAAACGTGCCCTTCCACTTGTCCTGCGACCAGACGCTCGAGTTGGAATTGTAATCGACGGCCGTCATCATTTGCGCCACGCCACAGAAGTGACCCGAACCGTTCACGGAGAAGAACAGGTAGACCGTGCCGCCCTTTTCCTCTCGCTCGCGGAATGCTTGATCCAGACGCTGGTTGCCATGCTCGGTTGAGCACCAGATTTCGTACTTAATACTACGATGAATGTCGTCCTCCGAGTACGATTTGATGACGAAGAATCTGTAACGCAAAGGTAGCAATCAGTTAGCTCGAAAGCTCGAATGAATTTTGCCGCGGTCCCATCGCATCACCTACCTTGCTAGTTCGGCCGTTTTCAGCAGATCCAGCGATGCCGGATTGTAGTTGTTTTTGGTTTTCAGTTGGTCAAGAATTTTCTGCGACTCGGCCAGCTTGAGCGCCATTTCGCTCTCGGAAATCGTGGGCGATGGCGATCGTGCCTTTGCAGGAGCTACTGGACCGCTTGCAACTGGCGGCGCCTGTACGGACGAGCTGTTGTTATGCACTGTCGACGTGTCGGAACCACTGTTGCTCGATCCGTAATGTCCGCGATCAGCAGACTGATAGCCCGTGCCACGCTCGCCATGATGATTCGAGGGGCGTTGCTGATGGAACGACGGTCTTTCCGCCTGCTGCTGCTGCTGCTGCTGCTGATGATGGTGCGACGAATGTTGTGGATGCGGTGGACCTCCACCCAGACCATCATTCTGCTGGCGGAAATTGTTCGCACCGGAACCTCCACTGTTCTGACGATCCATCATTGCGGACGACGGTCCGGTACCGGTCGATCCTCCCGGGCCGGATGAGGAGTAGGCAGCATTGTGGTTTCTAGATTGGCTGTAATTGTTGCCGTGATGTTGCTGGTGATGGTGCGGTACTCGATCGTAGTTCGATCCAGGCCGGTCCTGATGATGAAGATGCTGCTGTGGCGGTGGCTGATACTGCGACGAGTGGTTGCGCGCAACTGGACCTTGCTGATGCTGATGGTGGTGCTGTTGCTGCTGCGAATGATGGTGTTGTTGCTGTTGCTGTTGGTTATGATGATGATGCGAAGAACCGGATGATGACATAGAACCACCGGGTCCACTGGCACTGCTTCCGCTACCACCCTGACCCGGCGCGTTACTTCCCGAAGCGGGACCATTGTTCCTGTCGGTGCTGCTGGCCGGCGGAGCATTCAGCTGTTGCTGCTGAATCTGAGCCTGGCCCGGCGTGGGCCATCTGGAGTTTTGAATGCCGGCTGGTCCCATACCCTGGTGAGCGTTGTTGCTGTGGTGCTGCGAGTTAGCACCACCGCTCGTCGATTCACGACCCCCGCCCGATTTAGCCGACGGTACGGGATCGGCCAGCGGGGACGGTTCGATGACCGGCGGAGGAATAATCGGCGGCGGCGTCGGTACGATCACGCTCGGACCGTTCTTCGACGGCGAGTCCCAGGTACCGATGTCCAAGTTGTGCTTGCCGGGAATCATCGGTGGCGGCGGCATGCCAGGGCCCTTCTTCTTCACCGTCGTACTGGTAGTGTTCACTTGCGGTTTAGCCGGCTGCGAAGCGATCGTTGCCCAGGTCATCTTTTTGGGAGCTTCCTTTTGCTGCTGCTGTTGCTGATAGTATTTCGATACGCCGGAGTTGCCCTCGTTGTTACCGCCACGCGTCGACGAACCAAGCCCAAGTCCTTGCATACCTTTTTCGACATTCTGCAATGGCATTGTGTAACGGGAAAGAGGAACGAATTTTATATCGATTTGCATCGACCATTGGCATTTACTACAACAGCGAGCTGGTATGATTGCTTACCCTGACACTATCATGACTCTGGTAAGCTCCATGATTTCGGTAGTAGCCATCATCGGTTTTTTTCTGATGTCCTGCAGCACCACCTGGGCCGTGATTCACTTGCGCACTCCAAGAATTATAATCGCCATTTCCTATGAAGAAGACAGCGAGTAAGTATTTTTCATACGTTTGAACAAATATTTTCAAAGAACAGATAATTTTGCGCTTAAACTAGCAGGGCTCCGTTTGGCCTGGCCATGTCACGAAAATTGTAGGGCAATTATATTGGCCATGAGAGGATTTCTCCCTTCCTTAATTTGATGTTAAACGTAAACTGGGCTCATTGAATCCAAAGAACTCTGCTTGAATTATGATTGTTAATCGATTCATAATTGAAATAACGTTAGCATTCGTTTAGCTTGAGGGAAGAATGCAATGGAAATAAACAATATTTTAATAGCAGTAAAAACGGTCGCAGCCATCGAATCTGACGAAATGCATGTTGTGGGTGGTTGGATTTGTTGGTCAATCAACGCAAAAAAAAAGCTTCAAATCCACAATCCTCCAGGCCGGCCTAATGTGGCCTACACGATTCTGGTAAGGTTGATGCTTTTGGCCGATATTTCATGAAGTTTCAATGTTTCAGCAGTCACACGGAATAATCCATTCCACGTCCATATAATGCTTGCAAAAGTTGCATGATTAAGTTACTAATCTGAATAAAAACTCTTAATCAGATCAGGCTCGTTGAAAATTGAATTATGAATGTTGATTTGCTCATTATACAAAAGAAAAAAAATCAATATAAAATTTGTGGACTAATAAAGAACGTTTTGAAATGAAATACGAGACTTACAAATCCCCGGCTGAACAACAGCATCGCATTATTGTACAGCGCAATCGACTCCGCGACCATCATCACATCATGGAGAGAGCGTCGCATTCGCAGTCTATGCCAAGGTCTCAAAAACTGGTTCACACATCCAAGTTCATTGTACTTTTTCATTTTTCCCACCACGGCCCCAGCGCTGCTCGATTGGCGCGTCACCCCCAGCGCGACGACTCGCGGTTGGATGATCCGCTGCAGCAACATCGCTTAAGCGCTGCCGCCTACCACACATACACAACTCGTTCGACGCAATACGCTACGAACACACGCAAACGGTACTCCAATAGGGGGCAACAAGGGGGGGAAAGAGGGGGGTGGGGGGGTAACTATTCCGGCTTATGCTTAAAAGAGAGCATACAAGAGGGAGGATGGGATGATTTAGGAAAATACCGGCGACGACATTCATCCAGCAGATGAAGAACCTCGATCGCAATACAAATACGTGTACGCACACACATACACACACAAGCTGCTCGTACCAGCATTCGTGTTCTTGTGTTCCAATCAAAGGGAACAGGGATCTCCCTTTGGCGGATGGCTTTTCCGCTAGTTTCATCATCTCGATCTCGCAATTTGCTTTCGCGTTGTGACGGTGACGTGTAGAATCGTACCAACCAACCGCTCGTGAACATATTTGCGTTTGTATTGCGCTAAGCATTGGGGGGCGCGAGCCATGTTCTTTGTTTTTGCAATCTTGGCGTTGATCTCTCTTTCTTTCCCTCTCTCTCGTCCAAACAATGCCAATGCCTTGTTCTATCAGCAACAAGCTGGCAGCTGGTCGAGTTTAAGATGAAGCATGAGATCCGATTCTCGTATCGCGACTGTATGCGACGAATATCGTAACCCTGCTGCCTTCGCCCGCGAAACACATCCCCCAAACGCATCTGTGGTTGCTTTCTTCGTCGTACTGCGCCAACAACATCAACAACAAACGATACATTCGTTTATATTAAGCGACACAAAGCGCTATCGATCTGCAAACAACGCAGACAGAGAGATTGTAAGACACTAGAAGCAATAAAGAGGTACAGCGCAACAGAGAGAGAGAGAGAGGTAAGTAACGCGGCGAGATAGCGATTCACGGCTAGCCAACCACCAAACAGAGCTGCAATGGGTGGTGGGCGCGCTCATCCCTTCGCTGGGAGGCATTGCGCGACGCGTATGGATCTATGCTCAACTTCCTCTGCAGCCCGCCCTTCTTCACATTCATCGTTCGTTGTGGGGATCGTTCGTGGCAAGATACAACAGCATACTGCGTCGATCACGTACTCGTTGAAATTTCAACGGAACGGAGTGCAGACTTGTAATGCGTAGTCAATGGAAATGCGAATATCTCGCGCGTTTTTTCCCCCTTTTCAATCGAATACCGCTTTTTAATTCCCTTTCCTGCTTGGTATGTTTTCCCCACGACATGGCATCCATATCTGCGTTATTCGAACCGACTGTTTGAGATAACGCTCTGCCACCACCAAACAACTTGCAATTCCCCGTAGCCTTCAGGAGAGAGATGCTAGCACACACGTAGCATCAACCCACAGGCAGTAGTAGTAGCAGGCGGTTGTTATCATTTCAAGCCGGTTTTTGGGTCACTGACGAATTGCGCTTCTGCGCCGTGTTTAAATTGTGTCAACTGTTGCAAATCGAACGCTTTTACTCCATGCTCCAAATATGCCGTCGCCCAAAAGCATCTCAACCACGATGTATCTGAAGGGTAAGAAATGGCATACTACACGCGCGTGGTTGTGTGCACACTGTACGTGCCGATTACTTATTTGTCGATAAATTATATTACTTTAATGGTAATAATTCTGTGCAAGTATTAGTGGCATAGGGAAATGTTTTACCATGAGTTCCTTGTCCTTTCATCCGCTAGAAAACAGAAAACGGAAGAGAGAAAGAAAACTTTAGTATGTTGTACCACAGCTGGATTAATTCTTGTAGCTGCTGTGGCTACGAGCTTGCAATAATGCCTACCTGATCTGACACGGTTGACATTGGTAGTTGTTGTTACTGCTGCTGTTTCTTGCTGAAAGTTCTCAAAAGCCTGTATACCGACGACAAAGCAGCACTCACGAATGCACCGCGCACTTGGATCTTTTGTTAGTCCACCTCCACAGAATACACACACACACACACACGTTCGCGCCCAACGACGCACTTTTTTGTTCGCGTTTGCTCTCCCTTCTCAAACTTACGGCACCGGTGTGGATGCAGAAGATCGCTTAAATGGTTTCCCGGGGTGGGCGGGCGGGCAAAAGATGGTGCCAAAGAAGATTTTCCCCGAAACTACTTCCCAGGGATGACTGAAGGAGAATACTAAATACTGCTGCAACACTATTTCGCCTGTCGGTGGTCAGATGGATTGGGTTGGGGCTTAAACACACTGGCGCACTTGTACCCCAAGAGCACCCTGCGTCCTACAGGGCAGCCCAGTTACGGTAAGAAGCAGCGAAACAAGCGGGATGCGTCCGAGAACGAATCGACAAACCTATTCTGTGGTCGGATGATACAAACCACTTCCGTGCAGAGCAGACGTGTGTGTTAGTGGTATATATATATGTGTGTGTGTGTGTTGGGTGTAACAATTATGGTGGTTGACGATTTTTCGATTTTGCACTATTTGAGCACTTGCACTTCTCCCTCTTCTCCCGTTTCACCTCTCGCGCACAAGACGACGGGAAGTAGCTGCAATTTTCCGCTACACTGCCAACGCAACTACTGCTTCCGTTGCTGCTCCACCACTATTCCCCCGGGGTTTTCCTGCGTTTTACAAAACTCCACACTCGCGAAACACGGTAGATGGAAATCGGCACGGCACTAGAATACGGAACCACGGGGGAGGGCGACTGGGTAGAAAATACTTTTCACGTACGCACAGCACACGGGGAAAAACACACTCGCTTGCTATTCACTTTCACCCCGTTCTGTTCCCTGCACGTTAGGGCACGTTGAAACAAAATCTTTGGGGGATCTTTAAGCGTCCAGCAATTAGAGTGATTTGGGGGGCAGTGTCTTTTTCGCAAACGCGCAATGAATCGCTGAAAATGAGATCTCCTTTCTTCACGGCACTGCCACTGTCCGATGCGTTTCTTTTTTCCGGCGACGACGTTTCACAATATGGCGGCCGCTAGGTAGCGATTCGAGAGACGGCTAGCGGTTTTAAGCGGCGGGTGTGAAAGAGCCAACACGATGCCGATCGAAGACGGGCGGTGAAGCGTTTACAACGGGCAGTCGGCTTGAAGGTTGGTACGTTTATACTGCATGGCCATTGCTTGGCTAGCTGTCTTTTGCTGCATGGGTCGGCAACTGTTCGAGCGATTTGGTTTGAAAATTTAATGAAAAAATTGTTCATCGTAAAATACAATGCATTTTGAATGCATTTGAAGCCAAGCATAGCAAAACGCATTAAGCTTGTTGGGATAGAAGGATACATTGGCTCTAGTTTCTTAGGAAAAGTGCAATTATGTACCGGCGTCGGATAGATAGAAAGTGGAATAAGTTGTATAGAATAGATACACCGATAAGAAACCAAATGTTCCAGTTTTATACCATCGCCGTTTTAAAAGCCTAGACCAAATTTAGAGAACAAATGTTTTATAAATTGTCAACCATTTAAAATGGAAGTGACCCGCTGTTCGAGTTGTTGACGTCAAATTTAGATTGATGTGCCAAAATGGTTGCTGTCAAAGTTCTTTTCGCTGTAGCATTTGATCAGGTAGGACGTGTAGCCGCGAGATCCTCAGCCCCACGTGTTGGAAAATGGAAACTAACTTTGAATTGTTCTTACTAGTTCTAGATCCGTGTATCTTTGTTGATTGTGCAAGATGGTGACCGCCAAGAAGCAGGTATGTGTGAATGAAAACCACTGAAATTCGTTCGGTGTTCCCGTGCTCGCCATCCGCACATGTCCATAACCCAACTTTTCCGTCCATTTCGTGTCATTTTTCCCGTAGAAAAAAGCTTTGGAGAGCATCAACGCCCGCCTGGCGCTGGTGATGAAGTCGGGCAAATCGTGCCTGGGCTACAAACAGACGCTGCGCACGCTCCGCCAGGGAAAGGCCAAACTGGTCATCATTGCCAACAACACGCCGCACCTCCGGTAAGTAGCACGCGGATGGGACCGCCGCCGTGCGGCCGATTACTGAGAAGTAGAGTTTTCCTCTCGTGGATGCTACGGTTTTTGTGGAATCATATGGAGTCGTTAGTGACTGAGAAGTATGTTTCCGAGCTGACTCACTCAGCTGCCCAAACGTGTGTGGCCTCCCATTGGAAAACCTATGGAGTGATCATATTGTGGGAAGGTGCTTGTGTGTTCAGGCCCCTTGGAACTGCTACTACCGCAACGACAACTGTATCGAGGTCCTTCGACTATCAACGTGGTTCTACGAAATTGTCAAGCGCCCACGGTAAACTCTCACTCTCAGGTAAGCAATAAACGCACTAATCGATTACCTTCCCTTGACAATGTAGCAAATCCGAGATTGAGTACTACGCCATGTTGGCCAAGACCGGTGTGCACCATTACAATGGCAACAACATCGAGCTGGGTACGGCTTGCGGTAAATACTTCCGCGTGTGCACGCTCTCGATCACCGATGCCGGAGACTCCGATATCATTCGCAGCCTGCCAGAAGCTCAGGCCGGTGGACAGTAAACGGTGATGCGTGGCGCTGTAAATATTCCACCTGCTTGCTAATGGTGATTTTCCATCGTATGGGAAATGCTGAATGGGCAGTTACAAAATAAAATCCAGGTGTCTGTGTGCGCTCACACGAAGAATCCGATGAGGAATGGAGTTATTTGCTGTTTAAATAAGTAAACACATGATGACGGGATGCACGCACGTGCGCTTAGCGTGGGATTTGAATTTCGGCCAGAAATATTCCGAAAACGCTGAAAACGTCGGTAGAGGGGTACATAAATTATGTTGGAATGTGTGAAAAGTAATAGAATACGTCGTACAAATTTGCACATGTCCCCATCAATGTGACAGAATCAGTATATCTTCCTCATACACAATTATCTATCTATTCAAAAATTCTAAAAACTTTGCAAGCATACGGCATTGCCTAAAATCTCGTAAAACACTTAAAGCCTGGCTCAACTGTGATGTTTTTTTTTTATTCATAAAGAACGGCCTGGCCGAATTGCTAGCTTTGATGTTCATGACGACAGTTCATCCGATAAATTCATTCCTTCACTGAATGTAAACAGTGTGATAAGAAAATCAAGGTTACGTGTCACTCCACTCCCTTGTGCAGACAAACGCGTTGCACCGTTGCTATTGGTTTCTGGCTCGGTAGTGTGATCAAGTAAGTTTGCTAAAAAGCACCGACCAACCGACTGCCGTAGCGCTTTCCTTCCGGTAATATCCACAAATGGCACAGGACAAACAGGACCAACCGTCGGCTGCCGTGAAGGCGTACCTTGCGCTGTACAACACGGCCCAATTTGGCGGGTGAGTTATCTTCGTACCGTCGCACGATAGGAAATTTTCGCATTGATTATCCCGTCGCTGCTCACACTACCCTAATCTACCGTCCGATTTTGCCCTTTGCCCTCACACGCAGCTGGACGTACATTTTCGTGCAGTTCATGCAGCACTTCTTCGTGCACGGCCAGTCGCTCGATACGCTGTGGAGCCGTGTCGGACCGGCGACCTTCTTCTTTCAAATGCTGGCCATACTGGAGGTGGTGCACGCGATGGCCGGTATCGTCCCAAGCAACGTGTCGATGACGTTCCTGCAAGTGTTTGGCCGCTCCATGATCGTAGCGGCTGCGATCGAAGGTACTCCGACCGGGCAACGATCGCCGGGTCTTCCGCTAGCCGTATTCTGCTGGAGCTTGACCGAAATCTTCCGGTACAGCTATTATGTGGCCCATCTGTTGCTTCCGAGCGTGCCATCACCGCTCGTGTGGATCCGGTACACGATTTTCATTCCGATGTACCCGTGCGGATTTCTGGGTGAGCTGCTGTGCAGCTACTGGGCCCAAAGCTACATCCGCGAGACGGGCAAGTGGAGTGTGGAGCTACCCAATCGGTTCAACTTTAGTTTCTCCTTCTATTACTTTATGTGGATTATGGCCATCTGCTATATGCCGCTATTTCCACAAATGTACCTACACATGTTTGCCCAGCGGCGAAAGGTGCTTGGCCGTGGAGCTGGCCAACAGAAAGCGGCTAAAGCACACTAAAGTTGCAGAGCAGCACATTCGGACGACATTTAAGTTAGTACGATTTTTTATTGTTCGTTCAACGACCCACGCCCAAAATTGCACACGTGCTTACGGTTCCTTACAATCACCAGGAAATGGAATGAAAGAATAAAAAAAACTAAAGCTTAAAGTAATCAACGAATAACAGTTTCGTTTTGCACCAAATCTATCGTTAACTTATCAGTCTATGGTGGAATTCCCTGCCGCGCGAAACAAAAGAAATAATAGAATGGAAGCCTAACCCAATGGTGAAGTGGGAAAAAGGGGAACATAATTTAATAGCCGTCGTGCGATGCCAACAAGGCTGGCTTGTCGATCCGACCAGTTTGTACTGGTGGGCGTCTTTAAGCCGGAAAGCCGAATGCCTCTAGTCAATTTTTCTTCTGCTTGCCGGCACCGGACGATCCCGATCCGAGGATCTTCTTGCGCTGGGCGAACATGTGCATGTACAGCTGAGGGAACAGTGGGATGTAGAGCAGCATCACTGCCCACAGGAAGTACAGGTACGAGAAGGTAAAGTTGTACGTGTTGGGCATTTCGATGCTCCACTGTTTCGTTTTCGCGACGTGCGACTGGGCCCAGAAAAAGCACAGCAGCTCACCGGTCACTCCGCTTGGGTAGAGCACGATGAAGGTGGTGTAGCGCAGAAAGATAAGCAGCCCCGGCACGGCATCGATCAGATTCAGTGCGTAGTACGCGTATCGGATGATCTCCGTCACCGACCAGGCCAGGATGGCTAGCGGAAGGCCGGGCGAAACTTTCCCCGTGGGCGTTGCCATCACAACGCCACACACAACCATTACGCGGGACAGCACCTGGAACGTGGTGATGACGGGATTGCTGGGCACGATACGCGTAAAAGCGTGAACAATCTGAAAACAGTTGATAGGGGTCAGAAAGCACAACAGCAACCAGGGGGGGCGATGGTAGTAATTACTTCAAGTAGTGCTGCATTCTGGAACAGAATGACGGTAAATCCGAGACACTCCCAGAGCGTTTGTTCCGTGCCTTTGTCGATGGTGTAGTAAGCTATCAGCTGATATAGCATATAACACCAGCTGTAAGATGCGAATCGATTAGAAAAGAGAAAGTTGCCGATGATGTGTTCGCTGGCAACGAAACCCGTTTACTTACCCAAGCACTTGGGCAGCGTTGTAAAGAATTAGGTACGATTTCACGATCGGGGACGGTTCCTTGGCAGCCATCGTTCCAGTGCGCTTACGTAACGAACGCGTACCAAAATGCTTAAAATCGTTGCTGCTCAAATTGATCCACAAAAAGTGCGAAACGACGGGAAACGGCGATCGTCGTCGGCCAAAGTGCAAAAGGTAAATAATGTATTCCACCTCTATGCACACCGACACGGTTCACCTTTGACAACACACGCTCGACCAAGGTGCGCAATGTATAGGTGTGCCCGATTGTGTTGTGCTTGAAGTGGAATGATTAAAAATGGTTCGCCTTTCGGAATCGTTCATTCATTTCTCGGGCAAACTTACTTTAATGTTGTATGAAAAAAGGTCATATATTGAATGGAATATCGCTTTAAATAAACTCAATCAGCTCGGACGAACCGGATTGCATTTGAAAATCCTTCACCGTTGCCTCTTCGCCCGGTGCAATCTCCACGTCCGTCGTGACTATTTCAATTACGTTCAAATGATCCTCATCATCTTCCTCGTCATCCTCATCGTCACCATCCTCGATTTCTTTGATCAGCATTGCCCGCCCAGCCAGTATGTCTCTGCACCGGGTCATGAGCGACGTCTTGCTATCTTCCAGCAAGCGATTCACGATGACCGTTTGCTCCTTTTCCTTCCGCTTGTACAGCTTAAACTCGTAATCGTTCAGATCGTTCCACTTTTTGGCAAACTCCTCACTGTTATCGCTCTGTGCTTTGGCGAGCTTGGTAACAATCTGACTGCGGATCGTTTTGATCTGTGCGTTGTTGCGTTTCTTGACCGGAGCTAATCGGTAGGGAATCGGAGAGGGGAATAACGCGTTAATCGAAAAAAAAAATCTGGGCGAAAACCAAGTCGAGCGTCTTACCAGGTTCACCCTCAACTGGCTCCACAGGAGGATCTAAAACAGAAAGAAGAAGCCGTTAGTAGTACCATCCGTTCAGAGAACGAACGGTCCCCCGCTAGAGTTACCTACCCGGTTCACGGCGCTTCAGTGCACACGGTCTCTCCAGTATGTCGGCTAACTCTTCCGCAAACTCACAGATCGCACGGCCTTTGTTTTGCTTCTTGGATTGGTAGAACGCTCGCTTGAGATTTTTCCACTTGTGATAGATCTGTCCCGCGTCCTTCCCGTTAAAGCCATTCTTTTGCATCTCTTCCTCGATCATCCGGTACACATCGTACTCCTTCTGGCCACGGCTGGCAGTCGCAAACAGGTACATAAAGTTATGCTCCTTTATTATCTCGAGCAGCTCCATCGTTTCCTCGCCGCTCCACACATTTCGACGAGCCATTTTTGTCTTTTCACGCGGCGCACTGCTCGCTGTTCTTTACAAGTGCTGCTGGTCCGGACGCCATTCGTTCCTTCGTGTTGCGATGGTTTGTTTGGTTTTTGTTTTGCAGGGCTTGACAAACACCGTTGACAGCCATATTCACCACTCGCATCTATTAATCTTGAGTGGATCTTTTTTTCCGATAATTTGTAAATTGCATTATTTTTACCATTCCATCAGCTTACAAAAAAAAATAAAACAATTGAACCTTCATTAACCAGTTAGCGGTGAGGTAATATCGACTCCGGGCGTATCATTTCGCAGAACAAGAACCGTGGTGAATATGAGTGTACGTGTGACGTTTCTTGCACCTAAAAACCCACCTCAACAAGAAGTTACGAACCCTGCTTGAAGTGCGCGTCCTTTCATCAATACAACTCGACCGACCAACTTGGCGTACGTTTATACGCGGTAATTTAGTTTGGAAAACTATGGATCCAGGTCATAAACGGCAGATGGTGGAGAATCTGTTCCTAACGTTCGCGACCAAGCAGGCGGAGCTGTTCAAACAGTACGATGCGAACCGCAAGAAGCGTTCCAAGATTTTTCTCCAGCGCCTACGCTACCAGCTGAAGCGAAACGGCGAGTCCCATCGGAAGGAATGGAGCAGCAGGCTGGAGTCGGAACTGCTGGACAGTATACCGACGCGCAAGATCTGGAAGCTGAGCCGGAACGATCGGTGGTTCCGGGAGCTGTTCCAGCACGAAAACAATGATCAGGAGTTGCTGCACCATTTCCGGATGGATCGCAGCATGTTCGATACGCTGGTGGCCATGCTGTGCCAAGATTTGGCACCGCATCCACTGCTGGCGGCCCAGTCCTGCAGCACGGAGAAAAAGGTTGGGATCGGATTGTACAAGCTCACGACCGGCGCTGATTATGCTACGATCGGGAACCTGTTTGGTGTGCACAAAGCGACGGTAAAGAACTGTGTTCACCAGTTCTGTAAATCGATGGTGAAGAACTACATGGATACCGAAATCTATTTGCCCGACCAAGAAGAAATGGGTGAAATAAGCAAGGCTTTCGAGGATCGAAGCGACATTCCGATGATAATTGGTGCGATGGGTCGGTTGCACGTCCCGATTACGCCTTCGCTGGCCGATTCGAAGAATTACATCAACGCCAGAAAATGGCCTTCTTTGATCTTGCAGGCGGTTGTGGATAACAACCACTGGTAGGTAACAGCAGAAAGAACAGAAGGAGGTTGTCATAGTGATTTTTTGTGTTTTTTTTTTCGCCAGTTTTAGACACATTACATGCGGCCATGTCGGTGCGACCGAGGACAGTGTCGTACTGGGTGATTCCGGACTGTATCAACACTTTGATGGGGCCGAATTGGTAGGGTCGATAGCTTCCTTGCGCTAACCGTAACTACATAGATGTCATTACTTTCCTCCAAACAGCCCACACAAAGCATCAATGGAACGACGGTGAAGTCGTTCGTCGTGTCGGAATCGGCGTACCCGCTGCTTCCCTGGCTGCAGCACGGCTATGTGACACCGCAAACGACGGAGGAGGAAACATTCAACGAGCATCTAAACAAAGCGCGCATTTGCGTGGACGAAGCGTTCGAGAAGTTGCGCGTACGGTTCCGGATACTGCAGCGCAAGATTGACATCGACATCAACTTTGTGCCGCAGATCCTGCTGACGTGCTGCATTCTGCACAACATTCTCGAAAAGAACCAAACTCCCTATCTTGATGAGTGGAAGGAAGCGCTGCTAGAGTTGCGAGGAAAGTATCCGCAGCCGGACGGTGCCGCCAGCACGAAGTACACGACAACCGTCGAGGGCGAATCTTTGCGGGATGTGCTGAAGGAACATCTGCAGTCGAAGTATGTGCTGTACCGGACGATTGAATACAATCAGGTGTACTTCATCAACGAAGGAACAAACTAATGCTAACCTATTTCCAACGACGACGATGACGTACTCGTTTTAGCAGAAAAATTGACCATTTTAGAAGGAATAAATTACACATTTTGTTAGACAACAAATGCGGGATGGTAGCCGGAGGTTCTTATTCCTTATCATCTAATTGCAATGTTTGAATTGAGGCAGGTTTTCTCGTTTCGTTTCGTTCAAAATGGTTCCTCCTCACGCCACGTTTGGTAAAATTCTTTGACAATCTCCTTCTTCACGAGCGGCTGCTGTTGCTCCATCATCATGACCTGCTCGGTCGGGGCTAACTCTTGCTCTTCCTGAACGTCTTCCAGGGCTTCATCGCTTTGGACGACCGGTTCCACCATTCCTTCCTGCAGCAGAATCTGGTGCGCTTTGATACAAAAATCGTTCATGTTGCGGTTAAGCATTTGGGACACTTTCGTCGTATACTGCCGCTCGTCGTGCGTGTACAGATCGAACTCGTAATCGACGAGATCTTTCTGCTTTTTGAAGAATTCTTCATTGTTCTCACGGTCCACCTTGGCGAGCTTGGTTAGCAGCAGGTCAAAGTTTTCCAACACGGCTCTCGGCCGTTTCGGTTGTCCGCTGGCATCTGTAACGCGATATTATACGTGTAAAGATCGATGGATTTTTTTTTTGGCTTTAACACATCGACGAATAAACCCTTACCTTTGGCTTTGCTGCTCGATGCAGTTGGTTTCATGGCCATAAGCTCGTCCAGCTCTTCGTAAAACTCGCATGACTCAGTCAGATAGTTTTCTCGCTTGGTTTTGTGATACGTGCGCTTAAGGTTCTTCCATTTGTGTTCGATCTGGAACGCGTCCTTATCGAAAAATCCGCGCTGTTTCAGCTCGTTTTCCGCTATTTGATAGAGTTTGCTGTTACGCTCTTCGCCGAACAATTTCATTAAATCGAGCTCCTTGATGATGGCCAGCAGCTCCCTCGTTTCTTCCGTAGTCCACACATTTCTGCGTGCCATCTTTCACGCGGTTTCAACAAAAAACACACGCCAACGATTGGTTAAAAATCCACAGTAAAATATTGAATCTGTGCGCTTCTACGTACGCTTTGTTTACAAGGAACGCGCTTCACAGCATTGTTTTTTGTTGATTTTGGTGTGTGTTGACAGCTCCCTTCGGCAGCATTCGAGCAGCAGTATCAAGGTTCATACACAAAGGTGTCCCCTTGCGAGAGAAATTCGAGCACTACGTTTGACAACAGAAAATTGAAAATATTTTACGCATAAATAAGAGCACGCAATTAATGCAACCCAGAACAGGCAGAAACCCATCATAATTGCCAATTTAATCAATTAAAGCACGTCCAATAAGGGTTTTTTTACAGATTAGACCGCTGGAACGTAATCAACCGTTGGCGGGGTGTCCACTCGATGCATCTGCATTCCATCGCTCTGCCAGTATTATTCGTGCAGAATGATTCAGTCTTCGGAGAAACGTCAAAATGGGCGCAAGCACGAGAACGGGCAAGTTTGCGGTCGGATTTACGGCGTTTGCATTTTTGTTTATTCTGATCGCGTTCTGCTCACCGTACTGGCTCCAAACCGATGGCGAACTGAAGCACCCAAAGTTTACAAATCTAGGTAAGGGCGGGCGTGTATCGCTACCGTTTACCAGGCCTTCCAACGAGATGGTGATGCAGTTGGGGTGTGTCATCAATCGCGTCGCTTGTTCATTAATGATGGTAGTGATGGGCGGGCGGAGAGTGGAAGGCCTGAGGAGGAGCAGCGTAAAAGCAGGGAACCCTGTGTAAACAAACATTGGGACACACAACGGTGTGCTGTTGGTGTTGTTTCGGGTGGGTTGGGAGAGGCGTGATAAGGAGTTAATTAAATTTGCCTTCGTTTTAGGACTTTGGGAGCTGTGCCTGAAGAACTTCCAGGACATTCACCGATGGTATGACTACCCGTTCAATGGCTGCATGTGGATATTCGAGGAGGAGTACTACATCATCCATGACTACATTCTGCCCGGGTTCTTCATTGCGGTGCAGTTCTTCTTCACGCTCTGCTTCACGCTGCTCCTGATGGGCGTGATCATGACGCTCATTTTCTTGAGCTGCTCGCGGGACAACGATCGGTACATTATGCTGCTGCTAACGAACGGCACCGTGCTACTGTTGGCGGCGTTGTGCGGTTTAATAGCGGTCGCTACGTTCGGTTGCTACGGTGACAGTCGCGATTGGATGCCCAACTGGGAGCACAACGATATGGGCTGGTCGTTTGCGTTGGCTGTCGTCGGAACGTTTGCTCTGTTCCCGGCCGGCATATTGTTCATCGTTGAGGCTCGGCGTGCCACGTACCGGAGGTTGAACAACATTGCCAACACGGAGATGGCCGCAGCGTACACGATGGACGAGCGCAAATATCACGGTGGACATACCGACATTTAGAGGGCTGGTGTAGCTACAATGACATTCCACATTCCCGCTAGTGGAATGATCAGTAATTGCCTTGTACAAGAAGAGTGTAGTTTTAAGAAATTTTTTACATAACAAACGCACACGCAAACCACAAACGTTTTATCCGTACCAACACACATACACACGACATTTAGGAGGTGGTGCGAATAGTTAGATTAGTGCAAAACTCTCGACAAGAAAAAGAATCCGTCCAAAATAGGAATAAAAGCGAAACGATATGTTTTCTACAGTACATGACCGTCTCATTAAACATTCATTAGCATGTCATTAGGCTGGAGCAGGACTGCAAGACAATTAGTTCACGGGCAATGGGTCGATTTATCGTCCGCACGTTTAGAACCACATTTTCCATTATTTTTACTTTCACTTTTGTGTAGCAAAATAAAAAAGTAACTATTTGAGATGCTTTTTATGGCATCGTTTTAAATTTTATCTAATAGAGATAAACGTTCTTGAAGTGATATAGACCACTGCCTAACGTGAAGTGGTGTATTTGATCATACCAGGCAGCGCTTCTCAACCTTCTACAGCTTTATTATGAATACCATGTAGCAATTTTACACAAATTGAAGCATTTCTAATCTTTAAAAAATACAGCAAATTAAGTTGGTAAAAAAGGACACCCAAAATGCTTCAAACATTGCTCATTCCAAATACTTTTCCGTTACTCACAACGTCCGTATTCACCACACCACTTTCGTTTGCGTTTTTTTTTCTTGGTGTGTGTGTTTTCTTTACCACTGCTCAGGTGTATGCATACACATGCATACCGTCGGTCGTCCATTCTCACCACGAGAAGAAGGTGAAACAAAGCGGCTGTGGCGTTAGTTGGTTGTGTGGATCGCGCGTTGCAACATAACTTCTTCCGCTCCTCCCGTGTAATCCGCGTTCCTCGCTCGTACGCACGTTTTCAAGTAGCAGCCTTTTTCAACCCCCCTTCATTCCTGTGTGGTACAAACACGCACACACTTCTAGCAAATACGGGCGCGGACAGGTTTTTACTCCAGGCCAGTTTTATCTCACAACGACGCACGTACATTTCAACTCACGCATTCGACGGCTACTACGACGACGACGACCGCAACTTCTTCTCATTCTCACGCGCATTGTGGCAAAGTAATGCAACAGAATTCGGAGCTTCTATCTGGGCGTGCCAAGACCACCACCACACCAGTGTAAGTGTCCATCAGCATCATCATCGGTCATCGTCGGTGTTTTTGTTAAAAAACAGTGCGTGAAGGCGTGCGTGTTTATGCTGCATTTCGGTGCGAAAAGTGCGTTTCCATCGCGGGTTCCATCCGTGCCAACAACGGGGGGGTGTTGTTTCGCCCTCGGAACCAACACCCCACAGTGCAGGGTGACACGCCGCGAATTGAAGTAGCCTGTGTGGTGTTGTTGTGCGCTTCGGGGTGCAGTAAATAGTAGGCGTCTTTAGCTTCGTGTTTTTAGTGGGTTAGTTGCGTTCCTTCCAACACTTGTGATGCTCTGAACAGTAGTTCCCTGCGATTACGTACATTCCGAAGGTATTTCGGTGCGACTGCGAGAATAAGTCTCTGTGTTGTGTGGTCAACTCAATCGAGGATGCTGTTTTCTCGACCAGTGTGACTCATTTCGTGCCAATTAGCAAGCTACCCTTTTCCGTGCTCATCTCAAGTGCGATCGCAAATTGTTCACCCCCGGAACAACAACAATCTAGGCGGTGGTGGCCCAATGAAACAAGAGTCACGGATTGACATCTTCCGTTTCTTTGCTGCCAACTGTCTCGGTTAAAGCCTACTGTATGTGCGTGTGTGTGTGTGTATGTGTTTGGGACCCGGAGCTACACCAGAGCTTACATTCGATCATCACTGGAATAGGGAGGGGCTGACGATGTTAAGCGGCACTTAAAAATCTTAGCGGCTCGCTGGCAGGTGTTATGTGATACCACCGAAACTAAAACAGAAATGTGCCAGATAAACAACAACATAATGGGGCTGCTATCACAACAATCTGCTGCCCTGGCTCGATTACACCCTGTACAAATGTACTTTTAATAGGTAGCTTCGATTGGAAGACGGTTCTTTCCAATCATCGTTAGGGAAGCGCCACCCGGTCCTAGTGCGTAGCACATCCCGGAAGCGCAACAGTTGGCCATCGCAGCCACTGCAAAACGGTGGTTGCAGTTTCAAGTGTGCTTTCCTTCTTCCCGACCCAAATGGGCCGAATTATTTGCCACAAGCAAATACTCTTCGACCGCTGTTTTTGTCGGATGAGCCTCCTTTGGCCAACAATGCTCAACGCGTCGGGCCCCCAGTTGGTTGGTTTTTGGTGGGAAAACCCCAACCGAAAGTGATGAACGACCGGGTGTTTGCCCAAAGCCAGCCACCCCGGTTGGTGATGGAGCGGAAAAACAGAAGTTGTTGTTTGACCATCACCACACCACCCGTTCATCCCCGAAATACACGCGAATTGCGCGCATCGTTCTTTAGCGAGGCAGAAAGATGTGTGTAGAAAAAAACTATCTTCCCGGGAAGCCTCCTTCAAATTTTCTGCGTGACTAATTCGGTAAAAATCGATCTTTAAGTTGAGTTTGTGTAGCCCAAAAAAAAAAAAACAACAAAAAGTAAATAGGGAGGCTTTTGCTCCCGCGAGGTTTACTGTTAAAGGTTCCTCTGTTTTCATCCTCGTGAATGAGCGAGTGACAAAAACGTGTGTCACATCTCCATGGTGACCGCGTATGGTATAAAGCCATTCTGTTGTTTAAAAGGAAGCATAGGCCGCTTTGAGGGAAGCTAAAAGTAACCATCGTTAGGAGAAGAGCGTTTGAAGTAGTTAAAGCTAATTGGGCACAACATTTGTGTTGTGCTGGGTTTGTTTAACCGCCTTACGCGGTAGCACTGTCTAGGGAGGTTTTTTATTTATTGTACAAGTAGATTAATATATATAGCTTTTCCCTTTTTCTGTGTGTAAAATATGCACGTCTGGTAACTTAGGTGTAGGACAGCGTTTTAAAATTGTACTTGTCTGTCTGCTTTATCTGGCTGCTACGATCATAAATCTATCCCGCGATCAGTACGGTGTGTGAAAATATCTCCCGGCTGTGTTGTGATTCCTTCCCTTACTGTGTTTTTCTTGCATTGCGTAACATTAGAAGAAAACACAATACAGCTCACTAGAACCTTCTGGCGTGTAAACATGTAACCGAGCGCTATCCAGAATAGAAGGGGAAAATGGTTTGCACCGTGCTGGTTAATAACACTAATAGCGATCCCCCACAAAAACTAATGTTGCTGCTACTAAGCAACACAAGTAGCAACTGGCAACTTGATTTCTTACACTATTAAACCGCCCATTTTTCCATGGGCTTTTCGTCGGCATGCGTTGGTTTGGGTGGTAAAAGAAAGCGTTGTCCCTGTTTTCCGAAAGCAGCAAAAAAAAAAACCGCTCCGAAAATGGTCTAGAGCGACCGAAATGGGGCACCCTCCTCATTCACCCAGCAGGGAGCCTCCCGCAGGAAGTATTGATCCGCAACAGCACCACGTGCCTGCAGAGCACAGCCAGCCGCTTCGAGTGCCACATTCACGCACACCGGTTCCGGACAACCGGCTAGTGCAGCGACGATGAAGCCACTCGTGAAGCTATCTCCCGCCCCGGAAACGTTCACGATTCGGTCCAGCTTTCGGCCGGGATAGAATCGACCTTGCGGGATGGCATCCACCGGGACCCGGCTGTATTGGTGGGTTTCGGCGGTGAAGAAGGGAACCGTGGGGGCGGTACGACGAAACACGGCCACACCGTAATGGCCAAGCGTAACGAGCACGTGATCGATGGTCCGGTTCACAAACATTCCCAGCGGTTTCACGTCGTCCAGCAGCTCGGTTACCGTGGCGTACTCGCTCATGGATTTGGTCGGTATCGGGCCGGGATATTCGAGGGCCTGGGCAATTTGGGCCAGCTCGTGAATGTTGGGCGAGATGAATTTGATGGCACGTTTGGCGAGTGTCGTCTTTTGCGCGTTGCTGCTGCTGTTCACGAACGGTCTGGCCGCAATCCGCATGTCCGTGGGCTCGAAGAAAACTGTGTGAAGTAGGAAGAAAAAACGGGAATAAATAAAGGATGGATTTTCTTCTTGACCATTTAATTCGAGAGTATGTGGTGGAAGAAATGGGCGAAACATGTCCGAGGCTTGCAGTATGGTGATGCACTCAAGCAAGGAGGTCATAAAACTAGGTCCCAGCTAAATTATCTCCTAGAGATCTTAGGAAATAGACAGGTTCTTCTTTTTTACCCTCATTTCTTAAACACAGATAACATTTTTCTACGGCTAATACAGTCGAGACACTACGATTGAAGATTTGTTCGTTCTGTGGGATCTATCCTTGAGCAGAGCAGTTCCCAAAATGGAGGCATATCCTGGTCTCTGGTCGTAGTCAGATCCTTCTCATTTCTGGAGAATGAGGAGTCTGATGATTGGAGATGACCTGGTACAATTTCGGTCCGCCATTTCAGGATTCCATCGACTTAATTTCACTCGTAGCTCGATAGTGAGTCCTGCGTATGGGGACGCTGGCTGGATGAGATACGATCTCCGGTCCTGTTTCCTTTGATGGGATAGGGTTTGATCTTGGTCCAAGTTCTTGATCAAACCCCTCTCCATTCGTGATGCTAAGCTCTACGCGAGAAAATGATTTGTATCTGTCCGCAACCACAAAATCGGTGTCTGTGCGGACACCGTACCGTGATAAGTTCCTAGACCCCTTGGCATTAAACAATAGTCTACAACTCTGCCTCCCCCGTGGAACCACGGAATCACCGTCATTTGTGGTTGGCGGTTCCGAGCTCTATTGTCACTCTCCACTATCGCCCCGCATGTACGACGTTGCGTCACGGGTGGATCACATACGGCGGACGCTTGTCTTTATGATCCTCGATGGTGAGTGGGTCACACGATCGCGCACATACGTGTAAACCATATGCATTGTCACGTTAATTGCATCGTGATTAGAAGACAATAGCCGCCAGATTTTGAGCGATTCCTCACAAGGACAACTGGCGTGGCCGTGGGATGCTTCATCGTCTGTGATTTCCTTCCTCCATTCCTCGCCAGGTGCCGCCCAATGTAAGCGACAGAAGCGGTGTTCAAGGATATAAAGATCGCGCGCGCTTACACACAGTGACACAAGAGCTTAACAGCAGCGAGTCAAACTGCCGGTTTGCTGGTGGAAAAGGTGTAAAACAACCGACACAAGAGCGACTTGCATTCAATACCCATCCATTGTGAGTAACCCCGTATGACACACAGTCTTGGGCTGCAGCTGCATTCCTGTACACAGTTTTCGTCCAGTAGAAACAACAATGCATGGCACTATGATGCACAGCCGACCATTTCCTCCCGTTTAACTATCCCCATCTGCTTTCACACACTACTTGCCAATGCCTTTAGTTGTCGCTGTTAAACGCCTGCACTACCGCTCCTGCCATTTAAATGCTTCCAAGTAACTACTTTTAGCGTAATGATGCCGCACTCGCGCGAGCTAATTTTCTTGGCCGAAACGTTACAGGGGCTCAGGGCGTCAGTAATGTAATGTAATGTGTGCTTATTTATTGTGCGACACTCCAGGCACTGCCGGGCATGAAACTCATACTCTCGCCATTTAGCCATTTGAGTGGAGGTGCTTGTAGAAACTAGAATTCATAACATGTTCGTGACGGGAGGCATTTTCGCTACCGCTAATCAAGGTTCTCGGAGTGGGTTCGAAGAAGAAGTAGAATTGGCCGCAACCTGTATGCCGCAACCTGTTCTTCCTGCGGGGAAGGAAAACTTCCGGCTAAAGTACAAACTTTTCGATTGTCGTGGATTAGGTTAATTTATTGTACTTGCAGCTCAATTGGGGGATTTTTTTGTTGAGATTATTTAATACTCGGAACAAACATTTGGAATGGATCAAATACATTTAATTTGCCCGTGCATTGCCAACAAGATTGATTTTTTTGGCCGTTACACACGATCTTCAAGAACTACGGGAATGCACTTCTTCGACCGTTGGACACATGATCACAGGTTGGCAGTGGGCATTGGAATAAAATTGATATGGTTTCTCTTAATTTTCGACAAATTTACCGTCATTGTACCGTAGACATTTTTGATAAAGGTTGAAAAAAATCCTCAAAACATCGACAAGATTCAAGCGCTCCGAGTCTTTCTCATCGGGAACTTGGCTTGATATCAGGACATCATTGACATTACTGAAGTTACTCAGGACGTTGCTGAAGCTACTGCTCTCGCTCTCTCTTCTAACGACCTCTTAGGTCATGCCTGTCATTTCCTGCTTACGAGACTTAATGATACCACGTAGTTGGATAGTCAAGTCCGCACTACGGGAGAATGGTCCGGATGGGATTTGAACTTGTCGTATGAAGACCTCTACCATCGGACCGCCTACTAGTTAACTTGGTCTCAATCCCATTCCAAGATCCTTATTGAAGTGCAGCTATCCTTTACTAGGTCTTTGCCAACCAGAAAATTCCTAGACGATCGTGCCTCTGCTCTGCTCTATAAGGAGAACAGATGTCGGTTGTTTGGTCTTACGTTTCTCGAAGATAGCCGCCCCTTTGCCTCACCTATTCTAGATTACATTGTTGCCTCTGCTTTGCTACCCGGTCTTCTCTATTTCTTTAATTATGATGTCCGCCAACTTTGAAACGGGCTCAGAGCACACTACGAGCTCTGAGGAACTTGGGATTTACGATAAAGCAGTACTTCAAGGTTTTTAAACTTGCGCTAACCCCGTACATCGTGAATATTGTTATCCTTGGCATGTAATCAGCAGAAAGCAACATTCATATCTGTCCATAGTTTCGTCGCTTAAACATGCCAATAATTCGCATAGCTTTTTCCCTCAAACTCAATGCTTCGTCCAAAAACGCATTCATCCATCCCCTAACATCATACCCAAAACCACACAGAAAGAGGGCCGCGTTTCGTCCATGCGTGGCTGCCTCAATCATTTTGCGACCCGGCGCGATCTTCTTCGTGGTTCCCTCTGTTCCCGAGTCCGATTTCTGATACTGACTCGCGCATACTTTTTGCCTTTAATTGAATACCCTCTTCCGCTTTAATTGAATCCGCTGTTGGCAAACACTTTTCTGGCCCACCGTCGGTTTGGTGTTTCCGTCTTCTTTGCTTTCAAGCTCCTCCAGGTAGAGGTCGAAACGTTATCATCGCTTGACTGACTTTCCACAAGAACAAATGAGCAACTGTAGAAAACTTTCACTTGCGTTGCCGTTTGCCCTCTTGTTTTGAAGTTCTATTTAGCGTGTCTCGATCAAGGCAACAGGTTGCTTCCCATACGGTAACGGTTCGGTAGTTTGGTTCGACCTCCCCTCCCCGAAGAAAGAGCAGACACATTTTTGCACGAACAGGGAAATTGAAGCACTCGAAGTGCATGCAGTAGCGCGTTAAAGGGGGTTTCCTTCGGGGTACGTCTGG
The DNA here is from genome assembly GCF_013141755.1 of Anopheles stephensi. Taxonomy (NCBI): domain Eukaryota; kingdom Metazoa; phylum Arthropoda; class Insecta; order Diptera; family Culicidae; genus Anopheles; species Anopheles stephensi. Next base: position 51,036,647 of record NC_050202.1, read on the forward strand.
GAAATAGGGTAGGGTCACATTCGTTCATTAAAAAACATGCTCAACTGCTTGGCTTCATTGAACAAAATAAGTCCACCTGCTTGCATCTGCTTTTATATGCAACTTACAAAACACACTCGCAATGCATTCAATACTCTTCCAATTCTCCACTCATTACAGTGATTTAGCCACCATGAAGCGTCGGTCGCTGTCGGGCAATTGTGGCGTTGGAGTGTTCGTGATCGCACTGGTGACGATACTGGTCGCGTTTGCCACACCGAGCTGGCTGGTGAGCGACTATCGCATCACCGGTGCCAAGCTCGATCGGCTCGGCCTGTGGACACACTGTTTCCGGTCGCTGCCAGACGTGAACGATGACTATCAGCGCCGCTTTTTCGTTGGTTGCCGCTGGGTGTACGACCCGTTCACGACCGGATACGACGAGATCCGCGGATTTCTCATCCCACGTAAGTAAAAGCTGCTCGCAAACGGTCACAAACCGAGGCAAACAATCGACCCCCTTGGTAGACGGTTCGATGTGGAAGCTTTAATTGAACTAATTAATAGTAGTTGTTCCGCGTGGTTAGGCGGGCAGAATGTTGTCACCGATGGGTACCCAGATGAGTCATAACAGGTACAGGCGTGTGTGATTCTATCGAATGTGAGTGCAGGGGTCGTCTCTAGACTGCGGGCTTCGAAGTTCCCCTGGTGAAGCCTTTGTTGAGTCTTGAGTACTTCTTGAGTTGCCTTTATTCTCAAATAAGCGTTAAAGGCAACGTAAACTTAAAATTCTAACAAAAAACATACCAGTTTTCTGAATTGTTTGTGAAACAATTGGTGTCCCCATAAGGATTTTCAAAATTACAGGGTTTCTCTGGTCAATATTGTAACACTATGTTTCAACTTTTCCTTTTTTTTTTATTATTTTTAAAAAATACTTTTCAACACTTTTCAACAAATCCTTACTCGACAATGGAAAATACCTAGTTGCGGGAGCTGTCAAGCAACATGTTGATCCAAAAAGCTTGTAGACCCCTGTGTTAGAACATTTTTATTGCGCTGCCCCAGTCACACTGCTAGCCACAAGTGTGTATTCTTCATCACAGTAGGCAAAGGCGTTCGTATGTGAAATTGAACAACTCCGGTCACGCAGCTTGGAAGCGTGTCACGGTGCCAAGAACTATCGCCATCAACTGTTTGAACTGGTTGTGTTTAGAAAACCCCATCGTATAATGCTTAACCACACGATTTGCGTGAAGGTTGTGCTGTATTCTATTCTGGTCAGAAACGAGGGGACAGCGTAGAATGAAATGAATCGAGGCGTTAACTGTGTAAGCCACCGGAGATCGGTTTGCTGGAGAATCACGCAACGGTCATCTATAGCGCTAAAAGCATATTTTTCCATCCAACTATTAATATCGCTTTGACATCTTTATTTGATTCAAATTTGAATTGTTTGTTTGAAATTTTCCCAATGCTTGTAGGTGTAGGATGCTAGCTTTGCGTGTCTGCCAGTCTTTTTGAACTTCACTTAGTAAAGTAAATTGTTTTTTCCTCCTTTCTCTCTTTTTCAGCTTTCATGATTGCCACACAGTTCTTCTACACGCTCTGTGCCATAGGCATAATACTGGCGATGGTGCTGGTGCTTCTGTACTTCCTGTGTGCCGGTCCAGATCAAAAGTTCTTTGTCAAACTCATCAAGGTATGCTCATCAATTGTACTTTATGTGCTTTTTATGTGCTTATTAAACGAAATTCTTCTCCTTCTCTCTCACTCTTTTTGAAGGCAATCAGTTACATTACGCTGGCGGCATCTATCAGCGGCAGCATCGGTGTGATCGTGTTCGCCTGCTTCGGCAACAAGGACAAATGGATGCCGGAGCATGCGAACAATTGGTTCGGCTGGTCGTTCATACTGGCCTGCATCGGTGTCGTTGCGTGTGCCGTGTCATCCTCACTGTTCTTTACCGAGGCGCACGTGCAGGCACGAAAACGGCGACAGCTGAAGGAATCACAAACCCAGTTCCAGATGGACAGTGAATCGAAAGCATAATGTCACCGAAAAAGGCACCGCTGTAAAGTCTATTTTACGGCACAAACTTCTTTTCAGCTTAGCATAGCAGCAGTGCGCCTCCAAAACGAATCACATTCCAACATCCCATCGATCAATCGAATTCATCATCGCGCAAAGTACAACAGTTAACAAAGGGGGAACGGTTCGTCGTTTTGACTTTAGCTGGATGTTCCTCGGGCGAGGAAGAGTTTGCATTTTCCCGGGGGTTTTATGTTAGCGTTACTGAGCAAGTGTAACTAGTTTAGGGAAGATTAGCGTTTGTTTGTCTAGGGCAATCTCAATCAGCGTTCCGTCCAAGCCGCTGTGCTGTACAAGTGTCTTCTACATTTTTTTAAGAGAGAAAAAAAGCTATTTTTTCTTAGTTTAGTGTCTTAATTTTACGTTTCACTAAACACATATCCGTCCAACTTTTAGTAGTATTATCGACAAGATTCTGTTTTAAAAAGCTATTTCTACTTTTACGCTCGAATCACACAGGACACGCCAATAGAGGGAATGTTTTTTTCTTTTAAATCGATAAAAGTTAATTAAACGAACAAAAAGGATGTTTTTTGTACGAAACAATGAAATGCATTTGATAAATTTTACTATTTAAAAACCACCATATCAACCGGTAAGCAATGCAGCCACACAAATTGCTTTTAAGATATGCACCACGTGCTGCATTTTTACGCATCGGTTTTCGATTATTTCAATATTTCACACTACAGTCCATTTGCAATTAACGATTATCAAATTTTAACTGTTACAACGAAAATCATCATTACATGAAGCGGTGTTAATAGTTGGGCCTTATCAGAACTGTGAGTCTCATATACAATGCTTGACGATGCATGTTTTTATATACAATCATCATCATGCTCGTGCGGCGAAAATAACAAAAACAGAAATATGTATGTAATGTGTTCAGGGCAGGCAGGAGAATTTTTAAGCAACAATCAAATTTACTAAGAATAAAGAAAATCAAGACGGAATAATTAGATTTATATGAACGTTTGATAGCGTACCGTTTGTTTTCATTTTCATACCAAGCTTCAATCCGAAAACTATTTGTTTTATACACCTCTTTCTTTTCTCAATTCTTATTTTACATTGATACAAAAAATAATCTGTTGTAAAAGTTATTTAAACATTATTAACCAACAAATCATGAATAATTCAACGACCACGCCTGTTTGCCAACGATTAATACGAATTGAACTTAAAATTGCGTTTGCCCGTCATGTTGGCAGCACTGTAATCGTTCTGTTTTGACATTTCATATTGACAGCGGGTGAGCAAATAAAAAGCGGTGAGAAAAATTGCTCACCCAGAAAAGGGAGGAGCTTCTCACTATTGGGTTCATCCATTCACACTGCTTAGTTGTGTTGACTGTGCGTCGTCGGTAGTTTTCTATTACCCAGTGCCTAATTTCTTTAATTTGGTCCGCTTTTTTGTTGCAACACACATTCCTGTTCGTTCCACATTGCTGGTGTGCCTTCTGCCGCGATGTCTTCGACGGTGGAAAAGAACGAGTACCCGAAAGCATCCAGTAAGTATGTTGTGTTTTGGATTGCAGCATCAACCCCCAACCCAAAGGAATTCGGCGAGGGTTGGTCGCCCATCATTATTGTGCTATGCAGTTTCCAATGGCTACTGTAAACAAATGAATATACCAACGGTGCCAACGTGTAGGGAATGCGATTAAATTTGTTTCATGTGCCTCATCTACAGATGCACTGGTGCTGGGTGCAGTGTTGTCGTACGTCGCGGCCGTATTTCTGCTAATGAGCTTCTGCTCACCGTACTGGATCGTATCGTACCCGGAGTCGTTCAGCAGCTTCAAAAACATGGGCCTGTGGGAGTACTGCTTCCGTGACTTTACCTACCCGTACTACCAATTCCCCAAGCAGTTCAACGGTTGTCATCATATTTTCAGCGAGGTAAGATACCACGGCCAGAGTGCCCCGTGGTTGCATCCCGCCAGCTTATTAATGACTTCATTACGCTGCTTTGTTTGCGCAGGAGTACTACGTCATCAGGGAGTACCTGCTGCCGGGATGGTTAATGGTGGTGCAAGGATTCGTCACCATTTCCTTTCTGTTCACGTTCGGGTCGCTGATTATCATGGCATGCGAGATCGTCAGGTGGCCACTGAAGTTTGTGCTGCGCTACGAATGGTTGCTAAGCAGCATTTCGTTCGCCGGGATAGCATCCTCATGTGAGTTTCTTCCTCCCAACCCAAGTCCTGCTTTGATCGTGCAAGTAGGTAATGAGCTTCCGTGTTCGTTCTCTCTCTCCCTCTTTTTAGCTTTCTTCATGTTCTTAGCAGTGGCCATCTTTGGAGGAAATGCATATCGGCGCGATTGGCTCATGTACCCAAAGTTCAACGTGCTTTCGTGGTCGTACGAGCTGGCCGTCGTTTCGTTTATGATTCTCGCTTTGGCCGCTCTGCTCCTGTACAAGGAATCGCGCAAATCGTACGAAATGCGTCGCGAGGCAAAGAATTTGGTCATGCAGATGCAAATGCACGAACCGGGCTACCATCCATCGCACCATACTAGCCGAAGTCTGCACAGCGGTGGTTATATCTAAGTGGAACCGCCACTCGCGTACACTATCCATCCATATCTGATCGGTGTTCTACCTCTTGCGAAAACAGAAAAGATTCCACAAAATCATATCGACTTGTATGTCTGTACTATTGTGCACATAGCTGAAAGTACCGTACGGTTTTTTGCACAACTATACTGAATTTTTGTAGTAATCTCATCCCCCTTTTCTCAACAAGTGCCCGACCAATTGGAATACTTCACAAGCATCATCGAACACGCCGTGGCCTTATATTAACTGTCCTTTTCGCAGAAATCACGAAGCATAGCTAAATCACACTCCCCAAAAGGAGCAAGTGCCTCGATGTAATACAAAAAACGTACGAAAAAGCAAATTATACATCGTCTAACCATGTAACTGAAATCGTAACTATACGTGCAACTCGTATCGTAAACCGTACACAATCGTACGAATGCTTATAAGCGTAGCTATCGGTACATCCGTCCGTCCGTAGATCTGTGTATCTAAATGTATTTGTAGAGTTTAGGCATTTTTTGATGGTTTTACATTCTATTTTTTTTAAACTACATTCTTTGTTGTATAAAAAAAAGACACACCGGTTCTTAGTTTGTAAGCGTAAATCGAGAAAGTATTTTCGTTGGGTACAAAGCTTGCCCTTTCTTTCAACACAGAATTTAGGTGAACCGTGTAAAGGGTAGGACATCATTGAAGAGCTAACTAATCTCAATTTTATATACATATGTATTCTTTCTGCCGTCCAATTTAACTTTAACTTGCTTTAAGTTTAGTAGCAACAAAAGCGACAACACATTCCATCAGCCTCAGTTCGTGGAGCAAACGATGAACATTTTGTTTTAATAGATCTGTTCTTTGAAATGCACACGTAGGAACGGAAAAAAGGCACGATTTAAAACGCGACAGCACATCGAAAGATGAGCTCCGACCAGAGCGCAGGGTAGTAATGATTGTTGTATTCGAAATAAAACTTTGATAAATAAATGTAAATTTAATGGTAGTTTTCTTTTTAAAGGGAGCGCAAGCATATGAAAGAATCCGTCCCTGATATTAAAAGATCAACATGTCCCATTCGTTGAAGTATCTCTTCGGAAACTATCCGTTAGAAGAGATTGAAACAGAAACTCAAAAATACCTCCAAGACCTAGGGAGATTGACATGACCTAGGCCAAGGCTAGCCCAAGGAAGTCTGTCTTCTCTTTTTCCTGGTGCTATATAAGAGCATCCGAAATTTGGAGGTGGAATCTTCGGCGAACATCCTCTCTACCAGTTAATCCAGATTCTATCTTATGCCGATGACATAGACATTATCGGTTTGAGAGTCTCCTATGTAACTTAGTCTTATAAAATGATCAAACTAGGTTCACAATGCCTCGTGTTGCAGATTGACGAGCCTACAACGGTGGAGGGACTATCAGTGGTCATGTTAAAAAATACTGATGTACGCATAGGTGATGTACCAACGACTGCTCTTTTGAAGCCGTTTAAAACGCCGCCTATCTTGCGACCATCTTTGCCTTCTTTGAGAAGAAAATGGTCAGAATTTAAGGTAGCGTATGTGAGGGAACAACAAGTGAGCATTAGATGAACGCTGGCAAGCTCCATAAGATATGACGTGAATCTTTAAAGTGATCACACTATTGTGAAGGAAATAAGACTCGTCAGGCACCAGGCAGTTCTGTTAGAATAAAAAGAAGGACTTGTCAAGCTCCGGAGTTCTGAGCTGGTCATGCCATGAGAATGGCACCAGACGACCCAGCCCGTAAAATATTTTTGGACCGTCCACGTGGACCTAGAAGGCGTGCTATGTTCAAATTAATATGCTTGAGAGCGCTGACGATGGAACTATACCGGGTCCAGATAAGCCTTCTTCTTCTTTGGCCCAACGACCTCTTAGGTCAGTACCCCAAGTTAAGTACCCGTATTGAATCTATAGCCTAGTGGTGTTTGTACATGACTCGCTAGAAAATATAGATCAAGAAAATAGGAAAGGAACACTCACCTGGTCTGTTGTAACGAATGCATTCCTCAAAGACGGTTATCGTTGCTGCTTCACTTATGTTTGCATCAATGACCGTTATCGGCGATTGTTGGATCAATTGAGCGTGTGATTTGATCTGGTTTAATCAGAAAGGATAATGAAAAAAAATAGTGGTTAATAAATGATTAAAAAATTACTGGAAAATATACTCCGTTTTATTCGAACTGAACCAAACCGGTTGACTAACTTTATCTTCAAGTTCCATGCTATTTAAATGAGTCGGCGGTTCTTTACAATTTTAAATGCTGTGCACGTCACAAGGCACATGTGCGCTCTGTACGTGAGGCACCGAATGAAACCCGACCTGCTGCCACAAACTGCTGGTGGCATCATTAAGCAAACGCTCACATTCAAGTGTAAATAATAATCAGGATGTATTCTTGGAAGAGGAAATACAGTACGAGCGATCGGCCAAAAATGTTTCGCAAAATTCAATGCCGAAGCTGTTTTTTGTGTTCTCTTTATAACTCCCTTACACCGCGAGAAAAGTGTGCCATTGCATTTTAATGACTTTGATTGATTTTCGAAATTGATTTCCTGCTCGTTGTCTGTTCTGATGAGTGATTTATGCAAGCTTGCGCTGGGCAGAATTGTGGCACATCGTGGTTTTATTCTAGATATGATTGATTGATTTAACTTAAACAATTGTAATTAATTCAATTTGGATACGTAGTTAATATGTAAAAATGTGCCCTCCCATACTCGGGATATTCCTTACGATGACCCTGAACAGAAGTACTTACCCAGTCCGGCGTTATCGCTTGGTGGGCCTCCATATCGCCCACAACTAGCCGGCAATCGCCCTTCCGGTCAAGCAGCACCGTAAAGCTGGCCGTTGGGCAGCTGCCAAGCGTGACAATCGATGATGCGCAATGTTCTGGCAGCAGCTTCCGTATGTAGGTCCCATTCTGAAAGCCGGACGGAAAAAAAAACATATATATTGTGGGACAGAAAAGAAAGAGGACGCCGATCCGCATCCACAACCGCGCGCGGATAGCGATGGCAATTAGTTTTATTATTTTAGGATGATGTCTTTGGATGACACGCTTGTTGCCACGAGTGTGCTGCTGGTGGTGTCCTTTAGATCCACTACTACTCACTTGATCGTTGCCAACCGCCGAAATCAGATTAACGTTACCATAAATTTTGTAAATCCCTTCGGCTATGTTCCGGGCTACGCCGCCCGGCGATGTGTCCTGCTTGGCGTGGTACGTGGCCCCATCGAGCTGCGAGGAAGAACAAGAGATAAAGCAAGTGTTAGAATGGTTGTATGAATTTCCCGGGCCCGCCGGGTAGACTACGCGAGGTCCGAGGACCAACAGCCACGAGTGAGCTTCGCCATGTTAAATCACAGAGAGCACATGTGCATCTTCATGAATGATGGGATGTTTTTTGACCGTGCCAGCAATACTGTGCCGGAGAACGGGCGGCCCTAGGTCACGGATATAAATCTTCTAAATAAATGTCTTAATAATTGCAACACTGTCCTGGACAGAGAAGGATGTTTGTTGCGGTTTGTTGGAACGATGGAGCAGGATGAGTATGATGTGTTTTGGAGATGAGTAGCAAGAATGCCGTTTATACCCTCCAAGAATTTCAGGTCGTCATGGTGATGAGACGAGATGTGAACCTAGGATATTGTGGAGTGACTAAAAATTACTTTAACGTATTTTTCTACTAAATTGTGTATTTAAATTTAAAGCTATGTCCCTCACCCGTGGCCGGTAATAAATCCTGGTAAAATGATTTCCAAAACAAATCGATTTGTTACATAAAACCCCATTTTAACTGTAAATCGGCTTTGCTGCTACTCCCAACACGCCCGCCAGAGAATGCGTTTAGCGAAGTAGGCTTAGCGCGGTGAGACTGGAAACATTCCCATTGGAAAGCTCCTAACGTTCGGACGTACATTGGACGAATCCTTGTCAACTTCAGAACAGATCATCAATCCATTAGAGAGTTTTTTGTTCCCGTTTTGGGTGTCCGAACGTGTGTCCACTACTCAAAATATAAAAAATCTCGTCTAAATTTTTGCTATTCTACCATGAAACAAAATTCCGCTAAGCCTACGACGACAGATCCATCGAAGGGTAAGTAAACCGATGAGTGTTTTAATTAATTTGATTGCCCGAAACTCTGTGCCCAAGGGACGAGGATTTTTGTCCGTTCCTCCGTTGTTTGATATCTGGCTTTAATATCTTTGGCAGGGACTCGGCCATCGATGCAACGTGGACATCACCAGCAGACACCGGCCATGAGTCACCAGCAGCAGATGCAACCGGGTCCGGTAACGTACCACCAACAGCAGCAACCAGCCTATCCCTCGTCACCACAACAGCACCAACAACAGCCAGGATGTGTAGTACTACCAACAGCTACAACGATGCCCTATCACAAACCACAACACACTTACATGATGCCCCAGCAATCAGGACATCAGCTGGTGAATGCAGGAACCGCTGAAGCTCCCATCTATGTCGGTGGCTCGGTCATGGGTCAGCAAACAGCTCAACAAGCCTTGCCGCCGGCCGGCTTTGCGACTGCGGCCCAACAACAACAACAACCAAGATATCTGCAAACCGTGCCACATCAGCCATCAATGTCGCAGCAGGTACAACGGCCAACTTTCCAACCATCCGTGACGGACTTTGTGGCTAGTGGTGGTGCAGGTCCTGCCGTTGGTTTTTCCGGTGCACATCAACCGTACAAACACCACCAACACCAAGCACAGCCGATGCAATCCTATCAAGAAGCACCGACCACTTCCTACCCAGTGCACGTCCAGTCGTCCCTACACCCGGAAGGACCGACGACGACGGAAGCTCAGTATTTCTTCGGTAAGCAAAATTAAACATTTTTCTGTAGGGGGTCCCGGAAAGGTACATCCTGCCCATTCTCCACTCAGTTTCGGTGACGGTGATTTATACTTCTTTTTGCCCCCCCCCCCCCCCTCCCTTTTCTTTTTTCTTCTTTTCCTGAAGACGCTAACTGCACGATGCCGGTCGTACAGCAGCAAAACCCGGCGACGTTAACCGGATGCAGAAACCCAAAGTGTACAAGCTGTAAATCCTTTAAGCGCAACTAGAACACACACACACTGGAGGGGGATGATCAGTACAAACCCAAGCAGTGAGGTGCTCTGTGTAAGCTGGAGTGGGGGGGGGGGGGAAATGGTCGACGAATAAATGTGTTCCCTAACTGAGCAGACATGTTGCAGTTGGTGTCTCATATTTAGCGTATGGGCTTTTCCGTTAGTGACTTCCTAGTCAAGCTGTCTGTACCTCTTTCGTGTCTGTTTATGCTGTAAAAAATGCACAGTAATGTCTTCACATCGGCTATTATGGGAGTTCACTGACCCCGGAAGTGTCGATCCGAGAGTGTCATTCTCATGGTAATTTTAAACCCGACCGGAACAGCGTCAACTGGCCTGCCTTGATTTCAGTGTATGGTAGACTCAAGTAAGTGGAAAAAATGCATGCTTTATGGGTTTCCGATATTCAAGCCTGCCACGGGACAATCAATCACCCCGTTATGTGAGGGGCCGCGGTCTCGAAACCTACAAATCCTTTGTGTATACAGCAAATCCCCGCAGTACGTCATACTCGATATACGCGATTTCGCAGAACGCGCTTTTTGAGAAAATTACATTTCTTTGCGTATACCGTAGCTGTTTGAATTCTTGTTGGACAATTTTCCTCCATAGAGTTTTTAATTCGCAATGTTAAACCGGGGGACGATGAGCAAGCGGGATTTTTTCGATTCGCGGAAGAAACGTTCGATTGTATTTTGAACCAGCTGATATTGCTGCTGTACGACATTAGACTGTTGGATATTTTGCACATTTTTTGTACAAAAATGGCATCACAAGTAAAAAGCAACGGAAAGAAGTGTGCTATAACAATAGCAGAAAAGCTGAACATCATCAAACAGTTCGAAAGTGAAAAAACTGTAGCAGCAATAGCCCGCGATATAAAAAGACCACAATCAACAGTGCGGATACTCTTCTTAATTCTGGGAAAGGAGCTGCAATGGGAACGCGAGTACGAGACAAGCTCATTGAACATACTTGAAATAAAATTATGAACTACATTTGTTTAGAGTTATTAGTTTACTCATTTTAGATAAGTTTTAATATAATTCTTAAGTAAATTGAAATGAACGCCTAATGGGATTATTTTTTAACAGGTTTAAATTTTAATTATTTTTCAACTCCTTAATTTATTTATGAACAAAATGTCAAAGGAAATTCGATATACGCGAAAATTCGAGATACGCGCGAGAGTGCGGTCCCAAACATTAGCGTACTACGGGGATTTGCTGTATAGGCTTAGACACTGGTAGGCTTTTACGAGAATGCTCGTGAAAATGAATGGCAAGCGGATGTTTGGCGCGGAGCATGGAGGATGAACTGTTTTTTGGTGACACTGTGATTGATTTCGACATACGAGTGTATGCGTCTGGTAGTGACACAAGACAAGGACCAAACACGTTTCTTTAATGTCTATAATGGGATTTACAATGAATCTCAATTTCGGGAATGTCTTGTTAAAGATAGCATGGGGTAATGTTAAGTAAAGGTTGCGAGAAGTGTTTGGGCAGTCATTAATGGAGGTTACTTGCTCTTAAAGGGGAAATGTAGCCCATTGTGGTGTTGTTTTGGTAATATGAGAGTCCAGACAAGAGAACCCAGAGAATCACTCACTACGGGGAAACGCTCCGGATAGGATTTGAACCCCGATCCTACCGCATGAAGACTGGCACCGTTGTCGGCTCTACCACCGGACTGTCTTAAATTTAGAATCGAATAGCTTTTCAGGTCTTTCTCAGCCTTGGCGATCTGATGCTTCTCTATCTGGGATACAGGATTGGGTAAAGTCCTCAGATAGAGGTTTCCCCTCGATTGCAGCTGAGATCAAATGGTAGTCCTTTCGATTGCCTCTCTGAACAGTGGTAGATCTAACGATGGATCCAGCAGGCAACAACTTCCTCGTATCAGGGACCTCACCAAAAGGAGCCTTAAGCGGATGCTGTGATTTCTGGGTTCAAATTTCACAAAGAACAACTGTGTGGATTGTAGAGATCGGTCCCTAATAAGATTTTGTTCGGCTTTCACCACAATTAAAGTGAATTAAATTTCTCAACTGGCTACATCAACAGTTTCCCCTTTTATCAAACAGACCCAGGCCACCTTCGAATATCGTGCTTCTGGTTTGTCGAACAAAAATATGCTCAACAATAGTATGCAGCAGTAAGTTCTGCAGCAATGTTTTTGAGCACATTTTCTAGTCTGGCCAGTTATGAGCAGTCCAGCTCGCATGCTAATGCCAAACCTCCATTTGCAAAAGCTTCCGACACGAAAATCTGCATATTCAAAAAGTTGCCTTTATTATTGTTCATGATTATGTTTCCAGCGAGCGCAAAAAGGGGGGTATTTGCGTTCGAGGCACTCGGGTACTCGATGTACTCTGCCCTGTTTAATCAGCACCGTACGGAATGCACTTTTGATTTTGGCAGCAGTTTTTGGCTTTTCACTTATTACAACCACTCGAAACTGTAAGCTCAAATGTATGGGTTACATACGTTCTCGGTGGTATGTTTGGCGGTACACAGCAAAAGCAGCTTATCATTGCACCATCATTTTCCAGTTTCCATCCATCTTCCTTGGTCCATGAGTGCGGGATGATTTATAGAAACTTTTGAAAATTTAAGCATAAAAGCATGGTAGAAGCACAAACCGATGGTTGCAGCATTGAATAACAATGCATGTAAAGTAATTTGAGGTCATTCAAGCTGGAATGGTTTGGCTAACATTATGAAAATATCTCTTCCAACATCATCACTGCTTCGAGCTGGTTTAGGCAAAAGAAAACATATTCTAAACAATACAACGTTCCTTCTCGTCGTAGACATTTCGCCCCAGCATAAAGTTTAAAGTAAAGCTGGTAAAAAGTATTATTAAATTAGCAAAGCTAATAATCAAGCATGAGCAAACAGAACAACAACAGTGGAAAAGAATGCCCTTTAAATGGATTCGTTCCCAGCCCAAGAGGTGGCCGCAGTGCAAAGAAAAGAATGTTGACGAGATGAGCGGAGTTTTGTTTCGAATCACACAAAGACCAACCCAAAATGGTACACACATAATGAAGAAAGGCAAACGGAAACCCGACCGTCACGTTGCATCGCGCAAACGAGTCCTGAGAAAAATGCTGTAAAGTGCAGTCGGGCCATAAGCCGGGCCGCGAGCCGCCGAGAGCAAATCCTCTCCAGTAAATTGTACATAAATACTTGGTTCTTCCCCGGATGGTGTGTTTTGTGTTGTGCTGTGCTGTTTTTCCACCAACTTTCCACCAGGCACAAGTGTAGGCTTGAATTGTTGTTGGTTGTTTGGTGGTGGTGGTGGTGGTGCTGTGCGGACATCTTGAAATTATGGCCCAACGTGTTTCCCACCGGTTTTAATGAGTCCAATCCGATGGTCCGCTTTTGTGCCGTACACAATGCAATGCAGACATTACGTTGTTTATTGAGATGTTTGGGAAGCTTGTTTTGGGAACCGGGTTTAAGAACGTATGGTTCGGTAAAACAAACAAACCATGCTAGCTTATGTGGGTTTGACACATAATGCACTGTTTGTTAAGCTTAATGCTGTCAAGTTACTGTCGCTGGAAGCTGGAACAGAGCAATTAGTGGGGAGAGGTTTCCATTATGTTTTCCTGATAGGGGACGCACGATAATGGAAGAGTTTTATTTTATTTTGTTATTAAGTATGTAATTTTACTCATATGCTCCACTGTATCAAACCAAGTGATACCGAGCTCCGATAGTCTTTGCAGGACGACAATTGTCAGCAGTTTTGTGGAAAAGTATGGCCATTTGAACAGAAATCAATTTTATACTGTCGGATCCTTCTCGGAGCAGGGCAGCGGTGTTGGAGTACAGAGAATCTGAAGGATAACAGAGAATCTGAAGGATTTTCCAAACTATTCCGACCATATTCGATGTATGTAGCGGATCTCGCCTCATTCTTTTATTCCTTATTAATCATTTGTGCCGACAGCTTAAGTACTGTCGAAGCACTAAAACCTGTGAAGGCTATCAAGAGTCCAGACTTTTTCTTTTCAGTTTAACGACTTAATATGGGACATGCTTGCCATATGAGCCTTCCAAGACTTGTTTATACCCAGACTTGTAAAGTCAGTCTTCCATACTACTACTTCAGGCTCGTATCCTACCGCGTGAAGATCAGTGTCGCTATAGCCTCCAACATTGGACCGTCCCTAGTCTTAGAGACCAAACTACTGAGTGAAATAAATTGCAAAGGCCTTAAGCTCCTTGTTTGAAAAGTATTATCAAATATTTTTTTTCGTAGCCCGCTCATTGCGGTATTCTAGAGGAATTTGGAAGTGTCTCTTTTTGAAAGGCATATCAAACATCATGAGCATGCCCCACAGTCTCGCCGCAAGGCTTGGTGGCAGAGTATGTGAGACATAGATGAGCCCGGGAGGTTTCTATATTCGATCACTCCTCACCAAGTGTCCCTTATTACGCCCTGATTCCACGGCAGCTCGGGAGATCGTGCGTGCTTTTGAATGATGTCTAGGCATGGCTATAACCATTTTGGATTGGGCGTGAATCTTCAGCGTATAGGATTGGTCGATCCTGAAGTACGTGGCTGCAGCCTTAGATTCCACGACATAGATCACCTTCTATGGTCTTGAGGGTTGTACGAGGCTGCTCAAACCGCCTTGTAAGATGCCGTCCAGGACCTGTTGGGAGACGTCACGAAGGGTTCAGTACGGCACTTAGGTAGTAGCACCGATTGAAGCTCGTGACAGACATGTCATCGATAAAGGAAGAAGAAGGTTACGCATGAACATAGAACTACAAGATGCAACGCAAACGAGCACAATCGATGTGGAAACACGGAGAAGACCGTCGCTATGATCAGGACCTCGCATGTGGATTACCGTATATTTATTTATATATACCATAATAAAAAATGGCGCATATTTTGTTGAAGAGTGTGGCAAAATTATACGATACTTTACTAACAAATTTTAAAATATTGAATTCTTATATACCTTCAATTGGGAATGAGAATCTGTATTCTTCTATAATTGTGTATCTACTGTGCAGCTGAATGTTCAGCTAAATTAATTAATCAAAAACACAACGCTTTCCGGCAGGATTTTTCTGCCGGATTTTTCCCCGAAAACCATTTGCGTTCGTATGCTGCTTTTTGAAAAAAAATACCGTCTCGCTAAAGCCGTTTCGAACATGCATTCTCGCATATGAATAAATCCCATCACAATGGTTACGGCGCAGTTTTGTCTAGCACCGAGGGAAAAAAGTAGGATTCAGCGAGCACTCTTTTCCACGTTGCTAGGTGATATGTGTTGCTATGAACACCAACCAAGTGCTTGGCAGTCCGTGCGAATACGAGGTTCCACCTAGACAAGCCAACCCATAACAGGATGCTGACACAACGGTTGAAAGCTGTTCTACACGCCCTCGGTGCGTTCGGGCATCGGCGGATCGCATTGATGGTATGGTAAGGTTTTGTTTTTTCCCTTTCGCTGGCTGTTGGTTTCGTTTTGGTCGAAACGTTGATCTACTGATGAGTGAGAAAAAATCTACACCAAACATCAACCACAGTCGGAGCGATGTGTTGGCGGGGACTGCCATTTTTCGTGACTGAGGATGACAGATTAGGATATTAAATTGTGAATAGGTTGCATATGATGCAGGAGTAGCTCTTTTGTATAAAGAGCATGCTGAACATTGATCCAGCTTCATCATTGTAACCGGTAAGAGCATGATAAGCATTTATGATGTACATGTACACGCTGTTCTCTGTATTTTAATTAAGTGTGCGAGTGATTTGAATTTGATTTTTCCACATAAGTAAAATTCTTCTCAGAATTTTCAGATTCTCAGGGGATATGTCTAGGCTAAGATGAGATCTGGAATAGTTTAAATTACTTAATTAAAATAACTTCATCGTAGTATAAACTTATAACATTATTATATCATCTTTGATAAGATTTTAAATGCTCAAGAATCTTAAATTTTAAAAAGGTCGGTCGGTAAACTTCTAAAGCACTTTGTATTGGTTGGCTGGTGATTATCACTTACCGCGCAGGGAATGAACAGTTCCTCAAAAAAAAGGATGCACGCTCGCGGTTTACCTCGTGTAGTGGATTTAAATGTTATACTTGAGTAAGCGAACGCAGCAAGGATCAGTGGAGGAGGTACATAGAAACCTAACGCTCCACATCCTTTCACGCCACGTAAGCTAAAAACACTCTCTGACGTGCTGATGGGATCGAACAGGTCGCACAAGGAACGGTTACACGGTACTGTGCAAGCTTCCGGCTGCATCAAGCAGCGCAGGGAAAGGATTTTACGCATAAATTAAAGTTCAAAATTTTCGTTCCTCGTATAAATCCTTGCGGTAAAATACGGAAGAATGAAAAAAAAAACCCCAACGTTCACACATTGGCCGGTCATGGCACGTTCGTTACCCAAGAGTGCTGGAAGAAGCAACAAAAAAACGAACCCCCGCGAACGATGCGATTCTAATGGAATGTGTACCGGGAGGATTTTTCCCGCTATAAAGCGTCAGAGCTTTAACATTTAATAACACGCGCGCGTACAACGCTGGCAGTAATTTTGCGTCCGCTATCGATGGCTGGTCCCCGTTGTGCGCTTGGTTCGAATTTTATGCTCGTAGTTTATTTTTCCGTTGCTTGGAAGCGGGATTGGAAGGATTAAAGCATGGCTTTAAAAATAATCGGAACGATGCGAATAGGATCGTACTTGATGTTTTAATTAGCGAACAAGAACCACCATTAACTGCCTGTCCTTTAACAAGGAAGTGTGTGTTTGGTAAAACATTTTTAAAGCTGCATGAGGTTTGGGCTGTATTTCGTTAAGTAATTTAAATGTTTGATGATGGTTCTCGTATAAATAGGTAAAATCTCAGAAAACCTTACTATGCAATATGCTAATAAATGTATAGAGCATACTCCCCAGTAGCCACGCTCCATGTTTGGCTACGTAGCACTCTATAGGGAACGGAACCAGGAAAAATATTGATTGTACATGTATTATAATTGGATTCAAATAACAAACACCCACACAACCAAGGAAACGAATCCTTGTGGATCGGTGTGAAGTGTAACAACTGGGTGTTTTCGTGCAGCGCGTTAAGCATTTCCCCTTAGCCAGACATGTCAAACATACGACAGGCGAGTCCTTTCAAGCCGATCGGGAAAGCGAGACATTTAACTATTTCCAACATTGGCGGTTGCATATGACCATATTTTAAAAATTTCAAATGTGCAATAGTATTAATTTACTTTCGAAATCCCGCTGAACGCATTCGGCTAAAGTTGTGTGTCTTAGATCTGTCAAGCGTGTCACTCTTCAGAGTTTTGGGATAACGATTGCTGAACAGGAGTTTCAGATCATGGCAATAATTAGCGGTGAATCGGTCAGCAGTTTTAGAATAAGAGAGTTTGTATAAATTAATTTCTTACGTACTTCTCTACAAGTTCTTCGTTTGTAGGAAGCTCGATGGCTTGTAACGTCACAGAGTCGTCGACAAGGACTCGGCTTCTCACAAACCTCAACTTGCTGAATTCGTGGAGGATTCTACGGTTTGCTACGATGCAAAATCCAACTAAGCAAAGGAAGGAAGCTTGACCGACTCCAAAATTAGCTCAAAAGACTCTCTTCAGTGGTCCGGCGATCCGGTTTTAGATGCGACAACGGCGGCGGTCTTCATTTGGTATGGCCGGAGTTCAAATCCCATCCGGATCGTTCTCCCATAGTAAGAGGACTGAATATCCTACTACATGGTATTATTAAGTTTCGTAAGCCAGAAATGGCAGCCATGACCTTTAGAAGTTGTGTTAGGCTCAGAAGAGAGAGTGGGAGATTTTTTTCAGCGAAGAACTCCACTTCTGGATGAATTTTGGGTACGTGAACAATTCAAGTTATGCCAGTCTAAAATCTGTCGAGTAGATCAGCTCTGTTGACAAGAATTTCAACATGGACTACGGCCTACGTCCTTGACCTAGTAGAAGAAGCTTAACTCTCACAGACAGCGCACGTATCTTTATGGGTTAAGTCGATTCTCTGGGCCTAGACAGGACGATATGGATGCTACAGATATGAAGACACGGCGAATAAGATCGATATCGATATTTGATCGAGGCGTTGACAACTGACTATCAAGATTCTACAACTTTAGAGATTCTTCTCAAATGTAAGCACTAGAGTGTTAGAATCTTGAGATTGAATTCTTCAACTCCAGAGTTTAAAATGGCATCGATTAATTGTATATCCCTTTAAGTTTAAGACGATTCGTGTGCTATCTGTCCCGTATGTCAAGACAGGTTGGACATCACTGATCTAAGCGCTCTTCTCTTATCCTTCCCACACCGGGTTGCGCTCGGATACATTTGGAAACATGAGTGCATCATTTACAACGCATTATGTTGCACTTACTTGCTGCCCCCCACGCAATGCCCAAACCCCAACCGGTCCATTTCCCCAGATATTCCTTTGCTTTCGCTTTTTATTGCATTCGGTGCGAATAATATGACCACGAGACGAGCACGAGTAAAAATTGCATATCATCGCCGCTTGCCTTTAACCATCCATTCTGTCCTTCCTTCGCACCATTATCGTCATTATCTTCGTTAACATCGATAGTGCTAATTTCAGTAATTGAAATACACGAACCGCTTCGAGGTCCCATGCCGGTTCTTCCATCTTGAGGCCACCATCAACGGAGAGGGAATTAAAAAGCACACTGATGCAACACAAAAATGGCCCCGGCTGGTTGGGCGAGCGTGCTTGAGCATGCAAAACTATGCAGAGACCACCGTGGGGGGGGGAGGGGGGGGGGGAGAAAATCCGCCCATCCAGCACTAAGGCACGCTCGTAAAGGATGGAAACGATTTATAAGTATCGCTTTCTTCGTTTCTTCGGGCAACTTGACTGGGTCCGTCCGATCGTTTTTATTTTTTCATTTTTCAACTTTTTTTCGGCCCCCTCCTCCCCCCCTTCAGGAGAAAGCCGGTGATAGGTAGGCTTCGCACGCCGTACCAGTGGGGAAAGTGGGTGAAAAGCACGATGATGTATAAAACATACGATGGGCATTAATATTGATTACTATGAGAATCGTTTGTGTGGAACATAAAACTTGTCTCGGCTTCCTGGCCCGGTAACACGGCCATCGAACCAGCATCTTTGGCTGCCTGGGACGATCGAGAGAAGAAAAAAAAAACAGATGAATCATCCAAACTCTAGTATGTGTTTGCAAGTGTGTGTGTGTGTAGATTTGTTAGGAAGCTAAAAAGCTTTATTTGGAAGAAAAGGAACAAAAACGGGCGACAACATATCATTGCTACTGGCTGGCTGTAGATAAACGGAAATGTCGTGAAAAAGCGAAGAAAAAAGCCGCCGTTACGATAGGGAAAAACAGGGGAAAAAACGGGGAAACTAGCATCGGAACAAGGATGATGAAATGAAAAATTGATTTTCTTCGTAGTTTCTGTGTTGCAGGTCGGGAAAAAAACCTCGTAGAAGAAGTTAAATTTCAACGAGCGCCGGGAAAAAACCAAGCTGGATGCAAAGTGGATGCATACAGTCTACAACAACAGTAATCGAACGGCTTGAAGCCGATAGGGCACATCACTCCCGGAAACATCCGCTTCACTACAACTATGCGGGTTGTGAAATATCGAACATTCGCAGCGCATTTCGTGAGGCTTTTCCTACCATCAAGACGCCCGATGGTGTAAGTTTGGCTTTCGGACGTGCTTCATGAAACAAAGTTCAACGAGTTGGCAAACGGCTTTTAATGATGCAGGCCGGTTGGGCTCTTGAGTCCGGATTTCAATACCCGGGTTTTTACGATCGCAACAAGGGACTTTGCAGAGGGCGACAAACTCGGGCAAGAACGCCCTTCCATTAACTTGGAGCTGGGCGATTGGATAAAGTCTGGTGTTTTGGGGGTGCAGCTCAGCTGTGTTGTATGATTTTTATTACTTTTCACTCAACCTTTCCTTTTCCCCTTTCCGTGTTGGGGATATGAAAATGAGTTTTGGATTTTTTTCTTGAGTGTGTGCAAGCGAAGCATCGAGCTCAGCTTGGGTTCGTCTTATACTGCACCGTTCTTCATAAAACAAAATGAAGTGGATTTTGGAGATGTTGTTTCGATTTTTGCTGATTCCGATAATCATTTTGGTTGCAGATGTATAGATTCTTTACGAACCGTAATTTTGATAATTTTTATGGCATGTTGCTTGCTGAGTGCTATGCAGTGATACAATCCGGTTACTTCAGATGGTTTGATCAGGAAAGGAATCTTAGAAGAACAAGGTATGGTTGGGCCACTACTGGACTATGATCAATAATTTACTGGGCGGAGCCTGGACTCTGGCGCACTTTTTCTTGACAGTGATAAGAAGTGGATGATTGAAATAAAGAAATGGACAATAAGAACATAATCTGAAACTTGTTTCACATTCTACATCTTGTTCGTGTGTTTAACGATATGTGGACACGGTGCATTAGACGATCGACATCTGACTATCAAATAAGCGAGAAACTACCGATGACCTTAGAGCTTCAGAGGATAGTTCTTCTTCTTTTTTTGGCCTAGCGACTTTATTACTCTTAGGTCATGCCTGCCATTTCTGGCCCACTAGACCACGTAGTTGGATAGTTTCGAACCCCGGTCTTGCCGTATGAAGCTCGGCGCCGTTTTCGCCTCTAGCATCGAACCGCCTGAGCCGGGAGCATTCCACCAGCTATTAACAAGATTCTGCTCAATCTATTCACCAGAGTCTTAGAATTTTGGATCTCTTGGAACTACTATAAAGTTATCAACTCCAATTTTAAAAGTATCTTGGTCCAGTTTACATAATCTTAAGCAACGTTCATAAATGGCTCGAGCATATCCGTCTAAAGAATAGTTACTTAGCTGCGCTTTGAATTATCTTTTAAAATCCGCCAGCTTATGATGGGCATGTCCCAAAATAGACTTCAACTAGGATTCGGATTGCAGCAGAACACCAACTTCGCAGGGTTTTCGTTCTCCATCCACACGATATGCCCTAGCCAGTGCTTTCGTCCACATCTGACGCACCGGATTATACTGGCCTCTCCGTAGAGACGTTGCAGTTCCAGGTTCTATCTTCTCCTCTAAAAGACTTCTTCCTGACCACCACCAAAGATTGACCTCAAGAACTTGCGTTCGAACACGTATTACACCTGAATATTCAGAGCGACATCCAAGAAGTGTCCATGTGCGAGAAGAGTTTATTGAGAGACGAGTCATTACTGGCCAAGTCATGAATAACCCTAGGTATAAAAACTCTTCAGCCACTGCAAATAAGTCGTAACAGTGCTGCCTAGCGACCTTGCAAGTCGTTGGGTGGGTCCCACTAGCCAACATGTAGTTGATGTTGACCATATTCACATGCGGCCCGATCCTCCCAACTAAACTTCTGAGCCGTCGATACATGTCCATCACAGCTTCCTCCTTGCGACGTCCATGCCATCAGCAAAGCCATCAAGCAGGCTCAATCCATAGAAAACTGTGAGACACGTGTTAATACTCGCGTCTCGGAGTACCCCTTCCAGCGTCATGTTGAAGATGATACACGCTCTGCTGGAGCATCAGTTCCTATTTGCATTAAGTGCAGTTGTTTCATAGTATCACGACAAGATAAAATTGACTAGTTTGATAGAATCAGTATAAAGCATGGGAAAGTTACTCTAGAACTTAAATTTATATGGAAAATGAAATACCTTCCTTACGTTTCAATAATCCAGCTACAAGGCATAATCAAGTCAAGAAAGTCAGAAATTACATACCAAGACTTGGTGAGGTCTTATAGTCAAAGAAAACATCTATAAGCAAACACATATCGCAATTCTAAATAATAGTTCTTATGCAGAACAATGATTATAGGCTATGGGATCTAAATAAGCACTTGATAAATAAGTTTTGAGGTGTTGTACACAAAAAACTGCCTCAAGCCTTGCGCTAAAGCACCAAACATTTAAAAGCGAAAACTGTAACGTCGTCAACCGGTCAAAGTGTCAACTGCTCGTTAACGGAACGCGTCTATGGGGTGCAAATTAATCCTGGGAGTCGTTAGAAATAATTGCACACGGCGACCAAAACCGGACCGGACCCGCCGCTTCGGTCCCGGGCCATAGTCCCGCACCGATAAACAAGCATTCGTGCAAAACTTTCCCTAAACTCATAAGGCGACAATAATGTCCAGTCCCGTGAGTTGACCCATCGGTCGCCATTGTACGAGGGTTAGCTGCGGTCCAACTTGCAGTGGGCCGGGCGCTGTTATCGAGTCCAGTCGTCGGTGTTGTTGTTGTCGTTTCTATGGCGCGCTCATACCCACTGGCTGGTTCATTTTATCTTCCGTAGGGAAAATGAAGCTTCGGAAAAACTTTTAAACAGCTCTTCACTACTCGGCCCCCCCCAGCACCCACTCACCCCAGGAGCCGGTTGTTTATATTTTAATGAAAATGTGCAAAACTCATTTGAGAAGTTTTTCATAAATAAACCGAAAACCTCGCACTCGCTCGCTGGCAGTGGGCCAAATCGAAGCAGTCGTCAAATGTGCGGCTCTCGTATTTCCTCGGTCTTTTGCAGAACGAGCGCATTAAAGCTTCATACTCGCGCAGAGAAGCTTCATCGGACACGCTGCTGGTCTATGCACAGCATGGCCATCTCACAGTCAGCTCACTTGAAGCGTACATTTCACTAATTGTCAACGAGCGGAAGTAATTTATGCTGTAATTTGATCAGTTTCAGTTCTTACTGCCGGATTCGGATCCGACGCGCTTCGGCTCGGAATGACTTAAAACTGTCGAAATGTGACGGGAAGAAGGGAAAAGCGGGCGGATGTTGCGGGGAGGCTAGTAGCGCTGGAAAGGATATGAGAGTTATATTTGTTCCGCTAGACCCTGGGGCAAAATTTGCATTACACCGGGCATGCTTGTGAACTTCGGATGTAGTTCGATTCGGGGAAATCGGAGCAGCATTGTGTGCGGTGCTTAGTTATTTAAAGTATTGTTCGATGCAACAATGCCAGTGTGATGTATGATTAGACACTTCAGATTAGTGATTACCATAAAAGTAATTTAGTGATAAGTGAAGACAATAACATGGGTAAAAATATCCAAGCGGTTACGGGCCAACATTGTACATTTTAAACTTATAATCCTCAACAGATAGCGTCAAATTTACTGAGGTGTTTAATAGAAAATTCACAAGAAAATCAAACTATCAAACTGACCTTAACCCTAAACTGACCCCGGGTTGCCCGACCTGATTGCAGCGGTTCGTTCTCAATGTGTCTGCTCGTGCCCGGTGTTGCGTTCATTCAACGTCAGCAGGTCGTCCTTCTAACTGAGGAAGTCTTGCGCCTTGTGACTTGATTTTTTTTTTATTCATAAAGAACGGCATGGCCGTATTGCTTAAAGCTAAATTACAAATATAAGTACAATTCACGATGGTTTGGAAACATTTCCTTCTCCAAACCGTGAAAGGGCACCTTATCCCGGGTGAGCTCGGTTGAATTGTGACTTGATTTAACTCGTAGCAAAGTAGTGAGCCCTGGGTCCGGGGAGGCGGTCTGCATGGGATTTAAAGCCCGGTCTTGCCGTGTGAAGACTGGCGCTGTTATCGTCTCTTGACAATACCTTGCACTAAACTATGGCCTCTTCCATCGATATTGCAAACCATTTGTATCAACTCTTTCTTGTACTAGAATTCGTATCATTATTTAAATTTGGTAACCCTAAAAGTGCTATACATTTGTAGGAGCTTACCGGGAGTTGTGGAATTTTGGACGCTTTTCTGTAAATTTTTGTGTATATTCCGAGGTTTTCTTGACACCTCTTTCATGTTTGTTTGATCTTGTGCCGAGGCACAATTAGGGGAACCTTAGGGGAAAAATCATAACAAAAAAGAGGTGGCAATCACTCTCCCACACTACTTTAATTCATTACTACATGATTGGTGATAAATTAGAAAAAAATTATGTATAAGTGCATGTTAAGCAGCTAGTTGAACAGATATACATGTGCTGGATTTATGCTTCTTTTTCGCTTGTGGAGGTACTGATACAAATAGAGCAACAACATGCCTATGACCGTCATTAAAACACTCCACCAAGATACGTAAACTATATGTAAAAAGGAGACATTCACGACATTCACAAGGTAATCCTCGCTCAAGGTGTGTAATGGGGCGTGCTGTTGTTGAAGAAAGTGCCACATTTTTTTGTATCTCGGTTGCGCCGGTATAGTTATCCCCGGAAAAGAAAGTATCCCTGATCGGTCATTTATCAAACTGCCAAACTATTACCGGGCCCGTTCGTAAATCGTTCATCAGAATTTGTGTGTGTGTGTGAGGACGTGAGGAAAAGCAGTGCAACAAATAAAAGGAAAATGTTCATCTAACTCGGCAAAACGGCGATGAGGCCGAACACGGCCACTTTTTGCCTATCCTTTCATCACGAACTGTTGACTCATCGTGGGTGTCTCGTTTTTTTTTGCTTTTGGGAACGACATCTATTTCTTTTCCTCCTAATCCCTCGAGATGGTCAGGTGTTCGGGAGGCAGACATCCAAACCAAAGACTGCTGACCATATCAAAGGGGTTCCGTCTTTCCTCTTACCCACAGAGGAGCATAAAAATGAAGAAAAACAGTATCAATCAATATAATAAACATGATACGGGCGACGACGATCTGGTCACTGTTGCGCGGGGGCACTGGGCCGGAAATTAGAACGAAATTTTGTCGGCAGAATGTTCAACATTTCTGCGTGATCCTCTAACACTTGCGTGACCGTAGAGTGTCGTCCCGAACGCGACATCTTTCGGTACGCGTGACCTGGCGAGTGATGCGGTCCGGGATTAAAATGGAGCGAGCGGGAGAGCTGTGCTGTTTGGCACCCTGCCATAGTTGGATCGGCGGGTGGAGCTTCACTACGATGACAGTACCTCAGTTACGGATCGATGAATGATGGAAAACTCTTCAAGAGTTTTTTTTGTTGTTATTTCTCCCATTGGATTCGCCAGAAAATGCCATCGAATGACCCGACCATTAGGACGGTCGGTGAGTGAAAGGAGTGCAACATGGGATGCAAGCTTGCAAGGAGGCCACGAGATGTCATCGCTTTTCCGCGGTATGACCAGCAGGTCAGGCCGGCCATCTTGCGTCACAGGATCATCCCCTCCCGGTCGACTGACACGATTTATTCCTCCTCTTTTTTTGTTTCGTTATCTCGGCATCTACCGCAAAATGTGAGCCATTTGGAGAAAAACCATCACACACACACAGTCACCCTTTCACAGTTCACGGCGTCGGTGGATCGTCGCTTGGAAATAGTCTGTAAAGTATTTTATGGTGAAATGCTCGAACGAGATGCCGATCTCCGATAGGATACCGTGGATCGGCGCCATGCCATACGGAGGAGCTGGATGTGGGATGTGCATCCACATCGCATCGGTTTATTTTACTAGTTTATGTTTTGCAGGCCAACATCAATACGGGCACGTACCACCGCCGGGAGGACAAGTTTTCTCATTAACGATAATAGATAAACCTAACAAAACGGATGGTTCGCCCCCCCTTTCTCCAAGCCCGGACCCGGTCAAAGTCAAGCGGGAACGGGATAAAAGCCAGCACATGACTGGTGCATATTGACACGTGAGATTAGTGGGACGCTGTCGGTGCATCGGCGTCGTGTTTGAATTTGTCTTTTTAAATGGTTTACATTAAGCATGTGACCCTGGCGCACGTTCGATGCGGTGTTGCTGATAAAGAATTGATTGCTCTTGAAGCTATGGATAATGTTTTTAATTCAATAATGATATATAAAAGAGGATAGCAAGAGGTCTGTAGAGTAGTGTTTGTAGGAGAATTAAAGATTCTAATTTAAACTGCAAATTCTTGTACTCAATATCCTTTTGGAAGAGGAACGCAGCTGGAGGGAATGAAGAACAGTGAAGAAGAATGATAGTAGGAAGATATAGCTTTTGGAATCATTTTTAAAATGACTCTTTTTCGAAGCATCGTTTAAGCACTACTGGTTTACGGAGGCGGTCCGGTGGCCGATGAGACAGTGGTGCCGGTCTTCACACCCGGGGCAGGGCCGGGGTTCAAATCCCATCCAGATCGCCTCCCCGTACGAAGGGCTAACTACTTTGCTACGGGTAAAATTAAGTAACAGAAAAGCCAGAAATGGCAGGCCGAGACCTCTTGAGGTTGTAGTGCCAAGGTAGAAGAAGAAGGTTTACGGAGGATTAATAGATTAAGAACTCAAGGAAAATTAATCAATTAATTAAAAAAAAACAATGTTTGCACGTCTGAATCAGAAAAGATTACAACAGATCGGAATGATAATCAGCAAAGAGCTATGAAATCTCATAGAAAGTCAGAAGAGCTATGAAATCTCATAGAATGATTTTGTTAAAAGCTCAAGGCTAACAAACACAAGAATATTCTGTGAGATCTTCTAGGAATGGAGGAATTAAAAAAATATGCTATAAGATTGGAGATTGTCCATTGACCTCATTTTTTAATGAGTGACAGGAAAAGTCGATCTCAGATCCCTGATCCCGGCCGATCTGGATCCGGCTCGATCGATTCTCTGAATCCGATCCGAATGTCTGTTGCATTCTTAGTTAAAAGCTGTTTTTATTCTTCACAGGCACATTAAACGCACAATTGATACTTTTAGATATCAAGACGAGGCTCCCATCCAGACAATAGGAACGTAACTGCAATAAAAAAAACCATCAAAATAGATTCTCAATCACGGATCAGAATCACAATCCCGATGTACAATACCAATCCAAATCTGAAGCTCCATTAAAATCTGGATTCAATTAATCAGAATTAAAATTCGCATCTCAATCGTAGGATCGAACATATTTCCGACGGTAGCCGGCAACTTGAAATGTAAGCCAATTCCTTATTAGATATGAAGCCCCCTTGATAAATTCGGATCTATTGGATCGCTATTGCATTATAATATGAATCCAAATCCTAGATAAATCTTAAGTTGTGCAAGGATACAACCGATCCGGATCGAGTGAATCCCTATTGCGCCTATACCAATCCAATTCCAGCAATTGATCCGGGATTTTATTTAGAATTCGACTAGGAATCGAATCAGTCCGCCTAACGATCGAATCACAGAATCCCATCAGGAATATTGACTTATCAGACTAGGAATATCCCATCTGTAGTCTTAATGAGGTTAGCAGTTGCAGAATGAACTTGAAGCAGGATTTTGGCGAAAGCAAGAACTTAACTATTCTTCTCAAAACATTTAGTATAAAAAAACTGCTAAATAAACAGGCAATTGTATAGATCAAGGGTTTCCTACGCAACAAAGCTGACCCTTGCTAAGTAAATTGTGAAACCGATGGTCCTAAACTCACAATCCAGTGGGGGAACTATGTGGGATGATTAGCGTTAGTTGATTAGGGGTTATGTTTTAAATCCTATCTAGATTTACATTTTTCTATCTTCATTTATTATTTATTTACCAAGCAACTCCTTCATAACGATAAATAAAAAAAAACCTTCAAAGACTAAAGCATCAGTTATTAGAAAAAAATATGAATCATTCGATCGAGAAGGTTTAATTATCCAGTTTCGCTACCAGAGTTCTGGTAAAACATAAATTGTTACAAATCAATTTGTAACGAAAATTCTATTTAAAAGCCATATCACATACATCACACACAAATCTGATTCTCGGTATGCAAATGAAGGATAGAACATCAAAAGCTGCACTACTTAAAACCGCCAGCCTTCTGCACGGGTTTGCTCAACAATAGGTTATATTGATTTCTCATAACTTATCATCCATTTCCAAGAGTAGCAGCAGGAGCACTCACACATGAACATGAATGCCCTCGATATCCACTGCAAGACAGTTCACAAACTTTCAAACAAAATTAATTTGCATACTTTAACCGTACCGTATTTTTTCTTCCCCTAGCAGTCGAGCAGAAAAGTGCAGTAGCAAAAATATATATATAATTCCTACCCAACGCCACCCGACCGAGATTCGAGACCCAGTGCTCGTTTCGTCGACGCGTTGGCTGTCGGCCAATGTGGACCGCAGCGCAAGTTCAAGGATGCAAACGCGTTTCTCCGATTCAAGGATAACTCCTCCCTGGGGGCAGTAGCAGCAGCAGCAGCAGCAGCAGATCACAGGAAGCTTTTCCGGCAGTGTATCAGTGTTTCATGCCGGGTGCAATTGTTTTCGTTGCCGGAACGCTGCCAGCAACGTACCGACATGTTGTAAAATGGGGAAAATTCAATTTAAATTGCTGATGCAACGATCTGCGCCCGTGCTGTGCTGATCATTGATTGAGCGAAGCGAGCGTTTTAAGTGCACTCCAGCCGTCGGTAGTTACGGGGCAAAAAAGCAGTCAGATCAAAAGCGTTTGACTAAGGATTCAATTGGGAGATAGGAACCGGGCACTAATGGGATTCGGTGTGAATATAATTTACAACCCAAGAAAATCACTTCCAATTAGTGTGGTTTGAAATGTCAGTTAGAGTTAGCAAAGAAGAGATATTATGGAATTTGGGATAAAAATCCCTCGTTATGTGTGTCCTTGATAGGGGTTTTTTAAAGTTCCCAAGGACTTGTAAAATAATTTCCAAGAATCCTTGAAGAACTCGTGTAACTAAAAATCAATTTACTCGAAAGCTCACAGTTAAAGTCAGGGAAGAAAAAAGTTGTCCGGGAAGTAAACAAACAAAAACCTCCACCATTCCATCAATTACTATCAAGCTGTATAAATGAATTCATGGGCCAAGGATTAACCGGCTGGACGGTTGAATCGTGCGGAGGAACGACAAAAAACCAACCGTCCTCATGTACAAACATCCACAAATAGCATGATCGAAGAAAATTGACTCAAAGTAATCAATCCCCCATTACTGTATCGGGTTCGTCGATACTCCCTTCTCGGTGGGGTGATGTGATTTTTTTTTCTCGATGTTACGACCTGATGTTCGATCCGATTATTTAATGGGTATATGAAACCCTTGCGTGCGTGTGTGTTGGAGGGGAGGGGGGGGGGATATCGATGTAAGTAATCGGCCAATTTCTTGTCCCAGGTTCAGGGTAGCTTCAGAATCAGAAAGAACGAGGGAAGGCAAACAGAAGGGTAACTGCTTCTATAAATAAACCACCCATTATGTGTCCCATTCCAGCCATCGATGGGTTTCGAAGGTTTTGCTGGTCCGGTCCAAGCAAACGGTGGCCAGAAGGATTAAATCCGATATTTAGTTTCAACGTGTGTGTGTGTGGGTAGAAGCGCGTGGGAACGAACATTTTTGTTGTATTCGCTGGGAAAGCGAATGTCTCAAATCAGCTGAACGATGCGATGAATTAGTGCCATAAATAAAATAAGGACACGTCCTTCAAGAATTCCACACTCACACACACACTCTCGGGGGGAACTCCAGCAAAGACTCGTCCCGAAAATCAAGGAGAACGGGAATTATACTTCTTCGTTCACCCTCTTTCTTCCTTTTAAAAGGAAAAGGATTAAAGGAGCTTCTTTTCTTTTCGCTGCTACTTTCAAAGCGCTGGCAAGAATTTGAACGACTTCAACTTCTCGGAAGGGATAATTATTTTCTATTTGCTGGCACTGTTATAAAACCGAAGCGACGCAAAAGCGAACGAAAGCACAAAACAAAAAGGGATCAAATGGAACGACTCGGGATACAAAAAGAGGAGGCCCTTTGAAGGCAAATGACAAATCGATTGGTTGGAGAAAGTCCAGCAACTGGTATGCTGGATTCTCGGGCCTGGACTTCCTTCACAAATCATCTTCCCCTTTTTGGGCTAATGTTTGGTTTTGTTGATGGAAAATATCCTAACCAGTTCCCGATTTCCGGACGGTTATGTTGGAAATTAGCATCCTGAGCTCAAACCGACATGTGCTCCAGACTGCTGTCCAGCTGTACTTTATAGCGACATTCTCAGCAAGGATTCTCAAGACGGTAGCCTGGCCACACCAAAAGCTGGGGTGACGGGTGGTGTTTCGATGATGAAGATGATGATGGTCGGGAGCGATAATATAGCTGCGACTTGCAGCGAACCCCGTTAAAGGGGCTCCAGCACTTTTGATAAACACTACAAACGACCGGGACGGACGGGAACTTGACGTTGGGAGAGGGGGGGGGGGAGGGGGAGACGGACGCCCAGTTTTTATGGCTCATTAAAGTAATTGGATCAGCTTGCTTGTTTGACCTACATCACTTTTATGAGCCATATATTTATATCTCGTTGGACGCCATTTCGGGACCGGCCGGGAATGCTATGATTGAGTGGCGAATGCACCCCAGAGCTAAATGGGACGGCCTGGATTCCTGGTTTCTATTTTCCAGGAGACGGTGCCAGGTGCTATTGATGAGTTTGAGAATGTTCCGTTTAACGTCGATTTCTCCTGCCTTTGGGCCAATCATAGGTTTTTTGTTTTCGGTGAGGTGTTCTAAGTGGAAGTTGGGTGGTTTTGTTTGGTTGGAAGGAGTACATTGCTGGCGAATGGGGGAATATATTATGGGATATTCTGGTCCTGGAGAGCACGGGGATGGGGATGGGTAAGCAGTACATAAAACAATTCATTATAACGATCTGTCCCACCTTCTACCGTAAACCGAATAACCATTCTGGCTGGTGTAATTGAATCCACTGGCTGCGGCAGTTGATGTTTTTTGCTTTTATAAGCTACAATTATTACGAAACAAAACGAGCTTTAAATTACTTTAAATGAACCATTACATCGGGAAACGAAACGCAATCGCACCTGCGTCGTGTGCCTTTTTCCATTTCGATTCAGCTCGCCAAAAACCACCTGTTGCGTCGCCGTGTCAGGTTAAGGTTAACATTCTCCCAAGGAAAAAAAACAGCAAAGGCGTGCGTTTAGAAGCGTAACAGAGACTGAATTTTCCCGAATTTGCTTCAACCTTTGGGCGAACTTCGATTGTCAAGTTGTCCCATCAAAAAGCTA
The DNA here is from genome assembly GCF_013141755.1 of Anopheles stephensi. NCBI lineage: Eukaryota > Metazoa > Arthropoda > Insecta > Diptera > Culicidae > Anopheles > Anopheles stephensi. The sequence goes on from NC_050202.1 coordinate 51,067,407, forward strand.
ACTCCAGAGAGCTTTTATTTCGTGCGGGATATTGTGGTTTTCAATCAATAATAGACCATCATGGTTGCCACCGTTCGCGAAGCCCTTGGCCATGAAATTCCTACTTTTCATCCATCATAACGGGTGTCTGTGTGTGTGTGTGGGTAACGTATTTACGCTGCATGAAAATTTCTCCTTTTGTCGCTCTCATTCTCTATCTCTCTTACCAACACAGACACACACAATCGCGCCATTAAAAGGATTAGCAAAGGAGCAGAGTTACTCTCAATTTTCTCACACTGTCGTAGGTTTGCTCTAGTTACATCCACTCATTGTGGAAGGGAGAAAGTTCCGTACCGGTGGAGATAACCGATGGAGACCGGTTTTCCAGTAAAAACAGCTGTTTTTGGAACGCACTGTTGTTGTGCCACTCCTATCACTCACCAGCTCGACACTGGATATTCTCTCATTCTCTCTCTCTCTATGGATGGCAAACACACAGCATCTCTTTCTCTCTCTCTTTTGATCTGTTTTTCCCATTCTCTTTATCTCGTTGGGAAATTTTTAGTAAAGTGAGAGACAAATTTTGTAATAAATTTCGTACTCGTAATCCAACACTTGTAAAGCAACAAAAAAACCGATTGAAATTACGAGTCTGTTCTGATGTGCTGTTTTTACGTTAGTTTTATGGTTTATTTTTTAAATGAAAACTTATCTATGTTTTGTAACAATTTTTATAATTTACGTTTGAAAATTTTCGATCGATTGCAATATACTTTAAATTATTAAAAGAATTGGTTCCTACTGTTACTTTCTTTTATTTTTGCTAAAATGTTGTAGATGGCATGGTATGCAACAATAGAAGCACAAAAATGTATGTATAAACAGGTAAAAAAGAGCGGGTTAAACAGAAAGCCATACAATTCGGTTTCAATTTCACGTTTGGTTGCATACGCGAAGGAGTTTTCCTTCTGTTTACATACTACCCTCAACAAGAAGAACAGCTTCTTTTCTTATACCAGCGTAAAAGAGATTTAAAACGTATGCAAAAGGGAAAAGAAAATTAAAAAACAACCAAAACACGTCACTGTCATCCGGTTCACCGGAAGTTTTGTTTCTTCGTGGCCGGGTGGTCGGGGCTCTCGCCAGCCACGGGAAGTTATTGTCAAATCGAGAACTCCCAACACACGCCAACCCACTTTAACCATGCTGTAGAATCAGATCATTTGGGAGTTTGAGCTCATTTCATCCAGCCTTTCGTTTTACTGACTCCGGTCTGGGGCTGGTATGTTTTTCTACGTTGAAAAATATTGTTTCACTTTTACTACGCGTAAAAGTAAAATGCCGCTCCGGTAGCAGGCGTAGGAAGGAAAAGTGACACATCGCCATATGACATACGGTAGTGGGAACCACGTGTTTTTTGGACCACTGTGTGGGAAAAAAGGGATGGAAAGGGGGGCAATTGTTATTGAACCGTTCGAGTGAAAAGCGAACACAAGCGAAGTGAAACGGTGGTCCAGATGCTTGCTGAAGAAGGGCGTCAAGAGTGAGAACGAGTGGCCAGAAAGAGCTATTTTGGTTTCAAGGGGGAGAGGTTTTGGGTGCTCGTTTTTTATCGGGTACCTGCCAGTGACCTTTCAGAAGGGTGAGGACATTTACTGGAGCTGGAAAATACGCACAGTCCACGTACGCGCGAGGGAAATAATTGCCCAAGATAGCATAAATGTGAAGCTTAATAAATTTAAATTTAGATTTTCCCCCGTTTTCGTGTAGCAAAGCAAGTGTGTGTTAATTATTGTTCAAACTTCCCACACCTTCATCACCAGCAGCAAAACGCCATTTCAATCACCAAAAAGCCACGGAACCACACGCTCTCATTAGCGAAAATCGATAAATTTTCCCAAAAAAACCCCAAACCTACCTGGGTTACCTCTTGTAAGTTTTCGAAAGGCAACACACAAAACCCCAGGTGCAGCAGCTGGCGGGATGGAAAACTGGCAAGCGAACATCCGCGGTGGTCGGTAATTTTCGTTTCGCTTCGATTGATTTATTGACACGTTTGCGATGCTCACGCTTCACTCCGCCGTACGCCCGGCGCTTGCTTCGTAAACGGTTCTGTGTTTTTCCACCATCAGCCCTGATGATGGTCATCATCGATTGACTCGCACGACTCAAACGGGCTGGGGAAAATGAAGTACCAACAAACCAACAAAAAAAAAAAAAAACGGAAAGAAAACCCCGTACAACATAAACACGACACCAGGCGTCTCCATCGGTGGGAAAGCAAGAGCATTATTTGGGGTAAGTGTTTGTGTGTGTGTGTGTGTGTGTGTGTGTGTGTGTGCTGGAAAACATTCATAAAAATGGTTTCCAACTTTATCCATCGGTATGCACCAGCTGGCAAGGGAAATGGTGGGGGAGGGGGGGTGAAGTGGGAGGTGGGTGAGGAAAAACACGGAGAGCAAACCGTTCCCCGTACCGTACCGGGAAGCAGTGAATGATGCGGAAATGATCGCACGGTGGAAAAGTTTGTCATGTCCAATTTTCCCGACCAACCCACCACAAACCACTAGGGCGCACACACACACAAATGGCAGCTTTGATGGGTAAATCAAGAGACACGAACGCAATGTAGGTGTGCGGTTGTGTTGAATTAATTTACAATTTGTTGTAACGACAGTATTAAAACTGAAACCGTCCACCGTCCTGTTGGACGCCTCGGCGCGCGGTATGCCATTTGGACTGGACTGGACTCGGGCGCTTTCTGTCCCACCAGCAAAACGACACCGGTAGAACGAAACCGCACACAAATTAGCTCACGCGGGTGTTGCGGGCACCGGTCCTGTGTGTGTGTGCAGAAGAAAATCAAAACCAAATGTAAAGAAAACGAGAGCAAACGGTTTTCCCCGAAGCGTAACCGAACCGTTGACCAACAAAGTGTAAATTGGTGTACGTCAGAGAGGGAGAGAGAGAGAGACAGGCTGGAAATGGCGGTGCGTGGCCGTTGCCTGGTTCCCTTAAGCGATCTTTGGTACACAGATCTACAAAAAAAAACCCTTCCTTTAGCCCCCAACTCTTTGCCCCACAATCGAGTAGTGGTTGTCGATGGGGAAACGTGTTGTTATGGCAATACTTTCCCTGCGTAAACCTGTTCGGGCCGGTCGGATACATACACACACCCAGTTGATCGTTTGTGTGCAATCAGATAACTAAAGCAAATGAAAAAAAATCTTCACCTCATGGGGAGGTGGTTTTTATGCCCACATTTCCCCATCTCCCAGTATGTTTAGTTAACGCCCTTGTTCGCGGTACCGTGAGATTGACGTCTCATCGGGATCATCGCCTAACCCTACCGTGCGCTCTAGAGCAAGGGAACACTGGTTGACGGGTTTTGCAAGACGCCCAGAGGTTTGGTGGTGATGGTGACGGGGAGTGGTGGTGGTCACGTAAAGAAAGTAAACGTAAATCCAAAACGCAATCCCTCGGGAAAAGCCACTAAAATCTCGAACCGGTAAATATTTACACCAGAGCTTAATTACGATCACAACGGGAGGGCTTGCCATTCGCCTTTCGGTGCGCTGGCTGTACACGGACAGGTGTGTGTGTCTGTGTTTGTTTCCCATGAAATGGTCTTGGGAAGCGAGAGTGAAAAAATTAGGTCCATGGTCCGAAGCCGGGTTGGCTCGCTGGGTGGGGGGTTCGGACGAAGCGAAGTGATCTGTTGTTTGTGGTACAAATTGAAACTTAAATGAATCGTTTAAATGTGGTGTCTTTTCGAGATTTTGGTTTTTTCATTTGTGGTTTTACGGCGTGATAATCTTTTACATAAAAATGGGTAAATAACCCCAGTTTTTTATCTAACAAATTCTATAGCGTATAAAGAACAATAACAACATATATCTTGATTTCTGCTTTAAAAACGATTTCTTTAAAAATATAAGTACAAAGGAAATATTGTAATAATTTAAAACTGGAAAGGAAATTTCAAAATATTTCAGTTGATAAGGCAAAATTAACTATTCTAATGCTCCGTGGCACATGATACTTCAAAACAGCCTGAATGATACGTCAATGTTAACATGTGATAGTAGACTCGCCGCACAGTTCAAAACCATAACACATGTGTCCCCATATTACATCTTGATTTTTAAGAAATGTATAAACATTAAATCTGCTTACTCTAAAATACTTTTAACAATAGTTGTCAAGTTCATACCATCCACACAGATCTCAAGACGACGTTTAGCCATGATAATTTCGTATCCTGTTTACAGAATTGCAGTTCTCTCGTTCTCCTGTGACTTGCCAAGCATTTTATTAACCCAAGACTACTAAATTCTTCCTTTCCTGCATCAAGGAGGTTAGATATTTTGTGATCATTAGGAGAGGTTCGATGTTGAGTTGCGCCACCCCGTACGCAGGGCACCCGTTACTATCTTCTCTATTCTTCTTTGACACTGCAGCTTCGAAAGGTCTCAGCCTGCCATTTCTGGCTTTTTGTGACTTAGTTTTACCCGTAGCTGGATTTGTGACTTAATTCTAGCCGTCGTCAGTCCTACGTACGGGGAAGCGGTCTGGATAGGATTTGATCCCCAGTTCTGCCATATAAAAACCGGCGCCGCTTTCGCCTCAGCCGACACGGATCGCCCTCGTGACTATCCAGCTCCCGGTAAAATCAAGTCAAAAGAAACCAGTAATGGCAGTCAGATGATTATTGTGACGAACTTTAAGGTTTCTTGGTTCAAACAGCTATGCTGAACTTCAGGAACTGAATTAGATGAAATTTAGCCTGCTGAGTTATTGCTAGCCACCAGTTACAAATATAAAGGGACCGTTGTCAATTCGCTTTCGGACCACAACCGTTCCCACCTTAACAGGTCAAGGTTTTCCCGATGATGGGCTGAAATGTTCAGCTGCGGGTAATTGAAGTCAAGGAAGCCAGAAGTGGCAGGCCAAGACCCTTTTAGGGTTGAAGTGCAAAGAGGCAGGTGATAATTATACTATATTTTATGGCGTCCTTATCATGTTCGTAATTATTAGTTTAGAAGATATGTGTTATTGTTGGCGAGAATATTATGTTTCTTTGAACATTTATTACATCAATATTCTAGTATGGGCTTTAAGAGAACATACGTGCTGAACTTTAATGAATAGTCTCTAGACTATTTAAAAATCTACACCATTTGTAATTTAGCTTACATGTAACCAATGTAGGCTAGTCTATATTTGGTTAACCTAAAAATCTGTTAAATTGTAGTAGCTGTTTTGGATATTCGATGGTCTTGCACTTAAGTTCAATAAATGTAAAAATAAATTGTTAAGCTATCAATGTTTATACTCAAGGATAAATTGAAATTAACGTACGATATCGTTTGTTGCTTAGCAGCACATTTATATAAACCAGGTGCCATAAAGGACACACACACAGACTTATTGTTATCTTCATGGCGTCACAATGCATCGACGCTTCGATACAACAGCATATGGACAGTGCATAAAACCCGCCTGTCCCGTACTATCGGTTGCCCCGTCCGAGTGACGAGCTCTTATTTATAACCGAAATTTCGAAAATTCCCTAAATCCCACCCTTTGCAGCACAATGCCACCACCATGGTGATCGGGTGTGAGATTGCAAAACAGGCACACTAACTAGCTCGACGGCACAGGCAGGCAAGAAGCAGAGGAAGCAGAAGCAGCTGTGTGGGTCGAAAGGCTTGCTCGTGAACTGACGGAGGAGAGGCAAGTATGACTTACCGAACAAATTGGACGCAACACCCTGCCCCATCCATCCTAAGATCGACCAGCGCTTTGTGTTTGTGCTAACCGAGCTAACGATTTAATTAGCAGCAGTCGGTGATTTTATTAATACCCTTGTCTCCCAACCGAACCGTTTCTGCCCCGACCCCAAACGGATTACGGAGATCACAGGAATGCATTCACTGCGATGCGCTTCTTGGCTCGCAGTTTGCGATGCATCGTGTGTTGACACTATGATTAATGGCCTGGCGGTACCAAACACGCGGAAAACACAAACGACGCTGTACGTGGGTTTTTTGGCAATAATAGGTAACTACAAACCGATTCGATGCAAAAACAATCGATTGATCCGGTGCATAATTGCTTGAAGAACTGGGAGAGGACTTCTAGCACATGGGACATAGTTGTTATCACCTTAATTATATGGGAGTAGAGCAGACCTCTTAGAGAAAACACTCTTTTGCTTTTAATTTCACCCGACCACCATCGATGCCAGGTCGCCCTAGTTTATTCGTTGTGGTTTTGTGGAATATGGCACCGAAAAGGCGAAGTATATTCCGCACCCTGCAGAATCACTTCCCGTGAACCTGTGTAGCCGAGCACTGTGTGAACGAACAGACTGGATTTAAAATGCAGCTCAAAGCCAACGAAAGCATTTGCATTAGGTACGTGTGGACGGGCGGGAATGGTAAGTTCTGTATGTAAAACGGAACACCGACCCAAAAGGGCTGTAAATTGTTACTAGCACAAACGGAAGTAAGGCTAACGTTGCCCGAAGCCCCATCCGTCCGGGTCGGTCCGTAGTGCTTGTGACTTGATCAACCCCAATGCACAGTGCAATTGTTGGTCGATTGCCATCAATCCTGGCGTGCTCGGGTCGGTCCTGCACGAAGCCGTGGGAACGTGCACCACGTTGGAGCGATTGGTTGACGTGAAACGCACCCAAACTATGTTTTATCGCGCTCGTGTATGTGTGTGTGCGTGTGTTTTGTGTGGCACAAACGGTCCTGACCAGATGATTGGAAAATCGATGAGGTAAAAGTCGATTCGAAGTCAACACGGGGAAATAAACGGCTGGAGGCATTAGTTTTGCAGAGAGTGTTCTAGTTTTAATTTTAAGACAGGCAGACTTCTCGAGAATTGTACTCCTGTTTTGGTTTAACCATGTTGTTCAGATTTGAAGAGGCATTTGCAATCACTTCCTTTGAACGTTGGCAATGGAGTGTTAGTTAATAAATGACGACTTCGTTCCATGATCAATAGCCTCACAACGATAAGCCGACCCTTTTTTCGAAGAGATTTAATCTGCTTCAAATGCCCATTCAACCGCAACCCATCTCATTAGAAATGCAGCTCGAAGCGGCATTGTAGTAACTGCCAATTTGTTCCTAACAACGCTTCAACCGTACCGTTGTTCCTCACGAGCCGAAGAACCGACCGACCGACCGACCTGACTTTCCACGTGCAATGGCAGGCAGGGGAGAAATCTAAATCGAAGACAGAACAAACAGTGCAAAACGTATCGTGATGGTGTACCCACCTGCTTTCGTCGAAGGCTTTACTGCCCGCATCGTGCCGGTTACTTACCGGCACTTGCACTTGGAGACGATGAAATTCATACTAAAATATTCATACACTGATTGATTTATGCTCATTGCAGTGTGCACCGGTCGTCGGCATTCGGCGTTTTCCGTTGCCCAGCGAACCGACTCTTCGTACACTTGCAATGCTCAGTCATTTTAGCAACCCGATCCAGGCAAAACCTGGTGCTTTGATCGAATCGAATCGAGCGTTACTTTTTCTTCTGAACCGACGAGATGGTTATAACCACAATCGCAAAGATGGAGGAAGAGTTCTGCAATTTCTTTCACTCAAAATGAAATACTTCAAGGACTGTTTGCGGGTTTTTTTTCCACTGGGATTCCACTGGGCTCCGTGTACGAATCTTGTACAACGGTTGAAATGCAAGCAGGAGGAAAAAAACACGATAGTTTTCTTCTTTTGAGGTGAAAATTCTTCCCGCGTTCCCATCAATCATCGATCAAGCGGCGTTAGTGTGGGAATTCCATCGTAATATCCTATCAGATCGTATTAATGTGAATTATTAAGCAGCCGGATTCGTGAAGTGTCGATTGCTCATAACGCATGCTCCTGGCCGGGAGAAGAACACCGCACACCATTACGAACAGAGATATTACTTTAAATAATTAAACCACGGCTGAATGTGGAACGTGAGATGGTGTAAAGATGAATTTGCTAAAATTCCGTAGCTCGATTATTGGAACTGAATAGGTGGTGCTCTAGATGCTGCAACACCGTAAATATAAATTAATTCATAAACAGAACACTTAACTCCATTTCATCTGTAAAACCTATTGTCTTTTTAAGTATGTTTGGTGTACTTTGTGTACTCAAAGAAATAAAAAAAACCTTCTGCAAGCCCATATCGTCTTGCTTGTGTATAGGATGAGATGTGTAAGTTTATCCAGAAGTAAGATTCCGCATATTAAACCTATTAAACTAATAGCTCCGATTATTGTGTTGCGCGGCAAACCGCAATAAATATAAAAACTGTCAATATGTCAGTTAGATCAAGATAAGAATTGCTATTGGTGCAGATCTGTAACGAATAGGTGTAAATGTTTTAGTAATCTTAGACTTAGTGTGATTCCCGAGCAAGAGGCAGTCCTTTAGAAAGAGCATAGAAGAACGATCTGAAAGTAGTAATGTTGATCTATTCAACAAAAAGCATTAAATATGAGTTGAATACTGATATCAGAGGATATTAAATTATCAAATGAAAGAAAATAATTATAAAAATTCATCTTTGACAGCCTCAAATATCCCTCTGTACTCTTGCGGATTGGTAAAGTCTCTAAGAATTATATTTATGGCCAGTTTATCACGCTAACATCTCTCAGTAGACCTTCTACGAAAACTGTATTTTACCGTGAGGGTTACACAGACTCAACACCCTTTCTCAACAAGGGACAGAAATTTAGGTGAGGGATACATAGAAAAGAGCCTAAAAATAGATCCCATCTCTTCTGAAAGTTTTTGGAGATATTTTAAACAAGTTTCTTGGATATCTTAAGCAACCTGCTTAGCCTCTGAAATTATGTTACAAAAAAAGGCTCCATGATTGCACTGATATAGAAATATTGCATGAGACAACTTTGTGCAGAATTGCAACAGCATAGCAAGCTTAACGCTAATGGATGCGGTGGCCACATACTGGATCGATACAGCTGCCTGCCATTTTGTGTGCGGTTTTTTTATAATTTGAGTCCTCCGAGGTTTTACCGCAATGAATGTGGACACTTCCGGTGCAGCAAGCTTTTACTGAAAGCGGACCATTCCATTCGCCATCATCAAATAAGTTCAGATTACTTGTTCACATCATTGCCAACTTTTTATCCAAATAAAATACAAAACTCAAAACTCTCTACCACGTGTAATTTTGAATGCTCCCTACAAGGTCTCTCACATGCCAGCAAACAAATTCAACGCACCACCGTTAAGCTGCCGTCGGGGATCATCGCACGATCGGGACCGCATCCGCATCGGTTTGGGAATTTTGTCCTCCAAGATACGGAAACACTTCCACAAGCTGTACCGAATCTCGAGCGTGTCGAAGAACAGTCGACTGTCGTACCAGGAGATGTGATGCGCAGCGTACCGGTACTGTTCCCTCAGCGGTGGATTAAGACTCGGGGCGTGATCGAACCGATTGTGCAGTACGCTCGTAATGTACGCATTCATCGACCTTGCCCGATGGATCCAGTTGATCAGTGTCATCACGGCCATTATGGTGGCATGGATACGGTTCGCGTGTTGCGGTTGTTCGAACATTTCCGCCTGCGAATCGATCGAATGGTACAGAAACTTCTTTTGCACCTTTAGCAACAGACAGCTGATGGCGGAAGCAGTAAATCCTCCCGGGACTTCGACGAGCAGTGTGCAGAGCAGCTGGTAGAACACTTCCAGGTTCATCTTACGCTGGCTGTGGAGTTCTATCGCTTGTAGCAGTGCATGCTCTAGATGGATCCTCTGTTCCATGAGCAACTGTTGCAGAGGAGTAAAATCCGTTGCCAGCACAATCTCGTAGTAAGTGTCCATGTGGAAGACGGCAGGGGATTGAAACTGGTCCGCATTGTGTTGACCACGGTCGAGTAGCTTTATCAGCACTTTGCAGGCCAGTATGCATCTGGTCGCGTCTTCGGATTCGATGCACTGCAGCAGATACTCCACTATGAACGGGCTCACGTCCGATGTCAGCTTCTGATTGCGTGGATCGTACAGTATCATGTACGAGGCGGCATGTTCTACCGTCGATCCGAACTCAATCCGTGCCTCGTCCGACATGTCGGTGTCGAACACGAGCGGCAGCATCATGACGAAGAATCCGTACCGATCAGCTACCGATAGCAGTGGAACGAGATCCTTCAGACACTTCTCGAATCCTCGCCGAAGTTCGTAAATTTGATTGCGGCTTGTCCCGATCATCACGCTTGTGTGGTAAAAGCGCAGCAACTTCGACAGCTCAGAATATTCGATCAGATCCCAACGCTGCGATACGATCACGTTCTGCAGCACGGAAAGAACATGCCGAACCTGCCCAATGTCGGAGAGCTGCAGAAACCGTTCAACGCGATCGATTAGCTTCGATAGCAGCGGAGCCGAAGGTGCTTGACATTCGAGCACAAACAGCAGAATTTCCACGCAGATAAACTCCACATGCCACAGGTTTTCCGTCTGGAGAAACTTCAGAATCGTATCGATCACTTCGTTCAGTAGCTCCGGAACGAGCAGATCAATGGCAGCTTGGAAGAGTACCTTCGCATTCGCGAACGGCTCTCGCTGGCAACGCTTCAGTGGACTGGGCCTCAGCCGAAGATGTGCCACATAGTTCTGGACCAGTATCAAGGAACACTCGATTATGGCATCCCGGTCCGGTACGTACTGGATGATGTGCCGCTGGGATCTGGTAACGATTTTCTGCAGGATCTACTTGGCCAGAAATTGTGAGCCTTTGTTTGTTGCTGTGCCCATTGTCACCTAAATGGCTTACCTTTAACGCACGGGTTTCTTGGATGTTGGGCGACCGTATGGTAGGATCCAGAAAGATTCCGCAGGATATTTTAAGCTGATCCACCAGCAACCGCGTCTCGGCCGTGGTTAACCTTTTCCGGGAAAACAATGCCGAAAGTCTTCCCATTCCCGACAACAACAGCAGATGCCAGATGCATTAGGCATCCGAACTTTGCGCCTGTCTGTGTGTGTGTGTGGGGATGTGTGTATTTGTTTGCGTGGTCGAGACACAAAACCTAAATATAGCCTACTTTTTAGCTGGGTTTTGAGAAAAAGACGAATGTAACTCACCGCCTTCTAAGTGCGCTTTGGGGCAAAAATGTTTTCTTGAGCTTTTGAATTTAGAAGGCGTGTGCGCCATCATACCAAGGTAGCAATGCAGCTAACATTGTGCGTCTGTTTGAGTTATTGTACCGTAAAGAATGTCTGCCATTGTACTTTAAACAAGTGGCTGCTGGTTTTGCTTGCCTCCGTAAGCGGAAAACGGGAAAAAAAGCAAAGTTTTTCACGGCTGAAACGCGGGCGACCGAAAACCGAAAAGCGTTTCGCAGGAGTGCAAGAGTGCAAGGGAGAGAGAGAGAGAGAGAGAGAGAGAGAGAGAGAGAGCAAATGCTTGGACAATTTTCCTCCCAGCACTTTCCAAACAATTGTTTTGAAAGCAATCTGACAACGGCACTTACCCTCAAGTGGTCAACCCACTTCAGCGAGCGAGGAGACAAACGCGTGTAAAATTCGGCAGCCGTGTTCCGGCAGGACGATAATGGAGGAAGAATTGCTTAGGCCGCGCACACACGTTGCTGGGAGGCAAAATCTTCCACTCACATGCCAAATGTCCTTCCATCTGTTGTGTTTGATGGTAGTGGTGATGTTTGAAGGGTCCGAACCGTCCGAAGAAAAACACCGGTTATCCTTTACGTTTCGAGCAGTTGTTTTTTTTCCTTCTCTCGAATGAGAAGACACAAATTCGAGCAGAAAATATTCGAGTCGAGAGTGAACTGAGCAGCTGAGAGCAAACGAACGAGATTTCTCTCTCACACGCTCACGTATATTCTCACGCCGTCTCACGGCACGGAATGGGATGTGTCTCTTTGACGACTCGCCACTTACTCCCGAGCCTCGGCACACTAGAGCGAACAGCTCGAACAGACGACCAACCGGGGAGCATAACGCCGAATAACGCTCGCGTAACGAACTGGCGCGCGCCGTATCGAATGTGTGTGGCACGCGCGTCGATCCGCCGAAGCTCACGACCATCAGTTCGATTTCAGTGACGTTCAGTTGCGGTTCGTCGTCGAGCGGTCGAGCGGTCGTGAAAAAGGACGAGATACAGCAAAAAAAAAGGTGAACCAACCAGAGGCCACAAAAAAAAAAAAACAATACACGCACGCACCTAACCACACACGCATGCATGTGCATGGTTGATCGTTGCGTACAGTGTTAGTTTGATGCGAATGTGACACTTTTTGCCATCCATCCAAGCCACGCAACGGAAAAGGTGGGAAAGTTTTGAACGAAAAAAAAGGGGAAAAAGCACTTGAGTGGAAATTTTTAAGTGTGTGTCTGTGTGTGTGTGTCTAAGTGTGTGTGTGTGAAGTGATTTCTACCAGCTGATTTCTACCCTGCAGGCAGACCACCGATAGCGGGCAAGATTACTGCTGCATCCTTTAAATTATGCAAGCAAATCTAAACACAGTGGAAAAGCCGGGAAAATGGCAAAGAAGTTTCGTGTGCGGTTGGTGAGGTGAAACGGAAAACTTGACGGCACCGGGATCAACTGATGCGCGGCAAACGATAACGCGTGCAAGAAGGTGTGGTGCATTTGTTTTAAATTTTACATAGCGGTGCGTGTGAAAATGTGAGCAAAAATATAGAATTTCCCAACGAAATTGTGCTTCAGTCCGGTGCTGCTGGTGTAAATTACTCAACCAATGACCAGCACGCACTGTGAGGCTGGAATGAGTGATTTTGTCGGATGGAAGGAGTGTTTGTAAGTTAGTGTAACGATTAGTGGATGTGAAGCTCACATATACACAGTGTGTAAACGGCCTGCCACACCCTGTTCTACCTTGGTCTGAAAGCCGTCAAGCAGGCAAACGCGCGAAGGATAGTGCGTGTGTGTGTTTGTGTGTAAAGGTGAATAAAATAATCTAATCAAATATTCAACAATTATCGACCAAAAAGTTGGTCAATCCCCAACGCAAAGCAACGGAAGACCAGACCGTTTGGTTCGGTTGGCTAAAATTGCGGTGCGTACCCTGTCAGTGTGCAGTGTAAGAACACACCGTGACCGTACACGCGAGTGAAGCCGTTAAGCCTTCAACGACAACACACCGTCGAACGAAAGGATTCCTCAACCGTAACACACACACAAACCCAGCAAAAAAGGTGATGTTCGTTCCTCTTCGCAATCAGGTCGTACAGGGAACACACAAAGAAGGTTAAAGATTTTCAGCCTTAACGGATCCTGTTTGTATATCCGTAAGGGAAAAAGTAAAAACAAAATCGGATCCAGGTTCCAGAGTTTTTGAAGAAAGAAAGGTCTCGGTTGAGCGGACTTTTTTCTTGCAGATATTATCGCAGGTATCGCTCGGTTGCTAGAGAAAAAAGGTTCACGTAAGGGTGCAACATTCCGGGGAACCGGAAATGGGATACTAATCGCATCCCTACCCTTAAGATAACGGTGGTGAACTTTAAAGGAGGTTTCACCCATCTCACGACTTAACACGTTTGCCACGTGGAGCGCGAACATCTCGAAAATCTCCACCATCATTCCGACCGAGACACGGGAGACGTGTGTTTGTTGGGATAGAATATCAAAGCATCGTCTTTACGCTCGACGTCTTTATCTTACCGAGCACGGAGCCGGGGTTAACGTGGCAAGCAGTGGGATGGATATACGGTTGCTTAAGTTTCGTGTTACAATTAGCAGACCGACCCGTACCATCAACCGTACGGGAATGACCGTGTGTGCAGGCAATACTCAACCGAGCAGTTTCATTATCTTGCTCGCCTAAGTGTCTTGCCCCGGTCTCGGTTCGGTAAGTGGTATGGAAGCGATTTTGATTCGAAAACTTCACCGACCAGACCAGGCAACCGGACAGACAGCAACGTGCCCTTCGGGTCTGTTCTATGTCTAGCGCAGTGGCAGCGTGGTTTAATCGAAAGGAATAGCTGCGCTTCAATAACGCTTCGTCGGTTTCGAATGCTGCCCAACGTTGTTTTGAGTCAAAATTTTGGACACGATCTAAAAATGGACGTTCGTTTGACTCCCTCCCGATTAGTGATCCGTGCGGTGCGAGTACTTAAGCAAAATGATCAGCTGATAGTTGGGGAAAAGGCGAACACAACAAGCGCTGCTCTCTATGCGCTATCGGAGGTTAAATCGGTCGGTCGGTTGGTCATTATCTTCTACCACCAAACGGGGTGTGGTCGGGTGGGTGGGTGGGTTGGTATGCCACCAAATTGCCACCGGGAAAATGCTGTAGGATGGTCAACCGATGCCTCTCGGGCATGCACCAACCCACAGCAAAAAAGGGCAGAACAGTACTCTGCGCAAATGAACCGCTTTCGGGGGCAGTAGTGTCGGATGATAAAGACATTGATAATGGGAATTGGGGGCATGGTCGTGCAGAGCCGAGCGACTGGCCCTGCGAGATGTCGAAACAAGGTCAAACTGTGGACGACGACGCCTCGGGACGTATCGTAACGATCTGTGTCTTGATTGTTGTTGGTTGTGGTAATTTTTTTTTCTCGCACTGGATCGGTCGGGATGTGCCAGTGCTCTCGTGCACATTGGCACTGTAATAAGGTGATTTGTATTTTTCGGAGCAAATCTGTACGGTGCCTCCACTGGGTGAATGAGGACATGCACATGCATACAAACTTTCAGAGATCCTTGGAGTGTAAATGTGATAGTGAAATTTAATGTTAAACACATCAGAATTTATTATTTCAAATCAAATGTTGTGAAATTCTTGGCTATAAAAAATGTATATTAAAGCTTATAGCACAGAAATAAAGCAGTGAAGGATCAACTAGAAATTAAGAAATAGTCATTTATGATTCCAACAACAACAAAAAAAATAAAAATAAATAAATACTACCTAGCCCTCTTCACATGCTAAGTTCATTTGCATTAGACTCAAGCCTGCAGGGAACCAGGAGTCTTTAGCATCGATGTGTAATTAACAATAAAAACTGAAGTTAATACGAAATCATTTAATTGATCTCAATATTTTTAATCACCAGGGCGCAATAAAGAGGCACATAAAATTGATTCTATCAAGCGTGGCATGATTGAAAATCATTGATCATTCTGCGTGCAGCGATGGCCATTTTGTGAGTGATGTTACTGGAAAAAGCCAGTAGAAGTTGCTTTAAATTGAATGAACCTATGAATGAGATATTTGATGGAAAAGTTTAGCCTTTATCTTATTCATTTATCGATAAGGTTAATAAATAATAGCTTTAAACTCAGGGGAAAGAGTTGGGAATCTGATTGGATTTACATTCCTGGAAGGAGAGCCAGTCACTCCTTGAATTACTTCAAATGTAAATTTTGATACTTTAAAATTTCTTAAATATTACATTTTTGCAACTATGCCAATTATGTGGTGGATTATAGTTCTGTAGTCATATTACAATTTACAAGTTGTAAGAATTGGATCAGGCAAACAGTTTCTACAATCTTGAAACTCCATTTTGCTACACTGAAGACCATTGACTGAACTGTACTGAGAAAATAGCCAACTTTTACCTGAACCACACTCTTTGGTTAGTTTATCACATTTTCTCTTTTTTGCAAAGTCGAAAGCAGTTCTTTATTTTGTTTTCCTTCTGCTCATACCATGCTCGAAAGAACTGACCTTAGCTAATGGTATTAATCTAAAGTTTATTGGAACCAGCGTGCGAGAGATCATGGCAAAAACTAACAAAAAACAACTACAGTAAAAGCTCTCCAGAGCAAAAGTTTTGCACGAAGATGGCATAAGACCGATTGCGGCAGTTTACAAGAAGCGTAGTGAAGTTTCACAATTTTTGCCGGTGCAAGCACTGATCTGCACTGAAGAGCGCGTGGGCAACAGTGAACCAACTGCAACGTTTTACTTCAAAAGATGTTTCCGCCACCGGTAAGGAGCAAGTTTCGTAAGGCCCAACCCCGGGAAATAATATGCTCGGTGTGACAGAGGCAGAAGCAGCTGGTTTGCTGCACAATGTCGCAAAGTTATTGATTAAGTGAATGAGACACTTCATAAGTGCGTTCGCGGAGTGACCCTTAGCGGGTGCAGTTTAGTTCGCTCTGCTGGATTGTTCTGGTAACTTTTTAATGATAGCAAGTGTACGGGGTGGAAGTTTACTGCTAGGGAAAAAGTCTATAAGGCTTTTTAGAGCATTTATGTCAAACAGTATTATGGTGTGATTTTTTTCGCTGAAATATATTCTTTACCGGTGAAGCTGATGGAGACGCCCGGTAGTTTACGCTGCACGATGGAGGCGCCTGGTCTTTCACTTGTTCGGTGAGAGAAAATATTTTTTACTTAAAGAAAAAACAGTGAGGACCAGTACTATGATAAATTTATGTAAAACAAATATTTTTTTATGCTCTTTCATCCAATTCAGTTATGGTGATAATCTTTCAATGCGATACACAAACAATATTATGTCTTCTTCTGCGCTTCGTTTATGTAATGATTGTATTCAGTCGTGCTCGAATGCTATTCGATCATCATCCCATTTGTAGTGACGTAATTAAAAAGCCCAGAACAACAACAAAAAAACAACCCAAGAAGAAACATTAGAAAATTATGATAAAATATTCTCCAGCCCAAAGAAACTGAGCAGCAGCAGCAGCGAACGGACGCCTGTCCCTGGTGAAGCTCGTTAGGTCACCATAAAAATACTTACAGCAAAATACAACAACAAAAAAGTGGACTCCATCGTGGAGCAAAAAGAAAAGAAACGAGAAAAAAAACGTCGACAGTAGTTTTTCCTTGTCAAACAAACGGCACTATCGCTTATCAGTTGATCGAACAGCTTTTTCCTCTTCGTTAAACAAGTCGTTTCGATGATGGGCTTAAGGTAGCGAATGAGCGTCGTAAAAAAACAGGCCAGGCGTGCTTTAGCTTGAGCACAATTTGCCACGGGGAGGGAAATAGTAAGCAACCGAACCCTCCCCACGGCTTAGAAAAAGCTGTCGTGACCGGCGTTTGGGAGTGGACACTGGAGGCGGGGGCTGGGTTGATCGGTGGCTAGGCAGGCAGAGCGCATCCATCCATCGATGATTGCGAACGTCATATTGAACGGAACGACACCAGCCGCGGTCGTTCCTGGAAACGATCGTTGCCGTTCGGGGCCTCTCGGACCGTTTTTGAGCTTGACCAAGCGAGACACGAAAAAATGGCGAAGAACAAAAAAGCAAGAGGGAAGAAACGATGGCGGCCCATTAAGTGGCAGCAGGTTATGTTTATTACACAATATTTTTACGATGATGGATTATGACAATCCAGCAGGGCTCGTGGCAAGAGGGCAACACACCGGTTGGGATGTCGGGAAGGACACGCGCTAACGGCTCGGAGGTGGTTGTCCGCGCTTAAGTTCAACCGACACAAACCATTTGTTTAAAGCTTCGACTCCCGAGCGTGGGGTGCGGTTTTGATTGATTTATTGATTGTTGTTCGATCGTTGGGCTGAGCAGAGCGAGCTCTAAACTATGTAGAAGTGCACTTTTAAAATGTCATGGTTAAATGGGGAGGAAATGCGAACAAAATGTTTCAAACTGTCACCCAAAATAGTTGGAGCGATTTGAACTCAAATAAGTGTTGAACAGGGAAATTAGATGAAAGATCAGTAATGAAGTTTTCCATTTCAACCACGATTGTCTTAGGTTTATAAACTAATCTCGTTTGAAATATAAAATATCCTTCCAACACGCACCGCAAAACTGGGATTTTCATTTGCACCCGGAAAGTAATCAACCAGCACCAGGGTGTTTTGATTTGATTACCACCGATGTTATTACTTTTGGCACTCGGTCAATGATCGAACCAACCGACCGAGCGCATCACATCGCTGCACCGGTGGTGCATCAAAAAGTTTGCCTTGCAATCGTAAATTTATTTACGAAAGGTTTATATGGCCCAGGCGCAGACAACGTAATAGACAACGTGATGGGTTCATATTCGATTAGTTTGTTCAGTTCAGAACAGTTGCCCAGTGGCAAGACCAACGGTGGAAGCTGACGGGCTTGATGATGATGATCATGATTACGATTATTATTGTGCCGTGCATGTGCATGTGGTCGGTACTGAACTAGGTCAATGTGATCGGTTTAATGCCGTGCTGGTGGCGAACATGCGGTGCTGGTATTAATTGCAGGATTATGAAGCTGTAATAATTCTAGTTCGATGCGTTGTTCCTCGCAACAAAGCAATTTTCATTGCACGTTGTCCTGATGCAACTGCGCCATCATGAAATACGCCATCACTTATCGAGCTTTTCCGGAAGAGGTTTGACAAACGTTTCCGCTGCTTTCAAATATAAAGCCCAAAATCCACCAAACGGAAATCCTAATTTTGAAGAGTGTTTCTCGACTCGAAAGGTCCCAAATACTTTGATCCCCAAACCGTATCATAACTGATTCCAGCCATTTTGACATGCTGTTTGATGTTTCTATTATTTGTTTCCCTTGTTTTTTCTTGGTCTTCGCTTGTCTCAAAGGCCCGAAACAGATGTAGAACCATTTTCGTCTGGCTTAAGGTGCATAGGAAGCTCTTATGGATAATAGTACGGCAGACACACCGGGTCCCTTTTGCTTCCGATACAAAGCACTTCCTTGAGAAGGGCCCGAAAATCATTACGAAAATCTATCGAAACCCTGCCTGCCTGTCTGCCGGCTTGTTTCCCTGTCTCCGCGCCAAGGAGTATCGGAGCGAGATTGTCACAACGGCATCGTTCGTTAGTTTACTTCCCAACCGAGATAGTTCGGATGGCAACCGATCCGTCGTTCATCATCACCGAACTCTCGGCGAACAAATCAGCATCAGTAAAAGGGTGTAAGCATCGTTAGCAGCTGACGGATGTGGTGTGTAGTTTCGCTTTTGATTTTCGCTTTGCTCGATGGTGGTCACAACTCCATTTCGGGGAAAAAGCACCCATCATTATTATGATAATCTGTGCCGTCCCTTAGACAAACCCTCTCCTGGTGAAAGAGCCGGCAATTCCACCCAATACGCATGGAAAGTGGACCGAACACGGGTGAATGATTCCGTGGCAAATTAGTTTGCTGTTTGCTGTAGGATCTTTTGTTTCCCACGAGAGACACCATCCAATCGGTGACACTATATATTCCCTTCATTTTCGTAAGAAAGAAGGGGGTTCGTAAGACAGAACGAGACGAAAAATGACACCCGGACGACCTTTTGCTTAGTGTTGTCCCTCATCAAAAGTCGGTTTTCCGGTCGCGATTGGCCCAACCAGCCGTCTGTTACGACGGGAGCTTGTTTTTCTTGTTTGGTTCGTTCTTCGCCCATCTGTCATTCGTTCTGGAGCGTAATGGTGAAGGTGTAATTTATCTTGCTGCCAGACGAAAATAGAGAGAAAGAGATGCAACCCTGCTGTACCGGTGCTTCATCTTCTTCAAAATAATCCTTTTTTCCCCAAATGCACGCTGCCGGCGGAGCTCGACGGAAAACAATTCCCAGTGTGAGATTATGCTTGTGATGATGCAAAAAATGTTCCATTTGTTTTATGTGTTTATGGTATTTATTGTTGTGCAAATGGATGTATTGTTGTAGTATTATGTAAAATATTGTTTTTATTCTTAGAAAACGACTGATTTGTATTGCAGAAGACTAGTTTACAAACAAACAAACAAAAACGCGTTCATTTAGAATCCGGCCACACATGACTCGGTACAACTCAGTCAATTTTCTTCAAGTTACATCGAAAATTTGTTAGAGGTTTAAATCAAAGGTCTTTTAGTAATCTTTTCGTAAAAAATAGGAAAAACATTGATGTCCGGATGATTTAACAGAATTTGATTTCAATAACTCCCCTAAGTTTTTAACAAAAGCCCGAATTGTCGACTACTACGACCATTTTGTTTTGGGTGAATGTGTGAATCGTAAATGACTTTATGCCGGTATGGATCCAATAAATGTGATTATTGCTTATAAATTTTCCCGAAAAATTACAAAGAAGGATGTCAGGAGAAGTTCGCTCTGCGTCTCATTAATGATTATAAAGGTCCATTAAAAATCTGATTTGATTTGACAGCTTACCGTCACTACATTCGGGAAGTATTAGCATCTTAATCAAATTAGTATTTCAATCAATTATAAAATATTGAGCTTATAATTTATAGTATAAGCAATTATAAAATATTGAAGACGACAAACGAATCAATCAACACAGCTAGCACAAATTGCTCTCAACTGGAAAACTTAAGGCTGAAGTCGATAAATTGAGTGATAAATTTACGGTCACTAGTAACATTCGGTAGCGACACTGATATTTACACGGCACAGTCGGTGATCGAATCCCAGTCGGATCAGCAACCCACAGGAAGGACCGACTATCTCGTTAAAGGTAAAGTTAGTCAAAAAAGCAAACAATATTAGGTCAAGTCCTCCCTAGGTTTTTGAGTCAAATAAGAAGAAGAAGAAGTCGATTTTTAAATAAAAAATACAATAAAATATTCTTATTTTTATATTCATACCATTTCCCTACAATAGACAGATTTCTAGCGTGAAATTTGTGTTTAAAATATAAAATGAATAAAACTTTAGTACAACCTAAAACTGCATCAGAAACTGATGAGGTAACACGCGGATTTGTCCCTTGTACTCTGTATCGTTGTGGGACTTTGATAAAAAAGAGCCAGAACATCCGTCTAAACTGTTTGAAATATCCTTTTTCCTCCGAAAGGTAATCGCTCGGAATGACTTCAGAATCCAACATTCTGGGTTTCCTTAGTTACTCCTTTAATATGAGCTTGCAGAGTATTTTTCAACTATCTCTAAAACTTATTTGAGGATCGGCAACTTATGGCCATATTTTCCGTCAAAAATATCCTGAACAATAAGATAGCGTTATAATGACCTCATGGTACAGTGATTGTTTGAGACGAAACCGTTCATGTGACAGTTACAATAAGCAGAATGCTCTGAACAAGTTTGTCCAAGCTCTTGATTACGTTGATAATATATTGATCATATCTTTATGCAAGTGTATTTTTCATATGAATAGAAATATCTTAAAAATAACTTATCGTGCCACTTGAATATCTCATGGTTCAATTGATTCAAACATTCAAACTAAAATTATTCAACGACGGTTCAAAATACAAATCATGCCATAAAATATGGAGCGTAATAACGATGGTGGAATCGGTAAATAAATTATCAAGCTTTATCCTGAATTTAAAGCAAACTCAACGTAGCACTAGAATTTGACAAGTGACTTCTTAAACTACGGCAAAAAACCACCTCCGCAGCGTTCGGTGATAAGTAAGTGTTGGAAAGTAGTAGTAATATTAGCATATTTATCGTTCGACTCATCTTAACGCTCGGGTCGCGGGTCGTGGTCGTCGTTCGCAACACTCAACACGCCACGGGCAGGCCACGGGGTGGCATAAATCAATGAAAGTCAATGTCTTATCTTGCTAAGCAAGAGCGAGGGAGTTGTAAGGATCGTAAGGGTTGCCGATGCAAATGAGCGACAGCTTGCCACGCTTGGTCAGGATGCTCGGAGCGGAGATTCAATCGGTTCCATACATTATACCAACGGGCATCGAACATCACGGTTATCAGTCCAACATCTTCCCTTCTTGAGCTCTTGACCGTAATCTTCACCATCCAGCTCGAAATTGCACAAAGACCTTTTTTTGTGACCGTCTCTTTTTTTGTGCAAAGAAAAACGTCAAACCATCGGGTAATTTAACCTTTCGGTGGCCTCAATTTGGACAGAGCTATAGAACAAGCCGGTCAAGTGGTGAACTTTGCGAGAAGATGCTTGAAACTGCTTCGCTTGCAACACGGGGACACAGACCGGCGTACAGGGACCGTCTTCACCGTTGCCCGTTTGAAATCGATGGAAGTATTGGTCCACCAGCTCAACTATCGACGGAGTGGTACGTGAGGCTCAATTGATCGGTGAAAGCCTCGGAGGCAAGTTTTTTGGAGTCGCATTTGCCGTATGCGGTAGGTGAAACATGTCACCCACTTTATACGAAGGATACGAGTTCTTCAAAAGTCGTTTGAAAAGGGAGAAGTGTACCGTATAGACAACCGTGCCGAATATCTTCACTCCGATTGATTATTTGACGCGCTCGAGATATCGATCTATTGTTATCCCATTTAAGACCCATTTTGGCGATGAAGCTAACTCGGCTAACGCGCTCAGAGAGACAGAGAGAGAGAGAGAGAGCGATGATGACTAGAGATCGCAACCGATACGCGGTACACGGACGCACTCGGTACCAGAAGAAACTGCCTATAAAAAGATCAAACCCCCATTAGACTTTATTTTTAGCACTAAATAAAACTCTTTCCATGGCCTCCTGCCTCTAGCTCCACGGATCCCGGCCCCGGACTACTGCTTGACTTTCCCACACACACCTTTACTTCGCTAGCTTTCTCTCTCTTTCTCGGTCTCTCTCTCTCTATCTCTCTGCTTTCTTTTTCCAACTGTGTCCCTCCACCACCATTAGCGCCCTTTCTTCGTACGATCCGAAGTTGGCGAGCCGTTGCGTGAAGCTGGTTAAAAATAATACACTCATCAACTGATAGACCCGCACATTCTACCGGGTGATACCGTTAAGCGGTTCCAGCGAGCAGCACACGGAAGGAAATGGGAACGGAGGGAAGATTTCCCAACCACGGGACGGGATGGGGGTTTTCCACGATGCCGGTCAGGTTTCATCGGTAGCGTGATGGCGCTCGTCGCACGGTCGTGTCGTCCATTCAATCGTGTTTTGGGTACGGGAGAATGCAGAAAATTCCACACCCCAAAGAAAAACAGATGTACATGGCAGTGTCCACCTCCCACCCCCCCCACCCTCCCCGCTCGAGATCTCTTCCACTCCTTCGCCTTCTCGCTTGTGGTTCGGAAGCACACGATTCGCACACCTTTTACGGTTGACGTGAGCCGGGGGTGATGAAATGAAATGTTTTCGGCCCCCGCTTTTACTATGCACCCATCTTCTCGAGCCGTGTACAGTGAACTGCACCGCACCCGTGAGTATGTTGTCAAACTGAAACCCCAGTGACAGCGAGGGGCTTAGCGTACACGTGGTTTTAACGGCAAACACGAGGACATGCCAATCGATACACAGGCGTACAAAACCGATATCAATCTAGTTGTGAGCGAGACACAGCGAGCCAAGCGATGAATCTGCCATTGAAAACGGAGAGTTACGGTTGTGAGCGCATGGGGATTATTTTGGAATGGAATCGTTTTTTTTCCTC
Source organism: Anopheles stephensi (assembly GCF_013141755.1). NCBI lineage: Eukaryota > Metazoa > Arthropoda > Insecta > Diptera > Culicidae > Anopheles > Anopheles stephensi. The sequence continues at coordinate 51,090,698 of NC_050202.1, forward strand.
TCTGGGATATTGTCGGCCAACGTGGGCAAGTGAGGTTTTTCGTGTGTACTTTTTTTGCGCAGCCCAGTAATTGCAACGACCGTAATAGATATCCCTTGTGCGGAGGATGGGCTTTGGGAATGGACCAGCACCCCGGGTGAAGCTATGGGATATTTTTAATGGTTAGCTGGTACTTCGCAGGTACCAGGACATTGTTGGGAAATTGTTTTCTTCGGTGAAGGAGAATGGGGAACGGCGAACATTTCCGGCCGATCCCTTAATGTCATGTGGATGAGAAGATAATCCCGGGAAAATGGATTTCTCGGACAGCGGAGTCGATGAAGAGTGCTCTAGATAGATGGACAGGCCGATGGGAGGTTGTGTGAAGTGTATTCCTTAAAATTCCAATTCCAAAAAGCATTTGAGAGGCTTTGTTTGATTTATTGGGAAAGTTTGTGTGTGTGTGTGTGTGTGTGTGTTTCAGCTGTTATTCGCAATTTAATGAGCTGAAGCGAAAGATTAGTCGTTAGGTACTTTTTTGTGTGGTTTAATAGAGTGAATGAAGCTTTGTGAGAGTTTTGGACATTAGAGTGTCTCTCAGCAAAGAAGAATTCGAATTATTTGATTCTTGGAAGGATAATTCTGATGTTTCCTGGTGAATGTCATAGATTCTGTGAGTCCAAAACAATAAAAATTGCTTTCCTTTAAAGATCTTGAGGCGGCTTTGGATATTGGATAAGTACAAGTTTCAGGAGATACTTTTCCGAACCTTACATTGTCTATTCCAGGACTTGTGCTTCAGGCTAAAGTTCTATTCTAGCTTTTAAGGCGAATGTTCGTTTTTAATTTAGTTTCCCCGAAAAATGAAAAATAGCTCAATTGTTTGTCTGATCGGTGCGGGGCTACAATGGAACTTAATTTCGCCCTCGAGTAAATAAACATACACGTTGGAGAAGACTCCAACACATGCTGGCACGATGTGGTAGTAAATAGATCCATCATTTTGACACAGGCTCGGGCAGATAGCAGAAGCAGCAGCAGCATCGGCCCGTGCAGCATCAATCTCCGCTCTGATGCACTTTTCGACACAAGCGAGAGCGAAAACGTTCGCCCGGAAGCCACAGCCAACTTTTTGAGAGTTGATTGTGGTGTTTCGTGCAGGTTTTGGTGGTTGTGGCCTAGTGCCGTTCGGCAACCAAAGTTCAGCACCGGTGCTATGAATGTGCCATGAATGGCACAGGAAGGAAGGTTTGGTGCATGATAAGAATGAAGTTAGTTGAGCGTTACATAAAAGGGGAACAATAATAATAGTTTCTGCAGTGTGTCAGTGATGGCTTAGCATCGTTTCGTTGTAGAATAAGTGAAGTTTTTGGGTTGTTGTCTGGGAGGATCTAAATCATTCGATTGTGCTATTTCTATGCCTAACAGATGGCTTTTTCTCGTTACAGGTGCAGCTAAGGAAAAAGAGTCATCGATCCGGGATTGAACAGGTACTATACTCAACGAGAATAAAAGTCTGTTCATTTTTTTGGAATAGTATGAATATTTCTGAACATGAGATTATCGGTGCATCAATTTCGTGTAAGAAAACTTATCACTCGGATTTGTGAAGACTTAAGTTAGACGACTGAAATATTCAACCGGCATCTGTCAATCTTACCAAGCATCATTCAGCTGTGCAAAGAGATCTAGGAAAATCATAACCAATCAGCTGATCCTTTTGACTATGAGAATAACTGATGTCAGAAAATAGGAAGAAAGAAAAGAATGAAGCACAATGACTCAAGCTATCTTCAAAATGGTCAACCAGCTAACAATAGAATTCGCCGTAAAAAGGGACCACGTAATTTTGTTTGGTTATGGTGGTTATGGTTCAACGAATCAACTTGATTCTATTTATTTTCAAGAAATCGAACCATTCGTATCTCGTTTCTCACCGTTTGTCATTTAGATACAGACATAGGTAGAATTCGTGAGAAAACAAAGTCCTTTATCTACTCAATAGTTACTTATCTGCTCTATTCTACACGGCAGTTGAAAATTTGTAGATCACAAAGTTTTAAAGCTTTATTCAAGCTATAACAAACAGAAGTAACGAAGGTAGAACGTAGAAGGCGGATATAAAGGTGATCTTGTGCTATTGTTCGTCACTGCAAGGGCGGCCCGATAATAGACGCGTTGGTCTTCATACGCCAGCACCGGGGTTCAAACGCCATCCGGACCGTTCCCCCGTAGTGTGAGGATTGACTATCCAACGACGTGGTATCAATGAAATCTAGAATGCTAGACATAAGCAGGCATGACCTAAGAGAGGTCGTTGGACCAAGAAGAGGCAGAGAGAGAGCGAGTTTTAAGCGCACTGGAAGTTGTGTAGCTATTAGTTTGTGAATCGTTTGTTAACATTTCTAAAGCACTGGAATCCTTAGCTAAGCTTCTCAACGTATCTGGATTCAGCCGTCAAATGTCAAAACTCATACAAAAAAAAAAAAAATTGGCTGGCTCTTCATAGGGTCCATAATCAAGCTTATTGTAACAAAAACGGCATATTTTATTATATAATTTAGAATACTCTTAACAAAATGACCAAGAATAGAAGACTTTAAGAATAGAAAAAAAGCCAAAAAAAAAACTCTTAAACTAGTATAAAATATAGAACCAGGAACAAATCCATTCTGTCCATAAAAGCCCTGTTTAGCACTAAAGACTCTATCTCAAGTCTTCTTAACGAGAGTTAAAAATAAGCTTTTTTTGCGATATAATTACCGCATTCCAAACGCTTTTTGATTGCCAATTAAACAAATTAAATAGAGTCCCATAAATAGTTGCAGCCTACCGTCTAACCAATCTTGTACCAGAACCATCCTATCTTGTCATGATTGTGTGGGACCGCGGAATGATTCGCGTCCGCAATGGAAAACAATTCCCTGTCATCCTGCCTGCTTTAGGCGTCCTTGGCATAGTTTTTTTATTCGTTTCTTCCCACCTAGTTACCACCGGCCATTATTCGCCGCAAACGGCCCAAGAATAACTAACCAGCCGCACTACTATCAAAATAGCAGCGCAAAAACCGACAAACCAACTCCACTCACACAGTCAAATTTATGCCACGTTTTGTTACGAGACAACCGAACCGACCTCCTGACTCCGTACCGCGCGGGCATGTCGAGTCCCGGTTTGCGGATGGATATTTTATTACCATTCCAATTACCGTGATACCACCTTGCCTTGTGAAAGGAAGGAAAAAAGCATGCTTCGCGTTTACTCGAGCAACGGCCGTTCCTGCTTTTTTCGCTTCGCTGTTTTGTCTTCCAATTTTGCTCAGCTAATGAGGTGGCACTTTTCTTTCATTCCTTGCTGCGGGGTGGTGAAGCAAAAAGCCCCCGGTCCGCTGTAAAGAATATGGGTGAACCGGGTACAAAAAAAGGTGTAGTAAAACTCCCACCGCGGGAGTCACGCGGTAAAATCTTCGCTATCTTTCCCCACTCAGCTCAGCGTCCCAGAGCATCTGCGCGAAACCTTGCCGCGGTCGCTGTACTTCACAAGGGGGAATCGTTTTGCAGGGAAAGGTTATTTATTTATCAGCTAGCGAAACAAACGCTGCGAGGAGAGTCAGTGTTTTCGCGTAGGTTCCGCTCCGATTTTCGGTCACATGATGTGTGGAATGTGTTCCATACGGAAGGGGCAAAGTCGCCACTATTTCACCTCGGAAAAGTGGTGAAATACGTTGCTTTTGTACATATGTGTGTGTGTGGTTAATTTGGAACGATTCGTAATAAGCTGGTACAATACTGTCTGCCACACCGGTTAAGTAAAAGGGACAGTAGACAACCAACATTGTATGGTGAGCTAAATGGTTTCGGTCCCCTTTCTTCCGAAGGAATCATCGTCGTACGTCTTGATTAGAGAGAGAGTTGAACCAACGGTGCGTCCGGACTATAGCGCTTCGTATGAATAATGCAAACGCGCAAAGTAACAGCATGTACAGTAAGAAACGGCGCAAACCCCGCTCCCGTTCTCTGATAACAAGACATGCGGCAGAGCAAACCGTAAATCGAATTCGAAAGATCGCAACAAAGACGCTTTGGAAATGCTCGAGGCAAGAAAGAAAAAAAAAGCACCTCAACATTCCCGCAAAAGCAACTTCCGACTTGTGACAAAGAAACATTCTGCAACAATCCGCTGTGTGACCTACGGAGACCTACCACCAATGGAGGGAGAGAGTTGGAAAATCGATGGGTTTTTCTTGTGTGCTCCTCCCTGTTCGTGTGTTATCTATTTTTGTAGTTTGTTTCGAGGCTTGTCCGGAAGGGAAAGTGCCTTCATTATTGATGTCATTTGATGGTTCGTGCAGTGGGAGGCGCAGGCCGGGGCATAGAATAGTCGTTTCTGATTCGAAATTGACACAATCGAAGAGGTTCGGTTATTGACCATGAGGTGGTCCTTCTCGCATCTCATTGAATCTTCTCATTGATGTTGCGCAAGCGGGAAAAAAACACACGCACACACACATGTACATGGTTGCCTTCGATTGAGATGAGTTCTGTTGTAGATTAGGCAGGTTTCAAGACCACATGCACTAGACCCGACAACCGTGGTAGGCTTTAAGAGAGAGAGAGAGAGAGAGAGCGCGCGTCTCCAAAGCGGCCTCTGTCAGCACGTTCCCAACGCGTTACCCAATCGGCTGCTTGCTACACGTACAAAAGAATTCCCACTGGGACGAAGCAACCATGAATGCCTGTCGGACCTCGGATCGATAGCTTCATCTCACGACGTAACGAGGTTAGGTGCAACATTGAACAGCGCGCCTGGACTGGCAGCAGCAGCAGCACCAGCAAAAGGTCAGCAACGGTGCTCGTAGGCGCTCCTGGCACAGGCGAACATGGTTTGATGGTAGTGAGATTGCCACAACAAAAGGCAAACTTTACCCCGAGAGTTTTGCCGACCGTACTTTCGTAAGGTGAAGGCTCCGGGAGGTGTCGAGCCGCATGGTAATGATACCGCATCATCTCGCAGGATCGGCGCCCTCGGATGCCTTTGTAACCCGGACTGGCGCAAAGTATTGGCGCTACGGGTTTCTTTTATGCTGTTTGATAAGAGGTTCGGGTTGGGTGGGAAATGTAGGACGGTTATTTTTAGCAAGAGCCAAAAATCCCGTGATGCTGTGTAGTTGCACCGCTAGCGCATGAACTAGTTTTTGATGGTTGTTTTGAGGCACCAAAACTCAGTGTTGGACGGTGGCCAAGAGGTTTAAAGATTTGCTTAATTTTTAGCAGAAAGATAAAGAGCACATCAATGAGGACTGCCGAGAATTTCAATGGCCACAATTATTACGGGTATTTAGTCTGTAGATAAAATTGTATGACTTCTGTTTTTATTTTTTTATCTTTTATGGCAGGCTACTCTCAATTAATATAGACTTTAATAAACTTTTTTAAACTGGGTTTTTATGATTGATAACGAATTGTGTACTCTATTATTAATTATTCTTCATGCTCAAAATCTCACAAATACCAAGAACAAGTGAAAAAAAATCGAGAACGAAATAACAAACTTTTAAATAAAATTCTTCAATGTAACGTTTCACAAACGAATCGTTGCTCCTTTGTGCCAGAGTTTGTACTATGGTCACAAAATCGACTATGCACTAAATTTTAGATTTTTTTTTTAATCAAAACCATTTCCCATAATCCATTACAATTAAAAAAATGGCTGCAACGCGAGATTTTTAAAAGCGTTATCCAACGTTACAGGGAGTTACAGTGACGGGCAATAAAATAAGACCACTTGATTAAGTGAAAAAACAAAAATTGGGTAATGATGTCGAATTTCAACCAATTTTATTAATTTATTTTTTGTAAATTTTAGTTGAAGGTTTGGAAAAACCATCCAGAGTATGGATCTATTCTTTCATTAAAATACTTTATTTCATAAGAAGGATTTTTTTATTTTTTTATTTCATGTTTTAAAATTATTACACAACGACTTGGCTTTTTTAATAAAATCAGAAATGCGAAAAATATATACAATATTGATGATGATGCTTTGGTGAAATTTTGGTGTGATTATGCTGTGATTAGAAGTATTGTAAGCAGTGGTTTGTTGCACACGTTTCCGCTAGATAGTGCTACTAGCAGTAGAATATATTAAGGGGAAAATGGGCCTGAAGGACCAGTAGCAATAGCTCGAGAAACAATATGAGCGGCAATAAATTCGCAACTTAATTCGAATTATCAATTATGGAGCCCCTCCGAGCCAAAATCAACCAAAACCAATCCGAAATTGGACAGGTTTCACTATCGGATATAAAGTTGGGCTTACTCTATTGTCCGTCACTGTAACATTAAAGTTGTCAATTTATAGAATCTCAGATATTAAAAGCAATGATTAAAAATAGTTATCAGCAGCATAACCAAAAATAACTGGCTAATTTTACATACTTTTTTTTTGTAGAAAATCTGACCCTCAACATATCACAAAACAGCACACAACATATGAGCTGTCATTAATTTTAACTTAATTCGCCAGCACACACCCCAATACAAAGTAAAACACTCGCCTGGCGTTATGTGAGCTTCCTGGCTATCGTTTTAAGGCTTAAAACCATCCGCAAAAGTCACAGCTACCGCATGGGGCTGCCGTTATTTAGCAGTCGTGCTTACGTATGCAATTGCTGGCGCTTAGGCATCGGGAACTTATCCATCATTTCATGAAACTTAATCTCCGACCACCGCCAGGCACGGCGGCCTGCGCCTGTGACATCATCATTATCGCAATCTTCATCACCGTCGTCAGCGTTATCTGTTCTCACAATGGTTCACCGTTCACTAATCCCATGGTCTCCATCCAAGACAAACTTCCTACCCGTGCCGAAAGGATTAAATGTGACGGGGTACAAGACTGGCGCATTTGTATTTCGCTCGATCATCGTCACCATTGTCTGTCATCTGTGCGCTGGTGTCTACCGCGCGGCATTTCGGCATTTCCAACCTCCATCATCAGCTTGACTAACTTCAGCACTTACTCCTCCCGTGAGCCATCGGGCGAACGGCGATGATGGTGTTGTGTTGATTTAATTTATGCTTCACGTGTTTGACGTTTGCTGTCTCCATTGGGACTTTGGGATAAACAATAGGGACGAACTACTACTAATACTCCCCTCCATATGGGAACGTGCATGAGTGAGTCTGCAGGGTTTTTTTTACTTCTCAGCTTCATCCACTATGGAATGCTAGATAAGCGAAACCCTGATTCCATTCCATCATTGGCCTCAAGGGGTTCTACCGAGAGCTAGACAAAACAACAGCAAAAAAGCTGCTGAAATTTGTGTGTATGTTTTTTGTTGACGACACACAAAGCCGACGGTGTTGGGGTGTGGAATAATTGCCCCCAATTGCACACAGCTAGCGTTAAAAAGATGGACGACACAGAACGAGGGGAGGAACAAAAAGGCTCTACCGTTCGGTCTCCATTTTGAGTGAAAGATGAAGCTAAAAATAATTATTTTTATCTCGTCACCAACAAATCTGCTCCAGCACTGACCTACATGCTGGGTACTCCGGGATGACTGACAAAGCGTGACGCAAAAAAAAAACCGAAATCAAAATCTGTGTACATTCGGCAAGTCTCATGTGAATAGCAGTGCTCGAAATAGTGAAAGGACAAATAAAAGAAACAAGTAAGGGAAAATAACACTTTGATCATTCTAATTGTTCGTGATAAATCGAAGCTGTTTGTGTCATGAAGTGAACAGTGATACTATATTGTTGAACTGTTTTTTTTCCTGGGCCTTTCGACGCTTGTGCATACGAACGAAACGCAACCAAACTAGGCTTATAACATGTGTTCAATAACAACTGGAGCAAAAAACTAACATAACTCTCATCGGATATGTATGTGCCGTCGCTATGAGTGGGAATGTCCGTGTCAATGTTTGGCGGATGTCACCTTTTTTGCATCGGTTGTCACATTTGTTGGCAAATGGCACATTTGTCTCCCAGGAGATTGACGGTTATGTTATTGTATGATTTGAATGAGTGAACTGTTTGTGTTTTTGTCTGTTTGTGTACGGATTTAATCTAATATTCTTCAATCAATTCGGTACTCCCGACTGTGAAGTAGATTCCACAGGTTATTTTTTTAATTTTCAAGTTTATACTCAAAACTGTCCGAAAAATAAGCTTCAAATGTACAGCATTTTAATAAAAAAAATTAGAAATAATTAATTCTGGATGGATGTTCCGATCTGATGAACATAGCTCAAGCATTTGGATGTTTCTTTCATACGAGTTTTCGTGTTCAGATTTCCTAAAGCCGGCTAACGTCCAAGCCCAAACAACACCACATTGATTTGTTTGTTTGTTTGTTTCTGCGTTGTTTGACGACTAGTCAATCACGCACGAACGTTTGCCTGTGGTCGATGAGGAAATCTTCTTGGTTGATCGCATTATACTGATCGTCATCCCCCGAGGACGACTGTTTAACTGGACGTCATGGTGCGGTTAGAGATAATGAAATTTTCATCCTTGTACAAACATCTCTGCTGTCCATAATCTGGGATGAATAATCAGGGGAGCGAGTTAAGCTTGTCGGCTGCCAGTTTGTTTTTTTATTTTCCATGTTTGTCGGTCTATCTGTCTTAGATGATTTATTGTGGCTGTTCATATAAATTGTTCAGTAATCCGCGGAATGTGATTGTAACGGGAGTGAGGGTTGAATTAAAGACACGAGAAATTAGTCACAGTCATATTGGTCGGAATATGAATTTAGTGTGAATTTAATTAACTCATTAATAAGACATAAGCTATCCGACCCTTCAGCTAAGTGGTTGATTAGTTTTGTTAGATTTCATTTTCTTCTTCTTCTTTGGCACTTCAACCTCGAGAGGTTTCGGCCTGCCATTTATGACTTTCTGTGACTTAATTTTTTCTGTAGTAAAGTTGTCAGCCCTGCGTACGGGAGGCGGTCTGGATGGGATTTGAACCTCAGTCCTATCGTGTGAAGACCAGCGCCGTTGTCACCTCGGCCACCTAAACGCCCCAAATAATAAGTTTTGTGGCTATTTTTGGTGGATGAGATTTGGAAGAGATGCTAAATAACGTTGAAAATAAAGACATATCCAGTTAAAATACATTGATACATATAATTGGTTTATTTTTTAATATCTTTAAAAAATCCTCGAAAATTCTGGTCTGGATCTACGACCTGTTACGTCATATAGGCTGTCAAATGGCTTAGGAGGCTTGTATAGGAGCTCAGATCCAAACATGCGGAAATCTAACTAAGGACTTCAACTTTGCTTTTATAAGCATTGGAGGATGTAACACGACATATAGACTGATATACTCCGCTGTTCTTCAGATTAATATTATCATGTGAAAAAATTGTTATTTTAACAAATTTAGTTTCACGATCAGTAATCATTCATCAGTGATAATTTTTTTATAGATCTGATGATATATAGACAGGCAACGGACTTCCTTACGACGACAACGGAACAACGACATGCAGGTTGAACGAAAAAATATACTCCATACATCGATTGTCCAGACAGTTGCAACGAATCCAGAACATCCTTATTGAGACGTTGGAAACATCGAGCCCTCACCTTTTAGGCTATCGATGCTCATTGTCGAATGAAGTTGGTCAGGCAAGTTGAGATAGTCGGAAGAAAGAAATTACAGACAAGTTTGAGTTTTGAGGCCTTGTCTGAGTAAGGGTCTGAGTCAAATCTCTAGAAAAAAATGAACCCCAAGTATAGTCAAGTTTAATCCCTGTCGCCGCTTATCTTCGACTGGCCAGAAGATATTCATTTATGTGTAACCATCGCATTCACATTTTAGCAATTTAACTAACAAAAAACTAGTTATACGGTCAGGCTCTAAGGTCAGGTCCAGGTCCGTCATGAATTAAAAAAAAACTAACAAAAAGCTCTCTGCGAGTCGAATCGTCATAAAGATTCGGACATAGGAGATCCTCAGAGAGAGTTTCAAATTAATAACTCTCAAAAGAGTTCTTGAGCGATTTGAATCCTGATGGTGCACCAAATAGAGTGAATATAATTGAAGAAAAGAGTAGATATCTTCATCTCTAGCGCTCACTGAACTAGAGTCAGAGGCAAACCGGACACATTATACGAAGCCTCTTATGGAGTTGGGGGCCTCCAAATGATCGTAGTTTCTAGGACTCAATAGCCAGCTGAAGGGAAGATACAACTCTTCTGATGTTAACGGAGACTTGAGACAGCTTGGGGCCACTTGAAAACTCGGGACCCAACCACTCAGAGATTATGATCATTAAGGCAGTTTTTGGTGTCGCTATAAACTTTTGTGCCAATGACCAATCAGCCGAAATTAATGACAATCATCGAAAAGCCTCACGTGTGTTTTGCTCTTAAAAGTCATGTAGCCATTTTTATTCTAAACACTCATTACGCCCCCTGTTGGCATAAAGGCTAATAATGCGAAAGCAAATATTACTTTTTCATTACAATCGATACCATCAGCAATAATGTGCCAAACAAGGTGGTTAACATGTACACCGCATAGTTTACAGAGACAAGAAAAGAAAAACACATCTCAAAATTACCCATTCCATATGCAGCGCAATCTTACGACATCAACACACCCATCAAGATTCAATCGTAAAGCTTCATCACCCGCGCCAAAAAAAAAAAGAAGAAACTCGTGCGAAAGTTAATAACAATACACCGACCTGTATGTTAGCAACTTTCGCTATCATTTCTGACACATCATCACAAACGATTCTGCCCCGTGCCAATTCACCGTGCATCAGAACCTGCACAAGGATAGGGCAAAAAAAAAAAGAAGAAACACACACCCTTTGGTTTTCATCGCAAACTTTTGATCAAAAAACGCACGAAAGCAAACATGGCATTCGCTGATCTCGGGTGGTACTTTGCCCGCGAGACGAACAATCTGTAAAGTCACTCAATTTGGCACGTAATTTTACAGCAGAAAACCCCTTGGAGGTGAACAGAAAAAAAAGACTGAAGAAAAAAGAGGGTGGTTTTCATTTCACATCACACCGGAGGAGCACGGTGCGTTTTGCTTGGCGCACTAATAACGTTGCCATTTACCGAACATGCTCGGACTCGGAATTTGAACCTGAAGGGCATCGGCATCCTTGCGCACACCTGAGCTTTGTTTCAGATGGTATAGGGGGCCACATAAACGGAAGCCACCTCGCGCCAAACTCGGCAAGTTTGATTGTTAGGAGGTTGCTGTCCAAATTTTTTTTTTTCTGTTCAGCTTGCCTGTGTCTGCATTTTGGTTGTTAACTGTCGCTCCTCGTTTAGCGATTCCGACGGTCGTAAGTTGATTGAGCAAAAGCGTGCCACAAACGCAAACGCGAGCCGTCGTGAAGTAATATTCCTTTCACGTGCTGCTTCATGCTCGTTCCAGCACTCGAGAGATGCGGTAGCCTGATACAAGTGAAAAGTGTCTTATCAATTTTTAAATTTTGTGTTTCCTGCGCGCTGAGCAGGGTGAAAAACGGAGGGGAAAAACTGACGAAACAAGAAAAAAACGTGCGAGGAAACGTAAAAGTTTCGCAATATTATGCTTACGATTTTTTCGTGGGAAATTATGTTATGCGCCCAAACATACATGTGTGTGTGTACATGGATGGTGTTGCACACGGAGGTTGAAAATCAATTTGCTTCCACAAGAAGCGTTGGCAGAAGAAACCCGCACGAAAGAAAAAGAAACTCGGCAAGATTTTATCAGTGTTTTGATGTTCCGCAAACTAGTTTATGGAGCGAACAGCATTCCAGCCCTCCAACCCCTTTCAAGAAGATTTCTCGTCTTGCGTGTGTGTGTGTATGTGAGAGAGCTTTTTTTATAGCACATTCCAACTCGCTCGCGTAAAGTGGCGAACGCATTTTGTTTGTTCACTCCCCCACTCTCCCTCCCCACTCGGTTAGTGAAGTAAGTTCAAACAACATCCGAGACCGTACTAAATTATGAATAAAAGTTCCAGTGTCCTAGGGCAGTGGGGAAACGTACGGCCAAGTACGCACACACATTGCCGGCTGAAGCTTGTTATGCACGCCCGAACGCGTGGACAAACACACTCACACCTTCCAAGAACGATGGCCATAAAACCGGAAGGAAGGAAGAGCATTCAGAGAGCTTTATCTCGAGCGAGTAGTGAGGCGAGGACTTTTGGAGCGGTTTTTTTGTTCGGTGCTGTGAGGCTTTGGGTTTGTTTTGTTGGAAGTGCCAAAAATAAAACTACGCCAGCAGAGACACGGTAGTCAGTGGAGTGAGATGATTTTTGCGTCCCCAGGACAGACTCGCCACACAGCTTATCTTAATGCTATTCTTGGACAACAAATCTTAGGAGGCTTTGTGGCTGTGGTTTGCAGGATGCGCTATTTGAGGCGCGTACAAAGGACGGACAGCACAAGTACTTTACTGCTGCGTGCTAATAGTACGCGGTGAAAAGTGGCCACCTGCCTGTACACGATCACGGTAGAGCGTTCACGGTTCACGGTAGGTGCTCTTGTTTTGGGAAACTTTTTGTTGGAGGATTCTTCTATCCCAAAAAACCATCAGCTATATCTACGACTTAGTATGTGGTTGGAGTTTGGCCTGGCTTTGAACGTGTCAGATGGGTAAGTATTACTTAAAAATCTTTAAACAAAACATGGAAATATAATAAAAACCTCATCTCGCTTCACCCGAGCAGAACAGACACGACCAGAACAGAGAGTGACAATCTAATGGGCGTTAATATTCACCAGCAAACACCAGGAAAAGTTGGCAGAGATGATGTCTATATAGCTGTACATGATGCTGTTTCCGTTGGTATTCCGAGCGACGTTATCGAATGTGTTCATTAAGTTCTTGGTCGCCCTTTTTTCACCGTTGCCTGGTCCTTTGGTTTTCGTTTGACACTGAAATTATGATTCGCTACTTCGGTTTGGTAGAAGGCCAGCAAAAATGAAACACCAGCACAAAGGCAGACCCATCAATATCTTCCTTCCAGTCGGTTTCCGATCGTACCGGACATTTTTCGGACCGGGAGGGGACTGGTGAGGGAGGGGGGGGGGGGGGGAAGGGCGCTGTTTGTTCATTCGGCCAAGAAATTGACAGACTGTTGAGATGGTTCGATCGACAACTTCGTCCTCTAAATAACGCGCTTTTCGCGCGTTCCTCGATGGTGCCACATTTCGGGGGCGTCGAGCCCGGACAAGTGAGTGTGTTTCGACATGTCGGAAGCATTGTAAGCATGGAACAAGTTTTTACGTTTCCCGACGACCGAGAAGTCGTCAATTTCCCACCGGCCGATGTTCGCATTGTGCTGTTTGTGCTGGAAGAGAAGGCTCGATGTGCTGGGCGCAAAGAGAGTAGAGAGAGTTATGGCGGAAAAGCCGAGGAAAAAAGGACCCGGTTTTTGATGGTGAGTTTCTAAATGATGATTGAGATTAGATTTCATTCAGTTGAGTTTCCTTTTTGACGGGCATGGTGGGAGTGGAGCGCGGAGTAAGGAGAGCGAGAAAGGTTATAAAGGGACAGTTTTGTGGCCGGCATTTTATCGCCGGCAGCCGTGGTACAATGGAGCTTACCCGGCAATCGAACAGAGAAGGGAGTCTGGGTGAGTGTGCGAGGGTGCAAACATTCCCCATTCGTCAGGGAATTGATAATCGGAACAAAGTTGAAGTGCGGAATCGTCCCAGCTTCTTTTATCCTCGTGCGTTCGAAGGTGCTGAATACATAATATCAAGCAATACAATTGAATGTGTTTGCTTCTTTTTCTTTCATACCTAATGAAGGCGCCGGTACGTTGATGAACTGAGGGATAATACAGCTAACAATTGTGTGTTGGTGGTCTCTTTTTTAAGCACCTTCCTCTGAATAATATTCGATCAGTGTCATAACGATTTGGAGTGTTGGAAACTGTTTCGTCTAGGTTTCCGTCTGGTGGGCCAGTGGGATTTTATAGCACAATTAAACGTTCAGGGGGGAAAAAGGGGCTTCAATTATCTGATAGATTGTGTTGAATAATCTTAAACGTATTTCAGAAAAATAAAATAGTTACTTAACACTTGATGATCTATACTACTTTAAAAAAAAAATATTTTCTCATATCGCCTTGCAGATTTGAACGAATTTGAAGATTGAAATACCCAGATTGAGCTAAGGTCAAAGGTATCGGAAATGAAAGAAGAAAAAAAGAAGCTTAGGACCTCGAACATTCGACAGCCTTCTATTCATCCTCTTTGCTCCCACAACTGGAATTAGCTGATTTTTAGTTTAATCCTAAGCACAAGAAGTAAAATTGAAAGAAATTAGATATAAATCAAATAACTTTGGAGCGGTCAGTAGGCCGAGGCGATAACGGCGCCTGTCTTCACACGGCAGGTTTCCATTAGTGACTGTTATTTGTATGATGTTGTGCTACGTTTGAATTGTTTTGAAATTGCTATGTTTCCTTTAAATATGTCCTGTTTTGAATATTGTTGTTGAACAAAAGCATAAGGCCATTTTAACATTCTTATTTTAAACTAATTCTTTTGATACTTTTACTAAGCATCGATACTTTGACCGAAATTTCAAATCAAAATTTGGCAAAAGAATATATTATCTTTTTATATCCCTTTACGTATTCTTTGGTTGGTCATGCTGTTGTCCATCACTATATTGTATAGACTGCCTTTGTCTTTGATTTGACGAACTGTACGATGTCGTCAACTTCTTACCCTGAGTTATTTTCTATGCATAAAATACTATTATTTGTCGTTTCTTACTTGATTGTTACTCGAACGTAACACGCCCAAACTTTCACCAAAACAAAACATGCAAAACTATTCCCAATCAAACTACAATGTCCCACCGGTGACGCGTCAGCCAGAGCCAAACAAAACCCCAGCATCAACAGAAATGCCTATGTGAGGTCGATATCGCCACTCCACTGCTCTCCTGCGATCGAGTTGACTGGGATGCGTTGGCCTATCGCCAAGGATAAATTTATTGCGCTCCATGGAAACGGTGGCCGTGGACCAGCAGCTCTGCCGGATCAGGAAATTTTATTTGCGAAATAACAATACATTTATATTTTTGCGTCAAACGAGGCCAAAAAAAAAAACACCGACACCAGACGTGAGCACAGCAGCAGCTTGATTGTTGGGAAGCATGATGCTGATGGTGAGGATCGAGAAATGGGGGGGGGGGAACTATTTCGCGAAAGTCTCCTCTTCCTTTCGTGGAGAGGGTGGTTTTGGAGTTTCGGGTGACGATGAGCTGGAATTATTGGGGCTGTATATCGGAGGCAGACGACAACAAGGTTTTATGGTTTGCACGTGGTATCTATAAACGTACGGTGAATGTGTGTGTGTGTTTGCGTACGGAAGCAAATGACTTTGCGTGCGGATTTTTAGTGATGGTTGTTTACGCTAACGATGGAATTCAAATAGGGCCCGGATAGAGTTTATCGCACGAGCAGGAAAGATTTGTGGGAATTATCATTTTAAAATACGTTTCAAAATATAACATGGAACAGTTTGAAACATTGTTTTTATCTTAAAATTTTAATAAACTGGCTCTTAGAATTATTGGTGTGGTTTGGCAGACTGTACCGATACATTTCCTGACGTTTATTAGCCGTTTAGTTAATGGATCCAGCAAGAAAAAAAATCTGATTAACATTGTCAAGTCATGACGAACGACGCCTGTTGTCTCAAGTCTACATTATCAAGGCCATTAGCCAAATGTATGTTGCTCTACAGGCTACACCAGGCCTGTTTCTCAATTCTCAATTCCTTCACACTAATTAATGCACGCAAGTAACAATGTATTGAAATTTCGCAACATTAACCTGGCAGTAAAATTTTGCCGCTTTGTCAGGCGGCGCAAACTCCACTTAACCCTAATCAAGGGGGTGGCAGGCAAGGGTAGCAGTCTACTTAACGCAGCAGCACACAAAATATGGTAATATTTTCGGCTTCATTAAGTCGCATAATAAGACGCGCACCATACCCAGAATTGAGCTAATGAAGACAAATAAAGCGCACGGAAGGCAGGAAGTTCCACCGACCGAGGAATTTGGGGCGTGTGTAGATCCGCGTACCCTCGGAGCATTGAGCATGATTATAAATTACTTCCAATCTCGGTTGACGATTAATTATTGTCTACGCAAAGCTTTTCTCGCACCGGCCCAGCTCACACCGTCGCTAGGGAGATTCGGGAGCGGTGGGTTTTCTTTGCTGCGAGCCGTGCTACGCCATGAAGGTAACAGATGGCCGCCGGTAGCAAATTCTTGCGTGTGGTCTATACATTTTGTTCCAGACCTCCGGGGTTCTCGGGATGCTGGGATGGGATATCTTATCAATCACTATTTGCTTTGAAGTATGTATTTCGACACAGATTATAGGGACCTGCTAGAATGTTTGGCTAATGTTTTGAAATCTCTTTGAAGCTTTATCGTTTGGCGGTAACTAGGAGTAGCTAATTGCCCGAAGGGTGAGTGAGAAAAGAGCTCGAGTATAGTGTAGAGTAATTATTTTTATGTTTTGCATATTGAATTAAAATACATTCTTGTTTAGCTGACGTGTCTTTTACAAACACCAGATTTCAGAAGAAAAGAATGAAATTAAACTAAGCATAGATAGAAAATATTATCAAAACTTAATATACTATCTACGTCTTCTTCATACAAACTTCATTTTTAAAAGCGTTTTGAGCTTCTTTCATAAAAGAGCGTTTTGAGTTTTTTTTAAAGAGAATCGATTTAAAAAGCTTAATACAACCCAGTGAACTGTTTTCAATGAAAAGAAGCAAAATGGCTCCCTGCTCTTGCACAAATAATGCAAACAAATTTTGCGACCGATAATTCAATTAGGCCAATTCTTTTGCGCACAGCAACAAAATACACAACGTCATTGTCAGTTTGATTAATTTATCGTTCCGAAAATGGTGATCATGGCAGAATGAAGCAAGAAACTGCGCCTTTCGTTGCGATCGAAATGTCAATCTATTCGAACTGATGAAACCAGCCGATGGAATAAATGGCGCGTGAAATAAATTGGAATCGTTAAGTTATTTGTTCCAATTTTTGTTGATTTTTATACGCGGATGTTGTTAGCAATTCACTTTTGTGATTTAAGCAACTAAAAGCGAGGATGAGACAAATTAAATTTTGTTCACGTATATTCATTGTCCAGAATAGTTGTGCTTCGTTCATTTGAACTTTAGCTGTATTTTTCTTTAAAAAACCCCTGCTTGAAGTTAAAAATCAAGAGTAAAACAAAAAGTTAAACATAAAAGGAACCGAAAATAAAAAGTTAAATTTCAATACACCGGCTTTTTGCGCTCCGATGTCGTGCCGTTACACTTGACTGACAGTTTCTGCAGTGGACAAAATAGGCAAGCAAAAAACAAACTCTTCACATCTTTCGCATAAATAAATAACGAAATCGAACACAGCACAACCGCCTGCGGAGATTTCGGTGCTGCAGGAGGGCAACACAGGATGAAGTATAAAAAAAAGCAGGGCAGCATGAAAATCTTGTTTGATATTTGGTTACATCATTGTGTCGCAGTATGATTTGTTGAAGTACTGGGCTCCAGCAGGTTTGTTGATGCTGGAAGAAGCGTTTCTGCTGGGAAAAAGCAAGAGAGAAAAACTGTACCAACACCAAAATGAGATGAGACGCATTTTAGTTTTGTGCTTTTTTGGTGACCGCCTGACTGTGCTAACAAGGTTCAGTAGAATCGGGTTGCCTACTTTACGATGAACTGGTCAGCGTGCTACTTTCCAGCAACACCAACAAAACCTAGGCTCTAATGGTAATGCGCCAAGTAAAGATGCCTGGCGGGAGGTAAGCGAAATAAAACAAACTATACCAAAAAAAAAAGAAAATGGAAGAAAGGAAGGAGGGCCATCCCAGTTGGTTGCGTTGCGAATGGTACCCAGTGATGGTATCTACGTGTTTTCGATACGTGAGTGCGTTTACATTTTGGAGTGACACGTTCTCGTTTGATTTATTATATCGACTGCTCGGCATGACACGTTTCATTAGCAGCCTTGTCTTTATGGCGAGGCCGCTCACGGATTCTAAGGCACCAGACGCCACTAGGGAACGTAGTCCCGGGGGCGTCCAAACATACGCTCACCGCTGGCCAACGGTACTCAATGAGGCAGAAGATTTATATCACCATCGAAATGCGCTGTTTGCATCGAGGTTACGTGATCGGTTTTGATCGTAATATTAACAAAAAGCTTGCGACCCTCACGGGTTCATCTCGTGTCGCTGGAAGCATACAGAAGAATGCGTTCGTACGCACAACCACAACGAGCACGTGCACTCAGCTGTGCACAATACAGCTTGAAGCGGAACGTCCTGCTTGAACCCAAGAGCGGTTGCTGTGAATTTATGCCACACAAGTGGTAAAGAGGAAATTATTATGAAAACCAACTACGATGCGGAAGCAACATAGAGCTGCGTTCGTCAATCAACGAAAAGGAAAATCAAATTGAGGCCAGGCGCGTCAAAATATTGTGTCGCAATTTTACACGGTACCAGGCGCCTCCACTAACCGACACCAGCGCGACCAGGCGCCCACCATCAAATCAACCTACCAACGAACGAAAAAGACCGGGCGTCTCCATTGTTGTCGCAGAGCATAATGTGAGTGCGCGCTGGTGAAAATAAATCCTACGACATAGCGGCGCGGCCGTTCCGGAACCGTCAATATAGATGCTGATGATGAAGCTAGCCGGGCGGTTTCAGAATAATTCGACCGAACTTCCTGTACGGTCGTTGGTCGCGTCCAGCTGTGAGCAAACTGTAGCCGGCTAAGTACAATCTGCTGTTTGAGTACTGCGACGGTTATAGGGGTGAGGCGCGACGAATATGTTGATAGTGCATTCTCTAACAGGAAACGCAAACATTTTTCAACTACAAACATGCCAAACATGGTTATCCGCTGGGTTTTGTGAGGGGAGGCAAAGTGAAGAGAAACATTTTCTGTTTGAAAAGATTATTAAATAAGGTAGTTTTAGAAACACGCATGTTTTTGAAAGGCGTTTAAATGAGTGTTAAGTTTGTGTTTAAAACATTTTACTTCTACAAAGAAATAGGCATCCAACCCTCTCCCAAATCGGTTTGCAAGCAAAACCCATCTCGAAGCTGTAGTGGTAAAGAAGCAGATTATTACAACACAGCTGATGATCAGTTTACGATAATTGCGAGACCATAAAATCTTATTGAAAACTCTAATATGAATACACACAACAAGACCGCACTTTGCAGTACTGCCCCGATATACCTCAGCTTTACAGACATTGTTTATAAACGTGTCTGTTTGTGCTCGGGTGTTAAAGAATACAGCGGGATGATCAATATTTATTTGCTCCTTAATAGACGACCATCGTACGCGCAGCACTGAAGTAAAGTCTTTGGGAAGATGCTGTTGCTGCTGCTGCTGTTGCTGGTGGTGGTTGGTTTATAATGAACCATTTTCGCTTGGCATAATTTATGAAGCTTTCCAATGCACACTCCGCCCAGTGTTTGTTTTTCGCGCTCATGTTTATAATCAATTGCTGCTTAATATTTCACAGTAAGAGCAAAGATGCCTGGAGAAGCGTGGAAAGTTTTGCTTTTTCCTTTAAGCATCCTGGTTTTCCGTCGACCGGATGCTAAAAGGCGGAAAATAAAAGCTTGAAAGTTGTTTTAAAAATTTAAAGCACAGGTTCTCTCTATCTTCAAAGGCATGTAAAATGGATATTCTTAAACAGTGCTTATAATAAGCTTATAAGTTGTTTAGTAAGACTCGATTTTTATCCAGAGATTTTAGATAAAGAAAGTTGGCATTTGAAAATTTACCACCCCTTTAGTTATTCTTTGTACAACTGTCTAACAAATGAGGCTCATCAATTTCATTACGATGTTACTGACTATTGAACCATATCATCGATCAACGAGGTTCATTAAGCGTTTAGCAACGGAACGCTTCATTGAGCTCTGGTTCAGTAATTTAAAGACACCCAATTACATCAATGATCGAACTCGAAAGAATTTTACGAAAAAAAAACAAAATTCCGGAAAATAATAATGCTAGCCCGACATAGGAAATTATATGAACCGATTCATCCACCGGAGCCTCTAGCTCGGAAAACCAGAGGCAAACGCAACGACGAAAATCAATACGCAAGTATAATCGTCGCCGCGCTCGTGATACTGGGCTAGGCGTTCTGCGTCCTTGTCAGAACGGGCAGCGGTCACAAAACTCGCGGTAGGTACTCGCGGCCTAATGACGTTTGCGGCGCGGAATTAATTGAAATCGATTTTTCATTCCGGAGGCAGCAGTCGAAAAGCGACCGAACGCTAGTGATCTGCTTTACTTTTCCAACGTCAGTTTAGGATTACAGGAGAAAGAAGGAGGAGGGGGAGGAGAATTGGGGAAGGAGGGGGGGGGGTAGCGTTTTTTTACTTAGCTTAGCACGCTCTGTTTCTTACCCACCCGTTTGTTGTCGATCTACCACGATCAAAGATTTCCGAGCGTCGGGTCTGCTGTTTTAACAGAGCATCTCGAGACAAAAAGGGCAAAGGCAAAGCGATGGCAAGCTCTCGATAAAGCTCAATGTTGCCGGTTTAATGCTGACGAGTTTGCGGCCTTTGGTCTGTTTAAATGAGCTATTATTTAGATGTACATTTTGAGATTAGAATGGGATATGGGTGTGGTGGGATGGGCGGGATGGAAGAAGGGGTGGTAGATGGACCCGGAGTGGGTTGCTTAATGCTGTCTTTAACTTATTCTATCCAATGCATTTTAAACACGAGCATTACTCCATTTGGGGTAGGATCAGGGAAATGATTGGATTTTACGTTCTGTTGGTAAACTCAAAGCGATGTCAACATTAAATTTGAAATCACAATTTTGAAATGCGATTGTACTTTCAAAGCTGTATTTACCAAAATTTTAAACGAAAAGAAATGTTTCTAAAAAGATATAAAAAAATAATATTCCACAAATCAATAAATACGTAAGATAAGTTTGATTAGTTAAAAAACAAAGAAAAAAAAATCAAATTATTATGCAAAAAGCTTTAAAGAAATGCTTTTAGGCTTGATAAACAATGGCACATTGGAATAACATAAAATAAAGTAAAAAACTGGAGCTTTGTTCGAACTTTAGGGCTTTGCTGTGATCGGAATATCAATCGGAACTAGCCGATAGCAAAAAGGAAACCATTTTAGAAATGAGCTAACAATACAATGCTGCCGACTGTCGCCATATCATAGCCGCTTCGACTTTTGTCCTGCACAATCCAACGCATCTGGCCCACTGTGCTGGCCCAGTGTGACCCTCGTTAGAGTTTATGCTCTACCCATTTCCTTTCCCGAATTCGTTTCCACATTCATTATTCACGAATCAAATTACCATCGACTCGAATGGCGTACAACACGACTGCCGACCTTGTGACGATGCTGCCTTCACCTCCTGCATAGCCACTGCTCGGTAACCGTCCGTCCGTACCTGTAACCCTCGGTCGGTAGCTCGTGGGAACAGCCTACACAGCCCACGGTACACGGCGGTGCTGGATGGTCGAGAAAAGTAGCGCAATTTTCCCCCGAACAAAAGGAAAATCCCACCCAGTCCAACCCGTTCGAACAGGCAGGCACAACACGTGCGCATTTTGATTGAATATTTCTCAGAACTGCAACACCATCGCAACGTGAGATAAATATCACGTCTGCGTCGATTCTGCGTCGGCAAGGCGACGACGGTGTGTAGCCATGGCAAAACGGAAAGCTGACAAATCAACAATTTTAAGAGATGCGAGCTTGCCTTCGCTTTGCAATCTGAGCCGTTGCTGGTTCGGCTATCGCTGCGGGCCGTGCACGGTTGGTGTGGGGTATAGGGGAAGTAGGGAGACGGGGACTGATAATGCTGCTCATTTCAGCCGCCCACAGATGCGTCGTGGGAAGGATTATTGAGCACAAAATAATGAACTCAAACGAAATGGAACCTAATTGTTGTAGCCAGCTGGTTTCCAGTTACTGGACAGAAGATGGGTAGATTTCCTTTCCCCGTTTTGGGGTACGATTGTTGCGGTGGAAACGATCGCATTTTTTGCATTGCTTTCCGCAGTGGGAATGGATTGGAAGATGTGATTGTGCCGATTTACGTGAACGTCAGAGTGTGTTAATAAGATCATAAGCTGATGGTGCTGCTGCTGCTGTAAAGGAAGTTTCCACTGTGATCTGGTGAGGGATTTCCTTTTAACTGATAAATTCACACCGGAATCAATTTGAACTTTTATGCTTATTGCTTTATTTTTATTGCTCTGAGTAAAGTCATCAACTGGGTCGATGCGATTGCGGCGCCGGTCTTCACATGGTAGAACCGTGGATCAAATCCCATTCAAACCGCCTCTCCGTACGTAGGGCTGACAATCAAGCTGCGGTTAAAACCATATTTTAGAAAGCTAGGATTTTCTATACGAAACCTTTTGAGGTTGTAATACCAAAGAAGAAGAAGAAGAAGAAAAATAAGATTCAGTGTTCTTTTTCTAATTTAAGTTCTAATTTAGTTCTAATTGTTTTAATATTATCAGATCAGAAATCAGATCTATAAGTTTGTTTTCATTACAAAGATATGGAACATTTGATTACTTTCATCTTTTTTATTGGATTTGATTATTGGATATTTCGATTGGAACTACTTAAAAGCAAGATGGCAGCAAAAAAAGCTAATGGCTAACTAAGCAAGCAATTGTTAGGAAACGAGATAACAGATGGACTTATGGTTTTGTTCCTCACTGTGTATATGTTTGTGCATGACTGTTTTGGTAAAACTTCTTAAAATCTATTATGTCAAAAGATGCCATTGTTTTGCTGTCTAGACTAACTGCAGAATTTCACGCACAATGTAGCACCATCTTTTTCAATTGCATATTTCGGACTTTGAGCTGACAGCATCATAACCATCATTACATCCTAGTGAGGATCAAACAAGCTTTATATGTTTATGTAGGAGAGCTAACATGACTTTACGGGGTTGATCGTCCGGTGTCATGCTCATGACATGACCACTCCACCGAAGCTTAGCGAGTATAATTCACAACACGATTATGAGAGCTTTAAACAACTCATAACGCTCTCGTTGGCAAAGGACACAAAATGTGATTGAAATTTTGCTGAAGATTTAAGATGAAAAATTTAAAAGTTCAACATGGTTCTTGAATAATTTGATCGAAAGGTTTGAATTTTTTAGTTCATCAGGACATCTGCTTTTAACATGTTCTTGTTTCTGCTATGTTTCTTAAGGGAAGCTAGTATTGGAATTTACGATAACTGTAACGATAGTTTTTCGGATTTTTTCCTTTCGAGACAGAATTACTGTTAATTTTCCTAATAAATTAACAAACCGAACTAAGTAAGATTTAAATTGTGTCCCTCTGGCCAAAATTAAAAACAATAAATTAAAGCAAAAATCAAAATAATATATCGATCTATAATATTTGACAAAATTCACTGAGGATTTCGACGCTCTGGAGAAAGGCTTTCCGATCACCGATTTCTTTATACAGTACCTTTAGCACGGATATTCTTTTCAAAACTTTAGGCAGAATGTTTGAAAGTTTCTCAAAGATTTAGATTCTCTAAAATTTTTAGTTTTTGCAGCTTTGGATTTGGATTATTTTTTTATTTCTGAATCCTCTCAAAAGGTTATTGCTGTTTCATTAATAGAGTTCAGTTATTTAATAATTTGACCAAGTTTAACCCACAATTATATTCTACTGATGTGTGTGTTTATGTGATCTGTCACAACGCTTTCTCTGACGTCTATACACGTCACACGGAGCGAAACTCATGAAAATTCAATCATCACATAAACAGAAGCTTGTTTCTCGTTATCTTTGCCTTCAAACTCCACCGAACTGACACGATCAGCCCCACAGCACAAAGAACTCTGATTCAATGCAAATGACACAAAAATCTCAGGACAGGAAAGGAAGAAAACAAAACCAACCAGTTGTAGTTGTGGGTATTGTTTTTATTTCCCATTTTTTCATTTTTAAAAATTTCCTCTTGGAAGTGGGCCGGTGCTGTGTATTGTGCAATCACTAAAGGATGAAAAATCAAAACACACACATGCACATGTGGAAAGCTGGTGCGCTCGAGTGTTCGTGTTTCGATTAGTGATTTTTCATCTCCACGTCCGGCAGTGCCGAGGGAGAACCGATCATGGCAAACGTTGGGCTCACCGGAATCACTGTCCATGTTACAGAGGCTGATGTGCATGTAAGCGGGAAATTGAATTTGAATACCATTCGGAAAATCTCCTCCACCTGTCTCTCGCTCTTTCGTACTTCTCCTGGCCATGAGGTGGTGGTTGACGAATACGTAAATGTGGTTTGTAGAATGTGTTTGTGACGGGAAACCAAGGATATTTTGGAAGGGAAGAATTTCTCCCGAATGGGTAAGTCGTGCCCGGTGGAGCACAACAGCAACCCGACTGCGATGCGAGTCGGCGCCACTATCACATGGAAATGGGATGCAAACAATGAAAATGCGGTTGTGCCATGGCGTTATGGGGGGAGAAATTTTTGATGCTATTTTTCATCGAATTTTGGCACGGAATTGCACAATTTTGGGGTGGAGTTGTGGAGTTGTTCGAGTCGATTCCTAGAGAACTATAAGGAAGCAGATGAGCTTATGTTTCTGTGATGAGTTTAATTTAAGCTTTACCTTTTTCTTCTCTTTTCAGGTGAGTAAATGCAGTTTGATGTGCGAATCCTTGCATGAGACGATGGAGCATATGGAGATTGGGAAGAAATTAAATGCTAGTAAGGTCTCGCGATGTTTGAACATACTTTCCATAAGGTAAATTGATCTGATTATTGCAATGCTAATTGACTATTATCACAACCATTACTGGCAACAAACTGGTAAGCTTGAACTTTGCCAAAACAATGTATCGTTTAGGATACATGTCGCCTTGGCCTACAAACATGGACTCTTCATCCTGCTCGCCGTTTCTTGTCTCTGTTTATAGTTAAATAAATAATGGCGCAGTATAATTCAGTTTTCCGAGCTCCATTTCAAACCAATTAGAGTAATTTCATTTCTTCCCGCTAGTGTTTTCATTAGAAAAAAGACAATAGACTAAGATGCTCGAGGTGCCATCAACACAACTGCAGAAGCAAACAAAGCAACACAAACCGAAAATGGGTGCATTCATACCATTCCAAAGGACCAGCAATGGAAAACAATGACGTTGAATAGCAAACAGCTCGCCAGAATCAACAAAACACACAAATTGCTTTCAAAAGTGAACGAAAAATGACTTTTTCTACCCAGGTCCCTGCCCCATGCTGCCTGCGAAAGATATCCGCGTGAGGGAAAACTTTTGCCAATTTATCCACAAACGTTACGACACTTAGTGACGTTTGTCGAAGGGAAAGGCCCACTGCCCAAAAGCTAAACCGATACAATGGACGGCCAAGACGCTTCGGTCGCCCTTAATTCCCTTTTGGCTAAAGCTGACTTTTGACTTAATTTTCCCTTCTCTTGTCCAGCGTCAATTTTCGCGGGGATAGGTGAAAATGTGTTTCATTTAGGCAGAAACAGAAGGAGAAAACCCTCCAACACGAGCTGTGCGGAGGGAAGCAAAAAATTGTTCCTGGAAAGCATCAAGCAGCAAAAGCAAGGCAGCATTTTCTTTCGCACTGTGTCACATTCGGTGACACATCCATCTTTGTGGATCGCTTGCGACGGGGTAAGGTTTTTATTTCCATCTACGCCATATTAAGCACGACGTGGCTTTCTTCGTGCTGCTCCCGTTTGCGTCCGTTACGCAAATGACGCGCCGGTCGCCGTGCCACAGCACCGGTTTGCTATGCTCTAGGCCCAACCCAAGTTCCCATAATAATGGAGCATAATGTTCACATAGTCCTTTCGGCAGTTGCAAAACGAGACTAACAAAAAAAAAAATGAAAAAAGGAAAAATGGACGAAACCGGTAGGCATAAAATGAAAAGCCAGCTTTTACGCGTGAATACTGATGAGAAAATTAGCTATCCGAGGAGGGAAAGATGGCGACAGCCCGGTCCGGTTTCGACCACCGACCTCGCACGTGGAGAAATTTCAACCATTTACCACCCTTACGAGATGGGAGCGAAATGGGGCTGGGAAAAGCGAAAACTGGCCAGCCGTCCCGTGAGAAAAAAAAAACTTGGGCTAGGCTTCAGGGGATCCATCTTTTTTATTTTGGACGGTGGCAACAGGATCGTTTGAGGGTTGAGAGTTTTCTAATTGTGTGTCGCCGACGCTTCCTGTCGTCACTGGGAAGTAATAAATTAGACGGAAATGATAATTGAAATTCGACCATCGACAAATTTCCGCGAAACGTCCCTCTTCAAGCGAGTGAGAGACCGTATGAAAGAGACTGCTGCAAAATTATGAACAAAAAAGAAAAATGAGCTTCGGTTAGAAAGACAACCAACTTGCGTTTTTGTTGTTGCTGTGAATTATTTTGTGTGTGTTTTCTGTGTTGATGGTAGGGTTTGTTTCCTTTTTCTACGAGTTGTTGATTTTATATCACATTCCGGACTCTACTCCATCCTTATTCTAGAGCGATCTGCTAACGTGACACATTTGTCAGTGAATGTGTCCTTCTGAGATGGAGGTTTTGTATAACTCTCTTGGGGCGAAAGTTGAACCCACAAGGGGAAGACACAGCACAGCAGATTGCTCTATAAAACCGATAAAATTACGTTCGAGCACGTTCGGCCAACAGTTGGCGTAATGTTTCTTGATTAAAACTTAATTGCAATATCCTTTCGCGTGTCCGGCCGTATTTGCGCAGACGGTGCGCTTCACTCGTCTCCGGCTAGATTGTTCCGCCGGCCTCCTGGCCGGCGTGTGTCGATCTAGCATGACCACCACCATCGCTCGACTCCGGGAAAAGGTAGAGCATAAAAATGAATATCAATGTACCACGAGGTGCAAACAGATCCGGCTCGTGGAAGGCACAATTTGCTTAAGTGGCCAAACAGATTTTGATTTGCCTTTTTTTGTTGTTGGTCGTGTGTCCTTCACCTTCATAGGCACAAGTGAGCTCAGTCAACCGATGAGAGCCCGACGGTGACGACGACCACGAGCCTTTCTGCGTTAAATGAAGGACGCCGTAGCGGTGAATAAATTTATCACGGAAATTGAAATAGATGTCAGTCGGGTAAATTTGCAAAAGGAAATGAAAGCAAATGCAAACAAAAAAAAAAGTCGAGGATGTCTGCAATTAGCAATACGAGACAGCTGCAGTAAGCATTAAATGAGACTCATTACCAAGCCTATCGTGAGGTTTTGCACCAGAAAAGAAAGGATAAAAAATCAATCATTTTACGGCAGCGAAGCAGAGACCGCCACAGAGCTTTACCTCAAATTAAGGCTTTGCTTCATTAATTCTGAACCTTTCGTAGACAGTACTGTAGTTTACGACCCAAGTCACGTTTGTGCCGGTGCCAGAGGGATTAGGATTAAAGCTGGCGTGAGAAGTGACAAGTGATTTATACCTAGGAGGGGTTTGGGATTTTTTTATTTATAATACACCGAAAGAAAGTAATGGATGGAAATGTATGATCTTTAAATTAAATAATTTTGACTTCGATAATACGTTGTTTGGGCAGTGGGCATTGGTTGTTTGAGATTAAATATTATTACTATTTAAAATCTTGGATACAACTTGCAACCTGATGTGATTTGCATGACTGCACCAATAAAATATAGAGTATCAACGTTATGAGAGGTCTGATGACCTCATAACGACCGAACATTGGGTAGGACCAGGTATCAAATCTGATCCGGACAGTCTCTAAATATTTTAAACTGAATTTTCAGCTATGCATATATTTTGTCCGGACAACCGATAATGGCATTCTATGATCTCTCGAGCTTGTGTAGATGTTGTGTAGAACCTCAGTTCACGCCTTCCTTTCTTCTAATTCTTTAATGACTCGAGGTTATTAACCTCGAGAGCTCTCGGCCTTCCATTTCTGGCTTCCTGTGAATTGATTTTACCCATAACTTGATAGTAAGTCCTTAGTGCGATGGATGTGGAAGGCCACCCGGACAGGATTCTATATTTGTTTCAGCCATGTGAAGAATGACGGCTCTAATGCCAAGGTCACCAGACTGACTACGCGAACTTTAAAGCTAATAAAAAACCAACCAAAAGAACTCATACGAAGAAAATAACAGTTTGCTTTCATTTCATCGCGAACCACTCTTCTATTAAAAGAATAACTTCAATATTCTCTAGCAAGAAAAAACACTCCACATAAAGCAAAAATGAAATAAAAATGAGCTTCATTTGTTCAGCGTTATACGAAAGCAAAATGTGGTCTCTTTCCCCGGACCAGCACACACTCAACCACACGCCTGCTGCTGACCATATTTTGCCCTTATGCATTCTACCGTAAACCACACCCAGTCGCTAGGATTGGCCAATTAATTATGCTCACTTTTATGCTTCACTCAAAACGAGAAATCAAAGAAAGTAAGCAAAAACAACAACAACAAAAAACCATCCACCGAAAACGTTCCCGAACCCAGTCGGAAATCTAATCTGATCGTAAAGTGGAAGTCATCAAGTTAGCTAACGTGATATATTGCCTCCCATTTGCTGACCTGCCTCACCCCCGGGGCGCACCGACCAGAATCGGGTGTGTACGGAAAACTAAATATTGATTAATGATTCGCCGACTACAACCTTCAACCGGGAGAAAGCAAGCGGAGGGCGAAAAAAAACGAAGTCTGTGGTGGCGTAAAAACTGTCTACTTGAATGGTCCATTTAGCTTAAAAGCGATCGAGCGAGGTTTGGGGGACAGGGACCGCGTAATCATGAATGCTTCCTTCACTCGGAAAATCTGTCAACATGATTAATCGTCGACAGAGTCGAAAAAAAAAACAATATGGTAAAAACAAAAGGAAAAGTGAATTGCATCTCCATAACTACAGGCACAAGGTTAATTAAGCTCACGAAGATGCAATTTTCTCACCTGAACCACAAAAACCAAACTTTGAATTCGGTTTCGAAGAGTTAGGGATGGTTCGTCGCCATTATTGTGAGTGACATTTCTGGGTGAAAGATGTTGATGTCTTACATTCAGCCGGGATATTCGTAAGGCGCCAAACGCGATGCGTTAAACACCTTGTTCGGCACTTTTCCATTCCTCGGATACGATCGCGGTTAGCTGACGGCAACAGATAGATTTATGCTAAGCTGACAAATTACTTCGTCACGCTTGTGGTAAAATTACCAACGGCGCTTCACACACATTCGCACGTACACCGAGAAAGATACGACCAAGCTACGCGACGAAGCGGTATTGATTCCGAGAAAAGGAAAACTAAGCCAATGCCTCGTTCAAACCGTCCAACATAACCCCGGACACCGGCAGTCCAAATAGTTTCGACCGTCACCACGAGCCGAACCACCTCCTCTCTCTGGTGTCCAAAAGGAGGTGCCTGGAATCGGATACATCCGGTCCGGATATCGGCTCGGACGCGGGCACGGGCATGAGATAGAGGCCTACGGGACGGAAAAGGGCTGGCGTAAAATTAATTCTCTGTCTTGCTGATTTATGATCGTAAGCTATGGCTTCCGTGTGCGCTGGCAGTACGTTGCTGGCACTCAGACCACTCAGACGACTCCGGGACACCACACACACACACACTCGGGCTGGCGAAGTGACTGGTGGTGGACACTTTCGTTTGAATTTAGCACTCTGCCCACGCCAAGCCTGTGGGCTTTCGGGTTTGCCCTAACCGACCGGCTTCGGTACCGTGTTGCCGGGAAGCAGTACGCCACCGGTGCTTTTGTTTAATGGAGACATTTTTAGCATAGCTCGAGTGCGTTCACCGGTCTCTCTAAATGGAATGAATTACACAGGCGGAGTAGCATAAAATGATTACTTGGAGGGGGTTCCTTTTTTTCGCTAGCCCTTGGCTCGCATGCACCACGGGCTAGCTAAGTGGCGAACAATTTAATTAAAGGCTTTGCACGTTTTCGTTGATAAGCCAAAAACGAGGGAGGGGGAGCGCTCTGAGTGGGGAAACTATTAAATGGTCGAAAATGCAAAGCACTATTACTTACGTGTCACGTGTAAGCATTGCTTGTACCGTCGTTGCATCTTACCTAGAAATGAAAGTTGAAGAATAATTAGTAAAAAAGGTAGAAGATACAAGATACGAAGCAGCACACGCAAGATAAACATAAAGATAAGGTTATAGGTTTGGTGGTGTGAGTAAGGAAAGGAAAGGAGTCTATTAGTTTGATTTCTTAATATTCTATTTTCATGGGGCGATCCGGTGCCATAATGGTTGTGGTGTTAATTTTTAACACGAAGGCGCCGGTATTAAAGTTCATCCGAAGCGAACTCCTGACTGTCTACAACTGACTTTCTAGCAAATGGGGGAAACAGCAACAGTCTGGGAAGCCATCGATGGCAGGTCACAACCCCTTTGAGGTTGTAGTGTCGAAGAAGTAAACGAAAAGGGGGTTGTATTTTTACCATCAGTGCGCCACTTTGTATACACAAGTAGAAAAAAAACTATTATTGACTTTTTTATAGTTTTTGAAGTTTAAAGTTGAATGAGCTTAAAATTGTTCCAGCACAATTTGTGCCGTAAACTATTATTGACAACACTAGAAGATATTAGTGTAAATTAAACTGTGGTAATGAGCTGTGGGATTGTCACAAAATAAAAATAAATACTAGAAGCATAATAATACGAATAAAATAAAAATTACCAGCAGATTATAAGCTGCATATTCAAGCAATAAAATAAAAAATATTAAAGAAGGTGCCTCTGCTGAATTCTGTTAGAAAACTGACATTTTTAACCGGTGCTATCCGCTGCAAGAAGTATTGGGATCCGGTGGCCGAGGTGATAATAACGCCGATCTTCACACGGCAGGATTTGGGATCAAATGCTATCCAGATCACTGCCTCCCCGTACACAGGAGCTCATGGTACTTACGGCCATGACAGATCGTCGATAGTTAGTTTCACAATCATGCAGCAAATTTGAATCGCCAGACCAGGACCATCCCACCAGGTAATGTCTTGAGAATGACACCAGACAACCCTCCCCGTAAAGTCCTTTTAGGCCGTCCACATGGACAGAGGGTAAAACGAGTTTGAGCCCAAATTGAGATGGAGTGATGGCGTTGATGCTTCCGCCAGAACGGCCGGGATAACGGATTGGCAGACGACGGCGCTAAACCGTGAGCGGTATCGAGGATTGTTGCAGCAGGCCAAGACTACGAAGCGGTTGTAGCGCCTGATAAGTAAGTAAGTTAGTCTCACGGGAGGTCTTGTAGTAGCGACAACGTTGCAGATCTTACCACGGTAGAACCTGGGTTCAAATCCCCTCTCGGACTTTTCCCCCGTAATGCGGACTGACTTTCCATCTACGTTGTATCAATAAGTACAGAAAGCCATTTCATGACCGGCGTCGACAAGCAGGTAGTTAAATCAAGAAGAAGTCAGTCCTAGATACGGGGAAATAAGAGATTCGGGACCCGATCGTGCCGTACGCAGACCAGTGAAACTAACTTATCAAAAGGACGCCACTGTGTTAGTAAGTAAGACAAAAGCGACAAAAATCATATTTAATGCCAACTGGCAGCCATTAGCCACCACTTCCAAACTCCCAGCTAATCTGTTGTAAATCAACGAAAACTTCCTCAAAATTAGATTCTCTTGCGCTACGAAGCTCTTACTGGCACGTGTGCCATATCACCACCAAAGACTTGGCGTCATAAACTAAATTAAGGATCCTTTAATTTGCACCAAAATGTCGGCGTGACCATAAACTTTCTTCCCGGCAAGTTATGCGGGTGACAAAATCGGCAAAAATCCAAAGCAGGTAGCAATATGTTGACAGCAGGTTCAATTGCAACACGAAGCAAGATAGTAAACAAAAATATAAAAAAACTCCATCTTTGGAAGGGTGTCCAGAACGGGGAAAAGCTTATCGCAACATTTTCACTCCTCGTGGCGATGGCTTTCAAAAATTGAATGAAATAAATTTGCTAAATCTAATTAAAACTTTCTTTGCAAAACTTGCATCGGTATCAGGCGGTTCGCTAGACGACAATACTCCGGTGTGACCGTGGTTGATCTTTACCGGTGCCGACTGTCCTTCTTCCTGCCAGGTATGCTGGTGTGCTTCCTACAGGTAACGCACAAACACATACGTGCATCATCAACTCGTGTGAGTTGATTCGAAAGGCAGTAAACAGCCGTGGTGAAATAGTGGTGCTTGTTACCAATGTCACCGATGATTTCCAAGAACAAGCCATAAAAAGTGCACCGAACGTGTGTCACGTGTGTTATCGTCCTCGGGCAAGAATAACGGTCTTACCGAACTCAATTATAGCGCCAGTGTCCAAGTTACGGGCTGGAATCTTCCCCTGGTTCTCTGGAGTTCGATCGATTCTTCTCCGCACACATTCCACCGGTTTGAGGAAGAAGCAATACAAACAGCGTCCACGCCGCGAGAGGTCCGATCATCTCGCGTAGCGGAAAAGTTGCAACGATCGCTGCGCTAATTAAAATTCCTTCGGAATCATACTTCGTGAAAAGTGAGCCCTAGCGTGCGGGCGAGCACCATTGCCGATACCGCTGGCCTCCTGGTTCACGAGCGAGTGGCATAAATTCCGAACAGATTGGCTGTTGCATTATTAATGAAGTTTGCCTAACAGGTCCCCACAGCGTACCCCGCCCGATTGTGCCCGCGACACCATTGTCCCCGCGAAGGAGTAGGTCGGGCAAGAACTTTTAGCAGAAAATGTATCCCCTGGCACAAACCGAAAACGTATCTAAATGTTGGAGAAGAGTGTGGGCGAGCGTATTTGGATAGTTCAACCGTCAGGTCGTGCTATTATACGTCGTGCCCAGGTTCTGCTGCTCATTCGATGGAAAATTTGCTTACGTTGCTAGCAGTATCTAGCGAGCTTTCGGCAAGGGTATCGGGACGGTAGCGGACACCCCAAAAGCCCTTGAAATCTGCGACGGGCTCCTGATCCCAACATCAAAGCTCTCATTGGAAACGGTGTAATGAACGAATTCAAATTTATGACCGTTTCTTGCTACCGAATCGAACCGGTCCCCGAACAACCCAACGCGGGTACGTATTCTTGGAACCCATTTACAGCTTTACAACTATCAAACATGAGCAATTAGTTAGGAGGATTACTGCAATAATGATAGCTGGGATATTGGAATAACAAACAGCGAACGTAAATAACCATCCATTCATGGTCGGGGAATAGGTGTTCGATGGATGGTTGTGTCTGTGAACTATGAGTTAGGTACGAACGGCCAGTGTTTGAAGTTTTACCGCACGTGGTGTAAGGATGAGAAAGTTGTTGTAATTAGTTGAGTCGCCTAATATGAAATTCAACGAATAGTTTTATGGTATCAAAGACCTTTTTAATGTGTTGCAAATTGTAACTTATATTCGAAGATTTGTCATTGAAGAGTTGGTGGTTTTAAGAATCGAAAAGTTGGGTTCAGATTACCAGTTATATCCACTTCCTGTTTAATGAGCGCCATATCCCGTCTAAACAGAAGGATATGATATCAGTAAAACCCTTCAACTACAGCAGAAGTGCCTGGAGGTTTTATCGTAGCACAACATTGATCCAGGATAAGGTACCTGCAAGGTGGAAATGCCTTGTACTTGATTTAGTTAAAACACCTCGTAAGGAGAGGACAATACTCGAAAGCCCTACTAATGAATTATAAATAAGATGGATTGTTTTACAGAACTCATTGTCCTTGTCTAAGACGAGATAGTGCTTGTGTGTCACTCAGAATCAATTGCAAACCTTGTCTGGCATGTCTGGCGATTTTTAAACCAAATCTGTAAGCAGGACTTTGCCCAACATTTATCGGGGTTCAAATCCCAGTCAAAGAAAAGCTAAAGTAAACCAGTCCGAAAGACCGAGACCTTCCGAGATTGAAGTGACATGTTCAAATGTTCAAAAAGTGCGAATTTTTTTTCAAGTAACTTGCTGTGATTATTTTTATGCTGTATGTTCAACAGTCTCAATATTCAGAAAACACATTAAAGCACCTACCGAAAAAAAACATCGAGTCCACTCCTTCTAACGTGCCAGCATAATGCAAATGGTATACTGACAGCAACTCGCCCTATCGCAATCGTTCCGATCAACGATGTTAACACACAAACTCACTGCTTGGGTTGCCCTTTTCGATAACTTGAAGCCCGCTGCTGCTCGGAAGGAGCATCCTCAAGACACGAAACAATTCACACTAGCACCGAAACGGAACGCCCCCCCCCCCCCCCCCCCCCCCCTTGAGCCAAACGCTACCAAAACACACGGTCTATCCAACCGGAACTAACGCGTACTAACGGAACCGTGAAGCACCGGTAGCAGCATATCTTGAATTTGTATGATAATTGAGCGTATTATAATGTTAATCGGTTGTGAAGCATCAGACTGTAGTATCCGGTGGCGAGTAGGCCCTTCTGCAGCTCTGCTGCTTGTTTGCTTGCGATGTGGGTGCGTCACCCTCTTAGAACAGTCGACCGAAATAGCAGGTAAAGCAGTGGCGAGTGATCAGAGGGAAAAATTCTTGCCCCCTAGCTAACAAGAAACAGTTACCACTATCACTCTGCTTGACTGGGCAGCGCCGGTGACTGAGGTTAAGCTTCCCGACAGTGGATTCCGGCGAGACTATCGACCGTGAAATTTCTAAGTACCTGCACCGGACGGTAGCCGGTGGCCCGGTAATGGAAATATCCGGAGCTACTTCAACGTTAATTGACTGTTGAAAGTGCTGGAGAGCAAAGGTTCGCTTTGTTGTGGTAAGGAAGTAGCTTGAGCTGCTGGCAGTTAAGTTGAAGTCAAACAAGATTCATGCAAGAAAACGTGCCAGCCAGACTTAACCTCACCTTGGAATGGTGATGTCTGGATGAAACAGTTTGCCCCGCGAGCAAGCACAGCGAGAAATTGCATTTCAAAAGCGCTGTCAACCGAAGACATTCAAGGTTTTCTTGAAAGATAAATAATTTGCTGTCAATAGACTAACCTTATTTACTTATATATCAATCTTTTGGACATGTTTGAATTTTTTACTTTCCTCAGCACTATGCATGCACATTGCACCGTAAGCAATATGTCATGTAAAGGTCATGTGTCTTGGATAAATTTGAATGTTTTCCTATGCATGAACAACCCGTCAAACCTGCTCAGCCGAGGATACACACTTACATAATGCTGAAGCAGTCCTTCATAAACGGTTCCGTTTAAATACTGCACCGTTGACGTTTGCTCTACGCCGACTGCACAACCCGGCAGACACATCAAGTTTGCTCTGCGCGCAACTGGAGTGCTGGTGGAAATAACTGAATTATTTATGGGCCCGGCACTGGTTGTGGCCCAAGGTGGCCAAGGTCCAAATAACTTAATAATGACACTTATGCACCATACGGAAACATCAGCGTGTCTGTGTGTGTATGACCATCACAGGAAACACACTACACTGAAGGATTTCCTGTTCCGGATCGGACGTAGGAAGCAGGTTGCATTTGCTGGCAAATCGAGGGAATTTAAAGTGCCGCTTAATACGGGCGCTTTACTGCTGTGCGATTGACAGCCTGCGTGTGTGTGTGTGTGTGCGTCTGTGCTGTTTTGCCGATGTTGCAGCTAATGGCAGGACCTTGCAGTTGAGCGATTAAATGAAAATCTTGCACATTAAGCAGAGCATCCTCAGGAGACGGAACGAATGCGGTTACGAGGGCAGGGTGACAGATTTTCAATTATTCGCATGGGAGCTAGGGCGACGTCTAATTGTGTGATTTACCGTTTATTAGCGCCAGGGCACTTCGATAGGGATCAACGGTTATCCCACGGAAGGCAAAGTAATTGGAGTTTGATTTCCCCATCGCGCACTCAGGCGTCGGAATTTTAATCGTTGCCCTGCTGTCGGATGTGGTGCTTATCGTATGTTCTAATCGTGATAGTATCAATCGGTCCAATGAGGGGATTTCGCACAATTATTGATGTACAATATGCCAATATGGCATCGTAGTACAATATGACTTGCCTGTTTCGATAACTTTACATGATTTGAACATGGTACGATAGTAAGATGTAATAATTGCAGCTCGTATTTCCTACGTAGCTATTATCCAGCTTATCAAGGAATCCAGAAATGGCAGGCCAAGATCTCTCAGAATGTAGCCAAAAAGTAAGGAAAAGTATGCGTTATATTTGAGTGTAATTAAGATTGTTGATAACAGTGTATGTTTAAATTGACAGAACTTCAAGAACTTGCATCGATGTACAATCGCTTTAGAGTCTTGCTACCCTAATAGGTGGAGATATTATTTTGGTTGTACGAAAATTGGCGTCAGTGCTTCCTCTCAGGCTTCTTCGTAATGAGGAACATCATTGGAATAAGAACTAGCCTTAGTGGGATGGTAGGAATATTCAGACCGCTTGAATTCCATTAGTTTATTACTTCAATGAGTTTAATCGAGTGTGAATCGTAGACTACTGGCCTCTAGAATCTAGAAGCTTGATTTTGTTCTTGCGTCATCGTTATTTATTGGCTTTCTTTTAATTAGTTGTGAGTAGTAAATGATATCATAAGCACAATGATTCTTTAAGTCAGCTCTCTTAACTTGGATACTCTCAAAGGCTCTCTAAGCAGTAGACTTTTAAAATGTGATATAATTATTAACAAATGATGCACCATTTTGTAGCAGATGAATTTATCTGCGCTTCATTCTTATCAGTAAATGAACAAATTGTGGTACTATCAAAGAGACCCCTGGGCCTATGCAGAGCGCCATAGAATAGGCGAAACGCCACCAACAACAAAAGACAAGATTTCTAGACCTCCATCGGATTGTCCGCAACAACGGAAGCCACATCAACCAGTGACAAATGTACCGTACGTGATAATACCGCTTTCACAACAAAGAGGCTCAAGGACCTGTGCGCGCCTACTTCCTGCTGCCGTGTCTAGGACCCATTAATCAAGCGTCTAAAAAGCCGCCCAAAGAAGCCAGCGCATAAGAAGCGAATTTGGGCGATGTTGTTGGTGTCTAGCCGTGGTAGGGCTACCAGCACCCCAAGAAAGCAGCCGGATTGCGGGTCAGATAATGCCCGAATGTAATTTTGAGTTCGCTTTGCGTAACTTTAATCATGGCGCATTTATCTTTACCGGGGGTTCGAGCCTTGCTCCCCATCGTCTTCTTGTTTGGATTGTTAAATCGTTTATTAGCCAAATGGGTCAACAATGGGGGCAACAATGCAAGGAGTGGAAGCGCAACTGATAAACCGCGCCAATGGCGTAAGCGGCGATGGCGCCGGTGATGAATGGTTGACCTTTATTATGTACGTTGCATAATCGGCCTCGGTCATAACATGTACAAATAATACATTATTTTAATGAACTCGGTCGCGGATGGTCAGTGTTTTGTTGCGGTGTTGGTTATGAGACACGTGGCGGCATGTGCTGTTTGCCATGAAATTAAACGTTTTGATTTGATTTGTATGTTTTGGTCTAGATATGGAATTATTTTTATAAGAAAAAGGTTACGTGGAGCAAACCAATTGGAAAAGGGAAGCTTTGAAGAAAACATCCCTTAGTTATCACTAAATATTTTCGGTGATTGACCCTAGTTTTTTACTAAAAATATAAATAATACTTGACAACGATCCAGTTTCAGAAAATATGATTAAAAAATTGACAATAGGGCGGCCAAATGTTAGATGCAACAGCGGCGCTGGTCTTCATACGGCAGGACCGGGGTTCAAATCCTATTCAAACTGCCTCCCCGTACGTCTTAGGGCTAACTTATTTATTACGGGTGAAATTAAGTCACCTCTCGAGGTAGTAATGCCAGGACAGAAGAAGAAGAAGGCAGCATAAAATTCTTATTTAAGTTATATTTTTTATACAATCAGTAATATAAAAACAAGACGAGTGTTTACAGCATTTTCTTAGTTTCTTATTTTTTGTTTAAACAGTTTGCGATTTTGATATAAAAAGTAATATAATTATTACACGACTTTTCTCTTAACAAGTAGTGAAATTAACTGAAAAAAACTGTACAAAACGTGCTAAAATAGTCAACAAAAGCACATTCTAAACAGCAATCCCTAGCATTCTACAGAACCACATTTTTCGCCCATCAGGTGCCACAGATTCGGAGGCAAAAGAAAAGAACAGCCCAGATTTTCACCCAGCCAACCATCTGGTGTGCCATTTAAAAAGACTTCAGCTGTCACAATTACATCGTCTCAGTGTCCCAACAGTGTCCGCCGGCTTTTGTCTTTTTCTATTCGTCACGCTCTTGTTTTTTTCGTTTACATTCTCGCCTTTGTCTTGAACGAGCAGCACTTTGAAATCAGACAGACGACACCAATCAGAGCGGTACACCATTGCCGAGCGTGAAATGAGCGAAATGCGGAAATAGTTGCCAACCAATACACATCAGCACATACACGACGACGGCTAGGTGTAAACAGCTTTTCCCGGTTCGTACCGAAAACAGCTGGCAGAAGGTGTCTCAGCTTAAAGGGAAAGATAACAACACGCCGTGCATCCCAAGATGACAGCACACATTCTTCCATTTGCTGGCAAGCGCCAACTTCAACTCTCCTTGACTCCAGCTACACATCTTCTGCGAAACGCTGAAATTGTGTTTCGCGAAAGAATGTTCCGCGCTGACAGGTTTGCGCCGGTATCGTTTCTTTTCCCGTCGGTGAATATGGTGGCTGGAAAATGCTAGCTCCGCACATCAGCTGGGTTGCTGATGAATTATTGTAACTGAAACGTTGTTCCCTTCGTGGCGCAGTTCGCCCAGATACGGAGCCCGGTGCACCTTAACGAGCAAATGAATTCTCTGCGTGCTGATGATGGATGCAACTTGTAGCCGGTGCGCACAAGGATTGGGGAAGAGTGCAATTTTGTAATGATATTACCTTTCGGAGCTGCAACTCTCCGATTGCAGTAGACTGCCGACGATGAGGAATCGTATGCTTGGTCTGAGTGGTTGTGAGTACGTACTTGGTTTGCTTAACGGATTATAACATTAAAATATGTGAGTAGGGCAGTGGTAATTGGATAGCATTGGAATGGTTGTTGGTGTAAGGAAGCTGGTGGAGAAATCCTTCCTTAGTCAATTATTTTTAGCATACCGGAAGGTTCAAATGGTAACTTGGAGCAAACGGGTGTCAATAGCTAAGAACACGAAGCAGACAGTGATTGGTTGATAGCAATGGCATGTTATAATAGTTGAGGCACATGCAACTAGCCGAACGCCAAAAGTTCAGGCCATCATGATTGAAATGCGGCAGTAAGGTTGTTTGATTTTGTCCTGTCACGGAAGTAAAGAGGCATCAATTCTACTCAATTTTTGAATATAAAGCGCCATGTTTTTTTCTTTGAGGTCAAACAAAGAAAATCGATTATTCCATTTACCGTCAACTGAATATACTGGCCTAGCTTTTGTAGTAAATTGTGCTTCATTAATGTTTTTATTTCCTGCATTTTTGTAGCTCGTTCGGCAATACCCGGAGATTCCCATAATGAGGTTTCCCGTTTATGTAACCTGGGCAGAAAAGTTTCCCTTCACTTTGTGATTAAAATTACGCAACCAAACAGCTTTATAGCGTCTTACAAAATAGGAAAACTCTCTCCCGGAAACAGAGGGAAACAAAGATGCGCCCAAAGCGTGCCGTCGTAGTGGGAAGTCCTAGTTGGAGAATGCTTCACCTTCTTCTCTACAAAGCCCTTCCAACCAAGAACTACCGGGAATTGACCTGGGTAGTTAAGCAAACTTTTCCGAGTGGGTACAACCGTCTTGAATAGAACGAGTATAACAGCTTAACCGTGGGCGAATGTGATGCTGTTTCTCTGTCCGTTTTCTATGTGTGTGTGGTTGTGTATCCGAGAAAGAACTTGTGTAATATTTCTTTCGCCGCAGCAGCTTTACCGTGGCGTAGCTTCACCTGGTGGACACATTTTTGCACCAGCGAGATCTTCATTTCGCTGGAAATGTGATTCTTATGGTTGAACATTTTCTTATGGTTTTGCGTCATGGTGCGGTTCGTTTTGCAAATGGCTCATTCGGAAGCAAACGGGACCATAGTCCGAGCACTTACGGTGGGACTCTTCTTTCTTAAGGGGGCCTGAGTTTTGTCAAGGTAGGGAAGGGTGGCGAGCAAAATTTATGTACGCACTCTTTCTTTCTGCCTTCCTTCTGGCATGAAACGTTACGCACCAGGGCATCAGAAAGCATCGGGAATAGAAGGTGACAAGGTTCGGAGGCACATTAATGTCCCCTCTGTTGTTGTTGTGCGCTCCTGGACATTTTTTGCTGGGCACCGGTGCGAGGTTTAACGCACAGCAAATGTTTCAATTTGTATGAACGCTTTCTTGTAAACAGAAGCCTCCATTGGCACTGGTAGACAATACGTTTCGTGGTTATTTCGAATGCATGACAGTAATTCGGCGGAAGTTGGATAATATTGAAAATGTGATCACATAGGTTTAACTTGGGTTTTAAGGATGCATGCGAAGCAACAGCCGGTTATGTCTAAGATCGTCTAAGGTCTAATTGAATCACAGCTGGTACATCTGTAATGCTTACAGCAATGCAATTGTACATTCCAGTTAACTCGATAGAAACTGGACTTGATTACAATAGAAAACTTAGTTTCAGCTGAATTATTGTCAAACCAAGTAACCTCAAAACTTCATCTAACTATGCTCTCCTTTGCAAACTACATTCGCAGTAAGTTTTGGTCTGTCTTGTCTAATGTAATTAGATTCCCTTTAATGGAAAAGATAATCGCTAGGGATAGCAGGGAATCGTTACTTTACATTTAGACGCAGGATAAGAAGGGCACTGAGCATTGCTCATAAGAAGTTTTTCTTGAGGACCTTGTACACAACAAAACTCCTAAGTCGACTAAGTTTTTTGGAAGACGAGACCTGTTCCCCGACATCTTTAAATACGAGGTTTCTATGGATGATGTCTTTGATTACGAAATTTGTTCAATAAAAAAGCTTCTTTGATAGAGAGTTTGTAGAGAAAATTTGGACACTGATTCTTCTTCGACTGCGACTTTTACTAAATGAGGCTTCGACGACGAGAACTCTTAAAATACAAGGTCTCAAGAGGACCAGACGTCTGTGGTTTATTAAAAGATAATGCTCATTAAAATGGAGTAGTTCAGTGGCCAACATTCGTACGGCATGACCGGGATTCAAATACCATCCAGACCGTCTCCATTC
The DNA here is from genome assembly GCF_013141755.1 of Anopheles stephensi. Classification (NCBI taxonomy): domain Eukaryota; kingdom Metazoa; phylum Arthropoda; class Insecta; order Diptera; family Culicidae; genus Anopheles; species Anopheles stephensi. The sequence continues at coordinate 51,131,999 of NC_050202.1, forward strand.
CATTCGTAGGTCGGGACATGTCGAGGTTGTAGTGCCAATGAAGAAGACAAAAATCCTAAAAACGAGATATTTTTCCCCCCAATGAGCTTTTAACTCATTGCTACTTGTCAGCTTCTTGTGCAAACTAGAATGCAAGAAAAATAGCAAACCAACACAGCCATTAACCATTTTGAAACAACGGACGCCACTACGGCACACAGATTATGGTTGACAATTAAATTTTAGGAAGTTCGATTAAAGTCTCTGATTACAATTACAGATCAATTTAAATTCTTTAATTAGTTTTCGTGCTGTCAGCTTATTTTGTTGATTTTGATGCAATATGCAATGTGAACCCATTAAATTCCCATTTCCGTTTAAACTATGAAATGACTGATAGTCAAGCGATTCTTTCAATTTCGACCATGATTGAGAAATGATGCCACGGAGAAAAGAACTCCTTTCATAATAAGACACATTTCTCATAATTGAAGAGTACTTTAATACAAGCCAAATTTTCTTCTGTGCAATGCCTTAAAAATTTGAAAATAGAAGCTTGAAAAACAGAGAGATAAGATAAGAAAATAGCTTCTCATTACAGTACAAGCAGCTCCATTTCATGCGAACGTTCGACTGTAAACGATCACAACACCAGCTGTATGCACTTACCAGTACATAGATGCATCCTGTGCCCGCTGATAATTCATGAGCATAAGTTGGAATAGTTTTTTTTTTCCTGCTCCAATCCTTTCTCTTCTTTCGGAACAGACCTAACCACAAGCCACAAGCAGTAAAACAGTAGCAGTAGGTTCGTCTGCAATGACGAATGGCTCTGACATTACTTACCGAGCATTAAGTATGCACACTTAAAAGAACTCACCAGAAATGCACACATGGGAGTTCGTTGGCGCGTGTGTGTGTGTGTGTGAATGTGAGACTGTGCTTGAGCACTCTTGGCTTTGGCTGGGGACAGTGTGTAAGCTTTTCAAAGCAGTGTCATGGAGCTTTTCCATGTCGCGACACGAGCAACAGCGAGAGAAGCGATTTTCCGGCAGCAGCAATGGCGAGCTCATCAAAGTGAAAATGTTACTTGAGGCAACGTTCTTTTTTTACATGGAAACAATATTCGCACATCGCACACAAACACTCGCACACAAAGCAAATGTCACGCAGCCAAGAACAAAGGATGGTAATTTTCGGGTGAAACAAAATGGCTTAACATGTGTGGCGAAATGGGGCGGAATTATATCATATGCAGATCAGCACCAATTTTTATTTTTTGACACGCGCTGGTTTTTTAAAGGGTGTGCAGTATTTTTAGTACATTGGGTAAAATATTTTAGCAGTTTGTGTTTATGACATTAAACAAACAGTCAAATATATTAAAGCATGCTGAAGGTCCATAAAAGCTTATCCTTTGCTAGTAACTGATAGAAAATCGATTCCATCAATGTTCAGCGGCGATTGGCGATTGATGTAATAAATATTTTTATTTGTTTGATGATAACCAGATAGCTTTGTAAATAAGTCTAGGCAAAATATGTTCAATTTGATTAAGCAAACCACACTAGGCCCGCACACTTGGTCATTAGCCGCTGCAAAAACATCTGCAATTCAATACACTTTGAAGGTGTTGATTTCCAATATTCTCTCCTTCAACCAACAAAACTCCATCGATCCAGACTGCTCTTTTTCAGATCCCATCCCTCCCTCTACCGTTGCCCCTCTTCACCTCACTTGATGTATCGGCAGAGTATTTCTTTGATGTAGCTTAATGAATTAAAATCAGACTTCAGCCTTCCCGAATTACACGGATACCCCATGTCGAACCGTTCTGCTGGAGTTCCGGGGGAAAAATCGAACGAATAAATTAGGGAAAATTGCTTACCATCCAATGAGCTGCCAATGAGGCGGCCCCAAACCAACGCCCCATTCCACGGGCAAAAACCCAAACCCCCGAAACCCTGAAGCACCAACAGACCTCGACGTTCGACGGTCAAATGAGTTGAGCAGACGTTCGGCAAAAGCAAATAAATAATCGCCGATCCGCACAATTTACGGCCGTTGAGTTTGGGAATTGGGTGGTCGAGATTTTAAGTACCATCATAAGGGAGGGCGAAGGATGACCTGGTGGTGGACTGGAAGCAGATGGTAGGTAGGTGTAAATGTGGTTTGGCCAAAGAAATATGATCAAATCATCCAACGCTAGCGTCCAATTTGTTTGCCACCCGGAGATTTTCGCTTTTTTTTTGGGCGAATCGCCCATCCATTTCGTTGCTCGCCTATTTAGTGCGTCAGTTTTATTTGCATGGGTGGTGAAAGGTAGCACGCACATACACATAATACACAGAGGAAAAAAAAACTTATTCACTCGCACATACTAAACCGTCCGAGTGAGCAAGTTGTTTTTCTCCTTTTCTTCAAATCAATTAAAGCTTGATTTACGCACTGAGATTGTTTGGGTTTGTTTTGGGGGAAATTTTCTATTTTTCAACAAGTGATCCTGCTGTGTGTGTTTTCGATACACTTTTCCCTAATGATGATGGTTTTGTATTTTTCTTTAAAGGTACGATTTCCAGAAAGGTCAGTTGATTGGTTTACGAGACACAGTTTATGCCGAACCAGGCTTTTGCTGGGGGTGGAAAATTCAACATCTACTTGCCCTACACATACCGCATTTGACACATGATAAGATTATTTTGACATAACAACTGCTGTCATTGTTATAAGTCTTGATGCTATTCCTAAAAACTATTCCAAAAAAGAAAATAAAAAAATCAAACCTTATTTTTAATTGATCTGCTTTAGAAGATATCTACATCTATACTAAAATGTTTTAACTATAATAACTATATTAATTTAGTTTTTTAATTAATTTTCCTCTAAATTTGTTCTCAATAATGTTTTTGACAGATTCGCTAAGAGCTCTTGCCCCTGAGGAGGATCAATTCGCTTGAAACATTTGCCTTATTAATTGTACTTACTGATACAGTCACTAACAACCGTCATAACTTGGCCGAAGCTTTCGGCACCGGTCCAAAAGTTTGAACCAACGTGGGCGAAACCATCCGTGCACAACCACATTAGCGGTCGTCTGATCGTGTGAGCAAACGGACGAACAAATCCAATCGGCCACGCCATCGTCTTGGTGGTCTCGAATGCTGATGATGGAGATGGAAAAACTTTTTCATCCTAAAGAACACGAATACGGGCATGGCATCGATTTGGATGATTTTTGGCTTAACAGCAGAAAAGCTCTCATGCATGCTTGAGCTCACCATACTGTCTATAAATAGTGTCTGTCATTGGTAAAACATTAAAATAGTTTAGTGGTGTTTGAGTAGCGTGCACATAAATAGAAAGACGAAATGCCGGCGAATGAGAATCTTTGAGTCCTTAATTATCCCCAAGGCTACTTTTGACCACTACGACCAGGCTGAAATGCAAAAATATTTTACCCTATTTTATGACTCGCAAACAGACATACACAAACCAATCAAAGTACCAATGTTTGAAGACGGCTCACAAAATGGGGGATTTTTTCGGATTAACAAAAAAAAAAAAAATTGCTTCTTTTGCTGTGCCACCGCCGTAATTCAAGAACTTTTTCGCTAAGATTTAAGCGAAAACGCAACTTCGACTCATGTTCGCCACTCGGGCTCACTTCTTAGAACCCGACTAACACCATACATGGCATGTAAGACCACTGGCAGCACGAGGCAGACCATGTGACGCTTGAGTAAAAATTATTTTTTTCCCCGTAACGCACCGTAAAGCATGTTGATCTTTCATTTCATTTAAAGCAAATAGATTTTTTGAAGGGCAAAGTTTTCCGCAACCGGTAAAACTTTGCCGGTTTCCATTATCCAAGTGCGGATCCAAAAATCTGATAAAATAGAAACGCCTTCTGGGGCGTTGTAGGGTTATGTCCAATCATCTGATTTTCATCGCATCAAGCGAATTATGATGGGAAGAGAACGGAAAATGATTACACTAGGACATTAGCCCGTGCTGGTTTGTGTGTGCGACGGAAAGGATCGAGGATGAATCGTTTAGCATGGCAAACGTGCTCCATATTTACATTTCAAAGCTATTACCGTGTGACAGTATGTGACAGTCGACTGTTGACAGCGGATTGACAACATCAAAGGCGCCTTCGGTAGCATCATTTGTAATTATTAAATTTATTTGTCAAACATCAAACGCGTTGCATGGTGGGGGAAAGCGGTTTTTTAAAATTCTGTTTTGACGTGGTTGGTTGCCGGCTGGTTTTGGCCCCGTATGTGAGGAAGGAGAATGGAGGAGCCGCTACAACGACGAGCTCTACGAGCTGTATGATGATCTCACCATCGTACAGCGCATTAGACTCGCCAGGCTCCGGTGGGCTGGTCACGTCATGAGAATGACACCGGACGACCCAGCCCGTAAAGTCCTTTTAGGCCGTCCACAAGGACAGAGGAGGCGTGGTAGGCCCAAATTGAGATGGAGTGATGGCGTTGATGCGTCCGCCAGAACGGCCGGGATAACGGATTGGCAGACGACGGCGCTGAACCGTGAGCGGTATCGAGGATTGTTGCAGCAGGCCAAGACCGCAAAGCGGTTGTAGCGCCTGATAAGTAAGTAAGGTTGCCGTTGATAAAAAAATGTTTTTAAATGTTGTTGCGTACAGTGACTTTTTCTTAATTCGACGAATATCCCTTTGTCTTTTTGCGTTGTTGTGGTGAAAGCTCTACACTATTCATGGCTCAATAAAGGCAATAAGGTAAATTCAGAGTAGGTGCCCACTTGCCAATGGGGAAATATTTATTGCAAAGATGAAACGAACACATTACCATAATCGAGAGTGCGTCATTTCATTGCTCGAATATAAACAAACATATCGACGAGCACTGACAAACACTACTTGGCTGGTGTTGCCGAACTTTGGTGTTTTCCTATTCCATCTCCCAACAAACAAATAATTAGTCTACGATTCGTTTTCGTATAAATTTCATTACACACAAACTGCTTCCACAGAACACATACTACCATCGTTCTTCAAATGTTCAAATAACAACCGTACCACTTTACGCACCTGCTCTTCCTAGGCGTCCTTAGCCAGCCAACCTGCAAATGCTTCGTTCAGCTTCATCACAAACTGAGCGAACGTGATTTTTCCCCATTCACATAAACTCCTTCCGGAAAATTCTACCGAAGGCCAATGGACGAATTTGTTTGTTTACAAACGAAAAGGCACCACTACTGCTCTGGCCCGACCGAGCGAGAACGTCAAAACAAACAAGTGTTGTGATGCGAAGGTAGTTTTCCGGGAGGCGTTTGGTGAAATTATTAGCACTCAAAGGTTGGGGAAATTAGAATCGTTTCGACCTTTACTTTTTGTGTGGTGTGTGTGTGCTAGTACTACCTTTTGTTCGCCCATTACCAAGCTGGTTTGATAGAATGAACGATTTTTTGTTGCTGTTGCTGCTCGAACCAAGATTTGTTTCCTCTTGCTGAAACAAGTGTTGTTTGATGTTATTTAACCAGACTCTCGCATCATACCGTGGTGTGTGAATGCGGTAGCTTTAAGACAGGGCCGAAAACAAATTGACACAAAAACAAAGCCACACACAGCACACCGTTTTGTTCTTGTGGTGAGATAAGAAAAGTGCTTACGAATTCCTAAACCATTCACCTCTTCCGGCTTGCACCATAAACTTCGTCCTTCAGTTCTATGCCTCCAGAAGCCTACAAGGAAGCTTGAAGAATAAAAAGCAGAGAGGGGAAAAAAGGCAAAAAATCGATGAAAAGTAAATGAAAGTGTTTTCATTCTACTTCGGGTTTTTGTTTTCTTTTGACAAGACGATGCAAGCTGTGGTTCAGATTTAGAACCACCGAAAAAGTTCCTCGTTGAAGATGAACGTCTTTGAAAGTAGCAGTATAGTAGCAGTTTTTTTTTCAGACTCCGTGTGCAGAGCATCGTAAAATTTGGCTGAAAGTTTTCTCACACTTTTTACGATAAATACTTTTCCCTGTATGACACTCGTAGCGTGATTGCTGATGTATTTTCGCACTAGCTTTGCACACTATAGAACGTTGTGATGCTATTAATTTCGGTTATTAGTTTTATAGCATCGCTTTTGTTCGCTTATAGATGAAGGGATATTTAGTGTACTTTTAATATTTACAGGACAATAAAATGGGAAATATCTACAAAAAAAAATCTTGAGGTGTACGATGGGATTGCTTCTAGAAGATTATTTTTTGTTTGATTGTTTAATGTTTGAAGCGTTTGATCTTCCTATTCTTTTTCAACCTCTACTGATCTGCCTTGGGCTTGCTATTGCTTTAAGTTTTCTTAACACAATATCAGCTTTAGCTGTAGAAGACTGGATCAAATGAGTTTTGAAACCGGTCCCTCAATGTTAGCAACTGAAACTGCCACCACTGGACCATCTCCCGAGATAAGATACACTTGATCGGTATTTTTAATTTAAGCCGCTGGATAAGCAAGTATTGTTTTCTAGCCGCAAAACTGCTCCTCTTCATACTATCGTTCTATCATTTCCCGCTTTTCCAAGGTTGTATCAATCTATCATGTACGAACTAAGTGCCAAACACTTGCTCGTGCCAAAAAGTCTCACCATAATCTTTTACCGAAAGCTCTTTGACCGGTAAACTTGATCCTTGCATACTTGCTGCCTAGCACGTTGCCGTTAACCGGCTAAACTCCTTTCCCTCGCCGGATAGATAGCTGCCGGGAAGAGATTTATGCACGAAGCTGCATTGTGCGATAAAGAGCAGAGCGTTTAGGAAGACGGATTCATCCTGTGGAGGATGTTGCGTGTCTACAACCATTGAAGACGAGCCCGAATGGCAATGGTTAAAGCTGACAAAAGCATTCTGGTGTATCAGGTGTGAAAATTGCATACGACATTGCTACAGTTTGGCAATAATCCAAAGCCAAGGCCTTGGTTCTTTTACAAGTGCAATCATGTCTCTGTTGTACAATAATCCTTTGATGGAGCATCGTTGGTGACAGCGGTAAGAAAAACAGAAATGTCTGGTGAAATGAAGCATAAATCAGGTTACGAAAGGTGTGATATATTACGAAAATGAAATATTTTAATTTAAAACAATAACAAAAGAATACCTTGCTTCGATTCATTTTCCATGTTTTTAGATATCTTTTTTAGTAAGGTTAGGATGATGCGCTCAACATTCAGGCCAGCAACATTGTGCAATTCACTGGCCCATATGACCCGTACCAGTTCCGTACGATAGCAAAAAAAAAAACCGACGAGCAACCATCGACGTTGCATATGCGGCACAACTTTCAAGCGTGGTGAAAGCTTGTCCAAAAGTCCTAAGCGTAACTAAGCATCCCGAAAACGAATGTACGTGCCAGAGTGTCGAGACTGGCACACACACACACGACATATCGTTTGCATGAAAAAACGTTCAAAACTTTTGCCTTTGCACCAATATTCACCGTGAACGTGAATATACCACCGGATGAAAATGTACACTCTGTACACTGAACGTTTCTGTCGCTTGTAAAGTTCAGTTGGGAGGAAGAAAGCACCTTGACAAAAAAAAAACGCAGATCAAACGGACTTATTGTTACCAGTCCTCGAGGGAGAAAATCACACGTTTATGGTTGAAAGTGTACCAGGTAAGAACACGAATACGTTCAAAATAGCATGTTTGGTAGAATCATTCTGTAACCAACGTTACTGTAATGCTTGCGAACAAGTATGGGATACCGTTGAAAACATGTACAGGTGCCGGCGAGTGCTGCCAATCAAATAAGACGTTCCGCGCTAGTTGGGAGTCAATCTGAAATGAGATCACATAACACGTGCCGGTATGCTATTTCCTCAATCACGAAACTTTTCCATGAAAGTTGCACATTTCTTTGCGATGTTGCTGGTTGTCAAGGTTTCGTTGCAAACCGGTTACAACAGTATTACGATATGTCAATTGATAGGGAAATAAAGTGCAGGTAAATTTTGATTTACCTTTACCCTTCTTTGAATTGTAGGAGGAAAGTCTTTATCAATAAACTGGATATATCCATTATTGATATTATTATCAGAATACTAAAATTGAAATTAGAACATATTTCATCTTACTGTCTTCAGAAAACGATCCACGATAGCTGATGTGTAACACAAAAAGTTTTCATTTAATTCACAAGAATTCCACCAAACGTAGAACACAAACACAAAACTTCCCACACCACAACGCAACCAGAGTAGAGCAAATCTCAACCCAGTGGACCAAATATCGCAGAGGACTTGCCTTAAGCGATTCCAATTAAAAATTATAATGTAATGTTAATGGAATTCCGGCCCGGATCGTTTTTATGCCTTATTGTGTGTGAAATGTTGTTTAGAGGGTTTGTTTTTTTTTTGTATGCTACTATCATTTGGTACGAAATTTATGCTAAGCAGAATCATTGAGTAGAAGAATAACAAAACCTTGCCACAGTAAAGGTTCAAAATGTAAAAGACATAATTATTTTCGCTGCGTTTCTAGCCAATAAAACCCGTAGGCGACAAAACAGCAAAGAAACAATATGGTTGTTGCGTTAAAAAAGGGGGAACGTGCATAAATTAATTAACATTAGGACCTTTTCCTATTGCACCTGAACTCGTTTTGAGACGCTACGATTCGATGAATAAATTTTTTCCCACGACTCTCTCACTCTCTCTGTCTCTCTCTCGACTCAGCATTTCGGGATTATATCAGAAACTGGTAGGGATGTTAAATATCCCTAACGGTGCGTTGTTTACCGTGGGCGAGGTAAATTTTGAAAGACAAAAAAACGACCGTGACAGTCTAGTGTAGCGTGACGCCATTTGAAGGGGTATGATAATAACCCCTTTTCGAAGAGCGCTTTGGAAAACTGGAAGTTGAGACTTTTAATTAAAAAATAAATCAGGTACTATTAACGGCGCTCGAAAAGGGTTGGTGGCTTCTTTCCATATCCGCACTAAGACGCGGACTCGTTTCCGTATCGATGAAGTACTAGGCGCCTCCATCGACATTCAGTAAAAGACTCGGCGTCTCCCTTATTCTGCTAACAAGTAGTATGGAAAGAAAGCCAATATCGCTGTACATAAAAACGTCTTCTGTCTTATCTTTCATTTTCTGTTGGTTAGAATTTTTTTCGAAAATCAAGTGACAAAAGTGGCAAAATCTAGGACAAAATCAGCTAATGCTTTCCCTTTTTTTTTGTTAAACTAAATAACTAAGTTGTGCCAAATAATTTTAATGAACAAACAAGACCTACTTTTCACGGCTCGGTGTTTTCATAGAATTTTGTTGTGCAAATGATTGTTGATTGTTTTATTCCTTGTAAACAAATGTATTACTACAATTTTCCGATTCTTGAAATGGATAGAAATTAAAAATTGTATTTAGCAGCATACAAAAATTACCATATTTGGAAACCTATCAAACAAGCATTGTGTTTAAGTTACGAAAAACCTATCACATACGTCACAGCTCAGCTCCTTTAACCATGGAAGATGGTTTTCGTATCATGATCATACATATGGCGTGATGCTTGATTAGGTCCCCTCGGTACAAGCACAAGCCATTTAAGCCAACAACGGAACAAGCTTATAATGATCATATCAAATTTCATGGTAAAAATATACATCACCTAAATGCTACTCCACCCAGCCTTGTTCAGGTTGCTTAAGCTCGAAGCAGCTAGTTTTATTTTCCTATGGGAATTTACGCCGTCAGCCGTAGTTCATTAACGATGTGCAGAAAAGCTAAAACCTGTAAAACTTGCCATTCTTCCCTTCGCATGAATAGACCTATCCCAGGTCCAAGAGATTAAGGGAAAAGGAATGTTCACAAAACACACTCAATTCATTCGACTTTCGCCCACCGGAACAAAATCGCACAGCGTCCACGCCCACACACATACACCCAAGACCGGGCGATCTAATTATAATCGAAAGCTATTCATTTTCTGTAGGCTGAATATTATAGCGACGATAAGCAGACTGGCCAGATTAATCAGAACATGAGCTTTGTGTGCAAGCATTTCGGTGTGGGTGTACGGGTAAATAGGAATGGAACACCTTTACAAGCTGCGCGTGTGTGTATGGCTGCATAATTATATGTGCGTACATGTGGTCACCTTTCCTAGCCGATGGATGTATACAAATAGGATGGGATGGGAAATTTTATGATTAACCATAACGGCCGCAAACTTTCGACTCACCGAGGTGCCGAGTGTGTGCGTGTGAACCGTAACACACTGTACGGCACAACCCATCGGACTCGGGTACACTATAATCTAAACACTAACAATAATAATCACTTGCAGACGGGTGGCAAGGTTACGAGGAAACTATAATCCGATCCGCGCTGATAAGATCTTGTACCGCCGTGTGCTGTGGAGCTTAGGCCCGGTCGAGGCCCCCCGAGCTCGCGGAACGTTCGGTCGTGTGGCTTGCAGGTGTGTATGAATTAAACAGGCAACATTGTTTATTGAGCCGTTCTTGGCATCGGTTTACACGGTCCGCCTATCCGCTCAACTTGTAGGGGGCTTTGCTGTAATTGTATCCTGTATCCTGTAAGGGATGACGCCCGGGTCCCGGGTCGGTGTGAATCACCCTTCGAGAGGTCGTTGCTGCTGGGCGTTAAATAAACAACCCCGAGTCCCGGGTGTGATGCAATGTGACGTGCACCTTTCATTTGACCTCGAGGGGTGCAAAATAATGAGTGCATGTGTTTAACGATGACACCTAGACTAGACAGGAAGGTGTTTAAAAAAAAACAGTACCTGAATAATGAATGAACCCGGGACACCCGGAATTCATCTTCAGAAATCTATGTGTAGCACGGTGACTATTTTATTTAATGATTTCCGTTTGTCTTTTCGGTTAAAATAAAGTTTATAAATCAAAAGTTTTTATTTACAGTGATTAAGATTATAATATTTTAAAATGTTAAAACACATCAAAGTAACATAAATCAGCTTTGTTTGACAAAAGAGACAATTTAATAGTAATTACATATTTTAGCCTTCATGAACAACTGCAAGAACTTTGACTTGTTTTTAGACTACTAAATTGTTTTGGAGTCATATGTAAAGGTCTTAGCAATACGGCCAGGCCGTTCTTTATGAATTAAAAAATATGTAAAGGTCTTATGAAGCGTGCTCTAGAATTTTGAAAAAAAGAACTGTCTTTTTGAATAACACAAGTTGCGTCAACCCTGGCCCATAACTCAGAATCGTCCGTAAATTCTTGATGTTTAGATCTAGGCTTTAAGAGGTTCTTTCCAGCGGTTGATTATGGCGAAACCGATAGAAAGTCTTTTCGTGGGGTAAGGGTTTTTATCCTATACGAAATACGTGTTTTCCGCCCAAAAGTTCTTCTTAATTAAAGATATCTCCAGATTTTCGCTCCAGATGTTGATGAAAGAATTAGCAGCAATAGCATGCTCAATTTCCACCAGGTTTTTTTTCCAAACATCCCCACAAGAACCAACCCTAGACTCCTAAGTTGAGTTCTTGAAACTCCTTAAAAGATCTGCACAACACACAGGTCCCGCAGCATTCAGTTCGTCTTGAAATTCGATTCGTTTATTCAAGGAGCTATTCTCTAACTCTCAATGTTTATCTGGGTGTTCCTTACCCAATCTAAGTCATTTAGCTATATAATCCTTGCTGATGAAAGGGCGTTGCCGATTAGCCTGAATATCGAAACGACGACGCAAAGTTCGAACGAAAATTTGCAGCAGAAGAGATTTTTTTCGATTCGTTTCCTACCTCTGCCTGAGCGATCCTAATCCGAAAGTTCTTTGTTTGAGGTTGATGTGCCGATATTGCATTTAATACGTGATGTCATGCTCGGGACATCACAAGCAACCGATTTTCAGACATACAAAAACTTGTTTTGAATTTAAGGAAATGAAATCGTGGGATTTTTGTCTTGATATATTACAAATAGACATATATATATATATATAGGTAAACTTAACTTAAAGTATGTTGGAAAGACAAAAAAGAGAAAATTCAGGTTTTATATTTCTCGGTAAAAACGGCTAAGGCGTATTCAATCAACACAACCTTGGCTATCATTACTCACTTGCCTGTGCACACATATCAAACCGACTAACATAATAAAGGCGAATAATGTGCTGTAAAACGTTTTAAAATTTATTATCACATCCGTTTTGGTGAATGCTAACCATCTCGAAGCAGATAGTATCACTACCTGCTCCATCTAACCTGCGCATCCATCCAGTGGCAGCATCGAAGCGTCTTAAAGACGATCACATCGCCAAGCCAGCGGAATTCGATTTCGGCTGTGCAAAGGAAGCTCTCGGCTGCTGCTGCTTACTTTAAACTTTTCCACCCGAGCCGTACGTCTGTGCTACGGGAAGGAAGGAAAATCCGTATCCGGTTCACTCCGCTCACTGGTTGGCGCTGCGTTACTGCTACGAAATGCCAGCCCGCATAAACGTTGGGCCCGGGCTCTTAATCCACTTTACAGCCCTCTCGGGAGCGGTAACTTTTCTTACGTTCCCAGCATGCAGTAGCCACCCAGAAGTGGTGGCCCGGTGAGTGTGTGTGTGTGTGTGTGTGTGTGTGTGTGTGTGTGTGTGTGTGTGAAAAAGTGCTCCGTGCGTGAGGATTTTTCCTACTGTTTGCTTCCAAGTTCTTTCCCTTCAGAAACTGGTCCACACCACGCAACATTTTTCCGCCATTCCGGACGACCTTCTATTGCCGGTGTCTCCGCTCTTGTTTGCATTCTGCTAGCCAAAAGCGTGCTGCGGAGCTCGTAGAAAAAGTCAAAAGTCCCACAACGGCCTGCCGGTATGGCTGAATGAAGGGAATGTACTTTGCTTCGGGGTAACTTTGTCTGTTCAAGCTCGGTGCTGTAGGTTACGCCATTTATGGGATGTTAGTAGTGCTGCTCTTGACATATCCACTCCGGGAAGGTTATGCCATTCCCGGGTGAAAAGAGTGGGTGAAACGGGTGAATCTACCGAATAGTGAGAACATTTTACCCGCGCCGATCGATCGATGATAGGCCGTTACTGTTGCTGTCGGGACGGCAGGGGCACCATCGGAATCGATCCTGTTTAGCAACATTTTAATATTCAAGCTAGAATGTCTGCTGAGTCATGAGTTGGGACACGATAGACACGTTGTCTGAGGACGGTCTTAGACAAGACGAAGTACTGTCTCGTGTGTAAGCTTTGGTCGCAAAAAATAGAATACTCTCTGTCTCTCTCTCTATCTCTCTCTGTCATGCTTTGTTCCAGACAAGCAAACAAAAAGAACCGTCTCATCACAAAATTGCTTTCATGATTGAGGTCAATGGTCTGAGCTTAGAAAACTGAACCGTAAACACAATGGAGTAGCAGCTAGGCAAAAACTGATCTGCGGAAGGGATTAATGAAGCATGTCGAGTGATAGTTTGTTTTCGTTAAGTTTATGTCAAGCGATGGCAAATGACAATTTTTTTGTTTCAAATTTCTATTTTGAAGTAAAAAAAAAGTTTATAAAACTATTTTCCAAACATAATCTATAGAAATAACAACTATCCATCATCAATAAATCAAAATACACTTTTATGGCAAACAAACCGATTTTTATAGCAAGCTGAAATTTGATTTACTTTAATTTAAGGACTCGCCCAAAGGATTCGCAACACAATTTTCAAACATCAATTTATCCTAAAATTGATTAGCACGAACCCGGAAACAAAGCTCCCTCTGACCGATGTTTGATTCGATTAATTCAAGGCATAAAACCACATCACAACATCTGTCAAACTGGTCCAGCTTGATCCTAAACGTTTGTGGCTTTGAATCGAAGCTACTACTCGAATCCTCAGCTTCTGTGACACATGTTTTTCCGGATGCAGGATCATTCTATTGACCTTTCGGAAAATGTTACCCTCGAAAAAGAAATACTTCCATGACACTCGGTTCTAAATTCATAGCCTAACGTTAGTCCCATTCCTCCATAGCACACGGACCATAGCAATTTCGCAAAAAGCATCACATTGAAAAAGGAGACTACTACGCTATAGTGTGTTCGCTGCCTGCCCTCTATCTTTTTCACGTCGTACGGCTACCGAGAATTCCTTCCGATATGTTGCGCCTGGCCATTTGACAAATTCGTTTAGTTCCGCGCCGAAATGGTATTACACATTCGGTGTCAAAGTAATGCCATTTTCAATACAAGAAACCAGGAGAGCAGATAGTATACACGTGATGGTTTGGTCTAGCGGGGCTAAAAAATGGCGCAAGAAGAAAGCTGATTTCCGCATACGATCCCCTTCCCGATAAAAAAGAGCCCGCCGATGCAAACGTTTTGAAGCATACATACGAAATAAGATTTCCTCGCTTGCAAAACTGGAATTCGAGCAATGTTCAATTTGCCTCAATAACGATACCAGTACAAAGCGACAAATAACCAATAAGCTGATGCGTTAACAAGGGCTGAATTTGTTTCCTAGCAATCGAAACGTACGCACCATGGGAAGGTAAACAAGGTCAGCGCGATACCCGTCAACTGTTGTGGAGAAGCTGTGAAGTACACAACGAAGCTGACAGAAAATACCAGTACATCGGCTTGATAATATTCTTCAGAGCTCACACACAGCCACACAGTGAACGTACACAGCTTGTCGCACAACGAAAGCGATTATAAATGACAGGTCTATTTTTCTTTTGTGAATTACCAACTTAACGAAAAAAAGTGAAACACCATCCCATTGCTCTACTGTCTGTGGTGCGCAAAAACTTTCCCGGCAGATGGTAGATGGATGAGGCAGCCATACGTTATTCATGGTAAAGAGCGAAATAAAGGTTGTTAGCGCATAATGTTCAAGTCGCAAGCGTCCCGAATGCTCGTATTTGTTGCTTCCCAGAAGTTGTTAAGCAGCGCGCCACACTGATACCATCGACAATTTTGCTAGCAACATGAACCTTTTCTTCATTTTCTATAAGGACGTCCTTTAATTGGAAAGACGAAAAAGGATCCACTGGTTCGCAGCCTGTTATAACATTCAATGTTTTTGTACCAGTGATTGGATAAGCAGAAATAATTTTCATTTGGTTGTTTTGCTTCAAATCTTTCGATGAGGCAAGTTAGTGCAAAGTGTTAAGCAGTGTTGAGCAGATATTGAGTTCGGAATCCGTTTTGTTTCAAATTTAAGCTTATATGATAGCAGAATTGGATAAGCAAATTGTCGGTGTCACAGATCTAGTCTTAGTAACTCTTTTCCTTCAGATATCCTCGAGGGTCTAGCGCCGTCGGCGTCCAATCTATTCGACCTTTCTGATGGTCGTATCAAAGACAGCAACTCTAATTTCCATGTGGACAACTAAAAAAGACTGTATTTGTTGGATCGTATGTCATTCTCATGATATGTCAAGCTCATCACAAGAGTAAGATCGTACAGTTCATAGCACTCATCATTGCAGCAACTCTCACAGGACCTTCCGCATATAAGGGACCAACAATCTTAAACAACGTCATCCTGTGAAACGCGATTAAAAAGAATTCATCAATTTTGGAACGGTGTCTCAGAAATGTGTGTGAGTTATGGGACCATTATTGTTCTATTTAGTCCCTGTATATCAGCATACCAGCATCAGCCTGGATATTCGCTACCATTTAAAAAATCCCAAGACTTATGCAAACATCACTAAACACTATCGCATTTCCCAGTGAAAAAACCTTCACAAACACGAGGAGTAACAGTGTAGCCCTCTATACGTCAGAATGCAAAACACACAAAATTCTGTACAGTTGGGCTTGCTTCAGAGCAAAATGTGCACTTTTGAACAGCAAACCTTGTTAAAATTGTTGACAATATAAAGTATAAAAAAGTTGGCTAACATCACTTGGCAGAAAGCACTCCCCGGCAATTCTTCAATCGAAAACCACTTCAATGTGCTAGAACAGATTGTGGAAAAGCGGTGGAAAATACACACATTGTGTAAAATGGAAAATGGTGCATTTATCGACCACTTGTGCGTGGGAATGTGCACTCGAAATGACTCGCACGGTAAGCACGCACACTTGTCTGAACGAACCAACCATATTGGATGGTCGCCAATTATGGCGGATATTAATTGCTTTCCATTCAAATGGTACTGTGGGCAGCAGCCGATCCGACAGCTTTCCCGGCGCCTAACATTTGAAGCTTAACCATCGCATCGATTATGTTTTGCCGCATTCCAGGCGTGAGTGGGATGGTTTGCCGGTGTGCCATCGGGCACTCCATTACTTTACGTTCAGATCGAACACCAGTACATTGCGAATTCATCCGGACAGCGGTGGTTTGCTAATGAAGCGTTTATCATTTTCTGCCTCGTCACAACCCAGCTGCGTTGAGCTACAAAAGTCAGCATACACTTCCCAATACAGTTCGCCGGCTTTATGATGTTTGTCTAGTGGTGGCTAGAAGCGTCGAGCGCTGTAGCATAATGTGACGAGCAATTCTCGATAATGACAGCACACGCGTGCGTACACATCCAAATCAGCCCACTCGGCTCGGCGATAGCGCTATAAATGGCATAAAACCGCCGTGTTTACCGATATCGTTTCGGCTACAATGTTAATCCGTACAATATATGCTGAGCTTGGAAAATAAAGCCCTCTCTAATTGACGAGTCCCAGTGTTTGCGTAGGTGCTTACTGGTTGTGCAGCACAAAACACACACATGGGCACTGTGGATAGAAGGGCAGTGGAAGGACAACAAAAAAATCTTTTCCAGTCGTTCTGAACGTCGACAGTCACCGGGGGTACGCAACGCTCTAATCGACGCCCCAACTCCCGGCTCCATCATGTTTGTTTCTTTCTCGACGCATTATCAACACATACACCCTTTCGCCCTTTTACACGCACCACTCTGGATCACACATTTCGGGGAAAAGTAAATGTCAATCAAGCTCTCCTTTTTTCCTCTTCACCAACTTCCGAACGGGCATCAGACTTTTCCTCAACTCAATCAATGATTTGACGTTTTGAAGATAGCCTCCATCACCGAACCGAACGTTAATGGTGGGTCCATAAAAACCGATTGCTTGTCCATCGCGGTGCTCGCCGGGAGTGGGAAGCTTGATGCGTGCTCGTGTAACAAACCTACGACGCGAATGCATTTACATGCCCCATTGGCTCATCATCGAGCCTCGGCCATGCTGAATGGAAATAGAAATACCAAACAGCGCAGGGCGGAAGCAGTCTAGCAGCACTAGGAGCACCCACAGTGATTGGGATTTCGTTTATGTTAAAGCATAAAATCATCGACGAATCATCGTTAGGTAAATGAGGGTGCTCCTGGGTGCTCGAAACAGAGTACTACCCCGGTATCAACATGTAAATCGACATCGATTCGACTGTCAAAGTGACATTTAATGTGGCTGGATGTTTTGTGGACGTAGCACCTCACGGTACGTGGCGTGTGGGTTCGGAAGAGCTTCAAACGATATCTTGCACGGCGTGTTAAGGAGAAATCAAAATTTGATGGTGTAGGAACGAACCTATTCATATCTATTTAACGCAACATTGATAAAGTTTCACTAATGACATGATCAAAGATATCGATTGAAATGAGGTTATAAATAGATGGATGATTTTTTTTTATTAAATGGAGCAAATATCACACAATATTGAAGACTGGAATTCACTATTTTTCCATCGTTTTTATTTTTTTCAAATTCTAGTTTAATGAATGAAAGGAAATTGACATATGCATTGAGGTATGTGTGGGAGGCCCGGTGGCCAAGGCGATAACGGTGCCAGTCTTCACACGGTAGTACCGGGGTTCAAATCCCATCCAGACCTAAGAAGAAGCATTGAAGTGTAGTATACTTAAGTGGATTGCATTTCTGCACCTTCTATGGAAGGCAATGCTTGAATACAAACTACTGATAATGCAATGAATACAATTTTCCTCAGGTCCTTGATCTGAAGTGCAATCTAAAAAAAATGCATTTTCCGGGTCCCTCCTGTTTACAGGACTCCGCAAAAATTAGCATATATTTTAGCCATTACGTTCGCAAAAATAAAAGTCACGTTTTTCAGCTATTTCTGGATCCTGGAGATCAATTACAACTCCGTCTTGAATAATTAGGCGAAGGTTCTCCAATCGAGATTTGCTGTCCAGTAGATCAAAAGAATACTGATATTGTTTGCTGAGCGTCTCTTCAATCAACAGCGCGTCCACTCGGCTTGAAGATAATTTTCACAAGCGTCGTCATCATGTAACATTATGAGCTATTGTTACATGAAGGAATTCGTACTAAAACTGAACGAAGGTTTTATTTAACAAAAATGGAAAAATAATAAATATACGGGATACTGTTCAACGGTTAGACAACTGCTGTGATTCACACCCTTAATTTAAAGGCAATAAAACCTCAGATATTTTCTTTAGTTTCTGCTGAATGTTGAGAGTCGTCAAATTCAACTGCATGGCTGAAATTTAACTCCTGGTAGATATTTTCGACTTGCTCAAGAACAGAGACGCTGCTGTAGAGGTTGATGCGGCTATCATTATTTTCAACAATTTTGAGCAGACAAAAAGTAGTAAAAAATAGTATAAGTTATTCAATCTAGTAGTATCAACATAGTTTATCAAATGAAGAGTAACATTATATTTTGTTGGCAATGCCACCAAAAAAGAGACTATAGGGACAAAGACCGTTCAATGAAATAATTACCTTCACACGCAAAGCCCGCTTTACTTTGCCCGAAGCCATAAACACATTCATCGGTAATGATCGAACGAATGAAAGCGAAAAGGTAACACCTCGTTACAGACGACACATCGTAAGGTCGTTTGCACTTTTAAACGCAAAGACGAAGCGAGAACATTCTCGACTAGTTGTGTGGCAGTAAACTTTATGGGTAGATGGTGGCTTCCAGTCATTATTTTTTCTCACGGAACTCATACTCACCGAAAGAAAGTGCCGGTTTCATAAAACATCTAGAATATGGCTTCTTGACGCTTAACAAGGCCTTTGACTGAGGGAAAAAATAAAACAAGAACAAATCGAGCACTTTCGGTTCACCATAAAACACTTCCAATACCACACGTGCGAAGCAATCTTACAGTGCAGAAATATTAAAACCGAATGATTATATCGTGCTTGGCGATCATATACTTTACTAAACTTTCCTTTCGAGACCACACACACGGCCTGCATCCTTGAGCCAATTACACCATGAAACTTTATTTTCAAATGTGTACAGAACCGGGCAAAAAAAAAAAATCAATGCTATAAATGAGTGAGCCGGAATAGATGAAAACAAAGCAGAAACCCCCGGCTCTCATACACTGACAACGCTCTAAATATAGGGCAGAAAGCTCTATAAACCGCGTGCCACTAAACGACAAATACTACGGCGGATAAGGTCGCCACCGACCGCCAACCATTATTAAGGGCTCGGGGAAAAGGGCACGAACTGGCACGCGGTGGGACGGCTGACGGGAAGGGCTGAGAAACCCTACTCAATGAAATTGATTGTAGGCCTGCGCTTAAATTGCAGCTAAGCACGCTCAACCAGGAACAGCACACTCACAGACGCCACTTTAATGGGAAGTTTTCCACCGTCAGCAGATCCTGTTTGGCCGCCAACCGTTGTGTGACTTGATTGAGTAACCATAAATTCGAAGCGTTTAATCGAGCATTGTTCGGGTGCGATAAGAATCAATCGAGCGAACGACGAACCCGTCGAAAGTTGATCCACTTCAAGTTGCTCCTTCACATTCACATTCAATAAAGAGGTTAATTTGTATGAAAAAACAATAACGATATAGCAACACTGGATGGGAGGTAGTGACTGTTTAAGGTAGGAAATGCTGACCATACTTTAATACGGTATCGTTTCTTGACCATTTTTTTTTTTTTTGGATTATGCAATCATGGGATGAAGTGCGTCAGCAATAATGGTTAAATGAATGCTACCTGTGTAAGTGTGTGTGTGCGTAAAGCGAAATTCAATTTTGCTTCCTATCCATGTGCTGGGCCTTTCAGCAGCTCGAGCTGCTAGCCGGAAAACGAACCAAATCTAACATTAGTTGGCAGAATTTGGGCCCCTCGAGGGCGCTGACCAATGGCTGGCGGTAAATTAAATTATTTATAGTAAACCTAATTCCGTCCAGCCACATCGTTGAATAATTGAATTTAATTTCATGACTAGGTCTACATTCTGGAGCCGGGACGGAATGTTTGTCAGCGCATGCAAATTAGATCTTACGGTTTAAGCGGATTAAGAAAAAAATACAGCAAGCAAATCAACGATGAAAATATGTAGCTTTAATTTCTGTTCATCGTTTGTGCTGTGTTTGAGCAGGAATTAAAGTTTGGAGGTTCAATATCTTACAACTAAAGCAATAAGCGGTATCAGTATCAATCAAGGACAAATATATATTATTTTGTACAATAAAAAAATATTTATGGTTCGAATTTAGAATTGAGTTTTCGATTTGTTATGTCGTTTTTAGTAAAAAAATAAGTTAATGAATGTTCGCTTATTATTTTTTACTAATCTTAACCAAACGTTTTGCAGCAATATAAACAGTCAGTCAGTCAGTCAGTTATTAATTATTCTCTCCGCTGCGATAGCAGTGAAATGTTCGATAGCTAGGAGGACAAGATCACCTTAAGGGTGTGGCATTAGAGGACCGAAAGCGAAGAAAGAGAAAGCTAGAAACAAAACAGTTAGAATCAAAAGCTCAAGCAAGACAAAACATAGGCGACAATTCTCAGAAAACGTTCCTCGCACGAAGTCTTTTCGCGGTTAGCGCAAAACACAACTTTCGACAATTTTTCGGAGTAATTGACAATTAATTTTGCCACAATATTAGTTAAATTGAATTGAAATGTTTGTTAAGTATATTGAGTCTACAGAGATGACTGCAATGCAATTGAAACATCACATATTAAACAGATTAGGCATCACATTTTGAACCTCACTGTTTACCTGAAGAGGAAAAACCAACAAGGATAAACCAGCACTAAATCACACTTGTGTTACATATACTCCACCGCTTGACACAAACACGATCATGCTTCAAATGAATATATTATTACCGGCTGACCGAACCCTAATTTCATTACACTTCACTCGGACTGGCGTTGCTAGCTGTCCAGAAATGTTCACCGTCCACCGGAGTATGATCCTTTCGGTTCATTAGAGTCACCATCACTTTGCATTTCCTCCTGCCCACACGGCCTGCTCTTCCTCCAGTGTTACCTGCTCTTGCCCCCCCCCAAGCAGCAAACATACACACGCCGTGAGTGATAACAGAGGTGTGATGCTTACGGAAAGATAACACATTAAAAATACTCCGACCCAGATCCGAGAGGGAAACCTTTTCAGGGAAATGTTCAGAACACACATACACGGTTCCGGTGGATCAGAGTGTGTGTGTGTGCACGCGAGAAGATATGGATCGTTTTAAATAATTTAATTTTGAGCCCCTTTACTCCTTTTTTGCCCTATCGTCGTGGATGTGTATCTAATGCTTAAGCAAACACGAATTAAAAAAAGGGATTTAAAACGCTCGGCCTAATGTAAGCGACCGTAAAAGAATTGCGCTTAGGGTTGAAATGTAAAACAGATAGGGTTAAAAGTTGTTTTCCCCTGTACTTATCTACTACGGTAGGGTTTATTTATGTACCGTGCCGTGATATGATTTCACCATATCGGTAAAGCAAACCTCTATCGGTCTATTAGTCTTTAAACAAAGTTTCGGTAAAGGTTGATAGATGTACCGTTACGTAGGAAGTTTTGGAGCCGCAACCTGGAGTAGCAATAAATGGTAACGATGTGTAATGTTCCTTCCGAAAATCAGGTTTGCTTACATGATCATTTAAACCACTTTCCTCAAAGTCCCATCACAACATCGCCGGCTACCGTAAACGAGCTGTAGACGAGCACCTATTACGCATTAATGTAGACGATGCCAGATTTAACTATCACCGTCGTAAGATTGAAAATTCCTACTTAGCAAACATCAAATGATTTTACGCGCTTTATGTGGGCAATGAAACATATCACTGGCAGCTTCCCATGTACTGCCAGGTATCGGTAGTACCTCGTTTCGGTGAGGGATAAAAGGCTGCTATAAAATTCATCGAGTGTTAAAACATCCAGAGTGGCCCGGCCTCTTGATGGAGATTTTGTACACCGACCTCCCCGTTCCATTAATTGATTCTTGCGGTTATGGCTTAAAGTTAACCGCACCATCCGTAAGCTGCATGATTTGTGGCCAATAATTTTAAAGTTCCCGTACACCAGCCGGGAGAATGCTTGGGAACGAAGCTTCCGTCTGGTTGCGTTTACTGTTGCAGAAAGGATCGTTCGAGCAGTGTGTCAACCGATACTCACCAGCTACGATGAGAGTCGAATTAAGGTGGATTTCGAGCGAAATAGATGAAAATGGCGAAATTAATGATACTTCAAGAACTTTGACTCATCGCAAAAATCGATCGTTCCTCGGATAACAACCGAGGCACGTCCTTCGGGGTCGTCTAGAGCTAGTCACAAAAAGGTCAAGGTGACCACCACCGCCACCACCAAAATCTTTGGCAGCTCCAAAGTGCCTGCCTGCTCTGGAGCAACGACGGCGGCGACCGGCTACGAAGAGTATCGGGCAGAGTTCAGCAAATATTTGGCAAAGCGGGTGAACGGTTCACAATCATGAAATCAAATAGAGTTCTCGCTGGCTGGCGAGATGCCATCTCCCGGTGCAATAAAGGGTGCAAAGTATTGTTTGGACCTTAGCACTGCCAGAGGTTAGAGTATTGATTTACGGGGTTTTACCCAGTCTTAAAGCACAAGATAGTCATTTTGAGTTTAATTAAAACAGCTAAACTTAGTTTTATATTGCTCCAAAAAGTTGAGAAGGATGGACTTGGTGTATAGTCCTTCGATATAGAGGAGCGTTACATTCAAAAAAGGAAATGCACTCTTCTTCCATCACAGTAAAATTTGTCTGTTAATAAAATCATTTTCACCAACAATAAAATCGGCAAACCACAGCAAATCCTAAAATTTGGCGAACCGTCATAAAAGCAACAACATAAATCTACGAGGACCTCTTCATCCATTAACTTTTCACTTTGTGGAGATAAATATTCTTACTCGCTGACGTAGCATTGGAACCATCTTCCAGATCATGAAAGATATAGTACAAATCTCTCTAGATACAATAACAACGCTTTAGAACCCAACCGGAATCAAAATGTTTTCAACTTTTTGGTACATCCAGGGATGCATCTTCCCGAATTCACACCACATTATTCCGACGCGGTTTAACGATTTCCGAGCCGGGAGGTAAACTTGCAGAAAAAACATTCAATTCTTTTTCCCGTCTCACAATATTTACGACAAACCTTTGCGTCGTACTCGGTGGATTGGGAGGATCGTTTGCCCGAGCACCCATAAAACTGAACCTTACTTTTACTGCCCTGTTTGTGGTGGGCCTGCACCATTCCGGCAGGAACTCACAGTAGTCTCTAGACTAATAGCATGAAAGTGTAATTCCATACTCTTGTTTGGGTACACATTTCGTGCTATTTGGTCCAGCTTCGCTTTTTTGGGAATTGAATGATAATCATCACAAACAAATAACATTTGTCCAGCGAAGAATAAGAAACGAAGAATATAAGAGACAAAAGCGCAGCCACATAAATTGTATCCACAGAACTACCAACACCGAAACAAAGTGAACTACAAATATTCTTGATCCAATTCCTTACTCCTCAAGGATTTGCGGTACAAAAATCTTCGAATCCACCCAAATAAGCGATGGGCTGTATGTTTCCGATAATCCACTCTCGTTAAATTTCCGCCGCTGCATCCTTTAGCGAAATCAGGACATCAGACCCACCCCGGGGCTGACCGAGCAAGACCATCGTGAATTACCACCACCGTGCTCAGAAAACACAATCTTCAATCACTCGCGAATAATGGTCCGAAAGGTGTCCGCAGCACGGGGAAAATAAAAATCCGTGAATTAAGGCAAGCTCACCACAAAAAAAGGGATCGAAGCATCCATCAAAATGGATGCCCATTCGCCCCGGTTTCCGAGGGGGGCAATAAATGTGGTGATAATTACGCTGTGTTATGTCCCTCTTTTTTCGTGGTGTCTTCATAGGCTCGCCAGCTAAAAAGTCACTACCATCGGCACGAGGTCAAACCAGTAGCAGACACATAAAGTTTATCAGAGGGATGGGCTGTGCGCGTTATGGGGAAGGGTGGAAATTGTGGCATAAAAATTTATCGTTTTTCCCAGCATCGTTCCATCGTCCATCAATATTTAACAGACACTTAAATGCGATGCGTATGAGCCCTAGAAACGATTTAATTGTGCGAGCTTTTAGGGAGAAGCGATACAACTCACACGTTATCATGGTAGGACGGTATGTTTGGAGGTTTTATTTTTTAAAGATGAAAATTTTCCTATAGATTTTTTTAAAGAAAATTCCTTTCCATCATCATTGTATTCATGAGTTTTAAAAACAAAATTCTTTTTTTGCTTTCAGATTTGACGTCAGCTCACTAACAACACCTATTGAAATCCCACGAATGGCGCACGATACGGACCGCCAACAAGGACGGAACGTTTACATGAAAGTAAGTATCCTAGGTGCAGAGAATTCAAAAAGGTATTCATCACGCACTTTTAATAGTTTGCATCTATTTGTCCAAGAGTTCACGAATATCTGATTTCAATGTCTTATGACCTTATCTTGAAAGATGCTTTGCATAGTGAAGTCCATGTCGGTTTAAGTGAGAAAACGTCAATTTTGGGCTGCATTCTGTCAAATTTTTAATAATGAAGTCTATGAAGCGGTTGCGTGACCGATGAGACAGCGACGCCGGTCTTCACACCACATCACCAGGGTTCAAATCCCATCAGAGACCGCCTCCCCGTACTCATGGCTGACTATCTTGCTACGGGTAAAAGTCACAGAAAGCCATAAATGGCTGGTCGAAACAATATAAATATCATTTATTTACAGTGGCGTTGGGTCTAAAGAACCTCGTTCTACCCTTCTGGCACCCGATGCCTTTCAAGGTTGTAGTTCCAAGGAAGAAGAAGAAGTCTATGACGATTAAAGTAAAAATCTGCAATTTTACCCTGATTTCTATTAAATATTTGAGCATTATTGAAGCAGAAAAAACAGGTTTGGGTAAAGCTCAAGCGAAACTACTTGGATATTGAAAACACTCAGTGTATATAGCACTAATAAAACAATTGATATCGACCTTGTTTCCCAGCCAAACAATAAATTTGAAACTTTTTCTAGCTACAATAGGAAATATCCTTCCAAGTTCTTGTGTAAACTCTCTAGCTAGATACATCTTTGGCAGACAACAGTAACGCTGAGAGTTACTTAGCTCGCCTTCCAATTTATCCCACAGTGACCCTGAACTGTTACATCCTGTAGTTCGTTTTTTCGTTCGAGATATCAAATTTATCCTACCCAAAAATAAAAGCTAAATGCTAGCCAAGAACACCATGAGGAACTTGAGTGTTTTTTCAGTCACGTACAAAGTCTCAAGATGCTGAAGAACGGTTCCGTGCTGATACAATAAGCTTGATGGTGTCTGATAATCCAACGTAGGAAAAATCGCTACAGCTTTTGTTTGTTAAATGTAAATAGAATTGAATCTCATGAGCGTTCAAGAGGGAAAATTGATTGAATGTTTCTTTGCATCTGGACATTTTTAAAGTAGAGTTAAATCAAGAAAATTATTTTAGAAATACCACTCGAAAAAGGTTTTTAAATTAATTTATTACAACCAAAAAGATGTGGTACGATTATTTAACTCTTTATACCTAAACTACAAGAAATGGGTTCACATTCAAACTTGATTGCTTGCTCGTCATGGTAACGCTACGATGATTTCATTTAATCTTAAGCTATCAACACATATCACGTAATCCTCAACATTGTACTACGTACTATTGCCTGAGTTGCTTGAGTGAGGCAACCCAGGCAATCATTTTTTGAAGCATAAATATACACACAACCTGGTGAAACAAGATCCGTTACCGAAGCGAAAGGAACCGCACATATTAAAGTCAATCCAGCCATGATTATGGTTATAACAATAGTGCTGTAATCGTTGTCTCGAATCGTATCGTGAAACATGACCTAAAGAAAAGAGTATTTTGTCTCGCTTTCTGTCTCTCTCTCTCTCTCGCTTGTGTTTACCGTTTGCTCGAGACACCGCTGCGAGGCAAAGGTATTATTCTGGGAATAAATCAACGATAAGAGAGGATTTAAGGCAAATTTATTTTGCACAGCCGATAGGAAACCTTTTACCTGGAAGGTTATTGTTGTAAGTCGAGCCAGCAACGAGAATGATGAATATTCACTTTAAAAAGTATTTGCTTACAATCAACAACATCTCAAGTTCCGCTGTATCGTTTTTGAGTTCTGCCAAGGGACGGCTCGGCTCTGACGTTGTTGTGCCGCGTTCTGGGAAGTCTGAACAAATACATCGAACGTGTTGTACCGGGTAGCCGTTTGACACAGGCACACGACGACGTAACTTAATAGTATAAATAAACAAACAAAACTAAAGCCATTTTTTTACGGTTCTAGACGTTTTAAAGCGAACAAGAGGTCCCATGGAGAGTGACTTACATAAAGTAATAAGTGTATCACAAAATAATTCTAGAATAGTGACCATGAGTAAGAGTGGTTTGAAGTTATTGAAGCTGTGTATGGCTCGACAAGAACTATGAGAACATGAACTATTATTATACTCCAAAAAACAGGAAAGTGCACCAAGACATCTCAGTTTGAATTTGTTGTATATCTGGAATATATAGAGCCAGATATATAAGCCCCTTCAACTGCCTCGAGCGTGGTATAATACACTTCAGGATTTTCACACTATTGTGAGATGATATTTAGGATTGTGCCTCAAGAAACGCTCAACATGAATAATCCAACGGGTTAAGGTTCGGACTGCCTGAGGCCAAATATTTATGTTTGGCTCCAGCTAAGCTGATGGATAAGCTGGGTCCAATTTGACACATGACATGATGCTATAACTTAAATCTTAAACTTCGTCTAGGACCTACTTTTCTCAGCTTTTTGTGATCAGAACCGACTCGTAGAGGCTTTTTAAGCCTTTTTTCTATACCCATTCTACAAGTTTGGTAAACTTCTTAGGTGTGTTTTTGACGAGCAGAAGACTCAAGACTACATCTTTTATATACCATATTCATCATGAGTAAACAGTAAGCATTCCAACTCTCAAGTAAAATGGGTCATTGTTGACACAGGTCAACCAAATATTAAAGCCACACCCTGTGTTGCTTATCATATCTTTACTGTGCGTGGTTTCAGATATCGTTTATGTCAGTAATCATCTGCAACCGTCACGAATCAGGAATTGATTATCACAAGAGCCACACACGTCAAAACATCCGTATAGAGGTTCGAATGAGTTGCACTTACTACCTAATCGGACGATGAATTTTGTGGCATATGAGCCAGGTCCAGCCCTTTAGGCAGAATGATGCTACTCCGAGGAATCATAAAACGCCAAATTGCCCGCCGAAAATTGTATCACACTACTGTCGCTACTGGCTCAGTAGAGTTATCAGTAAAAGGCACCCGCGATAGCTTGCTAGATTTGGATGACAGTACGAAGCTCGGCCTTACTGCGGTGATCCAACCACACATCAAAGCCATTGCCTTGCATCGCCGACCGAGTGGTCTTTTCGGACAGCTTCGATTCCTATCGGCAGGAAGAAGCAATGTTTCTGTTCAAGAAGTGCAAGATGAACATTATATATCACACCTTTTCACATTTCAATTCCGAGTCTTTACCTTCCGGTCGGTGGCCTGCAATTGTGTGTGCAATAAATGTAGCGCGCGATTATCGCTATCTGGTCGGTCGTCGTCTATCGCGTCGACCGTGTGGAGGTATAAATTAGTGACACCTGTCGGGTGGATTCTCCACCCGTAGAGAACCACTCAGTTCAGGATGATCCGTGCCACATTATACACGCTCTGCACGCTGCTCTTGATTGGGCTGGTTGCGGCAAATCGTAAGTGTACCACAAGAATTCTCGAATTTCAAACATTTTTCACACCAGCCTGTGTCCGTTTGTCATACGAGCAGCCACGCTGCAAGCCAGCGGTTTAAAGGATGGCCGAATTGTTGGCGGATATGATGCCGTGCCGGGCCAGTTTCCGTATCAGGTGTCATTGAGGCGGCCACCAAACTTCCACTTCTGCGGTGGTTCTATCATCGGTCCGCGATGGATTCTGTCGGCAGCACATTGCACGATATCGATGGCACCGGCCAATTTGAACGTGTACGTGGGCAGCGTGAAGCTGGCGTCGGGCGGTGTCTACCATCGAACGATGCGCATCGTCAACCATCCGCTGTACGATCCGGGTACTATCGAGAACGACATCAGCCTGATACAGACGGTGCAACCGATAGTATTCAATGAGGATACGCAACCGATCGCTTTACCGACCACGAACCTGCTGTCCGGCACGGGTGCTCTCATTTCGGGTTGGGGCCGATCGAATGTAAGTGTGCGATTAGCAGCTCTGCTGAGGTTGACGGATTGTGCTTTGATTTCGGCAACACAGTCTCACGTCCACATCAAATTAAAGAACAAAAATATTGGGAATTGTTGCTGAAAACCTCATTGCAATTTTCAGACCATGGACAGTGGAACCGCTGAAGTGCCGGACAACTTACAGTACCTCACGGTGGACATACCGACGATGGAAGAATGCCGTGCCGAGCGTCCAGGCTCTAACAACATCTTCGACAGCGTCATGTGTGTCTCCAGTCCATCCGGACAGGGTGCATGTTCCGGTGATTCCGGTGGCCCATTGGCGTACGATGGATTAGTGCACGGCATCGCGTCATTTGTTCGCGTTCCCTGTGCTACCGATGTTTCGGACGTTTACGAACGTGTGTACTCTCATCGAGCGTGGATCACATCGGTCACAATGTGATGGTAGAGCGAAAGAAAATATCTACGAGTTGTGATGTGCTTCCGGAACAGAGTTGTCCGAGGCTAATAAAAATCTTATTCCATCTCTTGAAAAAATCTCCGCTTGTGACTGAATCAAAACCCTTCCTTGAAGAAGAAGAAAAAGGCTGATACGGAAATTGAAACATCGCTGCTTGGTTAACTTCCAAAAATATGTTCGCCATTAAACATTCTTGAAACATGCTCGTCTTTAGCGTTATTGCTTGCCACTTTATTACATTCCTTCTTGCTGCACATACATACACACGTTTGTATGCACAACGGACTGTTCGGTATTGATTGAATTTTTTAAAACATTCCCATCTCAATTTTTCCCCGTTTCGTTTTCCAGTGACGTTCGTCCTCAAAATGCCCCCAAGCCCTGGCCGAAGGACCAGTTCATGGTTCAGAAGTGAATACCCAACGTATCAGAGCGGAAAGGGGCCAAGCCGAGGGACATTCCAGTGGACGGAGGTCGGATCCGAGCCGAGTCGGACCCAACACAAATCAGCCCTTTTCGTAATTGACAAAGGAATACGAGATTACGACACGGAGCACTAAGAGACCGGGACCGAGCGGGAAACTCGACCCGAACCCCAAACGCAGACAACGCAACCGCCAGCATTGAAGGTAAGAAGATTGAGCCCTCACAAATGCGCATTGACGGACAGGGTACGGATACAAGCGGCCCACATCAATCTATAAATAAGGCGCTCCGTTGTGATGTAAGCGGAGGGACCATATAACGAGGCGAGGCGCTGCTTTTTCAAGTGACAACTTTTCTCACAGATATCTATCGAGATGAATCTTTTTTGCTGTACGGGTCGTTGAACAGCATAATTGATGGGAATGGGTATAATGTGACTTGAGCAAACTGTACAATCATCTACAATTTTTTTGAGCCTAAGAGAGTCCATGGAGAAGCATCACATAGCGAGCAGAAGTTGAGCTCTTAATGGAATAATCATTTTA
Source organism: Anopheles stephensi (assembly GCF_013141755.1). Lineage (NCBI taxonomy): Eukaryota > Metazoa > Arthropoda > Insecta > Diptera > Culicidae > Anopheles > Anopheles stephensi. The sequence continues at coordinate 51,161,966 of NC_050202.1, forward strand.
TTTCCAACGCAAAAAACAGCCTAGATTTAATCAAATGAAGACTTGCTAACTAATATTGCCATGTTAAAGAGATGGTTTCATGTAGCATAAGGTGTCATGGTCACCCCCTTGGCCTTGATGTAGCGATAATTAGCTGCAGATGTCCGTGCTGTTGCGCTATCAAAATATTCCAATTTCTGACATTACCTTAAACGAGACACCTGTTGCCGCCTGTGCAACCATAATGGGATCCATAACAATAATCATCATTGTAATTACCGGAGTCAAGTTCTATGATCTAGTTACATATTCTCGGGCAGTGTTTGAAGAGAAGGGATGCCAGGTTCAAGCACTGCCACCTGATTTACACGATAATGAAATCTGAAAAAATAGCTCCTTTAGAACTGAACTGAAGAGATACTACAAATAAAAATGTTTTAATGGGATGTGGGTTAAATAATCCCCTTGACGACATAAATCTTGCAACGAGCGAGGGAGACTGCCACTAGGAAAAAATGAATCGCTTCCTGAACTTGACCTTTAACGATCTCTTCCGGAGAGCGTTTTGCACTTTTCAGCGAGCACATCCCTGTGTCCACTCCGGCGGATGATTGATGTGGTTGCAATGAAAGCTAAATCATTACGGACCGTCTTCGGGTTTGCGTCTATTTGTGCTACCAATCATACGGACATCGACCTCGGGTGATTTGGTACGGACGACCAGGCGTCTCCATTCGGGCACAATCGCGACTATGGAGCATTACTCGGATAGTTTCCCAACCATTACTTTCGATTTACACTCATCCGTTTTTCCTATTCAATGTGAAGATGCATCCTTACGAGCGAACACTATGGGATACTACAAGGACATATTTTGCGTGAGTGAGTGAAGCTTTCCAAATATTGAGACAAAAATCATTTGGTTTAGCTTCACAGCATTATATAAATGATTGTAAGCTCATACTACAGTCTATTAACCTATCATTTATTACCAAGCTTGAGCAAAAATCTTCCCACAGTGCTAATTTGGACACAAAAAGCGAGTAAAGCACAAAAGAAAATTATTGATAAGAGATGAACAGGAAAACGAAAACACACCATAACTCCCCCGATACCATAAATCCTTCCACGTTATGGTCTTTTTCGCCATTCCCTGAGCCTGCATTTGATTGATATCCTTTCCCCTCGAAAAAGTGCCAGCGAAAACTGCTCGAGCGTACGGGCTTCGATGACAATCGACAGTGAGCTGACTGACTGACAGGGCTAAAAGGACAATCGAGTCGTAAAAAAGTGGTGAACCTTGCCGAAGAAAGAAAGAACGAACGAAAAAAAACAAGCTTGAAATGAATCACTAATGGCTTTATAGTGGAAACTTTATTTTATCCCATCGTTCCTGCTGCAGTTCGTGCCACGCTTTTGAGGCACGCCTGGGACATGCAGAAAAAGCTTTTTCTATTTTGTGCAAAAAACGTAAGCTCAAATGCATCGATAGCTAGTGTGATGGGCTGGAAAAGCGGGTCCCATCACTATAGCCACTTCAAAAACAGCTCCATCGGGTGATGTAAAAACAGAAATTCTTCCTAAACAGAACCGTTCAGCTATGGCAAACCGATATTGCTGAGCGTGACAAAAAAAACAGAGAGGAGATTTTCTTCTGACAATGCGGAAAACGGGATTGGTGAGAGAAGCCATCCTTTTTGCCCGCGATTGATAAAGCACCGTCAAGAAAACTATCAACTGCAGGCGAAATATGTTCTCGGAAAAATCTTTCTCCATTTTTCACCATTCAAAGACTTTACCATTTTAGCAGTCCGAGTTTATGGTTACGTGATTCAAAGAAAAGGGGGGAAACAGAAACAACCCCACTTGCGACGAGTGAAGGAGAGAGCTTGTCGTCGTGGTTTCCTGTGGAAAGCACCTTTCAAGCGAATCTTCTTATCAGGGAAAATCGATTCCTGTGAATCGTTTGTCGGTCACGGTGAAACGCTCACCATATGCAATCGTTGTAAACTGCCAGCAGAAAATGCTCCGTAATGTTCCACAAAGCGTTCTGCCGGATGTGAGGGAAATCAGCAACGGAAATTGTTTACAGCTCGTACACAAACACAGGAGGCACACACCACATACGGCACCGTCCGCCATATCGCTTTTTGGCTCACATAGTTCACATTAATATTGGTATCTTAACAAGAGCGCAATTCTTTAACACAAATTACAGTCTGGAGTGTGTATGCATAACATTGGGACCGTTAAAACCCTTGACCCTTTGCACACGACACTTACGGCAAAGGGTCACGAACTTACAACCGGAAACCGGAAGGATGTTCGGTGGTTGGCGGTCCATGGCCGACGGAATGGAAGTAAAAAAAACCCTCCATTCAACGTACAGCATGAACCAAACATGTTTCGTGTTGGTTTAAAATAAAGAACACGGAAAAAAGCACTGCATGTGAAACTTTTTCGAAACAGTGCGCCATCCTACTCACTGGCGAACCAATTTGTTTTGCGCATCGCCATTTTTTTGTTGACTGTTGTTTTGCTTGAAAAACACTCTTGCAGCTACTTTTTGTCTGGATTAACGAAAGAGCTTTGGTATAGGATTAACTTTTCATCAACTCTCGCAAGATCATGATGCTAAAGACCAAACAGCGGGCCAAGAACGCGCAAGGCTTCATTCATCAGCGTAGGGCAAATATGGTGAAATGAAACATAAAGCATGGAGCCGTTGCCTTGTTTTTGGAATGGTGATGAAAGTTTATTTGAAAAATTAATGAAATATTGTTGAATGATTGAGCTACTGAGACCAGCAGTTAAGTTTTTAATATAACCTGTGTTTTAAACAGTCGTCTTTGCGAGCGAATGCTTCCATTTTTAGTATGGCGAAAAATAAGTTAATGTTTAATAAAATGCAAATGAGCCTTAGTTAAAAGTTCAAATATATAGTTTTAATATTTTTTTTCTAAAGGAATAGTAACATTTTCTACACTACATTTTACATACATATGGCGCTACTGTACTGTACAAATAGCAGCTGGATTTCATCCATAATCCTATTTCAAATTAATCCTAAAAATGTTAAAGCAAATCCATTAAGCTTCACATTAACATTAGATTTGTTTTAATAATTATTTACCTTTTGCTTGAAAAATAGGCGAAATTATATAAGGCTTCTTCCTTCTTGTTCTAACGACCTAACGAAGGTCATGCCTGCCATTCCAGGCTAACTGGATTTATTGTTACTGCATAGCTGGATAGTCAGTCCTCATTAAGGGGAAACTGCCAAGATGAGATTTGAACCGACGCCGCTGTAGAATCTACCACCGGGCCGGGTTATAAGCGAAATTATATTAGTATGAATTAAAATTTAACGCAAACAGAGTCTCCTGTTTTAATCCTTCTAGCTTCATAATCTCTCAACAAATTTGCTTAGAATGTTTGAATATTCTTATTTCGACTATCTATTTCACTAACTATTTGCCTATCAACACGCATAACATATGCAACAAAGCTAACACTTTTATGCATAACAAATCGTTCGCTCTTTGTGCCCAGCGGCATTAGCTTTTGCCCATAAGATTGCCCGTTTATCGATGCGCATTGCTACACCGAACAATCTGTACCCACCACCCGTAACACAGTTTCGAAATTAAATGGATGCACAAATGGATTGAAAATGGATTGAAAAGCTATCTTAATCCGATAGCGATGTGTCCCCGGCGCGCCCCGGTTACCCCACACATCGCATACACCACAATCGTGCAAATGATGGCATTTTATGATGCTGTACGGTACTGATCATTAGATGCCAGGTTAGTATCGGAACCATGTTGTGTGTGTGTGGTTAAGGTGGTATCAGAACAGTACCAGTAAGCCGTACCATAAGTGCATGCTAAAGATCGACCAATGATGGGGTGTAACGATTGTTGTAAAGCAGTAAAGACTCCCATAACTGGGTGCAAATGTACTCGGGGTTTGGAATAGTTAGCTGTCACACACAGACGATAGTTTTAGAGAGTTGTGGGCGATATTCAAAGTATGTTGCTGGGTGATGATGGTGCATGTTAAGCTTAAAATGTAGCAGGGATACAAATAGAACGTTCCTTTTGGGTTGCTATAATCCAGATCAAACTATTTGAATAGCTTTGCACTTCACGAATCACTTCCAAATTGTAAATTTATTTGTGTTTTCAAAAGGTTTTATAGAATAGTTTAAATTACGCTTATTCATTTAAACCAACCATATCAATCATGAATTAGGTGGGATCCTGCACTAAAAAAATTAAAGGCGCAATTAAATTGTTACTCTGTGGAAGTGTACACACTGTGAAAATTTAGATGAGTTGCCAAACTTCCTACGGACACGTTATTCCAGCACACTAATAAGGAGCATGTAAAATCAAGACACCATAAGAAGGACAGAGCAACTTCCCTGCACAATGCAAGTGAGCCAAGAAAACTTGCCAGCATTCTTGCTAGCTGCATAGTGTATGTATCCTTACCAGGAACACGAAGACCTTCTAACAACACTCCCAACAAAGTTTTACACAAACCACCAAAGATTGGCCGTACGAGACAACACTGTACTGTTTAGAACTATTCGCCTGTACTTTTCGCCGGATCATGTATGGTACATGTTAACTAGCAGTGTAGAGGAAAGTTTTTGATAGCCATTAATTTAATAGAAATTATAATGCAATTATGATCTGATTGTAGCAACTTGAAACTGTCGCATTAAGTTAAAATGGATGCTACAGAAAATCATTCTACTGAGCAGCTAAGATTCACTTTGAATGAATCGCGGAAGGAAGACAGATGAATTTGTATTTAAAATGTTCCGGGTGGAAAAAATAAATCGCACAAATGTACTTTCGGATGGAGCGCATTTTCTGCGAATTTTTCATTTCTACTACAACACTTTAACAAGTCTGCCCGATTATGCAAATTGAGCGTCTTACGTACTAAAGCACTCATTACAAGCGACACCAGCAGCAATGTCAAAGTTTTCTCTTTCTCCTTCAATTCCACCAAATTCAGTCAATCGATATTTGCCTTGAATTGGGTGACAATTTGCCATTCGGCGAGCTGTATTTGTTAGCTTTACTTTTCAGGGGAATAATTTGCAACGACACGGAGAAGAAAATGGGAAGTTGTTAAATTATAATCCCATCTTATCCCGTTCGTTCGTTCTGAGCTTGAATTTGCCCATCCTACAGCGGGTGCGTTTCGTACCGAAATCTTCTGCAGAATAAAGCAGAGAATACGAAGAAAGGAAAAGCGAGAACCGTCTGCCATCAATAAATCGAACAGCAAACGCCAATCAAATATTAATGGATGAACGCGCTCACACTCCACACGCTTACCATTGTAACGCAAAAGGAAATTATTTCATCATTTATTATTAAAAGTTGCTCCGCTGTATGTGCTCGAGTCCCCTACGCCACCCCGTATCATGTTTTGCTTGATCAAACAAAAAGCCAGGCCCTTCGATACTATCGCACCCATTTAATGTGTGTTTGCCCAGGAAGATATATTGTGTTTAACGTTGTGTTTCTCCCGTTTCATCTTCTTCTGTTCATTCCTTCACATAAATTGATGGGTTAAGAAGATAATTTGAAACAACACCCTGGGTTTGATGAAATGTATCGTCTATGGGTGTGTGTGTATCGTGCGAACCGAAGCTATGAAGTCATTAGAGATGGTAAATTGAAGAACAAGTACGCCACCAGTATATGTGGGGGGAAGCGTTTTGCGAAAGGACTACCGACGGAGCCAATAACGATAACGCCGATGGAGGAGAGGAGAAATCAAATTATGGAGTTGCTATTTTATTGCGATTGGTTTCCACATATTCCTACGGTCCCGGGCAAGTCAGCGGAAAAGTTTATGTTCAAATGAATTTTATATTGCATTACTGCATGGAATGAAACCTGGCTGAATTCAATTTGTTTCCCATTGTTTTTCCACCACGTGCTCAGCGTAGATATCGGCTGGGACATGTTTCACATCTGCAATTATTATTATGCAGAAAATATGGTTGAATGCGGCATATGTTGGGGTGCAAGCAAATGGGTGGAGTCATAGAGTTCCTTTCACACGATAGGTTCGGTATCAAACCGCATTAGAAAGGCGTTCAAACTTTCCTAAAACAAAAAAGATTTTCTTGACGGTCAAGACTCTTATTCGCTCTTCTTAGCCATCGAAAGAGTAATAAAATTTCACATCAATCAATTGAAACTTTAACGTAGCCTTTCTCCACACTGAAGCGAATCGGCAAAACAAGGGTTTAAATTTAATTTCATCAATCAATGAGAAATTGTGCACGGCAGTACGAGCAATCCTTTTCAATTTAACAGCTGACGTCAATTTTCATATTTAATGCAAGCATCGACCCATCCCGTCACAATCAGTCTGAGGCGTTCAAAAATGAAAAACTGCCTTCTTGCTCGGTTTTTTGCTAACTTATGCAATTTTACATTCATCACTATCCGCAGCACGCAATCAACATCGAAGCGACAATCGAAGCGCATTCAGCTGTCTTTCCAAGCCAAAGGGTACTTCCTTTTCATCACTTGGAAATATAAAAAAACAACGAACGAAGCTGCAAGATTCATAAAAAGCGGGAAAAAACTAACCTCTACAGAAAAAAGGCAGCAACTCCACCATGGTTCAACACTTTCCCAACAATCGCGACCAGTCAAATGCATCGTTGAACGATTTTGCAGCGAAGCTACGTTTCACTTTGTGCACGCTGGGCCAAAGCCATTATTCAAGCCCTGCCAGTAGCTCGATGGAAAGCAAGATTTATCTAGGAAACTTCACCTTCAACCCAGGATTCGTTTCCGATCCTTTTGGTTGAAAATGTCGAACTCTTCGCACCGCTCAACCCGATGAAAGGAGATCTTCGTCTTCCTTCCTCTTTGTGCTAGATGATGTCCGAGATGCTATCTTTTTGCTCCCCAAATCGGACGAGAGGACTAAGGCATGAACTTGTGTGCCGAGAGGACCAACCATCACAAAACCCAATCAATCAAGCTCGTCGGACGTTTGCCGAAGCGTAAAGGGTTTTTCCGACCTCTGACAGACTGCTTACATGCCCGTAGCCCGAGGCTTGACAGGACACAGAACAACACACAAGGGGCGAAGCAATCGGGCACAGACACCTGCCGGAACTGCCAATTTAGCAAAGCACCTGTTCCGGTTTCCATGATACCGCATGGGTGCCGAGCGCCGGCTGGCTGTGTGAGAAATGATGACCAGGTTCATCAGCTGTCTGCCAAACAAACAATCCGCTAGCTTTCTGATGTGCATTAGACCACCACATGAAAGGTTCGTGTCCCGTAACGGTCGTAGTTTGTATGCGGCATGAGATCGCATGACCGGAAGCTGCTTACTGAGTTCGATGCAGTTGCAGTTCATTACTTTGCACTTAATTAAGGTACACAGGATGAGTTTCACCATCAGTTCAGGAAACTAAGTATTCCAAGAGCATAGTTGAAATTAAAAATTTACTAAGTACGCTCTTACTGTCGCGGAATTCAACACTACCGGTTGGAGCAGTGGAAAAGAAAACCCAACCCAGTGACACTTTTGTGCACCACATTCGTTAAAGTACTATCAAAAGATCAGCAAAACAACGTCCAAGAATTTTCCATCCTGTCTTTTTAAACAGAAGTCTCTCGGCAAGAAGTGGCCGGCCCCGTGCATTCAAGCGCACCGTGTCCTATCATCCTCCGAAAGGCTAATGATGGTATGATATTGTATACTTTATGGTTCACTTTACCTCACCACTTAAGACCACGTACGCCCAAGCTGTACCCAGCCGGGAATTTTCCACCGACTGTCCTGGTATTTGTGCGGAAGCAAACAACACCCCCTTTTATTCCCATTCCCGGGCATCAGCAGTAGCAGCACCGGCGTGGCAGTCGACAGCTGGTGAGACTTTTCTTCCGGTACTTTAGACCATGATCTGCAGATGCACTAGGTTGCAAGTCACATTTTACGACGCTGCGCTTGGGAAGTTTTGATGCAATCTGGCACAAAGTACCGAAGAGATTTCGTTTGAGACCGTTGTCCAATGGACAAGAGGCGCACCGGGCAGATCGGGCTCCGATAGTGTGATATCAACCAGCGCCAGTCGGTGCATTTTAGAAAGCTATAACTCCAGCCATAGATCTTTGGTACGGGGAAGTGCATTAAAATCTGCTCCGTAACGGGTATGTATGAAGGAATGGGGCAAATGATGGTCAATTAATTTGCGTTTGATCGTTGTGAAACTGTTTTATGAATTGGGTACAGTGAGAATGGTTTCATGTTTCGTGATCCCCAAAAGGAAATATTAGCAATTAAAAAATATGCTAAGATGATATCTTGAGATACCAGAGATACAAAAGATAACATAAGTTTTAGCAATCGTCCAGAGACACTTCATATTTATCACAAGGACTTGTCAAATATCAACATAAGATCTTTCCTGCTTTTACAAATAACATCCTGGCGCCATCATTTTTTTTTTCTTGACATCCATTGTTCAGAATTCTAAGCATTGCAATTTATTGTATGCTGTCATTCAACTTTCGCAATAGTTGATCTTAATTATCTGGTTTGAACAACGCTTTTGTAACATTCATAGAACTTTATAGACTTCACTTATATCAGAAAAAATGCTGAAGTTCTCACATCTGCAGCAACAATATTCCTTTATTTTCCCCGAATTCGATAAATGAACTTACTGGCGTTCTTAACATTCTAAAATCATAATATCCTGTTTAAAATTTACCAACCAGTAGCACACTTATATCAGATTATCGAATGTAAGCTTGCTCACAATTTCCACAGAATCATTCGCTTTCGAATCAAACGTATTCTTGGATCTCGAGCTAGTGGCGATTGATGCCCGCAGACGAATTGTAGAACCTTGAACTGCTAATCCCAGTGGCAGCATCCTTTGAGGAATTTTCTCACTTCAGTTTTCCATGTATTGCAACAATGCTTGCGTGATAATCCGATTTCTACCTTCCAAATAGTTTAAAAGCTTCTTTATCGTGTCTCCAAGCTTAATATCTCTTGGATGTTACGGGAATATACTGAGCATCTATTTTTCAAGCACAAGCGTTCCCAATTTATTGTAATAATTGTCAGACCTTCTTTGGTTTTTGGGACGGTCCGGCGGCCGAAACTATAACGACGCCCAACAGTACCTGAGTTTGAATCCCATCAAGACCGCCTCCCCGCGTACTGGCTATACGGGTAAAATCAAATCACAGAAAGCCAGAAATGGCAACCGAAGAAGAAAAGAAGAAAAAGAAGCTTTCGCTGGATCATCAAGAGAATTTCCGTCTTTTATAATGACCGTGTAGCTCGTTCGATACGAGCAGTCGGAAAATATTTTCGCCTCAGAGTCGGAATCGAGATCAAGAATTCCTGGAGCAATGAATTCTATACTTATACCAATAATGCCTTCTTGGTATTTGATATTTTCGATCTTTTGCTTCGGTTTTACGAGGACTTCAGTCCAACCATTCTAGATTATTATTAATATTATTCAGGTCATTGTTTGTATCGACACACAGTTTCAATTTTTCCGTACATCTTTTGTTTCTCTCTTTCACCCCTATTTTGCCTCATTGTTCAAACAAACCCTTTTTTGTAGCTTCTCTCTACCCAACCGGCGCTCTGCTGCAAAAGAAAGGACAACGATTTAATCTCCACTTTGCTCTTTGATCGACGCCGGAAAGCATAAAAGTTTAATTGCAAAGCATTGGAAGCAAACGCAAAAACGAAAAGCATAAAACACCTTCAATCTTGCATCCATCGCAGCACTATTTTACACCGGATGCGCAACGGTGGTCTCGAGTGCACTCGGTTGTAATAAAGCTTCAGGAGCAATATTTTCCACCCTTAGTTTTAACGATCGATTCGGCTTTCAACTGTTCTGCACTTAGGAGGCACTTGTTTTTTTTCCCTCCTCCCCAGCACCAGGGCGCTTGATTGGAAAGTTTTATGCTACGCCATGCTTCGACCAAGTGCTCCGTAAATCTGGCATAAGTTATGTGCAGGGCAATCGAACAATAAGTTACGCTCGATGAAATTCCAACACCGAGTTGGGGCAAGAAAGAGTTAAATAGTGTGCTGAACTTTACAGCTCTAAGCTGCCGCTCGCTAAGGCGCTGGCAATAATGGTTTGGGGACTTGTGTTGTTGTACTGTAATGGACCAACACAAAAAAAAAACGGGCACAAAATTCCTCCATTAACTCATTTCCACTGCATCCATGGTGTTCAGGCAGCATTAGAATGGAAATGCAACCCCAACCCTAACGGTGAGCTGGCCACATGTCTTTCCGTCCCAGTGGCACATATGGGACTTTACAACATTGTCCAGGTCCGACATCGGACGCCTAAGCTCAGGGGAACCGCACTAACTGCTGCACATTAATTTGCAGAATTTCACAGCAATCACAGACGTTTGGACGCTGGGTGCGACACACTTATCTGACAGCTAAATCTGTCACTTGTAAAGTCCGTCGGGAGCCGGTAGAAGCCAGTGTCGCGCGCTACTCGCAGCGGGAATTCCTTCGCAACGGATTTGACTCGATGCTAAATGGTTGCGTTAACGCACTGCAGGTTCCTTCTCGTCGTCCGATGGCCTAGATAGATGGCCCAAGGTTGGTTGCTAGCATGCTAAATACTTTGACTAGTTTTCCGTTACACACGTACGTACAAACGGCACTACGGGAAGCTCATTCGCCGTTAAGCCATTTTCTGTGCGTGCGTTAGTGAACAGAAGTCAGCACGACGACAACAACAAACGTATACTTTTACACCAACTTTAACTCCTTTCTCAGTTGCATGACGCTATAGGAGAAAGCGCTGGCACTTTTAGCCTTCAGCAAAACTCAACACAAAAACAACGGAACGAAAGTGTTGCGTGTGTTCTGTACGGCTCAAATGGCTTAATCAATATTCGGAAAGCATTTTTACCGAGTGCCGTGAGCGATGTAGCGTTCTACCTGCCGTTGATGAGTCGGAATGAACTTAGACTCCTGCGCAGTGTGAAAGTTTTACAATATACGACCATACGATGCACATGTTACTATGAATGTAACTATTGTTGTTGCGTTCTAAAGAAAACAATTTTGTACCGCCAAAAGTTCAAGCTGGCTCATGGTGGAATAATGAAAACTGTGAACTCAACCAATTTAATAAAACTATTAGTTGTAGGGGAATCCCAATATTTATCTTTCAAATATGAATATGGGCGGTCCGGTGGCCGAGGCGATAATGGCGCCGGTCTTCACACGGCAGGACCAGGGTTTAAATCCCATCCAGACCGTCTCCCCGTACGCAGGGCTGACTACTTTGCTACGGATAAAATCAAGTCACAGAAAGCCAGAAATGGCAGTCCGTGATCTCTCGAGGTTGTAGTGCCAAGGAAAAAGAATATGACGCGTGACCCGGTCCTACGTCAACTGATAAGGTCTTTGCTGACTTTGATTTAAACCGGGTTCGTCATCGATCGTTGCACCACAGGCGATGTGACAGCAAATTGTCTGCCGCATCACCGTAGTGGTGTGGCGACCAAGAAACGCGAAGGCCGCTGTGCTCTGATATCATTTAGCTCCCAAAATCATTTAGAGATCTTTCTCATTTTGTGTTCCTCAAAAAATCACTTTCTATGTCATTCAAGAGATTATGGTTGAGATATTTCCTTAAAACATTCTCTTAAATTTTTCATATTTGTGACATTGATGTGATATTCGATGACAAATAGAACTTTTAAGAACATTATGATGAATGTTTGTTTGACGTTTGACTAAAGTCAACGAGGCTATTGGATTTGTCTTTCAAGTAACTTGTCATCTCAAGCATTACAGAGTTGAGAGCACCATCTTGGAGCAAGACTGAGTATTTGGAATTTCATTGAATATCGAGGGTGGCACCAGGATCAAACACGTTAATTACTGATGAAGTGACTATTTTAGGAACCAATACCATTTCGAGAGCATCAAAAATGCCCAAAGTTATATCAAATAAGCTGTGTATAAACGCATATTTGGATTACTTCTCTTCACCTTGGACTCCTTAAGAATCACGTCGTCTTTTATCTGGACTTGATTGGTAAAGTCATAGATTCTGATGATTTGCTGCTTGGGTTTCCGGATCCCTCAGATCTACGTTTATACATCGATATATGAGATCCTACATACTTCTTTCGTCGAAGACATTCTCTATCTTTCTCTTGTTACAGTAGCTTTAGCCAGTTTTACGAAAAAATTGATTTTAACTCTAGTTTATCTTCCTATGATGTTCATATTTCTTCATCATTCCTTTTTTCCTACTTTTTATGTTACTAACTTCTACCTTTTTAAACGCAATAAATTATGTTAACACATCGGCACGATAAATATTTCTGCATGCTAAAAAAAACACACACACACACCAAGCAACGCAATTCAAAACACTTCAAAACTGCTTCACTTTGCAGCCCTTTTGCTGCATTATGCCGCTCAAATCTCCCGAGCACAGCCTAATGGTTCTCGTAATCATCCGTCCTTCCCTCCTGGGGCAAACTCTACCAGCAAACGCCCAATTTGGACGCTCTTTTTCCACCTCACCTAACTGTGGTGATGGTTTGGCAGTCAAAAAAAAAAAGATGAAGAACCTACCAACGGTTTCAGTTTTTGTGTGATCCCGGTACGATGCGCTACGCGTAAATTATGCATGCAATAACGGAATCCAATCCGTTATGTGGGCGCATCATGGGCGACGGCACAACGGCAGACAGTTTTACATATTCATGACGGTTCAACTACAACGCATTGTGCTTCGCTTCACAACCTGTTGAGATTGTAGTTTAGTGGATATGATGTGAGTGCTGCAGCGAAATAAACAATACACCTGGTACTGGTCTGCAGGATTTTTTGCAAAAAAGGGTTGAAGAAAAAATATTATCGCTAACGTTACCTGCTTTTATAGCGCAAGAAGTACAAGGCTATTTACTTTAATCAATCAAGCAAGAAAATATATTTTTTAATTCGTACTAAGCCATATAAGGCGGTCCGGAGACGGTGGCGATAATGGCGCAGAACTTCACACGCCAGGACCAGGGTTCGAATCCCATCTAGACCGCCTCGCTGTACGCAGTGCTGGTTACTTTGCTAAGGGTAAAATTAAATCACAAAAAGCCAGAAATGGCTGGCCGAGACCTCTCGTGGTTGTAGTGCAAAGGAAAAAGAAGAAGATAAAATATGAGAACAATTATAAATGAGTTATATTAATAGGTTCATCAAATCAAGAATAAGATAAATTTCATAAAGGTTCACACTATTGGTTGGAAAACAGCTAGGATATCCTTATGGCAACCCCACATCAATCACAATAAGTTTGTTTTTCCTACAAACATCAACCAACAACCTCTCCAGCCCAACCGCTTCACGTTGTACAGCAAAACATTGTCTTGATTGCGTGATTCCGTTCTCGGACTCTGCACCATATCTGCTTGAAGCTAGCTTCAATCACATTCCACAATCCCGGCCGGATTCTATCATCTGGCCAATTCCCATCAAATAACATTGTCTACAGCCATTTTGTTAATTACATTTTGCCAAGAAACTACTAGCTCCGGTTCAACCAAGTTGCCTACTGAGCTGGCTGATTTCTTGAAGATAATCAAACACCAACCAACGGTGCACACACTACAAACCCTCTTTTCGGACCATCCTCTTTCAAACAAAACAGTACAAAAGTAACATGCAAATTCCTTACTCCCTACAGCTCCATTCAGTTACATAATGTAAATCACACCCGCCATACCTTCAACCGGGAAACCCGGAGGTTTGTGAGTGAGCTCTTCTTCTTCCATCAAAATACCATACACCAGACCTCCGCCTGACCTCTCACACAAGAAAGGAATATTAAAATTTCATACTCCAAATTCCGTTTGCTCGATGGCCAACGTTGGCTCTCTTGCTATTACCCGGTCGTAACTAGGCCATAGGAAGCGTAAAACGCAATTGCTATATTTTGACAGCAGCGAGGTCCAAATGAAGTAAAAACAGCAACAAAAACTCGCATTTATTTTAGTTTTTGTTTTCCATTTTACACAACAACAACAAATCCCAGGCCCTTGTTTGCCACGACTCTCTAGCACATTATAACAGTTGCATTAGTGCCTGCAAACTGTTTACGCCTCGCGTTGGCGTTTTGTTTCTTGCGTGACCAAACAACATTACACTGGTGATAGTTTGGTTCGCTATTACTAGCAGAAGTAAAGCGGCAAAAACAACTTGCCCGACTTTTTTGCTGCCCCACCACTCCCCTCCATAGCTCCATTTTTGATATTAGTACTCGGAAAGTAGTGAAAATACTTCCAGCGAACTTCCACAGTTAAGAAACGAACGAAGAAGGAGCAGAACCAGTGTGGTAGCAAAACAAGGTGTGCAGGTCGGTGCAATTTCGTGCATAATGCATAACTATGGCCTAGTTTGCATTGCTGACTATTGCCCTTTCTAGGTAGTGTCGGTTAGCCGTCTTAAGTTGAAGTTTCATCATGGAATTGGCACGAACGAGTTCGAGGCCAGTGTTTGATCAAACATCATTCCATTAGTAATTGAATCAGATACCAGGCTGGTTCGTTATTATTTTTGAGGGTGCGTGCTTGCATCTTTGAAATTGTATTTTTGCAATGCTATTTTACAGCGCACAGAATAGAGATTAAGTAATACTACATGCTAGGAAAAACAAACAATTTGAAACTGATTTACTTTGTAGCTAAATTCTGCAACACAGTGTTTGCGCCTGGCGGTTAGGCTATACGCAACACGTATTCAGGACCAAAATGCGATGAACACGGTAAAATGAATGAACAAAATGAATTCTTAAGCTTTTTATAAGAAAAATCTAAGTAATCTATCTCTCATCACCATACAATAACAACACATAAAGCAAAGCAGCTTTAAATATTCTAAGAAATTATAAAACGAATTTTCTGTAATTAAAATCTTGAGCAACATTGAGCAATTATAGTAACAATGGCTAAGCTTTAAACTTTAAAGAAACAATTAAGATCAAAATAGTTGCAAAATTACGATGAACTGATTTAATTGACAAACATTACCCTTGTAAAAGCAAACATACTAATTAAGCTTTCTCTAGCAAAGCACTGCAGTGTACTGCACAGCTACACACACAAGCTATCTCACTTTAATCTGTTTACTTTCACGTCCATTGCCCTCGTGCAGCAACTAGAAGGAAACGACCCAAAGTTTTACGAAGGTTTTAAGCACGTACGCTACTGCTTTACAGCCTTATTCACTACTGACCGTTTGACCGTGGGTCTTTTCTTGTTTGGAGTTATTTTACTCATCAAACAAATTAGTCACCCTTGTAGCATCGTAAGGCTCAACGGTGTAAGTTAAAAAGTTTTATGATTTAATTATACATTTTATGGACTGTTCAAACGACTAAGGAAGTACGAACTTTAGTGAATCATTCTTTACTTACTTAATTACTTAGAATCACATAATTAACCAAATGAGAATGAAAATATTCATGGCACATTTTTGAGTAAGAATTTAATTTAAACTTTCACATGTAACTTTTTCCTTTTTTTACTGTTTCCGTCAACAAGAATGCATTTATTGTGATTCACAAGCTCTGATTATCTCTTATCTCTTATTTATTTCATGCTCGCACCCGTGTTTCAAAACTGTATGCATGAAATGAATTAAATTCCCACTAGCAAACACGGTAAGCTGCTAATGCCGCCCGTCGCCATCGCTAACTCCCGATTACACGTGAGATCTCAGCATTTATTGATCAATGTGTCTCCAAAAAGGAAGGCATACACGGGGAACAAGAATTCCCGATCTCGTATCGATGTGGTAAGCCATGGTGCACGAAAAGTATCTGCTAACGATGCAATTTATCCAATTTATCTTTCACCACCGAAAACATGAAACATTTGCGCCCATTCCATTGCTTTCCATGCTGTCTGGTAAAACCTGGCAAACATATGTGCATTGCACCGAATGCAATTGACTTTGTGGGAAGCTGGTGCTGGGTGGTGCATCGCATGCCGGTAGCTACATTTCGCCTCCCTTAAGCACGTAGATTAATTCGTCAAATTCAATGATCCTGGTACACGAAACTGAACGGTCGTCGAAAGGAAGAATGGGAATGGCGATAGGTTAAATGAAAAATTCCGAGCATCCTGCAGAATTGGGCACGAACCAGTTTTGCTTCCCTTTCGTTGAATTCGTTTGGCAGATTTCGGTATGTACCGAAAACGGAATGTTGGATATTTGGAGATTTAAATACATTGATTAATATTAAACTATACGAACAGGCCGTTCTTCTAAATGTTAAAAACAAAAAGAAATGATTTTATTTGATTTTGAGTTGATTTCAATGAACGTTCATCTCTTTCAAAGAAGACTTTTCCTTGCAAACAGATCCCTCAGCAGTTGCTTTAAAATAATTAAATAAGTAAAGACTTATCTTCACCAGTTGATTTCATTTGACACAAACAGGTAAATTATCGCTTAAAAAACAACTGCTTTAAATTCAAGAGCAATGCTTAGGAAAAAAATATTAATTCGTTCTTTATATCCTTTGCAACTAAACTGAATCCACGCTACACCGCTATAAACTCTCCCCATTTTTAAACTGTCCGTTGCAGACCGTACCGCTCGCTGTTTTCCATTAAACAAATGATCACAGATAAAAAACACTCACACACACACACACACACACACACAATCCCGACCGTTTACTGCACCATCGTAACTCAACCAGAATGCTTAATTGCATTTCATTGAGCACTAAAAAACTAGAGGGAAGCTTTCATACAGCATACACTAACATAAAAAATCTGGGGGCTCTTCTAGCCCTCAACATTGGTATCAAGTGATGCCCGTTCTTAGGCAGCTGGTTGAAATCTCAGCTCGAAAAACTATTCTTATGCTGCATCTTTTGCAGCGGAAAACTTGCCCAAGAGTGCCACTTCTTAAGCATCCTTCGTTGCATGATCTATCATCGTCTTCGGCTCGGAAGGTATGAGCACTAGCAGCACAAAAGCGTCATCTTTACCGTCAGCACCATTATCGCGCGGTAAAGTGATGGTGAAATTAAAAACTCATTACGATGCTCTACCCTGTGCGAGAGGCTGGTGTTAACATGAGAATGCAGCTCTGCTCGTGAAGATGCGCTCAGTCATCGGATAGTGGCAGTCTTTTATTGTAAAGTGGTATGTATGCTGCCGCTTGATTCGGGGGAATAATGGCAGGCTGGGATACATTTTACATTCGTTAAGGACAATTAAGACTTCTAATTTTAGAAGCTAGTTATTTCAGGTGAACAATTCGTAAGCCGGAAAAAACGTAAAATTATTGCAATTGACATATTATTTGGATTTCTATCCATTTAAAGAGTTCTTTAAGTGCTTAACATAATGGATTATGTGGTGAGATATTATGCATTGCTTTAAGTGAGCGAATTGGTGGCCAAATAACAAAAGATCATAAAGTACTAGGCGTCTCCATCAAGAATATTCAAACCAGGCTACATGATGCGAGATGCCAAAAAGATTTCGCTAAAAAGGGGGGTTATGCGAAATCTATCCATCAAAAATATTTCGGCCCCTCGAGCTGAAATCTCGGTAAGATTTCGCTTCTCTCTAGCCCTCTCTGTCTCTCTCTATGCGTTGCCATGGTAGTTTTCGGTTAAAGAGAGAGATAGCATGAAGTGCTCTAAAACACACGGGTAGATGAACCGAAATGTTTTTGACATAAAATATTCGCTAATCCCCCCCTTCAAAGCGAAATCTTTGTGGAATCTCGCATCATGTAGCCTGGCTTTTCGAATTTATCATATCTTATGCCAGTTAGTTTCAGGGTGTTTTGGCGTTTTGTAGCTAAAATACAAACTAATATTCTTTAAAAATGTAATCAAAAGATATTACAGAAATTATAACTATAGAATCAAGAAAAAATAATGAAGCAAATCATAAAGTACTAGGCGTCTCCATTAAGAATTCTGTATTGTTCCATTAATGTAACAAAAAAACAGCCAACCATGCTTTAGAACTAAAAAAAAGCTCCGACTAAAGTCCAAATGGATTGGAGTCTTAATGGAATGGTTGCAACATTACAGCCAGAACGTTTTTCATGAATAAAGAACAACCTACAATTTTTAAAGCGTCAATAGGGTCAATGTACGAAAAATAGTAGCGTCAACTTATGGATTAGTTGAAATATATATTCAAATTATTCAAATTCAAACTTACATTCAAATTAAATTGCTTACAATCTTTTACAATAAGAACTCTGTTTGAAGCAAAACCTACTATTTCTGATTTTATGTGATTTTTAGTCAAAATATCTTAAATATTACTTCGATTCTTATGTTACGTTGCCCACAGTACATTGATGTATAATCTACTACCAAACTTTTATAAAACCCATCCTTACAAATGAACGATGATGAATTTTGTTTTAACCATTACACATCGTTGACACATTCATTGCGACTGCTCGAGCGGTCAATGTAGCCATTTTTGGGGTTCTATTTGCACAGTCCCACGTCCAAATAGATGCCATCCAATTGGAAACGCAATTGGTATCACAGTCGACCAAAGAAAGAAACGAAAAGTGCCAACTTAAATAGCACACAGCACACTGCACCGAACCGGAATAGAGCGAAACCCAATTGCCACAGATCGAGTGGATTGGTTTCATCGAAATTTTGCAACCGTTCACTTCGTTGATTTTCCACCATCGGGGACTCCTTCCACTTTCGCTCGTCACCGCATCACTTTATTTTAAACTAAAACACTATTAAGCGAGAAGTGGAGCTACCGATTGCTTTTCCCTTGCAACCGAACCCAGTTCCAGTTCCATCACCGTGTGCCGAAAGTTTTGTTTTTGTGTGCGAGTAAGTAGGATAGCAAAGGACAACACTACACGTATGCGTGTTTGAGTGTGTGTGTTGATATTCCGCGTGAGTGAAAACCTGCCGACAAACGAGAGCCGGGCCAATTTTCCACAATGTCGGTTTTTGATTTGGCACATGGCTTCATTTTCCGACTCGTTTCTCCCGCACGGACGAGCACGAGCACTGCTACAATGTTCAACTTTACCATCCGTCCGTCAGCCGTGGACGACCTCCTCTGTCAGGCATTCCTGCATGCTCCCAAAACTTCTTGAACACACATTTGAAAGCTGGGCCACTGTTTTTTGGGCACGTTAGAACATGGTCGCCCGTTACGGCAGACAGCCACGCCAAAGGACGGGTTTCACGTGGTTGAGCTTAAATTCGGCGTATCAAGTACACGTGGCACATTGCGACGCCACGGTATAGCGCTGCAGCAGCACGTCACCCGAAAAATGATGCCCCGGAAAATGGAAAGCTACTTCCAATCGATTCTCTGACAGCATCCGCTTCTTCCCCCGCGGATTTGCTCCACCCTCCTCCCCCTTCATCCACTGTATGCGGTGGCAGCGGAACGTGATGTTTGCCGAGATCGGGAAAGCTGATCCCGGACTACCCACGCTGCACGAATAGGGAATACACCACCGCCTATTGATTCGTCTCGTTCAAGGTCGGAGCATTTGGCGAAGAGTTTACTATCTTCGTTGCACCGTGTTTAAACACGGCGCTCCGTATCGATTGCAAACGACATGGTCGTATCGTGCCCGGTGTGAATTTTCGACTGTTCGTAGCCGGTTCGCTGTTCGCGCAG
This sequence comes from Anopheles stephensi, assembly GCF_013141755.1. Taxonomy (NCBI): domain Eukaryota; kingdom Metazoa; phylum Arthropoda; class Insecta; order Diptera; family Culicidae; genus Anopheles; species Anopheles stephensi. The sequence goes on from NC_050202.1 coordinate 51,181,681, forward strand.
GAAATGCTCCGGAACGAGCCTTACAGGCAGCGAATTAATAACATTTCGGATGCATATCAATGTCGCAGGAAAAAGCGCCGCTGCAACATGTTCGCGACACGATCAACCGTGGGTGGATGCAATTTATGACATCAGATTGCATTTAGCAGCACGGATGAGCTTTGCGTGTGTGCCATTTGCGTTGCACTTTTGACGTTTGCAAATGTGAGCATATACGCTTTTAAACCTTGGTACTTCGCCTACTCGACAATAAAATGGAAATTTGCGGCAAGAGATAATAAAAGGAAAACTTCTCTCCATTTTCAGGAATATATATAACAGATGTTTTAAAACTTACTCAAGGGTTTTACCATGATTTCGCAAAAAAGTAAGTGTATTAGCCAACGATAACTCGTGATGAGACAAAATTTGATCACATGTTTAAGCAGTGTTGTCACATCTTCAGTAGTGAACAGAAAATTCATCAAATTATTACTGAGATATAGGATAGCAAATCGATGCCTTGTAATTGGAATCTTGGTATCATCTATCCCATTTACAAGAAGAGAGATAGGCTGTTGAATACCGCCTACAAGATTTTCTCCCTAATACTACAAGATCGACTTGTTCCATTCGTTGAACAGATAGTTGGAAACTATCAGAGAGGATTCCGAAACGGAAAATCAACCACTGAACTAATCTTCACGATGGGGTAAATCTTGGAGAAGATGGCGGAGTAGCAACACCATTTCTAGCTCCATTGCTTCATTCACTTATAAGCCACATATGACAACGTAGCTGGGGTTAAACTATGCGATGCAATGGCCTTTTTAAGAATCCCAGCCAAACTTACCAGCCTTGTAAGAATGACAATGGCCAACATCACACGCCAGGTAAAAGTCCATGTAAAGGTCCAAGCTCCTCTCAGAGTCAAGGAGATGAGATTATCTGTCTTTTTTCAATCTGGCGCTAGAGAGAGCCATCCGAGACTCGGACGTCCTTCTTCGGGGTCCATCTTCTATAATTCAATCCTATACCTATTAAAAATACCTATTACGACGGACGAAGCTGGGATTGTACTTTAAAGTCCCAGATCTCGCCGGTATACGCCGCTGAGACATGAATTGTGTCAAAAATGACGAAACCCCCGTAGCCAGGTTCGAGAAGAAGATGCTCAAGACAATGAGCCGTACCAATGATGATATTACCATCGTCCAGCGAATTAGACTCGTCAGGCTCCGGTGGGCTGGTTATGTCCTGAGAATGACACCGGACGACCGGGCTCAGTCCTTCTATGCCGTCTACACGGATAGAGGAGGCGTGATAGGCCCAAATTGAAATGAAGTCATGGTGTTTAAGACGCGAATGAAGTCTGAAAGACCCTTGATGTAAACGAGCGTAAGATTTGTTTGTTCCATGCTTATCAACAGCAAAGTAATGGAAAATAGTGAATCACTGTCAATCTACTATAACTCGTTCGGGGTTTAAAATAGAATCTGACTTCTAGAGAAAGTTCAAAAATTTGATATTGAACAAATTCCATCCAACCCACATTAATAATAGGCGTAATAGACCTGTGTTGTGATTGGATCCAGACTATCGTTTGAAAGTCACAGCACCGAGGAAAAATATTCATCTATTGAGTTATACACTATGATTTCATTTTTAACGCTATTTAAAGTTAATCGGGCAGTTAAATTACATAGCTTCTTAAAACTTGAATCGGACTTGCACAAAGCGTTGATATAATTGTAAAATTATATGAATCTACTCACCAAAGATAGAACCCTCAAGACCATGCATTAAGGAACAAGGGAAAGAATGTTCTTACCTGAAACGATAGCAATAGATAAAACCAATATCAATCAATTTACTATGTAACTGCCCTTTGCTAACATGCCGGATGTTGTGATTGTTCCCTACATCTCACAAACACATTTAAACAACAAAAAACAAACCGCACCTACAAATCAGCTTTCTACTCAAATTTACGAGATTCATCATCAATCACAAAGTTATAGCAACAACTTCCACACACCCAAAAACACACACAAATTGAACGCTCAGCAGGGACCCTCTCTAATGTATGAAAACCCTAGCAGCCTTTGCCTGATTTCCAAAATCGGTTCGCTAACTCATCGTGCAATGAAAGCAGAATGAGTCGTTGCGAAATATGTCTCACGTTTCACGAAATGAGCGTGCGTAGGGAAAAAAATAAACCTACGGCCAAAAAAGGAAACGATTTCGCAATGTCAACCCAACAAGGATGCTCGCTCTGCGGTTAGTGCCGTGAATCTTTTCGGCAAACATCTTGAGCGGAAATTTACCTTCCCATCATTTGGAACCGCGGAACAATAACAACAACAACAACAAAAACCTTTGGGCGCTACCGTGTCGGCGGCGGTGTCGCTTGTCGCGGCGTTGGGCAAAAAATAAATCCTTGAAACATTAAATCGTCGACCATGACGACGATGACGATGGTGAATGGCAGCGTGAATGGGACTTGGGCTTTTCCTATCGAGATTTTCCCTCTAGGTACGGTCGTTTTCTTGTTGCTTTTATTCCCTTCTGTGTGTAGCGGCCTTTAATCCTTTTTTCCAGCCTACCCCCGGCGTAAGATGGGTGGTCGGTGATAACTTGCGCAAATATTGCACGAAACGAACTCGGAAGACCAATCGACCACGACAACCGCCTGTCGGACAAAGTTTACGCACTAACCGGGTGGCGCTTGAACAAGAAACACATAATACGATATCCTGACACCGGAAACCTCTGAGCAAACTGGAAAAATTGCCTCCCTCCCCCTTGCTCGGTCCGCCCTCTGGGCCGGCTAAGGATGGAACATTTACGAGGTTTAGTCTCTTCCATCCCGCGACCTGTTCCATGCCAAACCGCACGAGACCAAACTGAGCGCACCATCCTTTAAGAGTAAAGTAACGATTCTGCCTTGAGAAAGCGGTGGGATTCAGTTGAAAATCGCTGGATGTACTTAATTATGATTTTTACCTCGGTAAAAACTCCTCCGACGCCATCATACCTCGTCTCCACCGTGCTGCGGGTAAGACTATTTATAATCGTTCGCCTTAGGTCCTTTAACGTTTTATCGCATCGTATCTTTTTTTTACCTTCGTTCATTATCGCTTTTTCATTACCCTTGACATTGCATTTTAAATTATGACTTCTTTTTCGTGACCTTCCCGACGAGGGGTTACGAAAATGTGCTGCAAATTACAGTCCGAGCCAACATATTTTATTGATAAAGTTGGGTTTGCAAAGTTCGAATTTGTTCAAGACACCATTAGTTGATTAATCAATTACCTTGTTCAATTAGTCTGTTTAGATAAGCGTTAAATAAGGCAGATTTTATACTGAATTTTGAATCAACCACCGTTCCAAAATATATTTTATTCGACAAGGTCTTAATATAAAGTGTCGAAGGAAATAATAAGACCACTCTTCAATATTTCATTTTCAAAGCACTTTTTTTAACTCATATGAGTTGCAACTATTCGAATGTTATAAAAAAAAGCGTGTTGGCTATTTATTGCTTTTAGAAGTTAGTTCCTTGCAACCAATTAATAGGAGCAAAAATTCTGTCCACAGTCCACAAAGTCATACAGATTGGCACTCAAAAATGAGACCATTATCAGCAGTCAAACATTGAGGTCTTTGAGGACCTTAGTTAAAAAAGCTTACATTTTAAACCGGGTTCTGTCAAACATTCAAGCAATCATATAATATTTAGCTTAACTTAACGTAGAGTTCAAAAATCCTGTCCTATAAGACACTTGCACGAAAACGCAATATGGGCAGTCCATCCTTCATGAATAAAAAAATTAACACGAAAAATTTCTTTGGAAGGCATCATACAGTAACAGCAAATAAATTAGGACAATCTTATTTTTTGAGAGTGACTCAAATTATGTATTCTGCTGTTTTTTGTACCTTGGCAATATAACCACGAAAGAATTGGCATTCTATAGATTGATTTTACTCGTAGCTGGAAAGTCATTTCTATGTCCGGAGAGTCTGAAATTATGTCCGACACTGTAATCATTTCGTTCTGACCAGTTTTAATTTAAAATTATAGTACATGCAACAAGTTTACATCCCCACTAACATTTACAGTTCATCCAATATTTTGCACTTGTAAAATCTCTACAATAAAAACACATGCACACACGGACGTAATAAAACCATCGTTCAACTAGTGTGTAAATAATGTCCTTAATTTAGCGCTTTCCCTGTTTCCCTTGAACATAAAGAAAGTAACCAACATAAAACATACTACATTGTGTCTGTGTACTCTTGCGCACATTAACACAATGGCGATGAAAGAAGTTTAATGTTTCCTTACAATTCACCGAAAAAGGCTAATCTCATCCTTACATCTCCTCACATCGTTTCACCTTTCGGGGTAGAAAAAAAAGCAGGGATCAAACCATCATCAACATCGTCATCATCAGCATGATTTCAGTACAAGCTCGCTTAAGGTGTCAGTCGAAACCAGCTGTGCTGTGATGTAGCTCAAAAATCGCAGCAGTAATACCAGAGCAATCTTGCCTTTCGCTTCACTACCTAATGCGAATGTTTTCGCTCTCTCTCTATCTCTCCCACTAGCCCTCTATCTCATCGATTTCCACCAGGAATTGCTAGAGTAATAAAAGACGAACGGAGCCAAGTTGCTTTTTACGACATTTTTATTGCAACAGCTCGTCGGTGGAGGCGTGAACATGGAAGGCGGTTGAGGGATGATTCCTTTCCATTATGTTGTGCATGCTTAGGGAGCAAAGTGCGATGTACCAGAGTGTACGTACACACAGCGTGCACTGTAACTCCGGTTAATGCTGTTCGTATTTTTATCATCCCTTCCAACGGGTGAAATTCAAACTTGACTCATTTAATGAAGTACAAGTTCGCCACAGCGTGATAAGATAGAGCAAAAAAAGGTTGGAGAATTTACTCCGGTCACCGAACAATAACCTTTGCAACGTTCAAATAAAGCATTGCGTAGTGAAATCAAGGTTAAATTTTTACTCCAAACCATCATATTTTCTTCTTCAATTTTCTAATCTTTTTCAAGTCAATTTCAAATCAGCACTAAAACAATATTTTTTCTCCCCAACCTGTGATGTGTTGCAGGTGTGTTCCGGCAAAGTTACACCCAATTATAACCTTCCCGTTCCCTTCTTTACCCTATCTAACGCACATTGAACCATTCACACGGGACAAATGAAGGACATTAAACTTGTGTAGTGAATTTACGGTTATTACTGCGACGGCGGCAGATAAACGACGAACCGCGAACTGCGCTGCAACAGTGAAACTTTTCCTTCCTTTGGCAAATATTTCATTTGCCAGTTTGCTTCAGTGTTCTGGGCACCGAATCTGCCCCGTATCAGCAACAAACGGAAAAAAGTTAATTGGTTTATTTCAATTTCAAACAGATTTTTCATTTTTTATATTTAAATTAATTTTGCTAATCAATTTAAGGGATTATATATATATATACCACCCCAAGCAAGTAATTTGTATAGCAAATTGATCACTTTTCGTGCCTATTTCAAGGAAGAACAGATGGAAGCAATGCTCTTTGTTTGTGTTTGTAGCACAGAATTATCTCCGGCCCATACGGTTCAGTAGCTGTTAGTTGCTCTTTCAGTTCAATGAAGCGATTTTAATTATGCAGATAGTTCTACATGATTGAACTACTTTTTATCAACATTTTTAAATGGTTGCATCATTATTGGTGTCTAAGATGTATTGTGTAAAATCATGGAGAGACAGGAACAAACCAGACAAACAATGGATAAGGTTTTTCCTGGTGAGCAATTCCAGGACTAAAATTTGCAAGAGTCTTCATAAAAAAATTAAAATACGTTTAATTTAAATATTTTTAAACGATTTGGAATGGAATTCTACGATGGCTAACAGCTGTTTATTTAAAATGAACACACATATTCTGAATAAAATATGAATAACACTCTCCCGCACTTTCCGAGCAGAACAAAACCAGATGCTAATTAGGCATAAAATTACGCCTATACTATTGTTCGCCATCGGAGGAAGGATTTAAATATGGAATCACTTTCAGCATCATTGAACGGATGGAGAGCAGCACTTAGGTTCGGCTGAGAAACGAAACCACAACAATCACAGCATAATGAAGATGTCGAGAGCTTACGGCGAGCAAAAAGGGAACGTTTCCACCTTTAGCACGCGTCTCGAGTCACCTTACCGCGGCACACACTTTCCCAGGCTCCATTTCCAAGCAAATCCAAACATATGCTAAGAAATTAAACAACCCCACAACCTCTTCTGGGGAAAACTTTCAACAAAGGCAGGCAACGCATCCAGTTTTCTTGCACCAACACCGAACCACATTGCTTACAAATGGAGAGCGACGAGCATGGCATGCATGGAATAATGAAAAGCATCTTTCATCTGCAGCGACACCATCCCATATGTGTGTCGGCATTTCCCCATCCACTTCGAATCCCAGCTACAAAACAGCTCCATCACTACCAGCAGCTCACAACCGTTCGATGCGGCCTTGGTTGTCAGGGCAGGCGTTTTTCCTCAGGAACTCGGCGCCAAATCCGCTCCGAAATGGTCACTTGGTTCGAAACTTGGAAACGTCGTCGTACTACCATCCACCGTAACCAAAGCGCCAGCGACAAATCATCTCACTGCCACCGAGCACGGGCAAAACATTTTAAAGTCGCACAAACACCATTTGATTCTGAACACCGGTTGTTGTTGTTGTTCGGCATGCTGGTGATGCTGTTCGGGTCGTGTGTTGCAATCTCTTTTTGTTGTGAAACGGGCGAAGGTGTACAATCTGTTATTCTTTCTACGTCAGTGATACCTATCGGGCCCGCAGTGGAGACTGAAATGAGCATGTGCACACGTAAACATTGACTCGAAAAACAATGCAAGACATCGTATGCTCCGTGCTACATGTATGCTCCGTAGTTGGTTTGTGCGTGTGTATGTTGTGCATTGTGAAATACGGTCGGATATAAAAGAAATCTTTTCCAGGTTTTCTATTTTACTTTTTCCATTTAAAGGATTTAATTCATTCATTTTCCACCACTTTCACAAACAAATTTAAAATCATTTAAACTATCGACGATAAGAATAAAAGTGTAATTTTGTGTGTAAAGTGTAGATGCCTGGGACTTGTCGATTTCGAGGTCTTCACACGACAGGACCGGAGTTCAAATCCCATCCGAGTCGTTCGTGCCATTATGAGTACTGACTATCCTTCTGTGCGGTATCAATGAGTCTAGTGAACCAGAAATTAAAGAAGTTAAATTTAATAGACATCCTTCATAACGGAGGAACGAGTAAGTCGTTACTACGAGGATTTTATAATAAGGCCATAAAAGAGAAATACACCCCCACACACATATACATAGAAATTTCCTACTGTTAATGAATTTTTGGAACATTTTTAAAACGAACTTGCAAAGAGGTAGCCACATCTGAATTCTTTTCACGAAGTTGTGAAATATTCCAGAAATCCAGGAACCAGGAACCTCTAGCACTTTCTGGGTATTGATTCTCGTTTGGACCATCTCTCTGTACGCAGTTATCCCTATCCGGCTGCGAATAATATCAAGTCAAAGGAATTTAGAAATGGCTGACCAAATCGCTTGAGGGTGTAATAACATGAACGCAATTTGCTCTCTCTGATCAGATTTTCAATATAAAATAGAGTCCTCAGATATTTCTTGAAAGCATTTTATCGCTCTTGTTATTGCTTACGCAACAATTTTTCCAACATTTTAAACGAGTTGTGAAACAGCAATACATACCGAATCTATATGAAAATGTTTCATTTCATCCTGAAAAGAGTCTAAAAATATCTAATACTTCTCCAGTTTATCCCGAAGTACTTATTATGTTTCAATACTCAAACTCTCTTCAATGAAGCTAACGGTGGGTAATGAAAGTACGTCAGCGAGGTCTTACACCCGGAAGAGCTTTAAGATGATAGTGCTAGACTCAGTAAGTGGGAGATATTTTGCAAGAACAATTAAACTAGAAACTTTACCAGTTATACCACTAACCGTATAGCACCTGATTGACAAACTCACAGAATATTCTACCGAATAGAAGCATTTGAAACTCATTGTGCCTTTAAATAAGTTGAGCTATCTCCCAAGCTTCGAATCAACTTCAATTCTTGTTTGAGGTTCACTGAATAAATGGGGTATTTAAGCAACCAACCGTAACTATACATTTTAGCCTTCATAAAGCAGATAACAGTACAATCAACCAGCTCAATAACTAAACTGTCCCATGTCATGTTCCGTAACTCCAACAAAATCCAGCACAATCTTCTCAGCATGTGTAACGCGAAGCTTTACCCAGAATCGTCCTCATACTTCCAACAAGAAAACGAAAAAAATAAACAATTTGAGCATATAAATCCCAATTGATACAGAGCGTCTACCCTACAGGAAGGCTTTGCACGGAATTGCTCAACACCCGCCACCGCCAGTGGCACATAAACATATACACTTACACCACGTTGACCGTACGGAATAGTGATGGTCTATCCTACAACACATCCCACAGTTTCTGATCCTGTCACCTAGGGGAAAATCGTTTTCAATCAAAAGCCACTGCAAGGAACATCCGCCGGGACAGGCCATCCATTCGCTGCTGGAAATGAAGTGTGGTTTACAAGCAACTTTTTCTTCCAAGAACATGAATCTATATTTCCGTTTCCCGCCCCTCCATCACCCACCTAATCCTCTCACACACACACGGGAACACTAACCCACACTATCAGAACACGGAGACGATCAGAGCTGCAGAAACATCTTATCCACAAATAGCAACACCAACACACCGCACTGTAGGAAGGGCAATTTTGTTGCCAACATGTTTCACTACATCAACAACAACAACAACCACACAGGTTGTCTTGTGTGCATGCGTGTGTGCGATGATCCATTTTCGACACGGTTCCGGAAATTAAGGAGAACCATTTCCTCCCGTCGCATGAAACGGTTTTAGCAGCCATGAGATATTTCGTGCTAAAAAGAGAATCTTGCCAGTGAAGACATGCGACACACTCCGTGAAGATGTCGATGGGCACCGAACAACGCAGCAATCAACGAAATGTCAAACCGCGATCCTCCCGGCATCCAACCGGTACCTGGTCAGAGAGAGAGAGAGAGAGAGAGAGAGAGAGAGGGCTGTGAATGAGAGGTTGGCTTTCACAAACCAACCATCCACACCCCGGCCATTTCGTCTTTGATTGAAGTGTCTTAGACAGATTTTAATTAGGAAGCTGTCTGCCAGAAGAAGTACCGAACAGTGTCTTCGCGCCACCGTGCTATGCATGGGAAAGTAGGCAGCAACTTCCAATATTGACATATTGGAGCAGTTTATTGGGTTTGCGATCGATTACGACAAACACTTCGTACAGCAAGTGAAAACATTGTTTTAGAGTGAGATTTTTGTGCTTCAGTTACTAGTTAAATTAGAAGAAGAGGCTGGTTTACTATTGATTAACGAAGTATATTAGTATATTGGGTGGATACCAATAATTATTGTATCCCTCGATAGTCAAGCAAAGCGCTATGTTAAACGAATGTCTTATTTCATGAATGACATTTTTCTAAGAACAACAGGGTCCTCTCAATATCCTATCAGAATATCGTCTTCTTGACCAAACGAAATGCTCCAGACCAGACCAAATGCTTACTACTGCAGGCTTACTAGACTTATTGATACAACGTAGTTGGATAGTCACTCTTGACTACGGTCAGAATGGGATTTAAATCCCGGTCCAGGCGAGAGAAGACAAACTCCTTCTACCACCGGGCCGCGACAAGGATATAATAATAAAAATTCATCTTTTAAAACAATCCTAGAAAGCCATTCTTCAATATTCTGATAAAGTTTTCAATTCTGACATTCTAAACTGCCGCTCAACCACACCAAGCGCTCTCCAAGAGAACCTGGTGGTATTTATGTATCCAGAGAACATAAGAGCTGAGAATAAATTCACGAATTATTTCGTTCATTCAAGAAGGATTCAAATCGTTTAAAATAATCTCGGTTCGCATTTGGCATGCATCTACGTGAAGCAATTTCTTAAGAGTCTATTCAGAGAGATCAAAGTCATCAGAAAATTTCATGTTTGGTCTTTCGTCACGATAACTGACGCCATCGTGGAAACTGCCGTTTCTTAAGTGAATGAACCATTCTCAATACCTTGATATACCTAGAGCTATATATCCATAACCTTCAGCCTCAATTTTATTTCATTCAAAAATCCATTTGAAAACGACAGTTACTAGGCATGATATCAGCTGTATTGAGGCAAACAAAAAATATTGATACAATAACCAAATGAAACATATGGCAATACAGTTTTATGAACAATAGATGTTTTGGATTCATTAACACTAAGCGCCAATTTCTGGTAGCCTAAATGACTAAACTATTTTATAACAGCATTACTTGAAGTTCATGTTAAAATAATAATTCATTTGAAATGTTTGGCATATTTTTCGCATAACTGTTTAAGAAACGAAAAAAAAACTCAATCAAACCACCAAAAACTATTCTTTAATCTCTGCAAAATAACAGAGCAACTCTATTGTCATTTACACAGAAAAACGTAATGAAACCAATAAAATTTAAAAAAAACTAAAATCTATCCAAAATAAAAATGGGATCCCCTCATCAAGTACAAAGTTCAGCAATCGTACGCAAATAAATCAGTTCACTCGAGGAAAAAATAACAACGCCCATAAAAAGACCACGAATGAAGAAATTACCATTCAAAACGAAGTTCAAATCGATGAAAACCCCATTCAATAACCACACAGACATCCATTTCGAATGAGACTTCGAATTCGACATCGAATGGCGCATGCCTCCCTCCCTTTTGTTAATTCCTACGACAGCACATGCAGACTGAAATATGAGCCCATTGAACCAGTACTAAATCGGTTCACCTTTTATTTATGTCAAGGCGCAATTGTACATCACTCACGCCAGCATTCCCGGGCCCATTCCCTAACATTTCAAATCTAGCAATGATTCCTTACGGTCGATTTATTCGACATTTAAATTTCATGCAGTCAAATTTAGTGCTTTCCGACACAATTCTCTTACACTTCTTAGTTTTTTGGGGGGTGCGGACCGAATGCCGGGGTGTCGCACGTGTGACACATAAATCTGCCACATATTTGCCAAATTACGGACACACGGGGGTACTGGAAAGCATGGCACGATGAAATTTACGGTATAATTAATATCAGCTGTAAACGGCGCCAAGCAATTCGCTTCGCACTGCCTTCCAAGTGAAAGCTGCCAAGCCGGGAGAAATTGATCGGAGCGCATATATTTGAACTCGCTTTCTGAACGTAATCGATTCGAAATCGAGTGAGGATTTGGGACCGATCTACGACAATACACGCATGTAAATACACTTTCATTTGACATGAAAGAAAAATGGCGCTGTGTAGGTGAAAGTCAGTTCATTCAGGCCCTCGACGATGTGGGGAGAGCACATCATCAATAAATTGGAACGGAAGGATATCGTCACTTTGCGGGAAATGGCATTTAGTCGACGGTTGAATGATTGCCAAATTTTGCATATCGTTATCCGCTTAAGACCGGGGTTCGAAATCATCTACCATCTCTCACTCTAGTCGTTAACCATTATTATTGATGTAGCTCTGCACGATGATGATGATGATGATGATTGTGACTGTTTGGGGAGGAAATGAACATGAACTCTTCAGCTGGCTGGGAGTGAAGCTCTTTTGCTAAGAACTGTGCATTAACTAAGCTTTACCCTTTCCTGCAAAAGCGATATCGAAACCCCTTTCTAAGGACAACGATGGTGCTTCACTGATGTGTAACGCGTTTTGAGCAACAACAAAAATTCAACAATTGAACGTTAGCGATTGTGATTAGCTTAGAAGGAAAGCTGAAGCATGACTTGCGGCGGGTTTTTTTTTCTTCCTTTCCGTCTCAGCTTTCAATATCTGTGCTCTTGCAATCGTGAGTATCACATTTCATCTCCATACGTATGGAGGATTTTCGGAAGGAACTTTTACTTTCAAGAGCATTTCACTCATGTGATGGATGGGTATATAAGGGTTTTCTCACATTCTGAAGTATTGGCGTGAGTGGCTTACGTTATTGACGATCGAACAGAGATGGTAATTAGAGAATACAGAAAAACGCTGTCAAGTATTCTTGAGATTTTTACGTTAAATCTGTCATTGAATAATGATTGTTTTGACTTCTTTTTGGGCTAAAGGACAATGCCGTTGCATTTATACGTATCCAAAGCATCAAAAAACAAGTTGGAGCATGTAATTAATAAACTATTCCTTTTCTTGATTTAGCCTCATTTAAGGTCATGTCTGCGATTTTTGGATTACTAGATTTATTGATGCTACGTAGATATTCAGCGCTTATTGAGTGAACGGTCCGGATGGGATATGATCTCCGGTCCTGCCGTGTAAAAACCGGGCCACATACCGTACTGATATCTCTCTCTCTCTTTTCTCTCCTTTGTCAAACGACCTCTTATAGGCCATGCCTGTCATTTCTGGCTCACGAGACTTCATGTCACATCGTAGTTGGATAATCAATCCTCACTATGGGGAAGATGGTCCGGATGGGATTCAAACCCAAGTCCTGCCATATTAAGAGCAACGCGGCTATCATCTCTTTTATCGGACCGAAAAACCTCCCCTTTAGGATTGCCTTACCTGGCCATCCAAATTTCCAAACGGCTGCATCCTTTAGGGTTGGTTCAAAACCAAGAAATATGATTCCATGCTGAAGCTTGTGAAATGTTGAGCTTTGCCTTGTCATCTGTGAAATCGCATCATGACAGGTGATGAAAACCGGAAACTTTCCAGTAATCCAACACGAAATAGGTGATGAGGAGTCCTTGATCATGCCCCTTTAACTCCTCATCTCGACCGAACATTCAGGTCTCGAAAGTTTCGCCGTGCAGCTGGTGGAACCAGCTCGGCGTTACTTACTAATGGTTGCTATGAAACTGAGCGAAATCTGGACAGGAAAGCATTATCAGCAACAACTAAACAAATTAAGCTATGCTCTCAACGGTCGAAATCTGACGGGGAAAGCATTTTAAATGAGAAATTCTATCACAGCCGTCTACATCTCCAGACATTCTTCTTCTTTTTTCCTCCTGACGGCAGGCAGTCCTGACGACCTCTTAGATCATGCCTGCCATTTTTGGCTTACTAGACTTATTGTTATCGCACAGTAGAATAGTCAGACCTCACTTTGGGGGAACGGCCCAGATGAGATTTGAACCCCGTACCTGTTGTGCGAAGACCGACTGTCGCATCTACCGCTCATTGAAATTGCTCCATTCGATTCGACCAGCTCACCAATTCCAGTTACAGGAAAACATCGAAAAAAGACTTGATTCTTGGATTACCTCCAAAGGTGGATAATTCATTATATAATTTTTAAAACAATGAATCCAAATCTAATTTGATCAAAAATTGATAACCAATTCTAAATATCCCAACTAACAATAATATTTCTACAGTAATGAGTATTCATTTTCCTTCTACACAAGACAAAAAAATATCTTACTTTATGTTATAATTCCAAATTCCTTCTAGCGCAAAGAAGAACTCTTCTCTTAACTTGAAACTTTTATAAAAACTATTGTGACAATGAACGCCAATTCTCATTGTTCAGTTCATCCCATGGGGCGGTAGCAAAAAGTTTGCTAAAAGAAACCCAGCAAGAGAGGTGTCTTTTCTGCTCCTTTGCAAGAGGTTGAACAGATGCACACAGAACTCGTGGTGACGGGACATCAAAGCATAGCGCAACCGACAAAGCCAATAAACTTCTGGTTCAAGCATTAGCGACTTTGCGGGTTTCTGTCTTCACAGAATTATTCTCATTCTTCTGAATTTCTTTGTATAAAATGTAGAACTTTGAAGGATGTACATGCAGTTGGGTGTGCTTTATACATTAAATTGTATAAACAAAAACGTTCTACATAGTTTATAAAAAAAATATTTGGTCGTTTTACCTCCAAATACAATGTAAACATAACTTTCCTCATAAAATCAAACTTTCTCTCCATCTAAACTGTTTGCTTAGTGTTGCAAAAGCTATGTGAACGGGTGCATAATAAGCTCACTCAACAACACTCACCCCCCACGGATAGCAAATTACACACACAAACACCAACAGTTCTGCCACAATTGCAGCACATGCAAATTAACGCCTGCATTAAAAAAAAAAACTATTGCATTCAAACGTTAAAACAAACAAACAACCCCGGGTTCCACGAGCGAATGGAAAAACATTTCCATTGTACCCCATCAAACTTTTCGCCCTCTTCAATGCAACCAGCACCTGACAGTTTTGCAGCAGTAAACAAACCGAACAGGTTGTGCCGTGCAGAGAAATGAAAAAGTGTTGCACTGCCCAGTGGCAACATTTTAATGGCCTTTTCTGTTTCCCAGCTTCTGCCTGCAGCAGCAGCAGCAGGTTGTGAAAAGCACAGAAAATTATGGCCTTGATTATTTTTCTTTTCCTTCTCTGTTCCTCTCAAACTTCATTAACATGTTCCCTTAGTATCGGTGTTGCAAATACGTGGAATTTCCCCCTCCCTTTTTTGTCCGAGGTACCACTGCTTGACGCTGCTTTATATGTGTTCTATACGCCCGGTGGAAAAACTCGTAAATCATGATTTTATTGTCAACGGTTTGAAAAATATTGGTGTTGTTTAAGCGTTCAATATATTTGTACTGTTAATTGAAACGATCGCACCGTACACAGCAAATTAAAATCATACGCTCGATTTTTTTGCCCCCTTCTTACCTTTTCACCCATCAAACAATTATTCATTGTCCGATGTACGGTGCCCGGAAACCGCAAGTTGAGTTAATTCGTTATTCATGACAGTATAATTGCAGGCGGACCATTTCAACCGCTTCGGTGTATGAAACCTTTATCGGGATTTACAAATTGAATTGCGAGTGACATTTCAATGCACTGCAAAATGGCGGAACTGTATGGTATTGGAGGAGTTTTAGTATTATAAATGATAAAATGAAAATTATATTACGAATTAGAAGTCCTGATTTTAATTTATGCAAAAGAGGACAACATTTTGAAGAATTTTGAAGAAAGAAACGAAGAAACTCACAAAGCTAAAACTCGACTGAGAGACACTCCCTGATGATCGGTTGTAAGTTCTTCAAGTTTAACTTCTTTTTCTTCTTCTTTCTTGGCGCTACAACCTCGAGAGGTCTCGGCTTGCCATTTCTGGCTGAAGGATAAATAAATTCGGGATAGATAGGGAGATAGACCATCTCAAATACCTGAAAGACGAGAGAACAATATGCAAATTATGCCTCTAGGACAAGAGATCGTGCAGAGGCATACAAACAGATAGATGAAAATAGGTCTAAAGCACCCGTAAACCCAAGTAGCCATCATCCTATAAAGCAAACCTGAGAAACATGACGTCTTTGGCTTAACCAATCAAAATCCAACAGATGCCAACGTAATGCATACGACGCCAAAGGTGTACAATTCATAAAGTGTGCGTTGTAAAGCGGCTCGAGTGAAAGTTCTATGAATGCATTCAATCCTAATGGAACCCTCGATAGCACATGAACAACAAACGATACATACTCACTACACAATGAAGCACACATGGCTGCAGTACAACATCCGTACACTATTTGGTTTCCTGAAACCACACGTTACCCGAATGATTAATCCAAGAGTCCTGTCCTGGCTTACGCTATGACCTCTTCAAGATGTTGCTAGAGATTCAACTTGTCATCAAGTATCACACCAAGGTCACGAATAGATGTAACACGGACCAGGGAGTAGCTAAATTAAATGGGACTACGAGGATGAGAAAATAACATGGACACAAAGCTTTAACTGTCTTGTAGAGTAATCGCTGTTTTATCTCACTTTGATCGAGAGGTCAGAGTATCCGTCTAAGCGATAAACAATATCCGCAATAAAATGAATATTGAAATATCAAACAAGCTGCAGTCGTCCATACGACAATCACTCAGGACGAGCAGTTGTAGAAGCAAGTAAATAAAATATCCGACTTTGAGCGTGTTGTCGGTTGAAGGAACTCCTTGCTGACCTCAGTTCAATAAAAGTTCTTAGAGTTCCTGGACATTCCAATACAGAAGACCTGTTATAAAAAATGTTTGTAAAATATTTCTCGAATGTAAGAATTCAACAAAATGAAATTCTTAGCGATATCCTATGTCATAATATTCATTTGAATTCAAATGTGTCTGAACATAAATAATATCAAAATATTAACTGTTCGTTTATTCTCTTATTTTATTACAGAGTAAACCCACCAAGCTCAGTGAAAACGCTTGCAAACCGCCAACTCCAACTGATAAACGAAAGCTTACCAGAAATCCACAACGTGCAACAAAGTATGCGACAAAAGGGGATACGGATCTATTAGAGTGGAAAAAACAACACAGTGACGTCATACCCTGCGAAACTCAGCACCAGCGACACGGCACCACCCCCGCCGGTAACACTGTGTTAAGGTGAAAATAATTAAATACCATCGCCTGCTCCAACGACTGTCATTCGGTCGTGTAGAGTGCAAGCGCGAAGCCAGCCACAAGGTGACAAGAAGCCGGGTGGGCAAACCAATGATAAAAATCTTCACACACGGTTTCACCTGCTGCGGAGGTTTCCGTACTAGTTGTTGCCGACCAGGAAAAACCTTCGGTCGAACAGTGAACCGTGTTAGCTTTACCCATTAACCGAACATCGAGAGGAGCAGTAACCGCACACACACACGCGCGCGTACATACACCCGCCAGACGATTCACAAACTAGGCAAACGCATACGATCAACTTTAGCGAACGAGAATTCCAGCACCATCACTCGGTGGCAGCGACCGGTGAAGCGTATGAAAGGAACAAATCTACACGGCGGATTGTGATCCCTTCCCGAGTTTGGTTTTTTCTCTCTCTTCAACTCTGTCTCTAGAGCTTCCGCTCGTTCACGCTGCTCATCGCTGCGTTTCTCTCACGTTGTTTCTGCGCGGCATACTGCGATCGCGAACGGGTCTAGCTTGCCCGGAACAGACACGGTGTGTAGGTTGTATGGCTACCGAGCATCTGCTACCTGTAGGACCGTCACTAACACTTTGCGGACGCACTGAGCAGAGTGACAGTTTCTGTCTGGGTTGATGAGCAACAAGGAAATCTAACGACCCTTTTAACAGCTTTCACAGAAAAAAACACACACACACACTGGACAGCAGCGTGTCTAAATCGAGTGAAAGCTAAAGCTCAGTTCGTCAACGTGAACTATTTACTCTTCAGTCAGCTCTCTTGCCTTCGATACGCACACCAAACAGCATACACTCAAAGCTACTGATACTACTACAACTACAACCATCACTACAACAACAACAACAACTACTACTACTACTGCTATTACTCACTGTATCAGCACCATACTTGGGAAGGGAAAGCTATCCTAACGAAAAACTTCACAACAAGCCAACACCGGTGATTGTCGTCGGACTACGAACCACCAGAAGCAAACCGCGATCGAGTGAGACATACATGACAAAAAGGGCACAAGGGGAAAGGGACTGAGATGCACAAAACCATTGTCACTGCTGATTGAGCTTGCGGTGGGGTAGTGATTGATTAAAAAATCTAAGTGAATTGAAAAGTGCTTAAATTAATTAGAGTAGTGTCGAATCGATCCGTAGTGTTTAGTGTGGAACATTGATTGACAGAAGTGCTATTTGAATTGAACTAAAACAAAACACTCTATTCGCTGTGAAACGTATCCATGTGCGTGTGTATGTGTGTAGTAAAACAGGCAGGCAAATACAAATGCACAGTGCGAAACATAAATAGTTAGGTGTGAAAAATATGCCGAAGTGTGTTAGTATCGCGTTCCGTTACGAAAGATCACCAGCATTGTGTAGGTTTGTGTGCGCGAATAGAGAGTGAAATATTTAGCCGACCGATTGAAACGGATACAACCACACGCACACATACACACTCACACACTTTTCAACAACCAATCACACCTTATTGCATATTATGCCAACGTGCTGGAATTGTAAACCGACGGGCTATGTTTGTGATGCTGTCAGTTCGCACAACAACCACCGTTCGTGAACGGCACGCCGAAACGGTCCAAAAGGCAATCAACATCAATCAACTCATACGCAACATCAGCAACCGAAAGCACCGTAAACCGAGGACTACTCCTAACCAGCAGTATCAGCAAAACCAGACAGAACAGCAAAGTGCGGAGCATCCGGAACACGGGACGACTACTGTTAGCAGCCGCAACAGCAGTAGCAGCATCAGCAGCAGTAGTAGCAGCATCAGCAGCAACAAACACCACAACAACAGACGCCACAGCAAGGATAGCGCCAGAAACGACTACAACAACGCGAAGCACAACAAAAACAATTGCCTTCCAGTCAGCAACAATAACAACAGCAACCATTGCAGCAGTATCGCTGCCGAAGCGAAAGAGCTCACCATCAGCAACGAGCATCAGCGATCGAAAAATATCAATATCGATCGGAATTGCAACAGCATTAGCAGCCGAGTGCCGGACAAGATCGACAAAACTGTACCGCTCATCGGCACTGTCGTACCGGCCACCGTCATTATCGACCAGGACGCAACCCACTGCTCATCGACGATAGCTCCGATAGCGCTGTGCACCATCTCCCAACCGGCCGGTTACCAACTGCCAGCGGACATACGGAAATTGTCGGTAGAGATCGGCAAACCGCAGATCGTGCCAGCCTGCCACAAAATCCACACCGAACTGTTGCTTACCGCGGCTGTTCGACCCACGATCAGGACGCTGACGACTGAGGACGTACGGAAGGCGACGGGATTAACGTCCACCACTGGATTGGAAACAACGACGACACCGCCCACCGCTACAACACTGACGACAACGACACCAAAGAGATCCGCTTGCTCGATTGCTCCACCGGAACAGCAGAGCAACAACGCCAGCAATCTCAACGTGAATCAACCGACGGACGCTAACGATAAGGGCAAATCTAAGTTTCTGCTACCCGAGCTGAACAACTTTCGGAAGCCGCCAACTGTTCAGGTGAGAATTTAAGGAATAAAATATGTAATTTTATGTTAAAATAACAGTTTCAAAGTTTTAAAACATTGAAATGAAAATTCCATTTTTTTTCTAATTTATTCCATTTATGGAGGCGCCTGGTGTTTTTCACAATCATTGCGTTAAATCATAAAATTCTCACAATGTTTTTTTTTTCATATCACATACTCTTATATGAACTTGCATTCCTTCAGTTTTTAAATCTATCAAATCAAACATAAAAGGTACCTTTCCTAGAACAATAATATAAAAACAAACGCGCTGATCGTTTGATGGAGACGCCTAGTGGCTTGTGTAAAAATTAAAAATCGATTTTCTGTCCGTTGTAAAATTCACCTCAGTCTGCCTCCAGCTTCCGTAGTGAGAGGATGCTTATCGCTTGGAAGCGCTCCTACGAGTTTTTTGTTAAAAGCAGATAGTGATAATTTCTCTCGAGTGCGATTGCGTAGCCCACGAGATTACGCGTAGCGTGCTAATCGTTGTTTACGTCTTTCTCCGACTTTCGCTCGGAGTTTGTACTATCGATCGAGCGGCGCTTAGCCCTGATCGACGTTTGTGTCTAGTGTTGTGAGTGTGTGCACCTGTAGATCGTTGCGATAAGCGAGCGTATCATCGCTGCGTTGTCGCATCGATCGACGTTGGTAGCCAGTGAGTGTGTGTAGGTGTGTGTGTGTGTTTATTTGTGCATCGTTCCCCACGGTGAGTTTTTTCCCCTCTTCCCAAACCTTCCGTTGTGTCCGGCTCTACCATGGGGGTAGAGCAGGAAGAGTCCGAGTCGGATCGGGATGTTGGGCCTTGTAGGGAGGTCAAACGCAAGCCAGGTCGCCCTAAGGCCGCCCCAGCCACGAAAAAAGTAGCCCTGGAAGAGAGGCCTTCAACATCGAAGGCCTCGAGCAGTGCCCCGCCGGCAAGCAATGCCCCGCTGACCCTTAACAGCGAGCCGCTATCGGAGCATCGAGCTCGTGCTTACCCGCCGTCGTGGGAGGGTAAGCCGTTTGTTTTTTTCATGCCGCGATCAAAACAGCTCGATGTAAGGACGATCGCGGCACAGCTTTTTAAAAAATACCCGGGCGTTGCCGACGTGTTTCGGATGCGCCCGAACAAGATCAGGGTCACCGCAAAGGACCGGGCTCAAGCCAACGTCATTGCGGCTGATTCAGATTTTACGGAGCACTACCGGGTTTATATTCCCGGTAGTCTGGTTGAAGTGACCGGCGTAATCGAGGACTTCGATTATCCGGAGGAGGATATTTTGAACTTTGGGGTGGGTGCATTTCAAGCACCAGGTACCCCAAGGGTTAAAGTTCTTGAGGTGAAGAAGCTATTCAAGCTTGATCCCTCAACAAAGGATGAAAAAAAATATGTTCCGACCTCCTCCCTCCGGATCACGTTTGAGGGAACGGTACTTCCGCAGGCCCTCATCCTAGAAGGCCTCCGGATACCCATCAACCGGCCATACGTGCCAAGGGTGGCCACCTGTTCGAAGTGCAGCCGGATTGGGCATGCCGATCCGTTTTGCACTCGCAAGATTTGCTGCGGAAAATGCAGAGGGGCTCACGCTACCGAGGAGTGCAAAGCCCCATCCCAGAAATGCTCGCATTGTCGGGAGGAGTGGCATGAGGTAGCCTTGTGCCCTGTGTATCGGAAACTCCAGAAGGAGCAGACCAAAACTGTAGCCGAGCGGGCACGCGGCTCG
Organism: Anopheles stephensi; assembly: GCF_013141755.1. NCBI lineage: Eukaryota > Metazoa > Arthropoda > Insecta > Diptera > Culicidae > Anopheles > Anopheles stephensi. The sequence continues at coordinate 51,202,533 of NC_050202.1, forward strand.
TACAGCGATGCTCTCAAGGGAGCAAACGCATCGAACCCTTTTGCAGTTTTGGGTACAACTGCAAATGGCGAGCCTAGTCCGACTGCACCCGAACAGGTGCCACTGAGATCGGTAAAGATCATGAGAGTACCTTACAAAAAGGTACAGCGGAAGGTTCTAAAAACAAAAAATAGACCTTTGGCACCACAGCGCCACGCTAAAGTTTCTTCCCCCGGTCCAAAACGTGACGCTGATCCAAAAACTCCCGCCCCCCAAATTGCCAGGAAACAGCCCAAGAAGAAGCGATCTTCTCGGACTGAAGCTCCAGTGGAAAGCCTGGCTTTTCCGACGGAGCCCATGAGCTTCCCGAGAACTCCCACCCCGTCCCTGTCCGAGATCCTTGAGTCCCTTCTTTTGACCCTAAACCTCCCGCAGCATCTGCACATGATCGCAACTTGGGCCCTTCCTTTCCTGAAGGGGATGATCAAACAGTGGCTGGCTCAATGGCCATGCTTAAGTATGATGGTCCGTTTGGATGATTAATGGCTCCTACGGCTACTATCATACAGTGGAACTGTAGGAGTTTGCTTGGCAAGCTAAACTCTTTTAAAGCATTAGTGGGTGAACACAACTGCGATGTGTTTGCCCTCTGTGAAACTTGGCTATCGGATGAAATTAAATTAACCTTCCCGGGATATAATATAATCCGTGAAGATCGCGTTACTAGGGGTGGAGGGGTACTGATTGGTGTTCGAAAGAGTCACACTTTCACCAGAATACCCACCCCTAGACAAGAAATGATAGAAACTGTCGCAGTTAAGGCTAAACTGGGCGTTCTTCACGTGACAATTGCATCCATCTATATCCCCCCGATAGCCAATAATGAAAAAGAAAAAATTGAAAAGTTCAAAGAGGATCTTGGAAATTTAGCAGTGGTCTTGCCTGGACCGCTTTTGATCCTGGGAGACTTTAACTCCCATGGAATCGACTGGGGGTGCGATAAGGATGACATTCGCACTCCTATCATCCGAGATTTCTGCGACAGATTTGGGTTTTTGATTCTCAACTCAGGAGAGGCAACTAGGATGCAGACACCTCAAAGTAGGGCGAGTGCACTGGACCTGTCTCTATGTCCATCAGCAATGGCCCTGGATTTTAGTTGGAAGGTGATCCAGGACCCTATCGGCAGTGACCACTTGCCGATAGAAATTTCCTACATCAAGGGAGGATGTCCAGTAGAAGGAACCCCCGTTAAATGTGACTTAACGAGGAACATCGACTGGACGAGATACGGCGAATTAATAGCCGCTTCGCTTTCTCTTGACTTGGAAGATTTATCTCCTATAAAGGAGTACGAAAAACTTGTTTCATTGATAAACAAGTGCGCCCTTGAGGCCCAAACAAGGCGCTCCCACCAAGCAAGGACATTTAAAAAACCTCCCACTCCTTGGTGGGACAAGGATTGCCAAGCGGCTTTTACCAAGAAGCGTGAGGCATTTAAAGCCTTCCGGGACACGGGCTCGAGGTCCTTATATGAAAAATATAAAGGACTAGAGAGAACGTGCAAAAACCTGTTGAAGGCGAAGAAAAAGGGTTATTGGCGTAGATACGTCAATAATCTAGACCCCGCTACTTCACTTAATTCGCTTTGGAGAATGGCTAGAAGGATGCGAAACAGCAACAACATCAATGAGAGCGAAAGCTTTTCTGGCGAGTGGCTGTATGAATTTGCCCACAAGCTTTGTCCCGATTTCGTTCCTGCGCAAAGCTTTACACAACATGCGCCTGGTAGTGACCCTAGGATGGATTCACCGTTCTCAATGGTAGAGCTGTCACTTGCTCTCCTATCAAGCAAAAATTCCTCCCCAGGTCTGGATCAGATTGGTAGCAAATTGCTTCAAAATCTGCCTGACATAGGGAGGAAGCGTCTGTTAAGCATCTTCAACAATATGTTGGAGGTCAACAGCGTTCCGCAAGAGTGGAGAGAAGTGAAAGTTGTCACTATCTTGAAGCCTGGCAAACCGCCATCAAGACACGATTCGTATCGGCCAATATCGTTACTGTCGTGTCTGAGGAAACTCCTTGAAAGGATGATTCTTTTCCGGTTAGAAGAATGGTTGGAATCGAACAACCTTCTCTCAAATACCCAGTTTGGTTTTCGTAAAGCCAGGGGTACTAATGACTGCTTAGCCCTTCTGGTTACAGAAATAGAGCTTGCTCGTGCACGCAAGCAGAACATGGGATCTATTTTCCTGGATATACAGGGGGCATTTGACTCAGTATCACCATACAAGCTGAGTCAAAAATTAGAAAATGTGGGGCTGGGTCCAAAGTTGAACAACTTTCTGTTCAACCTTTTGTCGGAAAAAGCTATGAATTTCAACAATGGTCATGTTCAGCTAAAGCGGACCAGTTTCCATGGACTAGCACAAGGGTCCTGCTTGAGCCCCCTGTTATACAACTTTTATGTTAGCGAAATAGATTCTTGTCTAGCTCCGAACTGCAGCATTAGACAATTGGCTGACGACGGCGTCATATCTTTTGCAAGCAGGGACGCCGCCGAAATACAACTGGCTTTACAAACCACTTTGGACAACCTTGCCGAGTGGTCTGAAAACCTTGGTATCAAGTTCTCTGCAAAGAAAACTGAGATGGTAGTCTTTTCTCCCTTCAGCGACACGACAAAAAACAGGGAGAAAAGACTATTTGACCCGAAAATTGATGTCTTTTTGTACGGTGAAAAGATATCAACTACCGACAATTTTCGATACCTTGGTGTTTGGTTCAATTCAAGGCTGAACTGGAGTACACACATCACCCATCTGGTGCAAAAATGCAGTAAAAGAATCAACTTTCTAAGGACAGTCACAGGATTCTGGTGGGGCGCACATCCATCAGACGTCCTACGACTGTATAAGACAACGGTACTATCCGTGTTGGAATATGGAAGCATATGTTTTCATTGGGCATCCAACACGCATATCCTCAAATTAGAGAGGCTACAGTATCGTTGTCTTAGACTCGCACTAGGGAGCATGAAATCCACACATAACATGTCCCTAGAAGTGATGACCGGAGTGATGCCGCTAAAACTTCGTTTTGAAATGCTGTCGCTTCGCCTTCTAGTCCGTTCTTCAGTATCAAATCCCTTGATCGAAGAAAATTTTAAAGCGCTTCTAGAGACAGGTTCTAAGAGCAAGATCTTGAAAATCTACGAAGATTTTGTTGCCCTACAAGTGCATCCTAGCGCTCCACAGGCATTAAACCGTGCTGCCCTTCCTGAGACCTA